>NC_053036.3:418845061-420171561 GCF_002575655.3 Aegilops tauschii subsp. strangulata | reverse complement strand
ATATTCTGAACATAGTCGTGATAACACACTCAACAGCTTGTAAGCATACTTCCGGGTTAAATAACCCGGGTAGCACGGTTATTATCTGAACTCGAATTTACTTGTCTTGATGACATCCATGATGCTCAACTAACAAGATAAACCAAAATTAAGCCGGCAAGTGAAACCCGGCAGTACATACTTTGACATGATCAGGGTAAACTTGTGGTAAAATGTAAAAATTTAAGGGCTTCCGGTTCGAATACGACCAGAACCTCGGTCCAAAGGGGTTAAGCTAAGATTCGGATACGATCATATAGCCCCCAGTGGGTTCGGCGATGCCAATCAAGAGGGTATCGACAGCTATGTTCTCTTGGGTTCGAATACGACCCATGTTTGAACAGGAAGCCCCCAAGTGATTCTGAAAATTGTTTAATGACGCTGATTCGAATGCGATCCACGTCGGTTCTTAGAGGGGTTACACTATGATTCAAATATGACCAAGGGCAACCTCCCAATGAGCTTGGCACTTTGCCAATCAAATGGGTATCGACAGCTATGTTCTCTTTGGTTCGAATACGACCCATGTGTGAACAGGAAGCCCCCAAGTGACTTTATTGCTTACAGCTAGATTTGAAGATGATCATAAGCCGGATCTTCTGTAAGTCAGCATGTAAAAAACAACACACATACTTGGGAGAGAGCAAAGGATAGAGGTCCTGCTTTATTGCTTTATCATAATATATACATGGCTGAGATAAATATGTACATCACAAGAGCCGGTAGCTCAAGTGTAGTAAGGCCGAAGCTGAGCTATGTTCCACGGCCGACGGGTCTCCTCCTCAGATTTACGCGAGTCCTTATGCTCCCGGATATCAATGAGGTAATATGACCCGTTGTGCAAGTTCTTACTGACCACAAAAGGCCCTTCCCAAGGTGGGGATAACTTGTGTGCATCCGTTTGATCCTGGATGAGCCGGAGCACCAGGCCGCCTTCCTGAAAGACCCGTGACTTGACTCGGCGGCTATGATAACGGCGCAGGTCTTGTTGGTAAATCGCTGAACGGGCGGCTGCCACATCACGCTGTTCGTCCAACAAGTCCAGAGCATCTTGGCGCGCCTGTTCATTATCCGTCTCAACATAAGCCACCACACGAGGTGAATCATGACGGATGTCGCTGGGGAGAACTGCTTCTGCTCCATAAACCATGAAGAACGCCGTGAAGCCTGTGGACCTGTTAGGAGTAGTGTTGATGCTCCATAAAACGGAGGGCAATTCCTCCACACAACAACCCGGCGTCCGTTGCAAAGGGACCAAGAGCCGGGGTTTAATGCCCTTCAGAATCTCCTGGTTAGCTCTCTCAGCTTGACCATTGGATTGGGGGTGTGCCACTGAAGAGACATCAAGCCGGATATGCTCTCTTTGACAAAACTCCTCCATAGCACCTTTGGACAGATTAGTGCCATTGTCTGTTATGATGCTGTGTGGAAAGCCGAAGCGGAAGATCACCTTTTTCATAAATTGAACCGCCGTGGCTGCATCACACTTGCTAACTGGCTCAGCTTCCACCCACTTCGTGAATTTGTCCACTACCACCAAGAGGTGGGTCTTCTTATCCTTGGACCGTTTAAAAGGCCCGACCATGTCAAGCCCCCAGACCGCAAAGGGCCAAGTGATCGGGATCATCCTCAATTCCTGAGCCGGCACATGAGCCCGTCGGGAGAACCTTTGGCAGCCATCACATTTACTGACTAAGTCCTCTGCATCAGCGTGAGCCGTCAGCCAATAAAAACCATGACGGAAAGCCTTGGCCACAAGAGATTTTGAACCGGCATGATGGCCACAATCCCCTTCATGGATCTCGCGCAAGATCTCTTGACCTTCCTCAGGGGAGATACAACGCTCGAATGCCCCTGAAACACTGCGATGATGCAACTCGCCATCGATAACAATCATTGACTTAGCCCGCCGGGTTATTTGCCTGGCCAGAATTTCATCCTCAGGCAACTCTCCCCGGGTTATATAAGCCAGATATGGCATTGTCCAGTCTGGTATGATATGAAGAGCCGCCACCAGTCGTGCCTCCGGGTCAGGGATAGCCAAGTCCTCCTCCGTAGGCAACTTAACCGAAGGGTTATATAGGACATCCAGGAAAGTGTTAGGCGGCACCGGCTTTCGCTGAGAGCCGAGCCGGCTTAAAGCATCAGCCGCCTCATTCTTCCTGCGGTCAATGTGCTCCACTTGATATCCCTGAAAATGCCCGGCAATGGCATCAACCTCGCGGCGATAAGCCGCCATTAGAGGATCCTTAGAATCCCAGGTGCCTGATACTTGTTGAGCCACCAAGTCTGAGTCACCAAAACACCTCACCCGGCTTAAGCTCATCTCCTTAGCCACCCGAAGACCGTGGAGCAAAGCCTCGTATTCAGCCGCATTGTTAGTGCAAGGAAACATCAACCGTAGCACATAATGGAACTTGTCACCTTTAGGGGAAGCCAAGACAACACCAGCCCCCGAGCCCTCCAGCTGCCTGGACCCATCAAAGTGAATAGTCCAATAAGTGTTATCCGGCTTTTGCTCGGGTACTTGTGACTCTGTCCAATCATTGATGAAATCCACCAAGGCCTGAGACTTGACAGCAGTGCGTGGCACATATTTAAGGTCATGAGGTCCAAGTTCTATAGCCCACTTAGCAATTCTCCCTGTAGCCTCTCTGTTTTGGATAATATCACCAAGAGGGGCGGAACTGACCACAGTAATGGGATGACCTTGAAAATAATGCTTAAGCTTCCGGCTCGCCATAAACACCCCATACACAAGCTTCTGCCAATGTGGATACCTCTGCTTGGACTCAATGAGCACCTCACTGATATAATAAACCGGCCGCTGAACCGGATGCTCCTTACCCGCCTCCTTGCGCTCCACCACAATAGCCACGCTGACGGCTCGTGCGTTTGCCGCCACATACAGCAGCAAGGGCTCCTTATCAACCGGAGCAGCAAGGACAGGGGGCTCTGCCAGTTGCTTTTTCAAATCCTCAAAAGCGGTATTAGCTGCATCATTCCAGATGAAGTTGTCAGTTTTCTTCATCAACTGATATAAGGGCATAGCCTTCTCACCCAAACGACTTATAAACCGGCTTAAAGCAGCGATGCGACCCGCCAAACGCTGAACGTCATTTACGCACGCCGGCTTAGCCAAAGAAGTGATAGCTTTGATCTTCTCCGGGTTAGCTTCAATTCCTCTGTACCAAGAAGCCCAATAGCTTGCCTGCAGGAACACCAAAAACACATTTGGCCGGGTTAAGCATCATCTTGTAGACCCGGAGATTATCGAAGGTTTCCCTTAAGTCATCTATCAGGGTTTCCTCCTTGATGGACTTAACCACAATATCGTCCACGTAAGCGTGAACATTGCGCCCGATCTGTTTATGGAGACAATTCTGTACACAACGCTGGTAAGTCGCCTGCGCACACTTGAGCCCAAAGGGCATAGAGACATAGCAGAAGGCTCCAAAGGGAGTGATGAACGCCGTCTTCTCCTGGTCCTTAACTGCCATCTTAATCTGATGATACCCGGAATAGGCATCCAAGAAACTTAAGCGTGCACAACCTGCCGTAGCATCAATGATCTGATCAATACGGGGGAGAGCAAAAGGATCAGCCGGACACGCCTTGTTCAAGTCCGTGTAGTCCACACACATCCGCCAGGTGCCGTTCTTCTTAAGTACAAGCACCGGGTTAGCCAACCACTCTGGGTGAAAAACCTCAACAATGAACCCGGCCGCCAAAAGCCGGGCCACTTCTTCACCAATAGCCTTCCGCCTCTCTTCATTAAACCGTCGAAGGAACTGTCTGACCGGCTTAAATTTTGGATCGACATTGAGAGTGTGCTCAGCGAGTTCTCTAGGTACACCTGGCATGTCAGAAGGTTTCCACGCAAAGATGTCCCTATTCTCACGGATGAACTCGATGAGCGCGCCTTCCTATTTCGGGTCCAGATTTGCACTGATGCTGAACTGCTGAGACGAGTCACCTGGAACAAAATCAACAAGTTTAGTCTCATCAGCTGATTTAAACTTCATTGCTGGTTCATTCTCCGTGGTTGGCTTTTTCAGAGAGGTCATATCTGTTGGGTCAACATTGTCTTTATAAAATTTCAACTCTTCTGTGGCACAAACAGACTCTGCATAAGCCGTGTCACCTTCCTCACACTCCAGAGCCACTTTCCAGCTGCTGTGAACCGTAATGGTCCCGTTGTGACCCGGCATCTTGAGTTGTAAGTACACATAACACGGCCGTGCCATGAACTTGGCGTAAGCCGGCCGTCCGAATATAGCATGGTATGGACTTCTTATCTTGACCACCTCAAAGGTCAACTTTTCCACCCTGTAGTTGTTCTCATCACCGAAGGCCACTTCCAGTTTGATCTTGCCAACTGGATAAGCCGATTTACCGGGTACCACACCATGGAAGATAGTATTTGACTGGCTGAGGTTCTTATCAACTAGCCCCATACGACGGAAAGTCTCATAATAGAGGATGTTGATGCTGCTGCCTCCATCCATGAGTACCTTTGTGAACTTATAGCCTCCCACTTGAGGAGCCACCACTAAGGCCAGGTGGCCCGGGTTATCCACCCGGGGAGGGTGATCCTCCCTGCTCCACACTATGGGCTGCTCCGACCACCGTAAGTAGCGTGGAACTGCCGGCGCGACAGCATTAACAGCCCTCTTGTGAAGCTTTTCGTCTTGTTTGCACAAACTAGTGGTGAACACGTGATACTGTCCACCGCTAAGCTGCTTTGGGTTGGTCTGATAGCCCCCCTGTTGCTGTTGATGACCCTGACCAGACTGTTGATTAAAGCCCCCTTGACCGTTCTGAGGACCGGAATTTGACCCGCCGCCCGGGCCATGAAAACCGCCAGCGCCGGAGCCGCCTGCGCCTGAGCCGCCGCCCGGGCCATTGTAGTTTTTAAATGCCTTCATGATAGCACAATCCTTCCACAGGTGACGCTGGCTTCTCTCTAGAGCCGTGTCTCGGACAAGGTTCATTCAACAGCTGCTCCAGAGAGGGTCCTGACCCGCCGCCTCGGGGAGGGGGCCTCCCCTTGCGTCGCTGGTTGTTGCCTTGGGCGTTGGCTACGAACTCCAGGCTGCCATCGGCCTTGCGCTTGCCTCCTCCTTGATTCCCCGGGTTAAACTGAGGACCCTTGCCATTGCCGTTCTTCTTTCCCTTCCCTGTCCTTTCATCATCTGAAGGAGGATCCTTGGTACCATCAGAATCGGCGTACTTGACAAGAGCCGCCATTAGTGTACCCATATCCGTGCAATCGCGTTTAAGCCGCCCAAGTTTCATCTTTAGGGGCACAAAACGACAGTTCTGTTCCAACATCAAGACTGCAGAGTCGGCGTCCATCTTATCTGACGAATGTATGATCTCCTTGACCCAGCGAACCCAATGGGTCGTGGACTCACCCTCCTGCTGCTTACAGTTAGTCAAATCCACAATTGACATAGACTGCCTACAGGTATCCTTGAAGTTTTGAATGAACCGGGCCTTCAGCTCAGCCCAAGACCCAACGGAGTTCGGTGGCAGCCCTTTTAACCACGTGCGGGCAGTTCCATCTAACATCATGGTGAAATATTTGGCCATGGCCGCCTCGCTGACCTCTAGCAGTTCCATAGCCATCTCATAACTCTCAATCCAGGCCGCAGGCTGTAAGTCAGCTGTATAGTTAGGCACCTTCCTAGGGCCCTTGAAATCCTTAGGTAGACGTTCATTACGGATGGCCGGCACCAAACAAGGGACACCCCCGGTCCTGGTAGAAATACCCACATCAACGGACGCCGTCGGATAAGCCGGGGGGGGTCTGATAAGCCGTCAATTGCGGCACCTGCTCCGCCTCTTGCCATGCTTGGTCTGCTGCGTAGAAGGCTCCAACATGAGCCGGGCCATGGCCAGGGGGTGGGTCATGGCGTCGGACATTACTTGAGCCGGTTGCTGAGACCATGTGCCGGCTGTAACTCGGGCTCTGGCCTGGGCGAGGAGTTGAGTGGATCCTGTCCCGGCTGTAGGAGTACGCCTCTTGCTGTGCTAGAGCCGTCTGCAGGAGTTCCCTGACCCGACGGGTTTCGACGGCTGCCGGAGAATTGCCGTCAACGGGAAGAGCCGCCAGTCGTGCTGCCGCAGCTACCATGTTCTCCAGCGGGTTATCGTAATGACCCGGGGGTATTGGCACATACTGAGGCGGGGCAGGGGGCACCTGGGGAGGCCCCATTACTAGTGGCTGAATAAGGGGTCCCGACCCGAGCGCAATGACCCCTGGTGGGTTACTGGATCCCGCACCCGGCGTGTCGAAGAGATTGCGCGGATCGTAAACCGGCGGGAGTCGAGACTGGGCCTTCTGATGCCTCCTTCTCATGACCTCGCTGGCCGCGTTCTGATCCCTCGTGAGTTGGAAGGACTGCGCCTGAATCAACTGAGTCCGGGCGTCGAGAGCCGCCCGCTCCGCCGCCAGGCTGATCCCTTCTGCTGCAAGATCCTCTTTAGCTTTCATCAGATCCAATTTTAACTGCGCCACCTCCGCGTCATGCTGGGCTTGATCTGCCGGGTCAACCGTGGCAGTTAATAGGGCCATCATCTTGTCTGTGAGATCCATCAGCACCTGAGCCGGGGAAGGCTCCGGGTTTTCCGATCCGGTAGCGGGGTTCTGAACAGGCTGCGCACCAGCCATAAAAACTCCGACCTGACTTGGCGGCTCAAAAAGGTCCGGAATACTGTTGCCATCGGAATAACTCATGAGCCTGCCATCTTGAAGTTGGTACAACGAGTTTGACTCATCAGCGGCCGACTCGCCGTCAGAGCCGGCGGCCGCCTCATCCCCAGACCCAGATGGATCGGAGGGCCTTCCATGGATGCATCCCACAAAAGCACGCTTTAAGGCAGGCCGGGCCCGGGCGGGTCGTGCGCGCTGAGCCGTTTCGACGAGATCGGCGCAGAGATCCGGCTCGGGGCCCGGCTCACCTACCTTGCCAATGAAGACATGAATTCCGCCAAAGGGGACCCAGTACCCGTACTCTACTGAGCCGGCATCGGGGCCCCAGTCCGCATCGTCGATGTAGAGCTTGCCGCGACGACTCTTGGTCATCCGGCCCACAGCGTATCCCTTGAGCCCTTCGAAGCTGCCCTTCAAGAACTCAAATCCACCGTGCGCCGGCCCCACGGTGGGCGCCAACTGTCGTGGAATTGCCACGGCGGATGTCCTCGGGTTAGGACTTAGTCGTGGAGCCATCGCAACTGGGAAGCTTGAAGGGGTTAAGTGGGATAAGGAACACGAGGGTTTATACTGGTTCGGCCCCTTACGGTGAAGGTAAAAGCCTACGTCCAGTTCGGGGTGTTATTGATTAGGGTTACGATCCCCAGGGAGCTAAACAGCTATGCCCGGCTCTCGATCAGATTGTTGTCGCCCTTAAACCGCTTCCGGGTCGTCCCTTTATATAAGGAGGCTGACGCCCAGCAGCCCTTAGAGTCCCGGCCGGCTCATAAGAGTGTCCGGCTCGGACTCTAAACAATACTTGCCTTACACTACAATACTATAACAATGATTGTAACTACGTGCTTTAAGCCATATCCGGGTCTCAGCCCATCTCTAGCCCATTATCCTGAAACTTAGCTCCGGGCTTCTGGTAATGATCCTTGGAGTAACCCGGCCCTCCTGGCGGGTGACCCCCAGATCTATATCCTCAACAGAAGGTATATGTTCAACCCATCGGGGCATCTTAGAAACATATACCACAACTCCAGGAGTAATGCATACAAGCTCGAAAGCAGCACATGGTTGAGAAAGCAGAGGATACAATTTACCCAAGGCATTACATATCCGAGGACAGCTTAGAAAATTATTGAATATGAAGGACGCTCTCAGATAAAATCCAACAAAGTATCTGACGGTCCATAACAGTGTTAATGTGAGTACCGGCAAAATCAAAGAAAGAAACAATGCAAAGGAACTGGATTATACAAACAACTGACTAATTGAAAGTTTAGATGCAAAGGAATTTATGATTTCCAAATCAAGGGATCAGAAGCAAACGCTCTAATTAGGGATGGATAAGTTGAATACCCTTAGGGGTACAATCGACGACAGTTGGATTGGTTGAGAACCAACTCATGTTCAAATTTACGTCTGGGCCGGAAAGATAATTTAAAAGGACCAACTGATGATTGCGTGCATTCGCACTCATGTTGAATCAATAGGATCAAAATGACGGTGCCTAAGGATACTAACGAATATTGCCAGACATATGGAAAGCATCCATAATGCAAGCAGACAAGTATTGTAGAGCAATAAGCTACTAAGGATTTTTGGAGGATCGAATAGTATTTCGAAGACCATTGTGAAACACATGAACAAGTGGGGGATGAGCGGATACTCGATAAGTGCAAGCATTATCCGTAGGGGTATTCAGGTGACAAAGAACAGCAAGGCACTAAGCTCAAAGGATTCTCGGAACAACAGAGAGAATTTCGGGGTATCTTGTAGTAACAAGATCAACTGGGAAACATTGTATGAATGGCGACTATACGTGGTTATCCATAGGGGTTTATCAATGGAAGGGAATTGCATAAGCGATGGCACAAAGTATCGAGGGAACATCGGAGAGTAACTTCGGAATCTTCTAGTGCATCAGGCGATCACCTGTATCGAGTGGCTCTCCGGGAGGAAGTAGTTACGAGAACCTAGAGTTAGATTTAGTAAAATCATTTAGCCCGAATAGAAGAGATATCAGAGTCCCAGAGTATAGACGAGGAGTAAAAGATCCTAATACCACCCAATGGCGACGTGGGCCCATGGGCCGCACAGCCATGTTAGTAAAACAGTTTTTAGCGACTAGACTCAACTTCGGCCAAAGAGTATGGAAGGGGATTCCTACAGGCAGTCGGCTCTGATACCAACTTGTGACGCGCCTGATTCAATCGTACACTAATCATGCACGCAAACGTGTACGATCAAGATCAGGGACTCACTGGAAGATATCACAACACAACTCTAAAAACATAAATAAGTCATACAAGCATCATAATACAAGCCAGGGGCCTCGAGGGCTCGAATACAGGTGCTCGATCATAGACAAGTCAGCGGAAGCAACAATATCTGAGTACAGACATAAGTTAAACAAGTTGCCATAAGATGGCTAGCACAAACTGAGAGACAGATCGAAAGAGGCGCAGGCCTCTTGCCTGGGATCCTCCTAAACTACTCCTGGACGTCGTCAGCGGCCTGCACGTAGTAGTAGGCACCTCCGGTGTAGTAGGAGTCATCGTCGACGGTGGCGTCTGGCTCCTGGGCTCCCGCATCTGGTTGCGACAACCAGGAAGAAAGGAAAGGGGGAAAGAGGGAGAAAAGCAACCGTGAGTACTCATCCAAAGTACTCGCAAGTAAGGAGCTACACTACATATGCATGGGTATATGTGTAAAGGGCCATATCGGTGGACTGAACTTCAGAATGCCAGAATAAGAGGGGGATAGCTAATCCTGTCGAAGATACGCTTCAGGCCACCTCCATCTTGCAGCATGTAGAAGAGAGTAGATGGTAAGTTCACCAAGTATCATCGCATAGCATAATCCTACCCGGCGATCCTCCCCTGGTCGCCCTGTGTGAGAGCGATCACCGGGTTATATCTGGCACTTGGAAGGGTGTGTTTTATTAAGTATCCGGTTCTAGTTCTCATAAGGTCAAGGTACAACTCTGGGTCGTCCTTTTACCGAGGGACACGACTATTCGAATAGATAAACTTCCCTGCAGGGGTGCACCACATAACCCAACACGCTCGATCCCATTTGGCCGGACACACTTTTCCGGGTCATGCCCGGCTGCGGAAGATCAACACGTCGCAGCCCCACCTAGGCACAACAGAGAGGTCAGCACGCCGGTCTAAATCCTATTTCGCAGGGGTCTGGACCCATCGCCCATTGCACACCTGCACGTTGTGAACGCGGCCGGAAGCAGAATTAGCAACCTCCATTACAAAGGAAGTCACGTTACGCGGTCCAATCTGGCGCGTGCCGCTCAGTTGCTGACGTCACGAAGGCTTCGGCTAATACCACGACGTCGAGTGCCCATAACTGTTCCCGCGTAGTTGGTTATTGCGTATAGGCCAGTGGCCAGACTCAGATCAAATACCAAGATCTCGTTAAGCGTGTTAAGTATCCGCGAATGCCGACCAGGGCCAAGCCCACCTATCTCCTATGTGGTCTCAACCTGCCCTGTCGCTCCGCCACAAAGTAACAGTCGGGGCCGTCGGGAACCCAGGCCCACCTCTACCGGGATGGAGCCACCTGCCCCTTCAGCCCCCATCTCCGAACAGTATCATAAGTAATGTAACAGTATAAAGTATATAGCATATGCCCGTGATCACCTCCCGAGTGATCACGGCCCAGTAGTATAGCATGGCAGACGGACAAGAGTGTAGGGCCACTGATGGAACACTAGAATCCTATACTAAGAAGTAGGATAGCAGGTAAGGGTAACAACTGTAGCAACAATGACAGGCTATGCGTCAGAATAGGATTAACCGAAAGCAGTAACATGTTACACTACTCTAATGCAAGCAGTAGAGAGGAGGAATAGGCGATATCTGGTGATCAGGGGGGGCTTGCCTGGTTGCTCTGGCAAGGAGGGGTCGTCGGGGATGTAGTCGTACTCAGTCGCATCAACGTCGGCCTCGGGGTCTACCGGAGAATAAGAGGGGGAGAAACAGTAAATACCGAGCAAACAAAGCATCACAAAATATAACAAGGCAATACGCGATGCCAGGGGTGATCTAACGCAGGGATAGGTGATACCGGCGAAGGGGGAAAACATCCGGGAAAGTATCCCTGGTGTTTAGCGTTTTCGGACAGATGAACCGGAGGGGGAAGGTGGCAAGTTTGCTATGCTAGGAATGTGTGGCGGACAAACGGGTTGCGTATCCGGATTCGTCTCGTCGTTCTGTGCAACTTTCATGTACAAAGTTTTTCCATCCGAGCTACGGTTTATTTTATATTAATATTAAAAGATTTAAATTAATTTTAGCATTTATATAATTAATTTAATACAACATTGTCCAGAACAGTGCATGCTGACGTCAGCATGACGTCAGCAGTCAACAGAGGTGTTGACTGGTCAACTCACATGTGGGTCCCGATCGTCATTGACTGTTTAGTCTAATTAGGGTTTAACTAATCTAATTACTGTTTAATTAAACTAACTAGTTAATTAGATTAATTAAACATGATTAATTAACTTAATTGATTGATAAATTATTATTATTATTATTTATATTTATTTATTATTTATTTTAATTCTCTTTTTTTGTAAAACGTTCTCAGGGTGGGCCCCTGTGTCATTGGGAGGGGGCTTGCAGGCGACTGGGCGCGCGAGCGCAGGGGCGCTGCGTGGCGCCCGTTAGCGGGTGGAGCCCCTGACCCGGCGCGGGCGTGGTCAGCACGGGCGTGCGCTTGCAGGGGAGCAGGGGTGGTGCGCGTGCGCGCTGTGGCCAGGTGAGGCGAGCGGCGGACAGGGCCGCGGCGAAGGAGGTAGCAACTCGCAGCAGCAAGCGAGCACAGGCGGGAGGGACGGCCGGCGAGCAGTGGCGCTGTAGAGCAGCAGCAACACGCAGCGGCGGCAACAGGGCGTGAGGCGTCGGGGGCGAGCGCGGCGCAACACAGCAGCGGCAACAACACGAGATCGCGGTGGGCGGGGGGTCAGGCGCGCGCATGAGGAAGCAAGGGCGCGGCCATGGGCGAAGGCGGAGCGCGCGACGGCTGGTGGTGTAGCGTGGCTGCCGCGGGAGCGCGCGTGAGAGGAGGAGAGGCCAGGGGCGCGGGGTGGCGAGGGCGGCCCGGAGCGTGAGCTCCGGCACGCGGGCACTGCGGGCGCGGTCCGGACGCGGGCGGCTGGGCGAGTGGAGGCACGACGGGCAGCGGTCGCGCGCGGGCGAGCAGGGGAGGAGAGGAGAGACGGGGCTCACGGCGAGGAGTAGGGACGGGGCAATGGTGCTCGGGGGGGAGGTCAGGGACGACGTGCGTAGGGGGAGCTGGCCGATGAGGGAGGTCCGGCGAGTCGGCGTGGGCTCCGGGCGGCGGCGAATTATGACGAGGCGGCGGCGTACGGCGGCATCGAGCGGTCTCCTCCTCTCGATCCTGCTCCAATCGGGGGAGAGAGGGGGGAGATATTTCGGGGGGGAATGGGGTGTCGGTGGGTTGGACCGAGGGGGAGTGCGGGTGGGCCGGCCGGTTGGTTGGGCCAGGTGGGCCGGTGCCCTGCTGGGCCGAAGCCCAGTGGGCGGGGGTGTTTCCTTTTTATTTTATTTTTTTGATTGTTTATTATTTTTTAATTTCTTTTCTTTTTATATATTTTCTTTTCTGTTTTAAAACATTTTAAATTATCTAGGCATTTTATAAAAATGTGTTTATTACACCATATTTACTTATGCAAAATATGGCACCTCCTGAACATTTTTGTTTTAACTTTTGAAAAACTTTTATTGTTGACATTAATTTTAATTTTAATTTTGAAACGGTTTCGAATCATCGCAAGGCTAACAACAATAACCGTGGTGACGTGGCACCGTTAGCGTGGGATTACTGTAGCTTAATTATCCGGGCGTCACAGAAGAGCCCGTTCAAATCCGACTCATTAAGTTGGCAGCGAGTAGGGTCATCGACCGCCCTCCCCGCCCAATCAAAGGCGCATAAGTATCGGCCATCGCGCATCTCCTCATATCCCGCACATCCGTCACCTACCCCGCACCATGCATGCGGCATGCGTGGCGAAGAGGGCGGGCGCGATGGGAAACATGGAACGGTGCTACCTCTTGAGCATTGCGTTGGTTTTCCCTTGAAGAGGAAAGGGTGATGCAGCAAAGTAGCGTAAGTATTTCCCTCAGTTTTTGAGAACCAAGGTATCAATCCAGTAGGAGGCTACGCGCGAGTCCCTCGCACCTACACAAACAAATAAATCCTGGCAACCAACGCGATAAGGGGTTGTCAATCCCTACACGGTCACTTACGAGAGTGAGATCTGATAGATATGATAGGATAATATTTTTGGTATTTTTATGATAAAGATGCAAAGTAAAATAAAAGCAAAGTAAAAAGCAACGGAAATAACTATGTGTTGGAAGATTAATATGATGGAAGATAGACCCAGGGGCCATAGGTTTCACTAGTGGCTTCTCTCAAGAGCATAAGTATTTTACGGTGGGTGAACAAATTACTGTTGAGCAATTGACAGAATTGAGCATAGTTATGAGAATATCTAGGTATGATCATGTATATAGGCATCACGTCCGAGACAAGTAGACCGACTCCTTCCTGCATCTACTACTATTACTCCACACATCGACCGCTATCCAGCATGCATCTAGGGCATTAAGTTCATAAGAACAGAGTAATGCCTTAAGCAAGATGACATGATGTAGAGGGATAAATTCATGCAATATGATAAAAACCCCATCTTGTTATCCTCGATGGCAACAATACAATACGTGCCTTGCTGGCCCTACTGTCACTGGGAAAGGACACCGCAAGATTGAACCCAAAGCTAAGCACTTCTCCCATTGCAAGAAAGATCAATCTAGTAGGCCAAACCAAACTGATAATTCGAAGAGACTTGCAAAGATAACCAATCATACATAAAAGAATTCAGAAGATTCAAATATTGTTCATAGATAAACTTGTTCATAAACCCACAATTCATCGGTCTCAACAAACACACCGCAAAAGAAGATTACATCGAATAGATCTCCACAAGAGAGGGGAGAACATTGTATTGACATCCAAAAAGAGAGAGAAAGCCATCTAGCTAATAACTATGGACCCGAAGGTCTGAGGTAAACTACTCACACTTCATCGGAGAGGCTATGGTGTTGATGTAGAAGCCCTCCGTGATCAATGCCCCCTCCGGCGGAGCTCCGGAACAGGCCCCAAGATGGGATCTTGTAGTACAGAAGGTTGCGGCGGTGGAATTAGGTTTTTGGCTCCGTATCTGATCGTTTGGGGGTACGTAGGTATATATAGGATGAAGGAGTACGTCGGTGGAGCAACGTGGGGCCCATGAGGGTGGAGGGCGTGCCTAGGGGGGTAGGCGCGCCCCCCTACCTCGTGGCTTCGGGGTGGCTTTCTTGACGTAGGGTCCAAGTCTCCTGGATCATGTTCGTTCTAAAAATCACGTTCCCGAAGGTTTCATTCTGTTTGGACTCCGTTTGATATTCCTTTTCTGCGAAACTCTGAAATAGGCAAAAAACAGCAATTCTGGGCTGGGCCTCCGGTTAATAGGTTAGTCCCAAAAATATTATAAAAGTGAATAATAAAGCCCAATAATGTCCAAAACAGAAGATAATATAGCATGGAGCAATCAAAAATTATAGATACGTTGGAGACGTATCAAGCATCCCCAAGCTTAATTCCTGCTCATCCTCGAGTAGGTAAATGATAAAAACAGAATTTTTGATGTGGAATGCTACTTGGCATAATTTCAATGTAATTCTTCTTAATTGTGGTATGAATATTCAGATCTGAAAGATTCAAGACAAAAGTTCAATATTGACATAAAAATAATAATACTTCAAGCTTACTAACTAAGCAATTATGTCTTCTCAAAATAACATGGCCAAAGAAAGTTATCTCTACAAAATCATATAGTCTGGCTATGCTCTATCTTCACCACACAAAATACATGAGCGTGAGCCATGGACATAGCACTATATGTGGAATAAAATGGTGGTTGTGGAGAAGACAAAAAGGAGAAGATAGTCTCACATCAACTAGGCGTATCAACGGGCTATGGAGATGCCCATCAATAGATATCAATGTGAGTGAGTAGGGATCGCCATGCAACGGATGCACTAGAGCTATAAGTATATGAAAGCTCAACAAAAGAAACTAAGTGGGTGTGCATCCAACTCGCTTGCTCACGAAGACCTAGGGCATTTTGAGGAAGCCCATCATTGGAATATACAAGCCAAGTTCTATAATGAAAAATTCCCACTAGTATATGAAAGTGATATCATAGGAGACTCTCTATCATGAAGATCATGGTGCTACTTTGAAGCACGAGTGTGGTAAAAGGATAGTAACATTGTCCCTTCTCTCTTTTTCTCTCATTTTTTTATTTGGGTCTTTTTTTTCTTTTTTTATGGCCTCTTTTTTTCCGTCCGGAGTCTCATCCCGACTTGTGGGGGAATCATAGTCTTCATCATCCTTTCCTCACTTGGGACAATGCTCTAAAAATGATGATCATCACACTTTTATTTTCTTACAACTCAACAATTACAACTCGATACTTAGAACAAAATATGACTCTATATGATTGCCTCCGGCGATGTACCGGGATATGCAATGAATAAAGAGTGACATGTATGAAAGAATTATGAACGGTGGCTTTGCCACAAATACAATGTCAACTACAAGATCATGCAAAGCAATATGACAATGATGAAGCGTGTCATAATAAACGAAATGGTGGTATGTTGCATGGCAATATATCTCGGAATGGCTATGGAAATGCCATGATAGGTAGGTATGGTGGCTGTTTTGAGGAAGGTATATGGTGGGTGTATGATACCGGCGAAAAGTGCGCGGTATTAGAGAGGCTAGCAATGGTGGAAGGAAGAAGGGTGCCTATAATCCATGGACTCAACATTAGTCATAAAGAACTCATATACTTATTGCAAAAGTCTACAAGTTATCAAAGCAAAGTATTACGCGCATGCTCCTAGGGGGATAGATTGGTAGGAAAAGACCATCGCTCGTCCCCGACCGCCACTCATAAGGAAGACAATCAATAAATAAATCATGCTCCGACTTCATCGCATAACGGTTCACCATACGTGCATGCTACGGGAATCACAAAATTTAACACAAGTATTTCTCAAATTCACAACTACTCAACTATCATGACTCTAATATCACCATCTTCATATCTCAAAACAATTATCAAGCATCAAACTTCTCATAGTATTCAACACACTCATAAGATTTTTTTTACTAATCTTGTATGCCTATTATTGTTAAAGCAAACTACCATGCTGTTTTGTAGGACTCCCAAAATGATCTAAGTGAAGCATGAGAGAACAATAGTTTCTATAAAACAAAATCACCACCGTGATCTAAAAGATATAAGTGAAGCACTAGAGCAAAAACTATATAACTCAAAAGATATAAGTGAAGCACATAGAGTATTCTAATAATTTCCGAATCATGTGTGTCCCTCTCAAAAGGTGTGTACAGAAAGGATGATTGTGGTAAACTAAAAAGAAAAGACTCAAATCATACAAGACGCTCCAAGCAAAACACATATCATGTGGTGAATAAAAATATAGCTCCAAGTAAAGTTACCGATGGAAGTAGACGAAAGAGGGGATTCCTTCCGGGGCATCCCCGAGCTTTGGCTTCTAGGTGTCCTTAGATTATCTTGGGGGTGCCATGGGCATCCCCAAGCTTAGGCTCTTGCCACTCCTTGTTCCATAATCCATCAAATCTTTCACCCAAAACTTGAAAACTTCACAACACAAAACTTAGCAAAAAATCTCGTGAGCTCCGTTAGCGAAAGAAAACAAAAGACCACTTCAAGGTACTGTAATGAACTCATTCTTTATTTATATTGGTGTTAAACCTACTGTATTCCAACTTCTCTATGGTTTATAAACTCTTTTACTAGCCATAGATTCATCAAAATAAGCAAACAACACACGAAAAACAGAATCTGTCAAAAACAGAACAGTCTGTAGTAATCTGTAACTAACGCAAACTTCTGGAACTCCAAAAAAATCAGCCCAAATAGGAAGGCCTAGACAATTTGTTTATCGATCAGCAGCAATTGGAATCAATATTTTATCACGTTCTGGTGATTTTTAACAATTATTTTCGTGAACAGAAAGTTTCTGGAAATTTCTGCAAGATCAAATAACTATCATCCCAGAAGATCCTATAGGTTTAACTTGGCACAAACACTAATTAAAACATAAAAACACATCTAACCAGAGGCTAGAACAAGTATTTATTCCTAAAAATAAGCAAACAGCAAAAAACTAAAAATAAAATTGGGTTGCCTCCCAACAATCGCTATCGTTTAACGCCCCTAGCTAGGCATAAAAGCAAGGATAGATCTAGGTATTGCCATCTTTGGTAGGCAATCCATAAGTGGCTCTCATGATAGAGTCATATGGTAACTTTATTTTCTTCCTAGGGAAGTGTTCCATGCCTTTCTTTAATGGAAAGTGGAATCTAATATTCCCTTCCTTCATATCAATAATTGCACCAATCGTTCTAAGAAAAGGTCTTCCAAGAATAATAGGACATGAAGGATTGCAATCTATGTCAAGAACGATAAAATCTACGGGCACATAATTCCTATTTGCAACAATAAGAACATCATTAATTCTTCCCATAGGTTTCTTAATAGTGGAATCCGCAAGGTGCAAGTTTAAAGAGCAATCATCAAAATCACGGAAACCTAGCAGATCACACAAAGTTTTTGGAATCGTGGAAACACTAGCACCCAAATCACACAAAGCATAGCATTCATGATCTTTAATCTTAATTTTAATAGTAGGTTCCCACTCATCATAAAGTTTTCTAGGGATAGAAACTTCCAACTCAAGCTTTTCTTCATAAGATTGCATCAAAGCATCAACGATATGTTTGGTAAAAGCTTTATTTTGACTATAAGCATGAGGAGAATTTAGCACGGATTGCAACAAGGAAATACAATCTATCAAAGAGCAATTATCATAATTAAATTCCTTGAAATCCAAAATAGTGGGTTTATTAACATCTAATGTTTTGATTTCTTCAATCCCACTTTTATCAATTTTAGCATCAAGATCTAAAAACTCCGTATTTTTGGAATGCCTTCTAGGTAAAGGTAGATCATAATCAGTCCCATCATTATCAAGATTCATATTGCAAAACAAAGATTTAATAGGGGACACATCAATAACTTTTAGATCTTCATCTTTATTTTCATAGAAATTAGAAGAACACGCTTTTATAAAGCAATCTTTCTTAGCACGCATCCTAGCGGTTCTTTCTTTGCACTCATCAATGGAAATTCTCATGGGTTTGAGAGACTCATTGATATCATGTTTAGGAGGAATAGATCTAAGTTTCAAAGAATCAACATCAAGAGAAATTCTATCAACGTTCCTAGCCAATTCATCAACTTTAAGCAATTTCTCTTCAAGCAAAGCATTGAAATTATTTTGTGAATTCATAAACTCTTTAATACTATCTCAAATTCAGAGGGCATCTTATTAAAATTTCCATAAGAATTGTTGTAGGAATTACCATAATTATTAGAGGAAATACTAGGATAAGGCCTAGGATTAAAGTTTCCTCTATACGCATTGTTACCAAAATTATTCGTACCAACAAAATTCAAATCCATAGATTCATTATTATTCTCAATCAAAGTAGAGAAAGGCATATCATTAGGATCAGAAGAAACACTGTTAGTAGCAAATAATTTCATAAGTTCATCCATCTTTCCACTCAAAACATTAATTTCTTCTATCGCATGCACTTTTTTATTAGTAGATCTTTCAGTGTGCCATTGAGAATAATTAACCATAATATTATCTAGGAGTTTAGTAGCTTCTCCTAAAGTGATTTCCATAAAAGTGCCTCCCGCGGCCGAATCTAAAAGATTTCTAGAAGCAAAATTCAATCCGGCATAAAAGTTTTGTATAATCATCCACAAATTCAAACCATGCCTGGGGCAATTACGTATCATTAATTTCATTCTCTCCCAAGCTTATGCAACATGTTCATGATCAAGTTGCTTAAAATTCATAATGTCGTTTCTAAGAGAGATGATCTTAGCGGGAGGAAAATACTTAGAGATAAAAGCATCTTTGCACTTATTCCAAGAATCAATACTATTTTTAGGCAAAGACGAAAACCAAGATTTAGCACGATCTCTAAGCGAAAAAGGAAATAGCTTCAATTTAACAATATCATTGTTAACATCTTTCTTCTTTTGCATATCACACAAATCAATGAAGCTATTTATATGAGTAGCGACATCTTCACTAGGAAGGCCGGCGAATTGATCTTTCATGACAAGATTCAACAAAGCAGCATTGATTTCACAAGATTCAGTATTGGTAAGAGGAGCAATCGGAGTGCTAAGGAAATCATTATTGTTGGTATTCGTAAAGTCACATAATTTGGTATTATCTTGAGCCATCGTTACAAACAAGCAATCCAACACACGAGCAAATAAGAAACGGGCAAAAAGAGGCAAACGGAAAAGAGAGGGCGAATAAAACGGCAAGGGTGAAGTGGGGGAGAGGAAAACGAGAGGCAAATGGCAAATAATGTAATGCGGGAGATAAGGGTTTGTGATGGGTACTTGGTATGTTGACTTTTGCGTAGACCTCCCCGGCAACGGCGCCAGAAATCCTTCTTGCAACCTCTTGAGCACTGCGTTGGTTTTCCCTTGAAGAGGAAACGGTGATGCAGCAAAGTAGCGTAAGTATTTCCCTCAGTTTTTGAGAACCAAGGTATCAATCCAGTAGGAGGATACGCGCGAGTCGCTCGCACCTACACAAACAAATAAATCCTCGCAACCAACGCGATAAGGGGTTGTCAATCCCTACATGGTCACTTACAAGAGTGAGATCTGATAGATATGATAGGATAATATTTTTGGTATTTTTATGATAAAGATGCAAAGTAAAATAAAAGCAAAGTAAAAAAGCAACGGAAATAACTAAGTATTGGAAGATTAATATGATGGAAGATAGACCCGGGGGCCATAGGTTTCACTAGTGGCTTCTCTCAAGAGCATAAGTATTTTATGGTGGGTGAACAAATTACTGTTGAGCAATTGACAGAATTGAGCATAGTTATGAGAATATCTAGGTATGATCATGTATATAGGCATCACGTCCAAGACAAGTAGACCGACTCCTTCCTGCATCTACTACTATTACTCCACACATCGACCGCTATCCAGCATGCATCTAGGGCATTAAGTTCATAAGAATAGAGTAACGCCTTAAGCAAGATGACATGATGTAGAGGGATAAATTCATGCAATATGATAAAAACCCCATCTTGTTATCCTCGATGGCAACAATACAATACGTGCCTTGTTGCCCTACTGTCACTGGGAAAGGACATCGCAAGATTGAACCCAAAGCTAAGCATTTCTCCCATTGCAAGAAAGATCAATCTAGTAGGCCAAACCAAACTGATAATTCGAAGAGACTTGCAAAGATAACCAATCATACATAAAAGAATTCAGAAGATTCGAATATTGTTCATAGATAAACTTGATCATAAACCCACAATTCATCGGTCTCAACAAACACACCGCAAAAGAAGATTACATCGAATAGATCTCCACAAGAGAGGGGGAGAACATTGTATTGAGATCCAAAAAGAGAGAGAAAGCCATCTAGCTAAGAACTATGGACCCGAAGGTCTGAGGTAAATTACTCACACTTCATCGGAGAGGCTATGGTGTTGATGTAGAAGCCCTCCGTGATCGATGCCCCCTCCGGCGGAGCTCCAGAACAGGCCCCAAGATGCGATCTCGTAGGTACAGAAGGTTGCGGCGGTGGAATTAGGTTTTTGGCTCCGTATCTGATCGTTTGGGGGTACGTAGGTATATATAGGAGGAAGGAGTATGTCGGTGGAGCAACGTGGGGCCCATGAGGGTGGAGGGCGCGCCCAGGGGGTTTGTAACGCCCACGATGCGGCTATATCTCCCACGTGTCGAGGCACGACTTAGAGGCATAACCGCATTGTGGTTTTGTCGCAAGAAGGGTCATCTTCACACAATCCCATGTAATGAACAAGAATGGGATAAAGAGTTGGCTTACAATCGCCACTTCACACAATACATAAATAAATCATACACTAATCAAAGTACGCACATAGGTCCGACTACGGAACCAAAAGAAAAGAAGACAACCCAGCTGCTAGATCCCCGATCGTCCCAACTGGGCTCCACTACTGATCAACAAGAAAAGAAACAACACAACGAACAAGATCTTCATCGAGCTCCCACTTGAACTCAGTTGCGTCACCTGCACTGGTATCATCGGCACCTGCAACTGTTTGGAAGTATCTGTGAGTCACGAGGACTCAGCAATCTCACACCCGCGAGATCAAGACTATTTAAGCTTATGGGTAGGAAAGGGTAGTGAGGTGGAGCTGCAGCAAACACTAGCATATATGGTGGCTAACATACGCAAATAAGAGTGAGAAGAGGAGCAACGGAACGGTCGTCAACTAGTAATGATCAAGAAGTGATCCTGAACTCCTACTTACGTTCAAGCATAACACAAGAACCGTGTTCACTTCCCGGACTCCGCCGAGAAGAGACCATCACGGCTACACACACGGTTGATGTATTTTAATTAAGTCAAGTGTCAAGTTCTCTACAACCGGACATTAACAAATTCCCATCTGCCACATAACCGCGGGCACGGATTTCGAAAGATAATACCCTGCAGGGGTGTCCCAACTTAGCCCATTATAAGCTCTCACGGTCAACAAAGGATATTCCTTCTCCCGGGAAGACCCGATCAGTCTCGGAATCCCGGTTACAAGACATTTCGACAATGGTAAAACAAGACCAGCAAAGCCGCCCGATGTGCCGACAAATCCCGATAGGAGCTGCACATATCTCGTTCTCAGGGCACACCGGATGAGCAAGACGTCGGGTTGGCATAGACCCTGGTTGCCCAGGGGGCGCCGGACATCGCTCGGTTTGGACCAGCACTCGAAGGAGAATTGGCCCGGGGGGTAAAATAAGGATGACCCTTGAGTCTGCAGAACACAAGGGAAAAAGGCTTAGGTAGGCAAATGGTAAAACCAAGGTTGGGCCTTGCTGGAGGAGTTTTATTCAAAGCGAACTGTCAAGGGGGTCCCATAAATCACCCAACCGCGTAAGGAACGCAAAATCAAGGAACATAACACCGGTATGACGGAAACTAGGGCGGCAAGAGTGGAACAAAACACCAGGCATAAGGCCGAGCCTTCCACCCTTTACCAAGTATATAGATGCATTAATTAAATAAGAGATATTGTGATATCCCAACATAAGCATAATCCGACATGGAGCAATCTTCACCTTCTCCTGCAACTAGCAATGCTATAAGAGGGGCTGAGCAAAAGCGGTAACATAGCCAAACAATGGTTTGCTAGGAAAAAGGTGGGTTAGAGGCTTTACATGGCAATATGGGAGGCATGATATAGCAAGTGGTAGGTAGCGCGGCATAGCAATAGAATGAACAACTAGCAAGCAAAGATAGAAGTGATTTCGAGGGTATGGTCATCTTGCCTGAGATCCCGCTAGGAAGAAGAGCGAGTCCATGAAGAAGACAAACGGACGAAGTCGAACGAATCCTCACAACTCCGGAACGAAACCGAAGGTAACGAGAGAAGCAACCCGGAAAGAAACAAACAACATAGTAAACAACCACCACATACACATGGCATGATGCAAAAACAAATATGATGCATGTCCGGTTTAATGAGGCATGGCATGGCAAAGTGCACAAGCAAAACTACAAGTTAAATGGAGCTCAATATGCAACGAGTTGCATATTGACGAAACACCACATTTAATTATTTAGTTCTCTCTCGTTTATGTACCCAACAATATTAAATGTTATTAACCATGGCAAGAGGTGAAGCATCTGGAAACTACCTATTTAGGCAAGTTTAAATGAGGCCGGAACAACAAACAGCAATTCCGGAAAAACCCCATAAGCATATTTTTGATTTGGTACTGTTCTGCCCTAAACACAATTTTAATGTTGTTAAACAGCAAAATAAAGTGCACCATGTTAAACTAGGAATTTTTCCAAGCAAGTTACATATATAGTTTATTTAAATCCGAGTTACGGTTATTTAGTTATGAAATAAATCATCTTAGTATGGCATTTGAGCAAATTTAATGCAAACAGCATTATAAACATTTCAAACATGGATGAAAGTGGCATATTATGAAACTAGATGAAATTCTAAGCATTTTACATGTATAAATAATTTACATATGATGCATGGTTGATTAGTTATTAAATGCATGAACAGCAAGGGTTTTTCTGCAAAACTGTAAATCCTCGGATAATTACTAAAATCGTCGGAGGAAAAAAAACAAGAACTGGGCCGAATCTAACTGGCCCAACAGTGCAACAGGTTTGGGTGGCTGCTCACATCGGGCTCTCGGGCCGGAAGCGGAGAGGCGGCTGGGCCTTCCAGGAGCTAGGCACGGCAGGGGAGGTCAACGCGCGCGGACATGCGGTCGTCCTCCTGCTCGAAGCAGAGGATGCAGGGGGCGATGACCACGGCCGGACTTGAGGACGGGGACGGCGAGGCGAGGTGGAACGGATCCAGGTGGAGGCAACCAGGAACAGGGCGCGGGCGCGGATCCGATGGAGACAAGCTTGAGGCGTCGGCCATGGGAGCTCCAAGGAGGGCGGTGGCTGTTGCTGTTTCCTGAAGAAGGAAAAGACAGACAGAGGATTCAGAGAGGGAAAAGATGAAGGGAAGCAGAGAGAAGGCGAGCAGGAGAAGGACGGGAGGAGGAGGCATGACGACCTGGAGACGAACATGGCTCAAGCGTTGCCTCCCTGGCACGAGATGCAGAGGAGGTCAGCCAGCAGATCGGAGCGAGGGGAAATCCCCGGATCCGATGAGGGAAAGGGCCGGGACTGGCCTGAACGGGTCGGGGAAGTGCCGAACTTGCCCGAGATGGTGGTGGAGCAAGGACGAGGCGGCACTCGAAGCTCGCACGGGCGTCCATGGCGCGGGACGCGGGGCGGCGAAGGAGCAGGAGGCTGATGAGGTCCCGTAAGGGCGGCTTCGCGGATCCATCGGGGACGAACGGGTGACGGCGTGCACGAGGGAGAGGAGCTCGGCTGAAGGAGAGGTCGGGTGGGGCAGCGCGTGGAGGAGGGCACGGGCATGGCTGAAGCCCCGGTGGGCTTGGGCGGCGACGAGGCCAGTCTCTGGCAAAGCAGAGGCGCGAAGACGAGGAGGACAACCTCGAGCGTGAGGGAGCTCGTGGGTGGATGGTGGAGTGGATGGATGATCGAGGAAGGCTTGCTATGGTTGGGCGGCGACGCAAAACGAGGGAGGTGGTCGGAGCGATCTGGTTGGGTGGGATGGATCCCGATGGGGATTTGGTAGAGTGGCGGCGTGGCTGGGAGGATGGGACAGGTCCCTAGATTTTAGGGTTGTCCACTATTTATACTGCAATGAGATTAGGGCAGGGGCTATCACGTCCCTACGATCGTAATCGGACGGCTGGGAAAATATAGGTTAGGATGTCCAATTAAGAAAACGGAGATATTTTAGGGATGTTGGGGGATGATCCGGACCCATCGGTAACGACAACCCGGGTCGGTTCGGGACAATCTCCGGACGCGCGCGAGGGGGTTGGTGGTTGTGCAGAGAGGGTCAAACGGTCAGACAAGAGAGAATCGAAATCCGGTTAGACTCAGAACGGTCAACGAACGCAAGGGGGGACGCGGCAACTACGAGCGGATGCAAGTTTGAAAAACAATGACGGCAACAGAGTGCCGATGCAATGCGAATGATACGATGAAGAATGCAACAACAAAATAAATAACAGAGCTGACACGCAAAACATGGAACGCATCTGGAGCATCGGTCTCAGGGCGTTACAGGGGTAGGCGCACCCCCTACCTCGTGGCTTCCTGGTGGCTTTCTTGACGTAGGGTCCAAGTCTCCTGGATCATGTTCGTTCTGAAAATCATGTTCCCGAAGGTTTCATTCCGTTTGGACTCTGTTTGATATTCCTTTTCTGCGAAACTCTGAAATAGGCAAAAAACAGCAATTCTGGGCTGGGCCTCCGGTTAATAGGTTAGTCCCAAAAATATTATAAAAGTGAATAATAAGGCCCAATAATGTCCAAAACAGAAGATAATATAGCATGGAGCAATAAAAAATTATAGATACATTGGAGACGTATCAAACGGCGGTTCCAAGGCTGAGAGAGTAAATGAGCAGTGGCCCTGCAGTTTTCCCTCTTTTTTAGGGAAAACGCAGGCCGCCTCTTTACTATTCACTACGAGTGAGGGAGTCCTGGACTAAGTGGTCCTCGGGCGTCCGGCCTGTTGGACATGGGCCGGACTGATGGGTTGTGAAGATACAAAGACCGAAGACTATACCCATGTCCGGATGGGACTCTCCTTGGCGTGGAAGGCAAGATTGGCGACTAAATATGAAGATTCCCTTCTCTGTAACCGACTTTGTGTAACCCTAGTCCCCTCCGGTGTCTATATAAACCGGAGGGCTTAGTCAGGATCGGCAGACATACAATTATAGTCATACAGGCTAGACTTCCAGGGTTTTAGTGATCTCGTGGTAGATCAACTCTTGTAATACTCATATTCATCAAGATCAACCAAGCAGGAAGTAGGGTATTACCTCCATAGAGAGGGCCCGAACCTGGGTAAACATTGTGTCCCCCGTCTCCTGTTACCATCGACCTTAGACGCACAGTTCGGGCCCCCCTACCCGAGATCTGCCGTTTTGACACCGACATTGGTTCTTTCATTGAGAGTTCCACTATGCCGTCCTCAAAAGGTTTGATGGCTCCTTCAACCATCTACAACAATGCTGTCCAAGGGGAAGTCTTCCTCCCCGAACAGATCTTCGTGTTCGGCGGCTTCGCACTGCGGGCCAACTCGCTTGGCCATCTGGAAAAGATTGACAGCTACGACCCTGGCTGTCACGTCAGATTCGGGAGCTTGAACTACGTCGCGGATATCCGCGGAGACTTGATCTTCGACAGATTCGAGACCTCGGCAGCTGCTTCCCGTCACCATGATGAACATGACTTAAATCTGTCATCGGACCATACCCAGGAGATAGCACCTATTACTGCTCTGGCCTTAGATCCGGAGCAGATCGCACCATCCGAAGACGAGAAGCTCAACCCCGCCACGGATGCCGCAGTCCCGGCGGCGCCAGAGCCGCGCACAGACCCAACCTCGAGTGTAATCTGTGTTACCGGAGCCTCGGACTCGTTTCCGGCTACAGACTCTGAACCATGTGCGTCCACAAGCGTTGAGCTCGATCAGTCATCGATCGTTGAATTCAGCTCCACGGACATTTTTCGGCACTCGCCTTTGGGCGATGTGTTAAACTCGTTAAGAGCACTATCCTTAGCGGGGGGCTCGCATCCGAACACTATCCAGTTCGAACTGGAGGCTGATGACGGGGAATTTCGCTTTCCACCCACCGCCCACTTCATAGCCACCGTCGAAGACCTAACTGACATGCTCGATTACGGCTCCGAAGACATCGACGACATGGACGACGATGCCGGAGAAGAGGAGGCCCAAAACCCGCCGTTTACTGGATGTTGGACGGCCACCTCCTCGTATGACGTATACATGGTGGACACACCTGAAGAGAACAAGGGCGATAACAAGAAGGATCCAGTCGAGGATAAACCTCTTGAGATACCACCAAAGCGCCGGCGTCAACGACGCCGCTCAAAATCACGCCGCAGCAAAGATAGCAACACCAGCACAGGAGAACATAATACTCCGGGCGGTTCCGAAGATAATGAATACCCCGTTGAAGCAACTTCCGAACAAGAAGAACAGGAAGATGGGCAAGTTAGCCCCGATGAATAGGCCATAAACAAAGACTAGGAGGACAGTAATTATCTTCCGCTCTCCGAGGAGGAGGCGAGCCTCGGCAACGAAGATTTTATCGTGCCTGAGGAACCCCTCGAGCAGGAGCGCTTTAAGCGCCAGCTAGTAGCCACTGCAAGGAGCCTGAAAAAGAAGCATCAAGAACTTCAAGCTGAACAAGAACTGCTAAATGATAGATGGACTGATGTCCTGGCAGCCGAATAATACGGCCTTAAGCGCCCATCCAAAAGTTACCCGAAGCGCAAATTGCTACCTCAGTTTGATGATGAGGCACCGGAGCCCGTACCATCATCGCGCAATGCGGCTGACCGACCACCACGTGGTCGGGACAAAGCGGCAACTCAAGCCGAACACCAGACCGCCCCACCTCGCCGTAAAGGCAGAGATAAAACAGCTCGGGGTTATACATATGACCTTCGGCAGGACCTGGACAGTAGAGCAGGACATACGAGATCGATCTACGGATCGCGAGGACGTGCCCCGACACGTGACGACGGCTATCTATTCGGATGTGACAAGCCTAGTCACGCCCAGGCCGAAAACCGCAGACGGACTCTGATACGTCCATTTTTCATCATGCTTTTATATCGATATTTATTGCATTATGGGTTGTTATTACACGTTATGTCACAATACTTATGCCTATTCTCTCTTATTTTACAAGGTTTACATGAAGAGGGAGAATGCCGGCAGCTGGAATTCTGGGCTGAAAAAGGAGCAAATATTAGAGACCTATTCTGCACAACTCCAAAAGTCCTGAAACTCCACGAAAGTTATTTTTGGAATTAATAAAAAATATTAAGTGAAGAAAGTACCAGGGGGGCCACCCACCATCCACGAGGTGGGGGGCGCGCCCTACCCCCTGGGGGCGCCCCCTGCCTCATGGGCCCCCTGGCAGGCCTCCGGTGCCCATCTTCTACTATATGAAGTCTTTTACCCTGGAAAAAAATCATAAGCAAGCTTTCGGGAAGAAACACCGCCGCCACGAGGCAGAACCTTGGCGGAACCAATCTAGGGCTCCGGCGGAGCTGTTCTGCCGGGGAAACTTCCCTCCGGGAGGGGGAAATCATCGCCATCGTCATCACCAACGATCCTCTCACCGGGAGGGGGTCAATCTCCATCAACATCTTCACCAGCACCATCTCATCTCAAACCCTAGTTCATCTCTTGTATCCAATCTTTGTCCCAAAGCCTCAGATTGGTACCTGTGGGTTGCTAGTAGTGTTGATTACTCCTTGTAGTTGATTCTAGTTGGTTTATTTGGTGGAAGATCATATGTTCAGATCCTTTATGCATATTAATACCCCTCTAATTATGAACATGAATATGATTTGTGAGTAGTTACGTTTGTTCCTAAGGACATGGGAGAAGTCTTGCTATAAGTAGTCATGTGAATTTGGTATTCGTTCGATATTTTGATGAGATGTATGTTGTCTCTCCTCTAGTGGTGTTATGTGAACGTCGACTACATGACCCTTCACCAATGTTTGGGCCTAGAGGAAGGCATTGGGAAGTAATAAGTAGGTGATGGGTTGCTAGAGTGACAGAAGCTTAAACCCTAGTTTATGAGTTGCTTCGTAAGGGGCTGATTTGGATCCATATGTTTCATGCTATGGTTAGGTTTACCTTAATACTTCTTTTGTAGTTGCGGATGCTTGCAATAGGGGTTAATCATAAGTGGGATGCTTGTCCAAGAAAGGGCAGTACCCAAGCACCGGTCCACCCACATACCAAATTATCAAAGTAACGAACGCGAATCATATGAGCGTGATGAAAATTAGGTTGACGATAATTCTCATGTGTCCTCGGGAGCGTTTTGCTTCATATAAGAGTTTGTCTAGGCTTGTCCTTTGCTACAAAAAGGATTGGCCATCTTTCTGCACCTTATTTACTTTCATTACTTTTTACCCGTTACAAATTACCTTATCACAAAACTATCTGTTACCGATAATTTCAGTGTTTGCAGAGAATACCTTACTGAAAACCGCTTGTCATTTCCTTCTACTCCTCATTGGGTTCGACACTCTTACTTATCGAAAGGACTACGATAGATACCCTGTACTTTTGGGTCATCAAGACTCTTTTCTGGCGCCGTTGCCAGGGAGTGAAGCGCCTTTGGTAGGTGGAATTTGGTAAGGAAAAAATTTATAGTGTGCTGAAATTTACTGTCACTTGTTACTATGGAACATAATCCTTTGACGGGCTTGTTCAGGGTATCTTCACCCCGACCGGTAGAGCAAAGAGTTTCTCCTCAACCTTCTGAACCTACTGAAAATGTTTACTTTGAAATTCCTTTGGGTATGATAGAGAAACTGCTAGCTAATCCTTTTACAAGAGATGGAACATTACATCCCGATTTGCACCTAATCTATGTGGATGAAGTTTGTGGATTATTTAAGCTTGCAGGTATGCCCGAGGATGTTATCAAGAAGAAGGTATTCCCTTTATCTTTGATGGGAAAGGCATTGACATGGTTTAGGCTATGTGATGATATGGGATCATGGAACTACAATCGAATGAAATTGGGATTTCATCAGAAGTTTTATCCTATGCATCTTGTTCATCGTGATCGTAATTACATATATAATTTTTGGCCTCACGAAGGAGAAAGCATCGCTCAAGCTTGGGGGAGGCTTAAATAAATGTTATATTCATGCCCCAATCATGAGCTCTCAAGAGAAATGATTATTCAAAAAAATTATGCTCGGCTTTCTCTCAATAATCGCTCCATGCACGATACTTCTTGTACTGGCTCTTTTATGATGAAGACTATTGAATTCAAGTGGGATTTATTGGAAATAATTAAACGCAACTCTGAAGATTGGGACCTCGACGAAGGTAAAGAGTTAGGTATAACACCTAAGTTTGATTGTGTTAAACCTTTTATGGATGCCGATGCTTTCCATGAATTTAGCACTAAATATGGACTTGACACTGAGATAGTAGCTTCTTTCTGTGAATCCTTTGCTACTCATGTTGATCTCCCTAAGGAGAAGTGGTTTAAATATAATCCTCCCATTGAAGTAAAAGTAGTTGCACCTATTAAAGTTGAAGAAAAGACTATCACTTATAATGATCCTGTCGTTCCTACTGCTTATATTGAGAAACCACCTTTCCCAGTTAGAATAAAGGATCGTGCTAAAGCTTCAACTGTGGTCAACAAAAGTAATATTAGGACACCCAAACCCCCTGAGCAAATTAAAATTGAACCTAGTATTGCTATGGTTAAGGATCTCTTGGTTGATAATATTGATGGGCATGTTATTTACTTCTGTAATGAAGCTGCTAGAATTGCTACACCTGATACTAAAAATAAACATAGACCTGTTGTAGGCATGCCTATTATTTCTGTTAAAATAGGAGATCATTGTTATCATGGCTTATGTGATATGGGTGCTAGTGCAAGTGCAATACCTCATTCCTTATACAAAGAAATTATACATGATATTGCACCTGCTGAGTTAGAGGAAATCGATGTGACAATTAAGCTTGCCAATAGAGACACTATTTCACCAGTTGGCATTGTTAGAGATGTTGAAGTCTTGTGTGGGAAGGTTAAATATCCTGCTGATTTTCTCGTTCTTGGTTCCCCACAAGATGACTTCTGTCCCATCATATTTGGTAGAACCTTCTTGAATACTGTTAATGCTAGGATAGACTGCGAAAAGGATGTTGTTACTATTGGTTTGGGGGATATGTCTCATGAGTTTAATTTTGCTAAATTTCGTAGACAACCCCGTGACGAGGAATTGCCTAGTAAAGATGAAATTATTGGTCTTGCTTCTATTGCCGTGCCTCCTAATGATCCTTTAGAACAATATTTGCTCGACCATGAAAAATATATGTTTATGAATGAAAGAAGGGAAATAGATGAAGTATTCTTTAAACAGGGACCTATTTTGAAACACAACTTGCCTGTTGAAATCCTAGGGGATCCTCCTCCACCCAAGGGTGATCCCGTGTTTGAGCTTAAACCATTACCTAATACTCTTAAATATGCTTATCTTGATGAGAAAAAGATATATCCTGTTATTATTAGTGCTAACCTTTCAGAGCATGAAGAAAAGAGATTATTGAAAACTCTGAAGAAGCACCGTGCTGCTATTGGATATACTCTTCATGATCTTAAGGGCATTAGTCCCACTTTATGCCAGCACAAAATAAGATTGGAGAAAGACGCTAAACCAGTTGTTGATCACCAACGACGGTTAAATCCTAAGATGAAAGAAGTGGTAAGAAAAGAAATACTAAAGCTTCTGGAAGCAGGTATAATTTATCCCGTTGCTGATAGTCAGAGGGTAAGTCCTGTCCATTGTGTCGTTAAGAAGGGAGGTATTACTGTCGTTCCTAATGATAAGGATGAATTGATCCCGCAAAGAATTATTACAGGTTATAGAATGGTAATTGATTTCCGCAAATTAAATAAAGCTACTAAAAAGGATCATTACCCTTTACCTTTTATTGATCAAATGCTAGAAAGATTATCCGAACATACACATTTTTGCTTTCTAGATGGTTATTCTGGTTTCTCTCAAATACCTGTGTCAAAAGAGGATCAAGAAAGACCACTTTTACTTGCCCTTTCGGTACCTTTGCTTATAGACGTATGCCTTTTGGTTTATGTAATGCACCTGCTACCTTTCAAAGATGTATGATGGCTATATTCTCTGATTTTTGTGAAAAGATTGTTGAGGTTTTCATGGATGATTTCTCCATTTACGGAACTTCTTTTGATGATTGCTTGAGCAACCTTGATCGAGTTTTGCAAAGATGTGAAGAAACTAACCTTGTCTTGAATTGGGAGAAGTGCCACTTTATGGTTAATGAAGATATTGTCTTGGGGCATAAAATTTCTTAAAGAGGTATTGAAGTTGATAAAGCTAAAGTTGATGCTATTGAAAAGATGCCGTGTCCCAAGGACATTAAAGATATAAGAAGTTTCCTTGGTCATGCCGGTTTTTATAGGAGGTTCATTAAGGACTTCTCTAAAATCTCCAGGCCTTTAACTAATCTCTTACAAAAAGATATTCCTTTTGTCTTTGATGATGATTGTGTAGAAGCATTTGAAATACTTAAGAAAGCTTTAATTTCTGCACCTATTGTTCAACCACCTGATTGTAATTTACCCTTTGAAATTATGTGTGATGCTAGCGATTATGCTGTAGGTGTTGTTCTAGGACAAAGAGTTGATAAAAATTAAATGTTATCCAATATGCTAGTAAAACTCTAGACAATGCCCAGAGAAATTATGCTACTACTGAAAAAGAATTTTTAGCAGTTGTATTTGCTTGTGATAAGTTCAGACCTTATATTGTTGATTCTAAAGTAACTGTTCACACTGATCATGCTGCTATTAAATACCTTATGGAAAAGAAAGATGCTAAACCTACACTTATTAGATGGGTTCTCTTGCTACAAGAATTTGATTTGCATATTATTGATAGAAAGGGAGCTGAGAACCCTGTTGCAGACAACTTGTCTAGGTTAGAGAATGTTCTTGATGACCCACTACCTATTGATGATAGCTATCCTGATGAACAATTAGCTGTCATAAATGCTTCTCGTGCTGCTCCATGGTATGCTGATTATGCTAATTACATTGTTGCTAAATTTATACCACATAGTTTCACATACCAACAAAAGAAAAAGTTTTTCTATGATTTAAGACATTACTTCTGGGATGACCCACACCTTTATAAAGGAGTAGATGGTGTTATTAGACGTTGTATACCTGAGCATGAACAGGAACAGATCCTACGCAAGTGTCACTCCGAAGCTTATGGAGGACACCACGCGGGAGATAGAACTGCACATAAGGTATTGCAATCCGGTTTTTATTGGCCTACTCTCTTCAAAGATGCCCGTAAGTTTGTCTTATCTTATGATGAATGTCAAAGAATTGGTAATATTAGTAGACATCAAGAAATTCCTATGAATTATTCACTCGTTATTGAACCATTTGATGTTTGGGGCTTTGATTATATGGGACCGTTTCCTTCCTCTAATAGGTATACACATATTTTAGTTTTTGTTGATTAAGTTACTAAGTGGGTAGAAGCTATTCCAACTAGTAGTGCTGATCATAACACCTCTATTAAGATGCTTAAAGAAGTTATTTTTCCAAGCTTTAGAGTCCCTAGATATTTAATGACTGATGGTGGTTCACATTTTATTCATGGTGCTTTCCGTAAAATGATTGCTAAGTATGATGTTAATCATAGAATTGCATCTCCATATCACCCACAGTCTAGTGGTCAAGTAGAATTGAGTAATAGAGAGCTCAAATTAATTTTGCAAAAGACTGTTAATAGATCTAGAAAGAATTGGTCCAAGAAACTTGATGATGCATTATGGGCCTATAGAACTGCATATAAAAATCCAATGGGTATGTCTCCGTATAAAATGGTTTATGGAAAGACATGTCACTTACCTCTCGAACTAGAACATAAGGCATATTGCGCCATTAAAGAGCTCAGTTATGGTTTCAAACTTGCCGGTGAGAAGAGACTATTTGACATTAGCTCACTTGATGAATGGAGAACCCAGGCCTATGAGAATGCCAAACTATTTAAAGAAAAAGTTAAAAGATGGCATGACAAAAGGATACAAAAGCGTGAGTTTAATGTAGGTGATCATGTGTTGCTATACAACTCTCGTTTAAGAGTTTTTGCAGGAAAACTTCTCTCTAAATGGGAAGGTCCTTACGTTATCGAGGAGTTCTATCGTTCCGGTGCCATAAAAATCAACAACTTCGAAGGCACAAATCCGAAGGTGGTGAACGGTCAAAGAATCAAACATTATATCTTAGGTAATCCTATAACTATGGAAACTAATGTTATTGAAACCGTAACCCCGGAGGAATACATAAGGGACACTTTCCAGAACATTTCAGACTTCGAAAAGGAATAGGTATGTGGTACGGTATGTAAACCGACTCCAAAACAGTTCTAATGGTAATTTTTCTCCGTTTTGGAATATTTAAGAAAATAGGAAAATAAGAAGTAGTCCGGGAAGGAAACGAGGTGTCCACGACGGTGGAGGGCGCGCCCTACCCCCCTGGGCGCGCCCCCTACCTCCTGGGCACCTCGTGTGCTCTCCGGACTTTGTTTTCTTGCACGATACTTCTTTTGGTCGGTAAAAAAGCATTATATAATGTCCCGAAGGTTTTGACCACCGCACCACGCAAATATCCTCTGTTTTTGTTTCGAGCTGTTTTTCTGACAGATTTAGATCATCATGACGTCTTCAAACGCCCCAAGGACAAGTTCTTCGAGAAGGTTATCAATCCCTACCTTGCGGAGGTGCTGCAACACCCTCAAACCATTGAGATGCATGATGGGTTGCTGCACCTCCGCGATGTTGAGGGACCAAGGAGGACCGGAAGCGTGGAGACAAGACTCGAAGCGATGGAGAAACAAGTTTTCAAGTGCCAAGGGATGGTGGAACACGAACTCAATGCCAACCACATGATGATCGCAGAGTTCACCAACAACCACAAGCCAGATGCCAAGAACATTGGGGAGACCATCTTCAAGCTTCATGAGAAAATCGAGCATCTCCAAGCCCAGATCTATGACCTGCAAAACCAAAACTGTGAGTATGAATATGGATTCAAGAGGATGAGTTTGGCTGCAGATTTAAGGATCCCGGAGACTCGATCATCCTTCTATGATGGTGAGCCTATGCCTTGGAAGATGGATGACAAGCCTACATCGTCAAAAACTCCATCATCACCACCTCGGAGGAAGGAGATATAATCACATGGGTATGGGCACTCCCCTTGGCAACTGCCAAGCTTGGGGGAGGTGCCCCGGTATCGTATCACCATCACACTCCTATCTTTACCGTTTTTCTTAGTTCGATCCTTTTGGTAATATCTTGATCTAGTAGAATAAAGTTTTAGTATGATCCCGTTTTGAGTTTTGCTTTATGATCCTTCTATGTAATCGAGTCCGTGAGCTATATATAATAAAGATTAGTGTTGAGTCAAGGGCTTGATTTTCTTGCTATGATCTTGAGGGAATAAAAGAAAGAATAAAAAGAAGTAAAGAGATCATATTGATCTTATGGAGAGTAATGACTTCACATATAAAGAGTATGATGAATAAAAGTTGTTGAAAGTTGACAAACATAGTTTTGGTCATCGTTGCAATTAATAGGAAGTAATAAAGAAAGAGAGGTTTTCACATATAAATATACTATTTTGGACATCTTTTTATGATTGTGAGCACCCATTGAAATATGACATGCTAAAGAGTTGATGTTGGACACGGAAGACAACATAATGGGTTATGTTTTCTTATATCCGAAATAAAGTATATTGTCATGGATCATCCAACATGTTGAGCTTGCCTTTCCCTCTCATGCTAGCCAAATTCTTTGCACCAAGTAGAGATACTACTTGTGCTTCCGAATACCCTTAAACCCAGTTTTGTCATGAGAGTCCACCATATCTACCTATGGATTGAGTAAGATCCTTCAAGTAAGTTTTCATGTTGCACGCAATAAAAATTTCTCTCTAAATATGTATGATTTATTAGTGTGGAGAAAATAAGCTTTATACGATCTTGTGATGTGGAAGCAATAAAAGCGACGGACTGCATAATAAAGGTCCATATCACAAGTGGCAATATAAAGTGATGTTCTTTTGCATTAAGATTTTGTGCATCCAACCATAAAAGCACATGACAACCTCTGCTTCCCTCTACGAAGGGCCTATCTTTTATTCTTGTCTTATACTTTATACAAGAGTCATGGTGATCTTCACCTCTCCTTTTTACACTTTACCCTTTGGCAAGCACATTGTGTTGGAAAGATCCTGATATATATATATTCAATTGGATGTAAGTTGGCATGAATTATTATTGTTGACATTACCCTTGAGGTAAAAGGTTGGGAGGCAACACTATAAGCCCCTATCTTTCTCTGTGCCCAGTTAAAACTCCATACCCATAAAGTATTGCGTGAGTGTTAGCAATTGTGAAAGACTAAATGATAGTTGAGTATGTGTACTTGCTGAAAACCTCTTATATTGACTCTTTCCGATGTTATGATAAATTGCAATTGCTTCAATGACCGAGATCATAGTTTGTTAGTTCTCAATGAAGTTTCTGATTCATACTTGACATTGTGAATAGATTATTACTTGAGCATAAGAAATCATATGACAATATCCATATATGTTGTTGTTATAAGAATTATCATGATGCCCTCATGTCCGTATTTTATTTTATCAACACCTCTATCTGTAAACATGTGGACATATTTATCGTTATCGGCTTCCGCTTGAGGACAAGAGAGGTCTAAGCTTGGGGGAGTTGATACGTCCATTTTGCATCATGTTTTTATATCGATATTTATTGCATTATGGGCTGTTATTACATGTTATTTCACAATACTTATGCCTATTCTCTCTTATTTTACAAGGTTTACATGAAGAGGGAGAATGCTGGCAGCTGGGATTCTGGGCTTGAAAATGAGCAAATATTAGAGACCTATTCTACACAACTCCAAAAGTCCTGAAACTCCACGGAAGTTATTTTTGGAATTAATCGAAAATACTGAGCGAAGAAAGTACTAGGGGGGCCATCCACCATCCACGAGGGTGGGGGGCGCGCCCCCTACCTCGTGGGCCCCCTGGCAAGTCTCCGGTGCCCATCTTCTGCTATATGAAGTCTTTTACCCTGGAAAAAATCATAAGCAAGCTTTCGGGAAGAAACACTGCCGCCACGAGGCGGAACCAATCTAGGGCTCCGGCAGAGCTGTTCTGCCGGGAAACTTCCCTCCGGGAGGGGGAAATCATCGCCATCGTCATCACCAACGATCCTGTCACAGGGAGGGGGTCAATCTCCATCAACATTTTCACCAGCACCATCTCATCTCAAACCCTAGTTCATCTCTTGTATCCAATCTTTGTCCCAAAGCCTCAGATTGGTACCTGTGGGTTGCTAGTAGTGTTGATTACTCCTTGTAGTTGATGCTAGTTGGTTTATTTGGTGGAAGATCATATGTTCATATTCTTTATGCATATTAATACCCCTCGGATTATGAACATGAATATGATTTGTGAGTAGTTACGTTTGTTCCTGAGGACATGGGAGAAGTCTTGCTATAAGTAGTCTTGTGAATTTGGTATTCGTTCGATATTTTGATGAGATGTATGTTGTCTCTCCTGTAGTGGTGTTATGTGAATGTCGAATACATGACACTTCACCATTGTTTGGGCCTAGAGGAAGGCATTGGGAAGTAATAAGTAGATGATGGGTTGCTAGAGTGACAGAAGCTTAAACCCTAGTTTATGAGTTGCTTCGTAAGGGGCTGATTTGGATCCATATGTTTCATGCTATGGTTAGGTTTACCTTAATACTTCTTTTGTAGTTGCGGATGCTTGCAATAGGGTTAATCATAAGTGGGATGCTTGTCCAAGAAAGGGCAGTACCCAAACACCGGTCCACCCACATACCAAATTATCAAAGTAACGAACGCGAATCATATGAGCGTGAGGAAAATTAGCTTGACGATAATTCCCATGTGTCCTCGGGAGCGTTTTCCTTCATATAAGAGTTTGTCTAGGATTGTCCTTTGCTACAAAAAGGATTGGGCCATCTTACTGCACCTTATTTACTTTCATTAGTTGCTACCTGTTACAAATTACCTTATCACAAAACTATCTGTTACCGATAATTTCAGTGCTTGTAGAGAATACCATACTGAAAACCGCTTGTCATTTCCTTCTGCTCCTCGTTGGGTTCGACACTCTTACTTATCGAAAGGACTACGATAGATCCCCTATACTTGTGGTCATCAGACTCCATCGGAGCTACGTCGCGATGTGGCCCGATATAGAGGCGCCGCACACCCCCTTTGCTTCACTGACGAAGTAATGGAGCATGAATTCCCAAAAGGGTTTAAACCCATGAACATCGAATCATACGATGGAACAACTGATCCCGCGGTGTGGATCGAGGATTTTCTTCTCCATATCCATATGGCCCGTGGAGATGATCTCCACGCCATCAAATACTTCCTGTTAAAACTCAAAGGGCCAGCTCGGCACTGGCTAAACAGTCTGCCTGAAAACTCTATTGGCAGCTGGGAGGATTTGGAAGATGCCTTCCGTGACAACTTTCAAGGTACATATGTCCGGCCACCAGATGTCGATGACCTAAGTCACATAGTTCAACAGCCTGGAGAGTCAGCCAGGAAATTCTGGACTAGGTTCCTAACTAAAAAGAACCAGATCATCGACTGTCCGTATGCCAAAGCCCTAGCGGCCTTTAAACACAGCATCCGTGACGAATGGCTCGCCCGCCACCTCGACCAAGAAAAGCCGAAGTCCATGGCAGCCCTCACGGCACTCCTGACCCGCTTTTGTGCAGGTGAGGATAGTTGGCTGGCCCGTAGCAAAAACACGGCAAGCGAAGCGGGCACCTCCGAAGTCAAAAACAGCAACGGCAAGCTCCGACACAATAAGTTCAAACGTCGAAGCAATGGTGATAACACCGATGACACTACAGTCAACGCCGGATTCAGCGGCCCCAAGTCTGGTCAATGGAAGAAGCCATATAAAAGAAATAATTCGGGACTATCCAGTCTGGACCGCATACTCGACCGTCCGTGCCAGATCCATGGCACCCCAGACAAACTAGCCAATCATACCAATAGAGATTGTTGGGTTTTTAAACAGGCCCACAAATTAAATGCCGAAAACAAGGAGAAGGGATCGCAAAGCAAGGATGATGACATGGAGCCCCAGCCACCGAATACAGGGGGGCAGAAGAAGTTTCCCGCTCAGGTCAAAACGGCGAACATGATATAAGCTACCCACATCCCCAAGAGGGAGCGCATGCGCACACTCAGGGACGTCTATGCGATAGAGCCAGTCGCCCCAAAATTCAATCCATGGCCATCATGCCCGATCACCTTCGATCACCGGGATCATCCGACCAGTATCTGTCATGGCGGCTAAGCCGCATTGGTCCTTGACCCAATAATTGATGGATTCCACCTCACGCGAGTCCTCATGGACGGCGAAAGCTGCCTGAACCTACTCTATCAGGATACAGTGCACAAAATGGGCATCAATCCATCACGAATCAAGCCCACAAGGACTACCTTTAAAGGAGTCATACCAGGTGTAGAGGCCCGTTGTACGGGCTCAATCACACTAGAGGTCGTCTTCGGATCTCCGGACAACTTCAGAAGCGAAGTGCTAATTTTTGATATCATCCCTTTTCGCAGAGGCTATCACGCACTGCTCATACGAACTGCATTTGCTCCATTCAATGCGGTGACACACTGCCCGGGCCACGCGGCGTCATAACAGTTAACGGAAACATGAAACACTCCCTCCGTACCTAGGAGCACACCGCGGCCTTAGCAGCAGAAGTACAGAGCGGCCTTTTCAAGCAGAACCTTAATTCGGCGGCCGAGCTCCCGGACACTATCAAGAGGGTCTGGACTATTCTGCGGCAGGCAGCTCGGCTCGTCAAGAGCTCGACTAGCAATTTGGCCTCCGTCCTAGTCCCGATCAAGTGGCGCCATTTGCACCGTGCGTACATAACTATGCACTCAAAATACCATGGGCATAGACGGAGGCATAACTAGCTTGTGATCCACAATACGGCTCAACCGCCCCCGGACACATATACTTTCACTATTCCTTTTTCTACTTTTCAGGTTTCTTTTCCACAGACCTTCCCTGATGGCCTGATCACCGGTCCTTTCGAAGGATAAATACACCAAGATGGCAAGAAGCACAGACGTATAGGGGAATTTCTAGGTGGTTTCTTTAACGATCACTCTACCTGTTTTCAGGACCCACACGCAGCTCTCCCTTGGTTGTGGCTTAGCCCATTTCTTATTGCACTATTTGTATCAATGCACTTTGACGTATTAATCTAATTATAACGGAAACAGTTTGCAGCCCAAATTCTGCGGCCCTGGCTCATTACCCTTGTTCCTTTTCTGTTTTCCTTCTTCTATTGATAACCTTATCAGATAGCACCCGTACACTTTGGTACGTTTCACATTTGCCAGGGGCTTCATAGCGCCCCACACTATGGCAACAAAGTCCAAACACTTTTCACAGTACAGTTCGGCACCCCGAATTTAGCACTATATGCATTGGCTCCGAATCATGTCTTTGGTCAATAGTTGGGTTGCCCGGCTCCTATGCTTGCTACCTTATGTTCCGCTATATCGGCTAAGGTAGTAACGGGAGAACTACTATGATTGTGCCCTGGTTTACCCAGATGAGCACCTCAGTAGAGAAAGCCGAAAACTGACTGTCATGATGCGGCGAGAGCCGGTCAGCTCTTCGGGGGTCTCAAATCTTTAGAGATTTTTTCCGTATTACGCGAAGGATTGGTACTTGCCCGATCAGGTGTTTACAGCATCCTAGTTCGGATACTAGGGGCTACGCCTAAATTTTTATTGTCAAACTCCTATGGCTAAGTGAGGGTGTTCAAGCCGCATAGTCTGATTGCCTGGTTCGTTGCGCTAAACACCTCCTTCAAGGACCAAACAATTGGATCAAGAGTGTTTAGATTCCATCCCGAACACCCCCGCACTACCTACGTGGGGGCAGAAGCCGACGACTGGCCAACTCTCAGATTTCATACAACACGGCCGCACATGAGGTAATTTTTTTTAAACACAAACATTATATTACATAACAACTTCGTTTCATCATACAAGGTAGAGACAACATGAATATATTCATTCAAAGATAATGTCTTGCGCACATTGCATCGCCACAATGCGAGACACCTACAGGACGTCTTCAAAATACCGCTCGGGCGTGCAGTGCTCCTTGCCTTCGGGTGGCCCCTCGGTCACAAGCTTGACGGCATCCATCTTCGCCCACCACACCTTGACACGGGCGAAGGCCATGCGCGCGCCCTCGATGCAGGCCGACCGCTTGACGACGTCCAGCTGAGGGCAGGCATCTACCAGCCGCTTCACGAGACCGAAGTAGCTGCTGGGTATAGCTTCGGCAGGCCACAGCCGGATTATCAAATCCTTCATGGCTAGCTCGGCCACCCTATGCAGCTTGACTAGCTGTTTTAGCTGGTTGCTGAAGGGCACTGGATGTTCTGGCGCAAGATATTGCGACCAGAACAGCTTCTCTGTTGAGCTCCCTTCTTCGGCTCGGAAGAACTCCGCAGCGTCACACACACTGCGCGGCAGATCCGCAAATGCCCCTGGAGAACTCCGAATCCGGGTTAGTAAGAAATACTTCTTCTTCACATGCTTGCTTTGCATACTAAACGCCTTACCCGCCGCGATTTTCTTGGCCTCCTGGATCTCTTGGAGGGCGCCCTGGGCTTCAACCCGGGCCTCTTCCACGCTTTGGCGAGCGTTGGCGAGTTCGGCCTGTCGAGCCGAAACATCGCACTCCAAGGTCTCACATTTTTTCACAGCATCCTAGAGCTCTTGCTGGACCTCATTAAGCCTGGCCTTGAGCTTCTTACGGGTGGCTTGTTCCTTGGTAGCTTTTTCCTCGGCTTCGGCCAGGGCCTTTTTAAGACCTCAACCTCGATCGCCGCTCCTACAAATACCATGACATTACGGTCATTACACACCATTCATTCTTTCTGAGTAAACAGCTAGCCACAACATACCTTGCTTGTCCTCAAGCTTCCTTTTTACAAGGCCGAGCTCTTCTTCGGCCCGCTCTAGACTCAGCTTTAGTCCGAAGGCCTCCGCTGCTTGAGAGGTTGCGGCCAGCAACGACGCCTGCTTATTCACGTAAGACATATTTAATTAGTTTCCTGCGAAAATTAATTGATCCTCTGTCCGGCTTTTCTTTTCGAACACCGGACAGTGTCTCGGGGGCTACTATCTATACTAGGACTTTTTCTTTTGCATCGCTTACCTCAAAGCCGGTCAGCAGGCTGCTGCAGGCTTCGGTCAGTCCGCTTTTGACGGACTGAACCCTCTCAATCACCGTACCCATAAGGATACGGTGTTCCTCCATAATGGAAGCGCCTCGTAGCGCTTCCAGCAGATTATCCGGTGCCTCTGGCTAGACAGAGGTCACCGGCGGGACAGGCACACCTCCTTCTTTCCAAGGAGGCTGCTCGCCGGATTCTGGAGCCGTATGGGTCTCCGAAACTGTGTTCGGCTGGGGACCGACCTGAACACGGCTCCCATCGCCAGTCCCCATGGGGACCTGCTCCCCCAGGTGTTCGGCGACCGAGGTTTTGCCCTCCGGCGCCACCTTGACGGCCTCCCGAACCTCTCCCTGGCCTGGGAAGGTCCTTTCGGACAGCACCTCGTCATCGCCTTTGGCCTTGGGAGAGTTAGCGGCCGGCGGTGATTCACTGGCCATCGCCTTTGAGTCCAGCGAACCTCCTGATGAGGATCGCGGGGAGCTGTCATGGGCCAGACTGCAATGGCATAATTCAGCATGTTAATACCATAAAGAGGAGGGGCCGAATACATGGACGTATACATGTTTGTAGTACTCATGATGCGGCCAGGGGCTTGCTTCAGGGGCATCGCTTGGGGCTGCTGTCGACGTCCCACGCGGCGTTATCCGCGAGGGGGCCCTTCCCCCTCTTGGGCAACTCTACCTCAGATTCATGGAGGCCGCCCTCTTTTTCCTTCCCCCACAAGGGGGAGAGTTGCTTTCTTCCTCCTCCCCGTCGTTGTCTTCGGCGGCGGAGGAGTGAGTCTTGTCTTCGGACGACACGTCTGAAGCTCCTTTGCGGCGAGGGCCACCTTTGGCCCCCTTGGCCTTCTTTTTGGCCTTCTTCTCCGGCGCCTTGTAGGGCGCCGGAACCAACATCTTCACCAGGAGCGGGATGACTGGTTCCTCGGGCAGCGGAGCCGGACACCGGATCCGCCCCACTTTCTCTGTCCATACCTGAAAAACTAAATAGTGAAGTTTTAAATATGTTCCTTGAACAAGCAAGTAGAGGATGCACCTTGAGACAAGAAAGTCTTACGCACTGGCAGGATGGGCAAGATCATGCCCGCGGTCCGAGTCTATGGCCGGCGGCGTCTCATTGCCCTTAAAGAGAAACTTCCAGGCATCTTCGTGGGTGGTTCCGAAGAGCCTTTCCAAGGTCGGGTGCTTCTCCGGATCAAATTCCCATAAAGTGCATGTTCGGCTCTGGCATGGTAGGATCCGGCGAACTAGCATCACCTGGATCACATGGACGAGCTTGATGTTTTTGTCCACCATGCTTTGGATGCGCGTTTGCAACGCTATCAGCTCGTCCGGCGAAGACCAATTTGGGCCCTTCTCTATCCAGGAGGTGAGCCGCATTGGAGCTCCGGATTTGAACTCGGGAGCTGCGGCCCAGGTAGCGTCGCGAGGCTCTGTGATATAAAACCACAGCTTCTGCCACTCCTTGACAGTCTCCACAAACGTGCCTTTGGGCCATGTGACATTGGGCATCTTGCTCACTATGGCTCCTCCGCACTCCGCGTGTTGGCCATCCACCACCTTCGGCTTCACGTTGAATATCTTGAGCCATAGTCCGTGCTACCTCTTGGGCATGCGTTGGTTTTTCCCTTGAAGAGGAAAGGGTGATGCAGCAAAGTAGCGTAAGTATTTCCCTCAGCTTTTGAGAACCAAGGTATCAATCCTAGGGGTGGGCATAAAAACCGACCAACCGAACACCAAACCGAAACCGAAACCGAAACCGAAAAAACTGAATTTTCGGTTTTTGCTGCTGCTATATTCAAATTCGGTTTCTATGTTTAATAACTGAATTAAAATCGGCCAGTTCAGTATTTAACTGATAACTGAAGGAAAAAACCGAAGTGCACGCAATTCCTGGGCTCCTGCACGGCCGCACATCTCGCCAAATGCCTCGCCAAACTCCACGCAATTCCAGTTCGACGCACCCCCACGTCAGCACGTCTCGCCAGATTTTTCTATTGAGACAACACCTCTCGCATGTCGCGTGCGTGCATGCAGCCACGTAGCATAAGAAGGGCCTAGCTGGTGTGATTGGGCCCGTCCACTTAATTGCATGGCCCAAATAGTATTTCATTCGGCTGATAGAGTGTGCAGCGGGTGGAGTGCTACTTGTTTAGTCCCATATCGCTTAGCTACACTACAGGGACAAGGGAATCAGCTATATAAGAGGTCGGGGTGCTCATTGATGAAGCGCTCGCTATAGCTTCTCAGCAACGCCGCAATCAGTCGGTTTAAACTGAAAACCGAACCGAATTGGTCGGTTAACCGAATTTTCGGTTAGTTGTTTTTGACTGTTATTTTCGGTTTTTGGTTTTGGTAACCGAAGTTGAAAATAAACCGAATGGTATAAACCGAACTTTCGGTTTCTACCGAATGCCCACCCCTGATCAATCCAGTAGGAGGCCACACGCAAGTCCCTTGTACCTACACAAACAAATAAGAACCTTGCAACCAATGCGGTAAAGGGGTTGTCAATCCCTTCACGGCCACTTACAAAAGTGAGATCTAATAGAGATGATAAGATAATATTTTTGGTATTTTTATGATAAAGATTAAAAGTAAAGAAAGAAAAATAAACGGCAACAGAAATAGCTTGTTGATGAGAGATTAATATGATGGAAGATAGACCCGGGGGCCATAGGTTTCACTAGTGGCTTCTCTCAAGATAGCATAAGTATTACGGTGGGTGAACAAATTACTCTCGAGCAATTGATAGAAAAGTGCATAATTATGAGAGTATCTAGGCATGATCATGTATATAGGCATCACGTCCGCAACAAGTAGACCGACTCCTGCCTGCGTCTACTACTATTACTCCACACATCGACCGCTATCCAGCATGCATCTAGAGTATTAAGTTCATAAGAAGAGAGTAACACATTAGGCAAGATGACATGATGTAGAGGGATAAACTCAAGCAATATGATATAAACCCCATCTTTTTATCCTCGATGGCAACAATACAATACGTGTCGTTTCCCCTACTGTCACTGGGATTGAGCACCGCATGATTGAACCCAAAGCTAAGCACGAGGGGCCCACGAGGGTGGAGGGCGCGCCCAGGGGGGTAGGCGCGCCCCCTGCCTCGTGGCCTCCTCGTTGATTGCTTGACATCCACTCCAAGTCCTCTGGATCACGTTTGTTCCAAAAATCACGCTCCCGAAGGTTTCATTCCGTTTGGACGCCGTTTGATGTTCCTTTTCTGTGAAACACTGAAATAGGCAAAAAACAGCAATTTGCACTGGGCCTTGGGTTAATAGGTTAGTCCCAAAAATAATATAAAAGTGTATAAATAAGCCCATTAAATATCCAAAACAAAATATATAATAGCATGGAGCAATCAAAAATTATAGATACATTGGAGACGTATCAAGCATCCCAAGCTTAATTCCTGCTCATCCTCGAGTAGGTAAATGATAAAAATAGAATCTTTGATGTGGAATGCTACTTAGCATATTATTCAATGTAATTTTCATTATTGTGGCATGAATGTTCAGATCCAAAAGATTCAAGATAAAAGTTTAATATTGACATAAAAATAATAATACTTCAAGCATACTAACCAAGCAATTATGTCTTCTCGAAATAACATAGCCAAAGAAAGCTTATCCCTACAAAATCATATAGTTTGGCTATGCTTCATTTTAGTCACACAAGAATGCTCTCATCTTGCACAACCCCGATGACAAGCCAAGCAATTGTTTCATACTTTAGTAATCTCAAACTTTTTTCAAGTTTCATGCAATACATGAGCGTGACCCATGGACATAGCACTATGGGTGGAATAGAATATGATGATGGGGGTTGTGTGGACAAGACAAAAAAGGAGAAAGTCTCACATTGACGTGGATAATCAACAGGCTAGGGATATGCCCATCAATTGATGTCAATGCAAGGAGTAGGGATTGCCATGCAACGGATGCACTAGAGCTATAAATGTATGAAAGCTCAACAAAAGAAACTAAGTGGGTGTGCATCCAACTTGCTTGCTTACGAAGACCTAGGGCATTTGAGGAAGCCCATTGTTGGAATATACAAGCCAAGTTATATAATGAAAAATTCCCACTAGTATATGAAAGTGGAAAAACAAGAGACTCTCTATGATAAAGATCATGGTGCTACTTTGAAGCACAAGTGTGGAAAAAGGATAGTAGCATTGTCCCTTTTTATATATATTTTTTGGGCCTTCCTTTTTTTTGGCATTTCTCTTTTTTATTTGGGACAATGCTCTATTAATGATGATCGTCACACTTCTATTTATTTACAACTCAATGAGTACAACTCGATACTAGAACAAAAGTATGACTCTATATGAATGCCTCCGGCGGTGTACCGGAATGGGCAATGAATCAAGAGTGACATGTATGAAATAATATGCATGGTGGCTTTGCCACAAATACGATGTCAACTACATGATCATGCAAGGCAATATGACAATGAAGCGTGTCATAATAAACGGAATGGTGGAAAGTTGCATGGCAATAATATATCTCAGAATGGCTATGGAAATGCCATAATAGGTAGGTATGGTGGCTGTTTTGAGGAAGATATAAGGAGGTTTATGTGTGATAGAGCGTATCGTATCACGGGGTTTGGATGCACCGGCTAAGTTTTCACCAACTCTCAAGGTGAGAAAGGGCAATGCACGGTACCGAAGAGGCTAGCAATGATGGAAGGTTGAGAGTGCGTATAATCCATGGACTCAACATTAGTCAAAAAGAACTCACATACTTATTGCAAAAATCTACAAGTCATCAAAAACCAAGCACTACGTGTATGCTCCTAGGGGGATAGATTGGTAGGAAAAGACCATCGCTCGTCCCGGCCGCCACTCATAAGGACGACAATCAAAGAACACCTCATGTTTCAAATTTGTTACCCAACGTTCACCATACGTGCATGCTACGGGACTTGCAAACTTCAACACACGTATTTCTCAAATTCAAAACTACTCAACTAGCACAACTTTAATATCACTACCTCCATATCTCAAAACAATCATCAAGTATCAAACTTCTCTTAGTATTCAACGCACTTTAAAGTTTTTATCTTGGATGCCTATCATATTAGGACTAATTTTATAACCAAAGCAAATTACCATGCTGTTCTAAAGGACTCTCAAAATAATATAAGTGAAGCATGTGAGATCAATTATTTCTATAAAATAGAACCACCGCCGTGCTCTAAAAGATATAAGTGAAGCACTAGAGCAAAATTGTTTAGCTCATAAGATATAAGTGAGGCATAAAGAGTATTCTAATAAATCCCGATTAATGTGTGTCTCTCTCAAACGGTGTGTACAGCAAGTATTATTGTGGTGAACTAAAAAGAAAAGACTCAAATCATACAAGACGCTCCAAGCAAAACACATATCATGTGGTGAATAAAAATATAGCTCCAAGTAAAGTTACCGATGGACGAAGACAAAAGAGGGGATGCCTTCCGGGGCATCCCCAAGCTTAGGGTTTTTGGTGTCCTTGGATTTTACCTTGGGGTGCCTTGGGCATCCCCAAGCTTAGGCTCTTGCCACTCATTGTTCCATAATCCATCAAATCCTTACCCAAAACTTGAAAACTTCACAACACAGAACTTAACAGAAAATCTCGTGAGCTCCGTTAGCGAAAGAAAACAAAACACCACTTCAAGGTACTGTAATGAACTCATTCTTTATTTATATTGGTGTTAAACCTACTTTATTCCAACTTCTCTATGGTTTATAAACTCCATTAATAGCCATAGATTCATTAAAATAAGCAAACAACACACGAAATACAGAATCTGTCAAAAACAGAATAGTCTGTAGTAATCTGTATCTAACGCACACTTCTAGAACTCCAAAAATTCTAAAATAAATTGCTGGACGAGAGACATTTATCTATTAATCATCTGCAAAAAGAATTAACTAAATAGCACTCACCGGTAAAAAGTTGTAGCTAATATCGTGAGCGCTAAAGTTTCTGTTTTTTACAGCAAGATCAAAAAGACTTAACCCAAGTCTTCCCAAAGGTTCTACTTGGCACAAACACTAATTAAAACACAAAAACACATCTAACCATAAGCTAGATGGATTATTTATTCCTAAACAGAACCAAAAATAAGGAAACTAAAATAAAATTGGGTTGCCTCCCAACAAGCGCTCTCGTTTAACGCCCCTAGCTAGGCATAAAGGCAAGGATAGATCTAGGTATTGCCATCTTTGGTGTTGGGAAAGAAAAGAGAAAATTTATTATCTATAGCATTTATCTTTCTATTTTGAGAAAGCACGTGGCCATTAATGGTGGAAGATAGATTAAGCATGCTACGGAAATTTGCATCTAAGCTAGCTTTCATCTCTTTGATAATTTCGTTTTGGTAAAAGCACAAAAGAGAGGTGGATTCAACTTTCTCACTCATAGGGTGCCCAAATATAGTTTTCATCTTTTCATAGGTATCTATGGGATCCCCTTCAAGAAAACCCTCTTCAAAAATAGAATCTAAAACTTTCTTGAACGAAGCGGGCAACCCAACATAAAGTTTTTTTAGGTATATCTCAATTTGATATTGGGGCACATAGCTAGCTCGGATCCTTAAAAGCCTATCCCAAGCATCTTTCAAAGACTCATCAAGTAAATAACGAAAAATTCCGGGATCATCTTCATCGAAATTATTCAAACCCTCATTGATAACCCCGGTAGGTCTTTCCATAGCATCATTATTTATGAGCTTAGAGAGGACAAAGGGACTATCCAAAGTATTAAAACCATGGAGAGAGCCCTTGGCCCTTTTTGATTCGGCCATGGCACAAGAAAAACAACGGGAAAGAGGCGAACAGAAAAATAGGACGAATAAAATGGCAAGGGTGAAGTGGGGGAGAGGAAAATGAGAGGCAACTGGCAAATAATGTATTGCGAGGGATAAGAGTTTGTGATGGGTAATTGGTATGTCTTGACTTGTGCATAGACTCCCCGGCAACGGCGCCAGAAATGGCTCGTTGATGGGAAATCAAATCTTGACTTGACTTGGTGCACACCTCCCCGGCAATGGCGCCAGAACTCCTTCTTGCAACCTCTTGAGCATGCGTTGGTTTTTTCCTTGAAGAGGAAAGGGTGATGCAGCAAAGTAGCGTAAGTGTTTCCCTCAGTTTTTGAGAACCAAGGTATCAATCCAGTAGGAGGCCACACGCAAGTCCCTCGTACCTACACAAACAAATAAGAACCTGGCAACCAACGCGAAAAAGGGGTTGTCAATCCCTTCACGGCCACTTGCAAAAGTGAGATCTGATAGAGATGATAAGATAATATTTTTGGTATTTTTATGATAAAGATTAAAAGTAAATAAAGAAAAATAAACGGCGACAGAAATAGCTTGTTGACGGGAGATTAATATGATGGAAGATAGACCCGGGGGCCATAGGTTTCACTAGTGGCTTCTCTTAAGATAGCATAAGTATGACGGTGGGTGAACAAATTACTGTCGAGCAATTGATAGAAAAGTGCATAATTATGAGAGTATCTAGGCATGATCATGTATATAGGCATCACGTCCGCAACAAGTAGACCGACTCCTGCCTGCGGCTACTACTATTACTCCACACATCGACCGCTATCCAGCATGCATCTAGAGTATTAAGTTCATAAGAACAGAGTAACACATTAGGCAAGATGACATGATGTAGAGGGATAAACTCAAGCAATATGATATAAACCCCATCTTTTTATCCTCGATGGCAACAATACAATACATGTCATTTCCCCTACTGTCACTGGGATCGAGCACCGCATGATTGAACCCAAAGCTAAGCACTTCTCCCATTACAAGAAAGATCAATCTAGTAGGACAAACCAAACTAATAATTCGAAGAGACTTGCAAAGATAACCAATCATACATAAAAGAATTCAGAGAAGATTCAAATATTATTCATAGATAATCTTGATCATAAACCCACAATTCATCGGATCTCGACAAACACACCGCGAAAAGAGTTAGATCGAATACATCTCCAAGAAGATCGAGGAGAACTTTGTATTGAGATCCAAAGAGAGAGAAGAAGCCATCTACCTAATAACTATGGACCCGAAGGTCTGCGGTAAACTACTCACACATCATCGGAGATGCTATGGTGTTGATGTAGAAGCCCTCCATGATCGATTCCCCCTCCGGCAGAGCGCCGAAAAAGGCCCCAAGATGAGATCTCATGGGTACAGAAGGTTGTGGCGGTGGAATTAGGTTTTCGTGGTGCTCCTCGATGGTTTCGGGGTACGTAGGTATATATAGGATGAAGAAGTAGGTCGGTGGAGCCACGAGGGTGGAGGGCGCGCCCAGGGGGTAGGCGCGCCCCCTGCCTCGTGGCCTCCTCGTTGATTGCTTGACGTCCACTCCAAGTCCTCTGGATCACGTTTGTTCCAAAAATCACGCTCTCGAAGGTTTCATCGCGTTTGGACTCTGCTTGATATTCCTTTTCTGCGAAACGCTGAAATAGGCAAAAAAACAGCAATTTGCACTGGGCCTTGGGTTAATAGGTTAGTCCCAAAAATAATATAGAAGTGTATAAATAAGCCCATTAAACATCCAAAACAGAATATATAATAGCATGGAGCAATAAAAAATTATAGATACGTTGGAGACGTATCAGTCCGAAGTGGGTTGGAATGCGGAGGAAGGTCTCGCACATGACAATGAATGTCAAGATGTTGAGGAAGGAGTTTGGGGCTAGATCATGGAAATCTAGCCCGTAATAGAACATAAGTCCGCGGACGAAAGGGTGGAGAGGAAACCCTAACCCGCGGACAAAATGGGGGATGAACACCACCCTCTCGTCGGGCTTCGGGGTGGGGATGACTTGTCCCTTTGCCGGAAGACGGTGCGCGATTTCCTTCGCCAGATACCCGGCCGTCCGAAGCTCAGTGATGTCCTTCTCCTTGACGGAGGAGGCCATCCACTTGCCTTGCCCTCCAGATCCGGACATGGTTGAGTGCTTTCTGGAAGCGAAAAGGATGAAGACTTGGGTGTTGGAGCTCGAGAATGGAAGGGCAGAGAAAGAGAAGGCGTGGTGAAGAAGGGGAATCCTTATCTCCTTATAAAGGCAGTGAATATCAAGCGCCTCTCCACTCGCCTTAAAACTCGCCTATACCCAAGGGCTGTGCAAACGGCACGGTTGGATTACCCACGCCCGTATTGATGAGAATCCCGCAATAAGGGGACACAATCTCTGCTTCGACAAGACGTGCCAATGAAAACCGTGTCTCAAAACATGGAACGGCAGACGAAAACGGTTCAAAATATTGACCGGGCGGATGTGATGTCACATTACAAAAAGTTGTCAGCGGATTGGACTCGTGAAATATTATACTCTCTGCGGTTGCGTGTGTGGTACTTGTGTTGCAGATCCGGACACTTTCGTTGCGTTCGAAGACTATCTTGGAGTATTCAGAAAGGGGAACCCGCCTTGCAATGCCGAAGACAATCTATGTGTCGGACACCTCGTCATTGAAGCCTGGTTCAGGGGTTACTGAGGGAGTCCTGGACTAAGGGGTCCTCGGGTATCCGGCCTGTTGGACATGGGCCGGACTGATGGGCTGTGAAGATACAAAGACCAAAGACTCTACCCGTGTCCGAATGGGACTCTCCTTGGCGTGGAAGGCAAGCTTGGTGACTAAATATGAAGATTCCCTTCTCTGTAACCGACTTTGTGTAACCCTAGTCCCCTCCGGTGTCTATATAAACTGAAGGGCTTAGTCAGGATTGGCAGACATACAATTATAGTCATACATGCTAGACTTCTAGGGTTTTAGCCATTACGATCTCGTGGTAGATCAACTCTTGTAATACTCATATTCATCAAGATCAATCAAGCAGGAAGTAGTGTATTACCTCCATAGAGAGGGCCCGAACCTACGTAAACATTGTGTCCCCCGTCTCCTATTACCATCGACCTTAGACGCACAGTTCGGGACCCCCTACCCGAGATCCACCGGTTTTGACACCGACAATGGGATGACGCAAGCATGTTGCGGTCATTCTATGCACGACCCCCACGTCACGCATTCAACGCTCGTCGTGGGGAAGCGCAACGAGCAGGGGAGTTACTGCAGCAAAAAATCTGCCTCGCGTGCCCGCGCACCGTTCTGGGCCTAGCCCAACAACGCGTCATGCTTATGTGTGGCCCAGGCCCGATGGCTCCTGTCGGTGTACAAAAGTAGGGGCCCTCTTTGTACCCCTTTACTTGTGCACGGGCATTTAGAGCCGCGCCTACGACCACACTTAGCAGGGCAGAGGAAGGAAGCAAAAGTACAAGACCACCAGAGCAGCGCCAAGCCAGAGGCACGAGGAGCAAAGGGACAAGGTGGGCTTTCCACGGCAAGAGCCTTGCCGGGGCAGCTTACGTAGCCCCGGCAAGAGCCTTGCCGGGGCAACTTGCCCAACACCAGCGAGGCCGCCACCCTTGAGCCTAAGAGTTCCAACACCATCAACGACATTGGAACCAAGGCTCGGGAGGTGCCTGCATGGTGGCATGCAGATCTTTGTGAAGACAAAGGGCCTGCGAGGCCTAGATAGGAACCTGAGAACAAGACAACATCGAGCCTCCTTGCCGAGGATGCCCACGAGGCCCCGGCAAGGCTCCTGCCGAAGATACCCACGAGGCCCCGGCAAGGCTCCTGCCGAAGATACCCACGAGGGCGCCCGCAAGGCTCTTGCCGAGGGCGCCCGCAAGGCCCCGGCAAGACCCTTGCCGGGAATATCAGCAAGACCGCGGCAAGGCCTTGCCGCCCCGTCGTCGCCCCAACTCAGCGGCCGACCCACCATCTAAGCAAGTACCCATGTGGCAGAACGTGGCTCCTAAGCCAACTAGTCAAGCACCTGCGTGGTGGCATGCAGATCTTTGTAAAGACCCTACCACCACACTAGCTCAGCAGCCTACCAACCTACATGGCGCTGCATGCCTCATTGGCCTGGACGCGTGTCGGAGCAAGGCGAAGCGGTGACGGATGGGACGGGCTTCGCTGCCGTCCCCGATAAAGCAAGAGGACACCTAAGTAGCGCATTTAATGCATTTTGTCCTACGGTGCCAGAGATAGACTCGACTACTATACAACTTTCCACCTCCTGTGTTCCACTGTGGCAGCCCCTTTGACTATAAAAGGAGGCCCGCGGCGTACTAAGAGAGGATTCGGACTTTTTGGACCCTGTATGCTTTGTAGCTAGTCCAAGAACACCAGATAAACACAAACCATCAGGAGTAGGGTATTACGCGTCACTCGCGGCCCGAACCTGGATAGACCCCCGGTGTTGATCTTCTAAACCTGCTCTTTCCACAGCCCCGCGCCCGCCAACCGTAGAAGCGATTCCCTATGATCCCATAGGTGTCGTTTCCACCGACAACATGCTCCAGTGCATATAAATTGGTTGAAAAATCAAATATGTGTCCTTGGGTGCATGCTTAGGTCCCATGCATGAAATGGAATGAATTTCAAACACCAGGGCACCGTTGATTGCCTGCAAAACATTGAGATGCCTGGTTTTTAAATTCTAGTAAATCCAAAATTCGGTTAACCATTCACGTGACGCCACATGTCTTGGTTTAATGACTGTAGCAGGTGCCGTGCGAACAGCTGCTTGACCTTGACTGAACGGGAGGCGTGCGAGCGCCATCCGGTGCACAGGCTGACCGAGAGACGTGCAAGCTGTCCTCAAGTGCGCAGGCTCACCGGGAAGCGTGCGAGTTGTACGCTGTGCAGGCTCACTGGGAAGCGAGCCCTTTGACTTCCATGGCCGCCCGCCTTGCTCGCATCCTCTCCATTAATGGCGCCCAAGCCGCAGTTTAATTCACTTTTTAAATATAAAACACTCATCGCAAACATTTTAGTTAGAACACATGTATGCAAACTGACAGCTTCCCCAGGAAGCCAAGAGAAAATGTGCCGAGCAGGATTTCTGCAGCTCTTGATCACAAACGATTTAGATAGAACACCCGTATGCAAAGTGAGAGCAGCATAGGATTTGTGCATCCCTCAACACAAACGGTTGTTTTGGATGACCCGTGTGCAACCACGTACAAACAATTTGGTAAGATTTGCATATGTCATATTGGGTATGTTCCCATTTGTCAAACTGGAAAGATTTACATTTGTTTATCTAGTAACGTTGCCATTTGTCAATCCTTGTAACACTGCGATTTGTCAAAATATGTAGCTAGAAATCGTTAGCACTATGTAATTTTTCAACTAAAATTCAGTAATGAAGCATATATTTCATTCATAGATTAAACAGTCGTTCTTGATTTATACAAATAGTTCAACTCGATAGCTGAACCGACCAAACTTCTTCCCAATTGTTGCCAACCACATACTGAAATAGCTATTCAACTATATATACTAGCTAATTTTAAGTATGTTGTACAGTTCCACCACACATCTATAGTCTGATGAACTGAACAAAATAGCCCCTAAATACTACTACTACCACGGAGGGGCTTTGTGCTACTTCCGGCAGCCTCTCCTCTGCCGAGCGCGCTCAGTAAGAGGCAGAGGAGGAGCCAACCGACGAGATGGAGAAATACAATACGGTGCCTGCCGTTGCTGCATGTTCAGTGACGCTCGCCGGCTCGAACACCCACTGCCGCTCCAGACAATCCCTCTCGAAGTGGCCGGACTGCTCGTAGATCTTCTGATTCCTCGCCTCTGCGTTGGCGTGTGCTGCGGCCACGGCTGCGGTAAGGCTCTTTGCATGCTCGACGAGGCGCTCCTCCTCCCGCAGGAACTCGATGTAGCGCGCAAGGTCGCTGACGCACGTTCGGGCCTCCACCTCCGCCTCCCTCCTTCGGGCGGTGGTGGCAGAGCGGGTGATGATCCCGGCAGTCAACGGTGGGCTGGCAGCCACGGCGGCCGACGATGGGTTGGTGGCCACGACCACCACCTCCCGCCTTTGGGCCACGGTGGCGGAGCGGGTGATGGCCACGGTGGCCGGCAGTGGGGTGGCGGCCACGACGGCCACCTCCCGCCTTCGGGCCGCGGCGGCGGAGCTGGAGATGGCCCTAGCTATCGACGGTGGTGTGGCGGCAACGGCGGCCGACAACAGATGCCGACAGGCAGCGGTGGCGGAGCGTGTGGTGGGTGTTCCGCGCACACCCAACATGGACGCCACACGCACTACACTACGCCGGGGACTGCGCCGCCGCCGCGGTGTAGCCTCCCAGCTAGAGTTGTCCTTTGATGACGGCGGAGTGGCTGAGCGATGACGACGGACCGGTGCCATTGGTAATTGTGGGAGAGGCAGACAAGATAAGCTACCGGGAGGTAGGGGAAAATGCGACGCAGGACTCGCCGGCTGTGAGGGTTTTTATTGCAGGCCGGTAAGCATTAGGATTTGGGGGGATTTCACCGAGTCGGGCGGGAAGCTTGCGCGGGAACCTGCAAGGTTGCGTGGGAACGGGCTCACCGAAGATTCATTGGCGCCACCGTTTGGCCAAAAGAACGCCCCCGCGCGCTGTGCAAGCTTGCGCTGTAAGCCGTCTGCGGCAGCGGGGTGACAAAATGTGCGAGAGGAGGACGAGAGGACACGTACACATACAGTTAATAAAAAACGTTTGCGATTTAATTACCTACTATACCCCCGCCCTGGTTTATAAGTAGGATTTAACTAATAAAATACGAATGCATGTCAACATATATTATATCATTGGAGTCGTATTTGAACATAATTTCCTACTATACAATTTTTGTAACATGCATTAACACTTTTTTGGTTAAATTTAAGGTTATACACTAGCAAGCGTTTGCCCGCAACACACACGGCTTATTCCATCACAAACAACTCTGATGGATCAACTGCCTGCCATGTATCGTACACGCAACTCTAATCTAATTCGTAGATGTCTCCGACATCGCTTGCATAGTTCGTCTTATTTGCCACGTATCACTGTGCCGTCCTCTGCTCGCGTCCCTCGGCAAGCTCTGCTTGCCGTTAGGCGCCGCAGCGTGCTCTGTCGCGTCCGTTGGCACGCTCTCCTCGCGCCCGTCGGCGCGCTCGGCTTGTGGACAGCTTTTCCTTGAGGCGACCGCGGAGCGCTCTACTCGCGTCCCTCCGCGCGCGCTCTGCCAGCTGTTGGGCGTGCGCACGATCACGTCGGGAGCCCCATATGCATGCGGTTGCGCCGCGCGCATTGCCACGCGATGCAGTTATGTGCGGCACGATGGAGTTACGCGCTGCAAATTAGAACTGCCATCAGGGCCTGCCGACATTCCTGGCCGTCCGGCTTCCCCTTTAATTCCCGCGGCCATTATAACCTTAGTCTCTTCAACCTTTCGATCGCGCCCCACAACACAACAAGCACACCCACGATGACACATAGAGAGGGGATGTCCGGTGGCGCTCCAATGGAGTTCGACGAGCATAGAGTGGAGACCCACGCGAGGGAGACGGATCTCTTGGTGGTGTACACCATCGACTCGGCCATGGTGGACGACTACATCAACAACGTTGAGAAGTTGCTTGCTGGAGACAAGTACAAGGTGGTCGGCATCGACCTCCAGTACACCGCCGATCATCCCGACATAGATCAGAAGGTTGTCGTCGCCCAGTTGTGCCTGCGCCATCATGTCCTCATCTACCACTACTGCATAGCCACAGAGCCTTGCGACCGTTTCAACAGGTTTGTCAACAGCACTGACTACAAGTTTGGCACGGTGGATAACACCAACAATGTAAAAGCGCTCAGTGTTACGGGCTTGGCCTGCAAGAACCTTGTCGAAATCTGTGACCACTACAGGGTCTGGGGAAGCACGAAGAAGGACTCCATGGTCGAACTCGCCTCGGCCATCATCGACCCTACTACGAAAAGATGAAGCGGGATGCCCAGAGAACAAGTCCCGTATCCTGGCGCGGGGCCTGGATGCGGCAACTGGATGAACCTCACCTCAGGTTTGCGGCCAAGAGCGTGTACACATGCTACAAGATGCACAGGCGGTTCGTTGACATGAGTAAGTGCCTCGTTACCCAAATCGATGAGCTCGGATCGAGCCACAAGCAGAGCAAGCGTCACAAGAATTAGATGATGATCAGATGATCGTTTATGCTAGTTAATCATGCATGTAATATATAGTTTACTTTATTGGTGTGTGGAAATGTCATGTGTGTAGTAGCCACCTATGTAATTATGCATGTAATAGTTTACTTTGGTGTGTGCAAATGCCATGGTTGTAGTAGCCACCTATGTAAGTGGATGTTTAATTTGGTTATGCAAGCATGTCCTTATAAGTGTGTGTGTATATATATGTTGTTGTTATGTATGCAATCCCATCGCACAACACACACATCTTATTAGCAGCAACCGTCTGTGTTATTATCGGTCTTCACACACATTTCTGATTACAGACCTGTTTGCCGCAAATCACACACATCTTGTTAAGTTGAACCGTTTCTGTTCTCATGTCTCAACGCAAACAGTTCATCCGAGTGAACTGCATGCCGTATATCGCACACACCTTGATCTGGCTGACCGTTTCTTTTGTGTTGCCTAATCACAAATAGTTCATCCGAGTGAACCGTATGCTGTGTATCATACACGCCTTCATCTGGCTGCCCGTTTCTTTTGTTCCTCCTCATCACAAATAGTTAATTGAACTGAACCGTATGCCCTTCATCGCACACGCAACTAAAACCTGAACCGTGTTTGATGCATCCGTCATCACAAACATTTTATATATTTCTGACGGTTTTCATACAGCACCGTTTGCGATTATTGCATCACACACAGTTTATCGAAGGGTCTCTGATCGTAGTGTCACGTTAGCAGCATGCTACAGTAGTGGAGGGGCCCACAAGGTAGGGGTGCCCCCCTAGGGCGCGCCGTCCACCCTTGCCGCCACCTCGTGGCTCTTCAGACTAGTACTCCAAGCCCCCTGGGTGTCTTCTGGTCCAAGAAAAATCATCGTGATGTTTTATTCCATTTGGACTCCGTTTAGTATTCCTTTTCTACGAAGCTCAAAAAAATGGAAAAAATAGAAACTGGCACTAGGCTCTAGGTTAATAAGTTAGTCCCGAAAATAATATAAAGTAGCATATTAACGCATATAAAACATCCAAAACAGCTAATATAATAACATGGAACAATAAAAAATTATAGATACGTTGGAGACGTATCAGGTGTCCATTGAATAAATAATAAAAAGCATTAAAAATAAGTAGATAATCATGTTCATGGACACCATTTCTCTTAATGAGAAGGCAGGACCATACTTGGAGCTTTACCGCGATCAAGTGTTGGCGATGAGGTCTAAGGGAGGCTCCACGGGAGGGTTTGGAGGATTTGGATGATTCATGGGAGGAGGCATGGGTGTCGTGGGAGGATACATGGATGACATGGGATGCATGAGTGGCAATGGTGCTAATGGAGGGAATGCAAGCTTGTGATGTTAATTGTGACAATGACATTTGATAGCCTTATGCATTCATGTTCATGCACTTTTGTTTATGTTTGTGATGCAAGATGCTCGAATTATGTGTATTTGAACTTGAATTTGATATGTGCTTGGTTATTTGTGTTTTTATCTTGCAAAGTTTTAAATGGCATCTCATGATTTGTTTCAATAGTATGCAATAGCAGAGTAGAGAAGAAGGACATATTTCCAGGGCACCAATTTCAGGTCATCTGGAGAAGCAAAACCTTTTCTTGTGCCAAAAAAACTTATCTCTCCTCACCTAAAACCATTTTCATGGAACCAAATTTCTGGTCATCTGTTGGAGATGCTTTTAGGAGTTGGAAAACATATGAATGGAGGGAGCTCTTTTGGTCCATGGACAGCTATATGAAGAATGCTAATTCCTCCACCGATTTTTTTCACGTGTTAGTTTTAATCACTGTCCTAGAGGCCAATAGTGCACCTCGTTTTTTTGGTAAGAATGGTGAGGGTCATCTCATTTGTGTGTGGGATGGTGACCCTCCAGGTTTTTCAACATCTGTCATTGCGGACAATGTGTCAGTAATGCCCAAGTAGTAATATACACCGCCATGATGGCGTTTACATACGAATGGATATTGTCGTGGAATTGTCACGGCAGATGTCCTCGAGCTAGGACTTAGTCGTGGAGCCATCGCAACTAGGAAGCTTAAAGGGGTTAAGCGGGGCAAGGAACACGAGGGTTATACTGGTTCGGCCCCTTACGGTGAAGGTAAAAGCCTACGTCCAGTTGAGGTGGTATTGATTAGGGTTTTGATGAGCAGGGAGCTTGATTGCTATGCCTAGCTCTCGATGAGATCTTTCTTGTCCTGAACCGCCGCCGGGTCGTCCCTTTATATAGAGAGGTTGATGCCCAGCGGCTCTCAGAGTTCCGGCCGGCTCATAACAGTGTCCGGCTCAGACTCTTATCTATTCTTGCCTTACACTACAAGTTTTACCCTAAAGGCGGCTAATGCTACGGGCCTTAAGCCATCTCCGGGTCTTGGGCCCGTTATTAACCCGCCGTCTCCATCTTTGGTACTGGGCTTCGTGTAATAACCATCATGGGTAACCCGGCCCCTCCTGGGCGGGTGACTCCAACGGTTATATCCTCAACATTAGGCCCCAGATTGATTTGAGCCGGCTCATGTCAATCTTCAATCCTTTCGATAGAAAATCTTCCGGCTTACAATTGTGTGAAGGCTATAACCCGTCGTGACGTCATCTTCTGGATTCCGGGTAACCCGTCGTGACGTCATCTTCCATTAAGTTAATTTTTACTCTGTCGCATCTCCAACGGATCTTATCTTTAATGGTCATCCCGAAAATCGAGGCGCCTTTGTGGTGAGATAATCACGCCGTGACCTCCTCGTTTCTCGCGCCCACTTATGAGCCTCGCCTTATAAATAGCCCGGCGCACCAGCCTCTGGCCACTCGTTGCCTCCGTCTTCTTCCTCCCGTCGCCACTGCGTTGCCGCTCGAGCTCCGCTGCCGCCGCCGCCGCGGGTGTCCGAGTCTTCCCCGCCTCCGGCCGCTGCATGAACCTGACGTGACCAGAGAAACTGCGGCGACCTTCGCAACTTTCCAGCACCCGTAAGTCCCTGCTACCCCGTAGAACAGATCTGCATTAGGGTTCCTTCCTGTTCTTCGCCGTTCTTCGCTGTTCTTCGTAAGTTCTTCGCAAGTTCCCTGTAGTTCTGCCACTATGGCCATGTTTCGATCCAAGATTAGCACAGAACTCCTGCGGTAGTTGCTGCTCATCCATTTTAACACTAGTAGATCCCCTTTGTTTGAAAGAAAATCCCATTCTGAATCCATGGACTTCTTCTGCGTCAGTTCTAGGTCTAGAAATTTTTTCTCTTTAGCCAACCGTTTGATCCAAAATATTTACTGCGATCTGTGAAACTTGTTTTCACCAGACTTAGCCAAAAATTGCTTCTACTGAGCTATGGCGGCTTATGTTTCCGGCTCAAAAGAAGCCATGCACCGTAAATTTCCGGCTCATTTATGATAAAGCCGTAGACAATTTGAATTACTCACGATACTTGCAGCGGCTTAGATAACCCGATGCACTTAACCATATGTCATTAGGCCCCTCTCATAAGCCGCCATTTGAGTATTTAAAGTGTAAACATCTGCCGGCTTATAATTGAACCGGACATTTTCCTTTTGTCATAGGCTTCATCTTTCACAATGCCTCCCAAAGCTCCCAAAGCACCCATTACATGCAACTGGATGAGGTCCAACGTCACCAACGACACCTTAGCTGAATTCGTAAAGACGGGTTACCTGCCCAAGAAGGATGTCATGTCTTACCGCACCCCTGACCCGTCAGAGGAGAGACCGCAACCAAGGGAGGGTGAGGTAGTGATTTTTGCTGATCACATGAGCCGGGGCTTCGCACCGCCGGGCTCAAAATTCTTTAGAGATGTGCTGAATTTCTTTGATCTGCGGCCACAAGACATAGGACCCAACTCTGTGTCAAATATATGCAACTTCCAAGTATTCTGCGAAGTCTATCTTGGAGAAGAGCACAGCCTGCTGCTCTTCAGAGAGCTTTTTTATCTGAACCGTCAGAACGAGTGTGCCAACGGGCCGAGCCTGGAACTTAGTGGAATCTCCATTCAACGCCGGAGAGACTGCCTCTTTCCTTATGCTGAGCCGCCAAGCCATCCGAAGGATTGGTACCAGACGTGGTTTTATTGCCAAGACACTTCTCCGGCTGACGAGAACCCCCTGCCCGGCTTTCGTGCCCTGCGTCTGGAGCCAAATCACTCTCTGCCGGATAAGCTGACTCAAGCCGAGCGCCAACCTCTGATCCCCACCATCAACAAAATCAAGGCTCTCCTAGGAAATGGCCTCAATGGCATTGATCTGGTTCGGGTCTGGATCTCGTGGCGGGTGATCCCCTTAAGCCGCCGCCCCGGCTTAATGTGTGATTACACGGGCCGGAAAGATGACCCCCTGTGACACAGCCGCAACGATCTTCCTGAAGACGTTGTTGAAGACATGACCAAGGCCCTCTTGAACGAGAGCTTGGCAGACTGCGGGAGGACCGGCTTATGCCCCTTCTGCAAGACCAACCCGGCCCCAGCGGTAAGCCGCTGATCTGAACATTTTATTTTCTCCTTAGATAGTTTTCATCTGAACCTTAAGAAGTCTTCATTGCATTTTTCAGGCTGATGATAAATTCTGGAAGGTCAAGTATGACCATGAGGCGGCCAAAAAGGCCAGGAAGGCTAAGAAAGCCGCCAGGAGAGCCGCTCCCCGCAAGAAGGGAAGCAAGCCTACTGCCTCAGAGCTGCTTCAGCTAAGTGACAGCTCCGAGTCAGAGGTAACCCCTGAATCTGTAAGCTCTTGTTTTGTTTCTTGTTCATTTTTGTCCACCTTATCAATACTGTTCATCAGCAGGATGACACCGGAGCAAGTAACCCGGTGACTGAAGAGGTAATGACACTGTCCTCCGACTCGGAGCCCTTGCCAAGGCTGAAAGTCCGAAGAGTAACCCAGAAAGTAAGATTTTCACATCCTTTAGCTTATCAAGATCCTCAATTTCTTTTGAAGCAACAGATTCATGAGAGTCGGCGGCACACCCGGACCAACAAGGATGCTGACCTCTCCTCCGGCTTACCTGAGGCGTCAAGGAAGCGCTGGACCGAGGTTATCTCCAACTTATATCCTTTTCATCCTTTGGCGGGTATTATACGTCAACCACTCAATTCTTCTGATTCGAATTATCAGGAATCTTCACCCTCCTCTGGCGACTCTATGCGATCGAACCTGCCGGCTTTCAAGACCGTACCCGGATAATGATGATCATCTCTTGTTGTACTTATCTTTACTCATACTTTTATACTAACTTTTTGTCCTTTCAGTGCTCAAGCAAAGCTCAGCAAAAGAGCAAAGAAGAATAAGCCGGTCGAAGACCCGGTCGTGACTGAGCCGGAGGTTTCAGCTCAAGAGCCGCCAGCTGCCTCTGCTCCTGAAGCCTCGACTCCAGCCGACGAGCCAGTCCCAGAGACTTCCGCTAACTTGAGACCTCCAGCCCGGCTCAGCCGGCCGATGACCCGGACGTGGTAATCACCCGGACGGAGTTTGTTGAGCCGGGGAGACCCACTGCGCTGGCTAAGTGCTCTGCCAAGGAAGAGTTGCTAGAGCGCCGCCGGGCCAAGCTGGATATCACCAACTATGCTAACTTGAGCATTGGAGAGATCGTCTCCGGCTATGTCAGCCAGGTGCACAACAGCCGGGACTTGGAGATCGACATGGTGAAGCAGATACAGCAGAAGTCTGAGGTACCACTCTATTGCTTACTGCATAGTCATCTTTACCATACTCTAGCCCCCAAGTCTACTACTTATGATAGAATATGTTGTAGACTTATCTTCCGGCTTACCTTCATGACCCGGTAATTTCGTAGATAGAAACTTTCGACATGCATTAGCCCCCAAGTGCCAAGTGTCTTTGCTTGGAAAGTGCTTGGGACTTTAAAGTTGCATAATAACTGTTCATACTATAACCCGGAAATTGTGCAGGCTGCTTGCAAGAAATTTGAGGCTGACATCTCGGAGCTGAAGAACCGCCTGAAGACTCAGGAAACTGAGACCCGGAAGGCCAATGCCAAATTTGAATCCAGCATTGCTGCTCAAGAGAAGCTGAAGAAGAAGTTTGAAGCTGAAAAGAAGACTTGGGCCGAAGAGAAGGCTGCTCTGGTAAGCCGGGCCGAACAGGCGGAGAAAGCTCTGACGGAGAGAACCGCCGAACTCACCGGCTTAAAACGCCATGTGTCACAGATGGTCGCCGCAATCTTCGGTAAGTCATTCTGCAGGCTTTGAACAAGTTTACAGTCTTCATGACTCATAACTCCCATCATTGATAACGGCTTATCTTACTTTGTTAAACAGGTCCCATGAGCGCCAACCTCAACCAGAACGTGCTGACAAAGCTGAAGGCCGTGTACACCCTGGTGGAGCAACTTTACACCGGGTGACAGCGCGCTTTGGCCGTGGTGGCCTTATCCAATGAGGTTCCGACTCATCTGACGGACGTACTGCGCCGGCTTGCCGTCCTTCCTCAGCGTTTTCAAGAGCTGCGGCGGGCCTCTGCAAGAGCCGGAGCCATAGCTGCTCTGAGCCGGGCCAAGACTTTTCTTCCAGAGCTAGACCCGGCGGACATTGCACTTGGCTATCCCAGCTTGAAGGAAGACGGCACCCCCTTCGACCAAAAAGACTTTGCTGCTTGTGTGAAGATCGTGCGCCCGGTGGCCACCCTGATTGGGAATGACACCGATCTGACCAAGTACCAGCCGGGCTACGACGCAGAGAATCAGAGGATCCCTACTCCGCGTTACGAAGCCGTCAGCTTGGTCCCGCCGACTCGTAAGCACACCTTTGCCCCAGAAATTAACCCGGCCGGGTTAATTGACGAGGAGGCTCAGTTTGAAGCTTTGAGCGGCATTGACTGGAAATCGTCAACCTTCCAGGTCATGGGATCAGCGAGAGGAGCGGAGAGGGATGAGCCGGAAGCTTCGACCCGGCAAGCATCTTGACTCTTTAGACAGCCCATGATTATGCTTGTTAAACAATGCTTCACCCTTTTGGACTCGGGGATTCTTGTAATAGAGTAGGACCAACATTTTAACTTTGTCGTGCCATCGTGCACATGTTGAATGCTCAACTCCATTGAAGCTGCTTCCTTATATTCTTCCGGGTTATAATTGATCATTTATTTTCCATCTTTGGTACTGGGCTTCGTGTAATAACGCCCAGCGGCCGCCGCCGGGTCGTCCCTTTATATAGAGAGGTTGACGCCCAGCGGCTCTCAGAGTTCCGGCCGGCTCATAACAGTGTCTGGCTCGGACTCTTATCTATTCTTGCCTTACACTACAAGTTTTACCCTAACGGCGGCTAATGCTACGGGCCTTAAGCCATCTCCGGGTCTTGGGCCCGTTATTGACCCGCCGTCTCCATCTTTGGTACTGGGCTTCGTGTAATAACCATCATGGGTAACCCGGCCCCTCCTGGGCGGGTGACTCCAACGGTTATATCCTCAACAGATATCGTGTATTGTACCATATATTTCTACATTGTCTAAAAACATGTAGAACTTTGAAGGTGATGCCTTTGAATGGTTTGATGAGGTACTAACACAATAAAACAAAAATGGGCGACAAAGATTCATGATAAAACTAAAAGTCACGTCAAGACACTTCAATGTCATCATGTCTAGCTTTACATCTTGCATATTGGCATTGAACCATGACTCTAGTCACGAAACGGTAGAAGTGGAGTGCTCGCACCATTCCGACCGGGAAGCCACCAGGGAACGCGAGGACCATCTCCGTTCCGAATATCCGGAGTTCTTTCAGTCCTAGATCTCGGGACGAGATCCTCTCGTAGTGGTGGAGTGTTGTAACACCCCGGATGTAACTTGCCATATTTGTAACTCCGACTCTTGCCATTTCCGGCTATGTGTTATGATTTTCTCTCCGTTGTCGGGTTTGGTCTTTCGTTTTGTATTTTGTCATGTCATGCATTTCATATCATGTCATCATGTGCATTGCATTTGCATACGTGTCCGTCTCATGCATCCGAGCATTTTCCCCGTTGTCCGTTTTGCATTCCGGCGCTCCTATCTCCTCCGGTGCACCCCTTTTGTTTTCTTTCGTGTGCGGGTGTCAAACTTTCTCGGAATGGACCGAGGCTTGTCAAGTGGCCCTAGTATACCACCCGGAGACCACCGGTCAAGTTTCGTTCCATTTGGAGGTCGTTTGGTACTCCAACGGTTAACCGGGCATCCGCAAAGTCCATTTGAGTGTCCAGCAAAAACCCCCTCTAAAACCAGCCCAAAACCCACCAAACTCTCTTCCATGCTCTAGGTCGTTCGATCACGATCGTGTGGGCAAAAACCGCACCTCATTTGGACTCTCCTAGCTCCCTCTAGCTATATAAGAGCATCCCCTCCCGAAACGAAACACAGACGAACCCTAGAAAATTCCCTCGCGCCGCGCCGGACGCGTCCAGCGCCGCTGGACAAAAACCCGCCGCCGCCCACAGCCAATAGGGGCACGCCACGTCACCCCCGGGCGCACCACTTCGCCGCCCCGCGCCGCGGGCCCGCGCACCCGCCGCCGCCTCGCCTCCCGTGCGCCGCCGCCGCACTCGCCCGCGCCGCCGCGGCCTCCCCGCCTCCCGTCGCCGGTGCCCCGCCGCCGCCCGTCGCCGGGGCCCCGCCGCCTTCCTCGCCGGCCGGTGACCCCGCCGCCGACCTCGTCCTCTCCCTCCGGTCGCCCGCCTCCTTTCTCTCTCCTGTCGCCGGCCCGAGCACCTCGAGCTCCTGTGTTGCTCCCGATCCAGATCCGCACTGTAGAGGTTGACTCCCGTATCCCCGTTTTTTTCTAAGTCTGGAATTTTTACAGCAATATGCCTCTATTCGTGATACGATAACTCCTCGCATGTAGCTCCGATTCGCGCGTGTAATATGTCAAATTGTTCGTCCCATGATGCTCTACATTTCGTTCAATTGCACCATGTTCATTAGAGGTCATCTTGATGCCCAAATCTCTGTTGGAAGAGGGCTAGTTGCTGTTATTCTCTGGTTCTTATCAGAACTTGGAGATTTGTCATTTTTGTATCATTTAATATGTACATCTAATGGGCATGAGCTCTACATGTGTTTTGAATTATGCCATGCCATATTTCCAGTGGTGTAGTCCATGTATTTTTGTGATCTCTGTGGTGACTAGCACAAGCATGCAAAGTAGGCTCCGTAATGTTTCTGATTTCAGGGACTTGGTGATTTCTCAAAGTCCTTGTCTGCTGTTATTTTGTTGCCATGTAAACTTGATGCTACAGAGAGATCCATGCATATTTTGGTGCTGTTCAGTAAGGATGTTTTGTATCTATAGTTGTAATTGATCCATTCCTGCAATTGTTTGCAATTATGGAGTGCTATAGCATGACTCAATCTTGCTCTACTTTTGCTATAAAATATTTCTGGCAGATTCTTAACATGATATTCATTTTTGCCAAGCTCATTGTAGTTGATCCATACATGGTATGCTTTTGTTCTTGCCATGGATAGCTTCATAAACATGCCATCTTGCTGTAGGTGTGCTTGTTTTGTCACGCATTGCTCTGTAGTGAGTGCATCAAGCTCACAAATAGGCCTAGATATTATTATTTCTGCCATGCTCTGTTTTTCTGCCAAGTCTGAAACCTGATAACGAAACTTGCTATGTTTACATGCTTGCCATCATATCTTCTGGTCCTTTTTGGCTTATGGTCAGTAAGGGACTTTTGTCATGTGCATTTAGTAGAACACTGCCATGTCTTTATTTGCTATGTTAAGTTCTTGTAGCATGTAGATTTCGTGCTCTGAACATTGCTACCTGATGCTGTTTTCTGCCATGTCCAGTTTTTCACCAAGTCTGTGATCCTGTTATCTTTTGCACTTTTGCCATGCTTGTTTGAGCTTGATATGTTGAGATCTAGCCATAGCTCAGTGTTCATATTTTGTCAAGCATCTCCTGTAGATTTCTGTCATGTGCTTTGTTGCTATGTTGGAGTGCTGTAGCATTGCTGCTTGTTACATTTTAAGTGCAATCATGTTGTTAATCGCAGATTCGTGTCATTCTTGTTTTGCTTGCCATTTGCAAACCGTGCATCCGATTCTGCTGATCTTTATATCGATTTCGACCGAAATCATCTCATCTTTCCAATGGCATGCTTGGATTGCCAAGTTACTGCCATGTTCATCATTTTCCTTCCGGAGCACGCATATGCATCGCATATCATATCTTGCATATCATACATGTTTTGCATCATGTTCCTCGTGCATTTCTCGTTGTTGATTGTGGTTCCGTTTGTTTGTGTTCTTGTCTTGGGTAGAGACGGGAGACGAGTTCGTGAACGAGGAACCTGTCGAGTACGCTTACGAGGATCAAGCTTTCGACAACTCTGAGAACCTTGCAGGCAAGATGACCACCCCTCGAAATCACTTCTATCTTTGCTATGCTAGTTGTTCGCTCTATTGCCATGCTCCGCTACCTATCACTTGCTATATCATGTCTCCCATTTTGCCATGTAAGCCCCTAACCATCCTTTCCTAGCAAACCTTTGTTTGGCTAAGTTACCGCTTTTGCTCAGCCCCTCTTATAGCGTTGCTAGTTGCAGGTGAAGTTGAAGTTGTTCCATGTTGGAACATGGATATGTTGGGATATCACAATATCCCTTATTTAATTAATGCATCTATATATTTTGGTAAAGGGTGGAAGGCTCGACCTTATGCCTGGTGTTTTGTTTCACTCTTGCCGCCCTAGTTACTGTTTTACCGGGATTATGTTCCTTGAGTTTGCGTTCCTTACGCGGTCGGGTGATTAATGGGACCCCCTTGACAGTTCGCCTTGAATAAAACTCCTCCAGCAAGGCCCAACCTTGGTTTTACCATTTGCGACCTATACCTTTTTCCCCCGGGTTTTCTAGAGCCCGAGGGTCATCTTTATTTTAAACCCCCGGGCCAGTGCTCCTCTGAGTATTGGTCCAAACTGTCAGTCGCCGGTGGCCACCAGGGGCAACTCTGGTCTGGCCTATCGGAAGCTTGGACAATCCGGTGTGCCCTGAGAACGAGATATGTGCAGCTCCTATCGGGATTTGTCGGCACATTCGGGCGGCTTTGCTGGTCATGTTTTACCATTGTCGAGATGTCTTGTAAACCGGGATTCCGAGACTGATCGGGTCTTTCCGGGAGAAGGTTTATCCTTCGTTGACCGTGAGAGCTTATGATGGGCTAAGTTGGGACACCCCTGCAGGGTATTATCTTTCGAAAGCCGTGCCCGCGGTTACGAGGCAGATGGGAATTTGTTAATGTCCAGTTGTAGAGAACTTGTCACTTGACCCCAATTAAAATACATCAACTGCGTGTGTAGCCGTGATGGTCTCTTCTCGGCGGAGTCCGGGAAGTGAACACGGCCTGAGTTATGTATGACGTAAGTAGGAGTTCAGGATCACTTCTTGGTCATTGCTAGATGACGACCGTTCCGTTGCTTCTCTTCTCGCTCTCTTTTGCGCAAGTTAGCCTCCATATATGCTTATTGCCGCTGCAGCTCCACCTCATTACACCATCCTTTCCTATAAGCTTAAATAGTCTTGATCTCGCGGGTGTGAGATTGCTGAGTCCCCGTGACTCACAGATTCTACCAAAATAGTTGTAGGTGCCGACGATGCCAGTGCATATGATGGCGTTGATCTCAAGTGGGAGTTCGACGAGGAACGTGGTCGTTACTATGTGTCTTTTCCTGATGATCAGTAGTGGAGCCCAGTTGGGACGATCGGGGATCTAGCATTTGGGGTTATCTTATTTTCATCTGGATTTTGATCGTAGTCGTTCTATATGATTGTATTTTGGATGATGTATGAATAATATTTACGTATTGTGTGAAGTGGCGATTGTAAGCCAACTCTTTATCCCATTCTTGTTCATTACATGGGATTGTGTGAAGATGACCCTTCTTGCGACAAAACCACTATGCGGTTATGTCTCTAAGTCGTGCCTCGACACGTGGGAGATATAGCCGCATCGTGGGCGTTACATCCACCTCAACCGGTAAGCGAGAATAAGTGTTGTGGCTCGGTACACGCCTTTTGTAAATCGAGTTGTCAACTGATGATTCATTGTCGTGTTTGTAAAAAAACAAGGTGCACATATACTGAAACGCAGGAGCCAATGACGAAAGTACACTTGACATCATTTTTGGCCACGATGTCAAGACTTGCAAGAAGTGTTTGATGACACAACAATATTAGTGGCGGCAATCAATCTATGGGTCCTAAATAGCCAAAAGTCTTCATTATCAACAATGTTAACCATAAAAAACTGCACCATGTGCAAATATAGTAGTGAAACTTAACCAATATGTTAGTGAAAGGATCGAGATGGACCTAAGGGGGGTGAATAGGTACAATTACAAATTTTAACTGTTACTTAGCAATTTTAGGCAATAATGCGGAATATGAAGGTGAGCCTAACAATTGCAAGTATGATGCTAAGAGCTAAGCAAGGTAAACAAGTAACACAAGTTTGTGAGTAAGCAAGCACAATATGATATAAGTAAAGACTAAGAGACAAGTAACCACAAGTATGAAGTTAGGGTTAGGGATAACCGCAACTCCGAGAGGCGAGGATGTATGCCGATGTTCACTTCCTTGGAGGGAAGCTACGTCACCCTTAGAGAGGTGGATGTTACCACAAAGGCACACCAACGCCACGAAGGCTCACCCTATTCTCCCTTTGAGACAACACCACGAAGGCGTTTCTCAAACACTAGTGGTAGACCTTGGGGTGGTCTCCAGACCCTCATAAACTTTTCAGGGGTAATCACAATGGTCGATTCCTCTCTGAAATACTCCTACCGCCTAGGAGTCTCCAACCTCCAAGAGTAACAAGAACGATGGGGGAAAGCTCAAGACTTGCTCAAATTATGAATTCCTTTGGTGCCAAGAGGGGGAAGGAGTGGATCTATCACTTGAGTGGACAACTTCTCTCAAATGCTCTCAAATCCCTTGGGGATCTAAGATTTGGTGTAGGAGTGTGTGAGAGAGAGAGAGTGAAAAGTGTTTTTGAGGATGTTCTAAGTGAATGGTCAAACCTCTCATAGGACAGGTGAGAGGTATTTATAGTATCCCTCAATAAGTGGCCGTTGGAGCCACTTGGGGGCAGCAGTTGTCGGACGTCCGAGACTCACCGAACGTCTGAGGCCTTGGCAGACACCAGACGTCCGACAGGGACCGGGCGTCCGACGTTTTGGCTCGGTAGAGAAGGTACCAGACGTCCGGTGGAGACCGTACATCCGACATTTTGGTTCTGTTAATGGAGAACCGGACGTCCGGTGGAAATTGGAAATATGAGGTTTTGGCTCTGTAAAGGAAATGCCAGACATCCGGTAGACACCAGATATCTGACGATATGGCTCTGTATAGGAAGTACCAGACGTCCGACATGTGTCGGTCGTCCGACCGAGACAGGGTACAGAAGATTGTTTTAAAGATCATTTGAGCACGACTTTCATGAGACCCCATGCCCCCTCTTAATAGTGTGGGATACCTATACTCAAGAACAAACAAAAAGGGCCTAAGCCAGTAGACTTGTTTCTTCGTTCTTGAGGAAGATAAGTTTTCCGTATTCATAGTCCACACACATGATCCCGAGGGGACTAAACCTGAGATATACTTGACAAACTTTGTTAGTCCCCTATGAGTATATTGTCATCAACATAAAAATATGATTAAGGGCATGATTGCACTTTCAATCTCCCCCTTTTTGGTAGTTGATGACAATATACATAGTAAAAAAATAAGGTTGTGCTATACTTAAGCCATATTTGTCGAAAAGCATTTCAAAGCCTTGATGCACAAATATGAAGAGCTCCCCCTTGCGGTGACAATCGTAAAAATCATAAGAGCACAATATCATAATATTTCTCTTCATACATAAAGTCATAGATAAAGTAGTTATACACCCACTCAAATCATAATGGTTCAACATAAGACAAGTCTTAACATAGATAGAACAGGAACAATAACTAGCTCTCCCCTTGGCATCAAGTACCCAAAAGGGATAGAGAGAACCCAACAGACAGTCATAGGTCATCATCATCATCATTGTTATGAGCTCCACTACCACCAGCATCGTCGAAGAACTCAGCCCACTCAGGCCCCGAAGGAAAACCAAAATCTGTAGGAGGAGCCACCGGAAGACGCTCATCGTCACTAACATCAGGAGCCCTAGAGTCCCGCAGACGAGACTTCAAGGCATTCTTGGAGGTGATCAAATGAGTGACAACATCATGGTTTTGAGTGCATGAGAAGGTGAAGGCCTTCATCATAGCAGAGTGGGCCTTCCCGAGAAAACGGGCAAGACGCCCAACAGACGCAGAGTTGGAAGTGAATGGATGAGACTGAGCAGCGAACTACAAGTAGGGGCAGATTTGGAGGAACCCTTGGGAGCCCAATCGTTGGCCATGTGAGGAGGAATAATCCACTTCTCATGCACATGAGTACATTCAAGAGAGAAGGGAGCTGCACTCTCAATGAGAGCCTGAATGAATGGAGCATGAGGGAAGGCACGCTTATACTGAAAGCTAGTAAGACGGATTTCATGCCATAAAAAATGAGGAACATTGATCTTCCTTTTGGGGGACTCATAGAGGCGAGACATAAGATCAATGCAATAACTGCTGCAAGATCCCTTGTCACCCATCTTGGATAGATGGTACGGATGATACATTGGTAAATGATGTAGTAAGGAGATCTCCAGATAAAAACTTGATTCAGATCCTTCATCTTTTCCTCCTCAGTAAGATCATCCAGTTCCTTAAGAAGATAGCCACAAGCCTCAACGGCTTTGGGTTTGTGGTTGGCGTCATCTTTATGGATCTTGAACCCAATATCAGGAAAGCCAAGAGCAGCGACAAACTGAGCATAAGTGGCAGTGAGCTGGGTGTTAGAAGTCATCCAGGTGACTGTCTTGTCAGGACCAAAGCAGCAAGTGGCATAAAACTGATGTATAGCAGAATTGTAAAGTCATGCTGAAATGCAAACGGAGCGGCAAGACTGGACGACTCAATGAGATCAATAGCACACGGGTACTTCACAGGATGAGACCGAATGTACTCCAAGTCAATGAAGTGGTACAGAGAGAGACCCTTAGGAAGGACAACGGAGGCGTAGATATCTGCCTGGACATTTATGCGGAAACGTTAATCGAGAGAGTCTTGAACCACCTCGAATTGATCAACATCACGGCGGAACTTAAGATATGCAGGCTTGGGCACTTTGGTGAAATCCCTGAGGACACGCCCATGAAGTTGAGGATCCTGATGTCTACTATGCAACTTTATTCTTGTAGACTCGTGTTGGGCCTCCAAGCGTAGAGTTTTGTAGGACTGTAGCAATTTTCCCTCAAGTGGATGACCTAAGGTTTATCAATCCGTGGGAGGTGTAGGATGAAGATGGTCTCTCTCAAACAACCCTGCAACCAAATAATAAAAAGTCTCTTGTGTCCCCAACACACCAAATACAATGGCAAATTGTATAGGTGCACTAGTTCAGCAAAGAGATGGTGATACAAGTGTAATATGGATAGTATATTGATTTTTGTAATAGGAACAATAAAAAAAAGCAAGGTAGCAATTGATAAAATGGAACACAAACGGTATTGCAATGCTTGAAAATGAGGCCTAGGGTTCGTACTTTCGCTAGTGCAATATATCAACAGTACTAATATAATTGGATCATATAACCATCCCTCAAAGTGCGATGAAGAATCACTCCAAAGTTCCTATCTAGCGGTGAACATAAGACGGAATTGTTTGTAGGGTAAGAAACCACCTCAAAGCTATTCTTTACGACCGATCTAACCAAGAGTTCATGCTAAAATAACACCAAATCAAATTCAGATTCATAATATTCAATCCAACACAAAGAACTTCAAAGAGTGCCCCAAGATTTCTACCGGAGAAACAAAGACAAGAACGTGCATCAACCCCTATGCTTAGATTACCCCAATGTCACCTAGAGAATCCACGAGTTGAGTGCCAAAACATATATCAAGTGAATCAATATAATACCCCATTGTCACCACGAGTATTCGCATGCAAGACATATATCAAGTGTTCTCAAATCCATAAAAGTATTCAATCCGATAATAACGAAATCTCAAAGGGAGAACTCAATTCATCACAACAAGATAGAGAGGGGAAAACACCATGTGATCCAACTATATTAACAAAGCCCGCGATACATCAAGATCGTGACATCTCAAGAACACGAGAGAGAGAGAGAGGTTAAACACATAGCTACTGGTACAAACCGTCAGCCCCGAGGGTGGACTACTCCCTCCTCATCGTGGTGGCCGCCGGGATGATGAAGATGGCCACCAGTGATGATCTCCCCCTCCGACGGGGTGCCGGAATAGGCTCCCGATGGGTTTTCGGTCGCTACAGAGGCTTGTGGTGATGGAACTTCTGATCTAGGTAAACCCCGAGGGTTTTTGGAATATTTGGGAATTTATAGGGCGAAGAGGGGGTGCGGGAGGCCACCGAGGTGGGCACAACCCACCTGGGCACGCCTGGGCCCCTAGGCGTGCCCTGGTGGGTTGTGCCCCCCTCAGGGCACCCCCCCAGGTTCTTCTCTGGCCCACTGGATGTCTTTTGGTCCATAAAAAATCCACAAAAAGTTTCGCGGTGTTTGGACTCTGTTTGATATTGATTTTCTACGATGTAAAAAACAAGCAAAAAGTAGCAACTGGCACTAGGCACTATGTCAATAAGTTAGTCCCAAAAATGATATAAAGTTGCTATAAAATGATTGTAAAACATCCAAGAATGATAATATAACAGCATGAATACTTCATAAATTATAGATACGTTGGAGACGTATCAGAACCTCAAGTGATATGCGATGACTATCCGCATTTGGCTGAACTGGAGCAGGATTAGGCGTGTAGGTGGTCCTCCGAGAACCTGAAGGACGGATTGGAACAGCCACATACTCAGCACGCTCTTCATATTGGAACTCCTCTTCATAGTCAGAGCCCTCAGAAGAACTGTCCTCGATCGACCACAGGACGTTTCCCAGCACGCTTGCGCGGACGTTGATGCTCTTGCGAGTCATCAGACCCACCGCGACGAGAGGCTAACCAAACAAGGACATGGACATGGCACAATGAGCCCCGGCTAGAAATTGAAATCAGAATGAACAACGGATCGGGTAAGCCAAATTTACCGCGAGCGGGACACCTCTGGAACTCTTGTGGGCACTGTGTTTCATCCTTGGCAACGAGGGAACCACCCGTATGAGATTATCAAAGAGAGAACAGGGGATCACCAACCGCATAGAGACGAACGATGGAAGAGAAGCAGAGGAATGGACAGGGAAGTACCGAATCTGCACGAGGAAGGAGGGGACGACAGAGAGGAGGCTAGAGGCGCGGCGATGCGGCTCCCCCCCCCCCCCCCCCCCCCCCGTGATGGCGACCGAGATCCACCCCCTGGCGGTGGACATAGACGTGAGTGGGGAGGGGAGAAGATAGGGCAACTGCCCGGTCAGGCCCGTTCCCTAAATTTATATGGGCTACAAATTTCACCGGACGACCGACAGAGGTCGGACGTCCGGGGACTGACGTAAGTGCAAGGCAACAGACGACCGAAGAATCTCGGAGATCCGAGGCCTGGGGAGGAAATGGGCTGTGCATGATTTCTGCATAGCAACCGGACATCCGAGTAATGTTGTGCGATCGGAAACTAAGAGTCATCGGACGTCCGAGAAACATCGGAAAACCGGTGAAAAAGTTTTGACAGACAACGCTTAGAAGTATCTAGATGAACCAAAATACAAGAATGGGTAAATGACAAAACTATATGGGCAATCCAACATAAACGATACCACATGATGAGCAACTAGACACACATGTTATGAACCCCATGTATGATTGAACATCCCCTCCTACGAGGAGAGTCGGTGGCCAAAGGCCACCATGTGTGAGTATATGTGTCGTGATGCCGCAAAGATATTATCCTTGGGCTCAATAGCACTACTCCACCATTTAAAGTACCATAGTTCGAGGAACATGGTAACTTTGAGAGTGTTTGTTCTTTTTATGCATTATATAGGGTGAGAGTACTCATGAGTTGAGTGTCTCCCCCTAAACGTATGCCTACATCTAAACAAGACATGAAGTAAATGCATGAATGGGTACTAGATTTCACATAATGTTGTCAAGCTCCAAGATACCAAGTTCACACCTAAGTTGACAAAACCTTGCTTCATCCAATGGTTTGGTGAAAATGTCTGCAAGTTGCATATCTGTACTAACATGAGCAATATCAATGTCACCCTTTTCCACATGATCTCTCAAGAAATGATACCTAATATAAATATGCTTGGTGCGAAGATGATCCTTGGGATTCTCAACAATACTGATGGCACTTCCATTATCACATAGAAGAGGCACATGTCTATAGGTGATACCATAATCCTTCAAAGTTTGCCTCATCCATAGTAATTGAGTTGCACAACTGGCAATTGCAATGTATTCGGCTTCGGCAGTAGAGAGGGCGACACAATTTTGCTCATTCGAGGACCAACTTACTGAGGAGCGTCCAAGAAATTGACATGCACTGGAGGTGGACTTCCGTCCCACTTTGTCTCCAGCCCAATCATTTGTGTCTTAAGTGAGTACAATCTTTGTTGGCATGGGTGTCTTACATGGGTTAGCATTTGTCATGTCAAACTTCTCTAGAATATCCTTGATGTATTTTGTTTGAGATAAGAAGATTCCTTCTTGAAATTGTTGTATTTGCACTACAAAAAAAGACACATCCGTGACATTTTGGGCTGAACAGATTTTTTTTCTATCATGCTTATGACACTTCTATGACGATAATTGTGACAAAACCCAGTATCATCATAGATGTGGTGGGCTCCTACTTCTATGACAAAAAATCATGACAAAAATGGGCTTTTTGTCCTGGGCGGGCCGGAGACGCGGCTGCATGACATTCTTTGGGCCGTCCATGACGGAAAAAACCATGGTAGAAGCGAGAGCGAGGAAAATATAGGGGAGTTCCCGGTTACAGTGGGTGGTCGGGGCCGAGCGACGCATGGAGGTTTGCGCGTTTCTCTCGTACACGTACGCGCATGTGTGTGAGGCGTTGCGCTCTAACTGAACCCGAGCGAGGCGTTGGGCTCTAACTGAACCCGAGCAATTGCACTAGCTACGTTACTGCCCCGAGCGATCGATCCCTTGCTATTAACTAAACCCGAGTGATTCCTTCGCTACTGCTGCTAACTGAAGCCGATCAAACCCTGCTGCCTCCTGCCCTTGATGAACAGTGAGCACTTTTGGGGGGATTTGGATGAACAGTTCCCGGTGGGGGTTGGATGAACAGGACCCCGTGGTGTTGTCGTTGGATGAACAGGACCCCGAACGATCGAGCCGGTTGGGGTGGATGAATAGGACCCCGTGGAGGGCTGGATGAATAGGACCCCGTGGAGGGCTGGTTGAACAGTAGCCGGTGGAGGGCTGGATGAACAGTAGCCCGTGGAGGGGTGGTTGAACAGGACCCCGTGGAGAGGGTTGGTTGAATAGTAGCCGGTGGAGGAGCGGTGGAGGCTGGATGAACAGGAGCCCGTAGATGAACAGGAGCAGGTGGAGGCTGGAGGAGGTCGACGGTGGATGAATAGTAGCCCATGGAGGCTGGAGGAGGTCGACGGTGGAGATGAACAGTATCCCGTGGAGTCCCGTTTTGCGGTACGCCACACCCCTCCCAATGAAGAGGGCCCCCGTTTCGACTGTAGCGCTCCAACACAAGTCCGTTTCCTCCGTTTTGCGGTATGCCACACCCCTCCCGATCAACAGGACCCCGTTTCGACTGTAGGAGGTCGAAGAGAAGTCCGTTTCCTCCATTTTGCGGTACGCCAGACCCCTCCAGATGAACAGGATCCCGTTTCGACTGTGGCCGGTCGAACACAAGGACGTTTCCTCCGTTCTGCGGTACGCCAGGCCTCATTTCGATTGGCTGTTCCGTCCAAGACGGTTGGCTCCCGATGAACACGACGTATTCCGTTGCCTACCGATGAACACGACGCATTCCGTTGCCTCCCCATGAACACGACGACGCAGTTTCTTTATTCCGACCCAGCCATGTACATGAGTCCTGGTCTTACGTATGCGCGAGTAGGCGTTCGAGACCCCGCCCGTATGTATGTACATGGTCGTATTTACTTTCTTGCACCCTGGCCGTTGTACGTACGTGTACACGATATTAACGGGACTGCGTGACATACTACGTGCGCGCCTCTACTACGACATGTGTCCTTCCTTACACGGCCATGGTTCATCGCTGCAGCCTGCAGACAGACCGATCGACCAGTATGTACGTACACGTTCATGACCAGAATGACAATGTTACGTATGCTTCGACCAAGTGGGTCCCAACTGTCAGGCACTTCCTTGCGTGCGAAGATGTAGCTGGTGGGTCCCAGCTGTCAGGGGGTGAATCATTTTTTGCCCATAATATGGATGCACTTCCTTGCGTACGAAGATGTAGCTGGTGGGTCCCAGTAGTCAGGGGAAACATTTTTTGCGAAATACGGTGGCCCGTCTGGTGGGTCCCTGCTGTCAGGTGGAGGAATCATTATTTTGCGCGTAATAAGGAGGCACTTCCTTGCTGCGGCCGTGGACCCAGCTGTCAGCCTCTCCACGTACAGTACTCTTCCGATGGAAGTCGTTCCTTGACCACATTGACCATGCCGCGCCGAGAGCACCAAGGCGGTGGGTGATGGCGAGGCCTAGGAAGGGGACGACGCGGAGCCGGGGAAGACGCGGCAGTGGATGCCCACGCGGAGAGGAGTACAGGGTTCACTGGTTCGGCTTCGGTGTGATGCTGCCGTCGCCTTAGAGCCTGGCCAGCGGTGGGAGTAGTAGGGGCAGTGAGGCCTCCGCGGCAGCACAACTGGCCACGGGAGGCAAGAGCACGCGGTGGTTTGGATGGCTAGAGCAAGAAAATCAGAGGTTGAAGAAGCAGGACGACCGTTGGATGTTAACAATCCAACGGTCATTGCTGATAGAATCGCTTGTTGGCTAAGTTGACAAAGCCCTCCGTCTGCGTCAACTTAGTAGGCCCACAAGTCAGCCTCCCACTATGGTGGGTCCTAGCTAGCAGGGGGAGTATTCATTTTTTGTGCGTAATAAGGAGGCACTTCCTTGCGTGCGAAGATATAGCTGGTGGGTCCGAGCTGTCAGCGGGAGTATTCATTCTTTTTGGCGTAATAAGGAGGTACTTGCTTGTGTGTGGCCATGGACCATGTGGGTCCCAACTGTCAGCCTCTCCATGTACGTCCCTCTTTCGATGTTGTCGTTTGTTGACAACGTTGACCACGCCGTGCCGAGAACACCAGCGCGATGGACGACGGCGAGACCCAGGAAGGGAATGACCCGGAGGCGGCAAAGCCAAAGCAGTGGAGGGATGTGGGTGAGTAGAAGGATGGCCTGGTCAGCTGTGGGAGTAGTAGGGGGCGGTGAGGCCTGTGCGGCAGCACAGCCGGCCACGGGAGGCGGGAGCAGGCGGTCCCGCCGGCGCTGGATTTGGCGACTGGAGCGAGAAGATCAGAGATTGAAGAAACACGACGACCGTTAGATTGACATCCAACGGTTACATCTGCTAGAATCATTTGTTGATGTACACAATAAGTAAAAAAATCTTGCATACGCGTCAACTTAATAAGCCCACAAGTCAGACCATTCCCTATTTTTTTAATAATTTGTCTATAGCTCATTGCAACGTCTTATGCAATTTATTGCAGTCTATTTTTTTGTTGGCCAGCGCTAGGGTTAAAATTTAAATGAAATTTCACATATTTCTGTGGGTTCCAAACTATTTTTAATACCGAAATGTTGAGCCAGATTTAAAGTAATTTGAAGATATATTTAAATTAGGTTAAAGCCCAACGAAATAGGAATCTGAAAATGTGAAGAAAAAAACAAAAATTATAAAGTAATTGCCAATTTGTCATCTGTTTTTGTATTTACAACCCATTTCATATTACTTTCAAGATTTGCAGGCATCTTGAAAGATTTGCAGCCCATCAGGGCGTAGAAAAATAAGTAGGCCTGGATTGGGTATTCTTCAGAAAAAATAAACTGGGCTCATTTTCACAAAGAAAAAATAGCTGGGCTGGTCATATGGTGAACATAAAATATAAGCCAGGGCTAGACGGGCCACAACCCAGTTGAAACCCTGCTCCGTCTCAACAATAACAAAAAAATACTGCTCGAGCAGCTACGTCCCAGGTGTCAGCCGATCTTGTGTTGTTCTCTTGTCTATTAACTATATACGCTGAAGATGTCGTGGGTCCCAGATGCCAGGAAACCACTAGGAGGAAGCATTCTTTTTCCATACGCTGACAATGGAGTATATATAACAAAAAATGAGGAACTTCCTAGCGTCCGGCCATGGACATGGTGGGTCCCTACTGTCATCCTCTCCACGTATAGTCCTCTGCCGATTCCTGTTGTTTGTTAACCATGTTGACAACGCGAGAGGGCGGCACCGCGGCGAGCGCACCAAAGTGCGCGGAGGACGATGGCGAGGCCTCGGGTGTCGGTGTTAATGATTTAGGAGACGGTGGGGCGGCGATCCATGCGCTGAGGCGCAGCTAGCCGTGGGAGGCGGAAGCAGGCGGCCCCGCCGGCGCTGGTTCGGTTTTGGCGGCTGGAGGAAGACAGGACTGAAGAAACATGACAGACTGTAAAAGCCACAGGAGTACTTAACAACCTTAACAAAAACCAGCAGGGGCGCTTAACAACCATAGCTGAAAGCAGTATGAGTACTTATATAGGTTCAACCGTACAAAACACGCCTCGAACAGTGCTACTTTGCCTACAGTTAACCAAGGGTGAGGCCGCCAAGCCCCAGGACAAGGCCCAGGCGCCACCCCGCGCATCCACAACCTTGTGAAAGCGGCTTCATCTCGCAATGTGGTCAATAAACAGTATATTCGCTTTAGAGCCATGGAAAAGCAGGAACATAATCTTCTGTCCTATTCTCCAAGATGGACGGGCCTTCATTATTTGAGACCACCCATGAATAAGTATCTTCTCACCTCCAAGGGGAATGGAGTAGGTCAACATAAACATCATGTTGTGACCAAGCGTAAGTCTGACCCGACCATGGTCAAGCATCTGTATAGGAACAATAGAACTGGGAAGTTTCTGTTTCAAGAAGATCACAGCTGTAAAACTGTGTATAAGCAAGAGTTTATGAACAACATATATAACAGAAAACAGCTCGTACCATAAGTTTCTCGACACAGTTGGACCTATTCAACGAGTGCAGCAGTGGCACACATATCCCACGTGGCCTTCCACCATTGAAACGCCCCACAAGGACCTCAAGACGATCAATAAAGTGTAGGAACTTGTGGATGTCGTCCCAGTCAACTTCAGTGCCATCAGTAACAGTCGAGTTCTTGCAGAATAACAAACGAGTAGCCTGCTTAACTCTGAAAAAACTTACACGTGCCACCAATTATAAGAAAATATTAGTTAGAAGTAGCATCTTCGTGAGAGATTCGTTGCTACTTCTAAAGTTAAATTGTGATTAGTTAGACAGAATAGGTGGATTAAGAAGTAATCGAGGCAACAAGTAAGAACCAGATACAAAACTAACAAGGATGAACAATTGGAACGACGTCGGGGTGGAAGATCGCAGTGAAGATGCGACCAGGTTCTGCTATTTCCATCAACATTCGTGTGCCAAGTTTCAGTCTGTAACACTTGAGAAAGTTTATCCAAGTTCGGCCATAAAAAAAGCAGTGATCTTCTTGGTTCATGAACCCAACTCAGAACTTATATCCATGGCTTTTCTTCACTGTGACCATTAAACTGGTGTATTCAGTTATGGCAAGGCCGAGCATCTTGAGTACATGTGTTCTGGCAGAGCAAGGAATGCACTGCAGGAAAAATAATATGAGAACACAATGTATTCCCTATCCAAATCTAGAAATAATTTCCTCCTTTACGTCAGTGTTGACCATGGTACTAGTACCTTTTATCCAAATATAGCAATCCAAAATTTCAAATTAGTCGACAACATGTTCAAAAAAACCACCCTCCCAGATAGAAAAGAGGATTCTAAGAACATACTGTGCTTGTTTTAAAATCCTGTGTTAGGATGAGAAGGAACAAGTGTGGCGTCTCGCCGAGGGCGCAGAAACCTGTAGGGTCCTCGCACTTTGGGCACTGCAAATGAAACACACTAGATTCAGTAGGCAGAAAAATGCATCAACAGCGACGGCTGCCATCCTAGGATTACCCGCGACCAAGGGACTTGGATTTATCGGGGATGGATGAAGAATTCGTACCAGGTTCTCCATGAGAAAACCCTATGCAATCGCCGAGAGGGGGTTTTCTCTAAACAAGCAGACGAGGGAGAAGAGGATTCAGGCCCAGCGAAATATTTCCACTTCGTCCGTCCAGCTTACTGCTAAAGCTGGAAAGGTGGGGGTTTTCGTGATTTGACGGCTCACTGGGCATTACTGCGGCGCTATGACCGGGGTGTGTCTACCATGCAGTTGTGCACTCTAATTTGGTGCATATGGCACGTGGACCCCATTGTCGGATGCCCCACATATCAGTGAAAGGAAGTAGAAAGACATGAGTAACTAGTTACACATAAATATATTTTTGACAGAGAGATACTCCCTCTGTAAAGAAATATAAAAATCTTTTATATCACAACTTTATACATAAGAAAAATCAAGGGGAATATATATAACATATATAATTATAAAAAACAGTTTTTTAACACAGTATAGACGAGTTGGTGATGATGGTGTGCCTGCCATCCTGCAATATAGGCCGTCCGATTTATATCTGACGGATAGGAAGGAAACTATGGCAATTTTGCAAAAAGGTACCCACACACCTCTCCACATTTGCAAATAAGGCCTTCCCTCGTTCATACTTTTCTCTCACAAGATAAAATACTCATACAAATGCATCTTGATGTTACGTGCAACGCACGGGCATTATGGGGGTTCAGCTGAGAATATAATACTCAGACAGGCTCACAGTTCTGGACATTGGGCCACAGGCCGGTGGGCCTGCATGTTTGGGGGCCCATGTGTTCTACCTCAGCGCTTTTCATATTGCAAGCGATCGTACAGTGCTTGTTTTAGATGCTGTCGCAAGGCGAATACACAAAATTGAATAAAGCACGGCAGCTGTTAGAATGAAATAGAACGACAGTTCCTAACCAGCAATCAGAGTTGCAATTCTATCAACGATATACCATGTGATAAATAATATTGTCGTACTACTTATACACATAGGACACTTGTTTCACCATGCCAGATTATTACATCAAAATCTCTCGGAGGATAGATCAGTACGGCAGTTGCGTGCTGCTACTGAAGAATTTCAAAGTTGATTTGGACTAGCTCTCCTTGTCGAGAAAGTTCGATTTTGACATCATCCCATACCACAAGATATGATATAGATTTGAACCTTGACCATCCTTTAGCATCAATCATGATGCGACCATCCTTTGTACTTACGGTATATTGAGCAGGTTCATTCACACCAAGGCTGCGCATGGTAAGAGAAACTTGGCCACGGTCGCCCGGATTGTTGAACGACTCCCTCGTTGCTCTAGGAATTCTCTATTTGCAAATAAGAAGACATACACAAACAGTTAGATCAACATAGTGAATCATGTGAAACAACATGGAAAGAAAAAAGAACGAAGCACTTGGGCAGCCAATGCTTACCAAGAAGGTGGACATGTCGGTTTTTGTAAGGACTTTGGTATATGAAGTGCGAACTGCAGCCCAGTCTGTTGCCAGTGTAACTGCTGGTTCCGTTGCCGCTACACGGGCCGGAGCAGATGCAAGTGCAAGTGTTGGTGCAGATGCCGAAGCATTTGCTGGTGCCCGTGCCGGTCCGACTGCTAGTGCCGCTGCTGCTACCGGAGATGGTGCTCCTTGTAGAGCTGGTGCCGGTGTCGGAGCACGTGCCGGTGTCGATGTCGATGCCCGATCCTCCGGTAGATCAGCCTGATCCGCTGACGCGGTCGGTGCCCAATCCTTAGCTGGATCAGACTAAGCTACTGCCGCTGTCAGTGCTAGAGCAACTGTCGGTGCTCGATCCGTTGCTGAAGGTGGTACCGATGTGCGAGACAGCGGCGATCGTGTCTGGTCTGCTATGATCAGCTTTCTAACTTGACTAGGCTCCGTGACCGTGATCCAGTCTTTTTCTTCATTTCTTTTAAATGAGAGAAGGACTAATTGTGGTGTGTTTGTTAAACCAAATTGCAGTTCATCATAGGGATTCAGCTTGTACTCAGACAACAGACTGATCCAATTTTTTCCAGTAATATAAGTGATGGACAGTGCCTTCGTTACTGACACGACATAGGAAGTGAAACCTGCAAAAATAGCCATCATAGAGCAAACCAAACGGTTTATTCTGTGATGAAAGTCACATGGAAAAACCTGCATCGTAAAATTGCAGCAAAAGAAAGAAAACATGACATTAAATCAATAAGATTTAGACAGTAAATCAATAAGATTTACTTGATGTGACACGAGTCAATCCTTACCAGGAAATCACTATGTTCAAGTACTAAACAGAAGATTGATCGTCCAACTACGCGTGGCATGCAGTGCCCCCGCCTACTCCCACAAGCAGGATAGTCCAAAGGTCATGACAAATCGTATGGACCGAACATCCATGGGACTGGAAATCCTGGTGGGTGTGATAAACCCTGCAATGCATACAGATATTGGAGTGTAACCATAATTGAAAAACCGTCATCACAAAAAAGATGATCTGGATACTTCAAAATATACAGACTGAATTGAGTTGACAGACATTAACATAGACTGTTCTCAGGACTCACCACACACCAAAAGCGGCAGTACTAAACAATACAGGGTTCACAAACACAAATCAAGTACTGAACAATAGTATTTACAACAGACAAGCAAAGTTGCACTAATTAAACTCTGCAGACTATTTCTTGCCACCGACCTACGGGATGAACCCCGCATAACTGACTACCTGCACCATCACCATCTTGTCAACCTTGGAGAACGTAACAGAGTGGTCTTTCCACTCATAAACATGATGATGAAGACAGGCCGCACTAGATTTTTTGGGAAGCTTTACAAGAACCACACCCTTCGTAATCGAAGGCACAGCCAGGAAATTGTTGTGGTCAAGTACAGCCACGAGAACACGCTTGACAACAATGCTACAGGAAAACACTAGTTCAGGACACGTGGCGACAAGGACACAGCAGTTGGATAGTTTAGCAGTAGAACTCATCCTCAGGTCTTACAGTTCACACGACATGACTTTGAGAACTTCATCTCCACCGCAGACCTGGTTCTAATTCAAACAGAAACCATATATTTTATTACTACCTCCGTTTAGAAATATAAGATGATTTTCCATATTTTACTCCATATATGACTACATATATGCACAGAAATGAGTGAACAAAGACACTAGAACATGTCTTCAAAGGCATGAGAGCAGAGGGATTACTTGCAATATCCATAAGACAAGTTATTGAGGCAAATATACCCTCTTCAAAGGTAGCGTTGATGATCATAAAGTAGTTGAAAGTAATCTATAAGAAATCAGTGTCAACCTCTCGCATGTTTTGGTCAAAAGAGGAATTTAGAACCATCAATTGGCACGCAAAAATCACATGCAAAATCACCCAAAAAGTTGTACTACTAGTACTAGTACTGCGTGTTAGATGAAAAAACACGATCAAGATCGAGAAAAAGATCGTCAAGAAGAGATATTACCTGGACTTGCTTAATGAGGGATCCCGAAGAGGGGGACTTGGACAGGGCAATGGCTTTGAACTTGTCTGCGGTAGTCTCGGTGGGGTGCTTGCGCTTCTTCGTACCATGAGCCTCGACGGTTTTGGCCAGAGCCATAGACATCACTTCGGCCGGTGCTCCAGCGTCCATCAAGAAACTGTCAAATAGAAATAAAAGAAAAGAAACCATAACCACAAACCCAAAAGAAGAACAGAGAGGGATTTATAGGATCAGTCTCGGGGTTGCAAGACCGGGCCTTGGCCAGAATCAACACCATTGATGCGCTCACCTTTCCTTCTTTGGGAGAGAAGAACAATGGCAGAAGCAGGTCGGGGTTTTCTTGAAGAAATGAGGAACAAGATGAGGGAGAAACGAGTGGGGATTCTCTTCAAGAGAGGAAGCTGAGAGAGAAGAGTGAAATGATGGTTGCTTCGTCCGTCCAACTTACTGCTGGAAAGGAGGTGGTTTTGGGATTTGACGGCTCATTGGGCATTACTGCGGTGCTTCGATCGGGGTAGTCTACCGTGCAGTTGGGCACTCTACTACGGAGTAATTTAGTGCATGGCTGGCGGACCTCGGTGCTGGCTGTCCCACACGTCGGCGAAAGTGAGTAGCAAGGTTCCCGACGACCGTCGAGGAGGATCCGCACGGTAGAGCGTGTCCACTATTTTTCTGAAGAAAAAAAATGATTACAGCAAGCGTTTCCACTCTTACGACGGAGGAGTGTGAAACACGGCAGCCACTTGAACATACACAGTGCTCCTACTACTAGGCATGTGCAGTGATTCATACGTCAGTACTACATAATCTTGTTGCTAGTGTAGTAAGATATGACGATAACAAATGATGTTGTGCGCATGTCAACTATATGAATAGTAATGTAACATAGTACCACTTTTTCGACTGTCCGGTCGAGAATAAACGGTGAGATCAATGTTAACAGAACTAGGTCTACAGCGCACGGAGAGTACGATGGTACAGTACTCCATGAAACATGAACCATATGAAGCACGAATCAGTGTTAGGCAGGGTGTATGAAGGGTGCACGGGATGGGAGCAAAAGTTCCCTTCTCGGCCCACTTTTGGGTGTTTGGCAGAGTGCATGAAGGGTGCATGAGTCCACACTAGTAGGTTAACACAAATACACGAAGAGGGAACAACTATATTGAGATGAGAATGCAACCAAACACACCCACACGCTTTGTGCTACAGTGACTGATCTGCACTGTGTGAGTTTGATCCAACGGTCATGTTGCGCCGAGACATGGACATGCCCATGCAGAGGATGCCTAAACACCACCGAAGTCCCTCTGCTTCTCGAGGCGCACGACATTGGTGATGCAGGGTGCAACCACTCGCAGAGCCCGCTCCCGGTCGACGGGAGCTAGCTCGTCAAAGACGGCGTACAACGGCACGAATGGATTCCGGTGACGGAGCCTTGAGAGGATTCGCCCGGCAACGGCAGACCGCAACCCCTCCTTGTCCAGCTACGCCCCCACCATCGCGCGGAGATGGCTCAGCTCCTCGGAGATATAGGTGAAGAAGGAGACTAGGTCAGGAAGCCGCAGCTCGTTGAAGTCGACGGGGTGGTCGAACGGGTTTAGCCCGACGGCCGCCATGGTCGCGCTGGCATGACGGTAGGCATCGCGTAGCCACAACATGTGCGTGGCAACTTGGTCCACCAAGTGGCTGAGGCGATCCTGGACCTCGTCACGATCAGCCCGCTCGCGCTCCAGCCGGCTCCCCTGACGGCCTATCGTATCTCCCGCTTTCTGCAGCAACGCCGCCGACGCCTCGAGCATCTTTGTGGTGGACGCCTGCCGCTTTTGAAGCTCCGTGAACTCCCACACATAACGGAGGAGCATGGCACTCCTCTCCTCCTTGTGCGCACGGAGCTCCACGTCCTTGGCCCCGAGCTCTACATCCTTGGCCTGGAGCTCTTGTGTCAGGTGCCTCACCTCAGACTCCGTGATCTGTTGCGCCGCCATGGCACCAGGTAGAAGCAATGGGGAGAGGAATCAAAGGGGGCGAAACGGCTGAAAGACAATGCAATCTACGGGAAGGCGGAGGGAGCCAGTCGAGGAGCAGGGTGAATCTTTTGGTTTTCACCATGGGAAAACACCAGTCGGCGACTTTTCACATCAGCGAGCAGTGGGTTTTACAGGCGGAGTCATCATGACTAATTGCTGCCGCGCCTGCTCCGTTCAATCAAAAAATTAAAAATCCTGCCGCGCTTGCCGCACCCAAACACCAGAGCAACGCCCTGGTGGATATTTAAATTTACCTGCCGGCAAGGAGATAAAAAAAGGGGTGCAAAAACAAATGTGGCGGCGACCTAGTTAATCGGTCGCACTAACCCAACTAGCTAACCACCGTGCTTCACTAATGTACTCGGCGGGAAAGGTGGTCCTTCGTGCTTTGACCACTCATTTACTTGCTTAGGCGCTACGACCGAGGACGACCCAGAAAACGCGCGGTAGGGCGTCCCACGTCTCAGCGAGGAAGAATATATGCGTGCACCACCCGGGAGGACCCCGAAACCGCGCGGTAGGGTGTGCCACGTCTCGACACGGAGGAAAAATGTGCGCGTAAAATATACTATATCAGACGTAGTACGTACGGTTCGACCTCGGGACCCAACTAGTCGGTCAAAAACACCCCACTAGCCACACAGCTTCATCATGCTAACGTGGCACGGAGGATAGGTGTGGTTAGCTCCGTCTCGACCAGCCACAACGTCTCTTGTTCTAGGCGATTCTTCTATTTTCCAAGCTTTTTTAGTTATAATAACACCACGGCAAGCTAGCGCCACTCTTCATGTGTGCCCGTGCATCTAAAGGAGAGGAGAGAGAGATCGCAGACCTGGGACCCACCAGTAAGTGAGTCAACGGTCATGCACGTGTTGACGAGCCACTCCCTCTACTCTACTCAACGTAATACTGTATAAAATCAAGTTATGGGACAAAGCCAACAACCGTTGTTGTTTCAGGCTATCGACTTACGCTTTGTAGTCCAGGTTGCCAGTTCGAATCTCGTCTTTCAGATTTGTTAGTTTTTGGTACAAATTTGATCAATGACAAGTGGGACCCCCGTGTGTTGTTCTGATATTTCAGTGTAGGATGGTTTTTTTAACAAACACTTTGCGCGGTTAGACAAGTAACGGCATGAGAGTTACCCGTATTTTGCAAGTTTACAAACAAAAATGACATTGGCATAGAATATCACATCCACCGCGCAGCTTAGATGCTATGGTGATATGAGTTTTTACATCGCTGGAACTGAGATCCAATGGCTTGGGAGTACTCTTTGTAATTATGCGCAATTTCCAAACTCTCCAAGGTTTTTTTTTCAAATAAAACATTCAGGCCTCGTGTGTTCCATTGCATCTTGGATCCAACGGTCCCCGTTGCTCATATTAGGTGCTCACCGTAGCTTAATTAGCCGCTACGGTGATACAAGCATCTAGGTCGTATGATCTGTGATCAGATGCCACATGCGTAGTACTTGTACTTTCTGTGCAATTCCCAAACTCTCTCAGGCGTATATTGCAAAAACATTCAAACCTCCTATTGTGAGCCATTAGATCTCCGTGAACTCGTATCACCATAGAATCTACGGTGCGGGAGCACCTCATATTCTCCCGTGCGAGAAAACATCAGGTGCTCTTGCAGCTTGGATGCTACGGTGATACGAGCTTCGAGGTCATTCGATCTGAGATCCAATGGCATCTGAGCAGTCTTTGTGCTTGTAAGTAGTGGCCGAACTCTTTGGGGGCTTTTTTGCAAAAAAAACATTCAAACCACCGAGGAGTTGTTGGGTCACAAATTCAATGGCTCCGAAGAGCTTGTATCACCAAAGCAACTAAGGTGTGGTAGCACATAATATTCTTACATACAGGAGAATATGATGTCCTCCTTCATCTTAGATGCTATGGTGATACGAGCTTCGAGGTCGTTGGATATGGGATCCAAGGGCATCTGAGTAGTTTTTTTACAAATTGTGTGTAATTCTCAAACTCATTAAGGTTTCCTGTAAAAATATTAAGACATCCTGTGAGCTACTATATCTCATATGTACAAGCTCCAAGCAACTCGTATCAGCATATAGCATCTAAGGTGTGGGGCCACATGATATTCTCCCAGGGAGGAGGGGGTGCAGAACCAATCGGTGTTTGGGAGGGTGGGGTCAAATATAATCTAAACAATCCTAAACAAAGCTTCACAATTGAGGGAGTCCTGGATTAAGGGGTCCTCGTATGGTCGGGTTATGTGACATGGGACGGACTAATGGGCCACGAAGATGCAGGATAGAAGGCTTTCCCTCGTGTCCGGATGGGACTCTCCGTGGCGTGGACGGCAAGCTTGGCGGCCAGAAGTGTAGTTTCCTTTCTCTGCAAACCGACTCTGTACAACCCTAGCCCCCTCCGGTGTCTATATAAACCGGAGGGGTTAGTCCATGGAGGCGATCACAATCATACAGGCTAGACATCTCGGGTTTAGCCATTACGATCTCGAGGTAGATCAACTCTTGTAACCCCTATACTCATCAAAGTCAATCAAGCAGGAAGTAGGGTATTACCTCCATTAAGAGGGCCCGAACTTGGGTAAACATCGTGTCCCCCGCCTCCTGTTACCTTCGATCCACGGACGCACAGTTCGGGAGCCCCTACCCGAGATCGGCCGGTTTTGACACCGACATTGGTGCTTTCATTGAGAGTTCCTCTGTGTTATCGATAGAAGGATCGATGGCTCGCCTTGTCGTCAACAAAAAAATCACCTCTGGAAGGGCCCTAGTTCCTGGGCAAATCCTCCAGATCGGCAGTTTCACCATGGGCGCCCGCCCGGCCGTTAAGCCCAAGGCGGTCCCCCAGATTGCCAAAAATCATCTCCACAACCCCGAAAGCGTCGATAAGATGGATCCGGCAGGTATCTCGTCTTTGAACGAACTACTAGATTGCATCGCTGCCCTGGGGGTCACAATAGATTATGATCTGATTGGGCTTAAACCCGATCAGAGGGAAATCAGGTCCCCACCTGTCACCCACCTGGTGACAGTTGTGGAAGAGCAAGTTGAGGATACCTCTCCTCCTATGCTAAGAACAAACTATGTTTGGATCTCCGAGCCCTCCGAGCCGGACACCCATCTTCGAGAAGGGACCATCTGTCCTCCGAACATAGAACCAGGCGTTGAGCCTAAAAACCCCCGGGACAGTCCGGATCCTGGGCCAGTGACCTCAGAAATTCTTCAAAGCCCAGATTCCATGGTGCGTTAGGGTTCGGGTTTAAGCCCACCCGCCCACCACAAGCAATACTCTCCAAGCAATTCCGGTCCCCCAGACATATGCGACTTAATGTATGTACGGCAGCAACCTCAGGAAACAGTCCATCACTTTTTGTTAAAAACAAGATTAAAGATTGTTGCAACGACGATGCGGTATCAGTCTTTCGCCGCAACTATGCGGACGAGGGGATCCTCAATGCCCTCAACCGACGCCGCATACTGCACTTTGCAGATTTGACACACATAGTACAGAAGTACTACGCAATGGAAAGCACCTGGAAAGCCCAGACAACTCGGTGGGAACCACCGGCCTTTAAGCCACCCATCGGTCGGGCAAAAATGATGCACCCTCACGGGGCACCTGATCATCACTCCAGAGACAAGAAAATTAAGCCCTTAACGGGACACAGAACTGTCCTAGATGAATGGCTCGACAAGCCTTGTCAGATACACACGATGCCGAATTACGAACCAACACATAGCCTTCAAGCATGTTGGATAATCCGGCAGGTGGCTAAGAGCGGTGAGGCCATCCTCACTAGCACTACCCCAGAGAAGTACTCCCCGGAGGATAAAGATCTCAATGTACTTATGGTCTTCGAGACCTTTTCTTCAAATAATCGGCGCAAAAGGGCGCTCCGCGACCTCGCCGAAGTCAACCTAGTAGCCGCAATCAATCCTTGGAACGACATGGCGATAACCTTCAACGCTACTGGCGAACCACGGGCCCAATCAGTCCGAGCACCAGCCACTTTAGTTCTAAACCCAATTATGGACGGCTTTCGGCTCACTAAAGTGCTCATGGACGGTGGCAGCGGACTAAACCTGTAACGCCCACGATGCGGCTATATCTCCCACGTGTCGAGGCACGACTTAGTGGCATAACCGCATAGTGGTTTTGTCGCAAGAAGGGTCATCTTCACACAATCCCATGTAATGAACAAGAATGGGATAAAGAGTTGGCTTACAATCGCCACTTCACACAATACATAAATAAATATCATACATCATCCAAAATACAATCATATAGACCGACTACGGTCAAAAACCAGATGAAAATAAGACAACCCCAAATGCTAGATCCCCGATCGTCCCAACTGGGCTCCACTACTGATCATCAGGAAAAGACACATAGTAACGACCACGTTCCTCGTCGAACTCCCACTTGAGATCGACGCCATCATCTGCACTGGCATCGTCGGCACCTGCAACTGTTTTGGTAGAATCTGTGAGTCACGAGGACTCAGCAATCTCACACCCGCGAGATCAAGACTATTTAAGCTTATAGGAAAGGAAGGTGTAGTGAGGTGGAGCTGCAGCGGCAATAAGCATATATGGTGGCTAACTTGCACAAATGAGAGCGAGGAGAGAAGCAAAGGAACGGGCGTCATCTAGCAATGACCCAGAAGTGATCCTGAACACCTACTTACGTCATACATAACTCAGACCGTGTTCACTACCCGGACTCCGCCGAGAAGAGACCATCACGGCTACACACGCAGTTGATGTATTTTACTTGGGTCAAGTGAAAAGTTCTCTACAACCGGACATTAACAAATTCCCATCTGCCTCATAACCGCGGGCACGGCTTTCGAAAGATAATACCCTGCAGGGGTGTCCCAACTTAGCCCATCATAATCTCTCACGGTCAACGAAGGATAAACCTTCTCCCGGAAAGGCCCGATCAGTCTCGGAATCCCGGTTTACAAGACATTTCGACAATGGTAAAACAAGACCAGCAAAGCCCCCGAATGTGCCGACAAATCCCGATAGGAGCTGCACATATCTCGTTCTCAGGGCACAACGGATGAGCCAGACGTTGGGTTGGCATAGACCCTGGTTGCCCATGGGGGCGCCGGACATCGCTTGGTATGGGCCAGCACTCGAAGGAGCACTGGTCCGGGGGTTTAAAATAAAGATGACCCTCGGGCTTGCGAAAACTCGGAGGAAAAGGCTTAGGTGGCAAATGGTAAACACCAAAGTTGGGCCTTGCTGGAGGAGTTTTATTCAAGGCGAACTGTCAAGGGGGTCCCATAAATCACCCGACCGTGTAAGGAACACAAACTCAAGGAACATAATCCCGGTATAACAGTAACTAGGGCGGCAAGAGTGGAACAAAACACCAGGCATAAGGCCGAGCCTTCCACCCTTTACCAAAAATATAGATGCATTAATTAAATAAGAGATATTGTGATATCCCAACATATCCATGTTCCAACATGGAACAAACTTCAACTTCACCTGCAACTAGCACAGCTATAAGAGGGGCTGAGCAAAAGCGGTAACTTAGCCAATCAACGGTTTGCTAGGAAAGGATGGTTAGAGGCTTACATGGCAAAATGGGAGACATGATATAACAAGTGATAGGTAGCGAGCATGGCAATAGAGCGAACAACTAGCATAGCAAAGATAGAAATGATTTCGAGGGGTGGTCATCTTGCCTGCAAGGTTCTCAGAGTTGTCGAAAGCTTGATCCTCGTAAGCGTACTCGACAGGTTCCTCGTTCACGAACTCGTCTCCCGGCTCTACCCAAGACAAGAACACAAACAAACGGAACCATAATCAACAACGAGAAATGCACAAGCAACATGATGCAAAACATGTATGATATGCAAGATATGATATGCGATGCATATGCGTGCTCCGGAAGGGAAATGATGAACATGGCAGTAACTTGGCAAACCAAGCATGCCACTGGAAAGATGAGATGATTTCGGTCGAAATCGATATAAAGATCACCGGAATCGGATGCACGGTTTGCAAATGGCAAGCAAAACAAGAATGACACGAATCTGCGATTAACAGCATGATAGCACTTAAAATGCAACAAGAAACAATGCTACGGCACCCCAACATAGCAACAAATCACATGGCAGTAATTTACAGGAGATGCTTGACAAATTATGAACACTGAGCTATGGCTAGTTCACAACATATCAAGCTCAAACAAGCATGGCAAAAGTGCAAAAGATAACAGGATCACAGACTTGGTGAAAAACTGGACATGGCAGAAAACAGCATCAGGTAGCAATGTTCAGAGCACGAAATCTACATGCTACAGGAACTTAACATAGCAAAACAAGGCATGGCAGTGTGCTACTAAATGCACATGACAAAAGTCCCTTACTGACCATAAGCCAAAAAGGACCAGAAGATATGATGGAAAGCATGTAAACATAGCAAGTTTCGTTATCAGGTTTCAGACTTGGCAGAAAAACAGAGCATGGCAGAAATAATAATATCTAGGCCTATTTGTGAGCTTGATGCACTCACTACAGAGCAATGCTTGACAAACCAAGCACACCTACAGCAAGATGGCATGTTTATGAAGCTATCCATGGCAAGAACAAAAGCATAGCATGTAAGGATCAACTACAATGAGCTTGGCAAAAATGAATATCATGTTAAGAATCTGCCAGAAATATTTTATAGCAAAAGTAGAGCAAGATTGAGTCATGCTATGGCACTCCATAATTGCAAACAATTGCAGGAATGGATCAATTACAACTATAGCTACAAAACATCCTTACTGAACAGCACCAAAATATGCATGGATCTCTCTGTAGCATCAAGTTTACATGGCAACAAAATAACAGCAGACAAGGACTTTGAGAAATCACCAAGTCCCTGAAATCAGAAACATTACGGAGCCTACTTTGCATGCTTGTGCTAGTCACTACAGAGATCACAAAAATACATGGACTACACCACTGGAAAGATGGCATGGCATAATTCAAAACACATGTAGAGCTCATGCCCATTAGATGTACAGATTAAATGATACAAAAATGACAAATCTCCAAGTTCTGATAAGAACCAGAGAATAACAGCAACTAGCCCTCTTCCAACAGAGATTTGGGCATCAAGATGACCTCTAATGAACATGGTGCAATTGAACGAAATGTACAGCATCATGGGACGAACAATTTGACATATTACACGCGCGAATCGGAGCTACATGCGAGGAGTTATGGTATCACGAATAGAGGCATATTGCTGTAAAAATTCCAGACTTAGAAAAAAACGGGGATACGGGAGTCAACCTCTATAGTGCGGATCTGGATCGGGAGCAACACAGGAGCTCGAGGTGCTCGGGCCGGCGACAGGAGAGAGAAAGGAGGCGGGCGGCCGGAGGGAGAGGACGAGGTCGGCGGCGGGGTCACCGGCCGGCGAGGAAGGCGGCGGGGCCCCGGCGACGGGCGGCGGCGGGGCACCGGCGACGGGCGGCGGGGAGGCCGCGGCGGCGCGGGCGAGTGCGGCGGCGGCGCACGGGAGGCGAGGCGGCGGCGGGCGCGCGGGCCCGCGGCGCGGGGCGGCGAAGTGGTGCGCCCGGGGGTGACGTGGCGCGCCCCTATTGGCTGTGGGCGGCGGCGGGTTTTTGTCCAGCGGCGCTGGACGCGTCCGGCGCGGCGCGAGGGGATTTTCTAGGGTTCGTCTGTGTTTCGTTTCGGGAGGGGATGCTCTTATATAGCTAGAGGGAGCTAGGAGAGTCCAAATGAGGTGCGGTTTTTGCCCACACGATCGTGATCGAACGACCTAGAGCATGGAAGAGAGTTTGGTGGGTTTTGGGCTGGTTTTAGAGGGGGTTTTTGCTGGACACTCAAATGGACTTTGCGGATGCCCGGTTAACCGTTGGAGTACCAAACGACCTCCAAATGGAACGAAACTTGACCGGTGGTCTCCGGGTGGTATACTAGGGCCACTTGACAAGCCTCGGTCCATTCCGAGAAAGTTTGACACCCGCACACGAAAGAAAACAAAAGGGGTGCACCGGAGGAGATAGGAGCGCCGGAATGCAAAACGGACAACGGGGAAAATGCTCGGATGCATGAGACGGACACGTATGCAAATGCAATGCACATGATGACATGATATGAAATGCATGACATGACAAAATACAAAACGAAAGACCAAACCCGAAATCAACATGCTACAGGAACTTAACATAGCAAAAAAAAGAATGGCAGTGTTCTACTAAAAGCACATGACAAAAGTCCCTTACTGACCATAAGCCAGAAAGGACAAGAAGATATGATGGCAAGCATGTAAACATAGCAAGTTCCGTTATCAGGTTTCAGACTTAGCAGAAAACAGAGCATGGCAGAAATAACAATATGTAGGCCTCTTTGTGAGCTTGATGCACTCACTACAGAGCAATGCACTACAAACCAAGCACACCTACAGCAAGATGGCATGTTACTGAAGCTAACCATGGCAAGAACAATTGCATATCATGTATGGATCAACTACAATAAGCTTGGCAAAATTGAATATCATGTTGAGAATCTGCCAGAAATATATTATAGCAAAAGTAGAGCAAGATTGAGTCATGCTATGGCACTCCATAATTGCAATCAATTGCAGGAATGGATCAATTACAACTATAGCTACAAAACATCCTTACTGAACATCTCCAAAATTTAGATGGATCTCTCTGTAGCATCAAGTTTACATGGCAAAAAAATTACAGCAGACAAGGACTTAGAGAAATCACTAAATCCCTGAAATCAGAAATATTACGGGGCCTACTTTGCATGCTTGTGCTAGTCACCACAGAGATCACAAAAATACAAGGACTACACCACGGGAAAGATGGCATGGCGTATTTCAAAACACGTGTAGAGCTCATGCCCATAAGGTGCACAGAATAAATGATACAAAAATGACAAATCTCCAACTTCTGATAAGAACCAGCAGATAACAGCAACTAGCCCTCTTCCAATAGAGATTTGGGCATCAAGATGACCTCGAATGAACATAGTGCAATTGAACGAAATGAACAGCATCACGAGACGAACAATTTGACATATTACACGCGTGAATCGGAGCTACATGCACGGAGTTATGGCATCACGAACAAGTGCACATGCTGTTGAAATCTGAGGACTTCGAGAAATTAGGGGGGCTCGGGAAAAAAGTCAACGAGCTAACCGTACAAGATCCCGATCGGGGCTGGGCCGAGCTTCGACGGGGCGGCGACCGGAGATGGGGCCGGCGACGGAGGAAGGGGAGGAGGCGGCGGGGCGCGACGAGGAGGAAGGAGACGGCGGCGGCCGGCTGCGGCGCGGAGCAGGGCGGAGGCGGGGCCGGCGATGGCCGGCGGCGGCGGACACCGGCGAGGTGCGGCGGGGCACCCGCGCGGCGGCGGCGGCGGAGCACCGCGGGAGGAACGCGGGGCGCGGGCGGAGACGGGCGGGCCGCGCGGGCCCGACTTGGTCCATTCCGAGAAAGTTTGACACCCGCACACGAAAGAAAACAAGAGGGGTGCACCGGAGGAGATAGGAGCGCCGGATTGGAAAACGGACAACGGGGAAAATGCTCGGATGCATGAGACGAACACGTATGCAAATGCAATGCACATGATGACATGATATGGAAATGCATGACATGAAAAAATGCAAAACGAAAAACAAAACCCGACAACGGAGGGAAAATCATAACACATAGCCGGAAAAAGGCAAGAGTCGGAGTTACAAATATGCAAGTTACATCCGGGGTGTTACAACACTCCACCACTACGAGAGGATCTTGTCCCGAGATCTAGGACTGAAAGAGCTCCGGATATTCGGAACGGAGATGGTCCTCGCGTTCCCAGGTGGCTTCCCGGTCGGAGTGGTGCGACCACTTCACTTTCAGGAATTTGATTGACTTGTTGCGAGTCTTGCGCTCAGTTTCTTCAAGAATAGCCACGGGGTGCTCATGATAAGACAAATCTTCTTGGAGGTCAATCTCTTCGAAGTTGATAGTGCGCTCAGGCGCCTTGAAGCACTTGCGGAGCTGTGACACGTGGAACACATCGTGCACGTTCGCGAAGTTGGAAGGAAGCTCAAGTTGATAGGCGAGGTCGCCTCTTTTGCCACTGATCTTGAAAGGACCCACGTATCTAGGGGCAAGCTTCCCTTTGATACCGAAGCGACGAGTGCCTTTCATTGGAGAGACGCAGAGGTAGAAATGGTCTCCGATCTCGAAAGCCAAATCACGGTGCTTACTATCATAGTAACTCTTCTGACGCGATTGCGCGGCTTTGAGATTATCACGGATGACTTTACACATTTCTTCAGCTTCTGTGATTAAGTCATTGCCAAGAAGTTGGCGTTCACTAGTCTCTGACCAATTGAGAGGAGTACGGCACTTTCTGCCATAGAGAATCTCGAATGGGGCCTTGCCCGAACTCGCTTGGAAGCTGTTGTTGTAGGAGAATTCAGCATATGGAAGACAATCTTCCCATTTCATGCCGAAGGAAATGACACAAGCCCTGAGCATATCTTCAAGAATTTGATTGACTCGCTCGACTTGGCCACTAGTTTGGGGATGGAAAGCTGTGCTGAAGCGAATGTTTGTGCCCATGGCCTTCTGGAAGGAGTCCCAGAACTTAGAGGTGAAGATGCTTCCACGATCTGAAGAAATCAATTGTGGAATGCCGTGCAAGGAGACAATTCTGGAGGTGTAAAGCTCTGCCAGCTGAGCTGCTGTGATGGATTCTTTGATTGGAAGGAAATGCGCCACTTTAGAAAGCTTGTCAATGACAACGAAGATAGCATCATTTCCGCGCCTGGACTTTGGAAATCCAGTCACGAAGTCCATTTCGATATGATCAAACTTCCACTCTGGGATAGCAAGAGGTTGGAGGAGACCAGCTGGTCATTGGTGTTCTGCTTTCACTCTTCGACAGACATCACATTCATTCACGAATTGAGCAATTTCTCGCTTCATTCGAGTCCACCAATACGACTGCTTGAGGTCATGATACATCTTCGTACTTCCAGGATGAATGGACAGAAGAGAATTGTGCGCCTCGTTCATTATGACTTTCCTTAGATCACCTTTCGGAACCACAATCCGGTCCTCGAAGAATAAAGTGTCTCTGTCATCAATGCGATAGCACTTGTATTTGGAAAGACCCTTGTCGATACCACGTTTCACCTTCTTCACCATGGCATCAAGGAGTTGTGCCTCACGAATTTGATCTTCCAAAGTAGGAGAGACTATGAGGTTGGCAAGAAAGCCTTGAGGAACAACTTGGAGATTCAGCTTGCGGAAAGCTTCACAAAGATCCGGTTGGAAAGGCTTGAGAATTAAGCTGTTGCAATAAGCCTTCCTGCTTAAAGCATCTGCAATGACATTAGCCTTGCCTGGAGTATATTCAATACTCGGATTGTACTCTTGAATCATTTCGACCCATCGAGTCTGCCTGAGGTTGAGGTTGGGCTGAGTGAAGATGTACTTGAGACTCTTGTGATCAGTGAAAATGTCCACTTGTCTTCCCAACAAGAGATGTCTCCACGTTATTAATGCATGGACAACTACCGCCAACTCAAGATCGTGAGTGGGGTAGTTCTTCTCGTTGGGCTTCAACTGACGAAAGGTATAGGCCACAACTTTCTTCTCTTGCATTAACACAGCACCGGGACCTTGGAGAGAAGCATCACAGAAAACTTCATACGGCTTGGATTCATCAGGAGGAGTCAAGACAGGAGCTGTGACTAGTTTCTCTTTGAGAGTGTTGAAAGCAACGTCACACTCAGGAGACCATACATATTTCACATGCTTCTGAAGGAGGTTGGAAAGAGGCTTTGTAATCTTAGAGAAATTCTCAACGAATCTTCGACAATAGCTTGCAAGACCAAGAAAACTGCGGAGCTGCTTGACATTTTGAGGAGGTTCCCAATTCACAACTGCTGACACCTTCTCGGGGTTAACAGCGATGCCCTTGGCAGAGATGATGTGACCAAGGAAAAGAACTTCATCGAGCCAAAACTCACATTTGGAGAACTTCGCATAGAATTGATACTCTCTGAGCTTGTCGAGCACCAATCGCAAATGTTTGGCATGGTCCTGCTTATTCTTGGAGAAGACCAAGATATCATCGAGATACACCAGGACGAATTCATTGGTATAGGGGTTGAAGATGAAATTCATCATCCGAGAGAACACTGGAGGAGCATTGACAAGGCCGAAAGACACGAAGGTATATTCATAAGAACCAAAGCTTGTTCTGAATGCTGTCTTGGGAATATCTTCTTCACGAATGCGAATCTGATGATAACCCATACGAAGGTCAAGCTTCGAGAATACTTTAGCGCCTTTGAGTTGCTCGAATAGCTCATTGATGTTGGGAAGTGGATACTTGTTCTTGATTGTCTTCTTGTTCAATGGACGGTAGTCGACACAAAGTCGGTCCGTGCCATCCTTCTTCTTGACAAAAAGAACACCACAACCCCATGGAGAAGAACTCGGTCTGATCAAACCCAGACGCTCTTGTTCATCGAGCTGCTTCTTCAATTCCTTCAGCTCGTTAGGTCCAAGCTTGTATGGTCGCTTGCAAACGGGTTCAGTGCCAGGCTCTAGTTCGATAACGAACTCAACTGGCCGATGAGGAGGCATACCCGGAAGCTCTTCTGGAAAGACATCTTGATACTCACAAACGACTGGAATTTGAGAGATGGCATTCAATTCGCCCTTCTCATTGAGAGAGAAAAACCGAATGGTTTCATCACGAGCGGCATAAATAATCACATCCTCAGACGAGTGTGTCAATTGAATTTCCCTGGCAGCACAATCAAGTTGAGCCTTGTGCCTAGAAAGCCAGTCCATCCCGAGAATAAGATCAATATCCGAGTCACCAAGAACAATTGGAGAAGACTGAAATTTATAGTTTCCCATCTTGATGGACACATTCGGAACCATAGAGCTTGCATTCATGAATTTACCCGGAGAGACAACTGATAACGGTCTAGGCAAATCTTGATAAACCAACTCATGCTTAAATGCAAATGGTCTTGATATGAAAGAAAGCGATGCACCAGTATCAAAAGAACTTTTGCAGGAATATCATTAACAGGAAGATTACCCATTATCACATCAGTAGATTCCTCTGCTTGAGCTGCATTCATCATGTTCACCTTTGCAGACTTTGGATTATGCTTGACCACTGCATTGCTGGAAGATCTGACAGGAGGAGGAGGAGGCAGACGTCTTTGGTTGAAGCACTTGTTAGCATAGTGACCTTTCTGCTGACACTTGTTGCAAGTCACCTCTGAGAGTGGACGGTGATAAGGAGCATTGGACTTTGGAGCTTGATTCTGAGACTTGTTCTGATAGCCAGAGTTGGAAGAGTTGGAAGAACCATGGCCACCTTTGTTCTTCTGCTGATAAGGCTGACGAAACGGAGGAGGAGGAGGCAACCAGAACTTCTGTTGCTTAGCTGTCACAAGTGAGGAAGAAGAAGACTGAACTGCGTCTCTGACTCTTTTCTTAGAAGCCTCACACTTGAGCTGAGCAGCCTCTTGCTTCAGTGCCATATTATAGAATTGATCAAACTGAGTAGGCTCAACAAGAACGAGAGCTAACTGCAGATCCTCTTTAAGGCCACCTCTGAAGTGATAGATCATGCTCTTTTCATCAGGAACGTCTTGTTTAGCGAAGCGAGCAAGTTTCTGAAACTGGATGTTGTATTGATACACAGACATGTTGCCTTGCTTGAGATTGCGGAACTCCTCACGCTTGCTCTCAACAACACTTTGTGGAATGTGGTGCGCTTTGAAGTCCCGACAGAAGTCAGTCCAAGTGATCACACGACCTCCTCTAGAATCTTTGTATTGTTGATACCAATCAGCAGCTTGGTCCTTGAGCTGGAAAGAAGCAAACTTGACATAGTCCTCAGGCCTGACATTGCTACATTCAAAATGCTTGTTGATGTCCACGAGCCAATCATCGGCATCCATGGCCTCGGCACAGAAACTGAAAGACTTGGGCTGATTTGCGAGGAACTGGTTGAGAGTGGCGAAGTTAGGCTGATTGTTGCCTTGACCTTGATTGCCTTGCCCTTGAGTACGTTCTTGCAAGAGTTGCAGAATCATTTGAGCATTGGCGTTGGTGGCTGCCATGATAGCCTGCCATTCCTCCGGAGGTGGAGGTGGTGGCGGAGGGTTCGCTTGACTCCCTTCATTGCGATCCGGATTCTGACGCGTTGGCGGAGCCATCCTGAAGAGGGTGACATCTGTTAGCATCTTGATAGACAAATAGACAAGTAGAATCAACGGATAGAAATTGCAACATATAGTCTTCACAATAAACATTCGAACGAAGATGAACGAATGAATTCCATAGTAAATCATCACACTTCCATAAGTTGAGAAGCCACTTAGAAAAAGATATGGAATGAACATATGAATTCGAAGCAACTCGAATACCACAATATAAAACAAAACAAAGTATTGGCTTGCAGAATAAGCCGGAACAAACATATGATAGAGATTTCGTCCGAAGTTTTCGTGGTGGGGCCCACACGGGCTCAATCGTACAGCACCATCATGTACAAGGTTGTGCACATGACATACGAAGCGTCCCCGAGTCGGCAAAGCCATGGACTCTTTAAGACACTACGAGACCACTGTAAAATCAACCGTGTACAGGCGGACCACTAGACGTCGAACCCCAATCTCATATCATGCGTCTGTCGGAAAGATATCCTAAGGCTACTAGAATTCCCACTTATAAACTCCCGAAACTTTCTGGTTATGCAATCTGGTGTAGGGGATACAGGGGACACAAAATATATCACCCAAACTAGCAATCCCTAGATCCAGCTGTATCCATCCGTCAACACATAACCAAGAAACCTTCGGAAATCGTTTACCTCAACCTTCGAAAAACATCCGTTATACAAGTTATGGCAATACTCCCGAACTCCCGCCCCAGTATTGGGTGGCGTCGAGGTGATCTCACCAACAACTGCATAAAAGAGATTTCGATGTCGGTGAAACTCAGGTATTCCAGAACTGCAACGATAAAATTGTGATGACAACACCTCGGAGCTCAACTCCCCGGGACACTGCCACAACCCCTAAATGTCAGGAGGCACCAAGAACAATGTTCTTGTCACAAAACCATCGGAACGATTCCAAGATACCCGCGTGATCCTAAAAAAAATTTAGTGAAATTTGAGGAGAGAATAGTCAAAACTTCTACGTCAGGAGACCTCACCAGAGCGATGAAGGGACTGAGTAAAAAGAATCCTACTCTCCGATATATATAATCCTAAGACTCAAAACATTTTTGTTCTAGACTCGACAACGCCAGCGATTCGATCAAGCAGGGGCTCCTAACTCGGGGATGGCTCTGATTACCAACTTGTAACGCCCACGATGCGGCTATATTTCCCACGTGTCGAGGCACGACTTAGAGGCATAACCGCATAGTGGTTTTGTCGCAAGAAGGGTCATCTTCACACAATCCCACGTAATGAACAAGAATGGGATAAAGAGTTGGCTTACAATCGCCACTTCACACAATACATAAATAAATATCATACATCATCCAAAATACAATCATATAGACCGACTACGGTCAAAAACCAGATGAAAATAAGACAACCCCAAATGCTAGATCCTCGATCGTCCCAACTGGGCTCCACTACTGATCATCAGGAAAAGACACATAGTAACGACCACGTTCCTCGTCGAACTCCCACTTGAGATCGACGCCATCATCTGCACTGGCATCGTCGGCACCTGCAACTGTTTTGGTAGAATCTGTGAGTCACGAGGACTCAGCAATCTCACACCCGCGAGATCAAGACTATTTAAGCTTATAGGAAAGGAAGGTGTAGTGAGCTGGAGCTGCAGCGGAAATAAGCATATATGGTGGCTAACTTGCGCAAATGAGAGCGAGGAGAGAAGCAAAGGAACGGGCATCATCTAGCAATGACCCAGAAGTGATCCTGAACACCTACTTACGTCATACATAACTCAGACCGTGTTCACTTCCCGGACTCCGCCGAGAAGAGACCATCACGGCTACACACGCAGTTGATGTATTTTACTTGGGTCAAGTGAAAAGTTCTCTACAACCGGACATTAACAAATTCCCATCTGCCTCATAACCGTGGGCACGGCTTTCGAATGATAATACCCTGCAGGGGTGTCCCGACTTAGCCCATCATAAGCTCTCACGGTCAACGAAGGATAAACCTTCTCCCGGAAAGGCCCGATCAGTCTCGGAATCCCGGTTTACAAGACATTTCGACAATGGTAAAACAAGACCAGCAAAGCCCCCGAATGTGCCGAAAAATCTCGATAGGAGCTGCACATATCTCGTTCTCAGGGCACAACGGATGAGCCAGACGTCGTGTTGGCATAGACCCTGGTTGCCCAGGGGGCGCCGGACATCGCTCGGTTTGGGCCAGCACTCGAAGGAGCACTGGTCCGGGGGATTAAAATAAAGATGACCCTCGAGCTCGCGAAAACCCGGGGGAAAAGGCTTAGGTGGCAAATGGTAAACACCAAAGTTGGGCCTTGCTGGAGGAGTTTTATTCAAGGCGAACTGTCAAGGGGGTCCCATAAATCACCCGACCGTGTAAGGAACGCAAACTCAAGGAACATAATCCCGGTATAACAGTAACTAGGGCGGCAAGAGTGGAACAAAACACCAGGCATAAGGCCGAGCCTTCCACCCTTTACCAAAAATATAGATGCATTAATTAAATAAGAGATATTGTGATATCCCAACATATCCATGTTCCAACATGGAACAAACTTCAACTTCACCTGCAACTAGCAACGCTATAAGAGGGGCTGAGCAAAAGCGGTAACTTAGCCAATCAACGGTTTGCTAGGAAAGGATGGTTAGAGGCTGACATGGCAAAATGGGAGACATGATATAGCAAGTGATAGGTAGCGAGCATGGCAATAGAGTGAACAACTAGCATAGCAAAGATAGAAGTGATTTCGAGGGGTGGTCATCCTGCCTGCAAAGGTTCTCAGAGTTGTCGAAAGCTTGGTCCTCGTAAGCGTACTCGACAGGTTCCTCGTTCACGAACTCGTCTCCCGGCTCTACCCAAGACAAGAACACAAACAAACGGAACCATAATCAACAACGAGAAATGCACAAGCAACATGATGCAAAACATGTATGATATGCAAGATATGATATGCGATGCATATGCGTGCTCCGGAAGGGAAATGATGAACATGGCAGTAACTTGGAAAACCAAGCATGCCACTGGAAAGATGAGATGATTTCGGTCGAAATCGATATAAAGATCACCGGAATCGGATGCACGGTTTGCAAATGGCAAGCAAAACAAGAATGACACGAATCTGCGATTAACAGTATGATAGCACGTAAAATGCAACAAGTAACAATGCTACAGCACCCCAACATAGCAGCAAAGCACATGGCAGTAATCTACAGGAGATTCTTGATGAAAGATGAACACTGAGCTATGGCTAGTTCACAACATATCAAGCTCAAACAAGCATGGCAAAAGTGCAAAAGATAACAGGATCACAGACTTGGTGAAAAACTGGACATGGCAGAAAACATCATCAGGTAGCAATGTTGAGAGCACGAAATCAACATGCTACAGGAACTTAACATAGCAAAACAAGGCATGGAAGTGTTCTACTAAAAGCACATGACAAAAGACACTTACTGACCATAAGCCAAAAAGGACCAGAAGATATGGTGGCAAGCATGTAAACATAGCAAGTTTCGTTATCAGGTTCCAGACTTGGCAGAAAACAGAGCATGGCAGAAATAATAATATGTAGGCCTCTTTGTGAGCTTGATGCACTCACTACAGAGCAATGCACTACAAACCAAGCACACCTACAGCAAGATGGCATGTTTATGAAGCTAACCATTGCAAGAACAATTGCATAGCATGTATGTATCAACTACAATAAGCTTGGCAAAATTGAATATCATGTTGAGAATCTTCCAGAAATATATTATAGTAAAAGTAGAGCAAGATTGAGTCATGCTATGGCACTCCATAATTGCAAAAAATTGCAGGAATGGATCACTTACAACTATAGCTACAAAACATCCTTACTGAACATCTCCAAATATACATGGATCTCTCTGTAGCATCAAGTTTACATGGCAAAAAAATTACAGCAGACAAGGACTTAGAGAAATCACTAAATCCCTGAAATCAGAAATATTACGGGGCCTACTTTGCATGCTTGTGCTAGTCACCACAGAGATCACAAAAATACAAGGACTACACCACGGGAAAGATGGCACGGCGTATTTCAAAACACATGTAGAGCTCATGCCCATAAGATGCACAGAATAAATGATACAAAAATGACAAATCTCCAACTTCTGATAAGAACCAGCAGATAACAGCAACTAGCCCTCTTCCAATAGAGATTTGGGCATCAAGATGACCTCGAATGAACATAGTGCAATTGAACGAAATGAACAGCATCACGAGACGAACAATTTGACATATTACACGCGTGAATCGGAGCTACATGCACGGAGTTATGGCATCACGAACAAGTGCACATGCTGTTGAAATCTGAGGACTTCGAGAAATTAGGGGGGCTCGGGAAAAAAGTCAACGAGCTAACCGTACAAGATCCCGATCGGGGCTGGGCCGAGCTTCGACGGGGCGGCGACCGGAGATGGGGCCGGCGACGGAGGAAGGGGAGGAGGCGGCGGGGCGCGACGAGGAGGAAGGAGACGGCGGCGGCCGGCTGCGGCGCGGAGCAGGGCGGAGGCGGGGCCGGCGATGGCCGGCGGCGGCGGACACCGGCGAGGTGCGGCGGGGCACCCGCGCGGCGGCGGCGGCGGAGCACCGCGGGAGGAACGCGGGGCGCGGGCGGAGACGGGCGGGCCGCGCGGGCCCGACTTGGTCCATTCCGAGAAAGTTTGACACCCGCACACGAAAGAAAACAAGAGGGGTGCACCGGAGGAGATAGGAGCGCCGGATTGGAAAACGGACAACGGGGAAAATGCTCGGATGCATGAGACGAACACGTATGCAAATGCAATGCACATGATGACATGATATGGAAATGCATGACATGAAAAAATGCAAAACGAAAAACAAAACCCGACAACGGAGGGAAAATCATAACACATAGCCGGAAAAAGGCAAGAGTCGGAGTTACAAATATGCAAGTTACATCCGGGGTGTTACAACACTCCACCACTACGAGAGGATCTTGTCCCGAGATCTAGGACTGAAAGAGCTCCGGATATTCGGAACGGAGATGGTCCTCGCGTTCCCAGGTGGCTTCCCGGTCGGAGTGGTGCGACCACTTCACTTTCAGGAATTTGATTGACTTTTTGCGAGTCTTGCGCTCAGTTTCTTCAAGAATAGCCACGGGGTGCTCATGATAAGACAAATCTTCTTGGAGGTCAATCTCTTCGAAGTTGATAGTGCGCTCAGGCGCCTTGAAGCACTTGCGGAGCTGTGACACGTGGAACACATCGTGCACGTTCGCGAAGTTGGAAGGAAGCTCAAGTTGATAGGCGAGGTCGCCTCTTTTGCCACTGATCTTGAAAGGACCCACGTATCTAGGGGCAAGCTTCCCTTTGATACCGAAGCGACGAGTGCCTTTCATTGGAGAGACGCAGAGGTAGAAATGGTCTCCGATCTCGAAAGCCAAATCACGGTGCTTACTATCATAGTAACTCTTCTGACGCGATTGCGCGGCTTTGAGATTATCACGGATGACTTTACACATTTCTTCAGCTTCTGTGATTAAGTCATTGCCAAGAAGTTGGCGTTCACTAGTCTCTGACCAATTGAGAGGAGTACGGCACTTTCTGCCATAGAGAATCTCGAATGGGGCCTTGCCCGAACTCGCTTGGAAGCTGTTGTTGTAGGAGAATTCAGCATATGGAAGACAATCTTCCCATTTCATGCCGAAGGAAATGACACAAGCCCTGAGCATATCTTCAAGAATTTGATTGACTCGCTCGACTTGGCCACTAGTTTGGGGATGGAAAGCTGTGCTGAAGCGAATGTTTGTGCCCATGGCCTTCTGGAAGGAGTCCCAGAACTTAGAGGTGAAGATGCTTCCACGATCTGAAGAAATCAATTGTGGAATGCCGTGCAAGGAGACAATTCTGGAGGTGTAAAGCTCTGCCAGCTGAGCTGCTGTGATGGATTCTTTGATTGGAAGGAAATGCGCCACTTTAGAAAGCTTGTCAATGACAACGAAGATAGCATCATTTCCGCGCCTGGACTTTGGAAATCCAGTCACGAAGTCCATTTCGATATGATCAAACTTCCACTCTGGGATAGCAAGAGGTTGGAGGAGACCAGCTGGTCATTGGTGTTCTGCTTTCACTCTTCGACAGACATCACATTCATTCACGAATTGAGCAATTTCTCGCTTCATTCGAGTCCACCAATACGACTGCTTGAGGTCATGATACATCTTCGTACTTCCAGGATGAATGGACAGAAGAGAATTGTGCGCCTCGTTCATTATGACTTTCCTTAGATCACCTTTCGGAACCACAATCCGGTCCTCGAAGAATAAAGTGTCTCTGTCATCAATGCGATAGCACTTGTATTTGGAAAGACCCTTGTCGATACCACGTTTCACCTTCTTCACCATGGCATCAAGGAGTTGTGCCTCACGAATTTGATCTTCCAAAGTAGGAGAGACTATGAGGTTGGCAAGAAAGCCTTGAGGAACAACTTGGAGATTCAGCTTGCGGAAAGCTTCACAAAGATCCGGTTGGAAAGGCTTGAGAATTAAGCTGTTGCAATAAGCCTTCCTGCTTAAAGCATCTGCAATGACATTAGCCTTGCCTGGAGTATATTCAATACTCGGATTGTACTCTTGAATCATTTCGACCCATCGAGTCTGCCTGAGGTTGAGGTTGGGCTGAGTGAAGATGTACTTGAGACTCTTGTGATCAGTGAAAATGTCCACTTGTCTTCCCAACAAGAGATGTCTCCACGTTATTAATGCATGGACAACTACCGCCAACTCAAGATCGTGAGTGGGGTAGTTCTTCTCGTTGGGCTTCAACTGACGAAAGGTATAGGCCACAACTTTCTTCTCTTGCATTAACACAGCACCGGGACCTTGGAGAGAAGCATCACAGAAAACTTCATACGGCTTGGATTCATCAGGAGGAGTCAAGACAGGAGCTGTGACTAGTTTCTCTTTGAGAGTGTTGAAAGCAACGTCACACTCAGGAGACCAGACATATTTCACATGCTTCTGAAGGAGGTTGGAAAGAGGCTTTGTAATCTTAGAGAAATTCTCAACGAATCTTCGACAATAGCTTGCAAGACCAAGAAAACTGCGGAGCTGCTTGACATTTTGAGGAGGTTCCCAATTCACAACTGCTGACACCTTCTCGGGGTTAACAGCGATGCCCTTGGCAGAGATGATGTGACCAAGGAAAAGAACTTCATCGAGCCAAAACTCACATTTGGAGAACTTCGCATAGAATTGATACTCTCTGAGCTTGTCGAGCACCAATCGCAAATGTTTGGCATGGTCCTGCTTATTCTTGGAGAAGACCAAGATATCATCGAGATACACCAGGACGAATTCATTGGTATAGGGGTTGAAGATGAAATTCATCATCCGAGAGAACACTGGAGGAGCATTGACAAGGCCGAAAGACACGAAGGTATATTCATAAGAACCAAAGCTTGTTCTGAATGCTGTCTTGGGAATATCTTCTTCACGAATGCGAATCTGATGATAACCCATACGAAGGTCAAGCTTCGAGAATACTTTAGCGCCTTTGAGTTGCTCGAATAGCTCATTGATGTTGGGAAGTGGATACTTGTTCTTGATTGTCTTCTTGTTCAATGGACGGTAGTCGACACAAAGTCGGTCCGTGCCATCCTTCTTCTTGACAAAAAGAACACCACAAGCCCATGGAGAAGAACTCGGTCTGATCAAACCCAGACGCTCTTGTTCATCGAGCTGCTTCTTCAATTCCTTCAGCTCGTTAGGTCCAAGCTTGTATGGTCGCTTGCAAACGGGTTCAGTGCCAGGCTCTAGTTCGATAACGAACTCAACTGGCCGATGAGGAGGCATACCCGGAAGCTCTTCTGGAAAGACATCTTGATACTCACAAACGACTGGAATTTGAGAGATGGCATTCAATTCGCCCTTCTCATTGAGAGAGAAAAACCGAATGGTTTCATCACGAGCGGCATAAATAATCACATCCTCAGACGAGTGTGTCAATTGAATTTCCCTGGCAGCACAATCAAGTTGAGCCTTGTGCCTAGAAAGCCAGTCCATCCCGAGAATAAGATCAATATCCGAGTCACCAAGAACAATTGGAGAAGACTGAAATTTATAGTTTCCCATCTTGATGGACACATTCGGAACCATAGAGCTTGCATTCATGAATTTACCCGGAGAGACAACTGATAACGGTCTAGGCAAATCTTGATAAACCAACTCATGCTTAAATGCAAATGGTCTTGATATGAAAGAAAGCGATGCACCAGTATCAAAAGAACTTTTGCAGGAATATCATTAACAGGAAGATTACCCATTATCACATCAGTAGATTCCTCTGCTTGAGCTGCATTCATCATGTTCACCTTTGCAGACTTTGGATTATGCTTGACCACTGCATTGCTGGAAGATCTGACAGGAGGAGGAGGAGGCAGACGTCTTTGGTTGAAGCACTTGTTAGCATAGTGACCTTTCTGCTGACACTTGTTGCAAGTCACCTCTGAGAGTGGACGGTGATAAGGAGCATTGGACTTTGGAGCTTGATTCTGAGACTTGTTCTGATAGCCAGAGTTGGAAGAGTTGGAAGAACCATGGCCACCTTTGTTCTTCTGCTGATAAGGCTGACGAAACGGAGGAGGAGGAGGCAACCAGAACTTCTGTTGCTTAGCTGTCACAAGTGAGGAAGAAGAAGACTGAACTGCGTCTCTGACTCTTTTCTTAGAAGCCTCACACTTGAGCTGAGCAGCCTCTTGCTTCAGTGCCATATTATAGAATTGATCAAACTGAGTAGGCTCAACAAGAACGAGAGCTAACTGCAGATCCTCTTTAAGGCCACCTCTGAAGTGATAGATCATGCTCTTTTCATCAGGAACGTCTTGTTTAGCGAAGCGAGCAAGTTTCTGAAACTGGATGTTGTATTGATACACAGACATGTTGCCTTGCTTGAGATTGCGGAACTCCTCACGCTTGCTCTCAACAACACTTTGTGGAATGTGGTGCGCTTTGAAGTCCCGACAGAAGTCAGTCCAAGTGATCACACGACCTCCTCTAGAATCTTTGTATTGTTGATACCAATCAGCAGCTTGGTCCTTGAGCTGGAAAGAAGCAAACTTGACATAGTCCTCAGGCCTGACATTGCTACATTCAAAATGCTTGTTGATGTCCACGAGCCAATCATCGGCATCCATGGCCTCGGCACAGAAACTGAAAGACTTGGGCTGATTTGCGAGGAACTGGTTGAGAGTGGCGAAGTTAGGCTGATTGTTGCCTTGACCTTGATTGCCTTGCCCTTGAGTACGTTCTTGCAAGAGTTGCAGAATCATTTGAGCATTGGCGTTGGTGGCTGCCATAATAGCCTGCCATTCCTCCGGAGGTGGAGGTGGTGGCGGAGGGTTCGCTTGACTCCCTTCATTGCGATCCGGATTCTGACGCGTTGGCGGAGCCATCCTGAAGAGGGTGACATCTGTTAGCATCTTGATAGACAAATAGACAAGTAGAATCAACGGATAGAAATTGCAACATATAGTCTTCACAATAAACATTCGAACGAAGATGAACGAATGAATTCCATAGTAAATCATCACACTTCCATAAGTTGAGAAGCCACTTAGAAAAAGATATGGAATGAACATATGAATTCGAAGCAACTCGAATACCACAATATAAAACAAAACAAAGTATTGGCTTGCAGAATAAGCCGGAACAAACATATGATAGAGATTTCGTCCGAAGTTTTCGTGGTGGGGCCCACACGGGCTCAATCGTACAGCACCATCATGTACAAGGTTGTGCACATGACATACGAAGCGTCCCCGAGTCGGCAAAGCCATGGACTCTTTAAGACACTACGAGACCACTGTAAAATCAACCGTGTACAGGCGGACCACTAGACGTCGAACCCCAATCTCATATCATGCGTCTGTCGGAAAGATATCCTAAGGCTACTAGAATTCCCACTTATAAACTCCCGAAACTTTCTGGTTATGCAATCTGGTGTAGGGGATACAGGGGACACAAAATATATCACCCAAACTAGCAATCCCTAGATCCAGCTGTATCCATCCGTCAACACATAACCAAGAAACCTTCGGAAATCGTTTACCTCAACCTTCGAAAAACATCCGTTATACAAGTTATGGCAATACTCCCGAACTCCCGCCCCAGTATTGGGTGGCGTCGAGGTGATCTCACCAACAACTGCATAAAAGAGATTTCGATGTCGGTGAAACTCAGGTATTCCAGAACTGCAACGATAAAATTGTGATGACAACACCTCGGAGCTCAACTCCCCGGGACACTGCCACAACCCCTAAATGTCAGGAGGCACCAAGAACAATGTTCTTGTCACAAAACCATCGGAACGATTCCAAGATACCCGCGTGATCCTAAAAAAAATTTAGTGAAATTTGAGGAGAGAATAGTCAAAACTTCTACGTCAGGAGACCTCACCAGAGCGATGAAGGGACTGAGTAAAAAGAATCCTACTCTCCGATATATATAATCCTAAGACTCAAAACATTTTTGTTCTAGACTCGACAACGCCAGCGATTCGATCAAGCAGGGGCTCCTAACTCGGGGATGGCTCTGATTACCAACTTGTAACGCCCACGATGCGGCTATATTTCCCACGTGTCGAGGCACGACTTAGAGGCATAACCGCATAGTGGTTTTGTCGCAAGAAGGGTCATCTTCACACAATCCCACGTAATGAACAAGAATGGGATAAAGAGTTGGCTTACAATCGCCACTTCACACAATACATAAATAAATATCATACATCATCCAAAATACAATCATATAGACCGACTACGGTCAAAAACCAGATGAAAATAAGACAACCCCAAATGCTAGATCCTCGATCGTCCCAACTGGGCTCCACTACTGATCATCAGGAAAAGACACATAGTAACGACCACGTTCCTCGTCGAACTCCCACTTGAGATCGACGCCATCATCTGCACTGGCATCGTCGGCACCTGCAACTGTTTTGGTAGAATCTGTGAGTCACGAGGACTCAGCAATCTCACACCCGCGAGATCAAGACTATTTAAGCTTATAGGAAAGGAAGGTGTAGTGAGCTGGAGCTGCAGCGGAAATAAGCATATATGGTGGCTAACTTGCGCAAATGAGAGCGAGGAGAGAAGCAAAGGAACGGGCATCATCTAGCAATGACCCAGAAGTGATCCTGAACACCTACTTACGTCATACATAACTCAGACCGTGTTCACTTCCCGGACTCCGCCGAGAAGAGACCATCACGGCTACACACGCAGTTGATGTATTTTACTTGGGTCAAGTGAAAAGTTCTCTACAACCGGACATTAACAAATTCCCATCTGCCTCATAACCGTGGGCACGGCTTTCGAATGATAATACCCTGCAGGGGTGTCCCGACTTAGCCCATCATAAGCTCTCACGGTCAACGAAGGATAAACCTTCTCCCGGAAAGGCCCGATCAGTCTCGGAATCCCGGTTTACAAGACATTTCGACAATGGTAAAACAAGACCAGCAAAGCCCCCGAATGTGCCGAAAAATCTCGATAGGAGCTGCACATATCTCGTTCTCAGGGCACAACGGATGAGCCAGACGTCGTGTTGGCATAGACCCTGGTTGCCCAGGGGGCGCCGGACATCGCTCGGTTTGGGCCAGCACTCGAAGGAGCACTGGTCCGGGGGATTAAAATAAAGATGACCCTCGAGCTCGCGAAAACCCGGGGGAAAAGGCTTAGGTGGCAAATGGTAAACACCAAAGTTGGGCCTTGCTGGAGGAGTTTTATTCAAGGCGAACTGTCAAGGGGGTCCCATAAATCACCCGACCGTGTAAGGAACGCAAACTCAAGGAACATAATCCCGGTATAACAGTAACTAGGGCGGCAAGAGTGGAACAAAACACCAGGCATAAGGCCGAGCCTTCCACCCTTTACCAAAAATATAGATGCATTAATTAAATAAGAGATATTGTGATATCCCAACATATCCATGTTCCAACATGGAACAAACTTCAACTTCACCTGCAACTAGCAACGCTATAAGAGGGGCTGAGCAAAAGCGGTAACTTAGCCAATCAACGGTTTGCTAGGAAAGGATGGTTAGAGGCTGACATGGCAAAATGGGAGACATGATATAGCAAGTGATAGGTAGCGAGCATGGCAATAGAGTGAACAACTAGCATAGCAAAGATAGAAGTGATTTCGAGGGGTGGTCATCCTGCCTGCAAAGGTTCTCAGAGTTGTCGAAAGCTTGGTCCTCGTAAGCGTACTCGACAGGTTCCTCGTTCACGAACTCGTCTCCCGGCTCTACCCAAGACAAGAACACAAACAAACGGAACCATAATCAACAACGAGAAATGCACAAGCAACATGATGCAAAACATGTATGATATGCAAGATATGATATGCGATGCATATGCGTGCTCCGGAAGGGAAATGATGAACATGGCAGTAACTTGGAAAACCAAGCATGCCACTGGAAAGATGAGATGATTTCGGTCGAAATCGATATAAAGATCACCGGAATCGGATGCACGGTTTGCAAATGGCAAGCAAAACAAGAATGACACGAATCTGCGATTAACAGTATGATAGCACATAAAATGCAACAAGTAACAATGCTACAGCACCCCAACATAGCAGCAAAGCACATGGCAGTAATCTACAGGAGATTCTTGATGAAAGATGAACACTGAGCTATGGCTAGTTCACAACATATCAAGCTCAAACAAGCATGGCAAAAGTGCAAAAGATAACAGGATCACAGACTTGGTGAAAAACTGGACATGGCAGAAAACATCATCAGGTAGCAATGTTGAGAGCACGAAATCAACATGCTACAGGAACTTAACATAGCAAAACAAGGCATGGAAGTGTTCTACTAAAAGCACATGACAAAAGACACTTACTGACCATAAGCCAAAAAGGACCAGAAGATATGGTGGCAAGCATGTAAACATAGCAAGTTTCGTTATCAGGTTCCAGACTTGGCAGAAAACAGAGCATGGCAGAAATAATAATATGTAGGCCTCTTTGTGAGCTTGATGCACTCACTACAGAGCAATGCACTACAAACCAAGCACACCTACAGCAAGATGGCATGTTTATGAAGCTAACCATTGCAAGAACAATTGCATAGCATGTATGTATCAACTACAATAAGCTTGGCAAAATTGAATATCATGTTGAGAATCTTCCAGAAATATATTATAGTAAAAGTAGAGCAAGATTGAGTCATGCTATGGCACTCCATAATTGCAAAAAATTGCAGGAATGGATCACTTACAACTATAGCTACAAAACATCCTTACTGAACATCTCCAAATATACATGGATCTCTCTGTAGCATCAAGTTTACATGGCAAAAAAATTACAGCAGACAAGGACTTAGAGAAATCACTAAATCCCTGAAATCAGAAATATTACGGGGCCTACTTTGCATGCTTGTGCTAGTCACCACAGAGATCACAAAAATACAAGGACTACACCACGGGAAAGATGGCACGGCGTATTTCAAAACACATGTAGAGCTCATGCCCATAAGATGCACAGAATAAATGATACAAAAATGACAAATCTCCAACTTCTGATAAGAACCAGCAGATAACAGCAACTAGCCCTCTTCCAATAGAGATTTGGGCATCAAGATGACCTCGAATGAACATAGTGCAATTGAACGAAATGAACAGCATCACGAGACGAACAATTTGACATATTACACGCGTGAATCGGAGCTACATGCACGGAGTTATGGCATCACGAACAAGTGCACATGCTGTTGAAATCTGAGGACTTCGAGAAATTAGGGGGGCTCGGGAAAAAAGTCAACGAGCTAACCGTACAAGATCCCGATCGGGGCTGGGCCGAGCTTCGACGGGGCGGCGACCGGAGATGGGGCCGGCGACGGAGGAAGGGGAGGAGGCGGCGGGGCGCGACGAGGAGGAAGGAGACGGCGGCGGCCGGCTGCGGCGCGGAGCAGGGCGGAGGCGGGGCCGGCGATGGCCGGCGGCGGCGGACACCGGCGAGGTGCGGCGGGGCACCCGCGCGGCGGCGGCGGCGGAGCACCGCGGGAGGAACGCGGGGCGCGGGCGGAGACGGGCGGGCCGCGCGGGCCCGACTTGGTCCATTCCGAGAAAGTTTGACACCCGCACATGAAAGAAAACAAGAGGGGTGCACCGGAGGAGATAGGAGCGCCGGATTGGAAAACGGACAACGGGGAAAATGCTCGGATGCATGAGACGAACACGTATGCAAATGCAATGCACATGATGACATGATATGGAAATGCATGACATGAAAAAATGCAAAACGAAAAACAAAACCCGACAACGGAGGGAAAATCATAACACATAGCCGGAAAAAGGCAAGAGTCGGAGTTACAAATATGCAAGTTACATCCGGGGTGTTACAACACTCCACCACTACGAGAGGATCTTGTCCCGAGATCTAGGACTGAAAGAGCTCCGGATATTCGGAACGGAGATGGTCCTCGCGTTCCCAGGTGGCTTCCCGGTCGGAGTGGTGCGACCACTTCACTTTCAGGAATTTGATTGACTTGTTGCGAGTCTTGCGCTCAGTTTCTTCAAGAATAGCCACGGGGTGCTCATGATAAGACAAATCTTCTTGGAGGTCAATCTCTTCGAAGTTGATAGTGCGCTCAGGCGCCTTGAAGCACTTGCGGAGCTGTGACACGTGGAACACATCGTGCACGTTCGCGAAGTTGGAAGGAAGCTCAAGTTGATAGGCGAGGTCGCCTCTTTTGCCACTGATCTTGAAAGGACCCACGTATCTAGGGGCAAGCTTCCCTTTGATACCGAAGCGACGAGTGCCTTTCATTGGAGAGACGCAGAGGTAGAAATGGTCTCCGATCTCGAAAGCCAAATCACGGTGCTTACTATCATAGTAACTCTTCTGACGCGATTGCGCGGCTTTGAGATTATCACGGATGACTTTACACATTTCTTCAGCTTCTGTGATTAAGTCATTGCCAAGAAGTTGGCGTTCACTAGTCTCTGACCAATTGAGAGGAGTACGGCACTTTCTGCCATAGAGAATCTCGAATGGGGCCTTGCCCGAACTCGCTTGGAAGCTGTTGTTGTAGGAGAATTCAGCATATGGAAGACAATCTTCCCATTTCATGCCGAAGGAAATGACACAAGCCCTGAGCATATCTTCAAGAATTTGATTGACTCGCTCGACTTGGCCACTAGTTTGGGGATGGAAAGCTGTGCTGAAGCGAATGTTTGTGCCCATGGCCTTCTGGAAGGAGTCCCAGAACTTAGAGGTGAAGATGCTTCCACGATCTGAAGAAATCAATTGTGGAATGCCGTGCAAGGAGACAATTCTGGAGGTGTAAAGCTCTGCCAGCTGAGCTGCTGTGATGGATTCTTTGATTGGAAGGAAATGCGCCACTTTAGAAAGCTTGTCAATGACAACGAAGATAGCATCATTTCCGCGCCTGGACTTTGGAAATCCAGTCACGAAGTCCATTTCGATATGATCAAACTTCCACTCTGGGATAGCAAGAGGTTGGAGGAGACCAGCTGGTCATTGGTGTTCTGCTTTCACTCTTCGACAGACATCACATTCATTCACGAATTGAGCAATTTCTCGCTTCATTCGAGTCCACCAATACGACTGCTTGAGGTCATGATACATCTTCGTACTTCCAGGATGAATGGACAGAAGAGAATTGTGCGCCTCGTTCATTATGACTTTCCTTAGATCACCTTTCGGAACCACAATCCGGTCCTCGAAGAATAAAGTGTCTCTGTCATCAATGCGATAGCACTTGTATTTGGAAAGACCCTTGTCGATACCACGTTTCACCTTCTTCACCATGGCATCAAGGAGTTGTGCCTCACGAATTTGATCTTCCAAAGTAGGAGAGACTATGAGGTTGGCAAGAAAGCCTTGAGGAACAACTTGGAGATTCAGCTTGCGGAAAGCTTCACAAAGATCCGGTTGGAAAGGCTTGAGAATTAAGCTGTTGCAATAAGCCTTCCTGCTTAAAGCATCTGCAATGACATTAGCCTTGCCTGGAGTATATTCAATACTCGGATTGTACTCTTGAATCATTTCGACCCATCGAGTCTGCCTGAGGTTGAGGTTGGGCTGAGTGAAGATGTACTTGAGACTCTTGTGATCAGTGAAAATGTCCACTTGTCTTCCCAACAAGAGATGTCTCCACGTTATTAATGCATGGACAACTACCGCCAACTCAAGATCGTGAGTGGGGTAGTTCTTCTCGTTGGGCTTCAACTGACGAAAGGTATAGGCCACAACTTTCTTCTCTTGCATTAACACAGCACCGGGACCTTGGAGAGAAGCATCACAGAAAACTTCATACGGCTTGGATTCATCAGGAGGAGTCAAGACAGGAGCTGTGACTAGTTTCTCTTTGAGAGTGTTGAAAGCAACGTCACACTCAGGAGACCAGACATATTTCACATGCTTCTGAAGGAGGTTGGAAAGAGGCTTTGTAATCTTAGAGAAATTCTCAACGAATCTTCGACAATAGCTTGCAAGACCAAGAAAACTGCGGAGCTGCTTGACATTTTGAGGAGGTTCCCAATTCACAACTGCTGACACCTTCTCGGGGTTAACAGCGATGCCCTTGGCAGAGATGATGTGACCAAGGAAAAGAACTTCATCGAGCCAAAACTCACATTTGGAGAACTTCGCATAGAATTGATACTCTCTGAGCTTGTCGAGCACCAATCGCAAATGTTTGGCATGGTCCTGCTTATTCTTGGAGAAGACCAAGATATCATCGAGATACACCAGGACGAATTCATTGGTATAGGGGTTGAAGATGAAATTCATCATCCGAGAGAACACTGGAGGAGCATTGACAAGGCCGAAAGACACGAAGGTATATTCATAAGAACCAAAGCTTGTTCTGAATGCTGTCTTGGGAATATCTTCTTCACGAATGCGAATCTGATGATAACCCATACGAAGGTCAAGCTTCGAGAATACTTTAGCGCCTTTGAGTTGCTCGAATAGCTCATTGATGTTGGGAAGTGGATACTTGTTCTTGATTGTCTTCTTGTTCAATGGACGGTAGTCGACACAAAGTCGGTCCGTGCCATCCTTCTTCTTGACAAAAAGAACACCACAACCCCATGGAGAAGAACTCGGTCTGATCAAACCCAGACGCTCTTGTTCATCGAGCTGCTTCTTCAATTCCTTCAGCTCGTTAGGTCCAAGCTTGTATGGTCGCTTGCAAACGGGTTCAGTGCCAGGCTCTAGTTCGATAACGAACTCAACTGGCCGATGAGGAGGCATACCCGGAAGCTCTTCTGGAAAGACATCTTGATACTCACAAACGACTGGAATTTGAGAGATGGCATTCAATTCGCCCTTCTCATTGAGAGAGAAAAACCGAATGGTTTCATCACGAGCGGCATAAATAATCACATCCTCAGACGAGTGTGTCAATTGAATTTCCCTGGCAGCACAATCAAGTTGAGCCTTGTGCCTAGAAAGCCAGTCCATCCCGAGAATAAGATCAATATCCGAGTCACCAAGAACAATTGGAGAAGACTGAAATTTATAGTTTCCCATCTTGATGGACACATTCGGAACCATAGAGCTTGCATTCATGAATTTACCCAGAGAGACAACTGATAACGGTCTAGGCAAATCTTGATAAACCAACTCATGCTTAAATGCAAATGGTCTTGATATGAAAGAAAGCGATGCACCAGTATCAAAAGAACTTTTGCAGGAATATCATTAACAGGAAGATTACCCATTATCACATCAGTAGATTCCTCTGCTTGAGCTGCATTCATCATGTTCACCTTTGCAGACTTTGGATTATGCTTGACCACTGCATTGCTGGAAGATCTGACAGGAGGAGGAGGAGGCAGACGTCTTTGGTTGAAGCACTTGTTAGCATAGTGACCTTTCTGCTGACACTTGTTGCAAGTCACCTCTGAGAGTGGACGGTGATAAGGAGCATTGGACTTTGGAGCTTGATTCTGAGACTTGTTCTGATAGCCAGAGTTGGAAGAGTTGGAAGAACCATGGCCACCTTTGTTCTTCTGCTGATAAGGCTGACGAAACGGAGGAGGAGGAGGCAACCAGAACTTCTGTTGCTTAGCTGTCACAAGTGAGGAAGAAGAAGACTGAACTGCGTCTCTGACTCTTTTCTTAGAAGCCTCACACTTGAGCTGAGCAGCCTCTTGCTTCAGTTCCATATTATAGAATTGATCAAACTGAGTAGGCTCAACAAGAACGAGAGCTAACTGCAGATCCTCTTTAAGGCCACCTCTGAAGTGATAGATCATGCTCTTTTCATCAGGAACGTCTTGTTTAGCGAAGCGAGCAAGTTTCTGAAACTGGATGTTGTATTGATACACAGACATGTTGCCTTGCTTGAGATTGCGGAACTCCTCACGCTTGCTCTCAACAACACTTTGTGGAATGTGGTGCGCTTTGAAGTCCCGACAGAAGTCAGTCCAAGTGATCACACGACCTCCTCTAGAATCTTTGTATTGTTGATACCAATCAGCAGCTTGGTCCTTGAGCTGGAAAGAAGCAAACTTGACATAGTCCTCAGGCCTGACATTGCTACATTCAAAATGCTTGTTGATGTCCACGAGCCAATCATCGGCATCCATGGCCTCGGCACAGAAACTGAAAGACTTGGGCTGATTTGCGAGGAACTGGTTGAGAGTGGCGAAGTTAGGCTGATTGTTGCCTTGACCTTGATTGCCTTGCCCTTGAGTACGTTCTTGCAAGAGTTGCAGAATCATTTGAGCATTGGCGTTGGTGGCTGCCATGATAGCCTGCCATTCCTCCGGAGGTGGAGGTGGTGGCGGAGGGTTCGCTTGACTCCCTTCATTGCGATCCGGATTCTGACGCGTTGGCGGAGCCATCCTGAAGAGGGTGACATCTGTTAGCATCTTGATAGACAAATAGACAAGTAGAATCAACGGATAGAAATTGCAACATATAGTCTTCACAATAAACATTCGAACGAAGATGAACGAATGAATTCCATAGTAAATCATCACACTTCCATAAGTTGAGAAGCCACTTAGAAAAAGATATGGAATGAACATATGAATTCGAAGCAACTCGAATACCACAATATAAAACAAAACAAAGTATTGGCTTGCAGAATAAGCCGGAACAAACATATGATAGAGATTTCGTCCGAAGTTTTCGTGGTGGGGCCCACACGGGCTCAATCGTACAGCACCATCATGTACAAGGTTGTGCACATGACATACGAAGCGTCCCCGAGTCGGCAAAGCCATGGACTCTTTAAGACACTACGAGACCACTGTAAAATCAACCGTGTACAGGCGGACCACTAGACGTCGAACCCCAATCTCATATCATGCGTCTGTCGGAAAGATATCCTAAGGCTACTAGAATTCCCACTTATAAACTCCCGAAACTTTCTGGTTATGCAATCTGGTGTAGGGGATACAGGGGACACAAAATATATCACCCAAACTAGCAATCCCTAGATCCAGCTGTATCCATCCGTCAACACATAACCAAGAAACCTTCGGAAATCGTTTACCTCAACCTTCGAAAAACATCCGTTATACAAGTTATGGCAATACTCCCGAACTCCCGCCCCAGTATTGGGTGGCGTCGAGGTGATCTCACCAACAACTGCATAAAAGAGATTTCGATGTCGGTGAAACTCAGGTATTCCAGAACTGCAACGATAAAATTGTGATGACAACACCTCGGAGCTCAACTCCCCGGGACACTGCCACAACCCCTAAATGTCAGGAGGCACCAAGAACAATGTTCTTGTCACAAAACCATCGGAACGATTCCAAGATACCCGCGTGATCCTAAAAAAAATTTAGTGAAATTTGAGGAGAGAATAGTCAAAACTTCTACGTCAGGAGACCTCACCAGAGCGATGAAGGGACTGAGTAAAAAGAATCCTACTCTCCGATATATATAATCCTAAGACTCAAAACATTTTTGTTCTAGACTCGACAACGCCAGCGATTCGATCAAGCAGGGGCTCCTAACTCGGGGATGGCTCTGATTACCAACTTGTAACGCCCACGATGCGGCTATATTTCCCACGTGTCGAGGCACGACTTAGAGGCATAACCGCATAGTGGTTTTGTCGCAAGAAGGGTCATCTTCACACAATCCCACGTAATGAACAAGAATGGGATAAAGAGTTGGCTTACAATCGCCACTTCACACAATACATAAATAAATATCATACATCATCCAAAATACAATCATATAGACCGACTACGGTCAAAAACCAGATGAAAATAAGACAACCCCAAATGCTAGATCCTCGATCGTCCCAACTGGGCTCCACTACTGATCATCAGGAAAAGACACATAGTAACGACCACGTTCCTCGTCGAACTCCCACTTGAGATCGACGCCATCATCTGCACTGGCATCGTCGGCACCTGCAACTGTTTTGGTAGAATCTGTGAGTCACGAGGACTCAGCAATCTCACACCCGCGAGATCAAGACTATTTAAGCTTATAGGAAAGGAAGGTGTAGTGAGCTGGAGCTGCAGCGGAAATAAGCATATATGGTGGCTAACTTGCGCAAATGAGAGCGAGGAGAGAAGCAAAGGAACGGGCATCATCTAGCAATGACCCAGAAGTGATCCTGAACACCTACTTACGTCATACATAACTCAGACCGTGTTCACTTCCCGGACTCCGCCGAGAAGAGACCATCACGGCTACACACGCAGTTGATGTATTTTACTTGGGTCAAGTGAAAAGTTCTCTACAACCGGACATTAACAAATTCCCATCTGCCTCATAACCGTGGGCACGGCTTTCGAATGATAATACCCTGCAGGGGTGTCCCGACTTAGCCCATCATAAGCTCTCACGGTCAACGAAGGATAAACCTTCTCCCGGAAAGGCCCGATCAGTCTCGGAATCCCGGTTTACAAGACATTTCGACAATGGTAAAACAAGACCAGCAAAGCCCCCGAATGTGCCGAAAAATCTCGATAGGAGCTGCACATATCTCGTTCTCAGGGCACAACGGATGAGCCAGACGTCGTGTTGGCATAGACCCTGGTTGCCCAGGGGGCGCCGGACATCGCTCGGTTTGGGCCAGCACTCGAAGGAGCACTGGTCCGGGGGATTAAAATAAAGATGACCCTCGAGCTCGCGAAAACCCGGGGGAAAAGGCTTAGGTGGCAAATGGTAAACACCAAAGTTGGGCCTTGCTGGAGGAGTTTTATTCAAGGCGAACTGTCAAGGGGGTCCCATAAATCACCCGACCGTGTAAGGAACGCAAACTCAAGGAACATAATCCCGGTATAACAGTAACTAGGGCGGCAAGAGTGGAACAAAACACCAGGCATAAGGCCGAGCCTTCCACCCTTTACCAAAAATATAGATGCATTAATTAAATAAGAGATATTGTGATATCCCAACATATCCATGTTCCAACATGGAACAAACTTCAACTTCACCTGCAACTAGCAACGCTATAAGAGGGGCTGAGCAAAAGCGGTAACTTAGCCAATCAACGGTTTGCTAGGAAAGGATGGTTAGAGGCTGACATGGCAAAATGGGAGACATGATATAGCAAGTGATAGGTAGCGAGCATGGCAATAGAGTGAACAACTAGCATAGCAAAGATAGAAGTGATTTCGAGGGGTGGTCATCCTGCCTGCAAAGGTTCTCAGAGTTGTCGAAAGCTTGGTCCTCGTAAGCGTACTCGACAGGTTCCTCGTTCACGAACTCGTCTCCCGGCTCTACCCAAGACAAGAACACAAACAAACGGAACCATAATCAACAACGAGAAATGCACAAGCAACATGATGCAAAACATGTATGATATGCAAGATATGATATGCGATGCATATGCGTGCTCCGGAAGGGAAATGATGAACATGGCAGTAACTTGGAAAACCAAGCATGCCACTGGAAAGATGAGATGATTTCGGTCGAAATCGATATAAAGATCACCGGAATCGGATGCACGGTTTGCAAATGGCAAGCAAAACAAGAATGACACGAATCTGCGATTAACAGTATGATAGCACGTAAAATGCAACAAGTAACAATGCTACAGCACCCCAACATAGCAGCAAAGCACATGGCAGTAATCTACAGGAGATTCTTGATGAAAGATGAACACTGAGCTATGGCTAGTTCACAACATATCAAGCTCAAACAAGCATGGCAAAAGTGCAAAAGATAACAGGATCACAGACTTGGTGAAAAACTGGACATGGCAGAAAACATCATCAGGTAGCAATGTTGAGAGCACGAAATCAACATGCTACAGGAACTTAACATAGCAAAACAAGGCATGGAAGTGTTCTACTAAAAGCACATGACAAAAGACACTTACTGACCATAAGCCAAAAAGGACCAGAAGATATGGTGGCAAGCATGTAAACATAGCAAGTTTCGTTATCAGGTTCCAGACTTGGCAGAAAACAGAGCATGGCAGAAATAATAATATGTAGGCCTCTTTGTGAGCTTGATGCACTCACTACAGAGCAATGCACTACAAACCAAGCACACCTACAGCAAGATGGCATGTTTATGAAGCTAACCATTGCAAGAACAATTGCATAGCATGTATGTATCAACTACAATAAGCTTGGCAAAATTGAATATCATGTTGAGAATCTTCCAGAAATATATTATAGTAAAAGTAGAGCAAGATTGAGTCATGCTATGGCACTCCATAATTGCAAAAAATTGCAGGAATGGATCACTTACAACTATAGCTACAAAACATCCTTACTGAACATCTCCAAATATACATGGATCTCTCTGTAGCATCAAGTTTACATGGCAAAAAAATTACAGCAGACAAGGACTTAGAGAAATCACTAAATCCCTGAAATCAGAAATATTACGGGGCCTACTTTGCATGCTTGTGCTAGTCACCACAGAGATCACAAAAATACAAGGACTACACCACGGGAAAGATGGCACGGCGTATTTCAAAACACATGTAGAGCTCATGCCCATAAGATGCACAGAATAAATGATACAAAAATGACAAATCTCCAACTTCTGATAAGAACCAGCAGATAACAGCAACTAGCCCTCTTCCAATAGAGATTTGGGCATCAAGATGACCTCGAATGAACATAGTGCAATTGTTCGAAATGAACAGCATCACGAGATGAACAATTTGACATATTACACGCGCGAATCGGAGCTACATGCACGGAGTTATGGCATCACGAACAAGTGCACATGCTGTTGAAATCTGAGGACTTCGAGAAATTAGGGGGGCTCGGGGAAAAAGTCAACGAGCTAACCGTACAAGATCCCGATCGGGGCTGGGCCGAGCTTCGACGGGGCGGCGACCGGAGATGGGGCCGGCGACGGAGGAAGGGGAGGAGGCGGCGGGGCGCGACGAGGAGGAAGGAGACGGCGGCGGCGGCGGCCGGCTGCGGCGCGGAGCAGGGCAGAGGCGGGGCCGGCGATGGCCGGCGGCGGCGGACACCGGCGAGGTGCGGCGGGGCACCCGCGCGGCGGCGGCGGCGGAGCACCGCGGGAGGAACGCGGGGCGCGGGCGGAGACGGGCGGGCCGCGCGGGCCCGACTCGGGCCCCGCGGGCCGGCGGCGGCGGATGGCGGCGGAGGACAGGTGTCGCGTGCTGATTCGCCGGGCGGTGCGGGAGGACGTGTCCGGCGCGGGCGGACGTTGTCCGGCGGCGCGAGGTGGAAGACGCTAGGGTTTAGACTGTGATTTCGTTTTTCGGGATGCTCACATATTTATAGGTAGAGGGAGCTAGGAGGCTCCAAATGAGGTGCGGTTTTCGCCCACACGATCGTGATCGAACGACCTAGAGCATGGAAGAGACTTTGGTGGGTTTTGGGCTGGTTTTTGAGGGGGGTTTTGCTGGACACTCAAATGGACTTTGCGGATGCCTAGTTAACCGTTGGAGTACCAAACGACCTCCAAATGGAACGAAACTTGACCGGTGGTCTCCGGGTGGTGTAATAAGGCCACTTGACAAGCCTCGGTCCATTCCGAGAAAGTTTGACACCCGCACACGAAAGAAAACAAGAGGGGTGCACCGGAGGAGATAGGAGCGCCGGATTGGAAAACGGACAACAGGGAAAATGCTCGGATGCATGAGACGAACACGTATGCAAATGCAATGCACATGATGACATGATATGGAAATGCATGACATGACAAAATGTAAAACGAAAAAAAAACCCGACAACGAAGGGAAAATCATAACACATAGCCGGAAAAGGCAAGAGTCGGAGTTACAAATATGGCAAGTTACATCCGGGGTGTTACAGAACCTCGTCTCTGAGGACACGCTCGACAAAATGCAAATGGACAAGAGCCGCATCGAGCTGAGCAGTACCACCTTTCGAGGCCTTATCCCTAGTCGAGAAGCGCGATGTTCGGGAAAAATTAAACTTGACGTGGTATTCGGCACACCTGAGAACTACAGGTTCAAAGAGTTAATCTTCCAGGTGGCACCTTTCAACAGTGGATATCATGCCCTGTTGGGGTGAGATGCATTAACACGCTTTCAAGCCATACCCCATTACGGGTACATGAAGCTCAAAATGCCTGGGCCCAGTGGAGTTATCACTATCACCAGTGATCCGGACGTAGCACTCCGTGCCGAAAACAAAACCGCATCCCTGGCCCTCGAGGCACTATCCGAGGCCATTGCGGCAGAGGAGCTCACCGCTCTGCGTTCCACAATGGATAGAGACGATGTAATCCTCGATAAAAGGCCTAAGTCCACTTCTTTCAAACCAGCATACGAAATAGTCAAATTCCAAGTCCACCCGACGGATCCTAATAAAACAGCAGTCATTGGAGCACAGCTGGATCCGACGGTCGACGCCGCTCTAGGAGCATTCCTGCGCGAGAATTGGGACATCTTTGCCTGGCATCCTTCGGATATGCCAGGAATCCCACGCAGACTGGCCGAACACAGCCTCAACATAATAAAGGGGTTCAAGCCAGTTAAGCAAACGTTGTGGCAATTTTTCGAACCCAAACGACAAACTATGGGGGAGGAGTTAGCCAAACTACTCGAAGCCGGGTTCATTAGTGAAATAAAACACAAGGATTGGCTAGCAAACCTAGTCATGGTACCAAAGAAGGACAAATCCTGGCGCCTTTGTGTCAATTTCAAAGACCTCAATAAGGCCTGCCCTAAGGACCCCTTCCCACTACCATGCATCGATCAAATCATTGATGCAACCACAGGACACGATTCACTGTGTTTCCTCAACGCATACTCCGGATACCATCAGATTAAGATGAAGGAATCCGATTAGGCCGCAACGACATTTATCACTCCGTACGGGCCTTTCTGCTTTAACACTATGCCCTTCGAACTCAAAAACGCCGGCACCACCTACCAACGCATGATTCAAACATGCCTGGAAAAACAAATTGGCAAGACGGTGTAGGCATATGTAGATGATGTAGTCATCAAAACTAAACATGTCGAATCATTGGTGGACGACTTACGTCTTACATTCGACAACCTTCGAACATATGACATACGGCTCAATCCGGAAAAATGTGTTTTCGGCGTTCCGGCCGGAAAGCTGCTCGGGTTCATTGTTTCCAATAGAGGAATCGAAGCAAACCCGGCCAAAATCCGAGCCTTGTCACAGTTGGCAATACCAACAGACCTAAAGCAGGTCCAAAACTAGCTGGGTGCGTGGCAGCCTTGAGCCGCTTTATCTCCAGATTTGGAGAGAAGGCGCTGCCGCTATATTGCCTGCTTCGACGTACAGGCCACTTTGAGTGGACGGACGCAGCAACAGCCGGGTTAGAAGAAATAAAAACCTTGTTAGCAAATAACCCAATACTTGCCGCACCTAACGTCAGCGAACCTATGCTGCTGTACATATCTGCAACTAACCAGGTGGTGAGCGCTGTGCTCGTCGTTGAACGAGAGGAAGAGGGACACAAGTTCCCACTCCAAAAACTAGTATACTATGTATCGGAGGTTCTCACACCATGCAAATCCCGATACCTGCACTATCAAAAGATAGCATATGCGGTTTTCATGGCATCTCGGAAGCTACGACGCTACTTTCAAGAGTGCTCGATCACGGTGGCCTCCGAGGTACCACTCAATGACATCATAAACAATCGAGACGCCACCGGCCGCATCGCAAAATGGGTATCGAGCTCTTACCATTTGAAATAATATACAAGCCACGCCGAGCTATTAAATCTCAGGTGTTGGCCGACTTCGTCGCTGAATGGACAGAAGCCGAACTCCCTAAAGAGTATGGCACATATTCCAACTGGGTGATGTACTTCGACGGCTCCAAAATGTTGGCCGGACTGGGGCTGGTGTCATCCTCACATCCCCTACACGGGACACAATCCGTTACGTATTACAAATCATGTATACGGACTCCAATAATGTAGCCGAATATGAGGCACTACTGCATGGTCTCTGGATGGTTGCTTCTATGGGCATACAACGCCTTGAGGTACGCGGGGACTCGAACCTCGCAATATCCCAAATAAATGGAGAATTCGACGCAAAGGATCCAAAGATGGCGGCTTACCGCAACGCCGTACTCAAAATATCATCTCGGTTTGAGGGGCTCGAGTTTCATCATGTGGCCCGAGACAGTAACCAGGCAGCGCACATCCTTGCTCGAATGGGCGCTAAACACGCCCCCGTCCCGCTTAACACCTTCGTGGAAAGGCTTTTCAAGCCATCCGTGGTATGGCAGGACGAGAGTGGAAATACCAGTCTGGCGCCGATCACACCCACGGCTGCCGAACATGATTCGGATATCATTGGGGGCTCGGGCACCGAACCAACGCCTTCTACCCATATAATCATGGCGGTGATTGCCCCATGGACCGAACCCTTCTTAGCCTACCCCAATAGGCTGGAACTCCCTGATGACCAGAACGAGGCCCGTCGCATAGTTCGACGCTCCAAAGCCTACAAAGTTCATGAAGGAGAACTCTACAAGAAAAGTACTAGCGGAGTCCTTCAAAGATGTATCTCCGAAGAGGGCGAGGGGTTCACCCCCGACAATCTACATAGCTCCGCCCAAACACAACATTTGCATGTACTGTAGTACTAGACTTAATATTCATGTTTCAGTTTCCTGTTCATTTTAAATATTGAATTGAGGACCATGCATGTCTTACATTTTACTCCCTTCATTCCTAAATATTAGTCTTTTTAGAAATTTCAAATGGACTGCCACATACAGATGTATATAGACATATTTTAGAGTGTAGATTCACTCATTCTGCTTCGTATGTAGTCACTTGTTGAAATCTCTAAAAGACTAATATTTAGGAACAGAAGGAGTATTTTTGAATTCGTGTCATACATGCATGGTTTTGAAAAATAGATGCACTATACTTACTGGATTGTTGTTGTCTTCGTGTGTGTGTGTGTGTGTGTGTAACATCCCAAAATTCTAAAATTTGGAATGTTATATTAAATAGATAGATTTGATTGATTGTTTGATTGATTGTGTGAAATTGAGTGAAATTCGAAACTTTTTGAAAGTTAAATGAGAGGAAATAAAAGGACTTTCCCAAACTTTCATTTTGCATTTATGATCTCCATGAATTCAAATTCTTTTCATCACAAAACCCTGGAGAGAAGATGACATGACTTCTTCCATTTATTTAAATGAAAAAGGGTTTTGAAAAGATTTGAATTTCATTCGGAAATATTTCCAATTCATAAACTTCATGCAACTCAATGATTTTCATGAGAGAAGATAAAATGACTTCTTCAAAACATATGAAATATGAGTTGGAAGTTTAAAAGGATCAAATTAAAAGTCCTTTTGAAATTATTTTCAATTTGGAGTTATTTGGGTTTTATTCAAATTATTTTTCTCCAAAAAAATAAAATATATGGAAAATAGGGTAAAATGATTCCCCACAACATAAAATTGGAGAGAAATAAATTTGAAGTCATTTGGTATTTTTAAAATGATTTCTATTGGGGATTTATTGCAACAGTAGCACTATTTGCTTTATTTAAATTTTTTGTGGATTTTATTTGATTTTATAAAAATGTTCATGTCGTAGAAAATCTTTTTTTGAAAGTTTTGATATATAATATGCATATAGTATATTTTTATTTATTTTTTTTATTTTTGTTTCTTTTCTTGTCTGCAAAATTGTTTTAAAAAAACAAACTTCGCCGACTGGGCCGGCCCGGCACCCAGCCAGGCCACAGCCCAGCGCACCATCCCCGACCCCGAGCTGGGGACTCTCCCGAGCGAGCACGACGCCGCCGCCATAGGAGTCCAACTAGGACTCTTCCCCCGCCGCCTCTTCGTTGCCTCTCCTCCACGCCACCTCGCCCCTCCCCTCCTATAAATTCCGGCTCCCCGGGCCCCTCTCTCTCTTCCCGAGCCGCGCCGCCGCCCACGCATCCCGCGCCGCTGCCCGTTGCATCTCGCAGCAACCGCCGCCGCCGCCGACGAGCTGCGCTGCCCCGCCGCACTTCGCCCGTGCCACCTGCCGCCGTTGCCTCGCGCCGCGTAGCCGCCTCGCGCCACCTCCCGCCGCTGTCATCGCCTCGCCGAAGCCGCCGCCCGCCTCGCCGTTGACCGCCGCCGGCCGAACCCCGTTTAACCAGTAAAAACCGCCCTGGTCCGGTTTAGTCTTTTGGTTTTCTTCGGTTTTATTTTTTAAAGCCGGTTTTCTTTTTAGTTAGGTTAATTAGTGGACGTTCGCTAGTTTAGGTTCTGCAGCAAACGAATTCATTAGATTAGGTTCTGTAACGAATGTTCGCTCGATATATTTTTCTTTTTCTTTTTAATTTCGGCCAGGGACCCATCCGTGAATATTTTATTTTTAGATTAGTCCCTAGTCTTAAAACGATCACTACTTTTTGCTCGTTAGTCGGAATTCAACGAAACCAATGCCCACTTCTTCATTACGATCCCCTCTTTCCAGTAAAACAACTTAAACATGTTTTTGAAAGTTTTAAAATTTGAATTCAAACAGATTTGTATTTGAACTTCGCTTGATCGTAACTTGAGTTTTATAACTCCGTTTGAGTTGAATCTTTTTGCAAATCGAAGCTCTTGACCTAAACTTTATGATAAGGCCAAGTTCACATAATTTTGGTACTGTTAGAAATTGTTTTATGTTGCAAGAGTTATTTGCTTGGTTTTTGATGTTTTTCGAATTGTCTTCTTCGTTCTTTCCGATCTTTTGAGTGATTGCTTATGTATGGTTGCTATTGCCTGCTTACGATAGATTGACCGGAGTGTGACGAGTAGAACTATCAGGAGTTATGAGTGCGAATCATCTTCATCAACAGTACAGGCAAGTTCACACTTTGATCATATCCCTTTCATACCCAGTTTTTATGCATTAGTTTCACCCTCAAACATTGCATGGTTAGGATTTGATAACATGTGGGTATTAGGAAGTAGTTGATGGGGTAGGAACCTATTGTCATGTATTCAAACCTTGTGAGTTACTACGTTATGCTTATATTGCTATGCTATGCTCGTAGACGTGGTTTGGGTGAGTGAATCCATGACAGATGTGAGATTGTTAATTAATGGTTAACTTAAGGTGGCTACTTTAATACACATTTGGGTGGAATGGTAGGGGCACCCTGGAGCACCCAGTGGTTTGCCCGGGCACCTGGAGAACCCAATGCTTGCCCAAGGGGATCCTAGAGGACCCATGTGATCACCCTATGGAATGCCACCCAGGCTCAAAGGGATCATAAGATTATTCATGCTAGAAACTTCCGTGTGCAGCCACAAGCTATTATGGGCTCTAGCATAGTTGAGTATGTTGCATGACCTCTTCAAGTGGTAGGCTATCAGATGTAGGAGATGTAGGTTGGTACTATCTACCCAGGGTTAGAGTTAATGCTTCTGAAAGACTATGTCTCGGTCATCCGTTTCTCAAACACCATGTAGTGCGAGAAATCCAATGGAGGAGATCGAGTCTTGTGGGGTAAAGTGCGCAAACCTCTGCAGAGTGTACAAACTAATCATGATTAGCCGTGTCCCCGGTTATGGACATCTTGAGTATCTGGTTCTTGGATTATCATATTGATCTCGTTATTTTCTTAATTAATTTGTTGGGTTGATGATTATTAATTTGGGATTGAGTTGGAGGAACCTTCTCAATATTTTCAACATACTTTGTAGTTAAATAAAATATATTCCTTTGAAGTAGGGAAAAACTGGCTATTCACAAAAACAATTAACCTTAGAGCCTCCACCAGCCATATATGCATGTAGTGATAGTTATTATTCATCATTGCTCTATGGTGTGAATTTGCCAGTACATTCAATGTACTGACCCTTTGTGGCTGCAACGTCTCATGTTGCAGGATTCTTACAACGAGTAAGTGATACGTTAGGGTTATGATTTCTACACTCAACTTTGTCGTTGGTGTTGATGGGAATCCACAACCTTATTGTTACTTCCGCTATTTGGATTGAGGTAATAGTATTTACGTTACTTTATACATGTGATTTACCTCTGTTATAAATCCTCAAATACTGTGTGTGTCAGCATACCGATCCAGGGATGACACTTAAGCACAGAGACTTGACCGTCTGAGGTCGGGTCGCTACAAGATGGTATCAGAGCACATGTTGACTGTAGGACGTGACCCCTAGAAACTGGCAAGCCCATAGGAAAGATTTTTCTCTACAACTTCATTTTTCAAAAAGATCTTTTACCTCTCTTCTCTTCTGAGCTTATTCAAATATTCCCTTTTAGTTATACCATACCCCTATCCCCTTTTGACCATACGAAGATTCGACTGATGAGACCACTCCAAGACGTACAAGATATCGGACTACTAAGACCACTTCGGAATAAAGAGAATTTTACCATGCATTAGAAGTATTGAAACTACAACGGTTGAAGACTCCGAAGACTAGGAGAATTTGAAGGCTCTGAAGAATTCCCAGATTTGTATGACCTAGGAAGGCTACCCTTATGGAACTTGGCAGACTATGGAAGCTGTCAATACCCGAGATCAAGGTGTATCGGAGAAGGACTGGAACATGGAGCATTAGAACTCAAAGTTTTGTCAAGAAAACCCTAAGGCAGGAGATATCAACTATGGAATGATAGCTCATGGCAATGACAAGGGAAGAAACACGGCTATCCATGATGTTATCGCCCGCTTATGCTATTGTCACCGTGCTGAGTTAAGCATGCATATGCATGGAAGGATTGGATGGTAGAAGGCTAATGGAGCACCTATCAGCAAAAGATGAAGTTTTAACCTTAGCTGGTGTATCACCAGGATCTGGAGTATTACATCAACAAGTTTAAGATGGACATGCAGGAAGCTATATTTGACGAGAAAGCATTTCGTGAAGAACTTTGGACCCAGAAGCTGAAAGTAGCCAAGCTGGAGGAGCAAAACCTCGAGATAACGGAGAATTCGTCAGGAACTGAAAGACAGTAGGACCATGGTTCATGCCAAGGATGTTGAAACCCAGAAGTTTGGAATGCAACTCCAGAATATTAAAGGACGTCATGAGAGACTTCACATCAACAGAGATGATGTGGCAAAAGAAATTGAGAAGGACAGGCACGATTGGAAGAAGCCATCGGAGACATGAACAAGACTTAAAGAGTTTGGCGACGTTGAATATTTATTGACCTTTAGAAGACCAAACCCCTGTTATATGCCTACGTTAGATGCGACGTTTGTGAGCTGTCATTTGTTTGATGTTTTTCCGATAGCCACAAATAAAATCTATCTTTTCAAAACTTTTGTTTGCATTGTGTGTATCCCTCTCTATCTCTCTTATCCCACCCCAAACCCATGGACCCAATAGAGGACGAATGGAGATGAGCTTATATTTTCTGGATCGATGAGTCAATTGGAGACGGACCGATGGATTTAGAACATGGAGGATCACGTAAAGAATAACTCTATAGCCGAAGAAGATATGGCCCAGCATGCTCTTCAGTGCTTTCAAAGAGGTGCTGCTACTTGGTGGAGGATGTACCAAACCATCAATGGATGGCAAGGAGTAACCACTTGGAAAGAATTAAGATGACTTTGCCAAAGTCTCGGTTTGTGTCCCAAAAATTGAAGCCTTATGGAAAATATATGAAGAAACCTTGCGCATGCAAGCTTTGTGGAGAAACAGGACACAACCATAAGGAACACAAGGATGAATGCCCTAATTGTGAAGGAAGTCACCCAGCTGAAGAATGCCCAACTAGGCAGATTACTTTTTCTTGTGTGAAGGGACTACCCACTACCCTGCTCAGTGTCACATTTACCCCATGGTACAAAGAACAGTACAGCAGAAGAAAGAAGCAATGAAAGGAGCCCTCATGGAAATTTAGAAGAACCTGTGATGAAGGAAGAGGTGGAGGACACACCCGAAGAAGACCCAATTAAACCATGCACTAAGTCATGCTATTCATGTGGAGAAGAAGGACACATCTCCCAGAATTGTGTGAATGGGGATCTAGTAGAATTCGCGACAGAGAAAGTAGAGTATGACCCACAGGAAATAGAAGCCCTGATTGGAACAGAAAAGTCCAGGAAGAGAAGTAGATTGGATTCCAGGAAGGTCCTGAGTCATATCACCTGCTACAGGTGCAAGGAATCAGGGCACTACTTCAGCCGTTGCCCAAAAAGGAAACCTCGAGACTTGTCTGAAGTAATATGTTTTCGTTGTAATGAAGCAGGGCATTTTGCCAAGAGATTGTCCCAAGGAGAAGGAGACCTGTGATAATTAGTTGTGTCTGTGAGAAGTATAGTAGAAGTAGTGGGAACAACTCTTTGGTTTTGAGGTGTTGAGTTGAGGCATGTGATGGAAATGCAGGAGATTGTAATAATTGGAGAATCAATAAAGTTAGCCTCATTGGTACTGATTTGGAATTTTATGAGTAGTTACTCTATGAAGAAAGATTTTGACCATTTTCGAGGATATGAGAAATATGGTCTATGGATGAATTGGAGCATTTTAATGGTGGTAGTACCCTGTGAGGACCCTTGATCCCTGGAAGAGATAATGATATTCCACGGAGTGGGCTTCAGACAAAATAAGTATGAGTTTTGTCTCGATATGTGGGATACCCCAGGAGTATGAAGGGATGAAGTACTATGGGATATAAAGGAGATATGATGTTGGTAATATGGAGCAGTTGTAACTCCAGGATGAGTCTGTGTAACCACGTCTGAGTTTGGTACAAATAGAAGGAAGGGAGACAGTACAATTGGATGGATTTTTAGTATGCTAGGAAGCTGGATGTTGGAATAATGATCAGTTGCCCCGATGATGAGTTCAAGGTTTACAAGTGATGGGATGGGCCATAACCCACAGGCCCCAGGACCTGCCAAGAAGCAAGCACATTCTTGCTGAAGGAAAAACCCTAGAAGAGGATATGCCTTTATCAATAGACGATCTTATAGGAGTAACGCAAAACATAAGAGTTGTGAAGAAACGATAGATGTTTGTTTGGCTTGCAGAATCCATGGATTTATCCGAACTTAGTTCATCGACAAGAGAAATTCTGCAATGCTTGTGAGGATGACTGAGTGTTAGAATGCGAGATTCGCTAAACCATGTACAAGGTAATGATTTGGGTGCGGGATGGATTGATCACCATACCGACTTACTCTTATTATTCGCCTTGCTATGTGGGATGGTAAATCTGAGTGACTTGCCTATAGTAGAGTGACGACGATCAAAACCTTGTTTAAATCCTAGAATGGTATAAGTATTTTCCCTTGGACAAGGCAGCTTTTGCCAACCGTAGGTCATACGGTGATGTTCAACCCAGACCCATTTCCTGCAGGAGAAACCATAAATGGTTGACCACCATGAGATATCGATAGTTGATTAGTATTGGCGCCAGACCCATCAGCTAAGAAGACCCAGTCTCGGAATAACCTTACCCAGATGAAAGGACAGAAGAATTGCGGTAAAGGTTATGCCACTATCGGAAGAGCCCAGAGAAGGAATTATCCTGAAGATCTGAGAAGACCGACACTGTCAAGAATAAGGATGGAGTATATGAGTTTTGATGGAACCGTAACCATGCTTCTAAGGGTGGTAGCACCCCAGACACCCCTGTGATGATCGATGGATTTTGAGAAGACCCCCAAACCTAACCTATTTCTTGCCAGCCTCTCCGAATCTCGAGGACAAGATTCATTTTAAGGGTGGTAGGTTTGTAACATCCCAAAATTCTAAATTTTGGAATGTTATATTAAATAGATAGATTTGATTGATTGTTTGATTGATTGTGTGAAATTGAGTGAAATTCGAAACTTTTTGAAAGTTAAATGAGAGGGAATAAAAGGACTTTCCCAAACTTTCATTTTGCATTTATGATCTCCATGAATTCAAATTCTTTTCATCACAAAACCCTGGAGAGAAGATGACATGACTTCTTCCATTTATTTAAATGAAAAAGGGTTTTGAAAAGATTTGAATTTCATTCGGAAATATTTCCAATTCATAAACTTCATGCAGCTCAATGATTTTCATGAGAGAAGATAAAATGACTTCTTCAAAACATATGAAATATGAGTTGGAAGTTTAAAAGGTCCTTTTGAAATTATTTTCAATTTGGAGTTATTTGGGTTTTATTCAAATTATTTTTCTCCAAACAAATAAAGTATATGGAAAATAGGGTAAAATGATTCCCTACAACATAAAATTAGAGAGAAATAAATTTGAAGTCATTTGGTATTTTTAAAATGATTTTTATTGGGGATTTATTGCAATAGTAGCACTATTTGCTTTATTTTATTTTTTTGTGGATTTTATTTGATTTTATAAAAATGTTCATGTCGTAGAAAATCTTTTTCTGAAAATTTTGATATATAATATGCCTATAGTATATTTTTATTTTTATTTTTCGTTTTTGTTTCTTTTCTAGTCTGCAAAATTGTTAAAAAACACACAAACTTCGCCGACTGGGCCGGCCCAGCCAGGCCACGGCCCAGCACACCGTCCCCAACCCCGAGCTCGGGACTCTCCCGAGCGAGCACGACGCCGCCGCCACAGGAGTCCGACCAGGACTCTTCCCCCGCCGCCTCTCCGTTGCCTCTCCTCCACGCCACCTCGCCCCCTCCCCTCCTATAAATTCCGGCGCCCCGGGCCCCTCTCTCTTTCTTCCCGAGCCACGCCGCCGCCCACGCATCCCGCGCCGCCGCCCGCTGCATCTCGCAGCAACCGCCCCCGCCGCCGACGAGCTGCGCCGCCCCGGCGCACTTCGCTCGCGCCACCTGCCGTCGACGCCGCTGTCGCTGCCTCGCGCCGCGTCGCCGCCCTGCGCCGCCTCCCGCCGCTGCCGCCGCCTCGCCGGAGCCGCCGCCCGCCTCACCGTTGACCGCCGCCGGCTGAACCCCGTTTAACCGGTAAAAACTGCCCCGGTCCGGTTTAGTCTTTTGGTTTTCTGCGGTTTTATTTTTTTTAAAGCCGGTTTTCTTTTTAGTAAGGTTAATTAGTGGATGTTCGCTAGTTTAGGTTCTGCAGCGAATGAATTCATTAGATTAGGTTCTGTAACGAACGTTCGCTCGATATATTTTTCTTTTTAATTTCGGCCAGGGACCCATCCATGAATATTTTATTTACAGATTAGTCCCTAGTCTTAAAACGATCACTACTTTTTGCTCGTTAGTCGGAATTCAACGAAACCAATGCCCACTTCTTCGTTACGATCCCCTCTTTCCAGTAAAACAACTTAAACAAGTTTATGAAAGTTTTAAAATTTTAATTCAAACAGATTTGTATTTGAACTTCGTTTGATCGTAACTTGAGTTTTATAACTCCGTTTGAGTTGATTCTTTTTGCAAATCGAAGCTCTTGACCTAAAATTTCTGATAAGGCCAAGTTAACATAATTTTGGTACTGTTAGAAATTGATTTATGTTGCAAGATTTATTTGCTTGGTTTTTGATGTTTTCTGAATTGTCTTCTTCGTTCTTTCTGATCTTTTGAGTGATTGCTTATGTATGGTTGCTATTGCTTGCTTACGATAGATTGACCGGAGTGTGACGAGTAGAACTATCAGGAGTTATGAGTGCGAATCATATTCATCAACAGTACAGGCAAGTTCACACTTTGATCATATCCCTTTCATACCCTGTTTTTATGCATTAGTTTCACCCTCAAACATTGCATGGTTAGGATTTGATAACATGTGGGTATTGGGAAGTAGTTGATGAGGTAGGAACCTATTGTCCTGTATTCAAACCTTGGGAGTTACTACGTTATGCTTATATTGCTATGCTATGCTCGTAGACGTGGTTTGGGTGAGTGAATCCATGACAGATGTGAGATTGTTAATTAATGGTTAACTTAAGGTGGCTACTTTAATACACATCTGGGTGGAATGGTAGGGGCACCCTGGAGCACCCAGTGGTTTGCCCGGGCACCTGGAGAACCCAATGCTTGCCCAAGGGGATCCTAGAGGACCCATGTGATCACCCTATGGAATGCCACCCAGGCTCAAAGGGATCATAAGATTATTCATGCTAGAAACTTCCGTGTGCAGCCACAAGCTATTATGGGCTCTAGCATAGTTGAGTATGTTGCATGACCTCTTCAAGTGGTAGGCTAGCAGATGTAGGAGATGTAGGTTGGTACTGTCTACCCAGGGTTAGAGTTAATGCTTCTGAAAGACTATGTCTCGGTCATCCGTTTCTCAAACACCATGTAGTGCGAGAAATCCAATGGAGGAGATCGAGTCTTGTGGGGAAAAGTGCGCAAACCTCTGCAGAGTGTACAAACTAATCATGATTAGCCGTGTCCCCGGTTATGGACATCTTGAGTATCTAGTTCTTGGATTATCATATTGATCTCATCATTTTACTTAATTAATTTGTTGGGTTGATGATTATTAATTTGGGATTGAGTTGGAGGAACCTTCTCAATATTTTCAACAAACTTTGTAGTTAAATAAAATATATTCCTTTGCAGTAGGGAAAAACTGGCTCTTCGTAAAAACAATTAACCTTAGAGCCTCCACCAGCCATATATGCATGTAGTGATAGTTATTATTCATCATTGCTCTATGGTGTGAATTTGCCAGTACATTCAATGTACTGGCCCTTTGTGGCTGCAACGTCTCATGTTGCAGGATTCTTACGACGAGTAAGTGATACGTTAGGGTTACGATTTCTACACTCAACTTTGTCGTTGGTGTTCATGGGAATCCACAACCTTGTTGTTACTTCCGCTATTTGGATTGAGGTAATAGTATTTACGTTACTTTATACATGTGATTTACCTCTGTTATAAATCCTCGAGTGCTGTGTGTGTCAGAATACCGATCCAGGGATGACACTTAAGCACAGAGACTTGACCGTCTGAGGTCGGGTCGCTACAGTGTATGTGTGTGTGTGGTCATATGCTTGATACATACAAAGTTTTCTCACCACCATACCGTTCATCTTTTAAATTTGCATTTGCAATGAAAAACTTACTAGGGATACCATGAAATGTGAAATCCACGTTGAGATTACTATATCACTGATACGTCTCCAATGTATCTATAATTTTTGATTGTTCCATGCTGTTATATTATCAATCTTGGATGTTTTATAATCATTTTATAGTAATTTTATATCATTTTTTGGTACTAATCTATTGACATAGTGCCAAGTGCCAGTTGTTGTTTTTTCCATGTTTTTTACATCGTAGAAAATCAATATCAGGCGGAGTCCAAATGCCACGAAACTCCACAATGATTTTTTATGGGGCAGAAGGAACACAACGGGCCCTGGTTGTGCCTGGGGGTACCCCGAGGGGGGCACAACCCACCAGGGCACGCTAGGAGGCCCAGGCGCGCCCTGGTGGGTTGTGCCCACCTCGGTTGCCCCAGACCGCCTCTTTGCTCTATAAATACCCAAATATTCCAGAAACCCTAGAGGCATCGACGAAATATTCATCCAGCCGCCGCAGAATCCAGAACCACCAGATCCAATCTAGACACCATCTCGAATGGGGTTCACCACCTCCATTGGTGCCTCTCCGATGATGCGTGAGTAGTTCTTCGTAGACCTTCGGGTCCGTAGTTAGTAGCTAGATGGCTTCATCTCTCTCACTAAATTCTCAATACAATGGTCTCTTGGAGATCCATATGATGTAATTCTTTTGCGGTGTGTTTGTTGGGGTCTGATGAACTTTGAGTTTATGAACAGTTATATCTTTTTATATCCATGAAAGTTATTTGAGTTTCTTTGATCTCTTATATGCATGATTATTTGGGTTTTGTTTGGCCAACTTGATCTATTTATCTTGCAATGGGAAGAGGTGCTTTGTAGTGGGTTCGATGTTACGGTGCTTGATCCTAGTGACAGAAAGGGAAACGACACGTATGTATCGTTGCTACTAAGGATAAAACGATGGGGTCTATCTCTACATAGATAGATCTTGTCTACATCATGTCATCGTTCTTATTGCATTACTCCGTTTTTCCATGAACTTAATACACTAGATGCATGCTGGATAACGGTCGATGTGTGGAGTAATAGTAGTAGATGCAGGCAGGAGTCAGTCTACTAGTCTTGGACGTGATGCCTATATAATGAGCATTGCTTGGATATCGTCATGATTATTTGAAGTTCTATCAATTGCCCAACAGTAATTTGTTTACCCACTGTTTGCTATTTTTCTCGAGAAAAGCCACTAGTGAAACCTATGGCCCCCGGGTCTTCTTTCTCATATATTTGCCTTTGCGGTCTACTTTTTCCTTGCATTTATTTTCAGATCTATTAAACCAAAAATATAAAAATACCTTGTTGCATTTAATTTCTATTTATTTTATTTGGCGCTCGATCTATCAATTTATTACAACTTATTCCTGTCCGCACGCCGTTTCCGGCGCCATTACCCGAAAGGGATTGACAACCCCTTTAACACGTCGGGTTGCGAGCGGTTGTTATTTGTGTGCATGGGCTGTTTACGTTGTGTTGCTTGGTTCTCCTACTGGTTCGATAACCTTGGTTTCATAACTGAGGGAAATACCTACCGCCGCTGTGCTGCATCATCCCTTCCTCTTTTGGGAAATACCCACGTAGCTTCAAGCAACATCAAAAGGAATTTCTGGCACTGTTGCCGGGTAGGATCTTCAACATATACTAGGTTCCTAATCACAAATCTCATCTCCTCGCAATTTAAATTATTTTCCATTTGCCTCTCATTTTCCTCTCCCGCATTTCACAAAAATTTGCCGTTGTATTCGCCTCTCTTTCCTGTTGGCCGTTTTCTTGTCAGATCTATCCCTTGCTTGCAATCATGAGTGATTTTGGTATGGCACCAACAGATGATGGCCTAACTCCTAAAATTGGACGTATGGGCAATCTGGATGCTAAAACTTTTATCTTGGGGCAAGGGAATGTTATGGGAAAAGAACGTATCCAAGGATTTTTCAATTGTATGGGAAATTTCAGTCTTGATGATGCTCCTATACTTAAAACTACTAGATCTTCTGCGGATGCTGTTTCAACACTAGTTCTGAAGCTTGAAAGTAAATTTATTCATACTCATCCTACTTTGCAAAGATTGTTTTTTGAGCTTCCCGAAATAAAGAATCCTAGAGCCAAGAAGTTGGCCACTCTCGTTCTTATGAATGAGTTTGACTATATAATTCGGGAAGCTAGGGAAATCTTTGATTTTTATGGTATGAATCATGAAAAACCTGTGATAGATGAAATTCTTTACAATAGTGATTATGCACTAAGGCATTTGCTTGGGGATAACAAAATCTTTGATGAGAATCTTTAAAAAGAAGTCCCCATTCTAGATATAATCCAACAAGTTTCCAATAATGTTAATCAACATTACTCCTGGATTGTTGCGGGAAATCAAAGGGGTTATGATGAAAACCAACTAAGGATTGCTAAAGTTTCCATGGATAATATGTTTTATGTTGTGTTTACAAAATCCCATGATGAAAACACCTCTAAGAAAATTAAGAAGAAGAAGGATAACAAAACTTAGATCCTTGCCTTATGCCTAGCTAAGGGCGTAAAACTATAGCGCTTGTTGGGAGGCAACCCAATGAATAAATTTTATTTTTGCTTTTTGCTTTCTGTTCTTGTGTGTTAGAACAATTATGCTACTTTTATGATTGTGTTTTTTGTGTTTCAATTAGTGTTTGTGCCAAGTACAACCAATAGTGTCTTCTTGGGTGATGGTTGTTTGATCTTGCTGAAAAAGATAGAAACTTTGTGCTCACGAAAATAATTGTTAAAAATCACCAGAACGTGATAAAATGCTAATTATTTTTTCAGAAGATTAATATACAAATTATCTAGGTCGTCCTTGTTTTCCGAATTTTTGGAGTTCCAGAAGTATGCGAACAAATCAGATTGCTACAGACTGTTCTGTTTTGACATATTCTGTTTCTTTATGTTGTGTGCTTATTTTGATGGCTCTATGGTTTTCTTTGATGAGTTTTTTGCCATAGAAAAGTTGGAATGCAATAGATATAATACAAAAAATATGAATTGGTTTGATACATCCGTTATAGTAGTGATTTATTTTTCTTACACTAACGGATCTCACGAAGGTTTTGGTGAGTTTTGTGTGATTGAAGTTTTCAAGTTTTGGGTTATCTTACGATGGATGAAAGAAGGATAGAAGTGCCTAAGCTTGGGGATGCCCCGGCACCCCAAGCTATTATCCAAAAATGAGCAACCAACTAAGCTTGGGGATGCCCCCCGAGTGGCATCCCCGCTTTCTTCCAACGACTATCGGTATTTTACTCGAAACTATATTTTTATTCGTCACATGATATGTGTTTTACTTGGAGCGTCTTGTATGATATGTGTCTTTTCTTGTTTTATTTTGTGTTTTAAGTCGTCATTCCTTGCTGGACACACTTATTTGGGAGAGCCAAAATTATGTCATGACTTGTTAGAATTGCTCTCTATGCTTCACTTAATTTTTTATGAGCAATAGGACTTGCTCTAGTGCTTCACTTATATCTTTTTGAGCACGGTGTGCTTAGTATTTTTGAAGAAATTCTCTCTTGCTTCACTTAGATTTATTTGAGAGTTAGTAAAATTTTCAAGAAATTCTCTCTTGCTTCAATTAAATTATTTTGAGAGAAAGAATAAAATTATGCTCTTGATCTTCACTTATATTTGTTTGAGCTTATGAAAAGCAACACATGAAAATTAGTCCCAAAGTGATAGATATCCAAGAAGGATGTAATAAAAACTTTCATGAAGATGATTGGACAAAATAAACTTGATTCTTAGTAATAGTTGTGAGAATGATGATGTGAAATTTGAGTTATGTTGATGAATAATTATGCTTTAGTAAGAATGTTGGTGTTAAGGTTTGTGATTCCCTATGCAAGTACAAAAGTCAATAGTCATGCAATGAAATTATATCCTACTTGTGGTGCATTATTCGGTGTTATTTATGCTTACTGCTTGCTTATGAGATTATCCGTTTCTTTGTTGGTCGCTTCTCAATCTTTTGCTAGCCTTCATTTTGCACCAAGTATGATCTCTACTTGTGCATCCAAAATCCTTTAAACTAGTTTTGCCTCATGAGTCCACTATATCTACCTATATAAGGTATTCTTTTGCCGTTCTAAGAAAATTAGCATGTGCCATCTCTAACTTTCAAAATAAACTTCTCTTTTGTGTGTTTGTTTCGCTCGCGGAGCGGTGAGGGGTGGCTAATATTTTCCATGTTGGATGTGTTATTCTACGATGAGTGTTTATTCACTTGTCATTGCACGAGAGTAAGGCAAATGTTTTAGAGATGCCTAGTCCCGAAATGCAAAAATGAATTTACTTTATGTTGTCAAATAATAAATTCCTTGGAAAGTGTTGGTATGGAGGGCACCCGTGGATACGGTTAGCCATGGAAAGTGAAAGTATGGTGGAAAAAGGAATAAACTTTATTTTCTATTTGGGAACCGCCTGTGGCATATCTAGCATGGAAAGTGTTGGGAACTCTAAGTCATTTTCGTTGGTGGGATGGATACACCTCTAAAAATGTTTTTATATCTAATTTTTCGCTTTGAGCTCTAGCACCTCTACAAATCCCTACTTCCCTATGCGAAGGGCCTTTCTTTTACTTTATGCAATTTTTATTTTTGAATTTGAGTCTCCACCTTCTCTCATAAAAGCACCAACTAGGAGGCAATATGATCGTACTTAAGTATTGGGTGTAGCTAATATTCGAGTGTGTTTCATGAATGGATCAATGGTTGAGCATGATGGGCTAGGGATAACTTATTTTAGCGTTGATATTTTGAAAGACATGGTTGCTTGTTGATATGCTTGAGTAGCTAAATTATTATGTCAAAACTAGACTATTGCTTTGAATCACATAAAAGTCCAATTGTCCATGCTATAAAGAAAAGAATGTGATATGACATGATAGGAAGCATTCCACATCAAAAATTCTATTTTTACCACTTACATACTCGAGGATGAGTAGGAGTTAAGCTTGGGGATGCTGATACGTCTCCAACGTATCTATAAAAATTTTATTGTTCCATGTCGTTATATTATCAATCTTGGATGTTTTATAATCATTTTATAGTCATTTTATATCATTTTTTGGTACTAACCTATTGACATTGTGCCAAGTGCCAGTTGTTTTTTCCATGTTTTTTACTTCACAGAAAATCAATATCAGACGGAGTCCAAATGCCACGAAACTCCATGATGATTTTTTATGGGCCAGAAGGAACACAACTGTCCCTAGTTGCGCCTGGGGGTGCCCCTAGGGGTCACAACCCACCAGGGCGCGCCAGGAGGCCCAGGCGCGACCTGGTGGGTTGTGCCCACCTCGGGTGCCCACTGGACTGCCTCTTAGCTCTATAAATACCCCAATATTGCAAAAACCCTAGAGGCATCAACGAAATATTCATCCAGCCGCCGCATTGTCCAGAACCACCAGATCCAAGCTAGACACCACCTCAGATGGGTTTCACCACCTCCAGTGGTGCCTCTCCGATGATGCGTGAGTAGTTCTTTGTAGACCTTCGGGTCCGTAGTTAGTAGCTAGATGGCTTCCTCTCTCTCGCTGAATTCTCAATACAATGGTCTCCAGGAGATCCATATGATGTAACTCTTTTGCTGTGCGTTTGTTGGGATTTGATGAACTTCAAGTTTATGATCAGTTATATCTTTTTATATCCGTGAAAGTTATTTGAGTTTCTTTGATCTCTTATATGCATGATTACTTTTAGCCTCGTATTTCTTCTCCAATATTTGGGTTTTATTTGGCCAACTTGATCTATTTATCTTGCAATGGGAAGAGGTGCTTTGTAGTGGGTTCGATCTTACGGTGCTTGATCCCAGTGACAGAAAGGGAAACGACACGTATGTATCGTTGCTACTAAGGATAAAACGATGGGGACTATCTCTACATAGATAGATCTTGTCTACATCATGTTATTTCATCAACTTAATACACTAGATGCATGTTGGATAGCGGTCGATGTGTGGAGTAATAGTAGTAGATGCAGGCAGGAGCCGGTCTACTAATCTTGGACGTGATGCCTATATAATGATCATTGTCTGGATATCGTCATGATTATTTGAAGTTCTATCAATTGCCCAACAGTAATTTGTTTACCCACCGTTTGGTATTTTTCTCGAGAGAAGCCACTAGTGAAACCTACGGCCCCCGGGTCTTCTTTCTCAAATATTTGCCTTTGCAATCTAATTTTTCCTTGCATTTATTTTCAGATCTATTAAACCAAAAATACCAAAATACCTTGATGCATTTTATTCCTATTTATTTTATTTGGCGCTCGATCTATCAATTTTTTACAACTTATTCTCGTCCCCACGCCGTTTCTGGCGCCGTTACCCGAAAGGGATTGACAACCCCTTTAACACGTCGGGTTGCAAGTGGTTGTTATTTGTGTGCAGGCGGTGTTTACGTTGTGTTGCTTGGTTCTCCTACTGGTTCGATAACCTTGGTTCCATATCTGAGGGAAATACATACCAACATTGTGTTGCATCATCCCTTCCTCTTTGGGGAAATACCGACGTAGCTTCAAGTGACATCAATCACAAACTCACTCTAATTCAAGAACTCGTCATAAATCAATTACCACGTTGAGATTACTATTTGCAAGGAAAATACAGGCATTGTAATACACATAGATTCGTTCGGCAATTTAAAAGGTTCATGCCGTATTCTCGAATGGTAGGACCCAACGGCGTACCAGCTAGACCTTGGCTCGTGTTGATCCTAAAAAATGGGCTCGTGTCCTTCTGGTGGCGTGCGTGGTACTCACATTAGCCAACCCCAACCAGTCAAGCCTCCGCGTTTCGAGTCGAAATATCTGGCGGCCAGAATTCCAGCCCTAGGAAATTCCCCTCATGTCCCCGGTCCATAATGACTACCGATGAACAATGGAGGGATGCTTTAGTAACTAGACAACATTACCTACCGTGCCGAGCATGGTTCAATTCCCTCGGTCGTCGCTACCCAAGATCACCCGTCAACTGCATTTCCTAGTACTAATAGGAGTACTACACGAGGATGAGCACATAATTGAGCCCGTCTGTTCGTGCCTAGTACTTGAGTTAATATATCAGGCAATGCACTGGTACGGAGGGATTATCCTTTTACTCTGCATATATAACTTGTCTGAAGTCTAACTAAGCAAAATGTTTGACCAAATCCTTTTTTAAGAAATACAACAGGAAAGATGTATCGCTTCAAAATTTATTGCATGATGTAGGTTACGATATTGTTTCGAATCCTGGATTTTAAATTTCAAAAAATCCAAAAGTGACCAAAATTCATGAAACTGAGCATGGTCACGTGATATGGCACAAACATTCCTACATAAATTTTTTCTTCAATTTGAGACAAGCTGCTTATGACAAGTTGCACAAATGAAGAGCCAAGGTATTTTGGAACAAAGACCTATCATGTTAAGGCAAACGCTTTCACTATTGAAACCGTGGGCGTTTACGTGCCGCCATGAGTCCCACTTCTCATCAGCAGGTGCCGTCCGAGCAAGCGTGTGAGTCGACGGGAGGTGTGCGAGCAGACAACTGTGCCGGCTGACAGGGAGGCGTGCGAGCAAACCGCTGTGCAGGCTCACCGGGAGGCGAGCCCTTTGACCAGGTTCCGCCGCCCACCTTCGTCCCAACTGCTCCCACTTTTAATGTCACCGGTGCCGCAGTTTAAAATCAACCCCGCACTACCCGGTATCGCTACAATCTTATCTCTTCCTCTCTGATTCTCCTGTCATCTACCTCCAACCAGCCTGACCTAACCGTACGCCATGACGTATCACGATGGTCTGCCCTTAGTCTTCCAGTTTCCTGAGGAAGACACCCAGTCGGAGTCTCAAGAACATAAGGCGCTTTGGGATGAGGTTGAACCGGCCTTGCGGGAAGACGTCGCGCATGTCCCGGCTCCCGTTCCGGCTCCCGTTACCCCGACTACGCCAGCACCCATCCCCGTGGCATTGATGGGCTGGGATCCGCACATTCTCGCCGAGCTTGATGCCACGGGGTTCCACGAGGTCCCCGCCGACTTTCACGTGCTCGTGCACCGGCCAGCGCATGCGCCTGCGCGTGCACTGACACGCACGCCCGTGCACCTACTAGCGCATGCGCATGCACGTGCACTGATGTGCACGCCCATGCCGGTACCCGTGCACACGAATGTCTCTGCCGCGCCATTGCCAGCGCATGTCCCCGCGCGGGTGCCAGTGCCCCCCTCAGCGGCATGGATGGCCGCCGTCGACCACGTCCTTGCACCAATGCCAGTCGCCTCCTCCCGCCAGTTGACTCGCTCCTGGAGACCGAAGTCCAGAACATTGTGGCCTTCCTAGAAGATTGGGCCAACGTCCAGGAGTACGCCAACAACGGCGCAAGCCATCGCCGTCGGTCAGTGGCCCGACGACACACAGAGCACGGCAGAGGAGCCGCTTCCCACCACAATACGCCCCCGCCGCCGCCGCGTAATCTAAATTTGCCATGAAAAACGTTCGGATTGCCATGCTTAAAATCCGAACGTTTATCATTTCCATTTATTTTATATCAATCGTCCTATGAATGTAAAGTCGGAGTCAGACTGAATGAAATCTATGGTTTAATCAATTGAATGTTTTGCTAGAGCCGTATCAAATTAAATATAAAACGTCATCAAGCCACATGTATTCCTTCTCATCCAACGACCTAGACTGCTTCAATGTCGAGCGCTCAACACGTTTAGTGTGTAGTTAATTTCATGCCAAAAATAGAGCTAATCACATAATAACACGCAAATAATATCCTACTTAATATCCGCATGCACTTAATATACTTCCAAATTAACGTGCATTGCATGTACACATTGACTAGTACTACTAGTAGGTGAAATTGGTGCCGTAGCTTGTGAACGCCCAGATATGGTCAACGGCAACATCGCCCGCGAGTTCTTCGTGTTTGCCCGTGCGTCTAAACGCACAAAGGGAGGAAAGAGAGAGCACACATGGAACCCACCAGTAAGTGAAGGCGAATAGTACGTGCTAACGAGCCGGTCCCACTAATGTACTAAAAAATATTACATGTTATCCATTAAATAGGTTGTGGTAATATAAAATCATTATATTAACAAAGGGGGGTACAACAAACATTGTTGTTCTACGTATGTTGCCTATTGACATGCGGCTTGAAGGCCCTGGTCGCATGTTCAATCCTCGTCCTTTATTTTTTTAATTTGTATATGGGTCCAAATTTGTTTCATGATAGGTGGGCCCCTCGGTGTGTAGTTTGTAGCACTTTAATTTGTGGGTCGAAATTTGTTCCATTCCAGGTGGACTATCGGTGTGTAGTTTTGTAGCTTATTTGTAATAATTAAAGAGAACAACATAGTTTTTTGCAATAATACCATGGTGCAATGTTGAAGGCAAGAAAGGACGTGTGAGATAGCGATGACCGAGCCAGAGGGAAATCAATTGGGGGAGGTGGGGGTTGCAATGATGTTTGGAGTAGTTGTGGGCTGAATGCTACGAAAATACAATCTAAACCCACCGGAATAAATGCCTACACAAATTAATCCAAGGTTGGAGTCCCCCTCACAATGTAAATAGCTCTGGCTTTGCGAGGGATGGAGAGGTAGCTTCAATGTGTGGAAGATACGGCGTGAGAAAGCGAGGTCAATCGAGAGATATATAGATAGAGAGACAAAGTGAGTGTGGTTCGACATTCATTGAAAAGATATATATGCTCTGGAGAGATATTGTCAGATTGAGCTTTTGGGAAGGGTGAGGGATGTAAGATAGAGCTTGAGAGATGATCCAGTCACAGACATGTAGGTATATTTTGTGCGTGGGAGGAAGCAAGGTCAATCGATTACATATATAAAGGGAGAGAGATTGAGCGAATGTGGGTCATCGTGCGATCGAAAGAGCGAGACAGGTTGGAGAGAGTGACCTAGATAGACAGTGTGCGTGAGAGAGTATACAATATGAATATGTTGAATTGGGCTCAAACATGGAGATATATCATTTGTGTCCGAGAAAGAGCGAGGTCAATCGAGACATACAGAGAGAGAGAGAGAGAGAGGGAGGGAGAGAGCGAGAGAGAGAGAGAGAGAGAGATGAGCAAGCGTAGCCCACCATGAGGTCGAAAGAGTGGGGCGGCTTGGATGGACTGACCTAGATAGACAATCTGCGTGAGAGAGTATAGAGTGTGTCGATCGAGGCCCGAACGGGGAGATATATCATTTGTGTGTGAAAGAAAACAAGGTTAATCGAGACTCAGATAAATAGAGCTAGATTGAGCGAGTGTGGCCCGCCGTGCGGAAGAAAGAGTGAGATAGTCTCGAGGGAGTGACCTAGATAGACATAGTGCGTGCGTGCGCACGAGAGGTTGGGGGGCTAGATAGGTAATGCATGTATCTAGCGAGAGAGGGTGGGAGGGAGAGAGAGAGAGCTCGGCATGGGGTGGAATGGCGGGCGTGTGAGGTAAATACATTTGGTAACAGAGTGGGAAAATGTGGTTGTGTAGTTGAGAGAGTTAGAGATCGAAACATGGAGAGAAAGAATGAACGTGTGTCGGAAACCGATAGCTTCCTAAGGTGGTTAGGAGAGGAAGATTGACCAATACAGGAAGTATGTAGCGTGTGTGCCGAGGGAGGGGTGGCGCTAAAAACAACATTTGAATGTAGATAGTGCGGGACTTAATATCTATGTTTCTATTCGGTGTACATTGTAAGATTTCAACTGAGGACCATGCATATGGGTAATTATTTCAAATTCGTAACATACTAGGTTTGGAAAAGTTGACATTGACTCGATTGTTGTGCTATTTTGTAGGTCGTATGTTTGACTCCATCCAAAGTTTTCTCACTACCATGGTGTTCATCATATACATATGAATTTGTACTTAAAAAGTAGCATGGATACCGTGAAATGCGAAATCCACATTAGAATTGGAGATTGCTATGTGACACACACTCTAATTCAAATAACTAATTATGTGACACACACTCTAATCCACGTTAGCATGGATACCGTTTTGATTTTTTTTCAAATAACTCCTCATTAATTAATTTGTAGTATCTTGTTTTGAATGACTAATTATTTGCAAGGAAAACATGGGCATGGTAATACATACAGATTCGTTTGCAAATGAAAGAAGATTCGTTTCCATTCTCAAATGTAGGCGCACCAGGAAGACCAGGGCCGTGTCGTGGTGGTCGCGTGTGTCGTACGGACGCTTAGCACCCAGCAACCCACCCCCTCCCTCCCTCCCCCCCCCCAAACAAAAAGAATGACGACAAAATAATTTTGCGCTTCCACGTTTCGGATTGAAATATCTGGCGGCCCCAATTCCAGCCCTGCAAAATCTCCCTTCTCCACCGTCCCATTCCGCGCCCAGATTGCTCAAATCCCTAATTCGCCGCCAACCCAAGCAAATTTCGAATCGCCCCTCGTCTCGTCTCTTTCCCCACCTCTGTGCCGGACGACGACGACGACGGTCGCGCTTCACCACCGCACCGGAGCTCCCTCATCTACGCCCTCGTCCACCGCACCGGGTGGTCCACCGACAACGTCGGCCGCCGCAACCGACGTGCCTCACAGACACCGACTTCCACCGCATCAGGTGCACTTCACCGACGCCGTCTCCCACCTCACCGGGGCTACTTCACCGAGCACATCGTCGCACCTCCGCCCCCATGAGGCCGTTGGGGCTTCACCAACGGTCTCGTCCACCGCATTGTAGCGCTCCACTGCCACTCAAGATCTGCATCCGTGCGCGGCCAGCCAATGCCAGCGCATCACCCTCAATGGCTCTGAAGTGACCCGCACTCTAGCTAGGCAAGCATGCCCAAACGCCGGTCCGAACTAGGTATCCACACATCACTCCCTTGTGCACTGTTCTGACGATGTTTGGATATCCTTTCACTGCTCTCTTAGCTTACACGCCTATGCAACTCTGACTTTAACTCTTGTTTCTTCTGGAGATATCATCTGAAACAAGCAAAACCATTTTTTTAGCGAAGCATGACGGCACTACGGGATCTGGTACACATCCTGCACACCCGTATAACCTTGTAAGTATCTGTCCTCCGGTACAAAAGCAAGGTCGATTCCTCTTATTTGATCAACCATTCGCGTGCCAAAAATGCAGAGGGGGTGCAAGGAGCACAAGGCCTGCACATCCAAGCAAGTGGTAACATGGACTTGTACATGGAACATCCCAAGCGCAAGCAGAGCTGCAGTGAGCCTGTACAATGAGCTTGGGTAAGTCCCTACATTTCATTTAATTCGTACTGGCCTGCGTGTATGATTTGTGTGCAGTGGCAGATCCACGAATTCAATTTACCAGGGGCGAACATTTAACTTAAAAAATACGAAGGCACTTGCACTCCGGAAATCAACATAACTTGAGAAATGTGAAGCTACATGCACTTTGAAAACCAACTAAAGATCCAAAGTAGTTCAGATTATAAAACACTAAATGATGCAAGCACCAAAAAACATAAAATGCAACATGGTGTACAAGGACTACTAACATGGTCTGTACCTGCTTGAACTATTCATTCTCTGGCTGAAAATAACAAAGTGTAATTGCACCTATAACCAGTGCACAAACTGCATATCAATATATCTATCATGCACAAGTATGCTAATAGTTTCAAACAACAGATTAGAAAAGTATTTATGCTACGTTGTCATGATACGGGGACTTTCTGATAGATGGCCTCGATGTTTCCTCAAGCCATGAAAATGTACAATAATTTGCTTGTCATCAATGCCTGCAAATCTCTATGTCTCTCTCAACATAGCAGATCATCATTAGACACTAAATCCTTCAAAGGGAGCTTGCAAAATGCTTGCATTAGATCCCTCATTAGACACTATATGTTCATCATCAGGAGCATGCAAAATGTTTGCATCAAATCCTTCATTAGCAGTCTGTTCATTAGACACTTCAGGATCAAGAACAACATGAGCTTGTATGTTTGCACCGGAAACTTGAACTTGATAAGATACATAAGATTCAGTTAGTTCAGTATTGATTGGAGGAGTTATAAAATAAGCAGAAATTGGTTTCATTTTCTCATAGATTCCCTACATACAAGCAGTTTTACAACACCGTCAAGTTTAACTATTGGCCAGAAATTGAACAATTGAATTAGATATAATCAGGGATGTGATGTACCTGCTCGTTAGGCATGCTTCTCTTGCAAGCTGCGACTGTCCGTTTGCGCAAGCTCGATGCCATGCCCGTGCTGCCGCCGCCGCCTCCCACGCAGGCTACACCCAGGGTTGGATCTTCTTCTTCTTGTCCTTCCATTCGCTTGAAGCCCGGTGACCGCCCTCCAACAAGGGCGCAAGGAAGTGTTGTGTCGGTCTGTCCAGCGGCGGCTAGATTAGGAGCAAACCAGACTGGAGGCTGGAGCGAACGAATTGGGATTTTTCCTGCTGTCGATCGATATGGGAGGCGCTCGTTTGTGCCGCGAGCCTGCTATAGGGCATGCCTTGCACTTACGTTATTGGCCCATCCAAATTGAAACATTTTTCTTCATTTTACAATGTCTGCTCGAGCGTTGGGACGAAAAAAACTAGCCTGGGCCAACCTGGACGACTCAAACTAGGTGCACACTTTCCAGCCACCCGAGGCGGCCGCCCATACCAGCCCCTACGGTGGCGTCGCCCCTTTTTGCGTGTATGATTGGGGTAGTGAAAAATATTCCAGTGGCGCTTTTGATTTACCCACAGAATGGTTGAATTTCTTGTTTCTATGAACTGAGTTCGCCAATAACGTGAAGGATGCCGGTCTTTTCATCCTATTGTAGATTGCTTAGATCTCGATATGCCAAATGTAATCGCATGAAATATACAGTAAAAGCCAGTGTGATGTGTGTGGTACAACTAGTCTGACTACACGTCCTCATATAACATATCAATGACGCACCATCTTACCAGATTAACCATTTGACTTACCAATGCAGTGTGGGAAGAAAGAAGTATTGGGACTGTATATCCAAGCAATTGATGCTATGGACTCCTTCGTAGAACCTTGTAAGCGAAAAAGAAGTTGCAGTGTGCCTGTACAAAGAGCTAGCGTAAGTTCAGTTACCTGCTTCTCAGAATTTTAGTTAGTCACTTATTGCAAAATTGTTCAATTACGTTGCTTGGCTTAATTTAGTTTGCTACTGATTACATAATGCCATAGCATGTTAATCCTATTATAGACTGCGCCAATCTATGTGTTTGATACTTACTGTTAAGAATTACCTTTTTGCCTGAACTTAAATAGCTACTTAAGCACATAGATAGCTGGTCATATGTACTTCTAGGGTGCAGCAGAATTCACGTGTAATTTACGTTCTGATACCCTGTTTGTTTAAATGGTTTGCTGTTATAACTTGTAGCACTAGTAAAGTTTGCATGTTCATAGATAGACAACTGTCAGGTTTATATGAGGGACACCATCTTTTTAACTTATATATGTGTTGGAATCATTTTGCTTACATCAAAGAAATTTACAGATGTCTGTGTTGCTGGTAAACGGTACCGACTTGTTACTTTAATATGTTGCCAAGAACTTGTTAGTTTTACTAGTTCATGTGTAATTAAATACGTTGCGAAAATTGGTTAGTTTTACTAGTTTGATGTTAGTTTCTTATGGCTCTTGCAAAACTTTATTTATTCATTTCTAACATTCAAGTTTGCAGGATCCAATTGAAACTCCGTCGGCACAACAGGTATGTTTTCAGAAACTTCCTTGTTTACCTGGTTTGCTGTTGTAACTTGTTGTAATCATCTTACCAACTTCAAGTTTTCAGGATCCAATTGGAAGTCCAATTGCACAGCAGGTACATTTTCAAAATTATATTTGTGTAACAGGTTTGCTGTTGTAACTTGTTGCTCTAATCAAGTTACGGACTACTCAACTTTTCAGGATCCAAGAGAAACTCCAATGCCACAACAGGTTCCTTTTGCAAAACTTGTTTGTTTAACTGCTTTGCTGCTGCAACCGGTTGCTCTAATCAACTTTTCAAGATCCAAGAGAAACTCCAATGCCACAACAGGTACCTTTTGCAAATCTTGTTTGTTTAACTGCTTTGCTGCTGCAACAACCGGTTACAATGATGTTAATAACTACTTTTCAGCATCCAATTGAGACTCTTTAATTCCTTGTTTGTTTAATTGGTTTGTTGTTATAACTCCCAGTTGAGATGTTTTGCTAACTTCAACTTTTCAGAATCCAATCGGAACTTTAATTACAAAATAGGTTAGCCCAAGATCAAAGACCGAGGTCCCCATGGACGTTGTATCATCCCACAGCAGTGGCACCGGCCCAATCGTGCATCATGAATTACCAACTGCTGATGCTCTAGAGGCTAAACTAGTGGTAGAAAGAGATTCTGCTTCTGCACTTAGAGATGAAGTTGACATGTTGAGGAAGCAAACATCACAATCACAAGCAATACTCAAGACAACCATTAAATATTTGGTGGATTTCAAAACGAAGCAAACTGAGACTGACCGCATTGTTAAGGTCCTGAAGGAAAAAAGGGAAATTAAATTCCCACTTGGTAAATCATAGGTGAAATGTTCTTTCCATCTTTGAATAACCTTTGTGTTGTTTGTTCATGTTATCGGTCAAACCATTTGTTTTAGAGATCATGTAATAATTGTCTTTTGTTTTTTGGTTTGTAATTTTATTTGAGCACAAGTTTGTATTAATTGATAAGACTCGGAGACATTTCATTTTGATTGCTGTGCCAGACCTACAAATATGCCAACCGGGTTGAACATGCATTCAGCAATAATAGTAGTATAGATGGACCATAAGTGGCACGCATCGGAAAGGTCCAAGATGTTGTACTAGCTTCGCTAAAAAAAGGATGCTCTTCTAGCAAAAAGTAGTACAGCGGCCAGGCTTATGTATGTTAGTTGATATTATTGATCCATATACTCTATAAGTGTTTATATGTCTGTTAGTTTTGTACATTATTGGTTGATTGACTCGGTATTTGCATCTTGATACATCGCTTATGTACATATCTAAATGGGAGTACACATTATGCTGCGTGTGACATTTGAGTTGGACATAAAGTGTTCCAAATATTCGAATTCACCTTAAAGTGGATTCTAGCTTCTGAATTCGAGTATCGGCATTTGTAAATCATATTCATATATGACAGTGGAATACATCTTTGTCATGCTTTTGAAGATATATAAAAACACACAGAATGATTTATAAATATTCGTATAGGAATACAAAATGGATTCGAATTTAGTTGCGAGGGTAAACGTGGATGCTTATTGTCCCAAAATTCGAAAGAAGAGGCAAAATGTCCACTCCCACGTCGGCTACCTGAAGCCAAGTGTTTGGGAGATGGGAATTACTGTCTACCCCTCACACGGACAATCCATCGGCCCGATTTCCACTGCTCTCAATAGGGGTAGGTTAGTAAGTTCAATTAGACGTGAGACGACCACCTCTGAGCCCATTCTGACACGGTGGGCGCCAAACATGGGCGGCAAAACACATTTGATTCAAGCTCGTCCGAAAGACCTCTATTTCTCCCTCCATTTTCCCATTCATACACGGTGGGCGGCAAAACAAACTCGACTCGGCCAAAATCGATGTAGGAAAATATTTTCAATAGGGGCAGGTTTGTAACTTCACTCAGACGTGACACAACCGCCCTACCTGTCAGCCCCGTTCATACATCATGGGCGCCAACCATGGGTGCCAAAACACCATCTCCTCGCCCGAAATCACTCTGCGCAAATATTGGCGAGATGCAAGATTACCGTCCTATCTCCAACCGACGAGACGTCCAAATTTTAAACGAGGGCTAAGTTCGTAACTTTTCCATATTTCAGACAGGCGCGTCCCAAAAACATGGTTCCCCGTACGGCTCCCTCCATTTTCCCATTCATACACCGTCCGCGCTAGAACACCATCCCCACACCAGCCTCCTCCGTCCGCCACCCCATCCATCGCCGTCGTCCTCCACCCCATCCATCGCCACCGTCCTCCACCATGCCGGGGCGCCTACCAAGACCACATCGTCCGCTTCTAGAGATGGATGTTTCTCATCCACGGCGACGGACCAAGAGCCTTGCATCGCGTCCTCTCGCTTCATCGGCGCCGTCGTCCTCTTTGCCGGGGCCGCTCACACGACCTTCTCTTCCACCGCAACGGGACTTATCCCCTGATGCACCCGTCTACCATCGCAGATCTGCTTCAACGCCACCGACAGCCATCGCACCCCCGATGCCTACACGGCGCCGCAAGAGAAGTGGTACTTCATATCTCCTCAACTTTTTGATCTCAACCAAAAAATAGATCATAACTTGGTTACTGTACTTTCTTTTCAGCTCTTAGAATTTAGTTCTTAGCTCGAAGCAAACAATGGATGCTAAATAGCATTTCCCCGGTTTGCAGCTTTAAATCTGCCATGGCACAGTCATAATAGGGTTTAATTGATCATGCTTAGGGTTTAATTGATCATGTTGGTTCCGTGGTGGTTTCTTTAATAGAAATCGGAGGGGAAACCCTCTTTTGCTAAAAAAATGCTTAGGGTTTCCCCCTTTTATGATCACTATACGATCAGCATACGTGCTTCGTGTCATAATAGCACTGCTCCACCCATCAAGCTAAACAAGCTTAGTTGTTCAAATATGAATCTGATATTATTAAAACAGAGTCGTTTAATTGGTCAGCTAAATGTTCCTAATTTAGTTTCGAAAATGCATGTTCGCCGCTCGGGTGTGTATCTCTACAGGGTGCCCACAGTGGGCCGCGGCCCACCCTGGGATTTTGGGTCGGCCCAGGCCCCGATTCCCCTCTGTTCTGCTGCGCGCTTCCGGTCTCTAATCGCCCCCAGCCGCCTGCCTCGCCGGTGACTTGCCGTCCCCAGACGGCATGACTCTAGGAGGAGACGCCGAACTAACAGGAGGTTAGGAGCCGCTTGCCTAATAGAGTCACCGCTGCCCGGGCGCGCCGCCGTGCCTACTTTCCCAGTCTGTTCAGGGCTCAGGCGTGCAGCACCCACTAAGCCAACCTGATTTATCCTGAGATACGTCCTCAACACTCAGCAGCCACTCCTCATCACCCATTTTCTAATTTCATTACTCATTAGGTAGGACTGTCATTAGGGTTTATTGTGTGCTCAATGCTACCTACACTTAATGGTTCAAATGTATTTCGGTAATCTTTAGTACCTGTAAAGTTCACAAGGTTTTCAAAATTCCGGCCCTAGGAACAGACACTAGTCATTTTGGATTGTTGGTCGTAGTGACATTGACCCAGATTACAAGTGCAGGCCAGGTTTGTTGACAATTTTACTTGTCTTTCTTACTCATTCGATATGATATCCAATTATTCACGTCGATTAGTTGCAAACAATAAGTGCTAGACAAACTTGTTAATTCAGATTTTGGAAGGTCTCTTACTACAGTTACAATTCTGCATACTTGTCCTAGTAAGCTCACAAGTAAATGATTGATTCACTACATCTATGCTTGCCTTGTCATATTTGTTGTCAATATTCTTTTAGGGTGGACCACCCTGTTTCAAAATACTGGAACCGTAGACATGAGTGAATAGTATTTCTCTGTGTGATCTCTTCCATCATGTGTGGGCAACGAACACTGCATTGTATAGAAAGAAAGTGTCATTTCCAGCTTTTACATAGACTACGATCTTTTACATGGAATACAATCTTCTTACTTGCTTTGTGTCGCACTACCAGCACTCCACCCTTGAAGCTAAACATTATGCCACTGATAATTTCTTAGTTTATCTGTTCAAATACGAATTTGATATGATTCTAATGTTCCTACTTCAGTTTTGAAATGTGTGTCTGCCTGTTATAGAGACATAAGAGGATTGTATTTCTGTGTGTGGTCTGGTCAGCACGGTTGGGGGTGAACTTTGCATATGCAGGGGTTTATAGGGAGACACTCTTCGAGTTGAATCAGCAATGCATTCCATAGATAATCTGACTACTTTTTATATTTTCATGAATCTCAGATTCTGAACAGCATCATAATGATTATGAGCTTGCGCGCATGAAAATAATAAAGCAGAACAATGCCATGGCTATGAAACTTGGCATTAAGGGACTGAAATCAAGTCTGGGTGCAATGCAATGCAAACGCTCTCCACCTATAGATTCATGCTCAGAATATGATCCTAAAAGTGATTCTGAGCTAGAGGGAGACCTAAGTCAATGTAGCTCCCTAGTGGAAGAGTCAGAGGCAGATGCCTATCTTATTCACCCATCAAGGTGCTTGTTCTAACTTTCCAAGGTTATATTGGTTGCACATATCTTGCAACTGATGCTTTGCATTGCTTCTACTTTGTTGCACTGCCATTAGCTTAGTTTACACATCGTGTATGTGAATACGCCCTGCCTATCCATTTTCAGTACATATTCCATTTCTCATCATACCATATTTATCCATTCAAATGTTGTTCTTGTGTATCATACATTCAAAAGGAAGAGGGCGATTGCTGATCAGGGAGGAGCACGAGCAAAGTATTTGGAAAAGCTAGTGACACCTGATAAATCCAATAGCCCATTAGGTGTAGTTGCAATATCACCTGACCCACAAAACACCCCAACTCTAGCAGACTCTAGCCCTACTACACTGGTCATTTATGATGCCCCAACTCAGCAGACCCCAACTGCAGCAAACGGTATGATGATGCCAGTTGACATAGCACCAGCTCTACGATGCAAAAACCCCCATTCCAGCAAAGAGTACACCAAATCCAGTTGCCAAATCCCTTTTTGACCAATAGAGAGCCCCAATTGCAGCAAATAGGACCCCTGTTCCATTTCTTCCTAGTTTGTAAGACAAAGCTTATATTGTTGTCAGGAACTTTGAGTGCATCTTTCCTTCATAGAAAGATTATACCGCAGACACGAAACAATTTCCAGTCTTCCTCCGCAGCTTACGCGTAAGTAATGTACTAATGTTATTCATGGTAATTACAGCATATGTTTCTGCTGACAGAAGACACAAGATTTCATTGTTTTAAATAGGCGAGGACCAAACTGGATTGTCAAGATGAGCAAGGGTTGGTTGCGCTTTTCAAGCACTCATTGATGAAGTATCGTTCCTACCTGAGGCAAGCGCACTTCGATGGCAAGCCTCTAAACGAAATTTCTGTAAAGTCTCCGGTGCTACATTTATCAGATAGTGACTGGAATAATCTTGTTACACATTGGTCTCGTTTGCAGCGTAAGGTACTGTCTATGATATCACATCACAGTTTGAACTACATTTCTGCATTTGCCTTAACGTCTCACTTGTACGAAAACTGTTAGCAGAAGAACATTCATTCTCAAGGGACCACAGAATCTCGCAACTATATTGCACAATGCATTGCTCTTGTGAGTACCTCTTGCCCTGTATGACCATACTTACTTCCATAGTTGTTTGATTATGTAGCATCACTGCACATGTTAGCCTTGTTATCGTCCATTTGGTGGACATTATAAGATCCGTATGGACTCTTACATAAATTTAGAACCAACCCAATGCTTTTGAAGAGGTTTAGCTCTGTAGTCCTCTTGTAAGGACTCAACATCGTCTATCACTGTACTTACATTAAAAGCTATTCCCTCCGTCCCATAATATAAGAACGTTTTGTACAGTACACCAGTGTTCAAAACACTCTTGTATTATGGGAAGGGGGATTGGTTCATTGTGTAGCATTCTGCATCTTATCTCCCTCGCCCACCATTTACTAAAAAATATCAGATCTATATTTAATCTTACCAAAAAGTTGAATACACAGACAATACCAGTGCAGAAGTGTAGCCCATTGCTCCTGTCAGTAAATTTTGTCCTGTAACGCTTGTACTTCCATGGATTGGTAGTTGATTATGTAGCATCAATCTGCATCTTATCTTCATTATCCTCTATCCCTTCCTCATATCTATAATTACTCTCTACAAAATGTAGAGTACAGATAATGCTTATGAAGAAGATTATGTGCTGAAATTCTTGAGTTATCCTTCGCTTGACATGGAGAAGGGCATTATAAAGCCGGTGTTAGCTGTTAATGTAAGTCAGTCCTTCTAAAGCCTTTATCCTCAACTGCTGTTTAATTTGCTCATACTCCCTATCGTAAACTGCTGTTTAGTTTGTTGTTTCTATCAAAATGCATGTTCGCAACAACCTTAAGTTCCAAGTATTACTTGTAAAACCAAATTCCTTATTCATACCATGCACATTACTCAATACTCCCTATATGTATGCTTGTTTTTGTGGATCTATAATCCAGTGTGTGGTGAAGCAGCCCACATTTTCACCTTGTCATCTCCTGTTTTATCTTACTGATGTGGCTGATGATATGAACAACATGCCATGCACATTAACCAAAATAGATACAATGATTGTCTTTGCCCTTCATCTATGCTTGTTATGTTGACATGGTAATCCAGTAGTGTGGTGAAGCTCCCCGCATTATGAACAATGCCAAATTATGCTATTCATATTTTGAACTTACTCTTTATTTTCTAATTTGGAATTGGATGGAATTGACAGCACAGTTATCATCTTTGTTTATACACGTGCAAAACTTGTCATCTCTCTGCTTGTTTCAGGGTGATATGCATGATGGCATGCACAACTCTGCTGAAGGTTGTGAGACAAACCCAACATATATTGCAGCAAAGAAGGCAAAACATCTTGAAGATAGCGAGACAACCCCAAAGTCTTGTCTTGATGCAGTGTTCAAGTTACTTGAGACTAGCAGTCAGACAAGCTCGCAGAATTTGCTATCTGAATCAGTTCGACTTCTTTAGTCCCAAGTTCTTGCAGAAAGGCATTCTGCGACTCAACTTTGACTTGAAGTCCTATCTCTAAGAAAGATTGCGGAGAACACCAATGAGAACCTCATTGCTAAACAGCTACACCTGGAAGCTATGACCGACATGCTAGGCCGGTCTCACATCCTTGCTCAACAGCTTGCGCAGCAGTTCCCGCACAAGGCTAACCTTTCTTGAACTGTCTTCGAAGTGGTCTCGGTTCAGTATTATTTTGTTACGCTACAATGGTGCCCAGTTTTTGTAATCTGCTTCTTCGTTGCGCTTTATGATCACTGGTGGCGAACTTCGATGCCCAGTGGATGTAATATACCATAAATCCTTTATTGTGTAGTGTAGGTTTATTCTAAGTTACTATGCCGTAATTTCTTTATTGTATAGAGTAGGTTTATTCTTAATTCCTACTAGTTACTACCATCATTCGCTATCTGAAGAAAAGAAAATCTGATTTAGTCGACTGGGCCGAAACATTCGCCTATAACGGGCCCAGTTTTTAGCGGGCCACAATTGGGTCGGCCTGCATCTTTCTTGGGCCTGAATGGCCATTGGGGCCTTCACACTTTGCGCCAGGCCCACAACTTACTCCGGCCTATATTCAGCCCTAATTTTAGTTGGGCCTTTTGTGGACCCAGTGCTTGTTTGGCCCATGTAGCGTTGGGCCATTAACAGGCTGAATATTCTGCTGGACTGTTACGGCCCAGAAGAAACCATGGGCCTTTAGCAGGCCAAAATTCATGTTGGGCCTCAATTTTCACTAGTCGTTGATGGGCCTTTAGCAGGCTGAAATGTAGACCGGGCCTTTTTTGGCCCAGTTATATGACGGGCCGTTACCAGGCCGAAACATATCTCGGGCCTTAGTTGGCCCAGTGATATCATGGGCCTTTAAGAGGCCGAAAGCTTAGTACAGGCATCAACGGGCCGAATTATACGACAGGCCTTTAACAGGCCCAAAATCACGTCGGGTTGAACTGTTGCCACCTTTATCACGGGACGTTAGTGGTCCGGATGTCGCGTCGGACCATATATGGCCCATGGGCAGCACGGGCCATTCCCAGGCCGAAAGACACACCAGGCTGAAATGGGCCCATGTCTACATCGGGCCTCTAACAGGCCGAAAGTCATTGGGTCGTAATTGGGCCCAAATATTCGGCGAACAATTAACGGGCCAGATCTGGCTTCGGGCCATAAATGGGTGTTTATTAAACAGGCCTTTATGGGGCTGGCCCACTAGTAGCCGAGTAAGTACTACGGGACTTTGACTGGGCCAGCCTTTTTAACCTATATGGGCCTCTGTTGGGCCCTGCCATGTGTCGACGTATCATAGGCATGTCTCCTCCAATGGACGGATGACATCTGGCCCACCGAGGAGCAGACACGTGTTTCCTCCAGCCAATGATGATTTTACACGTGGAAAATGCCCATTGGTCCGGGCTGTTCATGGGTTATCGGATCCAAACCGGAACCTGATAGCTTAACAGCGACCCGTTACGGTGGATGCCACGTATCGGTCACTCTTGACGAAAGCACTTCTATGATGCGCGATTTATCGTCACGGAAGTGGACACTTCCGTGATGATAATTTTGGTAATGTCATGGAACACTTCTACGACAACACAGGTATGACTATCTTGATTCTGTCATAAAATCGTCATGGATGTACATGCATGACAGAAAACATGACCTACTGTGACAAACACGTATCATCATGGAAGTGTATTTTTTTGTAGTGTTGAAATCCGAGAAAGAACTTCAAATCTGCATTGAGTGACACTTCAAAGTTCTTGGTCATAGAAGCCGCAAACTTCGCAAATGAATGTTAGGAGAACCAAAGATGATGTCATCTACATAGATTTGGCAAAGGATCAAATCACCCTTGTCCCTCTTAGTAAAAAGAGTGGGATCGATCACCCCTCTCACGAAACCATCATCGAGTAAAAACTTCTTAAGATGATCATACCAAGCACGAGGTGCTTGTTTGAGTCCATACAAAGCCTTGTGAAGTTTATACACATACTCTTTGTGATCGAGATCAACGAACCCAGGTGGTTGTGATACATATACTTCTTCTTGTAGAGGACCGTTAAGGAAAGCACTCTTCACATCCATTTGATGTAATGTAAAACCATTGAAAGCAGCCTAGGCAAGTAAGATGCGAATAGATTCAAGACAGGCAACGGGAGAAAAGGTCTCACCAAAGTCCAAACCTTCAACTTGTGAGTACCCTTGTGCCACTATCCTTGCCTTGTTGCTGATGTTTACACCATTCTCATCTTGCTTGTTCTTAAAAATCCATTTTGTTCCAATGACATTGTGTTCCATAGTTGGTCTCTTGACTAATGACCACACTTGGTTGCGTTCAAAACTGTTCAACTCTTCTTGCATAGCAACGAGCCAATCACTGTCCATCAATGCATCTTGTACCTTAAGTAGGCTCAACACTAGAGACAAACGAGAAGTGAGCACAAAAGTTTGTCAAATGTTTACGAGTGACTCTACCTTCCGATATGCCGGTAAGAATTTGATCAACATCAACACGACCGGCCACTCGGGGCATGATGGAGGTTAGGGTTTCACGAGGTTCAACTTCATGTCCATCTTCCACATCCTGTACATATGGATCATTAATGTGAGGTGGAAGATCTTCTTCTTCATATTGCATTTGTTGAGGTTAATGATTGCACTTTCTTGTTCTTGCTATTGAAGATGATCATGGTGAGGGACTTGATCTTCTTCATGTACTTGAACTATGGGCATCGGTTGAGCAATAGGAGCTTGTGGTGTTATGGGTGTTGAAGTGGTTTGATGATGTGTGAAACTTCTATCTTCTGCTTCATCATCATGAGGTTCTTGTTCCATTGGAAGAAGAGCACCAGCACCCATGGTCAAAATATCTTGAGAAGAATCTTCTTCACCTACATCACTTAGATCAACTTACTCCCCATGGGAGCCATGAAATTCATCAAACACCACGTCGCAAGTTTCTACAACACATCCATTGGATTTGTTGTAGACTCTATAAGCGTGAGAGTTTGATCCATATCCAACAAATATGCCCTCAATTGTTTTGGATTGAAATTTTCCAGATCGTTCTCTTTTGTTGAGGATGAAACATTTGCACCCAAATACACGAAAGTACTTGGCATTTGGCTTGTTCCCAGTTAGGAGCTCATATGGAGTCTTGATACGTCTCCAACGTATCTATAATTTTTTATTGTTCCATGTTGTTATATTATCAATCATGGATGTTTTATAATCATTTTATAGTCATTTTATATCATTTTTTGTACTAACCTATTGACATAGTGCCAAGTGCCAGTTGCTGTTTTCTGCATGTTTTTTACATCACAGGAAATCAATACCAGACGGGGTCCAAACGCAGTGAAACTTTTTGGAGATTTTATTTGGACCAGAAGACATCTAGTGGGCCGGAGAAGCGCCTGGGGGTGCTTCGAGGGGAGCACAACCCACCAGGGCACGCCTGGAGGCCTAGGCGTGCCCTGGTGGGTTGTGCCCACCTCGGATGCCCCCTGAACCGCCTCTTTGCTCTATAAATACCCCAATATTCCAGAAACCCTAGGGGAGTCAACGAAAATCAATTCCAGCCGCCGCAGAGTCCAGAACCACCAGATCCAATCTAGACGCCATCACGGAGGGGTTCACCACTTCCATTGGTGCCTCTCCGATGATGCGTGAGTAGTTCTTTGTAGACCTGCGGGTCCGTAGTTAGTAGCTAGATGGCTTCCGCTCTCTCTCTTTTTATTATCAATACAATGGTCTCTTGGAGATCCATATGATGTAACTCTTTTTGCGGTGTGTTTGTTGGGATCGGATGAACTTTGAGTTTATGATCAGATCTATCTTTTTATCCATGAAAGTTATTTGAGTCTTCTTTGATCCCTTATATGCATGATTGCTTATAGCCTCGTATTTCTTCTCTGATATTTGGGTTTTGTTTGGCCAACTTGATCTATTTATCTTGCAATGGGAAGAGGTGCTTTGTAGTGGGTTCGATCTTGCGGTGCTTGATCCCAGTGACAGAAGGGGAACCGACACGTATGTATTGTTGCTAATAAGGATAAAATGATGGGGTCTATTTCTACATAAATAGATCTTGTCTACATCATGTCATCGTTCTTATTGCATTACTCCATTTCTCCATGAACTTAATACACTAGATGCATGCTGGATAGCGGTCGATGTGTGGAGTAATAGTAGTAGATGCAGACAGGAGTCGGTCTACTAATCTTGGACGTGATGCCTATATAATGATCATTGCCTGGATATCGTTATGATTATTTGAAGTTCTATCAATTGCCCAACAGTAATTAGTTCACCCACCATTTGCTATTTTATTCGAGAGAAGCCACTAGTGAAACCTACGGCCCCCGGGTCTCTTCTTTAATATATTTGCCTTGCGATCTATTTTATTTGCCTTTTATTTTCAGATCTATTAAACCAAAAATACAAAAATACCTTGCTGCAATTTATTTTATTTGGCATTCGATCTATCAATATTTACAACTCTCTCACGTCTGTTTGCCAATTTCTGGCGCCGTTGCCCGAAAGGGATTGACAGCCCCTTTAACACGTTGGGTTGGGAGTATTTGTTATTTGTGTGCAGGTGTTGTTTACGTAGTGTTGCTTGGTTATCCTACTGGTTCGATAACCTTGGTTTCATCACTGAGGGAAATACCTACCGCCGTTGTGCTGTATCATCCCTTCCTCTTTGGGGAAATACCGATGTAGCTTCAAGCCGCATCAAAAGGAATTTCTGACGTCGTTGCCTGGGAGACATCATCAACATCTACCAGGTTCCCAATCACAAATCTCATCTGCTCACAATTACATTATTTTCCATTTGCCTTTCGTTTTCCTCACCCCCACTTCACAAAAATTTGTCATTTTATTCGCCCTCTTTTTCGTTCGCCGTTTTCTTGCCGGATCTGTTTTTGCGTGTGTTCTTGTTTGCATAGTCATGTTGCCTCAAAGAAAATATTATGATGTTCCTTACCCCAATATTTTTCTTGAAATTGAGAAAAGTACTAAGGAATATATGACTACACAATTTGAGCATAATAAGTATTTTACCTAAAAACTCAAGGAGCACTCCGTCGTGCTAGATGCTATAACAAAACAACTTGATGATATTAGTAGAGAAGTTTGTAATCTCCAATCTAAGTATGCTTTTGCTGAAAGTTTGCTAGGAAAAATATCCGATGCACAAGCTACTCTAGGAAATCAAATAGCTGCTAAACCAATCTCGCTAGAAGATAAAAATGATGAAGATATTAAAATGATTAGTGTTTCTTCTATTGTTTCCTTGTTTAGTAAAATTAAGATCGATGAAAAAGGGACTGGAGAAGAGCCAAATTTAGTTAGAAGGCGTCTCGATAATTCGGAGGGTGAAAATCCTGTTGAGAAAATTGATAAAAGTGGGTTTGAAGAGGTCAAGACTTTAACTAGTGATGTGCCCACTCTTTTGGATTACAAAGACTTTAATTATGATAGTTTCTCTTTGATTGATTGTATTTCTTTGTTGCAGTCCATGATAAATTCACCCCATGCGTATGAACAAAATAAAGCTTTTACAAAACATATTGTTGATGCTATGATGAAAGCTTTAGAAGAAAAGTTGGAATTAGACGTTTCAATTCCTAGAAAATTACATGATGAATGGGAACCTACTATAAAAGTCAAGATTAAATATTATGAGTGTTTTTCTTTGTGTGACTTTGGTGCTAGTGTTTCTACAATTCCGAAATCTTTATGTGATGTGCTTGGTCTTACCGATATTGAAGAATGCTCTTTAAATTTACACTTGGCGGATTCTACTACTAAAAAGCCTATGAGAAGAATTAATGATGTTATTATTCTTGCAAATAGGAATTATGTGCCCATAGATTTCATTGTTCTTGATATTTATTGCAATCCATCTTGTCCAATTATTCTTGGTAGACCGTTTTTACGCACTATTGGTGCCATGATTGATATGAAAGAAGGCAATATTAAGTTTCAATTTCCACAAAGGAAGGGCATGGAACACTTCCCTAGAACAAGAATTAGGCCTAGATATGAATCAATAATGAGGGCATCTAATGGATCTCGAAACAAAGATGACAAAACTTAGATCCTTGCAATATGCCTAGCTAGGGGCGTGAAACAGTAGCGCTTGTTAGGAGGCAACCCAATGAATACAATTTATTTTTGCTTTTTTTGCTTTTTGTTCTGATCTTGAGTGTTTACACAATTATGCTACTGTTATGATTGTGTTTTTTGTGTTTTAATTAGTGTTTGTGCCAAGCAAAGCCTTTAGGATCTTCTTGGGTGACAGTTGTTTGATCTTGCTGAAGAAAACAGAAACTTTCACGTCCAGAGTTACAATTGTTTAAAATCACAGAAGCGTGATAAAATCTTGAATTTTTTACAGTAGACTGATATACAGATTGCCCAGGTTTCCTGATTTTTCAGAATTTTCGGAGTTACAGAAGTATTCGAAATATTCAGATTACTACAGACTGTTCTGTTTTTGACAGATTCTGTTTTCTTTGCGTTGTGTGCTTGTTTTGATGATTCTATGGTTTTCTTTGATGATTTTTTGCCATAGAAAAGTTGGAATACAGTAGATATAATGCAAGAATAAAATATGAATTGGTTTGATACAGTACTTATAGTAGTGATTTGCTTTCTTATACTAACGGATCTCACGAAGGTTTTGTTGAGTTTTGTGTGATTGAATTTTTCAAGTTTTGGGTTATCTTACGATGGCTGAAGGAATAAGGAGTAAGAAGAGCCTAAGCTTGGGGATGCCCATGGCATCCCAAGCTATTATCGAAAGAGAAGCAAGCAACTAAGCTTGGGGATGCCCCGAGTGGCATCCCCTCTTTCTTCTAACGACCATCGGTATTTTACTCGAAGCTATATTTTTATTCGTCACATACTATGAGTTTTGCTTGGAGCGTCTTGTATGATCTGAGTATTTGTTAGTTTTGCTTTGTGTTTTAAGTCTCGAATCCTTGCTGGACACGCCTATTTGAGAGATCCAAAATTATGCCATGACTTGTTAGAATTGCTCTCTATGTTTCACTTAAATTTTTATGAGCTATGGATTTGCTCTAGTGCTTCACTTATATATTTTTTAGCACGGTGTGCTTAGTTATTTTTTAAGAAATGCTCTCATGCTTCACTTAGATTTTTTTGAGAGTTAGTAATTTTTTTGAATAAATTCTCTCTTGTTTCACTTAAATCAATTCGAGAGAAAGAAATATTATGCTCATGATGTTCACTTATATTTGTTTGAGCTTATGAAAAGCAACACATGAAAATTAGTCCCAAAGTGATAGATATCCAAGAAGGATATAATAAAAACTTTCATGAAGATCATTGGACAAAATAAACTTGATTTCTTGTAATAGTTTTGAGATATGATGATGTGATATGTGAGTCATGTTGGTGAGTAATTATGCTTTAGTAAGAATATTGGTGTTAAGGTTTATGATTCCCTATGCAAGCACGAAAGTCAATAGTCATGCAACGAAATTATATCCTACTTGTGGTGCATTATTCGGTGTTAATTATGCTTAATGCTCGCTTATGAGATTATTCATTTCTTGGTTGATCGCTTCTCAATCTTTTGCTAGCCTTCATTTTGCACTAACTATGATCACTACTTGTGCATCCAAAAACCTTTAAACCAGTTTTGCCACATGAGTCCACTATATCTATCTATATGTGATACGTCTCCAACGTATCTATAATTTTTGATTGTTTCATGCTATTATATTATCCATCTAGGATGTTTTATATGCATTTATATGCTATTTTATATGATTTTTGGGACTAACCTATTAACCTATAGCCCAGTGCCAGTTTCTGTTTTTCCTTGTTTTTGAGTATCGCATAAAAGGAATACCAAACGGAGTCCAATTGACGTGCCAATTTTTGATGATTTTTTATGGACCAAAAGAAGCCCTCGGAGTAAAAGAGTTGGGCTAGAAGAGTCCCGGGCCATCCATGAGGGTGGGGGGCGCGCCCTACCCACCTGGGCGCGTCCCCCTATCTCGTGGACGACTCGGAGACCCCCCCTGACGTGAGACCTACGCCAAAAATTCCTATAAATACAGAAACCTCCAGAAAATAACCTAGATCCGGTGTGCCGCCGCCGCAAGCCTCTGTATCCACCAAAAACCAATCGGGACCCTGTTCCGGCACTCCGCCGGAGGGGGGATCCCTCACCGGTGGCCATCTTCATCATCCCGGTGCTCTCCATGACGAGGAGGGAGTAGTTCACCCTCGGGGCTGAGGGTATGTACCAGTAGCTATGTGTTTGATCTCTCTCTCTCTCTCTCGTGCTCTTTATTTGGCACGATCTTGATGTACCGTGAGCTTTGCTATTATAGTTGGATCTTACGATGTTTCTCCCCCTCTACTCTCTTGTAATGGATTGAGTTTTCCCTTTGAAGTTATCTTATCGGATTGAGTCTTTAAGGATTTCAGAACACTTGATGTATGTATTGCATGTGCTTATCTGTGGTGACAATGGGATATTCACGTGTTCTACTTGATGTATGTTTTGGTGATCAACTTGCGGGTTCAGTGACCTTGTGAACTTATGCATAGGGGTTGTGATGCGGAGCATCCCACGTTCATCCCCATGTACACTCCGACTACTCTCCAAGCCCCAAGGATACATATGAGGAGACCTCGAACATACGCCATTGGACACAAGATGAACTCGCTTCTCTCCAAGCCTTCACTTTCTACATGTGAGACATGGCTACTACCTCCAACGTGTGTGCTATGCATGAGCAGGTACTTAGAGGAAAGCCACGGAGCCACCACATCCAACGGACGAGCTAGCGAGGATGCCAAGTACAAGGACCAAGAGAAGAAGCTGCCTGAAGTCTTCAGCCACCGGACGACCGGACAATGCCGGACGTCCGAAGCCTGGGACACTCACTACAGGAAACAGCTACTTTGCCGTCTGCCATGGCGGACGGCAAAGGCTCGAAAGGCGGACAGCAAAGACCTTTGCCGTCAGCCGCGGACGGCAAAAGGCTCCGGCAAAGAAGGCTACGGTAAACAGCTGCTTTGCCGTCTGCTTCCTGGCGGCGGACGGCAAAAGCTCTTTGCCGTCTGCGGCGGACGGCAAAGAGGGCGGACGGCAATATTTGCGCTGTCAGTCCGTTAAGTGGCTAACGGCAGACCTTTGTCGTCCGCCGCAGACGGCAAAGAGCCTTTGGTCTTTGCCGTCCGCCTTATGATGTCATCTACACGTCACTAGATGGCAGGTTCTTTGCCGTCTGCCACTGATGGCAAAGTGCAGGTTCTTTGCCGTCTGCCACTGTAGGCAAACTGACCAGGTTCTTTGCCGTCTGCCACGGACGGCAAAGTCTTTGCCGTCTGCCACTGTAGGCAAACTGACCAAATGGGTCAGCTCCCAGGAAGCACAGTTGGCTGCCACGTGGCTTCTTTGCCGTCCGCGGCAGACGGCAAAGAGTTCTTTGCCGTCGGTGGCTGACGGCAAAGAGCCTGCATATTGTCTGTTTTTTCTGTTTTTTATTAAATCCCACAATTTGCAGCACATATCACATATATAAGTTTCATATCCAACACATATCTAGCACATAAGTTTCATATCACATATCACATCAGTTTCATCCATACACATTGTTCATACATAAGGAAGTTCCATCCATACACATTGTTCCATCCATATATATATTACAATGCAAAGTGTCATGAAGATAGCAAGCTAGATACAATGCAAAGTTTCATCAAAGGAAAAGCAAGCACTCCATCATAGCAAGCTAGCTTCCATCAAGTGAATGAAATCTGCAAAATGGTAAATAAGAAAGTTAGAAATAGGTGACTAGAACAAGAAGAAGACTAGAAGAAGAAGTATATGTCATTTATGAGCTAACTTAGGTGAAATGGATCATATATGAGCTAACTAAGTTGAAATGGGTTGTTTATGAGCTAACTTAGTTGAAATGGATCATTTATGAGCTAACTTAGTTCAAATGGGTCGTTTATGAGCTAACTAAGGTGAAGGGCATCGTTTTTTAGCTAAGTAAGGTGAAATGGGTCATTTTGGAGCTAACCTAGTTGAAATGGATCGTTTTTGAGCTAACTTAGTTGAAATGGATCGTTTTTGAGGTAACTAAGGTGAAATGGATCGTTTTTTAGCTCACTTAGGTCAAATGGATCGTTTTTGAGCTAACTTAGTTGAAATGGATCGTTTTTGAGCTAACTTTGTTGAAATGGATCATTTTTGAGCTAATTTAGTTGAAATGGATCGTTTTTGAGCTAACTTAGGTGAAATGGATCATTTATGAGCTAATTTAGTTGAAATGGATCTTTTTGAGCTAACTTAGGTGAAATGGGTCATTTATGAGCTAACCTAGGTGAAATGGGTCGTTTATGAGCTAACCTAGGTGAAATGGGTCGTTTATGAGCTAGCCTAGGTGAAATGGGTCGTTTATGAGTTAACCTAGGTGAAATGGGTCGTTTATGAGCTAATTATGCAATTTTTGACATAAGTAAGCTAAGTACATATCGTTTTAGAGCTAACTTAGGTAAAATGGATGGTTTATGAGGTCAGTAAGCTTATTAAGTCATTTTGGAGGAAAAGAAGCTAACTCTAGGTCATTATGGTAAGCATATTGGAGGAAATAAAGCTAAGTCTAGGTCTTTATGCATTTGTTAAGCAAAACACTAGAGAAACTTACCGTGGTCAGGGAGGTGTAGGAGCGGGCTGGCTAGTGCCGGTAGCTGGAGAAGGATCATGCGATGCGTTTCTGGAGTTAAGCTGCACCAAAGATCATTTCCAATGTCTCGTTAGCATTATGACACTCAAATGTTAAGACTAGCAAGTAATGTCCATTCAAATTAAACTCACCGTGGTCCCAGGAGCAATCACTGGCATCGGCGGAGCGGTCTGACCGGTCTTCTCGCACACAGACTGCACATTTGGTTTTGACGACTCAGTCATACTAGTTAGTAATGAGACAAACACTACATGAATGTTTTGGCTAATCTGCAGAAGAAACTTACCACAAGGAGCTCGTACATGGCCCTTGCCTGCATGTCATTCCGTGCCCTCTCCTCCTCCATCATCTTTGTCGTCCTCTCCTCCAACTCCCGCTGCCTCTCCGCCACCTCCGCCAGAAGTTTCTCCGTTCTATCTCTCTCACTCTGTATAGCAGCCTGCAACACCACTCACATGACCATTTGTAATCATTGATGGAAGCGCACACAATGTAATGGAGAAAGATAGCTGAGTACGTATCACTAACCTTGATGGCGAGTTGCACTGGCCGTTCACGAGGCCTTATCTCAGGAGCGGAGCTCGACTGGCACGCCTTGATCTCCGGGAGAGTGCTAGGACAACGGATAAGTCCATCTCCAATGGCTATGGAGCCATGGGACCTCCCGCCACCAGATACCATCACCAGCTCTGGATCAATGGGACCCTGGCTCGGGTTAAAGTCCTCCCCTTTCCTCGCCTTCCCCTCATCTCTATATCTCACGAGCTTGTTGTGGGAGGAGATGTTGGTGAAGTTGTTTGCATCATCGAGGTCAGACTGAGAGAAAGCCTTGACTTTCTTGTAAGAGCCAGTGTGGGCCATGGCATACAGGTCGTACACCTCTGGCACCTTATCCGCCTTATTGTGGCGTGCCTGAAAGAGAGAAACAATGAAAATTAGTAACTAAAGGGCTCAAGCTAGCATGATGAATGAATTGCATGAATCATGAAGCAAACCACATACCCAGTTGCGCCCGAACTGATATAAGTTGGAGCTGCCTTGATGGTGTGGCACACCTTCCATTTGGGCACGTTTGTCCTTGGCCTGGTTGTGGAGGGCTAGCCATTCTTGTGAGCACCACTCATCGACCAACACCTCCCAACAATCCATCCGATCCGCACACCATCTCGGAGGCGCCTAAGTTAGCAAATAGAAACTTGAGCGCTACGGCTAAGAATTACTAAATGAAGGAACTTAAGTAGAAGGCCTTAAGAATTACCTTCATGTACTGCTCCTTACTCAGGAACTTATCGCGGCACGCCGGCTTGGTCTTCTTGATACCACGCAAGGCGTAGTAGTCTCGAACAGCCTGCACCCGAGCCTCGTGCCGTAAGTTCTGGAGTAGGCGCTTGCAGACGTTCTCGATAACATTTGCGCACTCCTCCTCGTATCCCTCCTCACACCTGTAGAATGTCTGCAATCAAATGAGACAATATTGATTAGTACAATTAATAACTAGCTAGTTGAAGATTTTGATATGTGTAAAGGAGAAATTACCCAGAACGTCCTGATCACCATGTCTGCCCTCGTGTCGCACACGACACCGTCGATAATGACATCCGGCGGGGCCGGGGCAGCCACGTAGTGCTCCCAGCTCAACCCAAGCTCTGGAAGCCGACCCTCACCAGGCAACGTGACAAACCCCAGGAAGTTTTGCCGGCAAAGAACTCCAAGGACGGAGTTGGGCCGGCGGACACTATGATGGTGGTCCCAACCCCTGCAGCATGACAAGGCCAACGCATTAGTTATTTGAAGAAACGTGAATGCAGAAGGTACAAAAATATTAAATGCACTTACGTACCTCTCCCCATCAGGGAAGATCAACCACCTCTGCTCGCGGGTCGCCGGCACGGACGGGAGCCGTGTAGCACCACGCTGGTAGACGGTGCCACCCTCCTCCTCAAGATCAGTCGGCTCCCCGCCATCATCAGCATGGCCACTCGTCTCCTCGGGCTGATCCGGCCAGGTAGCCCATCCGGACGTGTGCTCCTCCGGGGTCTCGTGGGCCGAACTCTCGTGGGCCGAAGGCCAGTCGACCCGAGGCTCGTGGGCCCAAGACCCGTGGACCGGAGGCTCGTGGACCGGAGTCCGTGTAGCCTCCTCCTCGGACGAGTCCACCCTAGCAGTCACTTGCTCGGGTGAAACAGCTGGGGTGGCGGCGAGGAAGGCTCCCTAGCAGTCACCCTACCTCATCTCCCGCGACCACGTGCCCCACCTCCTCTCTTCCTACCTCGTCCCCTGCTGGGCACCGCGGTGGACGAAGAAGGGCCCGGCGGTGTGGACATACTGTCCAGCAACGCTCGGCGAAGAGGTACGTCTGGAATCGAAGACCTCAGACCACGCGCCGAGGAAGAAGGGGCCTTGGCGCGCTCCCGACTAGCGCCCACCATCTTTCAACACCTGCCATGACAAATAGTAAACGAAATTAGTACAACATAAAAAAAAGACCGACATGAATAATAATATGTGTATCACTTAAGTGTATCATCATCAAGTACAACATTAAAAAATTTAATACCTGACACTACTAATAATCTCGATCAGTATCATCAATAAATGCATAATCATCATCATCACTATAATCAATGACGGGCTCATAGGGTTCAGTGGCATCAACATGTGCAAGGCCACCTTGACGTAATCGGTCAAGCAATGACAGGTCATCCGCAGCAGTAACCTCTTCTTGTTCCGGCTCTTCTTGTTCCTCCTCTGGGGTGATGTCGGATTCACTGTCACTGTCTACTTCAATGTTTTGGGGTGAAGTATAGCGGTTCTTGAAACGCTTTTTGGAAAGACGTGTCTCTTGGAAGAATTCTCCTTCATATGTGTCTGGGTTAATGTGAGGTTCATAATCCTCTTCCTTTGGGGGAGATAGTCTAGCACGTGGCGGCACTTCATAAACGACATCCCAACCTTTCAGATTTGGATTAGTTTGGCAGGCCCACGGTAGATAGAATACTTGGGTCGCCTGTTGAGCCGTAATATAGACATCAGGAACATCTAAATGGGTGCTTTGGTTGATTTCAACTAGCCCTATATGTTCATGAGTTCTTCTAGTCTCCTTCGGCTGAAACCAATAACATTTGAAGACTACGACATTCGGTGGGTTTTCACCATAGAATAGAAGTTCATAAATTGCTTCAACTCTCCCATAATACTCGGTACCTCCTTCGCCGATAGCAGATACACAACAATTTGTAGACTTTCGGTCGGCCATAGATAGCTCTTTGCCATAGGTACGAAAGCGATACCCGTTGATGTCGTATTTGTCAAATGATTTTGCACGGGCCCCCCCAATCTTGCCTCGGTCGGGAGATGCAAAATCAAATGTTGCATTGGATTAAAGAAGCCCGGTGGAAAGATCTTCTCTAACTTGCAGATCAACTCCGGCGCCAACTCTTCCATTTCTTCTAGCACGCTAGGCGATAGTTCTTTCGCACAAAGAACACGGAAGAAATAGCTGAGTTCTGCCAGTACTAGCCATTCATCCTCAGGGATGAAGCCACGCAACATCACCGGCATTACCCGCTCAATCCATATGTGCCAATCATGACTCTTGAGACCAAATATCTTCAATTTATCAAGACTGGCTCCCCTCTGTAGATTCGCTGCATACCCATCGGGGAACATCAACTGCATTTTCACCCACAAGATAATTTCCCTCATAGCCGGCCTTCCAAGGTTGAACCATGCCTATGGCTTCGTCCAGTTCTGCTTTCCTTTCGGTTCTTTCATGTTTTGTAATGGCCTATCACATAGCGCCTCCAGATCGACTCTAGCCTTAGTATTATCCTTTGACTTCCCATCTATGCCGAACAATGTACCAAAAAGTGCCTCGGCGATATTCTTCTCAGTGTGCATCACGTCGATGTTGTGTGGGCAAAGGAGGTCTTTGAAGTAAGGCAGATCCCATAAGCATGTTTTGTGAGTCCAGGCGTGCTTAGAATTATACCCCTTGAAGTACCCTGGACGCTCGGGATCTGGCTCGAGAGCGTTTAACTGATCCAGGGTCTGTTGGCCTGTCAATGCATGTGGTGCAGAGTTTTTGACAACTCTACCTCTGATGAAGTTCTTCTTGTCTTTCCTGAACTTATGGCGAGGATTCAGGAACTCTCTATGCATGTCAAAGCAAGAAAACTTGCGACCGGCCTGAAGCCAACGAAACTCAAGAGCTCCCTTGCATGTGGGGCACGGGAACCTTCCATGCACACACCAGCCAACGAATAGCGCATACGCCGGCAAGTCATGCATCGAGTACATGTACTAGACACGCATTACGAAGTTCCGTTTGCTATAGGCATCGTATGTCTTGAACCCATTATCCCAGGCTTCTTGCAATTCGTCCTTAAGCGGTTGCATGTACACATTCATATTTTTCCCCGGATAGTTGGGCCCTGGAATTATCAACGTCAGGAAAATGTTCTTTCTTTGCATAATCTGTCCGGGGGGGAGATTGAGTGGAAAGATAAATACGGGCCAACAACTGTATTGGGCTGCCGTCATACCAAACACACTGAACCCATCCGTGCTGATGCCGACTCGAGGATGCCTCGGATCTGCCGCTTTGTCACCATGTAATTCATCAAACTTTTTCCACGCAACACCATCCGATGTGTGTACAATCATCAGATTCCCATCTGCATCTAGTTCGGTTCTTTTGCCCGTTTTGTGCCATGTCATCTGTCTGGCCGTCTCTTCGACCATGAAAAGACGTTGAAGTCTTGGTACGATTGGCATATACCAAAGAACACTAACGGGGATTTTGGTCTGTGTCTTCTCACCCATACCGTTGTCTACCACAACATACCTGGAAGACTTGCAAATGGGACAACAGTTCAAGTCCGCATAGTCAAGCCTAAACAAGACACATCCTTTCTCACAGGCATGTATCTTATCATAGGGCATCTTCAGTGCACGGAGGATTTTGTCCGACTGGTACAGGTTTGCAGGCATTACATGGCCTTTGGGTAGAAAGCGTCCAAATACTGTCATCATTGCATCGTAGCATTCTCTGCCCAAGTTGAACTGAGCCTTCAGAGCCATTACTTATGAGATGGCATCCAACTGACAAAGCTCAGTGTGCTCATGGAGCGGACGTTTTGAAGACTCCAACATTTCATTGAAGGCCTTTGCAGATTCCTCCATCTCCTCGTCCGAATCCCGAGCATCATCAAAGTCTTGCACCATGTTTTCCATACCGGTACCATGCTCGTCGGTGCGACGACGATCCACCTCAGCTCGGTCACGTTGGGCAGACTCACCATGAAATGTCCACACCGTATAATCGAGCGTAAAACCACTCTTCTGCAGGTGTTTGCCCATTTCAGCCTCTGTCCTCTTTTCCCAATTGCCGCACCATAAACAGGGGCACCAGGTTTTCCTCTGGCCATTTGCAAATGCGGCTCGCACAAACCCCTTGGTTTTTGTGAACCATTCAGTGCTCCATTTGTTCTGACCAGTGTGACCGGTGTACATCCACGCACGATCACTCATCTTGACTTTCAGAGCTACTAGACACACAACAAATATATATATATAATTCACCATTTATGTATTCATCAGTTGATCTACTTTGTCAATTTTATTACGTCCATGCAACCTACACTCTAATAGGTAATGATAGGTCCTAATCCCACCCGAGTATGTTTAGATTGGGTTCATTTTCCCATGCTATGCCCCGGATCCTACGCAAAATTTTGGCAGCACCTCCCCGCTGTTCTCCTGATACACGTCTCTGCAATAAACAGAGAGGATGTGTACCCGGAGAACAACAGGGGAGGCACTGACGAAATTTATGCGTCGGATCCGGAGCAAAGCATATGGGAAAACGAACCCAATCTAAACATACTCGGGCTGTCCATGGATAGCGTTGGACAATTCGAAAGAATCAAGGTTATAAATATGCAAATGCATGCATATTTATAACTATGACGCTTTCGAACGGGAGACACATATTGGTTACGCATACTGATGATTCAAGACACATATATATCTAGCTATCAAGTTTCATCGGAATAGATCAAATAATTAATGGGGGAGGAGGACATGTCATTTGTGCTCACCCACGAACGAAGGGGCAGAGCTCGTCAAACGCACGGCGAGGTCGTCGAACACCAAACCTCGCAGCGATGAAACAACTGCACATTTAAAACTACCCGATCAACACAATTATATATGATGTTTTTCATAACAAAATCGAAAGATATATGACCTAACTAATAATTCACAAATATATGACCCCGTCGGCTTCTGGAAGGCCAAAGAACACCTTTTCAGGGTCGGGGTCTCGGGGTCGGGGTGTCGGGTCGGGGTGCCGGGTCGGGGTCGGGGTGCCGTGTCGGTGTCGGGGTCGGGGTGTCGGGTCAGGCTCGGGGTCGGGGTGTCGGGGTCGGGGTCGAGGTCGGGGTCGGGGTGTCGGGGTGTCGGGGGTGTCGTGTCGGGGGTCGGGGTGTCGTGTCGGTCTCGGGGTGCCGTGTCGGGGTCGGGGTGTCGTGTCGGTCTCGGGGTGCCGTGTCGGGGTCGGGGTCTCAGGGTCGGGGTGTCGGGTCGGGGTGCCGGGTCGGGGTCGGGGTGCCGTGTCGGTGTCGGGGTCGGGGTGTCGGGTCAGGCTCGGGGTCGGGGTGTTGGGGTCGGGGTCGGGGTCGGGGTCTCGGGGTCGGGGTGTCGGGGGTGTCGTGTCGGGGGTCGGGGTGTCGTGTCGGTGTCGGGGGTCGGGGTGCCGGGTCGGGGTCGGGGTGCCGTGTCGGTGTCGGGGTCGGGGTGTCGGGTCAGGCTCGGGGTCGGGGTGTCGGGGTCGGGGTCGGGGTCGGGGTCGGGTTCTCGGGGTCGGGGTGTCGGGGGTGTCGTGTCGGGGGTCGGGGTGTCGTGTAGGTGTCGGGGTGCCGTGTCGGTGTCGGGGTGCCGTGTCGGGGTCGGGGTGCTGTTTCGGGGTCGGGGCTTCGGGGTGTCTCCTCCTCCTCCTCTTCTTCTTCTTCTTCTTCTTCTTCTTCTTCTTCTTCTTCTTCTTCTGCTTCTTCTTTCTCCTCCTCCTCCTCCTCCTCCTCTTCTTCTTCTTCTTCTTCTTCTTCTTCTCCTTCTCCTCCTCCTCCTCCTCCTCCTCCTCCTCTTCTTCTTCTTCTTCTTCTTCTTCTTCTTCTTCTTCTTCTTCTTCTTCTTCTTCCTGCTCCTCCTCCTCCTCCTCTTCTTCTTCTTCTTCTTCTTCTTCTTCTTCTCCTTCTCCTTCTCCTTCTCCTCCTCCTCCTCCTCCTCCTCCTCCTCCTCCTCCTCTTCTTCTTCTTCTTCTTCTTCTTCTTCCCCCTTCTACTTAACCTAAACCTAAACTAACCTAAACTAAAAACCTAAACTAATTAAAACTAAACTATTTAAACTAATTAAACCTAAACTTAAACAGAAAAAAAAACAGAAAAAACAGAAAAAAAAAACAAAAAAACAGAATAAAAAAGGGAGGAGGGGCTCACTGTGGGGGAGGGCCGGGGCGGGGCCGGCGACGGAGGGCCGGGGCGGGGCCGGCGACGGAGGGCCGGGGCGGGGCGGCGGGGGCCCGGCCGGGGCGGGGCGGTGGAGGAGGCGGGGCGGCGGGGGCCCGGCCAGCGGGGGGGATGGGGGGCGGGGGGCCGGGGCGGGGCAGTGGAGGAGGCGGCGGGGGGCCGGGACGGCGGGGGGCCGTGGCGGCGGCGGGGCGCGGGGCGGCGGAGGGGCGCGGGGCGGCGGGGGGCCGGGGCGGGGGGGGCGACGGGGCGGTGGGGCGGCGGGGAGCCGGGGCGGCGGGGCGACGGGGCGGCAGGGGCGACGGGGCGGCGGCGGCGGCGGGGTGGGAGGAGAAGGGCGAGGCCAGGACGAAGTGAGTAACGGGCGGGGGGTACCTGCCGTTAGGCAAGTGCCCTCTTTGCCGTCCGCCAGCCTTTGCCGTCCGCCTTTCTGCCTCTTTGCCGTCCGCTAGCGGACGGCAAAGAGGTGGGCCGTTAGGATTTTTTCAAACGAGCGGGGGGTGGGGGCCACCACACTCTTTGCCGTCCGCCAGCGGACGGCAAAGATTCTTTGCCGTCCGCTGGCAGACGGCAAAGAGCTTCTTTGCCGTCAGCCTTTTCTTTGCCGTCTGTTTATGTGTAGCTGATGGCAAAGAGCTTCTTTGCCGTCAGCTAGCAGACGGCAAAGATCTGGCAGATGGCAAATTAGCTGATTCCAGTAGTGACTCAGCCAGCCAGAAGGGCCAGCCGACGGAAGCTATAGCGGCCGGACGACCGGCAAGTACCGGACGTCCGACACACCCCAGGCCCCGGACGACCGAGCACCACCGGACGACCGGCGCCTCGGCAACAGAACCTAATCTACGGAAATCCGAAGATCTACGGACGTCCGGACCTCCGCGAGCCTCCGGACGACCGGCGCCTTACGGACATCCGATCCCTGGCTGTGTCCAGTTACGGGCTGAGGCCCATGTACCCCTTCACTTCGCCCCCCATTTGCACTAAGACTATAAATAGACCTCTCCCTCCTCCTAGTTAGGGTTAGCATTGGTTTAGCTCATATGTGAGATAGAGCTTTGCTCATCCATATGGATCTACTCCATGAGAGAGACCGCGGCCCCTCTACGGAGAAGATCCATGTTGGATTCAAGACCCCCTCTTGGGTGGCCCCATCAAGACCTCCTCACGGAGAAGAACCGGTTACCCTATGCATCGTCCCTTGATGGTTTTGGACCGTGTGATCTCTATGTGTTCTTGGATCTAGCATATGTGTGACTATATCTTGTCGGTTTGAGAGATCCTCTTGTGTTTTCCCTTGTGTTTCCCCGTGTGTTCTTCGTGTTCTTAGTTGGGATCTGCTCCTTTCGTGAAAGATCAGCCGTATAGGGTTCCACCCTACATCATCTTGGTATCTTGAGCCACGTTGATCACGATTTCGGAGCCTCCCCTCGTCATTTTCTAGCCTTCTTTTGTGTGATTTCGTCCTAAATTTTGAAAATCCCCACCAAAATAGCCCTATTTTTTTATTTGTTGGTTTGATGAAGTTTTATTGGATTTGATCCATGGATTTGCTTGGTTTTGAGTGGATCTTGCATTTCCCCAGGTTTCCCCACTTTCCATCCACGAAATCTCCTCAATTTTGACCCCAAAATCTCAATTTTCCGCCCAAAATCGCGTCCCGCAACTCGCATCTCGCATTGACCCCGACCCACCGGACGACCGACGTTTTTACGGACGTCCGGAGCCTCTCGAACCACCAGACGTTCGCAACTTTCTGGATGACCGGATCCTCCCAACAGAACGAAAATAGCGGATTTCCGAGCCCGACCGGACGTCCAGCGACCGGACATCCGTCCTTTTACGGACGTCCGTAACCTGTAGTTTCAGACTTCGGCTGATTTTTGCTTTGTCCATAACTAATTCATCTGAACTCCGATATTGACGTTCTTTAGCTCGTTTTGAAGCTATTGACATCCTCCTTCCCACAAAAATACCACCAACATCATTTGACTCCATCAAATTTTTGTAACTTTGGCATCTTTGCCTAGGGCCTTAATCACATCATCCGCTACACCACCACCGACTTCTGCAACCTAACATTTTTTTGTTCCCCATAGCATTAGTGGTTGCTTGAGTAGTGATTTGAGTCTCCTAAGGTGTTTCGGCTACTTAGGGACAGTTGCTTCTTCATCAACGACCACCGCCACTTTCGCATAGGCTTACCCACCATACACTTCCACCCCAACTTAACCCAATTTTGTTTGAGTTGTGAGTTGTGTCTCCTAAGGTGTTTTGGCTACTTAGGGACGATGACCTTAAACTTCGCCTCGCATAACCCATCATTCCACTTCCGCATTGCCTAGTGCAACACCACCACCGCATTCCACTACCACCATTTGACATTTGTCATTTGAGATTTTGAGTTCGCAGTTTTTCCGTTTCCTAAGGTGTTTCAGCTACTTAGGGACGAGTCTCCATCATCTTGGTATCTACATCAAGAACACCGCCACTCATCATCACAAAGGACGGTAACCTCGACGACACCATTGTACATTTCCCTTGCAATTGCATTGATAACCGCTAGCCCATTTTGCGTCACTTGCCTATCGAGACTAGCCATTTGAGTATTGCCGGCAACGTTACTTGTGCACATTAGTGATCTAAACCATCCATTGCATACATATCATATGATATTGGTATCATATCATCTCGTGTGCCTCAAGTTTGTTCCTGCATATACACATTTGCTATCTTGGTTTGTGCATTGTGCAAAAGTGGCCATACCCAAAAAAAATAAGCTTTTAAGCAAAAGAGAAAGAGCAAAGAAGCTTGTAAGCAATAGCCATAGCATCTTACCCCATTGCATAAGATTGCCATATCCGATCATCTTGGATCAAACACCGGGAACCATACATACATAGCATACTTGGGATAGAAAGTTTATCCATTTTGCATATCATAGGTTGTGCACAAGTGTCGTATCCGCCTATTGAGCAATCATGCTAGCGTCTCTCTTGAGTTGTGCAACACGAGCGTTTTCCGTGGATTCCACATTTTGTGCTCATTCCTTGGTTGCATGACCCCATTTATCTATCCGTGTGTGTGTTTCCGTGTGCCTTTCATTGCTATTGGTCTACTTGTTACACTTGCGAATTTGTGAATCTCTTTCAACATTATTGAATCTTGCTAACATTTCGCATCAAATTTTTGTGCCACTATCCTCACCGAGCTCCACCATAAGCCTTATTTGTGTAGGTGTGAGAAATTGACGAGATCGGTACCAATTGTGCTATTTCCTTATTACATCATTGAGTGATCATTGATCCATCTTCAACATCGGTCAAGGTACATTTGGTATAGTTCTTCTCTTTCTCCCACTCATATTTGCTCGAGTCTTGTGATGGATAGGCAAGGAATTTCATCTCCGGTCTTCGACAACAACGACGGCGTGAACAACTACATCACCAAAGCGTCCATCTTCAAACTACAACGAGCATCGAAAGCCGCACATTCTACCTTGCAAGAGCGCATCGAGAACGTCTCCATCGACATTCATCACTCCGAAGCAAGGAAAAGGGACTACATCAACAACAAGCTTTCCGCACAAAAGGAGGAGCAAGATGCAAGGATGGAGGAGATTCGGACCTTATTGCTCAACTGTTCTTCCCCTTCATCATCCTCAAGGCGGCGACCAAGTCGATCATCTTCGGAGCGCCCAAGCGATGCAAGCGCAAGTCGTCCATGTCCACATCTACATGGCGACCACCATCACGTTCGTGATCCACATCGTCATGAGGGGCAAGTCACCTCCAAGCATCATGTGCACGATGACGACGAACGACATCTACTACGAGCTCAAGTGCGACAACGACACCATCAACATGAAGATGCTCGCCAAGCGTCAATGCACAAGTCCCAACAAGCCCTACTTCATGCCAAGGCCAAGCTTCAAGAGCAAAAGAGAAGACCGCGAGACAAGCACCAGCAAGACGGAGCTACGGCTACACCAACCACTTCGGCACCTTCGCCAAGTGCTATCAAGGCATCTTCGCCTTTGGACATACGGCATCTTCGCCTACTTCCCATGAGTTCGCCTACATCAACATCTTCAACAATGAGGCGACCACCTACGAGCGAGGGTGACACTTCCATCTTCGGAAGCCCCTCAAGAAAGATGGCCGAGCATGGGAAATTCCCTTCGGTCATGGAGACGAGCTACGAGGTGCCACATCATATGGGCCTCCAACAACAAGACGGTGATAAGAAGGTCGAGCAAGGGCCATACCCTTCGACCACGGCGATGAGCACGACCCTCTTCAACAACATGAAGACGGTGCCCCAAAAGGACTCATTCTCCGAGTCAAGCTACGAGACCGCACATGAGACCTTATCTTTGGTCTTAGAGGAGAGTGATGATGTGCCATCTTAGGCCCTCATACACGGCTACGACTATGACATGATTGATCATGGAGACATTTGCACCAACATCTCTCCGACACCCACATATGAAGAGATGCCCCAATTCCCATGTGAGGAGAGCCACCACCACATGATTGACATGAGTGACTCCACCATATGTGACATTGAGTGCATTTCCTATGAGAGGATGAGTGTGACCACCACTAGCCCCACACTTGAGAGCATGCCACACATCCTATGTGAGGTTGAGAGCCATTTGAGTGACTCCAACAACCATATGAGTGAGAGCATCCAAGAGGGAGTGAGTGAGGTAGTTGACACGGCATGTAAGGCCACTATGATTTCTAACAACTTAACCTCCACTTCGAGTGTGTTTTCTTTTGTGCTAGGTCTCCTACATGACAACATGCCTATCCTCGACGAGCACATACCTACAATGGAGACGACGATGGCCATGGTGGACGATGATGCACCCCCCACATGGTTCCATCAAGATGAAGATGACCACGACTTGGTCTTCGACACCTCACCTACAACACATGAGCGATGCTCCAAAGGTAACATAGGTGATGGTGCTTCACTTGTCCCACTAGTGGACCGTCTCACCAATGATTGCTTGCATGATGTTGATCCACCTATTCCTATGCTTCATGCTAGTGCGACTTCCTCATGTCATGACTTACCAATTTATGATGACTATGATGATGAGCATGTTGAGTTGCCTAGTTGTGATGCTATGCTCCATAGGATATCATGTGAAAATTCTATTGGTCACGTCATGTTTGACAATCCATTGAACTTGTCATATGCTATGAGTGAGATCTCCCATATTGCATCATTTCAATCTCAACATAGTAACTATGCATGCCCCATTAAAATAAATCCCATTTGCACTTATGGCATAGATGATGAGACGATGGTCATTGGCTTTTGTTTTTCATGTGATGATATTGCCATTCTTCCTTTACATGATTTGCACAATTCATCTACTATGCCATGCCATGATCACATAGAACCTAATATGCTTTGTTTTGGATGTTGTCAATATTCTCCATGTGATGTTTCCACTAATGTTAATGAGGAGACCCCCATAGTTTCCTCATACATATTAGGAGATTTTGATGCATTCCATACTTTGCATGATTCCCATAATTGCGTGCACCATATGCATTCCATGAATAACAATGCTCTACATATTTCTCATGATGCATTACACAATTTGAGTCTCCATTATGCTATACATAACAACAAACCTCTCATGATGGATGACATGTTCCTATATCACGCATCTCATTTATTTGAGCATTGGCTATTTTGTGCTAACCAACACAAGCACGTGCGCATCATGATGGATGATGTGTACATCTACCACACACACACAATTTTCCATTTGCCTTTGTTTTGTGTAGGTACTCATGTGTACTCGTCAACCTCTCAATCCCAAGAGTTGACGAAACGAGCTCTTGAGAGCAAGGATGATTTGGGATCCCATGGATTGTCCTTCCCACCGTTCTCTTCGCGCAACGACTACGCACATCTATTCTACTTGGCTCTCACACGGCTATGGGCTATATATCACTTGTTACATTTTATCGTGTTCACTTTGCATGTTATGCTTGCTTCTATGTCTTTGCCATGCAATTGTGACCCTTGTTTGCATTTACCCATGCTTCACCATTATAATACTCCTATGTGTATTTGCATGCTTGGTGGAGATCCTTGTTACTATTGCCATGTTTATCATGTGCCTCATACTATTGATGCTTGTTGTGTTGGGAGAGTCATGATGATCCATTGCTATTTACATAGGACTTCTTGCCAACAACATGAACCTACTTTGCTCATATCTTGTTTTCATGCTTGTGCTATGTCATGTGAATTATTCATGCCCACTATTTGCACCCATGACATGATTGCCATGATTACCTCTAGTATGTTGCATCTTTGCACTACTAGCTTGCTTGATTTGATCACTATGATTACTTGCTTGGTTGCATCACCCATGTTCCACTCTTACTTGCTTTCTTGGGTTGATGACATATATATTCATGCCTCTCATGTGATATATCTTGATCAATGTCTCTTGTCTCCATTAGTGGCATCTCTCATATTCCCTAGTATTGGGTGCCAACTTGCTATGCTTATTGATCGTGGAGACTTGGACATCTTACTTGTGATGCATGCTTGTTTGATTGAGCCTATTGTATTTGGTTGTTCTCTCATCATATGCCTCCATATTATGAAATGCTCCCTTGTTCTTTCTTATGATGAGCATGATGCATACACTTGTTGGGTATCTTACCACACGAATGATAGGTTTTGCACTCCCGCTAACCTCATTTGTTTTTCCGAGTGTTTGTCATGTTCTTTCATTTTGAAGGATTCACAAGGCGGTACCATCAAGAGACAACTTGGTCATGTGAAGGCATACGTGATGCGCAACTCCAACATCCTTGAGAAACTCCTAAAGGTGAATTCCTTCCATTTGAGCCATCCTCAAATATGCATATTGGATGGGTCATTATTTCATTGTTGTTTCCTTCTTGTTGCATACATGATACACCTCGTGAATGGAGGAGCGACATTGGAGATTGGCTCTATGGACCTTCACATTGAGGAGTGCTCGGACTTATTGGATGTACCTCCGGAACCCCACTCATGCCACGACATCGAGCATTGGTACATAATCACTCCCTTGACACATTGCACCAACACATACATATTTGTTGATTGTGCTCACACATGTCATGCTCGATGGACATATCATACTCACCACAAGTTTGCACCCTATGCATGGATTGACTCACATTATGATTGCCTTGTTGCATCTTGTATTCCCATGTCATCCATGATATATGAGCTTGTACACTTCCTTAGCAAATTTGTTGTGATCTTCCTTGATGGCATATTCTTACATCATGATCATATTGCCCACCATCAATTGCATGATCACATAGTCACATTGAGCAACAATTACCATGTTCATGTTTTTGATAAACCGTCCCATTATGACATCATTTTGCACAATGGTTGCATTGATCACATTCACAATACATTTGTGTGCACAATGAATGATTTTGCTTCCATGAATGCTTTGCATATCATTCTAGATCATCTTGATAAGCTTCATGCGCTTTGTCACGCACAATCTTGCCTCACGGACTCATTCTTCTATGATGGACACTTTGTGTGCGCTAACCATCGTATTTCCAAGTGTACTTTGTGTTTGCTCATTTTGCATGTACCACATACCGGAGACACCTTGGAGTACTTGGATTGCGCCATGTTTTCAACTCCGTCCAACTACAAGTTCGTTCACGACAACCGTTTCCATGGTGACGAGGATCATGATCCGATGTCGGATCTTTCCCAAGGGGGAGGAGATGATGTGGAGCATCCCACGTTCATCCCCATGTACACTCCGACTACTCTCCAAGCCCCAAGGATACATATGAGGAGACTTCGAACATACGCCATTGGACACAAGGTGAACTCGCTCCTCTCCGAACCTTCACTTTCTACATGTGAGACATGGCTACTACCTCCAACGTGTGTGCTATGCATGGTTAGGTACGTAGAGGAAAGCCACGGAGCCACCACATCCAATGGACGAGCTAGCGAGGACGCCAAGTACAAGGACCAAGAGAAGAAGCTGCCCAAAGTCTTCAGCCACCACTACAAAAAAATACACTTCTGTGATGATACGTGTTTGTCACGGTAGGTCACGATTTCTGTCATGCATGTACATCCATGAAAAATTTATGACAGAATCAAGATAGTCATATTTGTGTTGTCGTAGAAGTGTTCCATGACATTACCAAAATTATCATCACGGAAGTGTCCACTTCCATGATGATAAATCGCGCGTCACAGAAGTGCTTTCGTCAAGGGTGACCGACACGTGGCATCCACCGTAACGGAATGCCGTTAAGCTATCGGGTCCGGTTTTGGATCCGATAACCCGTTAATAGCCCCGACCAATGGGGATTTTCCACGTGTAAAATCATCATTGGCTGGAGGAAACATGTGTCGGCTCACCGTTGGGACAGATGTCATCCACTCATTGGACCCAAAGCGCCTATGATACGTCGACACGTGGCACGGCCCAACAGAGGCCCATATAGGTTAAAAAGGCCGGCCAATCAAAGGCCCGTAGTACTTACTCAGGTACTAATGGGCCAGCCCAATAACGGCCTGCTTAATAAAGACCCATTTACGGCCCGAAGACAGATCTGGCCCGTTAATTGTTTGCCGAATATTTGGGCCCATTTACGGCCCGAAGCCAAATCTGGCCCGTTAATTGTTCGCCGAATCTTTGGGCCCAATTACAGCCCAGTGACTTTCGGCCTGTTAGAGGCCCGATGGAGACATGGGCCCATTTCAGCCCGGTGTGACTTTCGGCCTGGGAATGGCCCGTGCTGCCCATGGGCCATATATGGTCCGACGGGACATCGGGCCCACTAACGGCCCGTGATAAAGGTGGCAACAGTTAAGCCCAACATGACTTTGGGCCTGTTAAAGGCCTGTCGCATAATTCGGCCCGTTGATGTCTGTACTAAGCTTTCGGCCTCTTAAAGGCCCATGATATCAGTGGGCCAACTAAGGCCCGAGATATGTTTCGGCCTGGTAACTTCCGGTGATATAACTGGGCCAAAAAAGGCTCGGTCTACATTTCAGCCTGCTGAAGGCCCATCGACGACTAGTGAAAATTGAGGCCCAATATGCATTTCGGACTGCTAAAGGCCCATGGTTTCATCTGGGCCGTAACAGGCCAGTACAATATTCAGCCTGTTAATGGCCCAACGCTACCTGGGCCAAACTAAGCGCCGGGTCCACAAAAGGCCCAACTAAAATATAGGCCAGTGTAAGTTGTGGGCCTCGCGCAAAGTGTGAAGGCCCCAATGATTCGGGCCCAAGAAAGATGCGGGCCAGCCCAATTGTGGCCCGCTAAACACCGGGCCCGTTAGAGGCGAATGTTTCGGCCCGGTCGACTACATCTGATTTTTTTCAGATAGCGAATGATGGCAGTAACTAGTAGGAATTAAGAACAAACCTACTCTATACAATAAAGAAATTACGGCATAGTAACTAAGAGTAAACCTACACTATACAATAAAGGATTTATGGTATATTACATCCACTGGGCATCGAAGTTCACCACCAGTGATCATAACGCGCAACGAAGAAGCAGATTACAAAAACTAGGCACCATTGCAGCGTAACAAAATAATACTGAACCGAGACCACTTCCAAGACAGTTCAAGGAAGGTTAGCCTTGCGCGGGAACTGCTGCACAAGCTGCTGAGCAAGGCTGTGAGACCGGCCTAGCATGTCGGTCATAGCTTCCAGGTGTAGCTGTTTAGCGATGAGGTTCTCATTGGTGTTCTCCGCAATCTTTCTTAGAGATAGGACTTCAAGTCAAAGTTGAGTTGCAGAATGCCTTTCTCCTAGAACTTGGGACTGAAGAAGTCGAACTGATTCAGACAACGAATTCTGTAAGCTTGTCTGACTGGTAGTCTCAAGTAACTTGAACACTGCATCAAGACAAGACTTTGGGGTTGTCTCGCTATCTTCAACATGTTTTGCCTTCTTTGCTGCAATATATGTTGGTTTTGTCTCACAGCCTTCAGCAGACTTGTGCATGCCATCAGGCATATCACCCTAAAACAAAGCAGAGAGATGACAGGTTTTGCACATGTATAAATAAAGATGATAACTGTGCTGTCAATTCCATCCAATTTCAAATTAGAAAATAAAGAGTAAGTTCAAAATATCAATAGCATAATTTGGCATTGTTCATAATGCGGGGAGCTTCACCACACTACTGGATTACCATGTCAACATAACAAGCATAGATGAAGGGCAAAGAAAATCATTGTATCTATTTTGGTTAATGTGCATGTCATGTTGTTCATATCATCAGCCACATCAGTAAGATAAAACAGGAGATGACAAGGTGCAAACGTGGGCTGCTTCACCACACACTGGATTATAGATCCACAAAAACAAGCATACATATAGGGAGTATTAAGTAATGTGCATGGTATGAATAAGGAATTTGGTTTTACAAGTAAAACTTAGAACTTACGGTTCTTGCGAATATGCATTTTGGTAGAAACAGCAAACTAAACAGCAGTAAACGATAGGGAGTATGAGCAAATTAAACAGCAGTTGAGGATGAAGGCTTTAGAAGGACTGACTTACATTAACAGTTAACACCGGCTTTATAATGCCCTTCTCCATGTCAAGGGAAGGATAACTCAAGAATTTCAGCACAAAATCTTCTTCATAAGCATTGCCTGTACTCTACATTTTGTAGAGAGTACTTATAGATATGATAATACTGGAAGGGATAGAGGATAATGAAGATAAGATGTAGATTGATGCTACATAATCAACTACCAATCCCTGGAAGTACAAGCATTACAGGACAAAATGTACTGACAAGAGCAATGGGCTACACTTCTGCACTGGCATTGTCTGTGTATTCTACTTTTTGGTAAGATTAAATATAGATCTGATCTTTTTTAGTAAATGGTGGGCGAGGGAGATAAGATGCAGAATGCTACACAATGAACCAATCCCTCTTCCCATAATACAAGAGTGTTTTGAACACTGGTGTACTGTACAAAACGTTCTTGTATTACGGGACGGAGGGAGTAGCTGTTAATGTAAGTACAGTGTTAGACGATGTTCAGTCCTTACAAGAGGACTGCAAAGCTAAACTTCTTCAAAAGCATTGGGTTGATTCTAAATTTATGTAAGAGTCCATGCGGATCTTATAATGTCCACCAAATGGACGATAACAAGGCTAACATGTGCAGTGATGCTACATAATCAAACAGCTATGAAAGTAAGTATGGTCATACAGGGCAAGAGGTACTCACAAGAGCAATGCAGTGTGGAGTATAGTTGCGATATTCTGTGGTCCCTTGAGAATGAATGTTCTTCTGCTAACAGTTTTCGTACAAGTGAGACGTTAAGGCAAATGCAGAAATGTAGTTCAAATTGTGATGTGATATCATAGATAGTACCTTACGCTGCAGCCGAGACCAATGTGTAACAAGATTATTCCAGTCACCGTCGGATAAATGTAGCACCGGAGACTTTACAGAAATTTCATTTAGAGGCTTGCCATCGAAGTGCGCTTGCCTCAGGTAGGAACGATACTTCATCAACGAGTGCTTGAAAAGCACAACCAACCCTTGCTCGTCTTCACAATCCATTTTGGTCCTCGCCTATTTAAAAGAATCAAATCTTGTGTCTTCTGTCAGCAGAAACATATGCAGTAATGACCATGAATAACATTAGTACATTACTTACGCGTAAGTTGCGGAGGAAGACTGGAAATTGTTCCGTGTCTGCGGTATAATCTTTCCATGAAGGAAAGATGCACTCAAAGTTCCTGACAACAATATAAGCTTTGTCTTCTAAACTAGGAAGAAATGGAACAGGGGTCCTATTTGCTGCAATTGGGGCTCTCTCTGGTTCGAAATGGGATTTGGCAATTGGATTTGGTGTACTCTTTGCTGGAATGGGGGTTTTGCGTCGTAGAGCTGGTGCTATGTCAACTGGCATAATCAAATGTTTGCTGCAGTTGGGGTCTGCTAAGTTGGGGCATCAGAAATGACCAGTGTAGTAGGGCTAGAGTCTGCTAGAGTTGGGGTGTTTTGTGGGTCAGATGATATTGCAACTACACCTCATGGGCTATTTGATTTAGCAGGTGCCACTACCTTTTCCAAATACTTTGCTTGTGCTCCTCCACGATCAGCAATCGCCCTCTTCCTTTTGAACATCTGATACACAAGAAAAGCATTTGAATGGATAAATATGGTATGATGACAGATGAAATATGTACTGAAAATGGATAGGCAGGGCGTATTCACATACACGATGTGTAAACTAAGCTAATGGCAGTTCAACAAAGTAGAAGCAATGCAAAGCATCAGTTGCAAGATATGTGCGACAAATATAACCTTGGAAAGTTAGAGCAAGCACCTTGATGGGTGAATAAGATAGGGCATCTTCCTCTGACTCCTCCACTAGGGAGCTACATTGACTTAGGTCTCCCTCTAGCTCAGAATCACTATTAGGATCATATTCTGAGCATGAATCTGTAGGTGGAGAGCGTTTGCATTGCATTGCATCCAGACTTGATTTCAGTCCCTTAATGCCAAGTTTGATAGCCATGGCATTGTTCTGCTTTATTCTTTTCATGCGCGCAAGCTCATAATCATTATGATGTTGTTCAGAATCTGAGATTCATGAAAACATAAAAAGTAGTCAGATTATCTATGGAATGCATTGCGGATTCAACTCGAAGAGTGTCTCCCTATAAACCCCTGCATATGCAAAGTTCACCCCCAACCGTGCTGACCAGACCACACACAGAAATACAAACCCCTTATGTCTCTATAACAAGCAGACACGCATTTCAAAACTAAAGTAGGAACATTAGAATCATATCAAATTCGTATTTGAACAAATAAACTCAGGAATTATGAGTGGCATAATGTTTAGCTTCAAGGGTGGAGTGTTGGTAGTGCGACACAAAGCAAGTAGGCAGATTGTATTCCATGTAAAAGATTGAAGCCTATGTAAAGGCTGGAAATGACACTTTCTTTCTATACAATGCAGTGTTCGTTGCCCACACATGATGGAAGAGATCACATAGAGAAATACTATTCACTCATGTCTACGGTTGCAGTATTTAGAAACAGGGTGGTCCACCCTAAAATAATATTGACAACAAATATGACAAGGCAAGCATAGATGTAGTGAATCAATCATTTACTTGTGAGCTCACTAGGACAAGTATGCAGAATTGTAACTGCAGTAAGAGACCGTCCAAAATCTGAATCAAGAAGTTTGTCTAGCACTTATTGTTTGCAACTAATCAACGTGAATAATTGGATATTATATCGAATGAGTAAGAAAGACAAGTAAAATTGTCAACAAACCTGGCTTGCAGTAGTAATCTGGGTCAATGTCACTACGACCAACAATCCAAAATGACTAGTGTCTGTTCCTAGGGCCGGAATTTTGAAAACCTTGTGAACTTTACAGGTACTAAAGATTACCGAAATACATCTGAACCATTAAGTGTAGGTAGCACTGAGCACACAATAAACCCTAATGGCAGTCCTGCCTAATGAGTAATGAAATTAGAAAATGGGTGATGAGGAGTGGTTGCTGAGTGTTGAGGACTTATCTCAGGATAAATCGGGTTGGCTTAGTGGGTGCTGCACGCCTGAGCCCTGAACGGGCTGGGAAGGTAGGCACGGCGGCGTGCCCGGGCAGTGATGACGCTGTTGGGCGAGCGGCTCCTGACCTCCTGTTAGTCCGGCGTCTCCTCCTAGAGTCATGTCGTCCGGGGACGGCAAGTCGCCGGCGAGGCAGGCGGCTGGGGGTGAGTAGAGATCGGAAGCGCGCAGTAGAACAGACGGGAATCGGGGCTTGGGACGACCCAAAATCCCAGGGTGGGCCGGCCCACCGTGGGCACCCTGTAGAGATACACACCCGAGCGGCGAACATGCACTTTCGAAACTCATTTAGGAACATTTAGCTGACCAATTAAACGAATGTGTTTTAATAATATCAGATTCATATTTGAACAACTAAGCTTGTTTAGCTTGATGGGTCGAGCAGTGCTATTATGACACGAAGCACGTATTCTGATCGTATAGTGATCATAAAAGGGGAAACCGGAGAAATGATATTTAGCAGCCATTGTTTGCTTTGAACTAAGAACTAAATTCTAAGAGCTGAAAAGAAAGTAGAGTAACCAAGTTAAGATCTATTTTCTGGTTGAGATCAAAAAGTTGAGGAGATATGAAGTACCACCTCTCTTGCGATGGTTGTCGGTGGCGTTGACGCAGATCTGTGACGGTAGATGGGTGCATCGGGGGATAAGTCCCGTTGCGGTGGAAGAGAAGGTCGTGTGAGCGGCCCCGCCAAAGAGGACGACGGCACCGATGAAGCGAGAGGACGTGATGCAAGGCTCTTGGTCCGTCGCCGTGGATGAGAAACTTCCATCTCTAGCACTGGACGACGCGGTCTTGGTAGGCACTCTGGCATGGTGGAGGACGGTGGCGATGGATGTGGTGGAGGACGGCGGCGATGGATGTGGTGGAGGACGGCGGCGATGGATGGGGTGGCGGACGGAGGCTGGTGTGGGGATGGTGTTCTAGCGCGGACGGTGTATGAATGGGAAAATGGAGGGAGAGGTACGGGGAACCATGTTTTTGGGACGCGCCTGTCTGAAATATGGGAAAGTTACGAACTTAGCCCCCATTTAAAATTTGGACGTCTCGTCGGTTGGAGATACGACGGTAATCTCGCATCTCGCCAATATTTGCCTAGAGCAATTTCGGGCGAGGAGAGGGTGGTTGGCGCCCACTGTGTATGAACGGGGCTGACAGGTAGGGCGGTTGTGTCATGTCTGAGTGAAGTTACAAATCTTCCCCTATTGAAAATATTTGCCTACATTGATTTCGCCCGAGTCGACTTTGTTCTGCCGCCCACCGTGTATGAATGGGTAAATGGAGGGAGAAACAGAGGTCTTTCAGATGAGCTTGAATCAAATGTGTTTTGCCGGCCATGTTTGGCGCCCACTTTGTCGGAATGGGCTCAGAGGCGGTCGTGTCACGTCTAATTGAAGTTACTATCCTACCCCTATTTAGAGCAGTGGAAATCGGGCCGATGGATTGTCCGTGTAATGGGTAGACAGTAATTTCCATCTCCCAAACACTTGGCTTGGGCAACCGACGTGGGAGTGGACATTTTGCCGCTTCTTTCGAATTTTGGGACAATAAGCATCCACGTTTACCCTGGCAACTAAATTCGAATCCATTTTGTATTCCTATACGAATCTTTATAAATCATTCTACGTGTTTTTATATATCTTCAAAAGGACGACAAAGATGTATTCCACTGTCATATATGAATATGGTTTACAAATGCTGATACTCAAATTCAGAAGCTAGAATCTAGTTTAAGGTGAATTCGAATATTTGGAACACTTCATGTCCAACTCAAATGTCACACGCAGCATAATGTGTACTCCCATTTAGATATGTACACAAGCGATGTATCAAGATTCAAATACCGAGTCAATCAACCAAGAATGTACAGAACTAACAGACATATAAACACTTATAGAGTATATGGATCAATAATATCAACTAACATACATAAGCCAGGCCGCTATACTTTTCTTTGCTACAACAGCATCCTTTTTTAGCCAGGCTACTACAGCATCTTGGCCCTTTCCGATGTGTGCCACTTATGGTCCATCTATACTACTATTATCGTTGAATGCACATTCAGCCCAATTGGCATATTTGTAGGCTTGGCACAACAATCAAAATGAAATGTCTCCGAGTCTTATCAATTAATGCAGACTTGTGATCAAATAAAATTACAAACCCAAAAACAAAAAACAAAAAACAATTATTACATGATCTCTAAAACAAATGGTTTGATTGATTACATGAACAAACAACACAAAGGTTATTCAACGATGGAAAGAACATTTCACCTATGATTTACCAAGTGGAAATTTAATTTCCTTTTTTCCTTCAGGACCTTAACAATGTGGTCAGTCTCAGCTTGCTTAGTTGTGAAATCCACCAAATATTTAATGGTTGTCTTGAGTACTGCTACTGATTGTGCTGTTTGCTTCCTCAACATGTCAACTTCATCTCTAAGTGCAGAAGCAGAATCTCTTTCTACCACTAGTTTAGCCTCTAGAGCATCAGCAGTTGGCAATTCATAATGCACGATTGGGCCGGTGCCACTGCTGTGGGATGATACAACGTCCATGGGGACCTCGCTCTTTGATCTTGGGCTAACCTGTTTTGCCATTAAAGTTTTGATTGGATTCAGAAAAGTTGAAGTTAGCAAAACATCTCAACTGGGAGTTATAACAGCAAACTAGTTAAACAAACTTAAAGAGTTTCAATTCGATGACGAAAAGTAGTTATTAACATCATTGTAACCCGTTGTTGCAGCAGCAAAGCAGTTAAACAAACAAGTAGCTATTTAAGTTCAGGAAAACAGGTAATTCTTAACAGTAAGTATCAAACACATAGATAGGCGCAGTCTATAATAGGATTAACAGGCTGTGGCATTATGTAATCAGCCGCAAACTAAATTAAGCCAAGCAACGTAATTGAACAATTTTGCAATAGGTGGCTAACTAAAATTTTGAGAAGCACGTAACTGAACTTATGCTAGTTCTTTGTACAGGCACACTGCAACTTCTTTTTCGCTTACAAGGTTGTATGAAGGACTCCATGGCATCAATTGCTTGGATACGCAGTCCCAATACTTCTTTCTTCCCACACTGCATTGGTAAGTCGAATGGTTAATTTGGTAAGACGGTGCGTCCTTGATATGTTATATGAGGACGTGTAGTCAGACTAGTTGTAGCCACACACATCACACTGGCTTTTACTGTATATTTCATGCAATTACTTTGGGCATATCGAGATCTAAGCAATCTACAATAGGATGAAAAGACTGGCATCCTTCACATTATTGGCGAACTCAGTTCATAGAAACAAGCAATTCAACCATTCTGTGGGTAAATCAAAAGCGCCACTGGAATATTTTTCACTACCCCTATCATACACGCAAAAAGGGGCGATGCCACCATAGGGGCTGGTATGGGCGACCGCCTCGGGTGGCTCGAAAGTGTGCACCTAGTTTGAGTCGTCCAGGTTGTCCCAGGCTAGTTTTGTTCGTCCCAACGCACGAGCAGGCAATGTCAAAATGAAGAAAAATGTTTCAATTTGGATAGGCAAATAACATAAGTGCAAGGCAGGCCCTATAGCAGGCTCGCGGCCCAAACGAGCGCCTCCCATATCGATCGACAGCAGGAAAAATCCCAATTCATCCGCTTCAGCCTCCAGTCTGGTTCGCTCCTAACCTAGCCGCCGCTGGACAGACCGACACAACACTTCCTTGCGCCCTCGTTGGAGGGCAGTCGCCGGGCTTCAAGCGAACGGAAGGACAAGAAGATGAAGATCCAACCCTGGGTGTAGCCTGCGTGGGAGGCAGCAGCGGCAGCACGGGCATGGCATCGAGCTTGCGCAAACGGACAGTCGCAGCTTGCAAGAGTAGCATGCGCAACGAGCAGGTACATCACATCCCTGATTATATCTAATTCAACTCTTCAATTTCTGGCCAATAGTTAAACCTGACGGTGTTGTAAAACTGCTTGTATGTAGGGAATCTATGAGAAAATGAAACCAATTTCTACTTATTTTATAACTCCCCCAATCAATACTGAACTGACTGAATCTGATGTATCTAATCAAGTTTCTGGTGCAAACATCCAAGCTCATGTTGTTCTTGAGCCTGAAGTGTCTAATGAACAAACTGCTAATGAAGGATTTGATGCAAACATTTTACATGCTCCTGGTGATGAACATATAGTGTCTAATGAGGCATCTAATGCAAGAATTTTGCAAGCTCCCATTGAAGGATTTAGTGTCTAATGATGATCTGCTGTGTTGAGAGAGACATAGAGATTTGCAGGCATTGATGACAAGCAAATTATTGTGCATTTTCATGGCTTGAGGAAACGTCGAGGCCATCTACCAGAAAGTCCCCGTATCATGACAACGTAGCATAAATAATTTTCTAATCTGTTGTTTGAAACTATTGGCATACTTGTGCAGGATAGATATATTGATATGCAGTTTGCGCACTGGCTATAGGTGCAATTACACTTCGATATTTTCAGCCAGAGAACGAATAATTCAAGCAGCTACAGACCATGTTTGTAGTCCTTGTACACCATGTTGCATTTTATGTTTTTTGGTGCTTGCATCATTTAGTGTTTATAATCTGAACTACTTTGGATCATTAGCTGGTTTTCAAAGTGCATGTAGCTTCACATTTCTCAAGTTATGTTGATTTCCGGAGTGCAAGTGCCTTCGTATTTTTTAAGTTAAATGTTCACCCCTGGTAACTTGAATTCGTGGATCCGCCACTTCACACAAATCATACACGAATGCCAGTATGAATTAAATGAAATGCAGGGACTTACGCTAGCTCGTTATACAGGCTCACTGCAGCTCTGCTTGCGCTTGGGATGTTCCATGTACAAGTCCATGTTACCACTTGCTTGGATGTGCAGGCCTTGTGCTCCTTGCATCCCCCTCTGCATTTTTGACACGGCGAATGGCTGATCAAATAAGAGGAATCGACCTTGTTGTTGTGCCGGAGGACAGATACTTACAAGGTTATACGGGTGTGCAGGATGTGTACCAGATCCCGTAGCGCCGTCATGCTTCGCTAAAAAATGGATTTGCTTGTTTCAGATGATATCTCCAGAAGAAATAAGAGTTAAAGTCAGAGTTGGATAGGCGTGTAAGCTAAGAGAGCAGTGAAAGGATATCCAAACGTCGTCGGAACAGTGCACAAGGGAGTGATGTGTGGATACCTAGTTCGGGCCGGCGTTTGGGCATGCTTGCCTAGCTAGAGTGCGGGTGACTTCAGAGCCGTTGAGGGTGATGCGCTGGCGTTGGTTGGCCGCGCACGGATGCAGATCTTGAGTGGCAGCGGAGCGCTACGATGCGGTGGACGAGGCCGTTGGTGAAGCCCCAGCGGCCTCGGGGGGCAGAGGCACGACGATGTGCTCGGTGAAGTAGCCCCGGTGAGCTGGGAGACGGCGTCGGTGAAGCGCACCTGATGCGGTGGAAGTCGATGTCTGTGAGGCACGTCGGTTGCGGCGGCCGACGTTGTCGGTGGACCACCCGGTGCGGTGGACGAGGGCGTAGATGAGGTAGCTCCGGTGCGGTGGTGAAGCGCGACCGTCGTCTTTGTCGTCGTCGTCCAGCACAGAGGTGGGGAAAGAGACGAGACGAGGGGCGATTCGAACTTTGCTTGGGTTGGCGGCGAATTAGGGATTTGAGCAATCTGGGCGCGGAAGGGGACGATGGAGAAGGGAGATTTTGCAGGGCTGGAATTGGGGCCGCCAGATATTTCAATCCGAAACATGGAAGCGCGAACTTATTTTGTTGTCGTCCTTTTTTGGGGGGGAGGGGGAGGGAGGGAGGGGGTGGGTGGCTGGGTGCTACGCGTCCGTCCGACACACGCGACCACCACGACACGACCTTGGTCTGCCTGGTGCGCCTACATTTGAGAATGCAAACGAATCTTCTTTCATTTGCAAACGAATTTGTATGTATTACCATGCCCGTGTTTTCCTTGCAATAATTAGTCATTCGAAACGAGATACTATAAATTAATTAATGAGGAATTATTTGAAAAAAAATCGAAACGGTATCCACGGTATCCACGCTAACGTGGATTAGAGTGTGTGTCACATAATTAGTTATTTGAATTAGAGTGTGTGTCACATAGCGATCTCCAATTCTAACGTGGATTCGTATTCCACTGTATACACGCTACTTTTTTAATATAAATTCATATGTATATGATGAACACCATGGTAGTGAGAAAACTTTTGGATGGATTCAAACATATGACCTACAAAATAGCACAACAAATCGAGTCAATGTCAACTTTTCGAAACCTAGTATGGCACGAATTCGAAATAATTACCCATATGCATGGTCCTCAGTTCAAATCTTAGAATGTACACCGAATTGAAACATCGATATTAAGTCTCGTATGATCTACATTCAAATGTTGTTTTTAGCCCCCCCCCCCCCCCGCACGCACGCTACATACTTCCTGTATCGGTCAATCTTCCTCTCCTAACCACCTTAGGAAGCTATCGGTTTCCAACACACATCCATTCTTTCTCTCCATGTTTCGATCTCTAACTCTCTCAACTACACAACCCCCTTTTTCCACTCTGTTATGAAATGTATTTACCTCACACACCCGCCATTGCACCCCATGCCGAGCTCTCTCTCCCTCTCCCTCTCACCCTCTCGCGCTAAATACATGCATTGCCTATCTAGCCCCCCAACCTCTCGTGCGCACGCACGCACGTTGTCTATCTAGGTCACTCCCTCGAGACTGTCTCGCTCTTTCTTCCGCACGGCGGGCCACACTCGCTCAATCTCGCTCTCTTTATCTGAGTCTCATTTAACCTTGTTTTCTTTCACATACAAATGATATATCTCCCTGTTCGGTCCTCGGTTGACACACTCTATACTCTCTCACATAGATTGTCTATCTAGGTCAGTCCATCGAAGACGCCCCCACTCTTTCGACCTCATGGCGGGCCACGCTCGCTCTCTCTCTCTCCCTCTCTCTCCCCCTCTCTCTCTCTCTTTGTATGTCTCGATTGACCCCGCTCTTTCTCGGACAAAAACGATATATCAGCATGTTTGAGCCCAATTTGAATTATTCACATTGTATACTCTCTCACGCACATTGTCTATCTAGGTCACTCTCTCCAACCTGTCTCACTCTTTCGATCGCACGACGACCCTATGTGATCGATTGACCTTGCTTCCTCCCACGCAAAAACTATATCTACACGTCTGTGACTGGATCATCTCTGAAGCTCTATCTTACAGCCCTCACCCTTGCCAAAAGCTCAATCGGACAATATCTCTCCAGAGCATATATATTTGTTCAATGAATGTCAGACCACACTCACTTTGTCTCTCTATCTATATGTCTCTCGATTGACCTCGCTTTCTCACGCCGTATCTTCCACACATTGAAGCTACCTATCCATCCCTCGCAAAGCCGGAGCTATTTACATTGCGAGGGGCACTCCAACCTTGGATTAATTTGTGTAGGCATTTATTCTGGTCGGTTTAGATTATATTTTCGTAGCATTCGGCCCACAACTACTCGAAACACCGTTGCAACCCCCGCAACTCCCCTTGTTGATTTCCCTCTGGCTCGGTCATCGCTCTCTCGCACGTCCTTTCTCGCCTTCAATGTTGCACCATGGTATTATTGCAAAAAACTCTGTTGTTCTCTTTAATTATTATAAATAAGCTACAAAACTACACACCGATAGACCACTTGGAATGGAACAAATTTTGACCCACAAATTGAAGTGCTACAAACTACACACCGAGGGGCCCACATGTCATGAAACAAATTTGGACCCATATACAAATTAAAAAATAAAGGACGAGGATCAAACATGTGACCAGGGCCTTCAAGCCGCACGTCAATAGGCAACATACGTAGAACAGCAATGTTTGTTGTACCTCCCTTTTTTCACATAATGTTTTTATATTACCACAGCCTATTTAATTGATAACATGTAATATTATTTTTAGTACTATTCACCTTCACTTATTGGTGGGTTCCATGTGTGCTCTCTCTCTCTCTCCTCCCCTTCTGCGTTTAGACCCACGGGCAAACACGAAGAACTCGCGGGCGATGTTGCCGTTGACCATATCTGGACGCGTTCACAAGTTACGGCACCAGTTTCACGTGCTAGCGGCACTAGTCAGTGTGTACGTGCAATGCACGTTAATTTGGAAGTATATTAAGTGCATGCGGATATTAAGTAGGATATTATTTGCGTGTTATTATGTGATTAGCACTATTTTTGGCATGAAATTAACTGCACGCTAAACGTGTTGAGCGCTCGACATTGAAGCAGTCTAGGTCGTTGGATGACAAGGAATACATGTGGCTTGATGACGTTTTATATTTAATTTGATACGGCTCTAGCAGAACATTCAATCGATCAAACCATAGATTTCGTTCAGTCTGACTCCGACTTCAAATTATACGACGATCGATCTAAAATAAACGGAAATGATAAACGTTCGGATTTTAAGCATGGCAATCCGAACGTTTTTCATGGCAAATTTAGATTATGCGGCGGCGGGGGGGCATCTTGCGGTGGGAAGCGGCTCCTCTGTCATGCTCTGTGTGTCGTCGGGCCACTGACCGACGGCGACGGCGGCGCCTTGCGCCGTTGTTGGCGTACTCCTGGACGTAGGCCTAGCTTCAAGGAAGGCCAAAATGTTCTGGACTTCGGAGCGAGTCAACTGGCGGGAGGAGGCGACTGGCGTTGGTGCAAGCAAGCGGTCGACGACGACCATCCATGCCGCTGAGGGGGGCACTGGCACCCGCACGGGGACAGGCGCTGCCAACGGCGCGGCGGAGACATTCGTGTGCACGGGCACCGGCACGGGCGCGCACATCAGTGCATGCACAGGTGCATGCGCTGGCGGGTGCATGGGCACCGGCACGGGCGTGCGCGTCAGTGCACGCACAGGCGCATGCGTTGGCAGGTGCACGGGCGCGTGAAAGTCGGCGGGGACCTCGTGGAACCCTGTGGCATCAAGCTCGGCAACAATGTGCGGCTCCAAGCCCATCAATGCCACGGGGATGGGCGCTGGCGCAGTCGGGGCGACGGGAGCCAGAACGGGAGCGGGGACAGGCGCGGCGTCTTCCCGCAATGCCAGTTCAAGCTCGTCCCAAAGTGCCTTATGTTCTTGAGACTCCGGCTGGGTGTCTTCCTCAGGAAACTGGAAGACTAAGGGCAGACCATCGTGACGCGGCATGGCGTACGTTTAGGTCAGGCTGGTTGGAGGTAGACGACAGGAGAATCGGTGAGGAAGAGAGAAGATTGTAGCGATACCGGGTAGTGCGGGGTTGATTTTAACCTGCGGCGCCGGCGACATTAAAAGTGGGAGCAGTTGGGACGAAGGTGGGCGGCGGAGTCTGGTCAAAGGGCTCGCCTCCCGGTGATCCTACACAGCGGTTTGCTCGCACGCCTCCGTGTCAGCCGGCGCGGCGGTCTGCTCGCACGCCTCCTGCCGACTCACACGCTTGCTCGGACGGCACCTGCCGATGAGAAGCGGGACTCGTGGCGGCACGTAAACGCCCATGGTTTCAATAGTGAAAGCGTTCGCCTTAACGTGACAGGTCTTTGTTCCAAAATACCTTGGTTCTTCATTTGTGCAACTTGTCATAAGCAGCTTATCTCAAATTGAAGAAAAATTTACAAAGTAATATTTGTGCCATATCACGTGACTATGCTCAGTTTCAAGAATTTATGATCACTATTGGATTTTCTGAAATTTAAGATCCAGGATTCGAAACAATATCATAACCTGCATCATGCAATAAATTTTCAAGCCATACATCTGTCTTGTTGTATTTCTTAAGAAAGGATTTGGTCAAACATTTTGCTTAGTTAGACTTCAGACAAGTTATATATGCAGAGCAAAAGGATAAGGGAAAAACTAACGTCCACACGTGTGGCATCTTGTGTTGGAGCGCTACGGTCGAAACGGGGGTCCTGTTCATCGGCAGGGGTGTGGCGTACCGCAAAACGGGACTCCATGGGATACTGTTCATCTCCACTGTCGACCCCCTTCAGCCTCCATGGGCTACTGTTCATCCACCGTCGACCTCCTCCAGCATCCACCTGCGCTGTTCATCCACGGGCTACTATTCATCCAGCCTCCACCGCGCGCTACTCCACCGGCTACTGTTCAACCAGCCCTCTCCACGGGCTCCTGTTCAACCACCCCTCCATGGGCTACTGTTCTTCCACCCCTCCACCGTCTACTGTTCATCCTGCCCTCCACGGGGTGGTCCTGTTCATCCAGCCGTCCACGGGGTCCTGTTCATCCAGCCCCAACCGGCTCGATCGATCGGTGTCCTCTTCATCCAGAGGCAACACCACGGGTTCCTGTTCATCCAAACCCCCCAGCAAACGCTCACTGTTCATCCAGAGGCAGCATCGACCGACTTCAGTTAGCAGCAGTAGCGAAGGAATCGCTCGATCGGGTTCAGTTAACAGCCATCGATCGACCGCTCGGGTTCAGTAACGCGTAGCCTGCAGTGCAATCGCTCAGGTTCAGTTAGAGCCCAACGCCTCGCTCGGGTTCAGTTAGAGCCCAATGCCTCGCACCCACGCGCGTGCGTGTATGAGAGAAACGCGCGTCGCTCGGCCCCGACCACCCACTGTAACCGGGAACACCCTGATATTTTCCTCGCCCTCGCTTCTACCACGGTTTTTTCCGTCATGGACGGCTCAAAGAATGTCATGCAGCTGCGTCTCCGGTCCGCCCAGGACGAAAAGCCCATTTTCTGTCATGATTTTTTGCCATAGAAGTAGGACCCACCACATCTATGATGATACCGGGTTTTGTCACAATTATCGTAATAGAAGTGTCATAAGTATGACAGAAAAAAATTTCGTTCGGCCCAAAATGTCACATATGTGTCTCTTTTTTGTAGTGCACCGGACGACCGGACAACGCCGGACGTCCGAAGCCTGGGACACTCAGCCAGCCAGAAGGGCCGGCCGACGGAAGCTACAGCGGTCGGACGACCGGCAAGTATCGGACGTCTGACACACCCCAGGCCTCGGACGACCGAGCACCACCGGACGACCGGCGCCACGGCAACAGAACCTAATCTACGAAAATCCGAAGATCTACGGACGTCCGGACCTCCGCGAGCCTCCGGACGACCGGCGCCTTACGGACGTCCGATCCCTGGCTGTGTCCAGTTACGGGATGAGGCCCATGTGCCCCTTCACTTCGCCCCCCATTTGCACTAAGACTATAAATAGACCTCTCCCTCCTCCTAGTTAGGGTTAGCATTGGTTTAGCTCATATGTGAGATAGAGCTTTGCTCATCCATACGGATCTACTCCACGAGAGAGACCGCGGCCCCTCTACGAAGAAGATCCACGTTGGATTCAAGACCCCCTCTTGGGTGGCCCCATCAAGACCTCCTCATGGAGAAGAACCGGTTACCCTATGTATCGTCCCTTGTTGGTTTTGGACCGTGTGATCTCTATGTGTTCTTGGATCTAGCATATGTGTGACTATATCTTGTCGGTTTGAGAGATCCTTGTAACGCCCACGATGCGGCTATATCTCCCACGTGTCGAGGCACGACTTAGAGGCATAACCGCATAGTGGTTTTGTCGCAAGAAGGGTCATCTTCACACAATCCCATGTAATGAACAAGAATGGGATAAAGAGTTGGCTTACAATCGCCACTTCACACAATACATAAATATCATTCATACATCATCCAAAATACAATCATATAGACCGACTACGGTCAAAATCCAGATGAAAATAAGACAACCCCAAATGCTAGATCCCCGATCGTCCCAACTGGGCTCCACTACTGATCATCAGGAACAGACACATAGTAACGACCACGTTCCTCGTCAAACTCCCACTTGAGATCGACGCCATCATCTGCACTGGCATCGTCGGCACCTGCAACTGTTTTGGTAGAATCTGTGAGTCACGGGGACTCAGCAATCTCACACCCGTGATATCAAGACTATTTAAGCTAGTAGGACAAGATGGTGCAAAGAGGTGGAGCTGCAGCGGCAAAAGCATATATGGTGGCTAACTTGCGCAAATGAGAGCGAGAAGAGAAGCAACGGAACGGACGTCATCTAGCAATGACCAAGAAGTGATCCTGAACACCTACTTACGTCATACATAACTCAGACCGTGTTCACTTCCCGGACTCCGCCGAGAAGAGACCATCACGGCTACACACGCAGTTGATGTATTTTACTTGGGTCAAGTGACAAGTTATCTACAACCGGACATTAACAAATTCCCATCTGCCTCATAACCGCGGGCACGGCTTTCGAAAGATAATACCCTGCAGGGGTGTCCCAACTTAGCCCATCATAAGCTCTCACGGTCAACGAAGGATAAACCTTCTCCCGGAAAGACCCGATCAGTCTCGGAATCCCGGTTTACAAGACATCTCGACAATGGTAAAACAAGACCAGCAAAGCCGCCCGAATGTGCCGACAAATCCCGATAGGAGCTGCACATATCTCGTTCTCAGGGCACAACGGATGAGCCAGACGTCGGGTTGGCATAGACCCTGGTTGCCCAGGGGGCGCCGACATCGCTCGGTTTGGGCCAGCACTCGAAGGAGCACTGGTCCGGGGGTTTAAAATAAGATGACCCTCGGGCTCGCGAAAACCCAGGGGAAAAAGGCTTAGGCGGCGAATGGTAAAACCAAAGTTGGGCCTTGCTGGAGGAGTTTTATTCGAGGCGAACTGTCAAGGGGGTCCCATAAATCACCCGACCGCGTAAGGAACGCAAACTCAAGGAACATAATCCCGGTATAACAGTAACTAGGGCGGCAAGAGTGGAACAAAACACCAGGCATAAGGCCGAGCCTTCCACCCTTTACCAAAATATATAGATGCATTAATTAAATAAGAGATATTGTGATATCCCAACATAACCATGTTCCGACATGGAACAAACTTCAACTTCACCTGCAACTAGCAATGCTATAAGAAGGGCTGAGCAAAAGCGGTAACTTAGCCAAACAACGGTTTGCTAGGAAGAGATGGTTAGGGCTGACATGGCTAAAATGGGAGACATGATATAGCAAGTGATAGGTAACGGAGCATGGCAATAGAGCGAACAACTAGCATAGCAAAGATAGAAGTGATTTCGAGGGGTGGTCATCTTGCCTGCAAGATTCTCAGAGTTGTCGAAAGCTTGATCCTCGTAAGCGTACTCGACAGGTTCCTCGTTCACGAACTCGTCTCCCGGCTCTACCCAAGACAAGAACACAAACAAACGGAACCACAATCAATCAACGAGAAATACACAAGCAACATGATGCAAAACATGTATGATATGCAAGATATGATATGCGATGCATATGCGTGCTCCGGAGGGAAAAAGATGAACATGGCAGTAACTTGGCAAACCAAGCATTCCACTAGAAAGGTGAGATGATTTCGGTCGAAATCGATATAAAGATCACCGGAATCGGATGCACGGTTTGCAAATGGCAAGCAAAACAAGAATGACACGAATCTGCGATTAACAGCAAGATAGCACTTAAAATGCAACAAGTAACAAAGCTACAGCACCCCAACATAGCAACAAAGCACATAGCAGTAATCTACAGGAGATGCTTGACAAAAGATGAACACTGAGCTACGGCTAGTTCACAACATATCAAGCTCAATCAAGCATGGAAAAAGTGCAAAAGATTACAGGTTCACAAGACTTGGGGAAAAACTGGACATGGCAGAAATCAGCATCAGGTAGCAATGTTCAGAGCATGAAATCAACATGCTACAGGAACTTAACATAGCAAAACAAGGCATGGTAGTGTTCTACTAAATGCACATGACAAAAGTCCCTTACTGACCATAAGCCAAAAATGACCAGAAGAAATGATGGCAAGCATGTTAACATGGAAAGTTTCGTTATCAGGTTTCAGACTTAGCAGAAAACAGAGCATGGCAGAAATATTAATATGTAGGTATTTTTGTGAGCTTGATGCACTCACTACAGAGCAATGCATGACAAACCAAGCATACCTACAGAAAGATGGCATGTTTATGAAGCTATCCATGGCAAGAACAATTGCATAGCATGTATGGATCAACTACAATAAGCTTCGCAAAAATGCATGTCATGTTAAGGATCTGCCAGAAATATTTTATAGCAAAAGTAGAGCAAGATTGAGTCATGCTACGGCACTCCATAATTGCAAACAATTGCAGGAATGGATAAATTACAACTATAGCTACAAAACATCCTTACTGAATATCTCCAAAATATGCATGGATCTCTCTGTAGCATCAAGTTTACATGGCAACAAAATTACAGCAGACAAGGACTTAGAGAAATCATTGTCCCTGAAATCAGAATTATTACGGGACCTACTTTGCATGCTTTTGCTAGTCACCACAGAGATCACCAAAATACATGGACTACACCACTAGAAAGATGGCATGGCATAATTCAAAACACATGTAGAGCTCATGCTCAAAAGATGCACATAATAAATGATACAAAAATGACAAATCTCCAAGTTCTGATAAGAACCAGAGAATAACAGCAACTACCCTCTTCCAACGAAGATTTGGGCATCAATATGACCTCTAATGAACCTGGTGCAATTCAACAAAATGAAGAGCATCACGAGGCGAACATTTTGACATATTACACGCGCGAATCGGAGCTACATGCACAAAGTTAGGGCATCGGGAACAGAGGCACATGCTGAGATAAAACCAACACTTGGAGAAAATTTAGGGGGCTACGGGAAGAAGTCAATGGGAGCACTGTACCAGATCCCGATCGGGCCGGCTCCTCGAGCTCGGGCTCGCTCGCCGGTCGGGAGGGAAGAGGAGGCGGGCGCCGGCGGAGGTGAGGGTCGCCGGAGGTGGGGGTCGCTGGCGGGGCGGCGGTGAGGGAGGCCGGAGGCGGCGGGCCTCGGGCGGCGGGGCACGGCGCCGGCGGCGGAGATGGCGGGCCGGCCGGCGGCGATGGCGGCGGCGGCGGGGCCGGCCGTCGGTGGCGGCGGCGGCGCGGGCGGGCGGCGGCGCGGGCACAGGAGGAGGCGGCGGCGGGCTCGGGCGGGCCCGCTGCGGGCTTCGAGGGCCGGCGGCGGGGCGGTTGGACGTTGTCCGGCGCGGACGGACGCGTCCGGCGTCGCGGTGGGAAAAATTTCTAGGGTTCGTCTGCGAATCCGTTTTTCGGGATGCCCACATATAAATAGGTAGAGGGAGCTAGGAGACTCCAAATGAGGTGCGGTTTTCGCCCACACGATCGTGATCGAACGACCTAGAGCATGGAAGAGTGTTTGGTGGGTTTTGGGCTGGTTTTAGAGGGGTTTTTTGCTGGATACTCAAATGGACTTTGCGGATGCCCGGTTAACCGTTGGAGTACCAAACGACCTCCGAATGGAACGAAACTTGACCGGTAGTCTCCGGGTGGTATATTAAGGCCACTTGACAAGCCTCAGTCCATTCCGAGAAAGTTTGACACACGCACACGAAAGAAAACTAGAGGGGTGCACCGGAGGAGATAGGAGCGCCGGATTGCAAAACGGACAACGGGGAAAATGCCCGGATGCATAAGACGAACACGTATGCGAATGCAATGCACATGATGACATGATATGAAAATGCATGACATGACAGAATACAAAACGAAAGACAAAACCCAACAACGGAGGGAAAAACATAACACATAGCCGGAAATGGCAAGAGTCGGAGTTACAAATATGGCAAGTTACATGCGGGGTGTTACAACACTCCACCACTACGAGAGGAACTCGTCCCGAGATCTAGGACTGAAAGAACTCCGGATATTCGGAACGGGGATGGTCCTCGCGTTCCCAGGTGGCTTCCCGGTCGGAATGGTGCGACCACTTCACTTTCCGGAATTTGATTGACTTGTTGCGAGTCTTGCGCTCAGTTTCTTCAAGAATAGCAACGGGGTGCTCATGATAAGACAAATCTTCTTGGAGGTCAATCTCTTCGAAGTCGATAGTGCGCTCAGGCGTCTTGAAGCACTTGCGGAGCTGTGACACGTGGAACACATCGTGCATGTTCGCGAAGTTGGAAGGAAGCTCAAGTTGATAGGCGAGGTCGCCTCTTTTGCCAATGATCTTGAAAGGACCCACGTATCTAGGGGCAAGCTTCCCTTTGATACCGAAGCGACGAGTGCCTTTCATTGGAGAGACGTGGAGGTAGACATGGTCTCCGATCTCGAAAGCCAAATCACGATGCTTACTATCATAGTATCTCTTCTGGCGCGATTGCGCGGCTTTGAGATTATCACGGATGACTTTACACATTTCTTCAGCTTCAGTGATTAAGTCATTGCCAAGAAGTTGGCGTTCACCAGTCTCTGACCAATTGAGAGGAGTACGGCACTTTCTGCCATAGAGAATCTCGAATGGGGCCTTGCCCGAACTCGCTTGGAAGCTGTTGTTGTAGGAGAATTCAGCATATGGAAGACAATCTTCCCATTTCATGCCAAAGGAAATGACACAAGCCCTGAGCATATCTTCAAGAATTTGATTGACTCGCTCGACTTGGCCACTAGTTGGAGGATGGAAAGCTGTGCTGAAGCGAATGTTTGTGCCCATGGCCTTCTGGAAGGAGTCCCAGAACTTAGAGGTGAAGATGCTTCCACGATCTGAAGAAATCAATTGTGGAATGCCGTGCAAGGAGACAATTCTGGAGGTGTAGAGCTCTGCCAGCTGAGCTGCTGTGATGGATTCTTTGATTGGAAGGAAATGAGCCACTTTAGAAAGCTTATCGATGACAACGAAAATAGCGTCATTTCCGCGCTTGGACTTGGGAAATCCAGTCACGAAGTCCATTTCGATATGATCAAACTTCCATTCCGGAATAGCAAGAGGTTGGAGGAGACCAGCTGGTCGTTGGTGTTCTGCTTTCACTCTTCGGCAGACATCACATTCATTCACGAATTGAGCAATTTCTCGCTTCATTCGAGTCCACCAATACGACTGCTTGAGGTCATGATACATCTTCGTACTTCCAGGATGAATGGAAAGGAGAGAATTGTGCGCCTCGTTCATTATGACTTTCCTTAGATCACCTTTCGGAACCACAATCCAGTCCTCGAAGAACGAAGTGTCTCTGTCATCAATGCGATAGCACTTGTATTTGGAAAGACCCTTGTCGATACCACGTTTCACCCTCTTCACCATGGCATCAAGGAGTTGTGCCTCACGAATTTGATCTTCCAAAGTAGGAGATACTATGAGGTTGGCAAGAACGCCTTGAGGAACAACTTGGAGATTCAGCTTGCGGAAAGCTTCACAAAGATCCGGTTGGAAAGGCTTGAGAATTAAGCTGTTGCAATAAGCCTTCCTGCTTAAAGCATCTGCAATGACATTTGCTTTGCCTGGAGTATATTCGATACTCGGATTGTACTCTTGAATCATTTCGACCCATCGAGTCTACCTGAGGTTGAGGTTGGGCTGAGTGAAGATATACTTGAGGCTCTTGTGATCAGTGAAAATGTCCACTTGTCTTCCCAACAAGAGATGTCTCCATGTAATCAATGCATGGACAACTGCCGCCAACTCAAGATCGTGAGTGGGGTAGTTCTTCTCGTTGGGCTTCAACTGCCGAGAGGTATAGGCCACAACTTTCTTCTCTTGCATTAACACAGCACCGAGACCTTGGAGAGAAGCATCACAGAAAACTTCATACGGCTTGGATTCATCAGGAGGAGTCAAGACAGGAGCTGTGACTAGTTTCTCTTTGAGAGTGTTGAAAGCAACGTCACACTCAGGAGACCAGACATACTTCACATGCTTCTGTAGGAGGTTGGAAAGAGGCTTTGCAATCTTGGAGAAATTCTCAACGAATCTTCGGCAATAGCTTGCAAGACCCAGAAAACTGCGGAGCTGCTTGAAATTTTGAGGAGGTTCCCAATCCACAACTGCGGACACCTTCTCGGGGTTAACAGCGATGCCCTTGGCAGAGATGATGTGACCAAGAAAAAGAACTTCATCGAGCCAAAACTCACATTTAGAGAACTTCGCATAGAATTGATACTCTCTGAGCTTGTCGAGCACCAATCGCAAATGTTTGGCATGATCCTGCTTATTCTTGGAGAAGACCAAGATATCATCGAGATACACCAGAACGAATTCATTGGTATAGCGGTTGAAGATGAAATTCATCATCCGAGAGAACACTGGAGGAGCATTGACAAGGCCGAAAGACACGACAGTATATTCATAAGAACCAAAGCTCGTTCTAAATGCTGTCTTGGGAATATCTTCTTCACGAATGCGAATCTGATGATAACCCATACGAAGGTCAAGCTTCGAGAATACTTTAGCACCTTTGATTTGCTCAAATAGCTCATTGATGTTGGGAAGTGGATACTTGTTCTTGATTGTCTTCTTGTTCAATGGACAGTAGTCGACACAAAGTCGGTCCGTGCCATCCTTCTTCTTGACAAAAAGAACACCACAACCCCATGGAGAAGAACTCGGTCTGATCAAACCCAGACGCTCTTGTTCATCGAGCTGCTTCTTCAATTCCTTCAGTTCGTTGGGTCCAAGCTTGTATGGACGCTTGAAAACGGGTTCAGTGCCAGGCTCTAGTTCGATAACGAACTCAACTGGCCGATGAGGAGGCATACCCGGAAGCTCTTCTGGAAAGACATCTTGATACTCGCAAACGACTGGAATTTGAGAGATGGCATTCAATTCGCCCTTCTCGTTGAGAGAGTAAAACCGAATGGTTTCGTCACGAGCGGCAAAAATAATCACATCCTCAGACGAGTGTGTCAATTGAATTTCCCTGGCAGCACAATCAAGTTGAGCCTTGTGCTTAGAAAGCCAGTCCATCCCGAGAATTAGATCAATATCCGAGTCACCAAGAACAATTGGAGAAGACTGAAATCTATAGTCGCCCATCTTGATGGAAACATCCGGGACACAATTATTAGAAGTCATTTGCTTGCCCGGAGACACAATCTTCAACGGGATAGGGATCTTTTCCGTCACAAATTCATGCTTGGCAACAAAAGGTCTTGAAATGAAAGAAAGAGATGCACCAGTATCAAAAAGAACTTTTGCAGGAATATCATTAACAGGAAGATTACCCATTATCACATCAGTAGATTCCTCCGCTTGAGCTGCATTCATCATGTTCACCTTAGCAGACTTTGGATTATGCTTGACCACTGCATTGCTGGAAGATCTGACAAGAGGAGGAGGAGGAAGACGCCTCTGGTTCAAGCACTTGTTAGCATAGTGACCTTTCTGCTGACATTTGTTGCAAGTCACCTCTGAGAGTGGACGGTGATAAGGAGCATTGGACTTTGGAGCTTGATTCTGAGACTTGTTCTGATAGCCAGAGTTGGAAGAGTTTGAAGAACCATGGCCACCTTTGTTCTTCTGCTGGTAAGGCTGACGAAACGGAGGAGGAGGAGGCAACCAGAACTTCTGTTGCTTAGCTGTCACAAGTGAGGAAGAAGAAGACTGAACTGCGTCTCTGACTCTCTTCTTAGAAGCCTCACACTTGAGCTGAGCAGCCTCTTGCTTCAGTGCCATATTGTAGAATTGATCAAACTGAGTAGGCTCAACAAGAACGAGAGCTAACTGCAGATCCTCTTTAAGGCCACCTCTGAAGTGATAGATCATACTCTTCTCATCAGGAACGTCTTGTTTAGCGAAGCGAGCAAGTTTCTGAAACTGAATGTTGTATTGATACACAGACATGTTTCCTTGCTTGAGATTGCGGAACTCCTCACGCTTGCTCTCAACAACACTTTGTGGAATGTGGTGCGCTTTGAAGTCCCGACAGAAGTCAGTCCAAGTGATCACACGACCTCCTCTGGAATCTTTGTATTGCTGAAACCAATCAGCAGCTTGGTCCTTGAGCTGGAAAGAAGCGAACTTGACATAGTCCTCAGGCCTGACATTGCTACATTCAAAATGCTTGTTGATGTCCACGAGCCAATCATCGGCATCCGTGGCCTCGGCACAGTAGCTGAAAGACTTGGGCTGATTTGCGAGAAACTGGTTGAGAGTGGCAAAGTGAAACTGATTGTTGCCTTGACCTTGATTGCCTTGATTGCCTTGCCCTTGAGTACGTTCTTGCAAGAGTTGCAGAATCATCTGAGCATTGGCGTTGGTGGCTGCCATGATTGCTTGCCATGCCTCCGGAGGTGGAGGTGGTGGCGGAGGGTTCGCTTGACTCCCTTCATTGCGATCCGGATTCTGACGCGTTGGCGGAGCCATCCTGAAGAGGGTGACATCCGTTAGCATCTTGATAGACAAATAGATAAGTAGAATCAACGGATAGAAATTGCAACATATAGTCTTCACAATAAACATTCGAACGAAGATGAACGAATGAATTCCGTAGTAAATCATCACACTTCCATAAGTTGAGAAGCCACTTGAAAAAGATATGGAATGGACATATGAATTCGAAGCAACTCGAATACCACAATACAAAATAAAACAAAGTATTGGCTTGCAAAATAAGCCGGAACAAACATACGATAGATATTTCGTCCGAAGTTTTCGTGGTGGGGCCCACACGGGCTCAATCGTACAGCACCATCATGTACAAGGCTGTGCACATGACATACGAAGCATCCCCGAGTCGGCAAAGCCATGGACTCTTTAAGACACAACGAGACCACTGTAAAATCAACCGTGGAAAGGCGGACCACTAGACGTCGAACCCCAATCTCATATCATGCGTCTGTCGGAAAGATATCCTAAGGCTACTAGAATTCCCACTTATAAACTCCCGAAACTTTCTGGTTATGCAATCTGGTGTAGGGGATACAGGGGACACAAAATATATCACCCAAACTAACAATCCCTAGATCCAGCTGTATCCATCCGTCAACACATAACCAAGAAACCTTCGGAAATCGTTTACCTCAACCTTCGAAAAAAACATCCGTTATACAAGTTATGGCAATACTCCCGAACTCCCGCCCCAGTACTGGGTGGCGTCGAGGTGATCTCACCAACAACTGCATAAAAGAGATTTCGATGTCGGCGAAACTCAGGTATTCCAGAACTGCAACGATAAAATTGTGACGATAACACCTCGGAGCTCAACTCCCCGGGACACTGCCACAACCCCTAAATGACAGGAGGCACCAAGAACAATGTTCTCGTCACAAATCCATCGGAACGATTCCAAGATACCCGCGTGATCCTAAAAAAAATTTAGTGAAATTTGAGGAGAGAGTAGTCAAAACTCTACGTCAGGAGACCTCACCAGAGCGACGAAGGGACTGAGGAGTAAAAAGAATCCTACTCTTCGATATATATAATCCTAAGACTCAAAACATTTTTGTTCTAGACTCAACAACGCCAGCGATTCAATCAAGCAGGGGGCTCCTAAGTCGGGGATGGCTCTGATTACCAACTTGTAACGCCCACGATGCGGCTATATCTCCCACGTGTCAAGGCACGACTTAGAGGCATAACCGCATAGTGGTTTTGTCGCAAGAAGGGTCATCTTCACACAATCCCATGTAATGAACAAGAATGGGATAAAGAGTTGGCTTACAATCGCCACTTCACACAATACATAAATATCATTCATACATCATCCAAAATACAATCATATAGACCGACTACGGTCAAAATCCAGATGAAAATAAGACAACCCCAAATGCTAGATCCCCGATCGTCCCAACTGGGCTCCACTACTGATCATCAGGAAAAGACACATAGTAACAACCACATTCCTCGTCAAACTCCCACTTGAGATCGACGCCATCATCTGCACTGGCATCGTCGGCACCTGCAACTGTTTTGGTAGAATCTGTGAGTCACGGGGACTCAGCAATCTCACACCCGCGAGATCAAGACTATTTAAGCTAGTAGGACAAGATGGTGCAAAGAGGTGGAGCTGCAGCGGCAAAAGCATATATGGTGGCTAACTTGCGCAAATGAGAGCGAGAAGAGAAGCAACGGAACGGACGTCATCTAGCAATGACCAAGAAGTGATCCTGAACACCTACTTACGTCATACATAACTCAGACCGTGTTCACTTCCCGGACTCCGCCGAGAAGAGACCATCACGGCTACACACGCAGTTGATGTATTTTACTTGGGTCAAGTGACAAGTTATCTACAACCGGACATTAACAAATTCCCATCTGCCTCATAACCGCGGGCACGGCTTTTGAAAGATAATACCCTGCAGGGGTGTCCCAACTTAGCCCATCATAAGCTCTCACGGTCAACGAAGGATAAACCTTCTCCCGGAAAGACCCGATCAGTCTCGGAATCCTGGTTTACAAGACATCTCGACAATGGTAAAACAAGACCAGCAAAGCCGCCCGAATGTGCCGACAAATCCCGATAGGAGCTGCACATATCTCGTTCTCAGGGCACAACGGATGAGCCAGACGTCGGGTTGGCATAGACCCTGGTTGCCCAAGGGGCGCCGGACATCGCTCGGTTTGGGCCAGCACTCGAAGGAGCACTGGTCCGGGGGTTTAAAATAAGATGACCCTCGGGCTCGCGAAAACCCGGGGGAAAAAGGCTTAGGCGGCGAATGGTAAAACCAAAGTTGGGCCTTGCTGGAGGAGTTTTATTCAAGGCGAACTGTCAAGGGGGTCCCATAAATCACCCGACCGCGTAAGGAACGCAAACTCAAGGAACATAATCCCGGTATAACAGTAACTAGGGCGGCAAGAGTGGAACAAAACACCAGGCATAAGGCCGAGCCTTCCACCCTTTACCAAAATATATAGATGCATTAATTAAATAAGAGATATTGTGATATCCCAACATATCCATGTTCCGACATGGAACAAACTTCAACTTCACCTGCAACTAGCAACGCTATAAGAAGGCTGAGCAAAAGCGGTAACTTAGCCAAACAATGGTTTTCTAGGAAGAGATGGTTAGGCTGACATGGCTAAAATGGGAGACATGATATAGCAAGTGATAGGTAGCGGAGCATGGCAATAGAGCGAACAACTAGCATAGCAAAGATAGAAGTGATTTCGAGGGGTGGTCATCTTGCCTGCAAGATTCTCAGAGTTGTCGAAAGCTTGATCCTCGTAAGCGTACTCGACAGGTTCCTCGTTCACGAACTCGTCTCCCGGCTCTACCCAAGACAAGAACACAAACAAACGGAACCACAATCAATCAACGAGAAATGCACAAGCAACATGATGCAAAACATGTATGATATGCAAGATATGATATGCGATGCATATGCGTGCTCCGGAGGGAAAAAGATGAACATGGCAGTAACTTGGCAAACCAAGCATGCCACTATAAAGGTGAGATGAGTTCGGTCGAAATCGATATAAAGATCACCGGAATCGGATGCACGGTTTGCAAATGGCAAGCAAAACAAGAATGACACGAATCTGCGATTAACAGCAAGATAGCACTTAAAATGCAACAAGTAACAAAGCTACAGCACCCCAACATAGCAACAAAGCACCTGGCAGTAATCTACAGGAGATGCTTGACAAAAGATGAACACTGAGCTACGGCTAGTTCACAACATATCAAGCTCAATCAAGCATGGCAAAAGTGCAAAAGATTACAGGTTCACAAGACTTGGGGAAAAACTGGACATGGCAGAAATCAGCATCAGGTAGCAATGTTCAGAGCATGAAATCAACATGCTACAGGAACTTAACATAGCAAAACAAGGCATGGTAGTGTTCTACTAAATGCACATGACAAAAGTCCCTTACTGACCATAAGCCAAAAATGACCAGAAGAAATGATGGCAAGCATGTTAACATGGAAAGTTTCGTTATCAGGTTTCAGACTTAGCAGAAAACAGAGCATGGCAGAAATATTAATATGTAGGTCTTTTTGTGAGCTTGATGCACTCACTACAGAGCAATGCATGACAAACCAAGCATACCTACAGAACTATGGCATGTTTATGAAGCTATCCATGGCAAGAACAATTGCATAGCATGTATGGATCAACTACAATAAGCTTGGCAAAATTGCATGTCATGTTAAGGATCTGCCAGAACTATTTTATAGCAAAAGTAGAGCAAGATTGAGTCATGCTACGGCACTCCATAATTGCAAACAATTGCAGGAATGGATAAATTACAACTATAGCTACAAAACATCCTTACTGAATATCTCCAAAATATGCATGGATCTCTCTGTAGCATCAAGTTTACATGGCAACAAAATTACAGCAGACAAGGACTTAGAGAAATCATTAAGTCCCTGAAATCAGAATTATTACGGGACCTACTTTGCATGCTTGTGCTAGTCACCAAAGGGATCACCAAAATACATGGACTACACCACCTGACATATGGCATGGCATACTTCAAAACACATGTAGAGCTCATGCTCAAAAGATGCACATAATAAATGATACAAAAATGACAAATCTCCAAGTTCTGATAAGAACCAGAGAATAACAGCAACTAGCCCTCTTCCAACGAAGATTTGGGCATCAAGATGACCTCTAATGACCATGGTACAATTGAACAAAGTGAAGAGCATCACGAGATGAACATTTTGACATATTACACGCGCGAATCAGAGTTACATGCACAAAGTTACGGCATCGGGAACAGAGGCACATGCTGAGATAAAACCAACACTTGGAGAAAATTTAGGGGGCTACGGGAAGAAGTCAATGGGAGCACTGTACCAGATCCCGATCGGGCCGGCTCCTCGAGCTCGGGCTCGCTCGCCGGTCGGGAGGGAAGAGGAGGCGGGCGCCGGCGGAGGTGAGGGTCGCCGGAGGTGGGGGTCGCTGGCGGGGCGGCGGTGAGGGAGGCCGGAGGCGGCGGGCATCGGGCGGCGGGGCACGGCGCCGGCGGCGGAGATGGCGGGCCGGCCGGCGGCGATGGCGGCGGCGGGGCCGTCCGTCGGTGGCGGCGCGCGGCGGGGCCGGCGGCGGCGCGGGCGGGCGGCTGCGCGGGCACAGGAGGAGGCGGCGGCGGGCTCGGGCGGGCCCACTGCGGGCTTCGCGGGCCGGCGGCGGGGCGGTTGGACGTTGTCCGGCGCGGACGGACGCGTCCGGCGGCGCGGTGGGAAAATTTCTAAGGTTCGTCTGCGAATCCGTTTTTCGGGATGCCCACATATAAATAGGTAGAGGGAGCTAGGAGACTCCAAATGAGGTGCGGTTTTCGCCCACACGATCGTGATCGAACGACCTAGAGCATGGAAGAGTGTTTGGTGGGTTTTGGGCTGGTTTTAGAGGGGGATTTTGCTGGATACTCAAATGGACTTTGCGGATGCCCGGTTAACCGTTGGAGTACCAAACGACCTCCGAATGAAACGAAACTTGACCGGTAGTCTCCGGGTGGTATATTAAGGCCACTTGACAAGCCTCGGTCCATTCCGAGAAAGTTTGACACACGCACACGAAAGAAAACTAGAGGGGTGCACCGGAGGAGATAGGAGCGCCGGATTGCAAAACGGACAACGGGGAAAATGCTCGGATGCATAAGACGAACACGTATGCGAATGCAATGCACATGATGACATGATATGAAAATGCATGACATGACAAAATACAAAACGAAAGACAAAACCCAACAACGGAGGGAAAAACATAACACATAGCCGGAAATGGCAAGAGTCGGAGTTACAAACATGGCAAGTTACATGCGGGGTGTTACAATCCTCTTGTGTTTTCCCTAGTGTTTCCCCGTGTGTTCTTCGTGTTCTTAGTTGGGATCCGCTCCTTTCGTGAAATATCGGCCGTATAGGGTTCCACCCTACATCAGGTTGGCACACGTTTTCTTCTTGACTCTCCGGTAGAAACTTTGGGGCACTCTTTGAAGTTCTTTGTGTTGGTTGAATAGATGAATCTGAGATTGTGTGATGCATATCGTATAATCATACCCACGGATACTTGAGGTGACATTGGAGTATCTAGGTGACATTAGGGTTTTGGTTGATTTGTGTCTTAAGGTGTTATTCTAGTATGAACTCTAGGATAGATCGAACAGAAAGAATAGCTTTGTGTTATTTTACTATGGACTCTTGAATAGATCGATCAGAAAGGATAACTTTGAGGTGGTTTTGTACCCTACAATAATCTCTTCGTTTGTTCTCCGCTATTAGTGACTTTGGAGTGACTCTTTGTCGCATGTTGAGGGATAGTTATATGATCCAATTATGTTATTATTGTTGAGAGAACTTGCACTAGTGAAAGTATGAACCTTAGGCCTTGTTTCAACGCATTGCAATACCGTTTGTGCTCACTTTTATCATTAGTTACCTTGCTGTTTTTATATTTTCGGATTACAAAAACCTATATCTACCATCCATATTGCACTTGTATCACCATCTCTTCGCCGAACAAGTGCACCTATACAATTTACCATTGTATTGGGTGTGTTGGGGACATAAGAGACTCTTTGTTATTTGGTTGCAGGATTGTTTGAGAGAGACCATCTTCATCCTACGCCTCCCACGGATTGATAAACCTTAGGTCATCCACTTGAGGGAAATTTGCTACTGTCCTACAAACCTCTGCACTTGGAGGCCCAACAATGTCTACAATAAGAAGGTTGTTTAGTAGACATCAAGATCTTTTCAGGCGCCGTTGCCGGGGAGGTTAGTGCTTGAAGGTATATCTTTAGATCTTGCAATCGAATCTTTTAGTTTCTTGTTTTATCACTAGTTTAGTTTATAAAATAAAACTACATAAAAATGGAATTAAGGTTGCCTCATATGCTTCATCTTTTTAATGTCTTTCATGAAAATGATGGGAAGGAAAACTGTGCTCAAGTACTAGAAGAAGAATTACATAGAATGCTTGGCATAAAATATGTGAATGATGAGCATGATTGCTATGTTGTTAGTATGAATTCTTTGAATACCCATGATAAATGATATGCAAAGCCTCAAGCTTGGAGATGCTATGTTTGATGAAGATGATATGTTTTGTCCCCCAAGTTTTGATGAGCAAATTTATTATGATGATAGCATGTCTCCTATTTATGATGATTATATTGATGAAAGCGGGTTTGGAAGAGTGTCAACTTTAGGAAGTAATGATCCCACTATTTTGGAGGATGTTGAATCTTATTGTGGTAATTATGAAAGTGGATTTGGAGAGGTCATGACTTTATTTAGTGATGAATCCACTATTTTGGAAGAGGTTCCAATTGATTATGAGAACAAAGTTGCTATCTATGATGATTATTGTGATGACATGTATGCTATAAAGAATAATGATAACCATGAAACTTGTCATCATGATTTTAATTTTCAATTGGATTATGCCCCACATGATAGTTATTTTGTTGAGTTTGCTCCCACTACTATTCATGAGAATAAATTTGCTTATGTGGAGATTAAAAAAAATTATGCTTGTAGATCATGAAAAGAATGCTTTATGTGATGGTTATATTTGTTGAATTTATTCATGATGCTACTGAAATTTATTATGAAGGAGGAACATATGCTTGTAGGAATTGCCTATGCTAGTTGATTCTTGCTCCCATAAATTGTTTGCTGACAAAATCCCTATGCATAGGAAGTGGTTTAGACTTAAATGTGCTAGTCATATTCTTCATGATGCTCTCTTTATGTTTCAATTCTTATCTTTTATGTGAGCATCATTGAAATCATCATGCCTAGCTAGGGGCGTTAAACGTTAGCGCTTGTTGGGAGGCAACCCAATTTTATTTTTGTTCTTTGCCTTTTGCTCCTGTTTAGTAATAAATAATCTATCTAGCCTCTGGTTATATGTGGTTTTATGCCTTAATTAGTGTTTTTGCCAAGTAGAACCTTTGGGAAGACTTGGGTGAAGTCTTTGCGATCTTGCTGTAAAAAACAGAAACTTTTGCGCTCACGAGATTAGCTGCCATTTTTTACTGGAGAGTGATATTAGATTGATGCTTTTTGAAGATGATAAATATACAAATTCCTCGGGTTCACCAATTTATTTCAGAATTTTTGGAGTTACAGAAGTATTCGAATGATACAGATTACTACAGACTGTTCTGTTTTTGACAGATTCTGTTTTCTATGTGTTGTTTGCTTATTTTGATGAATCTATGAGTAGTATCCGAGGGTATGAACCATACAGAAGTTGGAATACAGTAGATATTACACCAATATGAATTTAGAATGAGTTCACAACAGTACCTAAGTGGTGATTTATTTTCTTATACTAACGGAGTTTACGAGTTTTCTGTTAAGTTTTGTGTTGTGAAGTTTTCAAGTTTTGGGTAAAGATTTGATGGACTATGGAATAAGGAGTGGCAAGAGCCTAAGCTTGGGGATTCCCAAGGCACCCCAAGGTAATATTCAAGGACAACCAAGAGCCTAAGCGTGGGGATGCCCCGGATGGCATCCCCTCTTTCTTCTTCGTTCATCGGTAACTTTACTTGGAGCTATATTTTTATTCACCACATGATATGTGTTTTGCTTGGAGTGTCATTTTATTTTATTTTATTTTGCTTGCTGTTTGAATAAAATACCAATATCTGAAATTCTTAAATGTTAGAGAGTCTTCACATAGTTGCATAATTATTCAACTACTCATTGATCTTCACTTATACCTTTCCGAGTAGTTTGTCGTTTGCTCTAGTGCTTCACTTATATCTTTTTAGAGCATGGCGGTAGTTTTATTTTGAAGAAATTGTTGATCTCTCATGCTTCACTTATATTATTTTGAGAGTCTTTTAGAACAACATGGTAATTTGCTTTGGTTATAAAATTAGTCCTAATATGATGGGCATCCAAGATGGATATAATAAAAACTTTCATATAGAGTGCATTAAAAACTATGAGAAGTTTGATACTTGATAATTGTTTTGAGATATAAAGATGGTGCTATTAGAGTCGTGCTAGTTGAGTAATTGTGAAATTGAGAAATACTTGTGTTGAGGTTTGCAAGTCCCGTAGCATGCACGTATGGTAACCGTTGTGTGATAAATTTGAAGCATGAGGTGTCCTTTGATTGCTTTCCTTATGAGTGGCGGTTGGGGACGAGCGATGGTCTTTTCCTACCAATCTATCCCCCTAGGAGCATGCGCGTAGTTCTTGGTTTTGATGACTTGTAGATTTTTGTAATAAGTATGTGAGTTCTTTATGACTAATGTTGAGTCCATGGATTATACGCACTCTCACCCTTCCATCATTGCTAGCCTCTTCGGTACCATGCATTGCCCTTTTTCACCTCAGGAGTTGGTGCAAACTTCGCCGATGTATCCAAACCCCGTGATATGATACGCTCTATCACACATAAGCCTCCTTATATCTTCCTCAAAACAGCCACCATACCTACCTATTATGGCATTTCCATAGCCATTCCGAGATATATTGCCATGCAACTTTCCACCATTCCATTTATTATGACACGCTTCATCATTGTCATATTGCTTTGCATGATCATGTAGTTGACATTGTATTTGTGGCAAGGACACCATTCATTTTTCATACATGTCACTCTTGATTCATTGCATATCCCGGTACACCGCCGGAGGCATTCACATAGAGTCATATTTTGTTCTAAGTATCGAGTTGTAATTCTTGAGTTGTAAGTAAATAAAAGTGTGATGATCTTCATTATTAGAGCATTGTCCCATGTGAGGAAAGGATGATGGAGACAATGATTCCCCCATAAGTTGGGATGAGACTCCGGACGAAAAAATAAATAAAAGAGGCCAAAGAAGCCCAAATAAAAAAAGAGGCCAAAGAAGCCCACCAAAAAAAGGATGAGAGAAAAACAGAGAACGGACAATGTTACTATCCTTTTCCACACTTGTGCTTCAAAGTAGCGCCATGATCTTCATGATAGAGAGTCTCTTATTTTGTCACATTCATATACTAGTGGGAATTTTTCATTATAGAACTTGGCTTGTATATTCCAATGATGGGCTTCCTCAAAATGCCCTAGGTCTTCGTGAGCAAGCGAGTTGGATGCACACCCACTTAGTTTCTTTTGTTGAGGTTTCATACATTTATAGCTCTAGTGCATCCGTTGCATGGCAATCCCTACTCCTCGCATTGACATCAATTGATGGGCATCTCCATAGCCGCGTTGATGTGAGACTTTCTCTTTTTTGTCTTCTCCACACAACCTCCATCATCATATTTTGTTCCACCTATAGTGCTATGTCCATGGCTCGTGCTCATATATTGCGTGAAAGTTGAAAAAGTTTGAGAATACTAAAGTATGAAACAATTGCTTGGCTTGTCATCGGGGTTGTGCATGATGGGAGCATTTTGTGTGATAAAAATGAAGCATGGCCAAACTATATGATTTTGTAGGGATGAGCTTTCTTTGGCTATGTTATTTTGAGAAGACATAATTGCTTGGTTAGTATGCTTGAAGTATTATTGTTTTTATGTCAATATTAAACTTTTGTCTTGGATCTCTCAGATCTGAACATTCATGCCACAATAAGGAAAATTACATTGAAAATTATGTTAGGTAGCATTCCACATCAAAAATTCTATTTTTATCATTTATCTACTCGAGGACGAGCATGAATTAAGTTTGGGGATGCTTGATACATCTCCAACGTATCTATAATTTTTTATTGTTCCATGCTATTATATTATCCATCTAGGATGTTTTATATGCATTTATATGCTATTTTATATGATTTTTGGGACTAACCTATTAACCTAGAGCCTAGTGCTAGTTTTTGTTTTTTCCTTGTTTTTGAGTATCGCAGAAAAGGAATACCAAACGGAGTCCAATTGACGTGCCAATTTTTGATGATTTTTTATGGACCAAACGAAGCCCCCGGAGTAAAAGAGTTGGGCCAGAAGAGTCCCGGGCCGTCCATGAGGGTGGGGGGTGCCACCAAAAACCAATCGGGACCCTATTTCGGCACTCTACCGGAGGGGGGATCCCTCATCGGTGGCCATCTTCATCATCTCGGCGCTCTCCATGATGAGGAGGGAGTAGTTCACCCTCGGGGCTGAGGGTATGTAACAGTAGCTATGTGTTTGATCTCTCTCTCTCTCTCGTGTTCTTGATTTGGCACGATCTTGATGTACCGCGAGCTTTGCTATTATAGTTGGATCTTATGATGTTTCTCCCCCTCTACTCTCTTGTAATGGATTGAGTTTTCCCTTTGAAGTTATCTTATCGGATTGAGTCTTTAAGGATTTGAGAACACTTGTTGTATGTCTTGCATGTGCTTATCTGTGGTGACAATGGGATATTCACGTGATCTACTTGATGTATGTTTTGGTGATCAACTTGCGAGTTCATTGACCTTGTGAACTTATGCATAGGGGTTGGCACACGTTTTCATCTTGACTCTCCGGTAGAAACTTTGGGGCACTCTTTGAAGTTCTTTGTGTTGGTTGAATAGATGAATCTGAGATTGTGTGATGCATATCATATAATCATACCCACGGATACTTGAGGTGACATTGGAGTATCTAGGTGACATTAGGGTTTTGGTTGAATTGTGTCTTAAGGTGTTATTCTAGTACGAACTCTAGGATAGATCGAATGGAAAGAATAGCTTCGTGTTATTTTACTACTGACACTTGAATAGATCGATCAGAAAGGATAACTTTGAGGTGGTTTCTTAGCCTACAATAATCTCTTCGTTTGTTCTCCGCTATTAGTGACTTTGGAGTGACTCTTTATCGCATGTTGAGGGATAGTTATATGATCCAATTATGTTATTATTGTTGAGAGAACTTGCACTAGTGAAAGTATGAACCTTAGGCCTTGTTTCAACGCATTGCAATACCGTTTGTGCTCACTTTTATCATTAGTTACCTTGCTGTTTTTATATTTTTCGATTACAAAAGCCTATATCTACCCTCCATATTGCACTTGTATCACCATCTCTTCGCCGAACTAGTGCACCTATACAATTTACCATTGTATTGGGTGTGTTGGGGACACAAGAGACTCTTTGTTATTTGGTTGCAGGGTTGTTTGAGAGAGACCATCTTCATCCTACGCCTCCCACGGATTGATAAACCTTAGGTCATCCACTTGAGGGAAATTTGCTACTGTCCTACAAACCTCTGCACTTGGAGGCCCAACAACGTCTACAAGAAGAAGGTTGTGTAGTAGAAATCAACATGCGGTATTCTTTTGCCGTTCTAAGCAAATTTGTATGTGCCAATTTTCAAAATAAACTTCTCTTTTGTGTGTTCGTACCGCTCGCGAGGCAGTGAGGGGTGGCTAATATTTTCCATGCTAGATGTGTTATTCTCACGATGAGTTTTTATTCACTTGTCATTGCATGAGAGTATGGCAAAGGTATTAGGGATGCCCAGTCTCGAAATGAAAAATGAATTTACTTTATGTTGTCAAATAATAAATTCCTTGGAAACTGTTGGTATGGAGGGCACCCGTGGATACGGTTAGCCATGGAAAGTGAAAGTATGGTTGAAAAAGGAATAAACTTTAATTTCTATTTGGGAACCGCCTATGATATATCTAGCATGGAAAGTGTTGGGAACTCTAAGTCGTTTTTGTTGGTGGGAAATGCACACCTCCCAAAATGTTTTTATCTCTAAGTTTTACGCTTTGAGCTCTAGCACCTCTACAAATCCCTACTTCCCTCCGTGAAGGGCCTTTCTTTTACTTTATGCATTTTTATTTTCAATTTGAGTCTCCGTCTTCCCTTATAAAGCACCAACTAGGAGGCACTATGATCGTACTCGAGTATTGGGTGTAGTTAATATGCGAGTGTGTTTCATGAATGGATCAATGATTGAGCATGATGGGCTAGGGATAACTTATTTTAGCGTTGATATTTTGAAAGACATGGTTGCTTGTTGATATGCTTGAGTATTCAAGTCATCATGTCAAAACTAGACTATTGCTTTGAACCATATAAAAGTCCAAATGTCCATGCTATAAAGAAAAGAATATGAGATGACATGTTAGGCAGCATTCCTCATCAAAAAAATTGTTTTTATCATTTACCTACTCGAGGACTAGCAGGAATTAACCTTGGGGATGCTGATACGTCTCCAACGTATCTATAATTCTTTATTGTTACACGCTATTATATTATCAATCTTGGATGTTTTATAATCATTTTATATCATTTTTTGGTACTAACCTATTGACATAGTGCCAAGTGCCAGTTGTTGTTTTCTGCATGCTTTTTTACATCACAGGAAATCAATACCAGACGGAGTCCAAACGCAACAGAACTTTTTGGAGATTTTTTTTGGACCAGAAGACATCCAGTGGGTCGGAGAAGCGCCTGGGGGGTGCTCCGAGGGGAGCACAACCCACCAGGGCACGCCTGGAGGCCCAGGCGCACCCTGGTGGGTTGTGCCCACCTCGGGTGTCCCCTGAACTGCCTCTTTGCTCTATTAATACCCCAATATTCCAGAAACCCTAGGGGAGTCGACGAAAATCAATTCCAGCCGCCGCAGAGTCTAGAACCACCAGATCCAATCTAGACACCATCACGGAGGGGTTCACCACTTCCATTGGTGCCTCTCCGATGATGCGTGAGTTGTTCTTTGTAGACCTATAGGTCCGTAGTTAGTAGCTAGATGGCTTCCTCTCTCTCTCTCTTTTGATTATCAATACAATGGTCTCTTGGAGATCCATATGATGTAACTCTTTTTGCAGTGTGTTTGTTGGGATCGAATGAACTTTGAGTTTATGATCAGATCTATCTTTTTATCCATGAAAGTTATTTGAGTCTTCTTTGATCTCTTATATGCACGATTGCTTATAGCCTCGTATTTCTTCTCTGATATTTGGGTTTTTTTGGCCAACTTGATCTATTTATCTTGCAATGGGAAGAGGTGCTTTGTAGTGGGTTCGATCTTACGGTGCTTGATCCCAGTGACAGAAGGGGAACCGACACGTATGTATTGTTGCTACTAAGGATAAAACGATGGGATCTATTTCTACATAAATAGATCTTGTCTAGATCATGTCATCGTTCTTATTGCATTACTCTATTTCTCCATGAACATAATACACTAGATGCATGCTGGATAGCGATCGATGTGTGGAGTAATAGTAGTAGATGCAGACAGGAGTCGGTCTACTAATCTTGGACGTGATGCCTATATAATGATCATTGCCTGGATATCGTCATGATTATTTGAAGTTCTATCAATTTCCCAACAATAATTCACCCACCATTTGCTATTTTTCTCGAGAGAAGCCACTAGTGAAACCTACGGCCTCTGGGCCTCTTCTTTAATATATTTGCCTTGCGATCTATTTTATTTGCCTTTTATTTTCAGATCTATTAAACCAAAAATACAAAAAATACCTTGCTGCAATTTATTTTATTTGGCATTCGATCTATCAATATTAACAACTCCCTCACGTCCATTTGCCAATTTCTGGCGCCGTTGCCCGAAAGGGATTGACAACCCCTTTAACACGTCGGGTTGCGAGTATTTGTTATTTGTGTGCAGGTGCTATTTACATAGTGTTGCTTGGTTATCCTACTGGTTCGATAGCCTTGGTCTCATCACTGAGGGAAATACCTACCGCCGCTATGTTGTATCATCCCTTCCTCTTTGGGGAAGTACCGACGTAGCTTCAAGCCGCACCAAGTCTTTTCCAATATTGTGCGGATTGATGCATGGCATGCGGTGTTGACAGCCTCGGCCCAAAAACTATGTGGCGACTTGTATTCATCCAACATGGACCTTGTCATCTCCACAAGTGTACGGTTCTTCCTTTCGGCTACACCATTCTGTTGAGGAGTGTATGGTGCGAAATATTGATGCTCAATCCCTTCATCACTAAGAAATTCTTCCAAGGTATAGTTCTTGAACTCGGAGCCATTATCACTTCTTATTGCCAAGATTTCTTTGTCAAACTTGTGTTGAGCTTGCTTGGCAAAATCAATGAAGGTGATCTTCGTCTCGTCCTTGGACTTGAGGAAAAACACCCATGTATATCTTGAGTAATCATCAACAATGACAAGTCCATACTTTTTCCCACCAAGACTATCCCATGAAGGAGGCCCAAAAAAGATCCACATGATGAAGCTCCAAAGGCCTTGAAGTAGATAGAATATTCTTGGGTGGGTGCTTTGATTGATGTTGCTTCCCAGCTATGCATGCACTATACACAAGATCTTTCTCAAAAGAGACATTGGTTAGTCCAAGGATGTGATTACCCTTTAAGAGATCTTGAAGATTTCTCATGCCGACATGGGCTAGTCAGCGATGCCATAGCCACCCCTTGTTGGCCTTGGCCATTAGACAAGTTGCATGGAATGTGCTCTCTTTCGAGAAATCAACCGTGTAAAGGTTGCCATCCAACTCTCCAACAAAGGCCACTTCGAGAGTATCTCTCTTAAATACTTTCACATTAGTTAGGACAAATAGTGTATCATAACCAACGGAAGCCAATTGACGAACAAAAAGCAAATGGTATTTAAGGGATTGGACAAGCATGACATTTGCAAGAGACATGTCATTTGTGATAGCCACCTTGCCCAACACGAGTACCTGTCCTTTTGATCCTCCACCAAACACAATGCTCATAGCTTCCATGAAATCGCAGAGCAATTTGCTATCTCCGGTCATATGATTGGTACATCCACTATCGATCACCCATTTGACTCCACCAGAGAAGGAAACCTACACATAATTATGACTTGGTTAGAGGCACCCATTTTGCAATGGGACCTCTCAAGTTAGTCACAAGGGTCTAATAGCATAAAACTGGAATGCATTTCGAGGAACAAAGTACATAGGATGGAGGCATGAACTCTTTTGGCTTGTTGGGAGTGGGCATGCCCCTTGTGGCCTTCCCACTCACAACCTTACCTTTCTCCTTGTGCCCTTCTCGTACAAACGTTTCTTTAAGAGGGGTGGTGCACTTTTGAGAAGACGTCTTCTTCTTGCTTGTGCTTGCATCAAACTCGAGCCCTTCTTTGGCAAACACCTCATTGTGTTGGCTCAATACCTCATTAAGGTTCTTTTGTCCTTGAGCACATGTCATGAGTCCTTTCTCGAGTTGAGCCTTGAGAAAGCGATTCTCCTCAAGAATAGATGCTAGGTCACCACTAGAGTTAGTAGTACAAGCATCAACATTGATAATAGGAGAAGAGTAAGCCTTGGCTAGAGTTTCAAGATAAGTAAGCTTGAGCGTCTCAAAACTCTTTGTAAGAAGAGTGAGCTCTTCTTCCTTAGTCTTGAGGGACACGGATAGAAGCTCACAATCCTTAGAGAGAGAAGCATGAGACTTCACAAGCTTACTTTTATCATTCATCAACTCCTCGCAAGAGTCCTTAGCCTTTTTCAAGGAGGCAAGTTCTTTAGCATGAACATCAATGTTTGCACCAATTTTCAAGCATAGTTCATCATCTCGTGCTTCCTCATATTGGACTTTCCGCTCAAGGATTTCATATTTTTCCTTTTCCTCGGTGATGAGGGTTTCGAGTCCTTAATGGTGATGGCATGCTTACTCACCATCTCCATAAGCATACGAAACATAGTGAGCTTCTTTCCTTTGAGGGAGCACATCAACTTATTTAGTTTAGCAAGCATAGTATCATATATATATATCATCATCATAATTATCCTCCGCATCAAGATACTCATCACAAGGAGCATAAGGAGTGAATAGAGGAGGGTTTGACCATGGGGTTACCTTGACCTCTCCATCTTCTACCACGGCCTTTGCCATTAGGCACTTGTGAGCGTTGCCCTTGTAATCTTTCATATAGTTGTAGGTGACAACATCACCACTCTTGTTGACTAGCCTCAAAGTGTTTTGAGAATCTTGAGCTACTCCGGCAACACCACTAACATCATCCAGATCAGATTCTTCATGAGCAACCATTGCTTTCCCATCTCTCTTCTTGAGCTTGGAGTTCAAAGGATTTGGCAACTTCTTCTTGGGAAAGGTCTTGGGAAACCTTGGTTTATCCTCTCTCTCTCTCTTCTCATAAGAGAAATCGTTGGAGAAGTGGTTGGTTTCTTCACAGTTGTAGCATTTTCTCACTTTCTTCTTCTGGAATCTTCCCTTGAATTTTCCCGCTCTAAACTTCTTGACAAAGAGGGCAATGTCTTCATATGAAGGGCTCTCATCGGAGTCAATCTCATCATCATCTTCTTCTTCTTCTTCTTCTTCACTTTGCTCTTCTTCACATACATGCTTGGCCTTCAATGCAAGATTGATCTTTGATGTTGAGGTACCATGCATGGCAAGATGTTTTGTAGCATTTACCTTTGACTCTTCAAATAGTTGTAAAGTGGATACGATGTCATCCGGAGTCATTTCCTTTAATCCATGGTGTTGTCTTATGTCTCACACCATTTGGTGATTATATGGAGCAAGAGCATGAAGCAACTTGTCCACGAGAAATCGCTTAGTCAAGTTAAATCCATCTTGTGTCTTGTCACACTCACAAGACTCGATGTCAGCGGTGAGAGTCATGAGACGCCCAAGGAGCTGCTTGGGAGATTCACCTTTCTCCATACAAAAGTTTTGCAATTGACCCTTGGCAATTTCATATTGAGCAAGCCGGAGAGTGGTGGTACCGGTCTTGGTCCTCACAATGCTATCCCATAATTCCTTGGCACTTGTGATGTGTATGTATGGTATCCTTTGCTTGTCAATCATACCTCTCCTTATGCACATGGTTGCTGTATCGTTGAGATTCTTGTCGTATATCTCTCTTGGTGTAAGATTCTTCGAGTCAACAGCTTGGTAACCTCCAAGATCTCCAACATCTCATCATTTCCATATCGAAGATGATCCTCCATAGCAACTCTCCACAACGCAAAATCGGTAGTGTCATCAAGTAAAGGAGGTTTGCCTTAAGGGTTATACTTTGGTTTCTCTAGTTGAGGTCTTGCATAAAGCCAAGGAACACTGGAGTGTTCATTACTAGGAGGTTGTTGGCCAAGTGAAGGAGTAGGCACAGTTGGCCTCGAGGCCGTACCACCCGAAAGTGGTGCAAGCATAGTGGTTAATGTGGCTAGTCTCATTTGGACCAAGGCCTCAAGAGAAGCATCATGCTCCTCCTTTTGCTTAGCAAGGGCCAGTTCCATATCCTCAGAAGGAAAGGACTTGGTTTCCGTAGAAGCCTCGTCCTTATCCTTCAGATCTGCAACAAGGGGAGTCCCATCGGGGTTCATCTCGCTCTAGGGAGGTTAAGCCACAAGAATAGAGCACGAGGCTCTGATACCAATTGAAAGGATCGAGATGGACCTAGAGTGGGGGTCAATAGGTATAATTACAAATTTTAACTGTTACTTAGCAATTTTAGGCAATAATGCGGAATATGAAGGCGAGCCTAACAATTGCAAGTATGATGCTAAGAGCTAAGCAAGGTAAACAAGTAACACAAGTTTGTGAGTAAGCAAGCACAATATGATATAAGTAAAGACTAAGAGACAAGTAACCACAAGTAGGAAGTTAGGGTTAGGGATAACCGCAACTCCAAGAGACGAGGATGTATGTCGATGTTCACTTCCTTGGAGGGAAGCTACGTCACCGTTAGAGAGGTGGATGTTACCACGAAGGCACACCAACGCCACGAAGGCTCACCCTATTCTCCCTTTGAGACAACACCACGAAGGCGTTTCTCAACCATTAGTGGTAGACCTTGGGGTGGTCTCCAAACCCTCACAAACTTTTCGGGGGTAATCACAATGGTCGATTCCTCTCCGAAACACTCATACTGCCTAGGAGTCTCCAACCTCCAAGAGTAACAAGAACGATGGGGAAAAGCTCAAGACTTTTTCAAATCACGAATTCCTTTGGTGCCAAGAGGGGGAAGGAGTGGATCTATCACTTGAGTGGACACCTTCTCTCAAATGCTCTCAAATCCCTTGGGATCTAAGATTTGGTGTAGGAGTGTGTGAAAGAGAGAGTGAAAAGTGTTCCTGAGGATGTTCTAAGTGAATGGTCAAACCTCCCACGGGATAGGTGAGAGGTATTTATAGTATCCCTCAATAAGTGGCCGTTGGAGCCACTTGGGGGCAGCAGCTGTCGGACGTCCGAGACTCACCGGACGTCCGAGGCCTTGGCAGACACCGGACGTCCGACGTTTTGGCTCGGTAGAGAAGGTACTGGACGTCCAGTGGAGACCGGACATCCGGCGTCTTGGTTCTGTTAACGGAGAACCGGACGTCCGGTGGAAACCGAAAATCCGAGGTTTTGGCTCTGTAAAGGAAATGCCGGACATCCGTAGACACCGGATATCCGACGATATGGCTCTATATAGGAAGTACCGGACGTCCGACATGTGTCGATCGTTTGACAGCGGCAGAGTACAAAAGATTGTTTTAAAGATCATTTGAGCAAGACTTTCGCGAGACCCCATGTCCCCCTCTTAATAGTGCGGGATGCCTATACTCAAGAACAAACAAAAAGGGCCTAAGCTAGTAGACTTGTTTCTTCGTTCTTGAGGAAGATAAGTTTTCTGTAGTCATAGTCCACACACATGACCCCGAGGGGTCTAAACCTGAGATATACTTGACAAACTTTGTTAGTCCCCTATGAGTATATTGTCATCAACATCAAAATATGATTAAGGGCATGATTGCACTTTCAGTTAGAAACTGAAATCTACAATCCCACGTCTCAAGATGGGGGAAATCGATCTTTGAGACCCAAACACCACAAATCTTGGTTGTCGCCAATGTTAGCCATAGCATTTGCAGCATGAGGCTATAGAGCCGTGATTTTTGTGAACCTGCCTTCACTACGCAAACCAAATATGTTAGAAAATCTCCAAACCTGCATATCAACAAACTCTCTGCCCCTGACACCGAAGATGAAAATAGAAGGGGGGGCATCGAAAATGACAACTTGGGCCGAGAGACTAGGGTTATGAACTTGCATCTCACGGCAGCGATGCGGATAATGCGAAGATAAGAGTATTTTACTTTTCAACGTCCAAAGAAAAAAAAAGGCATCTAAATGCATTCTATAGATTTTTTGAGAACTTCAATCCTGTAGTCCAAAGCTCAGGTGTAAAATGAATTTTACTCTTTTTTCATAACATGAATTTTAAACGTTTGTATTCTTCAATCTTTCATTTTGTTTGAGGCACCAGCTGCTCTTTTTAGGGCAACACATACTGAACGTTCTTTTTAGAACAATATAAACCCAACAGCTCGCGTAATAAAGGCACCGCGAACACGCGGCCGCCATAAGATGAGGCCCAATTAGAACTCTCCTCCCTCCCCCACAGCAGTGGTTGCGCAGCCAGTCAAGTGCCTCCCCGGAAACCCAAGGCTAAAACCCTAGAGCTCGCGGAGGGTTTTATCGAGATGGCGACGGCGGAGCAGAAGGGGAAGAGGCCGAGGATCGAGGCGGAGGAGGGCGACCGCATCGACGACGCCCTACTGCTCTCCATCGAGAAGCTCCAGGAGATCCAGGACGAGATCGAGAGGGTGAGTCGCTTCGTTTCTCGCCTGCTGACAGCTGTCGCCGCGCGCTCCGGTTGCTCGGCCTTTGATTTTGCCGCCGTTCTTTTCATTTTCGGAGCAGTTTGCACGAAGGCTGCGCGGAATTTAGTGGAATTTCAACTCCCGATTTGTTTATGTGCGAGGGGGCTGGTCTCTCCGCGAGGCAGCGTTTGGTGACCGACTGATTTGGGTGTCCCCTCGATAGGTGTATTGGATGATTGGGTTGGAATTCTCTGCTTCCCCTCCAGGCCCAGGGTTCGAGCTATAGAACCTTCTTAGACTTTTAGGTAGTGGTAGATATATTTGGAGACCTCTGCTTGTGCTGCTGCAGAATTGTGGCCTGTGTCCGTGTTCTCTGTCGATACTTCAAATCACTTGTTCGTGAGCTTATGCACACTGGATTGTAGACGTTTACAGTAGCTTTGGGTGCACTTAAATGTTTGTGAGCACTCCCAGAGCAGGGTGTGTGACAACTGCAATGGTCTATTTTAGATTCATTTTGACAGTTGGTGGTCTGAAAATACAGTAAGTTTTGAATACCTCAATTGATTGAAGTTTTGTTGTGGAAAGTAAACACAGGAATGCCAGCTAAATACTCCCATGTACATATAGAACCCCTATACTCTTCAGACAAATATAAGTTAATTTCCTTTAGGATTACAAAATGATCACATGCCTTGCTCTGCATCTTGCCTTTCTTCACAACATGCATGACATGTCAATCTCCATTACCACCAAATATGGCACTTCTTCACTCTGTTATATTACCAAATCAGCTTCAGCTCCTGTTTCTATGGGCTCCATACTCTTTCCATTATGTTAAATTTTGTGTCAATGAAACTTAGTTCTGTAACTGGACTCGGTGTAAAGAGCACAGTTATGCATTCTATGTATGAGCTAATGATGAAACACCAAAGGATTTGTTTGATTCCTTATTAGAGTAAGGCACCTTATCTGCTAATTAAACAGTCTTTTAATTGCTTAGTACTCTTGTCTCTCTGAAACGGAATTATTGCCTGAATATCTACGGTGACAATAACATATTGTGAATGGACAGGCTATATCTGGCTGGAATATTTGAATGCAGTTAAATTACTAGGCAGTTAGCTTCAGGCTCCGTTTGGAAGCGAAGTTTTTGAAAAACCTAAGCATTCCAATACTACAGTTTTTTATGCCGATGACAACAAAGACTGTAGTATCTGAAAACATCAGTTTTTAAAGTCTTACTTAGACAGTGCCGTGTTTGGCAATGAAAGTATACAGTGTTGTATTTACTGACCGCATGAGAGATCATTTGCTGCGTTTCTCAGTTTTAAAAAAAGAGGTCCTGGCCTCTTTTTTTAATACAGCAAAAATACCACAGTTTTGTGCATACTGTGGTTTTATAATACTGCCACTTTAACTAGAGCCAAATACTTCAAAGTATTTGAAACCATAGTTTTCCAAAATACAGTGGTATTCTTGAAATACTTCAAAAATACTTTGCAACCAAACCCACCCTCATTGTTTTTATGGTGTCTAAGGCATCAGGGCGCCCTCTGATGGCAGGGCGTCGAGCTCGCCTTTGACAGCTTCATAAGGTGTCCGCCTTGGACAGTACGGCGTCTGAATCGGCCACCTAGGCGCACCCCATGTGCTGCTCCCAGGAGGGAAAGAGTAGCCCGCACGGAAATTTTCACGGGAAAGACTGGCTCACACACGAATAGGTACGAGGAGGAGGAGGGAGGGAGAGAAACCTCCAATCCAAGCGAGAGGGATTCCTCTTCTCCTCCCTCGACCTTTTGCGGCGTCTCCTTCCTCCACGGCTTTGATCTGTGCCCTTCCTCCTCTCTGGCTCAGCTCCTCCAGTCCTCGGGCGCAACAGCAATGTGTGGCTCCTATACTTGTCTCACTTCTCCCCTGCCCTCCTCTGCTCTTTCTTTCATCCCCTCCCAGTGCTCTGTTTCTCCCAGCAGTGTAGCTAGATGTGCTCGGCTGCTCCTTCCCCTCCGCATCTGTTTCCTCCCAAATCTGCTTCTCCACCCACAAGGCAGCAGCCCCACCACCGCTTCTCTCCTTCCACATGCTTTATCTGGTTGCTCTAGTGATTTGGCTCTTCTCCCTTTTTCTTTGATGGCTGATTGGGCCTTCTCTCAGTGCTGCCGCAGTAGCCAGGTCTCCCTGCTCTGATGGATCCTGTGGCTGGTAATGCTTATGATCTCCAATGATCCTATGAGAGGAGCTACATCCAATGATCCAGCTTGGAAGTATGGGTTCTGGCCAGATTTAGAGTGCCATATATTATATATTTATGTGTCTAAGGTGTCGCCTCACCTTACGCTTTAAGTGCTTAAAAAGGTGAGGCGGGGGTACAACGCCTCGCCTTACCACCTTACAAAATTGGTTAGCTTATATAGATTCATTTACTGCAGGTTAACGAGGAAGCCAGTGATAAAGTCTTGGAGGTGGAACAGAAGTACAATGAAGTTCGCAGGCCAGTTTATACTCGACGGAATGAAATTATCAAGGAAATTCCGGACTTCTGGTTGACTGCGGTTTGTAACATGTTCTATGCTGATTTATATGTCGTCTGTTTATTTCCTGAAACTGCTGATTGGTATAGTCTCATCCTTACTAATTCATGCATTTCCGCTGCAGTTTCTAAGCCATCCTATGCTTGGTGAACTTCTGACTGAAGATGATCAAAAGGTACATTGTTTTGTGCGAAGTTTAACATCTACACTCTTTAACTTTTAGCATTTGTATCAAATGTGGCAACAAGTAATAAAATACTAAATTACTATATCAGACTTGCTGAGTAATTATGTGGAACCATACTCATACTATTTGATCACTTTTGTTCCATTGTAGATATTCAAACACTTGGTGTCTATCGATGTGGATGAGTTTCAAGATATTAAATCAGGCTACTCCATTACTCTTGTAAGCTTCTTTTGCATCTACAAGCTATGGTTTCCTTCCCTTTGCTTACATGTTTTGAACTTGAACTGGCAGGCATTCTCTTCTAATCCATATTTTGAAGATACAAAGCTTACGAAAACATGTTCATTCAGTGATGATGGGAAAATAACTGTGAAGGCCACCACCATCAATTGGAAGGATGGAATGGTACTATGCCTCGTTAATCGTATAAGCGCTTCAGCAAAGTTGCTTCTGTATGTAAAATTAGATCTAACGAGTTTTCCAATAATACATCAAGGATATTGCAAATGGAAAGGCATACACGGAGAATGGGGAGAAACGACTATTGATTGATGAGAGGTTGGTATTTTTTTTATCTTCTTCTGTGCTAAAAATTATTAAATTTTTCTTCATGCCTTATCTGTACTATATTATTCATTCCAACATAGAGAGACGTCATCATTCCATTCGAGTTATAATATGCAAGTATGAAATTTGTGAAGAGGATTCATGTTCTGTTTACTTTTCCTTTTTTTGTTTTGCAGTTTCTTCACTTGGTTCAATGATGCAAAGAACAAAAGTTTTTCTGATGGAGTGATGGATGAGGTATAGGATTACGCGTTTCCTATGCTTGTAGCTCCTGCTAAATCAGGATTATTTCAATTGATCGGAAGTTTTGTATCTCTGAAGTCTGGCAGATGGAATGGCATAAATTTGGAACTCTAATTCTTCCTCTTGATTTATTTTGTGAGAAATTCCAATCATGCAGGTGGCAGATGTTATCAAGGAAGAATTGTGGCCTAATCCTTTGAAGTATTTTAACAATGTTAGTGCTTCTCGTATGATATAAGTGGTTTATTTATTGGGTCCTATTTTTTTTATTGTGGATCTTTGTGTCATGTCCCTCGAATCTTCCATTGCAGGAGGCTGAAGATGAATTTGAAGATGATGAGGATGAAGAGGTAATCCTGTTTTCTTTATCAGCAGTCCATACTTCCATTACCTCTGTATATATGATACTCCTTGGGTGTGTGCCCTTATGCAATAGTACATAACGTTCTTGTAGTTCATTTGCAATGGTGTACAATATCCTGATACTCATGCAATAATGCATAACCACCTCAGTTATCATGATGGCTTGTTTGACTTCTCAATGTATATTTGCTGTTCATACCACGACACTGTGCATCATCTGGTCATCACAGGTGCTCTAACCCCAACAGCAAAAGGAATTTAGGATGACATTAGCACGCCATGCACTACACATCTGACATTTTGCCCAACTTCCTTAAATTTGCTAGCTGGCATTGTGTCAGGCTTTTGTGCTCTCATTAGGCCTGAAGGAAATGAGTTTGAGTTGGTGATGTCACTTGGGGCCTTATTTTTGTTTTATGCACATAAATTTAAAATTGAGCCTGACACTGTTTGCCGAGTTTTGTTGCACTTTATCTCTTCTGTACATGTATATATCATTCTTTTGCAACTTCTGTAGGGATTTGATGAAGACGACGATGATGAAGATGAAGAAGAGGAGGAAGATGATGAGGAGTGAAACCCTCTTTCATGCTGAATTTCAATTGGCTTCGACAACTCCCGTGCATGTAGAGTGGAGATCCCGGATCTCCTGGGGACTGAAAAGCAAGGTGTCCCTTTTGTGGTGTTTTGTTGCTTGACTTAGCTGGATCTGTAGGATTGTAAGGTTGATCTGTGGGAACTTGTTTTGATCTGCTCATACATTTGGAGTCCTGCAGATTCCAATATGTGGCACTTCAAGTATATTGTTATTGTGGGATGCAGTAGTGGTCTGTGTTTCCTGAGATACAGTTGCTTTAACGACAGTTAGTCGACAATATTTAACTAACTTATATGGTAGTACAAAATTCATGGCGTATTTCAGTTACTCCTCGACAGTGCCATTTTTGTGTCACATCATTCACATATTTTTAAACTGTTTGTTGATCAAAGCTTTTTTCCTTTGAGGTGTTAATGAAAGCTAGAGCGTGTTACATTTGCAGAAGGATGGAGTATATTTATGGGCAGTGATCTGCGCCGGTCGACTGGCGCAAGGCTTCCGCTGGTCACAGCTACATCGTCTGATTGGACAGCGCAGAGCCGTTTGATTAGAAAACTCTTTCCCCCTGAGTCAACTCTCGTCTTCTTTCCCGGTCGTTCTCCCCTATCGACATGCACCCACAACACCAGCCCTCCCCGGTACCACCAGCCCTCGCGAGCACCTGCAGCATGCACGTCTCCGGCCACGACCGCAAGTGCTGATGATCGTCCCTCTCCCAGTCATGGGCGCGCGCCTCGTCGTCGTGGGTGTGCTTGCAACCTCGCGGTCGCCTCGCCATGACTACCTCATCTTCCATCTCCTGGCTATGGGATGCGTCGCTACTCCGGCAGTGCGTTCCTAGCAGCGGCCGACAATAGTTGGAGGCCCCATGGTTGCAGCCATCGGGTTGTGCCGCCCCACCGCACAAGTGGCATCGTCCGCTGCTCTTCGCCATCGTCTCCTGGGATTAAGCTTCACCCATCAAAATCATTGTAGCAAAAGAAAAAGGTGGATGTAGCTTTTCTGAAGCCGGTTGCAGCTCACCACGGCGGCGCCCGTCATCGTCTCCCCACCACTTCATTGGTTGAAGCAAAAAAGACACCCGTTCCAGCTTTCGTCAACAATGGTTCCAGCATTCGCGTTGCAGCTCCGCCAGTACCCGGTTTCGGCAAAAAAAGGTCTACCGGTCGAGCACCATGCAGCTCCGCTTATAATAGATGTAGCAAATTTCTCGACTGTAGTAGCAAAAGTTGAGTATGGTTTCAAAAAAGGGGTCGCCACTGTGGCGTCATTGCTTGCGAGTGCAGCTCTGGTGGTTGGTGCTTTCGCCGCGTCCGTTGTAGCAAACCGGGATGCTGGTTGTAGCTTGTCTTGTCTCTGGTTCCAGCTTTCACCGGTGCACTGTGGTCGGCTGTAGCTTTCTACTCTTCGGTTGCAGCTTTCGCCAAAGCCGGTTGTAGCTTCCGACGTCGCCGGTTGTAGCACTACCCCCATCTCGTTTCACAGCGCCATCTTAGTTGAAGCAAAAAAAGGGTTCTCACTCGCAGTGCCGCTGCCGGCTGCAGAAGCCCAACGAGGAAGCTTGGAGTAGCAGCAGGGTGGGCCGTTGCAGCAACGATGGTGAGCGGCGTGCAAACGGTGGTCCTAGTGGGGGGGGGGTAGAGAAGAGATAGAGGAGGGGAAGAGGTCAAGCTCGAGGGTGTCACGTCCATGGCTGTTCGAGAAGAGGGGCTCGCTGGCAACGGCGGAGCGGCGAGGTTGGGCGCCGAACAGGCCGTGGAGGCGCACTGGTTAGCGATTGATGGTGGGAAAAGAAAAAAGAGGAGAGGCGGCGAGCCAAGGAGGAAGACACCCACGAAGAAAGGGATAAGGTGGGCCTGCACGGTAGCGAGCGGTACGACCGGCCGAAAGCTTGGCCGGTCGTCCGTGCGCAAACGTTTACCTATATTTATTCCACGGAGTGAGGGTATTTTACAGCCGTCTGTCTTGCAAGAGATGGAGAGCCTATAGATCAGGCACCTAATTTTTTTTATTTCGCAAGTCACTTTTATCATGAACTAGATCTTCATCCAACGGCCAAAAACATATCGATATGTTTGTCTTCAACCTCCTATGCTTCCTCGCGTAGCCGCCTGCCTACCTAGGCCTAAGTGCATGCCTCCACACACACCCCTCCCCCCGCCGGCTGGTGGGTACCGCCGCCACGCCGCTGAGTTGGTCGTCACCCCGACCCCTCCCTCCAATTAAGTTTCTTCCTCGCCTCCACCTGAGAGGTCCTAGCCAAGCCTGGCATGGCCGACGCTCATCGCTGTCGCTCCTCACGTTGTCCTCAGCTTTGGCCACGTGCTGCGAGGAATTGACTGATGCATGAAAATATTCCAGGCGTATGACAATTAGCAAAGCTAGCAAGAGATTGGTGCCACCAGCAATGTCACTGTTGCGCTCTCTTGTGGGCATAAAAACCGACCATCGAACCAATACCAAATTAAAATGAATTGAATTTTCAGTTTGTTAGTTCTGCATCTGGTTACACAAATTTGGTTGTAATAAGTTTTACAATAAAGAGTACTTTGATAAAAAATGGTCTGTCCATGATACATCTAGATGAGCCCTAGTTATTCTACATCTAAGTGCTCAATCAAACTAGAAAGAAAAAGAAAAAAAAAAAAAAACGCTTACACGAATCTTAATGTAAAATTAATGATATATAACTTGGATGTGCAATACTTATAGCACATTTAGATCGTGCTTTAGCAAAATGAAAAAAAAAACACACCTCGTTTGGTAACCATCATTTGGCATTGGAAATTTGGAATCATGGAATTGGAATCAAAATCCAGACGTTTTGTTGTTCGGCCGCTACCATCGGGATCAGTATTGCCGATTGGCCCCCAAATCCCCTTCCACGGGATGGCGCTGAGACTGATCTCGACTCGCGAGGCCTGCTCGCCGCTGATAGGCATTCTCACCGCGGGTGATTCCCCCTCTCCATTTCGTCACCTTCCCGACCCTGGTCTCCTCTGCCCTACTCCTTTTCTAGCCCTAATCCCCACGGAACGGATTCAGACCCGCCTGATTCTCCACCAAGCTGGCGTAGGCTCCTCCCCGCTGGGGCAGGGCCGTGCACCCTCCCGCCCGTGCGCGCCTCCGCCGCCGACGTCTCCGCGTGCTACGCACCATCCCGCCTCCGCCGCGACTCGGCTCCGTCTCCCCACGTCCACGCCTCAGCGCTCCAGGTATCGAGCCTCTGAAACCCGTCTAAACCCCTTTTTTTGGGTTTGACTGACAGCGGAGCAACCGCTGGCACGGCGTAGCATCCACGCAGCCGCGGTGGCGTAGCATCGACGCGCGGCGAGTTCGCTCCCCTCCCCTCCCCTCCCCCTGGCCGCCTACAAAACTCGCTCGAATCTTGAGCCCGCCGACCCTCTCTCTCCCCCACCTCCGTCTTCTCCCAGGCTCCAGAACCTCGTTTTGCCGTCTAAGTCGCAGGACTCGCCAGCGAAGATGGCCGGTGAGAGCAGCACCAGGCGGCCCCTCTTCGGCGGCGCCATCTCCACCGCCTTCCCCGTCCGGTTCCAGGTACTGCAACACCCTTCTCCCTCGCACACATCCCTTTGCTCTTCCTCCCCTGCTCGCGATGACGCCGTTTCTGTTGGGTTTGGTCAGGATGTGAGCAACATTCGCGAGGTCCCCGACCACCAGGTTCGTCCGACTCCCCTGTTCCATTTGTTTGGACCGCGCTGGTTGGGGCGTTCCCGTGCTGATCGATGTGTGTGAATCTGCTCAGGAAGTTCTCGTTGATCCCGCCCGTGACGAGAGCCTCATCTTCGAGCTGCTCGACCTCAAGGGCGAGGTGGAGGACGGCGGCAGCGCGCTCTGGTTCCTGCGCGACGTCGCCAACGAGCAAGATGCGGCGGATAACTTGGTAATGTCCTGGCTTCACTCTGTGAATAGCTGGCAACTTGGCCCTATAAATTTCGATTCATTGCCATTACAGTTCTCGTGCTTGGCTTTCTGTTCCAAACAACAACCGTATTCTTCTTTCGACAATAAAATGAACTGCATTCACGAATTCTTTGTCTTCTTCATGTGCATTGGATGGTCATGAACTCATGGTTGTTAATTTTCTGATCCAAGTGGATTTTAGCCATAGAGAGAGGCATGTTGGTAACTTATCTCTTTTTTGTCGGTTAGGTGGTCGAGCACTCTGGTACAATCGAGCTAGCTGGTCTGCGATCTGGGGAAGCACCTGCAGTGGCTGGAACTGCAATTGGCAAGCTGGTAAGCAAATGTCCTGTGCCATATCCAGATTACCCTGCTCCTTGCCTTTGTTAGGAATAAGCAACTTGTATTCCCATGAGGCCATAGGCCGATATATATACATGTACAGGTGTGGAACATATGCAGGAAACCCCTTATACAATGGGATAAATACAAAGGGGTACATGACCTATAATATAACTCTAACACCCCCCCTCAAACTCATGGTGGAGGAACAACACTGAGTTTGGAGAGATAAAAGCCATGTTGTGCTCTAGTCTGGGCCTTCGTCAGGAAATCCACCAACTGTAACTCGGAAGGCACATACTGAAGAGCAATAACCTGATCCTGCACAGCAGCGCGCACATAGAAAGCATCAACACCAATATGCTTGGTGAGCTCATGCTTCACAGGATCGCGCGCAATGCTAATAGCACCTGTACTGTCAGATAAGAGCAGAGTCGGTGTAGTGACAGAAACACCAAAATCCTGAAGTAACCACCGTAACCAAGTCACCTCTGCCGTCAAAAGAGCCATGGCTCGCAACTCAGCCTCAGCACTCGAACGGGAAACTGCAATCTGTTTCTTCGTCTTCCAGGCAATGAGAGAACCGCCAAGAAAAACACAGTAAGCAGAAAGTGAACGGCGATCAGAAGGATCACTAGCCCACGTAGCATCCGCATAGGCCTGAAGCTGTAAAGAACTGGAGCTAGGAAAGAATAGACGGTGAGAGATCGTGCCCTGAAGATATCGGAGAACACGAAGGAGATGACTATAGTGAACCGATGTGGGAGCAGAGACAAACTGACTCAGAATATGAACCGGATAAGAGATGTCCGGACGAGTGACAGCTAGATAGACAAGACTGCCAACAAGATGACGATAACGCGTCGGGTCAGGGAGAGGATCACCATCAGTAGCACGGAGATGAACATTGAGCTCCATAGGAGTCTCAACAATGCGCTCCTCAGTAAGAGCAGCACGAGCAAGAAGATCCTGGATATACTTTTCCTGGGATATAAAAAAGCCATCAGAGGTAGAAGAGACTTCAATCCCAAGAAAGTAGCGAAGAGGTCCAAGATCAGACATAAGAAACTGCTCACTAAGATGGGCCTTTACAAAGGCAATATACTCGGGGTCATCCCCAGTGATGACCATATCATCAACATAGAGAAGAAGAAGAGTCCGGCCACGAGGAGAAAGGTGAATAAACAATGCTGGATCATGAGCACTTGCTGAAAAACCAGCAGTAGTGACCACAGAGGCAAAACGCTCAAACCAGGCGCGAGGGGCTTGCTTAAGGCCATAGAGAGAGCGACGAAGACGACATACCATGCCATCAGGAACAGAATACCCAGGTGGTGGCTGCATGTACACCTCCTCACGCAGCTCACCATTAAGAAAGGCATTCTTAACATCAAGCTGAGATATAGACCAGTGGCGTGCAGAGGCAACGACAAGAAGTGTACGAACAGTGGTCATATGGGCCACAGGAGCAAAAGTCTCGTCATAATCACGACCATGCTCCTGCTGAAAACCACGAGCCACAAGACGAGCTTTGTGACGCTCAAGAGAACCATCGGAGCGAGTCTTAACCTTGTAGACCCACTTACAAGTGATGGGACGGACTCCGGGAGGAAGAGAAACAAGATCCCAGGTACCAGTGCGTTCAAGAGCAGCAATCTCCTCTGCCATCGCAAACTGCCATTCAGGATGAACAACAGCCTGACGATAAGAAGTCGGCTCAAGAACAGCAGCACCAGCGGTGGGAAATCCAAAGCGATCAACAGGCGGACGAGGACGAGAACGCAAGCCATAAGTAGGCTGAGAGGAAGAGGACGACTCATCCAATGAGGCATCCACAGGTCGTGAACGACGAGTGTAATGCTGAGGAAAAGATGGAACAATAGAAGGAGGAATCGCCAAGGTAGAATCGGGGGGTGGTGACGAAGAAGTCACCGGAGATGAAGGTGTAGAATCCGGTGACATGCTAGGCGAGGAGACCGGAGAAGATGGTGGCTGCAAATCGACTAGAGGTGGAGAAGCAGAGGGAGTGGAACGAATAGGCACAGGCGCGACGGGGGTGATAGGTGAGTCAGGAAAAGTGAGGAAAGAGATATCCTCCACTGAAAAAATCGAGGAAGAGGGGCGTGCTAGGCGAGGAGACCGGAGAAGATGGTGGCTGCAAATCGACTAGAGGTGGAGAAGCAGAGGGAGTGGAACGAATAGGCACAGGCGCGACGGGGGTGATAGGTGAGTCAGGAAAAGTGAGGAAAGAGATATCCTCCACTGAAAAAATCGAGGAAGAGGGGCGTGGGTAGAAGGGACGAGACTCGTCAAAAGTCACGTCTCGAGAGATACGCATCCGACGACCGATAGGATCCCAACAACGATAGCCCTTATGCTCATCACTGTAGCCTAAGAAGACACACTCAACAGACTGAGCGGTCAGTTTGGTGCGTTCGCGAGGGGCAAGAAGAACATAGCAAACACAACCAAACAAGCGAAGCATCGAATAATCGGGAGAACGATCAAAAAGACGCTGCACGCCACCCTGCAAAGCAGCGGACGGCTGAAGGTTGATGAGATAGGCGGAAGTGGAGATAGCCTCGGCCCAAAAATGAGGCGGAAGAGAGGCGGCGATCATCATCGCACGAGCCGTCTCAAGAAGGTGACGATGCTTGCGCTCAGACACGCCATTCTGAGCATGAGCACCAGGACAAGAGAACTGGGCAAGAGTACCCTGCTCAGCAAGGACTCCATGCAACATCTTGGAGATATACTCGCCAGCAGAGTCAGCACGGAAAACACGAATAGGAGTAGAGAACTGAGTGTGAACCATGGCAGCAAAACGCTTATAGATTGATAACACCTCACTACGAGAAGACATAAAATATATCCAGGTGTATCGAGAGAAATCATCTATAAAAATAATATAGTAGCGATGACCTCCTTTCGAGGCAAAGGGAGCTGGACCCCAGACATCGGAGTGAACAAGGTCAAAAGGACGCTGAGACATAGTGTCACTATGAGGATAAGGTAACTGGACCTGTTTACCAAGCCGACAACCCTGACAGTCTAAAGACACACCGCCGGAGACAGATCCAAGAAGACCACGTCGAACTAAGGATGAGAGACGAGAGCCACACAAGTGACCAAGGCGATGATGCCACTGCTGAAAAGAGCTGGTAGACAAGGCAACAGAGGGGGAAAGACTGGCGGCGGTGGCAGCGTAGGGAAGGTGAAGCCAGTCAAGCTCCCAGAGACCCTGAGAGTCACGGTGTCGGGGGCCAGCACCAAGGAGAGCACCAGTGTGACGGTCCAGAACAGAACAAGAGTCAAAGTCTAGAATCACCCGACAACCGGAGTCAACAATCTGACCACCAAAAAGGAGCTGCATGGTAAGTCGAGGAACATGAGCAACATCAGGAACATGAAAAGATGAGGTGCTAAGAATGCCTCGACCATTAACCGGGAGGGAGGTACCATCAGCAGTAAGAACATGAATAGGAGAATCAAGAGCACGAATAGAAGACAAGGTGGATGAATCATGAGTCATATGAGTCATATGAAAAGATGCTCCAGTATCAAGAATCCATGGAGATGTACCTGACTGTGTTGAAGGTGGTCTCACAATGCCAGAGGAGTCAGTAGCAGAACCAGCAGAACCCGTCGGTGAAGAACCAAAGCATGCAGCGAGCAAGCACCGAAGGCGCGTAATCTCCTGCTCAGTCAGGAGCTCAACTGAAGAGGTCGACGTAGATGCACCCGGCAATGAAGAGCCGGAGGCGGTCAGCAGACCACGAAGTCCCACAATCTCCTGCTCGGTGAAGTACATAGCTGAAGTAGACGACGCAGTAGCACTGGGAGAGGATCGGCCACCAGGCCCACCACCACCTGTGGAAGCCGCCAGAGGAGGCGACATAGCATAACCAACATCATCCGTAGAGGCCGGTGAAGGAGACGAGGGCACATGCAGACAAGCCCCAAGCGCCAAAGGAAGACGCGGGTCAATAGAGTCATATGCATCAACACATCCGATGGGGGCCGTGAGAGGAGCCGGTGTAGAGCGACAATCACCATGTGCAGAGGCTGTAGGAGGAGTCACGGAAGAGCAACCACCAAGACCGTCTGGAGAGAACGGTGTAGAACGACCATCACCATCTGCGAAAATCGCCATATGGGACGACTGCACAGATGGATGAGCACCAAGCACCGAGGAAAGGCACATGTGCGAGACAGGATCAGTGTAGGGTACACCAAAAACACCGTCAAAAATCACCGGAGACACCATTTTTTTTTTCAGAAGCAGCAGCGACAGCCAACCAAATCGCTCAACGAACAGCAATAATGCAGCGATCCAGTGGACCAGCTCGGGCAGGAGGAGCAGCAACCTAGCAGCAGCAGTGGGGAAACCAGCTGCAGGCGCGTGTGCACCAGCAGAGCCGCACGCGGAGCAAGCAGCAGCTCCAGGAAGCGGAAGCGGAAGAGCGCCCGGCGCACGATGAGGAGGCCTTCGGGCGGAGACGCTTCGGCCGGGGCAGCGGATCGGAGCAGCGGCGGCCGGCGCGTGATGAGGAGGCCTTCGGGCGGAGACGCTTCGGCCGGGGCAGCGGATCGGAGCAGCGGCGGCCATCACGACGGGATCGAGCACGAGTTGCGGCGTGCGAAAAAGAAACCCTAGAGCTCTAATACCATGTTAGGAATAAGCAACTTGTATTCCCATGAGGCCATAGGCCGATATATATACATGTACAGGTGTGGAACATATGCAGGAAACCCCTTGTACAATGGGATAAATACAAAGGGGTACATGACCTATAATATAACTCTAACAGCCTTCAATCGACCTCCCGTCGATTAGTTTTCACCTGTGCTTCCCTGGAAATGATAGCTTTAGTTAGTTGCACAAGTCAGCTCAGTCTCATAATTTGATAGTACTTCTGTTCCTTGGCATTCATTATATGATGGCCACTTCGCACCGGCAGTGAATAAAATGTACTCAAGGATCTCACTCTTGATTTCGGCATTCTGTAGGCTGTTTCAAAAGGGAGGCAAGGCAGAGAAGCACAGAACATTGTTCGAGTGAGTACACCCATCCCTTGGAATTATGGTTCAACAGCTAATGTTTGTTTTTTCAACTGAGCGTTGGGCTACCTTTGCAGCTTTACTTGGCAAACATACGTCTCAAGAATGCAGCAACTGATGTAGTTATCACCGCATATGAGCCGCTGTTGATAAAGTAAGTTGAGTACACCAGTATGACATACTTCCTATTATTAATGGGATTTTAAAAGCAATCCTATATTTTTTTTGTTACTTAAGTAGAAAATCTTATTTAGATATGGAATAGCTAGTACTATTCATTGTCATTTGTTAATCACTTAATCTTTGTATGACTTGATTATTATCCAGTGATGTGCTTAGGAGAACTATTTATTATTTGATATAAGCTTTCCTTGCATATAAGTCTGATATATATCGACATGTTTGAATGACGATCAATAACTTCTTATGCAGTAACAATTATGCTTACTAGTCATAAGTTTTTTCAAACTCCTTTGTCTCTGTTATCTTTATAAATACAGAACGATAGGCCTGCTGTGCTCCAATATTTCAGTCAGTTCTCTATCCAAGCTAGGCACGTTGAATACGATTGTATATCGTAGTAGTATGGTCAATGGCAGAACTAAAATTAAAATATGAAGAAAATAATTACTTTCCTGATGATGGCCTGTTGTGCTCAGGCCCTCAGTTACTTCCTTCAGTTTTCTAGCTCAAGCCCTCAGTTAGTTCCTTCAGTTTTCTACCTAGGCTAGTCATGTTGAATGCTATAGTAGTACCGCTGGGAGAACAAAATGCCAAAATTAGATTTCTTTTCAGTTGAAAATGCAGATGACACGGCATAATGATGCATCACAAGTAATGTAGAGATAGTCGTATTAGATCTGAGTCAAAGTAAGCAAAATTAGTATGAACTTTCATATCCAAATTAAATGACTAGCTAGGTTGTTGATGCCTTGATTTTTATGCTTCGGTATTATGTTTGTGCTGCCCACTTCTCCAATGTTGGGCTGCCCCTTGAATGATATATTTTTGTCATTTTTATTTCAGTCCTTTGAGTGAAAGTGCTCAGGCCATTGCAGCTGGACCAGCAGTGCCCGCGGAACAGGCAGGATGCTTGCCAATGTCCGAGGTCTTCAGACTCGCAGTCATGAACTTCGATGTCCATGATTGGAACCTTTTCAATGGCAGCGGTTGAAGTAGAGAGGGTATGACATCTCAATGCTAGAGTGGTTCTAAAAAAAGTGTTCTGCAAGAGTGTTTGGGGAATGTACTTTCCTTGAGAGAAACTGGTATCTGAATTGTCCTTAAGAGTAGCTTTTTTTTGTTGCTGAAAATGCTATCACTTGGCATATGTAGTGTCATCCAAAGAACCCTGGTCGAAGTTCAATATATCATGTTAGCTTCTAGAAATTACTTGAATTGAACGAAGTACTTGCTATTTCATTGATAAAGACCGCATATGTCTCATCATGGGGCATTGAGTACAGAGAGCTCAACTCTGAATTCAAAATATCTTGATTCTATTAAGTTAAACACGAACCATTTGGGTATAGAGATTCGAGATGTTTTGATCCATTTGAGTGCTTCAGAGTGGAAAGACACCCTCTGTGGTCTGTGCATTGTATGGCCTGCAATATTCATCTCTCATGAGTTCCATGTATTCTTGACCACTCACACTCTGATTGGCACCAAGGATATATAAAGGATGGCAAACATGTGAACCATGATGTCCAACGAAAATACTACCCACAAAAGCTGTGGGTCTACTCTCTAAGTAGTTCATGCCATCATCCAACTAGGCTCGGCACGCAGATCACAATCTCTTTGCTTGTGAGTCAGTTTGTGTGGATAACTCTGATAATGAATCAACCCTGATAATGAGCTGCATGGTTGTGCTCCCTTAAATTTTGCAATTGCCATCAGAAGTTCAATTTTTTTATTTTTTATGGTAACTTCCGTTTATGGTTCAAACTTTTCTTTCTGAGTTGATCATGCATGTTTAGATAGACAATAAAAGGTCAAAATGATGGAAAGGTTCGAAGAATGAGTTGAATTCTACATCAGAATCGGGCAAACGATAGTATACTAGTAGAATGCTCGTGCGTTGCTACGAGTTACAATGCATATAAATGAATTAAACAAATTAATAAGATCGTCTTCAAGGTGAACCTTATTTTTCTTCCATATGTCCGGGCATGTTCGGACATCAAACGGGCGTCGCCCAAAATTCAACCATCCGGACATTTCGGGCTTCCCAAAACCAGCCCGTATGTGGGACAGAAATATGGTTGTCCGGACTATCTGCCATGTTATCTCCAACACATTGTCCCAACACAGAAAACTTACCCCCATTACGCACTCTTCCCTTTTCATGTCGGACCCTCCCCTTCCCACTTGGTTTCCCGCCGTAGCGGGACATTTCTCGCTGGAGCTCTCTCCTTTAATACGAGATGACGCAATTCCTAGTTGTCACACCGTCGCAATTCTCGATACTTGAATCACTGTTGCTGATGGCTCGTACCGCACTCTTGACTGCTCCAACATGAACATTTAGCACTACAACTGGATTGACCGTGATTCTATAATAAAACACTATAAATCTAATTGCAAGACGAAATTTAGTTGCTTAGTAAAATATCTAGATAATTCCCAAGCTAATTTCAATTCACATGAATGTTGTTGAACTAAAAAGGCCATTATGAACAATATGTCTGCTTAATATCTGTAAAACCTATGTAACTTATAGCAGGATCACAAATTTGATACCTGACACAATTTGATGGGAAATGAGCTTTGTAAATTTAATACAGAAAAGCCAACTTGCGACCAGGCGCTGAGAGAGGGATGGCAAGCAACCCTTTTTTATGGCAATTTTAGTCTTGAGACGAGATCAAACAATTGCAGTTCAAACTAAAAATGCTCGCGAAATCGGTCGCAAATGCCAGAACCTCCTGGTGATCGTTCGCCAGCTAAGGGGCTCAATTTAATAAAAGCATGGTCAGGTATTATTTATTAGAAATATACACCACTGTACAACAAGTCAGATCCTAAATCTACCAGCTTGATCACCAACCACACGGACCTAAAACTACACCGAAGATTGATCTTAAGTTGGCAATCTCCATGTTCTTATATCCAGGCATAACTATGACATGTTGCCCACAGTATGGTCATTTATATCCATTACACTATTACCTTTCTATAGTTTTCTTTTTTGCAAGAAACTTCCAATCTATTCATCTTCAAACATGACGGTATAAATAACAAGAGAGGTAATAAAAATTACAACCATGTCTGTGGACCACCTAGCGATGACTACAAACACTGGAGCGAGCCGAAGGCACGCCGCCGTCATCCCTTGCTTACCGAAGCCGGGCATACCTTGTCAAGCTAGTTTGCCAAGCTAACTTTTGAAAGTAAAATCAACTAAGTTTGCCAAACTAACTTAGATGTACACCATCTGCCTTTTCTGATATAGAAAAATCAATAGAACTCACGTGAACGACAAATAAAACTCTCAAAGATTTTGTTGCAAACCTCTGGGTAGAAAGATCATAGGGGCATCACCGAGGACAATCTGACTCGGTAAACAAACGGCGGCAATCAAATGTGTATCACTCGCGCGCATCCTCTTGGCCCGCACAGAACCTAGACTTGCTAGAAGACAAATGACTAGATGGTTTTGGCTCCAGGTGAAGAAAATATGCCCTAGAGGCAATAATAAAGTTATCATTTATTTCCTCATATCATGATAAATGTTTATTATTCATACTAGAATTGTTTTAACCGGAAACATAATACATGTGTGAATACATAGACAAACATAGTGTCACTAGTATGCCTCTACTTGACTAGCTCCTTAATCAAAGATGATTGAGTTTCATAGCCATGGACATGAGTTGTCATTTGATTAACGGGATCACATCATTAGGAGAATGATGTGATTGACTTGACCCATTCCGTTAGCTTAGCACTTGATCGTTTAGTATGTTGCTATTGCTTTCTTCATGACTTATACATGTTCCTATGACTATGAGAATATGCAACTCCCGTTTACCGGAGGAACACTTTGTGTGCTACCAAACGTCACAACGTAAATGGGTGACTATAAAGGTGCTCTACAGGTGTCTCCGAAGGTACTTGTTGAGTTGGCGTATATCGAGATTAGGATTTGTCACTCCGATTGTCGGAGAGGTATCTCTGGGCCCACTCGATAATACACATCACTATAAGCCTTGCAAGCAGTGTAACTAATGAGTTAGTTGCGGGATGATGTATTACGGAACGAGTAAAGAGACTTGCTGGTAACGAGATTGAACTAGGTATTGAGATACCGACGATCGAATCTCGGGCAAGTAACATACCGATGACAAAGGGAACAACGTATGTTGTTATGCGGTTTGACCGATAAAGATCTTCGTAGAATATGTGGGAGCCAATATGAGCATCCAGGTTCCGCTATTGGTTATTGACCATAGACATGTCTCGGTCATGTCTACATAGTTCTCGAACCCGTAGGGTCCGCACGCTTAAAGTTCGGTGACGATCGGTATTGTGAGTTTTTGTGTTTTGATGTACCGAAGGTAGTTCGTAGTCCCGGATATGATCACGGACATGACGAGGAGTCTCGAAATGGTCGATACGTAAGGATCGATATATTGGACGACTATATTCGGACACCGGAAGTGTTTCGGGTGGTTTCGGAGAAAACCGGAGTGCCGGAAGGTTACCAGAACCCCCCCGGGAGAAATAATGGGCCTTATGGGCTTTAGTGGAGAGAGAGAGGGCTGGCCTAGGGCAGGTCGCGCGCCCCTCCCCCTCTGGTCCGAATTGGACTAGGAGAGGGGGGGCGGCGCCCCCCTTTCCTTCTCCCTCTCCCCCTTCCTTCCCCCTCTCCCCCTTCCTCCCCCCTCCTAGTAGGAGTAGGAAAGAGGGGAGTCCTACTCCTACTAGGAGGAGGACTCCTCCTCCTGGCGCGCCATAGAGGGCCGGCCGGCCTCCCCCCTTGCTCCTTTATATACGGGGGCAGGGGGCACCTCTAGACACACAAGTTGATCTGTTGATCTCTCCCAGCCGTGTGCGGTGCCCCCCTCCATCATAATCCACCTCGATCATATCGTAGCGGTGCTTAGGCGAAGCCCTGCGTCGGTAGCATCATCATCACCGTCACCACGCCGTCGTGCTGATGAAACTCTTCGACGAAGCTCTGCTGGATTGGAGATCGCGGGACGCCATCGAGTTGAACGTGTGCTGAACTCGGAGGTGCCGTGCGTTCGGTACTTGGATCGGTCGGATCGTGAAGACATACGACTACATCAACCGCGTTGTGCTAACGCTTCCGCTTTCGGTCTACGAGGGTACGTGGACACACTCTTCCCTCTCGTTGCTATGCATCACCATGATCCTGTGTGTGCGTAGGAAATTTTTGAAATTACTACGTTCCCCAACAGTGGCATCCGAGCCTGGTTTTATGCGTAGATGTTGTATGCACGAGTAGAACACAAGTGAGTTGTGGGCGATACAAGTCATACTGCTTACCAGCATGTCATACTTTGGTTCGGCGGTATTGTTGGATGAAGCGGCCCGGACCGACATTACGCGTATGCTTACGCGAGACTGGTTCTACCGACATGCTTTGCACATAGGTGGCTGGCGGGTGTCAGTTTCTCCAACTTTAGTTGAACCGAGTGTGGCTACGCCTGGTCCTTGAGAAGGTTAAAACAACACTAACTTGACGAACTATCGTTGTGGTTTTGATGCGTAGGTAAGAACGGTTCTTGCTCAGCCCATAGCAGCGTAAAACTTGCAACAACAAAGTAGAGGACGTCTAACTTGTTTTTGCAGGGCATGTTGTGATGTGATATGGTCAAGACATGATGCTATATTTATTGTATGAGATGATCATGTTTTGTAACCGAGCTATCGGGAACTGGCAGGAGCCATATGGTTGTCGCTTTATTGTATGCCATGCAATCGCCCTGTAATTTCTTTACTTTATCACTAAGCGACAGCGATAGTCGTAGAAGCAATAGTTGGCGAGACGACAACGATGCTACAATGGAGATCAAGGTGTCGCGCTGGTGACGATGGTGATCATGACGGTGCTTCGGAGATGGAGATCACAAGCACAAGATGATGATGGCCATATCATATCACTTATATTTATTGCATGTGATGTTTATCCTTTATGCATCTTATCTTGCTTTGATTGATGGTAGCATTATAAGATGATCTCTCACTAAATTTCAAGGTAAAAGTCTTCTCCCTGAGTATGCACCATTGCTAAAGTTCGTCGTGCCGAGACACCACGTGATGATCGGGTGTGATAAGCTCAACGTTCATCTACAACGGGTGCAAGCCAGTTTTTGCACACACGGAATACTTCGGGTTAAACTTGACGAGCCTAGCATATGCAGATATGGCCTCGGAACACTGAGACCGAAAGGTCGAGCGTGAATCATATAGTAGATATGATCAGCATAGTGATGTTCGCCATTGAAAGCTACTCCATTTCACGTGATGATCGGTTATGGTTTAGTTGATTTGGATCACGTGATCACTTAGATGATTAGAGGGATGTCTATCTAAGTGGGAGTTCTTAAGTAATATGATTAATTGAACTTAAATTTATCATGAACTTAGTACCTGATAGTATTTTACTTGTCTATGTTGTTGTAGATAGATGGCCCGTGCTGTTGTTCCGTTGAATTTTAATGCGTTCCTTGAGAAAGCAAAGTTGAAAGATGATGGTAGCAATTACACGGACTGGGTCCGTAACTTGAGGATTATCCTCATTGCTGCACAGAATAATTACGTCCTGGAAGCACTGCTAGGTGCCAGACCTGCTGCAGGAGCAACACCAGATGTTATGAACATCTGGCAGAGCAAAGCTGATGACTACTCGATAGTTCAGTGTGCCATGCTTTACGGCTTAGAACCGGGACTTCAACGACATTTTGAACGTCATGGAGCATATGAGATGTTCCAGGAGTTGAAGTTAATATTTCAAGCAAATGCCCGGATTGAGAGATATGAAGTCTCCAATAAGTTCTACAGCTGCAAGATGGAGGAGAATAGTTCTGTCAGTGAGCATATACTCAGAATGTCTGGGTATAACAATCACTTAATTCAATTGGGAGTTAATCTTCCGGATGATAGTGTCATTGGCAGAATTCTTCAATCACTGCCACCAAGCTACAAGAGCTTTGTTATGAACTATAATATGCAAGGGATGGAAAAGACAATTCCTGAGCTCTTCGCAATGCTAAAGGCTGCGGAGGTAGAAATCAAAAAGGAGCATCAAGTGTTGATGGTCAACAAGACCACCAGTTTCAAGAAAAAGGGCAAAGGGAAGAAGAAGGGGAACTTCAAGAAGAATAGCAAACAAGTTGCTGCTCAAGAGAAGAAACCCAAGTCTGGACCTAAGCCTGAGACTGAGTGCTTCTACTGCAAACAGACTGGTCACTGAAAGCGGAACTGCCCCAAGTATTTGGCGGATAAGAAGGATGGCAAGGTGAACAAAGGTATATGTGATATACATGTTATTGATGTGTACCTTACTAGCGCTCGCAGTAGCACCTGGGTATTTGATACTGGTTCTGTTGCTAATATTTGCAACTCGAAACAGGGACTACGGATTAAGCGAAGACTGGCTAAGGATGAGGTGACGATGCGCGTGGGAAATGGTTCCAAAGTCGATGTGATCGCCGTCGGCACGCTACCTCTACATCTACCTCCGAGATTAGTTTTAGACCTAAATAATTGTTATTTGGTGCCACCGCTGAGCATGAAAATTATATCTGGATCTTGTTTGATGCGAGATGGTTATTCATTTAAATCTAAGAATAATGGTTGTTCTATTTATATGAGTAATATCTTTTATGGTCATGCACCATTGAAGAGTGGTCTATTTGTGTTCAATCTCGATAGTATTGACACACATATTCATAATGTTGAAGACAAAAGATGCAGAGTTGATAATGATAGTGCAACTTATTTGTGGCACTGCCGTTTGGGTCATATTGGTGTAAAGCGCATGAAGAAACTCCATACTGATGGACTTTTGGAATCACTTGATTATGAATCACTTGGTACTTGCGAACCATGCCTCATGGGCAAGATGACTAAAACACCGTTCTCCGGAACAATGGAGCGAGCAATAGATTTATTGGAAATCATACATACTGATGTATGTGGTCTGATGAATATTGAGGCTCGCGGCGGGTATCGTTATTTTCTCACCTTCACAGATGATTTGAGCAGATATGGGTATATCTACTTAATGAAACATAAGTCTAAAACATTTGAAAAGTTCAAAGAATTCCAGAGTGAAGTGGAAAATCATCGTAACAAGAAAATAAAGTTTCTACAATCTGATCGTGGAGGAGAATATTTGAGTTACGAGTTTGGTCTACATTTGAAACAATGCGGAATAGTTTCGCAACTCACGCCACCCAGAACACCACAACGTAATGGTGTGTCCGAACGTCGTAATCGTACTTTACTAGATATGGTGCGATCTATGATGTCTCTTACTGATTTACCGCTATCTTTTGGGGTTATGCTTTAGAGACGTCTGCATTCACGTTAAATAGGGCACCATCTAAATCCGTTGAGACGACTCCTTATGAACTGTGGTTTGGCAAGAAACCAAAGTTATCGTTTCTTAAAGTTTGGGGCTGCGATGCTTATGTGAAAAAGCTTCAACCTAATAAGCTCGAACCCAAATCGGAGAAATGTGTCTTCATAGGATACCCAAAAGAGACAGCTGGGTACACCTTCTATCACAGATCCGAAGGCAAGACGTTCGTTGCTAAGAATGGATCCTTTCTAGAGAAGGAGTTTCTCTCGAAAGAAGTGAGTGGGAGGAAAGTAGAACTTGATGAGGTAAATGTACCTGCTCCCTTATTGGAAAGTAGTTCATCACAGAAACCGGTTCCTGTGACACCTACACCAATTAGTGAGGAAGCTAATGATGATGATCATGAAACTTCAGATCAAGTTACTACCGAACCTCGTAGGTCAACCAGAGTGAGATCCGCACCAGAGTGGTACGGTAATCCTGTTCTGGAGGTCATGTTACTAGACCATGACGAACCTACGAACTATGAGGAAGCGATGATGAGCCTAGATTCCGCAAAATGGCTTGAAGCCATGAAATCTGAGATGGGATCCATGTATGAAAACAAAGTATGGACTTTGGTTGACTTGCCCGATGATCGGCAAGCCATCGAGAATAAATGGATCTTCAAGAAGAAGACAGACGCTGATGGTAATGTTACTGTCTACAAAGCTCGACTTGTTGCGAAAGGTTTTCGACAAGTTCAAGGAGTTGACTACGATGAGACCTTCTCACCCGTAGCGATGCTTAAGTCTGTCCGAATCATGTTAGCTATTGCCGCATTTTATGATTATGAAATTTGGCAAATGGATGTAAAGACTGCATTCCTGAATGGATATCTGGAAGAAGAGTTGTATATGATGCAACCTGAAGGTTTTATCGATCCAAAGGGTACTAACAAAGTGTGCAAGCTCCAGCGATCCATTTATGGACTGGTGCAAGCCTCTCGGAGTTGGAATAAACGTTTTGATAGTGTGATCAAAGCATATGGTTTTATATAGACTTTTGGAGAAGCCTGTATTTACAAGAAAGTGAGTGGGAGCTCTATAGCATTTCTAATATTATATGTGGATGACATATTGTTGATTGGAAATGATATAGAATTTCTGGATAGCATAAAATGATAGTTGAATAAGAGTTTTTCAATGAAAGACCTCAGTGAAGCTGCTTACATATTGGGCATCAAGATCTATAGAGATAGATCAAGACGCTTAATTGGACTTTCACAAAGCACATACCTTGACAAGTTTTGAAGAAGTTCAAAATGGATCAGGCAAAGAAAGGGTTCTTGCCTGTGTTACAAGGTGTGAAGTTGAGTAAGACTCAATGCCCGACCACTGCAGAAGATAGAGAGAAAATGAAAGATGTTCCCTATGCTTCAGCCATAGGCTCTATCATGTATGCAATGCTATGTACCAGACCTGATGTGTGCCTTGCTATTAGTTTAGCAGGGAGGTACCAAAGTAATCCAGGAGTGGATCACTGGACAGCGGTCAAGAACATCCTGAAATACCTGAAAAGGACTAAGGATATGTTTCTCGTTTATGGAGGTGACAAAGAGCTCATCGTAAATGGTTACGTTGATGCAAGCTTTGACACTGATCCGGACGATTCTAAATCGCAAACCGGATACGTGTTTATATTGAAGGTGGAGCTGTCAGTTGGAGCAGTTCTAAACAAAGCGTCGTGGCGGGATCTACGTGTGAAGTGGAGTACATTGCTGCTTCGGAAGCAGCAAATGAAGGAGTCTGGATGAAGGAGTTCATATCCGATCTAGGTGTCATACCTAGTGCATCGGGTCCAATGAAAATCTTTTGTGACAATACTGGTGCAATTGCCTTGGCAAAGGAATCCAGATTTCACAAGAGAACCAAGCACATCAAGAGACGCTTCAACTCCATCCGGGATCAAGTCCAGGTGGGAGACATAGAGATTTGCAAGATACATACGAATCTGAATGTTGCAGACCCGTTGACTAAGCCTCTTCCACGAGCAAAACATGATCAGCACCAAGGCTCCATGGGTGTTAGAATCATTACTGTGTAATCTAGATTATTGACTCTAGCGCAAGTGCTCAACTGAAGGAAATATGCCCTAGAGGCAATAATAAAGTTATTATTTATTTACTCATATCATGATAAATTTTTATTATTTATGCTAGAATTTTATTAACCGGGAACATAATACATGTGTGAATACATAGACAAACATAGTGTCACTAGTATGCCTCTACTTGACTAGCTCGTTAATCAAAGATGGTTGAGTTTCCTAGCCATGGACATGAGTTGTCATTTGATTAACGGGATCACATCATTAGGAGAATGATGTGATTGGCTTGACCCATTCCGTTAGCTTAGCACTTGATCGTTTAGTATGTTGCTATTGCTTTCTTCATGACTTATACATGTTCCTATGACTATGAGAATATGCAACTCCCGTTTACCGGAGGAACACTTTATGTGCTACCAAACGTCACAACGTAAATGGGTGATTATAAAGGTGCTCTACAGGTGTCTCCGAAGGTACTTGTTGAGTTGGCGTATATCGAGATTAGGATTTGTCACTCCGATTGTCGGAGAGGTATCTCTGGGCCCACTCGGTAATACACATCACTATAAGCCTTGCAAGCATTGTAACTAATGAGTTAGTTGCGGGATCATGTATTACGGAATGAGTAAAGAGACTTGCCGGTAACGAGTTTGAACTAGGTATTGATATACCGACGATCGAATCTCGGGCAAGTAACATACCGATGACAAAGGGAACAACGTATGTTGTTATGCGGTTTGACCGATAAAGATCTTCGTAGAATATATGGGAGCCAATATGAGCATCCAGGTTCCGCTATTGGTTATTGACCAGAGACATGTCTCGGTCATGTCTACATAGTTCTTGAACCCGTAGGGTCCGCACGCTTAAAGTTCGGTGACGATCGGTATTATGAGTTTTTGTGTTTTGATGTACCGAAGGTAGTTTGGAGTCCCGGATATGATCACGTACATGACGAGGAGTCTCGAAATGGTTGAGATGTAAAGATCGATATATTGGACGACTATATTCGGACACCGGAAGTGTTCCGGGTGGTTTCGGAGAAAACCGGAGTGCCGGAGGGTTACCGGAACCCCCCCGGGAGAAATAATGGGCCTTATGGGCTTTAGTGGAGAGAGAGAGGGCTGCCCTAGGGCAGGCCGCGCGCCCCTCCCCCTCTGGTCCGAATTGGACTAGGAGAGGGGGGGGGGGGCGGCGCCCCCTTTCCTTCTCCCTCTCCCCTTCCTTCCCCCTCTCCCTCTTCCTTCCCCCCTCCTAGTAGGAGTAGGAAAGAGGGGAGTCCTACTCCTACTAGGAGGAGGACTCCTCCTCCTGGCGCGCCATAGAGGGCCGGCCGGCCTCCCCCCTTGCTCCTTTATACGGGGCAGGGGGGCACCTCTAGACACACAAGTTGATCTGTTGATCTCTCCCAGCCGTGTGCGGTGCCCCCTCCACCATAATCCACCTCGATCATATCGTAGCGGTGCTTAGGCGAAGCCCTGCGTCGGTAGCATCATCATCACCGTCACCACGCCGTCGTGCTGACGAAACTCTCCGGCGAAGCTCTGCTGGATCGGAGCTCGCAGGACGTCATCGAGTTGAACGTGTGCTGAACTCGGGGGTGCCGTGCGTTCGGTACTTGGATCAGTCGGATCGTGAAGACATACGACTACATCAACCGCGTTGTGCTAACGCTTCCGCTTTCGGTCTACGAGGGTATGTGGACACACTCTCCCCTCTCATTGCTATGCATCACCATGATCCTGTGTGCTCATAGGAAATTTTTGAAATTACTACGTTCCCCAACACCAGGCTCACCATGTAAGAATGATGTGTACTCCCACTGTTCCTAAACATAGTATAAGTATTTTTAGATATTTCAGTGGGGACTACATACGTGTGACACATACTTTAGAGTGTAGATTCACTCATTTCGCTCTGTATCTAGTCCTTTAGGAACCGAGGGAGTATATGTTCCCTTGTGTAATACAGAATGAGTTGTCAATACACTGCTCGGTTTTGACATGTCTAGTGTTCATGCAATTGACTCCGATAAGAAAAGTACCTGAGTTACAGCTTTAACTTTTAATAGAAATGTGCCACAAAAATATAATGACTTTTCTCTTGGCACAAATCACATTTTCCTGTATTCATGCTACCAGTCTATTCTAATAAGTGCTCCATGAGGCCATTGATGTGCGATTATTTAGTTATTATCAAAAGTCTAAATATAAATTGTACTCTAAAAGGGCAAATATATATAAATATTTTGAATATGCATATTGTATTCTGCCATGCACCTTTTTTTTGCGGGGGTTCTGCCATGCACCTTAAAATAAGCATTTTTTCTAAGCAAAATATTATGCATGTTGGATACTGCCGTGCACTGACATGTACTTAGAACCACATATGTGAGCATTTTGCCATTGCAAAAAACAAATCAATGTGCATCGACAAAAAGAAATAAAAGAGAGTGATCTAAACGCTCTTATATTCTTTACGGAGGGAGTACCTTATAAGACGGATGCTTTTACCAATATATATTTTCAATCATAGCAGTTGATACAATCTACATTAGCAAAACACATTAGTTCAAAATAATATATTAGTGACATCCAAATAAAAGGATGATAGCAGTGGCTCTGTCAAGCGATGCCGACCTCGTTCCAAGTAGGCAAAAGAGCAGAACACCCTTGAATGAGTATAGTAGTTAGTACATCTCAGGATGATGATGTTTGCATCATTGTCGTGTGTATTCAAGAAAAGAGATGGCAGTTACTTTAAAACAAGGGTTCCTTGAAACAACTAATAAAACAACCTTTCTATATATAGCTAGTGAATCAAATGAAGACTTGCATTGTTGGGGCACCAAAATCACAGAAGTATTTGCATCAAGATAGAAGAGAGGAAATAGTTCTGCACCACTTTACCTGCTTTCAAGAAACTTCCACTTGTGAGGGGAGCATTAGCAAGTTCATTCTCATGGGTAAACACAACATCATCGAGTGACCTTGTCATGCAGGAGGTTCCAGAGCTCCTATATACACTTCTGACATCAAGCACCCGGATAATTTTCTCACAATATCTGCTGTTCGAGTGAACCATCTAGTGCCTCCCCAAGGATTTGCATTGCGGACAATACATATTTGTTGCAGAAAGAAATCTCAGTCAATGTTGTGATTTAGTCAGTCAACATACCAAGACAACAAACATGAAGATCGTAAATAAGTTGTGTTTAAATCAATAAGCCGAGGAGAATCACCTCAACGGATCCATCAGTGAAACTGATCCCCCGCTGAGGTACGTGCGGTGAATGTGAACATTAATTAAGAGGCTGATTTGAACCGAGTTATCATGAATATCTTGTTTTTTCCGCTGTTGAAGCAGCTGCTCATTGGAATATCAATAAGCCTGTAGCCTCCTCCAATAGGAACCTAGGCAATGCAACAAACAAAAATGAACAAGATTTAGGCTGTTGATCTGAAGATAATTTGGCAAGTTGTATGTATAGTCACTCCCTTTAGCGTGATATCATGTCGGTTAACGTGGGGGCATCATTGGACCGGCTACAGAAATCACTGCTACTAATAAGAATGTTAACACAATGCAGAAACTGGTCCTATCCAAATTAATTGCCATGTGCAGATAACAAGTGAAATTAAATAAAGGTATATTTCCTATCTACTTAAAGCTAGGAAGTCGTGTACAACATATCCGATAATGACAGAAATTTTCATTCCTTTATGCAACTGAGATGTATCAAATCAAAACTAAATAAATCTAGTGTTAATACTACAAAACTGGATGTTGAGTAAATCTTCATACAGCAGGTGCAACCCTTGTGCTTTGAGGGGAAAAATCTGAGTCTCGGTGGCACAACCAGTAAGACTGCTACAACCTCATTCAGGGCGGCATAATTCCCTCAGACACGATGTGCTAGGCGGACTCGATGATTGTTCTCGGCGGTGGAACCATGTTCGATAATACGTAGAGTCCCCTCCGAAATAGACCCTTAACTCCTAAAGAAAAATAAGAAACAATAGTCAGCTCCATGTAAGAAATTATGAAGAAAACAAGAAACAACAGTCAGCTTCATGCAAGAAACTTGCATCTGGAGTAACATCAATAGAAGTTACTAAAGGTTGACCAACTATTCTTGCCCGCCCCATAGATCTGTAGCACTATTAAACTATTGATGCAATTGAAACCACTATTCTTTTAGTTTTAATTGATTTTCAAAGCAAGCCGGTTGAAAGTGTAGCTCTGAGATTCCAGCTCTACATGGACCAAGTAAACCAAAGTAAGCTAGCTATGTGAGGTGGACATAGCTCCCAGTTCACATCACTGTGACTATAAAAGCTACTTGTAAATTTGACTCTTTGTCATGTCTGAATTACATATATTTTCACCACCTTGGCAAACTAAGTAAACACATGACAATGTTTCTTTCTCAATACTTGAGACAAGAAGATACAGTGTGATATCAGAGAAATAACATTAACCTTCCACTCCACCATAGGATTTTAATGAAATTGTAAACCAAAGAGCACCAGCAAAGCAAACAACTCCCAGAAACGACTCGGCCTGTCTGATGTCTAGTCCTGCAGCTACACGTCATGACCCCCGCCAGCAATGGAGGCACGACCATCATCATCATCTCCACGTGAGGCGTATCCTTCCTCCTTCGTGCGGGTTCTCTCCTACAAGTCTCCCCCTGCCCGCCCCTCCCCTCTACAGCCGCCGCACGTCGGCCACGTGATGTTGTCAACTTCATGGGCGGTAGAGGCAGGGACAAGTCACCCGTTCCAGAATCATGGCGATTCCCACTGAGTGCTTGGCTTGCCTGCTGTCCATTTGTACGACTCTGCATCACAAACATGATGTCTACTACGCAACCTTCTTCTTGTAGACGTTGTTGGGCCTCCAAGTGTAAAGGTTTGTAGGACAGTAACAAATTTGCCTCAAGTGGATGACCTAAGGTTTATCAATCCGTGGGAGGCGTAGAATGAAGATGGTCTCTCTCAAACAACCCTGCAACCAAATAACAAAGAGTCTCTTGTGTCCCCAACACACCCAATACAATGGTAAATTGTATAGGTGCACTAGTTCGGCGAAGAGATGATGATACAAGTGCAATATGGATGGTAGATATAGGTTTTTGTAATCTGAAAATATAAAAACAGCAAGGTAACTAATGATAAAAGTGAGCGTAAACGGTATTGCAATGTGTTGAAACAAGGCCTAGGGTTCATACTTTCACTAGTGCAAGTTCTCTCAACAATAATAACATAATTGGATCATATAACTATCCCTCAACATGCAACAAAGAGTCACTCCAAAGTCACTAATAGCGAAGAACAAACGAAGAGATTATGGTAGGGTACGAAACCACCTCAAAGTTATCCTTTTTGATCGATCTATTCAAGAGTCCGTAGTAAAATAACATGAAGCTATTCTTTCCGTTCGATCTATCATAGAGTTCTTACTAGAATAACACCTTAAGACACAAATCAACTAAAACCCTAATGTCACCTAGATACTCCAATGTCACCTCAAGTATCCGTGGGTATGATTATACGATATGCATCACACAATCTCAGATTCATCTATTCAACCAACACAAAGAACTTCAAAGAGTGCCCCAAAGTTTCTACCGGAGAGTCAAGACGAAAACGTGTGCCAACCCCTATGCATAGGTTCATGGGCGGAACCCGCAAGTTGATCACCAAAACATACATCAAGTGGATCACGTGATATCCCATTGTCACCACAGATAAGCACATGCAAGACATACATCAAGTGTTCTCAAATCCTTAAAGATTCAATCCGATAAGATAACTTCAAAGGGAAAACTCAATCCATTACAAGAGAGTAGAGGGGGAGAAACGTCATAAGATCCAACTATAATAGCAAAGCTCGCGATACATCAAGATCGTACCACCTCAAGAACACGAGAGAGAGAGAGATCAAACACATAGCTACTGGTACATACCCTCAGCCCCGAGGGTAAACTAGTCCCTCCTCTTCATGGAGAGCGTAGGGATGATGAAGATGGCCACCGGTGAGGGATCCCCCCTCTGGCAGGGTGCCGGAACAGGGTCCCGATTGGTTTTTGGTGGCTACAGAGGCTTGCGGCGGCGGAACTCCCGATCTATTCTGCTCTCTGAAGTTTTTAGGGTATATGGATATATATAGGCGAAAGAAGTCGGTCAGGGGAGCCACGAGGGGCCCACAAGGGTGGAGGGCGCTCCCCTGCCTCGTGCTCTCCTCATTGATCCCCTGACGTGCACTCCAAGTCTCCTGAATTGCTTTCTTTCCAAAAATAACTTCTCCCGAAGGTTTCATTCTGTTTGGACTCCGTTTGATATTCCTTTTCTTTGAAACACTGAAACAAGGAAAAAAAACAGGAAGTGGCACTGGGCTCTGGGTTAATAGGTTAGTCCCAAATAATATAAAAGTTCATAGTAAAGCCCATTAAACATCCAAAACAGATAATATAATAGCATGGAACAATCAAAAATTATAGATACGTTGGAGACGTATCAGCATCCCAAAGCTTAATTCCTGCTCGTCCTCGAGTAGGTAAATGATAAAAACAGAATTTTTGATGTGGAATGCTACCTAGCATATTTATCAATGTAATCTTCTTTATTGCGGCAAGAATATTCAGATCCATAAGATTCAAAACAAAAGTTTAATATTGACATGAAAACAATAATACTTCAAGCATACTAACAAAGCAATCACGTCTTCTCAAAATAACATGGCCAAAGAAAGCTATCCCTACAAAATCATATAGTCTGGCTATGCTCTATCTTCATCACACAAAATATTTAAATCATGCACAACCCCGATGACAAGCCAAGCAATTGTTTCATACTTTTGATGTTCTCAAACTTTTTCAATCTTCACGCAATACATGAGCGTGAGCCATGGACATAACACTATAGGTGGAATAGAAAGGTGGTTGTGGAGAAGACAAAAAGGGAGAAGATAGTCTCACATCAACTAGGCGTATCAATGGGCTATGGAGATGCCCATCAATAGATATCAATGTGAGTGAGTAGGGATTGCCATGCAATAGATGCACTAGAGCTATAAGTGTATGAAAGCTCAAAAAGAAACTAAGTGGGTGTGCATCTAACTCGCTTGCTCACGAAGACCTAGGGCATTCTGAGGAAGCCCATCATTGGAATATACAAGCCAAGTTCTATAATGTAAAATTCCCACTAGTATAAAAGTGACAACATAGGAGACTCTCTATCATGAAGATCATGGTGCTACTTTGAAGCACAAGTGTGGTAAAAGGATAGTAGCATTGTCCCTTCTCTCTTTTTCTCTCTTATTTTTTGTTTTTTTGGGTCTTCTCTTTTTTTGGCCTCTTTTTTTTCGTCCGGAGTCTCATCCCGACTTGTGGGGGAATCATAGTCTCCATCATCCTTTCCTCACTGGGACAATGCTCTAATAATGATGATCATCACACTTTTATTTACTTACAACTCAAGAATTACAACTCAATTCTTAGAACAAAATATGACTCTATATGAATGCCTCCGGCGGGGTACCGGGATATGCAATGAATCAAGAGTGACATGTATGAAAGAGTTATGAATGGTGGCTTTTCCATGAATACAATGTCAACTACATGATCATGCAAAGCAATATGACAATGATGAAGCGTGTCATAATAAACGGAACGGTGGTAAGTTCCATGGCAATATATCTCGGAATGGCTATGGAAATGCCATAATAGGTTGGTATGGTGGCTGTTTTGAGGAAGGTAATGGTGGGTGTATGGTACCGGCGAAATTTGCGCGATACTAGAGAGGCTAGCAATGGTGGAAGGGTGAGAGTGCGTATAATCCATGGACTCAACATTAGTCATAAAGAACTCATATACTTGTTGCAAAAATCTATTAGTTATCGAAACAAAGTATTACGCGCATGCTCCTAGGGGGATAGATTGGTAGGAAAAGACCATCGCTCGTCCCCGACCGCCACTCATAAGGAAGACAATCAATAAATAAATCATGCTCCGACTTCATCACATAACGGTTCACCATACGTGCATGCTACGGGAATCACAAACTTTAACACAAGTATATCTCAAATTCACAACTACTCCACTAGCATGACTCTAATATCACCATCTTCTTATCTCAAAACAATCATCAAGTATCAAACTTCTCATAGTATTCAATGCACTTTATAGGAAAGTTTTTATTATACCCATCTTGGATGCCCATCATATTAGGACTAAATTCATAACCAAAGAAATTACCATGCTATTTAGGACTCTCAAAATAATATAAGTGAAGCATGAGAGTTTCATCTATTTCTACAAAATAAAGCACCATCGTGCTCTAAAAGATATAAGTGAAGCACTAGAGCAACCGACAAACTACTCCGAAAGATATAAGTGAAGCTCAATGAGTAGTCGAATAATTATGCAACTATGTGAAGACTCTATAACATTTAAGAATTTCAGATCTTGGTATTTTATTCAAACAGCAAGCAAAACAAAAGAAAATAAAATGACGCTCCAAGCAAAACACATATCATGTGGTGAATAAAAATATAGCTCCAAGTAAAGTTACCGATGAACGAAGACGAAAGAGGGGATGCCATCCGGGGCATCCCCAAGCTTAGGCTCTTGTTTGTACTTGAATATTACCTTGGTGTGCCTTGGGCATCCCCAAGCATAGGCTCTTTCCACTCCTTATTCCATAGTCCATCGAATCTTTACCCAAAACTTGAAAACTTCACAACACAAAACTTAACAGAAAATCTCGTGAGCTCCGTTAGCGAAAGAAAACAAAACACCACTTCAAGTTACTGTAATGAACTCATTATTTATTTATATTGGTGTTAAAACTACTGTATTCCAACTTCTCTATGGTTTATAAACTATTTTACTAGCCATAGATTCATCAAAATAAGCAAACAACACACGAAAAACAGAATCTGTCAAAAACAGAACAGTCTGTAGTAATCTGTAACTAACGCAAACTTCTGGAACTCAAAAAAATCTACCAAAATAGGAAGGCCTAGATAATTTGTTTATTGATCTGATGCAATTTGAATAAGTATTTTATCACGTTCTGGTGATTTTAAACAATTGTTTTCGTGAACAGAAAGTTTCTGGAATTTTCAGCAAGATCAAATAACTATCATCCAAGAAGATCCTATAGGTCTTACTTGGCACAAACACTAATTAAAACATAAAACCACATCTAACCAGAGGCTAGATGAATTATTTATTGCTAAACAGGAACAAAAAGTAACGAACTAAAATAAAATTGGGTTGCTTCACAACAAGCGCTATCGTTTAACGCCCCTAGCTAGGCATGATGATTTCAATGATGCTCACATAAAAGATAAGAATTGAAACATAAAGAGAGCATCATGAAGAATGACTAGCACATTAAGTCTAACCCACTTCCTATGCATAGGGATTTTGTGAGCAAACAACTTATGGGAACAAGAATCAACTTGCATAGGAAGGTAAAACAAGCATAACTTCAAGATTTTAAGCACATAGAGAGGAAACTTGATATTATTGCAATTCCTACAAGCATACATTCCTCCCTCATAATAATTTTCAGTAGCATAATGAATGAATTCAACAATATAACCAGCACATAAAGCATTATTTTCATGATCTACTTGCATAGAAATTTTCCTACTCTCCACGTAAGCAAATTTATTCTCATCAATAGTAGCGGGAGAAACTCAACAAAATAACAATCATGTGATTGAAAATTAAGATCAAGATGACAAGTTTCATGGTTATCATTATTCTTTAAAGCATACGTGGCATCACAATAATCATCATAGATAGGAGGCATGCTTTCATCATAGTAAATTTGCTCATCAAAGCTTGGGGGACAAAAAATATCATCTTCATCAAACATAGCTTCCCCAAGCTTGTGGCTTTGCATATCATTAGCATCATGGGTATTCAAAGAATTCATACTAACAACATTGCAATCATGCTCATCATTCAAAGATTTAGTGCCAAACATTTTAATGCATTCTTCTTCTAGCACTTGAGCACAATTTTCCTTCCCATCATTCTCACGAAAGATATTAAAAAGATGAAGCGTATGAGACAAACTCAATTCCATTTTTTGTAGTTTTCTTTTATAAACTAAACTAGTGATAAAACAAGAAACTAAAAGATTCGATTGCAAGATCTAAAGATATACCTTCAAGCACTCACCTCCCCGGCAACGGCGCCAGAAAAGAGCTTAGTTGACGGGGTGTGAGTGCCGCTTATCTAGGCTCTCCGGCAACAGCGCCCGAAAAGAGCTTGATGTCTACTACGCAACCTTCTTCTTGTAGACGTTGTTGGGCCTCCAAGTGCAGAGGTTTGTAGGACAGTAGCAAATTTGCCTCAAGTGGATGACCTAAGGTTTATCAATCCGTGGGAGGCGTAGAATGAAGATGGTCTCTCTCAAACAACCCTGCAACCAAATAACAAAGAGTCTCTTGTGTCCCCAACACACCCAATCCAATGGTAAATTGTATAGGTGCACTAGTTCGGCGAAGAGATGATGATACAAGTGCAATATGGATGGTAGATATAGGTTTTTGTAATCTGAAAATATAAAAACAGCAAGGTAACTAATGATAAAAGTGAGCGTAAACGGTATTGCAATGTGTTGAAACAAGGCCTAGGGTTCATACTTTCACTAGTGCAAGTTCTCTCAACAATAATAACATAATTGGATCATATAACTATCCCTCAACATGCAACAAAGAGTCACTCCAAAGTCACTAATAGCGGAGAACAAACGAAGAGATTATGGTAGGGTACGAAACCACCTCAAAGTTATCCTTTCTGATCGATCTATTCAAGAATCCGTAGTAAAATAACATGAAGCTATTATTTCCGTTCGATCTATCATAGAGTTTGTACTAGAATAACACCTTAAGACACAAATCAACTAAAACCCTAATGTCACCTAGATACTCCAATGTCACCTCAAGTATCCGTGGGTATGATTATACGATATGCATCACACAATCTCAGATTCATCTATTCAACCAACACAAAGAACTTCAAAGAGTGCCCCAAAGTTTCTACCGGAGAGTCAAGACGAAAATGTGTGCCAACCCCTATGCATAGGTTCATGGGCGGAACCCGCAAGTTGATCACCAAAACATACGTCAAGTGGATCATGTGATATCCCATTGTCACCACAGATAAGCACATGCAAGACATACATCAAGTGTTCTCAAATCCTTAAAGACTCAATCCGATAAGATAACTTCAAAGGGAAAACTCAATCCATTACAAGAGAGTAGAGGGGGAGAAACATCATAAGATCCAACTATAATAGAAAAGCTCGCGATACATCAAGATCGTACCACCTCAAGAACACGAGAGAGAGAGTGAGATCAAACACATAGCTACTGGTACATACCCTCATCCCCGAGGGTAAACTACTCCCTCCTCGTCGTGGAGAGTGCCGGGATGATGAAGATGGCCACCGGTGAGGGATCCCCCCTCCGGCAGGGTGCCGGAACAGGGTCCCGATTGGTTTTTGGTGGCTACAGAGGCTTGCGGCGGCGGAACTCCCGATCTATTCTGCTCTCTGAAGTTTTTAGGGTATATGGGTATATATAGGCGAAAGAAGTCGGTCAGGGGAGCCACGAGGGGCCCACGAGGGTGGAGGGCGCGCCCGGGGGGGTGGGCGCGCCCCCTGCCTCGTGCTCTCCTCGTTGATCCCCTGACGTGCACTCCAAGTCTCCTGGATTGCTTTCTTTCCAAAAATAACTTCTCCCGAAGGTTTCATTTCGTTTGGACTCCGTTTGATATTCCTTTTCTTCAAAACACCGAAACAAGGGAAATAAACAGGAACTGGCACTAGGCTCTAGGTTAATAGGTTAGTCCCAAAAATAATATAAAAGTGCATACTAAAGCCCATTAAACATCCAGAACAGATAATATAATAGCATGGAACAATCAAAAATTATAGATACGTTGGAGACGTATCAAACCACTATCAGCAATGGAGCCACGACCGTCGTCCTCTCCGTCTCAGGCCCAGACATACATGAGCTAGATAAATCCTTATTACTCTCCACAAGAAACATTGTCAATGACACATATAGGAGCAAGCTACATCACAAATTATTCTCAGGAGCTATTTAAGTTAGCAGCAATAATTTATTATTAATCTCAAGCACTACTTTAATTCAAAGAACATAAAAATGAGGAAAATCTGAACAAAAATAACCATTTGGATTTTGGACATTGCTGAGATTAATATTCAGATATCTTGATGTTTAAAACAGCCTATCAATGTTATGGTTAGACTGAGCCATTTGTTTTGAGATTTGACCAATACGCAGTATATTCTCATATGGCAACCTGTACATGAACACCAACCTGCTGAGATCAATTTTTTTTGCGAACGTACTTGTTGAATAATATGCAGTCCACAAGACTATAATCAAAACATTGTGTCTCTCACTTAGGCTTTACATACTACTGAAGAATATATAGTCTGCAACCAAAATATAGTATCTCGGTCTTTTGTTAGCAACATCTAAGATTTCGTCAGCTCTGACAGTAAAAGACCAATAAGTGCAAGAATTGGAACATGGAAAAAGCTTACGTGGACATGATGCCATCGGGCTGTATGCCAAGATCGTGGTTGTAGAGCTCCCTCTATCTCCCTTGCCAAGCTCTCCCTCCGACCAGCAGTAGAACAGCTGCTCCTGCTGCTTTTGAACTCTCCTTCCACGTTGCCGCAGATTAGTTGGCGGCGTAGGCCAACTCTCCCTTGTATCATCACGTTGAACAAAGTATGCATCTATGTTTACTTTCCTTGTATCATCACAGCGGATGGTATAAATTTGATTGTGTCCCTGTCATAAATCTGAATCTTACACAATATGAAAAAAGAAAGACATATTTGTTAATACAACATAAGACAGATTTGTCAATACAATATAGTGATAGTAAATGAACTCACAGGATCGGTATGTGGTATCACTACTGCAGGATGCTGCTAACGCGACACTACGATCAGAGACCCTTCGACGAAACTGTGTGCGATGCAATAATCGCAAACGTGGTGTAAAAAAACCGTCAAAAATTGCAATGACGGATGCATCAAACACAGTTCAGATTTTAGTTGCGTGTGCGATGCAGGGCATATGGTTGATCCAGACGAACTATTTGTGATTAGATAGAACAACAGAAACGGGCAGCCATATCAATGTGTGTGCGATATACGGCATACAGTTTGCTCCGACGAACTGTTTGCTATTAGGGGAAGTATCAGAAACGGTCAGCCAGATAAAGGTGTGTGTGATATACAACATACGGTTCAGGCGAATGTACTATTTTCGATTAGGGAAGAGAACATAAACGGTTCAACTTAATAAGATGTGTGTGATACGCGGCAAAAAGGCCCGGAGGTTAATTTGAGAACAAGTACACAGAGGTTAATTTGACATACATGACTTATAAGTTTCACAGAAATCATATCACTTTTTTTTGGAAAACATTTAATTGCGTTGAATGTATATAGTGCTTCGTCCTACTAGTTGAATTAACCTCGAGGTCTATGCTTTGGAAACATGTCATAAAGTAACGGGATAGACCTTCATTCAAGACAATCAACATGTGTTCAAAAAACAAAAATTATCAAAATGGAAACGGTTCAACTGAAAAAGATGTGTGTGATACGCGGCAAACAGGTCCGTAATCAGAAATGTGTGCGAAGACCAATGATAACACAGATGATTGCTGCTAATAAGCCGTGTGATTTGCTCTGTCTACAGAAGAATAACATGTATATATATAACTGAAATAAACATCCAATTACATAAGTGACTATACAGATCATTCGCACACACCTCAATAACAATTGCATGCATTATAAAGTAGGAGAAACGACAGTCTAGTCATCTACTTCTTGTGACGCTCCGGCCACTGCTCTGTGGCTCGATCCCTCGTCTGGGGCAGGAAGAAGACACTTACTCATGTCAACGATCCGCCTGTACATCTCGTAGCTTGTGTACGCGTCCCTCGCCGCGTACTTGACGTGTTGTTCATCCAGTCTCTCATGCCGGACATTGTTCCAGGCGATCTTGTCCTTCTTGCTCTCATCCTTCATCTTAATGTAGTAGGGGTCGATGATGGCCGAGGCGAGGTCAACCAGGGAGTTCAATTTGTTGTTGTCGCTGCCCCAGACCTTGTAGTGGTCCTGGATGTTGACAAGATTCGGGCATTTCAAGCCCGAAACCTTGAGCGCTTTTAGATCGTTGGTGGTGTCCACCATAGCGAAACTGTAGTCAGAGCTCTTGATAAACCTAGAGAAATGCTCGCAAGGCCTTGTGCCCAGGTGGTAGTGGTAGACGAGGACGTCATGTCACACACATAACTGGGTGACGACAACCTTCTGATCGTGCCCGGCACGACTGATGGTGTACTCAAGGTCGAAGCCGACCACTTGGTACTTTTCCTCGGCAAGGAACTGCTCCATAGCTTGGATGGAGCTCTCCACCGAGACCGGATCGTTCGTGTACACCACCGAGAGGGCCTTCACCCTCACGTGGGTGTCCACTATGTGATGCGTGGTGAACTGCCCGCTGTTGTCCTCGTCGGCCGCTAGGAGCGCCATTGGAGCCATGGGGAGCGCCATTGGAACCGCTGGATGTCCTCTCTGTATGTGTCATAGTGGGTGTGCTTATTGTGTCGTGTGACGCGAGAGATGAAAGGTAAATGGCCACAGGAATAAATGGGGGCCGGGAGGCCTCGATTTTTGGCACGTCCGCATGGCAGTTTTTGCAGCGGGTAATTGCATCGTCGCGCCACGCCCGGCGCAACCGCACGCACACGAACGTGTGTGATCGTGCGCTGGCCCCAAACACTGGCAGCGCGCATGGAGGGACGAGGGTAGAGCACCTGGAGGGACGCGAGAGCAGAGCGCACACGGCGGGACGCGAGTAGAGCGCGCCACGGCCGCCTCAACCGCAAGCAACCACACACATAGAGCAATTGAACACGCAGGAAATGGTCGCCTACAAGCCGGCCGATAGTTGCGTCGCTGCGTAGAGAGCGGCCGTGTGCTACTACCTCCATCTTGGTCTATAGTCCCCTTTATAGTCTGTGCCATACTTTGCCCTTAAATTTAACCAACAAAATGTTAATGCATATTATAAAAATTATATAATTGGTAACTATGTTCAAATACGAATCCAACTATATAATCTTTGGCGACATGCATTCGTATTTTATTAGTTAAATCCTACTTACAAACCAGGACGGGGGTATAGTAGGTAATTAAATCGCAAACATTTTTTTATTAACCGTATGTGTACGTGGCCTTTCGTCCTCCTCTCGCACGTCTTGTCACCCTGCTGTCGCAGACGGCTTCGAGCACAATCTTGAGCAGCGCGCGAGGGCGTTCTTTTGGCCAAACGGTGGTGAGCCCGTTCCCGCACAAGCTTCCCGCCCAACTCGGTGAAATCTCCCAAAATCCCAATGCTTACCAGCCTACTATATAAACCCTCACGGCCGGTGAATCTTGCGTCGCATTTTCCCCACCCTCCCTGTAGCTTATTATAACATCACAAAATTCTAAATTTTGGAATGTTATAATAAACAGATAGATTGGATTGATTGTTTGACTGATTGACTGAATGTGAGTGAATTCGAAATCTTTTGAAAGTTAAATGAGAGGCAATAAAAGGACTTTCCCAAACTTTCACCTTGCTTTTATGATCTCCGTGAATTCAAATTCTTTTCAAATACAAAACCCTAGAGAGAAGATGACATGACTTCTTCCATTTATTTAAATGAAAAGGGGTGTTGAAAATATTTGAATATCATTTGAAAATATTTCCAATTCAGAAACTTCAAGCAACTCAATGATTTTCATGAGAGAAGATAAAATGACTTCTTCAAAACATATGAAATATGAGTTGGAAGTTTAAAAGGATCTAATTTAAAGTCCTTTTGGAAATTATTTTCAATTTGGAGTATTTGGGTTTTATTCAAATTATTTTTCTCCAAAATAAAAATATATGGAAAATAGGGTAACATGATTCCCTACAATAGAAAATTGGACAAAAATTAATTTGAAATCATTTTGGTATTTTTAAAATGATTTTTATGAGGTTTTATTGCAGCAGTAGCACTCTTTGCTTTATCTGAATTTTTGTATATTTTATTTGACGCGAGAAAAATGTTCATGTTGTAGAAAATCTTTTTCTGAAAATGTTGGTATATAATATACCTATATAAATATTTTATTTTATTTTTTCTTTATTCGGTTTTCCTTCTGTTTCTATTTAAAAACAAATAACAAAAACTGTACATGTGGCCCATCACTAACTGCCGCCCAGGCGCACATCTAGTACCAGCGGGCGACCCATCTTTTTTTTCTTTTCCTATATGGGCCAGGCCCATCCAGCGTTTTCATTTTTTTCTTAGGCCGAATTTTGTTTAAAAATAAATAAAAACTGCAGCTGCGCGGCCGGCCGAACCGCCTTACGCGTTTAGGCCCATGCGAGGCGCCTCCCCGTTTCTTTTCTTTTCGTCTACGTTTAGTCCCACATTGCCTAGCCTTTGACCCCTAAATCTCTTTTCCACCAATAAATATAGACCCATAGAGCCTTCAAAAATCATCCGATTCGGGTTAAATCAATATTTTGGTTTGACTAGATTCCTTAAAGAAAAATATTTTTCTCCTCTCCGGCGCGACTTTTGAGAATTGTCTCCACTCTTCAAAGTCATCTTTTCTATGCCTTATAAAGGTAACTTTTTTTTTCTCTTTTTATACTTCCGTAGTTTATTATTTCTAGACTAATATGATAGAATAATTAGATTATCAATTAGTCTACATATTTATACATAGACCTTAGCTATAACTATTTTTCTTCCGTAAAACAGCTTGGCCCTGATTTTTCAAATAACCATAACTTTTCACTCATTTATCCAAATTAGATGAAACCAGCGCCTATAGTTTCGCCTTGTTTTCACCTATCTAGTTAACCTGTCACGTCAACTTTTTGAAATTTTCAAATTTCGAATTTTGTTCGGATTCATATTCAAACTTCTTTTGAACATAACTTGAGTTCCGTAACTCCGATTTAGTTGATTCTTTTTGCAAATCGAAGCTCTTGACCTAAACTTTCTGATAAGGCCAAATTCACATAATTTTGGTACTGTTAGAAATTGTTTTATGTTGCAAGAGTTATTTGCTTGGTTTTGATGTTTTCCGAACTGTCTTCTTCGTTCTTCCAGATCTTTTGAGTGATTGCTTATGTGTGGTTACTATTGCTTGCTCACGATAGATTGAACAGAGTGTGACGAGTAGAACTATCAAGAGTTATGAGTGCGAATCATCTTCATCAACATTGCAGGCAAGTTCACACTTTGATCATATCCCTTCCATACCCAGTTTTTATGCATTAGTTTCACCCTCAAACATTGCATGAGTAGGATTGATAACATGTGGGTATTGGGAAGTAGTTGATGAGGTAGGAACCTATTGCCCTGCATTCAAACCTTGGGTGTTACTATTACGTTATGCTTATACTGCTATGCTATGCTCGTAGACGTGGATTGGGTTTGAGAGTTTTCCATGACAGATGTGAGATTGTTAATTAATGGTTCAACTTAAGGTGGCTACTTTAATTTACATCTGGGTGGATTGAGGCACCTGGAGAAACCAGTGTTGTCTGTATTTTTGGATATCCCGGAGTACCCGTGTGATCATCCTATGGACCGCCACCCAGACTCAAAGGGATCATGAGATTATTCGTGCTAGAAACTTCCGTGTGCAGCCACAAGCCATTATGGGCTCTGGCATAGTTGAGTAAGTTGTGTGAGCTCTTGAAGAGGTGGACTAGCAGATGTAGGGGGATTGTAGGTGTAACGGTCTGCCCGGAGTAGAGAGTAAATGCTTCTGAAAGACTGTGTCTTGATCATCCGTTTCTCAAACACCAAGTAGTGCGAGAAATCCAACGGAGGAGATCGAGTCTTGTGGGGAAAAGTGCACAAACCTTTGCAGAGTGTATAAACTAATCATGGTTAGCCGTGTCCCCCGTTATGGACATCTTGAGTATCTAGTTCTTGGATTATCATGTGAATCTCATCATGTTACTTTAATTTAAAATTTGATTGGGTTTAATCACGTTCTTAATTGGGATTGAGTTGGAGGTACCTTCTCAATGTTTAACAACCACCATGATAGTTAAATAAAATTTATTCCTTTGCAGTAGGGAAAAATTGGCTTTTCGCAAAAACATTATAACCATAGAGCTTTTCCGCCAGCCATATATGCATGTAGTGATAGCCTTTGTTCATCATTTCTCTATGGTGTGAATTTGCCAGTACATTCAATGAACTGACCCTTTGTGGCTGCAACGTCTCATGTTGCAGGAATCTTACGACGAGTAAGTGATACATTAGGGTTACGATTTCTACACTCAACTTTGCCGTTGGTGTTGATGGGAATCCACAACCTTGTTACTTCTGCTATTTGGATTGAGGTAATAGTATTTTCGTTACTTTATACATGTGATTTACCTCTGTTATAAATCCTCGAGTACTGTGTGTGTCAGCATACCGATCTAGGGATGACACTTAAGCACAGAGACTTGACCGTCTGAGGTCGGGTCGCTATAAGATGGTATCAGAGCACATGTTGACTGTAGGACGTGACCCTAGAAACTGGCAAGCCCATTGGAAGGATTTTCCCTAAAACTTTCTTTTTCAAAAAGATCTTTTACCTCTCTTCTCTTCTGACCTTATTCAAACATTCCCTTTAAGTGAGACCATACCCCTTTTCCCTTTGGACCACACGAAGATTCGACTGATGAGACCACTCCAAGAAGTACAAGATATCGGACAACTAAGATCACTTCGGAATGAAGAGGATTTTACCGTGTATTATAATAATGGAAACTACAGCTGTTGAAGACTCTGAAGACTAGGAGAATTGGAGACTCTGAAGAATTCCCAGATTTTTATGACCTAGGAAGGCTACCCTTATGGAACTTGGCAGACTATGGAAGATGTCAATACCCGAGATCAAGTTGTATCGGAGAAAGACCGGAGCATGGAGAGTTAAAAACTCAAAGTTCTGTCAAGGAAAACCCTAAGGCAGGAGATATCAATTATGGAGAGATAGCTCATGGAAATGACAAGAGCAGAAACACGGCTATCCATGATGTTATCACCCGCTTATTGTCACCGTGCTGAGTTAAGCATGCATATGCATGGAAGGATTGGATGGTAGAAGGCTGATGGAGCACCTATCAGCAAGATGAAGTTTTAACTTTAGACCGGTGTATCACCAGGATCTGGAGTATTACATCAAGAAGTTTAGGATGGACCTGCAGGAAGCTGTATTTGACAAAGAAGTGTTTCGTGAAGAACTCAGAATCCAGAAACTGAAAGTAGCCAAGCTGGGAAAGCAAAACCTCGAGATAACAGAGACTCGTCAGGAACTGAAGGACAGTAGTACCATGGTTCATGCCAAGGATGTTGAGACCCAGAAGTTTGGAACGCAATTATTAAAGGATGCCAGGAGAGACTTCGCGTCAACAGAGAGGGTCTGGCAAAAGAACTTGAGAAGGACAAGCATGATCGGAAGAAGCCCATCGGAGACATGAACAAGACTTGAAGAGTTTGACGATGTTGAAGATTTATTGACCTTTAGAAGACCAAACCCGGTTATATACCTACGTTAGATGCGATGTTTGTGAGCTGTCATTTGTTTGATGTTTTTCCGACAGCCACAATAAAATCTGTCTTTTCAAAACTATTGTTTGCATTGTGTGTATCCCTCTCGATCTCTCTTATCCCACCGCAAACCCATGGACCCAATAGAGGATGAATGAAGATGAGCTTGTATTTTCTGGACCGATAAGTCAATTGGAGACGGACCGATGGATTCAGAACATGGAGGATCACATAGAGAATAACCCTATAGCCGTAAAGGATATGACCCAGCATGCTCTTGAGTGCTTTGAAAGAGGTGCCACTACCTGGTAGAGGATGTACCAAACCATCAATGGATGGCAAGGAGTAACCACTTGGAAAGAATTTAAAGTTGAATTTACCAAAGTCTCGAGTTGTGCCCCAGAAATTGAAGCCTTATGGAAGTTCAGTCTACATTGTTGGGAAAGATCCGTGAAGCTCAGAAGGATGACAAAGAGATTGCTGAGTTAAAAGAGAGGATGAGCAAAGGAAAGGCCAAAGGTTTTCGTAAGGATGAGCATGACACCTTATGGTTCGAGGACCGTGTATATGTGCCCAATAATGCAAAGATCAGGAAGTTAATACTTTAGGAGGCTCATGACTCACCATACTCAATTCGCCCTGGAAACACCAAGATGTATTTGGAGTTGAAGGAGCATTTCTGGTGGACTGGTATGAAGAAGGATATTGCGGAGTATGTAGATGTATGCCAGAGAGTAAAGGCAGAGCATCAGAAGCCAGCCGGATTACTACAGCCTATGCCGACACCCGAATGGAAGTGGGATAAGCTTGGCATGGATTTCATGTCACGACCGGTTTTTCAATAAAATAATTATTGAGAGACCAATCCCTTTTACGGACCAGCGAAGAAGAATTCCTTCTCACTGGTAGATAATAATCTTGGTCACAGAAGAAAAATACCAGGAGTACTAAATATAACACAAGGTTGAGCAGAGACTGCCCAATAATTTATTACAGGCACGCCGATAAAATAATACGGCGGATAGGGTGGAAAACTTCTAACTCACGATAATAACGGTGGTGGAAATATCATCGCGAAGCGAGTGATATGATTCCAGAAGACTACAACTCATCGAGCGTCGGAGTGAGGCTCGAGGAGACTTATTGCGGGTGGCGGAAGCGTAAACAACATAAGTGACCAATATCCGGGATCGCGCAGGACTGACTGGGACTCCTCTAGGCATCGGACACGCTATCAAACTCTTCATCCAAGAGATCGCCTTCGTCAACATCTGGCCAAATCAACAAGCCAGGTGAGTACTATGAAAGTACTCGCAAGACAGTTCGGACATAAGGTATAACAAATGTAAACATGAAACATATGAACAAGTTAACCCGTGCGATCAGACATAGAGGTAATAAATACTGGGTGCCAAGCGAGGGTCCAAATGACGCCTCGAGCGGAAACTGCAGAATAGTAATGCGGGTGCCAAACGAGTGTATGAAAGACTCCTCGAGAGGAAAATGCGGAACGTTAATACAGGTGCCAAACGAGTGTCTGAAAGACTCCTCGAGAGGAAAATGCAGAATAGTAATGCGGGTGCCAAACGAGTGTCTGAAAGACTCCTCGAGAGGAAAATGCGGAACGTTAATACAGGTGCCAAACGAGTGTCTGAAAGACTCCTCGAGAGGTAAATGCAGAATAATAATGCCACAGTCGGGCGTCGGGGCGACACCACATAAAGGGCTTATAACAGAAAATAAAGACAGTGCATGCCGCAGTCGGACGTCTGAGCGACATCGCATAAAGGGCTTATATTTAAAGTGAGAAACGAGTACACGCCACAGTCGGACATCTGCGCGACGTCTCATAAAGGGCTTATATTGTAACACAATAATACAATAGTTCGGGAACATAACTTATCACAAGCACGAGACAAATATAAAGTTAGTCCATCCACAGGAATAACAATAAAACTGAATTACCACTTGAGTTTGTTCACCGGGGGCAAGTTTTTCACACGGATAGATATGGGTATAATGTTTACACTACTGATCATGGATACGATGATTTGGAAAGAATTGACTCTGCAGAGTTTGTACTTAACCACAGCCAACGGATTTCAGTAGTCACGGGGACTAGTTCCGTCTGCGGTGTTTTGGAGGAAACACGTCTAACCAGTACACACCCAATTCAACCATCCGAAGCCAGGGATCACCCTCGGCGATGTTCAAGAAAAACCTTGAGACGGGGAGGCTACAACCTCGCGTAGCATGGGATCAAATTTATATACGCGCGCTCTAAGGGGGTGCCCCCCCTCTCGGTCCCAACCGGAAACACCCATGCCCCCTGACCGAATGACTGGCTTTAATCCTGGGCCAAGGTACCATCATCCCGGCCTCTCTGTTTGGTGTGTACACGGAAAGAGGTTACCAACTTACTAAACCGCATCCTGGCAATGAGACATGTGGTAGCACGGAAAGGGGAAGGGACGGTAACACGGCTCCAACCATGTTAACGTCGGAAAAAGTCGGATGACGCAAGGCTGGCATGCTACAACAGTACCACCTTGCTGCCCTTCATGTCACCACATGATTAGGCCATCTCTCATCAGAGATCATCGCAACTTTGGAACATGCGGGAAAAGATCGATAACGTGGCTCCAACCACGTTAACGTCGAAGAAAGTCGGATGGCGCAAGGCTGGCATGCTACAACAGTACCACCTTGCTGCCCTTCATGTCACCACATGATTAGGCCACCTCTCAACAGAGGTCATCGCAAGTTTGGGACAACCGGGTCGTTGCCGTACAAGCAACGAGGTTTTTACCGACACTCATATGCCACACACAAACTCTCACGTGAACATGCAAAACACCTGTCATATCAAATGTTCAAAACATGCTTGCCTGGTTCGGAGAAGTCGGAGTCTAGCTCGGCGAAGTTCGCGGCTCCGTCACCCCTCCCGGAACCTACGGCAAATCACGAAACGGGCACTAACGTGAAAACCAACACATACACAGAAACTTTTCCAATTATTTTTCAAATAAATCCCATAAAAAACTAGACAAAATTTGAAGATTGTCAGAAAAAGAATCACTCAAAAATACCTTTTTATTAAAAAGTTATAAAGGTTTCTGTCCAGGGACTTATCTGTAATGAAACGGAAAAGTTCCAGGGTTTTAACTGAGAAAACAGAAAACGCTTCGGCTGGGAATGCGCAAGCGCAAAGGAGGAAACGTATTTTGCCCGAAGGCGCCAACAGAAAACGGTTCGCGAATAAAAGAACAGAGGCTGACATGCGGGGTCCACATGTCAGGTTTGAAAAGCTCGCCGGCGCCCGAAGACTGCGGTGGACGCCGGCGTCGAACTACGGCGAGTTAGGAGAAACGGAGGGTACCAAGAGCTTCAGCGTCCTCTTCCGCGTCGGTGGGTGGTGGACTCGTCCAACGGGGAGCACTATGTCGACGGCGACACTTTCTCCGGCGGACGGTGGCTCGGGTGAGGATGGGGAACTCCGGTGGAGGGCTGCAAGCTTCAAATTGAAGTGCGGGTCAGACAGAGGGATGCATGGTGAAGCTACTGGCAAGAGAATGGAGGCGGAGGAGCACACACGGGGGCGAATCGGGTTGGATCCCGTGGCGGGTCGCGGCGGCCGGAGTCGAGGAAGGAGACCTCCTCGGGGCTCTTCCAGTGGCTAGGCGTGCTCTAGGGGGAGTGCGGGGCTGGTGGGTGCTCGAGTTGAAGCTCGGGGCCCCTATTTATAGGCAGATCGACGGGATGGCCGTGAACGGTGAATCTCCGGCGAGCGATTACGGCGGAGCAGTGGGTTGGCAGGGGGTTTGAGCGGTCGGGCAGCATCAGTGGATGTTACTGGACTCGATTTGCAGCTAAACGGGGTCGGTCTTGGCGTAATGGCGTCGGTCCACGGTGAGGTGACCGCACGGGCTCAACGGCGGCAGAGAGCGCGCTCCGCGCCCTGCGGTTCACGACGAGAGCGGCAGCGCGTTCGGGGGAGTGGAAGGCTACGCGGCGAGCTCCGGTGGTTTGGGCGGCGCTGGGTGGCGTCGTCGGCGCCGTGTCTCCCGCTGGCGCCCGCAAAGCCGCCGCCGGCGTTGGTCACGGGGTGGCGCACCTTCTGCTGCTCGTCGCCGACGCCCGCAAGGTGCCAGGCACTCGTGCGGTGCAGGAACAAGGGGGCGAGGACGAGGAGCAAGGCGACGTGGTGGCACTGGCGAGATCGATGTCCATCTCTGAAGAAAACGACAGTGAGCACTGAACTGAATCTCTGAACTTTCTGAACTTTGACAAAGACAGTGCACTGCAGGTGTTCGACAGAAGGTTTTGGCTATGAGATAAATTTTTCTGGAGCTGTAACTTGGTGAGATGATCACTCAAAGCACCCAGGGGCTGCCTGAATTTACTTGGAATTTTTGGAGAAGGTTTTGAATGAATTTCACCAAATTTGCTAAATCTGGTCCAAACTTGCAGCAGGTGTAGTTCGAAATTTTTGAACTGAAGACTAGTGGATCTTCATGGTTCCAGGTTGAGGGTTCAAAGGACTAGGAGGGGAAATAAGTTTGGTGGTAAAAGTCCAAACAGAAAATGGAGTTCCTTTGTAAATCTCCAAGTGGTAGAATAGAAGGCAGAAATTTGTTTGAATGAAATTTGAATGGGAATAATTACATGGGGAGGTTCAACTTGCTGGATTAGGTGTAAAACATGATCCAAAGGTGAGGGAAGGATTTGGGGAGAGGATTTGCACAAATGTCATGGTAAGAAGGAATAGTTGAAAGTGGCAAAGGACTTTCCAAAAGCCATAGTGCAAATTTAAAAAGGTTTTCAGAAGTTATTTTCCCAAATGAAAAACATTTTGTCTTGAGTCCAAATGAAAAGTAAGAACTTCCAAGACCAAAGGCAGATCTTGGGTGAATCCAAACAAAACTTTTGCCATAAGGAAAAATATATGAGAGGGAGAGTTCTCTTAAAGAAAAATTTAAATTGCTCCCCTCAAGTCAAAATAGAAATCTTTTTTTGAAAAATCCAAATAAAAACTTGGGTGTCACAACACCTACCCCCTTAGGAAAAATCTCGTCCTCGAGATTTCGGCTGATCCTCAAATAGATATGGATACTCTGCTCGGAGGAAATCTTCCCTCTCCCATGTGGCTTCATCCTCAGTGTGGTTGCTCCACTGAACCCTGAAAAATCTTGTCGTTTTCTGACGGGTCCTCCGTTCAGACTCTTCTAAAACCTTTACTGGCCTTTCTCTGTAGGTGAGATCTGGTTGCATATCAATGTCCTTATGAGGTACATGTTTTCCTGGATTGCTCACACATTTTCTTAACGGTGAGACGTGGAACACGTCATGGACGTCTGACAGCTCCTTGGGGAGGTCTAGTTGGTAGGCCACCGTGCCTCTTCGTGCCTTTACACAAAATGGTCCAATAAACCTTGGGGCTAGCTTCCCCTTAATTTTGAACCGTTGCAGACCCCTCATAGGAGATACTCGGAGGTATACGGAATCACCGGGTTCAAAGCTGACCTCACGGTGCTTCTGATCATAGTAGCTCTTTTGGCGGCTCTGTGCTGTCTTGAGTCTGTCCCTGATTTGCTTAACTTTCTCCTCGGCCTCTTTGAGCATGTCTGGGCCGAAGATACGGCTGTCACCGGTTTCTGACCAATTCAATGGGGTACGACACCTTCGCCCGTACAACGCTTCAAAGGGTGCCATTTTCAAGCTGGCTTGGTAACTGTTGTTGTAAGCAAATTCGGCATACGACAAACTCTCTTCCCAACTGGATCCATAGGTGAGTACGCAGGCTCTTAGCATATCCTCTAGGATCTGGTTCACACGTTCCGTCTGTCCATCAGTCTGAGGGTGGTATGCTGTACTGAAAGCTAGTTGCGTGCCCATAGCTTGTTGTAGGTGATCCCAAAATTTGGAGACGAATTGGGTGCCTCGGTCTGATATTATAGTCTTTGGGACTCCGTGCAAGCAAACTATACGGGAGAGATAGAGTTTTGCCAGTCTTTGTGTGGAGTAGGTAGTCTTCACGGGAATGAAGTGAGCAACCTTGGTTAGTCGGTCTGTGATGACCCAGATGGCGTCATTTCCACGCTGTGATCGGGGTATCCGACAATGAAGTCCATCCCGATTTCATCCCATTTCCACTCCGGTATCCTGTTAGGCTGGAGTAGCCCTGCTGGCTTTTGGTGCTCGGCCTTGATGCGCTGACATGAATCGCAACAAGCGATGAATGTGGCTATATCTCTTTTCATACGGTGCCACCAAAATCTTTCCTGGATGTCCTTGTACATTTTGGTTCCTCCAGGATGGATCGAGTATGGGGCGGTGTGGCTTTCCGTCAAGATCTGTTGCTTGAGTTCCTCAATGTTAGGTACGCAAAGCCTGTCCCGGTACCATAATGTTCCTTCACTGTCCGTGACGAATTCTGAAGTCTTACTACGGTTCATTTTCTTCTTTATGCCTTCGATACTGGGATGTCCCTATTGAGCCTTCTTGATTTGTTCCACTAGGGTGGGTTGTATCTCCAGGTTTGATATGGTGCCCTCAGAGACTAACATCATGTTGAGCCGAGTGAACTCTCGCTGAAACTCAGGCCTCAAACTTTGCTGACCGTCACTGTCCGGGCTGGGGTTTCGACTAAGGGCATCGGCCACTACATTTGCTTTCCCTGGGTGGTAGTGAATACCGACGTCATAGTCCTTGACCAGTTCCAACCAGCGCCGTTGGCGTAAATTCAGCTCTGGTTGTGTGAAAATATATTTGAGGCTCTTATGGTCCATATATATTTCACAGCGATTCCCCAACAGAAAGTGCCTCCATTCCTTGAGTGCATGTATGACTGCTGCTAGCTCCAGGTCATGTGTTGGGTAATTTTCCTCATGTTTTCGCAGCTGCCTGGAGGCATATGCGACAACTTTGCCATCTTGCATTAGCACACATCCAAGACCTTTTCGGGACGCGTCACAATACACTTCAAAGCTCTTGTGTATGTCTGGTACGGTTAAGACTGGTGCGGTTGTTAGCTTCTTCTTGAGTTCTTGGAAGCTCTGCTCGCATGCTTCTGTCCATACAAATTTCTTGTCCTTCTTGAATAACTGTGTTATAGGTTTTGCCACAGTGGAGAATCCTTCAATAAATCTCCTGTAATATCCGGCCATTCCTAGGAAACTCCGCACATCTGTAACATTCGCGGGTGGCTTCCAGTCCAGTATGGCCTTGACTTTTTCTGGGTCTACGGCCACGCCTTCTTGGTTCAATATATGGCCCAAGAAACCAACTTGTCTTAGCCAAAATTTGCATTTGCTAAATTTGGCGTACAACTGATGTTTCCTCAATTCTCCCAAAACAATTCCGAGGTGCTCAGCATGTTCTTCTGGTGTCCTTGAGTAAACCAGAATGTCGTCAATGAATACCACCACAAATTTGTCCATGAATTTCATGAATACTTTGTTCATGAGGTGGACGAAATATGCGGGGCGTTCGTTAGTCCAAAAGGCATCACTGTAAACTCGTACAACCCATATCTGGAAGTGAAAGCTGTCTTGGGAATATCTTCCGTTCGTACCTTCAATTGGTGATATCCCGATCTCAAATCAATTTTCGAGAATACCTTGGCCTGTGCGAGCTGGTCAAACAAATCATTTATTCGTGGCATCGGATATTTGTTTTTGATGGTGATCATATTGAGGGCTCGATAGTCTATGCACAGCCTTAGTGTCCCATCCTTCTTTTTGGCAAACAACACAGGCGAACCCCATGGTGAGGAGCTGGCTCGAATAAATCCTTTGTCCAACAATTCCTTTATCTGCTTCTTTAACTCCACCAATTCTGAGGGTGCCATTCTATACGGCTTCTTATAAATGGGAGCGGTGCCAGGTGCTAGTTCGATGCTGAATTCGATCTCTCGGTCTGGTGGCATGCCTGGTAGTTCTTCCGGGAACACATCAGGGAACTCGCATACCACTGGCACTTTTCTTAATTCTGCGATGTCCATCTTGTTCAGTTTTGGTTTCTGTGATCGTGGCCTTTCTTGAGCGGAAACTCTTATAGTCTTGCCGTGATGGTGAGTGAGAATCACTGTCCGATTGAAACAGTCGATGAATCCTTTGTTGGTGGTTAACCAGTCCATTCCTAAAATGACATCCAGTCCTTTACTTTCCAACACGATGAGATTCGCGTGGAATGGTAGTCCTTCGAACTCAATGACCACTCCTTGGCAGTAACCCTGAGCAATTTGCTTATTTTCGGGGGACTTGATGATCATAGATTTTTCCAAGGGAAGTATCGGAAAACCGTGTTGTGAAACAAAACTCTTCGAAACAAACGAATGGGAAGCTCCAGAATCAAACAAAACCGTGGCAGGTACCGTGTTGACAGGGAACGTACCGAGCACGATGTCTGCGGCATTCTGCGCTTCTTCCCTGGTCACATGGTTCAGGTGACCCTTCCTGTGGTTGCTGCTGGGGTTGAAGTTGTTGCGCTTGGGGGCTGGATTGTTCCCACCATTGTTCGGCTTGGGTGCCGTGTCTCTTGGCTTCGGGCACTGTTTAGCATAATGCCCTTGTTGACCACAAGCATAGCAGGTGACCCCTGGACGGTATGTGAACTCCTTGTCTCTGGCATGAAATTGTCCGACGGGTCTTGGCTCAGTAGTCGTGGATCTCCTTGCGTCTGTCCTTGGGCTCTCAGTCTTGCCTCGGTTGCTGCGGGCAAGAGTCGTCTTGTCCCTCTTCCGCTTGCGGATATCTTCCAGACTACGGTGCTCATTCTCCAGGGTGATGGCCTTGTCCTCCAGCGTCTTAAAATCCGGAAAGGTGTGTACAATCAGTTGGCATCTCAGTGCTGGTGCCAGGCCGTCCAGGAATTTTTCCATCTTCTTGTTTTCTGTCATGTGCTCGTCGTAGGCATAACGAGACAGTTGGGTAAACTGGCCGTTGTATTCTGTGACGGACATGCCTCTTTGCTTCAGGTCATCAAACTCTCTCTTCTTGATCTTTAGGATGCTCCTGGGAATGTGTGCCACACGGAAGCCTTCCTTGAATTCTTCCCAGGTGATGTTGTGTTCCCTGGGGTGCATGTGTAGGAAGTTTTCCCACCATGCTGCGGCTGCTCCAGTAAGGTAGTGTGGTGCATAAAGCACCTTCTCATGATCTGAGCACTGAGCGATAATCAGTTTCCTTTCAATCTCGCGAAGCCAATCATCGGCTTCCAGTGGCCTGTCGGTGTGAGCAAAAGTTGAGGGGCGAGTCTTCTGTAACTCAGATAACTTGGAATGTGGTTGATAGGGTTCACGGTGGTTTCCCATATTGATGACATGGTTCATCATCTCCTGGTGCTGTTGCTGGCTTTGCTCGAAGAGACGGCATACTTGAGATAGTGCCGCTTCGCTGTCCTGTTGGCTGGACTGACCCTGAGTGAAATTGTTGCTGGTCTGTGTTCCGTAAACCTCTTCTGGCTGATTGGGCATAGAGCGAGTCCATGGGCGAGACATTTTTCCAGTCTGGGGTATCATTTGCAAAACCCATGAGAGAAACTGTGTAGCGCAGGAAAACTCTTGCAAAGGTAATAATCAAAAAGGCTTCTAGGTTTTCAAAGAAACACAAATGATTTTCACGGAGAAGAAGTGCTTAACACAAATCTTACATGCGAAAGCAAACACAAGATACAGCACTCAGGTTGTGCGTACACAATCCTGACATGTTATTAAAAACTAGCGTACTACTCCGGAAGGCGGCAAACACACCAATACAAACTAGCGTATAGATAAAAAAATAGTACATCATACAAGCAGGCATAACACGCGGCTACTCGGTGCTCTCAGTCGGAGATGGTGAAGATCTCCTTCCCCTTGCCGATGGCAAAGCTCAGCGGTCCAGGAGAATTAACCTCCTCCTCTCTAGCTGGCTCCTGGCGTGCGACGCTGCGCGGCGGTGATGGTGCGGGGGCGACTGGTGGTAGAGCGCGTGCGGCAGGCGGTGCGGCTCTGACTGGAGTAGGAGCGATGACTCGGTCGAACTCCTCAGTGGTAGGCAGACGGCGAGCAATGGCCAAAACGGCCGGTGCATACGAGGCTGAAGACGAGACGAAAGTCAGAGGCGGCGCCGTGTGGAGAAGCTCCTTCCTGCTGGCAGGACCGCCCCGGACTAAGTCCATGCGGGCAGCCACAAGATCATCTACGAGGTTGTCGAAAGACTCCTCCAGAGCCTTGAGATACTCCACAACCATCTCGATGGCTTCATCTCGCTCTCCCCGATGGCAGGCGAACACATAGTGGCTGGTGTAAGGCACATGGCATGGGAGGTAGCGGTAGCGACGAGTCTTCATCGTAGGAAGGATGTCCCGAAGGCGAGCTATCGCCTCACGGGCAGCCATCTGCATGGCATGCCTCTCCGTAGGCATGGCCCTTCCCGTAAAACGGAAGTGACGAGCAGCAGAACGTCCTCCCTTGAACTGCACCACGGCTTGGTGCATAGACACGTCGTCACTGAGCTTGTGCTGATAGAGTGTGAACTCCGGGCGAGCTGCTGGCCCGATCGCGAGCTTGGTGATGGAGACGAGGAGCTTGACAAACCCCTCGGGCACGTTGGTGAACACTCGATTCTCACAGTTGCTGCCAGCCATCTACAAAAGTAGGCAAAAATTCTGAGTAGTCATGTCATAAATTTTATGATGACCAACAGAAAATAGCTACAATTGTAAAATGCTGAAAAAGCACAAAAGACGCTAATAACCGATTAGCGATCGCACCTAGTGGCTTCCTACAGTCAGCCTGGCTCTGATACCAAGCTTGTCACGACCGGTTTTCAAATAAAATAATTATTGAGAGACCAATCCCTTTTACGGACCAGCGAAGAAGAATTCCTTCTCACTGGTAGACAATAATCTTGGTCACAGAAGAAAAATACCAGGAGTACTAAATATAACACAAGGTTGAGCAGAGACTGCCCAATAATTTATTACAGGCACGCCGATAAAATAATACGGCGGATAGGGTGGCAAACTTCTAACTCACGATAATAACGGTGGTGGAAATATCATCGCGAAGCGAGTGATATGAGTCCAGAAGACTACAACTCATCGAGCGTCGGAGTGAGGCTCGAGGAGACTTATTGCAGGTGGCGGAAGCGTAAACAACATAAGTGACCAATATCCGGGATCGCGCAGGACTGACTGGGACTCCTCTAGGCATCGGACGCGCTATCAAACTCTTCATCCAAGAGATCGCCTTCGTCAACATCTGGCCAAATCAACAAGCCAGGTGAGTACTATGAAAGTACTCGCAAGACAGTTCGGACATAAGGTATAACAAATGTAAACATGAAACATATGAACAAGTTAACCAGTGCGATCAGACATAGAGGTAATAAATACTGGGTGCCAAGCGAGGGTCCGAATGACGCCTCGAGCGGAAACTGCAGAATAGTAATGCGGGTGCCAAACGAGTGTCTGAAAGACTCCTCGAGAGGAAAATGCGGAACGTTAATACAGGTGCCAAACGAGTGTCTGAAAGACTCCTCGAGAGGAAAATGCAGAATAGTAATGCGAACGTGAATTCAAATTCTTTTCAAATACAAAACCCAAGAGAGAAGATGACATGACTTCTTCCATTTATTTAAATGAAAAGGGGTGTTGAAAATATTTGAATATCATTTGAAAATATTTCCAATTCAGAAACTTCAAGCAACTCAATGATTTTCATGAGAGAAGATAAAATGACTTCTTCAAAACATATGAAATATGAGTTGGAAGTTTAAAAGGATCTAATTTAAAGTCCTTTTGGAAATTATTTTCAATTTGGAGTATTTGGGTTTTATTCAAATTATTTTTCTCCAAAATAAAAATATATGGAAAATAGGGTAACATGATTCCCTACAATAGAAAATTGGAGAAAAACTAATTTGAAATCATTTTGGTATTTTTAAAATGATTTTTATGAGGTTTTATTGCAGCAGTAACACTCTTTGCTTTATCTGAATTTTTGTATATTTTATTTGACGCCAGAAAAATGTTCATGTTGTCGAAAATCTTTTTCTGAAAATGTTGATATATAATATACCTATATAAATATTTTATTTTATTTTTTCTTTATTCGGTTTTCCTTCTGTTTCTATTTAAAAACAAATAACAAAAACTGTACATGTGGCACATCACTAACTGCCGCCCAGGTGCACATCATAGTACCAGCGGGCGCCCCATCTTTTTTTTCTTTTCCTATATGGGCCAGGCCCAGCCAGCGTTTTCATTTTTATTCTTAGGCCGAATTTTGTTTAAAACAAAAACTGCAGCTGCGCGGCCGGCCGAACCGCCTTACGCGTTTAGGCCCATGCGAGGCGCCTCCCCGTTTCTTTTCTTTTCGTCTATGTTTAGTCCCACATTGCCTAGCCTTTGATCCCTAAACCTCTTTTCCACCAATAAATATAGACCCATAGAGCCTTCAAAAATCATCCGTTTCAGGTTAAATCAATATTTTGGTTTGACTAGATTCCTTAAAGAAAAATAATTTTCTCCTCTCCGGCGCGACTTTTGAGAATTGTCTCCTCTCTCCAAAGTCATCTTTTCTATGCCTTATAAATATTTATAGATAGACCTTAGCCGTAACTATTTTTCTTCCATAAAATAGCTTGGCCCTGATTTTTCAAATAACCATAACTTTTCACTCGTTTATTAAAATTAGATGAAACCAGCGCCTATAGTTTCGCCTTGTTTTCACCTATCTAGTTAACCTGTCACGTCAACTTTTTGAAAATTTCGAATTTTGTTCAGATTCATATTCAAACTTCTTTTAAACATAACTTGAGTTCCGTAACTCCGATTTAGTTGATTCTTTTTGCAAATCGAAGCTCTTGACCTAAACTTTCTGATAAGGCCAAATTCACATAATTTTGGTACTGTTAGAAATTGTGTTATGTTGCAAGAGTTATTTGCTTGGTTTTGATGTTTTCCGAACTGTCTTCTTCGTTCTTCCCGATCTTTTGAGTGATTGCTTATGTGTGGTTACTATTGCTTGCTCACGATAGATTGAACGGAGCGTGACGAGTAGAACTATCAAGAGTGTGCGAATCATCTTCATAAACATTGCAGGCAAGTTCACACTTTGATCATATCCCTTCCATACCCAGTTTGTATGCATTAGTTTCACCCTCAAACATTGCATGAGTAGGATTGATACCATCTGGGTATTGGGAAGTAGTTGATGAGGTAGGAACCTATTGCCCTGCATTCAAACCTTGGGAGTTACTATTACGTTATGCTTATACTGCTATGCTATGCTCGTAGACATGGATTGGGTTTGAGAGTTTTCCATGACAGATGTGAGATTGTTAATTAATGGTTCAACTTAAGGTGGCTACTTTAATTTACATCTGGGTGGATTGCGGCACCTGGAGAAACCTGTGTTGCCTGTATTTTTGGATATCCCGGAGTACCCGTGTGATCATCCTATGGACTGCCACCCAGACTCAAAGGGACCATGAGATTATTCATGCTAGAAACTTCCATGTGCAGCCACAAGCCATTATGGGCTCTGGCATAGTTGAGTAAGTTGTGTGAGCTCTTGAAGAGGTGGACTAGCAGATGTAGGGGGATTGTAGGTGTAACGGTCTGCCCGAAGTAGAGAGTAAATGCTTCTGAAAGACTGTGTCTCGATCATCCGTTTCTCAAACACCAAGTAGTGCGAGAAATCTAACGGAGGAGATCGACTCTTGTGGGGACAAGTGCACAAACCTCTGCAGAGTGTATAAACTAATCATGGTTAGCCGTGTCCTCGGTTATGGACATCTTGAGTATCTAGTTCTTGGATTATCATGTGAATCTCATCATCATGTTACTTTAATTTAAAATTTGATTGGGTTTAATCACGTTCTTAATTGGGATTGAGTTGGAGGTACCTTCTCAATGTTTAACAACCACATGATAGTTAAATAAAATTTATTCCTTTGCAGTAGGGAAAAATTGGCTTTTCGCGAAAACATTATAACCATAGAGCTTTTCCACCAGCCATATATGCATGTAGTGATAGCCTTTGTTCATCATTTCTCTATGGTGTGAATTTGCCAGTACATTCAATGTACTGACCCTTTGTGGCTGCAACGTCTCATGTTGCAGGAATCTTACGACGAGTAAGTGATACATTAGGGTTACGATTTCTACACTCAACTTTGCCGTTGGTGTTGATGGGAATCCACAACCTTGTTACTTCTGCTATTTGGATTGAGGTAATAGTATTTTCGTTACTTTATACATGTGATTTACCTCTGTTATAAATCCTCGAGTACTGTGTGTGTCAGCATACCGATCTAGGGATGACACTTAAGCACAGAGACTTGACCGTCTGAGGTCGGGTCGCTACACTTATCTCGTCAGCTTCTCCCACAATCGCCAATGTTACCGGTCCGTCGTTGTCACTCAGTCACTCCACCGTCATCAGAGGACAGCTCTAGCTGGGAGGCTACACCACGGCGGCGGCGTAGTCCCCGGCGTAGTGTAGTGCGCGTGGCGCCCCTGTTGGGTGTGCGTGGAACACCCACCACACGCTCTCCTGCCGCTGCCCGTCTGCAGTTGTTGCCGGCCATTGTTGCCGCCACAACACCGTCGAAAGCCAGGGCCATTGTTCGCTCCGCCGCCGCGGCCCGAAGGCAGGAGATGGCCATTGTGGACACCACCCCACTGCCGGCCACTGTGGCCATCACTCGCTCCGCCACCGCGGCCCGAAGGCGGGAGATGGCCGTCGTGGCCACCACCCCATTGCCGGCCACTTTGGCCATCACCCGCTCCGCCATCGCGGCCCGAAGGCGGGAGGTTGTGGTCGTGGCCGCCACCCTATCGTCGGCCGACGTGGCCGCCAGCCCACCGTCGATCGCCGGGGTCATCACCCACCCGCCACCGCCGCCCGAAGGTGGGAGGCGGAGGTGGAGGCCCGCACGTGCGTCAGCGACCTTGCGCGCTACACCGAGTTCCTGCGGGAGGAGGAGGAGCACCTCGTCGAGCACGCAAAGAGCCTTACCGCCGCCGTGGCCGCGGCACACGCCGCCTCAGAGGCGAGGAATCAGGAGATCTACAAGGAGAACCACCGCTTCGAGAGGGGTCGTCTGGAGCGGCAGAGGGTGTTTGAGGTGAGCGTCGCTGAAGGTGCAGCAGCGACAGGCACCATATTGCAGTTGTCCAGCTCGTCGGTAGGCTCCTCCTCCTCTGCCTCTTACTGAGCGCGCTCGGGAGAGGAGAGGCTGTCGGAAGTAGTACAAAGCCCCTCCATAGTAGTAGTAGTATTTAGGGGCTATTTTGTTCAGTTCATCTGACTATAGATGTGGTGGAACTGTACAACGTACTTAAAATTAGCTAGTATATATAGTTGAACTAGCTATTTCAGTACGTGCTTGGCAACAATTGGGGAAAAGTTTGGTCAGTTCGGCTGTCGAGTTGAACTGTTTGTATAAAGAACGACTGCTTAATCTATGAATGAAATCTATGCTTAATTACTGAATTTTAGTTGCGAAAATTAGATAGTACTAGTGATTTTTAGCTGCATATTTTGACAAATCGCAGTGTTACAAGGTTGACAAATGGCAATGTTACTAGATCAACAAATGCCAATCTTTTCAGTTTGACAAATGACAACATACCAATATGACAGATGCAAATCTTACCAAATTGTTTGTACGTGGTTGCACACGGGTCATCCAAAACAACCATTTGCGTTGAAGGGATGCACAAATCTCGTGCTGCGAATTTTCCCTTGGCTTAAGGGGGAAGACCATAGCTCTCACTTTGCATACGGGTGTTCTATCTAAAACGTTTGCGATCAAGAGCTACACAAATCCTGCTCGGCACATTTTCCCTTGGCTTCCTGGGGAAGCTGCCGGTTTGCATACAGGTGTTCTAACTAAAACGTTTGATGAGTGTTTTATATTTAAAAACCATTGACGCTTTTTTCAAAAGAAAATCGTTTGACAAGTCTGTACATTAAGAGAAAAAAATGCAAGTTCGTTCAAACCATATCTTTCATTCAGTCACACTGCGAATTTATATTCATATGATCGAGATACAATATTAAACCCCCCAAAAACCTATTTCTGGCGGCGGCGGAGGCGGCGTGCCGCGCCATCATTGTCGTTTTCGTCCTCCGGGACGCCGTTGTTGAAGTCTTCAAGGTAGCACAGAATGTTCTTCACCTGTAAATCAAACATCATGTCATCGCGCGATCGACGGGCGGGGCATGGGAGGACGACAACTGGCGGCGCTGAGAGGTAGCGGTCTACAGCAGCGTCCCATGCCGCTAAGGGGGCGCGCGCATGGGCACGGGCGCGGCAGGTGCAGCCAAATGCATGGGGACCGGTGCCGCGTTGGGTGGAGGGGCGCACACGGGCATGGGCATGGGCGCTGGCGCTGGCATGTACACGAGCTCGCGCGGGTCCGTGTTGACCTCGCTGACATTCGTGGCTTCCAGCTCTGCGATAGTGCTTAGCGACTAGCCCGTTAATGCTACCGGGATGGTCGCTGGCGCGGGCACGGGGATGGGAGCTGGGACGGGAGCAGAGGCAGCAACTGCCGCGGCCAGTTCGTTCAGGGCCATGTCCATGAGGCTCCATTCCTCCTTATTTTCTATCTTCTCCGGCTCGGAGTCGACTTCACCAAACTTGAAGACTAGTGGTAGATGATCCTTCTACGCCATGGCGTTGGTGGAGGCATGCGGGAGGGAGGGGAATGGGAGGTGAATAGTAAGGCCGCCTGTATTAAACAGCGGCTTGGGCGCCATTAACGGAGAGGAAGGCGGGCGGCCATGGAAGTCAAAGGGCTCGCTTCCTAGTGAGCCCACGAAGCGTATAGCTCGCATGCTTCCCGGTGAGCCTGTGCATTGGAGGACACCTTACACGCCTCTCGGTCAGCCTGCGCACCGGACTGCGCTCGCACGCCTCCCGTTCAGTCAAGCAGCTGTCCGCACGGTACCTCCTATAGCCATTAAAACCAAGACACGTGGCGTCACGTGAATGGTTAACAGAACGCACACAATTTGAATTATACAAATGTTTGAGATATTAAAGTGGCAGCTATTTTTTTGGAATGCCTTTGTTGGCTGTTATTCGAGTGCGCCTTCTCTCAAAATGGACACGAAAAATACCACAGCATGTCGGGTGCCATTCTATGATAGCATGCCAACTTTCATGAATTTCAGACGAGTTTTCGATTTACTAGAATTAAAAAACAAAGTATCTCAACATTTTGCCGGCAATCAAGAGTGCCCTCGTGGTTTGAAATTCATTCCCATTTCTTGCATGGGACCTAAGCATGCACCCAAGGACACATATTTGTTTTTTCAACCAATTTATATGCACCGGAGCATGTACATGTAGTTCAAATTTGAATTATGCACATAAAATGCCTAGAAAACCTAGTTAATGTATAAAAATGTCCAAACGAACCCTGAAAATTCCAAAATTTAACACAACACTCCTGTTGTTCTATGTTAACACTAGAATTTTTTTGAAAGCAGTAAGAGGCAAGGGATATCGTTTCGTCCCTAAAGGTGGCACGTTCCCTACCGAAACCATCTGGCTTGTTGTGAGAAGCTCTGGTTTGTGAGAAGCTTATACCCAAACCTGCCCCAAATGGGACAAAAATTTTACCACGACATGTTGATGCCGCTCCATGATAGCATGCCAAGTTTCATGAATTTCAGACGAGTTTTGGATTTACTAGAATTTAAAAACCAGGTATCTCAATGTTTGCAGTCGAGTGACGGTGGCAGGGTGTTTGACATTCATTCCCATTTCTTGCATGGGACCTAAGCATGCAACCAAGGACACAGATTTGATTTTTCAACCAATTTATATGCATTAGAGCATGTGCCTGTACTTCAAATTTTAATTATGCACATAAATGCATTGAAAACTCGGTTAATGTATAAAAATGTCCAAACGAGCCCCAAAAAAATCCAAAATTTAACACAACACTCCTGTTGTTCTGTGTTTACACTAGAGAAAAATTGAAATCAAGAAGAAGCAACAGATATCATTTCGTCCAGAAAGGTGAAAGGTTCCCTACCAAAACCATCACGCTTGTTGTGAGAAGCTCTGGTTTGTGAGAAGCTTATACCCAAATCTACCCCAAATGGGACAATTTTTTTACCATGGCATGTTGATGCTGCTCCATGATAGGATGCCAAGTTTCATGAATTTCAGACGAGTTTTGGATTTACTAGAATTTAAAAACTAGGTATCTCAATGTTTGCGGCCGAGTGACAGTGAGATGGTGTTTGACATTCATTCTCATTTCTTGCATGGGACCTAAGCATGCAACCAAGGACACATATTTGAATTTTCAACCAATTTATATGCATTAGAGCATGTGCCTATAGTTCAAATTTGAATTATACACATAAATGCATATAAAATTCAGTTAATGTATAAAAATGTCCAAACGAGCCCCAAAAAATTCCTAAAATTAACACAACACTCATGTTGTTCTATGTTGACACTATTGGGAAACGTAGCGTGCAATTTCAAAAAATTTCCTACGCTCACGCAAGATCTATCTAGGAGATGCATAGCAAGGAGAGGGGGAGTGTGTGTCCACGTACCCTCGTAGACCGAAAGCGGAAGCGTTTGACAACGTGGTTGATGTAATCAAACTTCTTCTCGTTCTGACTGATCAAGCACCGAACGTACGACACCTCTGAGTTTTGCACACGTTCAGCTCGACGACGTCCCTCAAACTCTTGATCCAGTAAAGTCTCGAGAGAGAGTTCCGTCAGCACGACGGCGTGGTGACGATGATGGTGAAGTGATCCACGTAGGGCTTCGCCTAAGCACTACGTGAATATGACCGGAGGCGTAAACTATGGAGGGGGGCGTCGCACACGGCTAGGAATCAATGTTGTATGTTCTAGCGGTGCCCCCCATATATATAGGTGGGAGAGGGAGAGGGGCAGCAAGGGTCGCCCCAAGTAGGAGTAATCCTACTTGGGCGCCTCCTCCAAGTCGTCCTCCCCCCTTCCATAAGTGTCGGAGGGGGAAGGAAAGAGAGGGGGGAAGAGAAGGAAAGGGGGAGGCCGAATCCTCCCCTTTCCTTTCTCCCTTCCTCTCCTTCCTTCACCTCCTATTCGTCCTATATGGGGGCGCACCAGCCCACTAGGGGCTCGTCTGTCCCACCCTTGGCCCAATAAGGCCCATATCTTTGTAGGGGGGGTGCCCGGAACCCCTTCCGGTGACCTGATATGTACCTGGTACCCTCGGAACACTTCCGGTGTCCGAATACTATCGTCCTATATATGAATCTTTACCTCTTGACCATTTCGAGCCTCCTCTTCATGTCCATGATCTCATCCGGGACTCCGAACAACACTCGGTCACCAAATCACATAACTCATATAATACAAAATCGTCATCGAACGTTAAGCGTGCAAATCCTACGGGTTCGAGAACTATGTAGACATGATCGAGAAACTTTTCCGCTCAATAACCAACAGCGAAACCTGGATGCTCATATTAGTTCCCACATATTCTACGAAGATCTTTATCGGTCGTACCGTAACGACAACATACATTATTCCCTTTGTCATCGGTATGTTACTTGTCCGAGATTCGATCGTCGGTATCTCATACATAGTTCAATCTTGTTACCGGCAAGTCTCTTTACTCGTTCTGTAATACATCGTCCCACAACTAACTCATTAGTCACATTGCTTGCAAGGCTTCTTATGATGTGCATTATTGAGAGAGCCCAGTGATACCTCTCCGATACTCGGAGTGACAAATCCTAATCTCGATCTATGCCAACCCAACAAACACCTTCGAAGATACCCGTAGAGCATCTTTATAATCACCCAGTTACGTTGTGACGTCTGATAGCACACAAGGTATTCCTCCCGTATCTGGGAGTTGCATAATCTCACAGTCGAAGGAATATTTATTTGGCATGAAGAAAGCAATAGCAATAAAACAGAACGATCATTATGCTAAGCTAACGGATGGGTCTTGTCCACCATATCATTCTCCTAATGATGTGATCCCATTCATCAAATGACAACACATGTCTATGGTTAGGAAACTTAACCATCTTTGATTAACGAGCTAGTCTAGTAGAGGCTTACTAGGGACACTGTGTTTTGTCTATGTATCCACACATGTATCAAGTTTCCAGTTAATACAATTCTAGCATGAATAATAAAAATTTATCATGATATAAGGAAATATAAATAACAACTTTATTATTGCCTCTAGGGCACATTTCCTTTAGACACTAGAAAAAAATTGAAATCAAGAAGAGGCAACGGATATCGTTTCGTCCAGAAAGGTGAAATGTTCCCTACCATAACCATGAGGCTTGTTGTGAGAAGCTCTGGTTTGTGAGAAGCTTATATGCCCCAACATGCCCCAAATGGGACTATATTTTTACCACTGCATGTTGATGCCGTTCCATGCTAGCATGTCAAGTTTCATGAATTTCACACGAGTTTTCGATTTACTAGAATTTGAAAACCATTTATATTAATGTTAGCGGCCGAGCGACGGTGGCAAGGTGTTTGACATTCATTCTCATTTCTTGCATGGGACTTAAGCATGTAACCAAGGACACACATTGCAATTTTGAACTAATTTATATGCACTGCAGCATGTGCATGTAGTTTAAATTTAAATTATGCACATGAATGCATAGAAAACTCAGTTAATGTATAAAAATTTCCAAGTGAACCCCAAAAAATCCCAAAAATTGCACAACACTCCTGTTGTTCTATGTTGACATGAGAAAAAAATTGAAAGTAAGAAGAGGCAATAGATATCGTTTCGTCCCCCAAGGTGGCACGTTCCCTACCGAAACCATCAGGCTTGTTGTGAGAGAAGCTCTGGTTTGCGAGAAGCTTATACCATAACCTGCCCCAAATGGGACAATATTTTTTACCCCAGCATGTTGATGCTGTTCCATGATAACATGCCAAGGTTCATGAATTTCAGACGAGTTTTGTATTTACTAGAATTACAAAAGCAAGCACCTCAACGTTTGCCGGAGAGCCACGGTGCCATGGTGTTTGAAATTCATCCCCATTTCTTGCATGGGACATAAGCATAAACCCATGGACACATATATGATTTTACAACCCATGTTGGTGCACCAGAGCATGTGCATGTAGTTTAATTTTGAATTGTGCATCTGAAATGGCTAGAAGACGAATTTAATGTATAAAATGTCCAAACGAGCCCTGAATAATTCCAATTTTTTTACGACACACATATAGTTGCATGTTCACTGCAGATAAAAGTTCTAGCAATTCAAACACCGTCCATTGCCGCTGTGACCCCATTATGTAATTCAAATCAAGATGAAAAATTAAGTAGGTCCCACACAGTTTCTTATCACCAACTGTGTGAGATGCAGTACAAAATATCCTGGAGCACCGTCGGTGTATAATACGCCTATGGCTTACGCGAGAAGGTGCGTCGACTACAGTCCATAGCCGGCATGTAAAGCACACTAGCTCGCTCCCCAAATATCATTTCACTGTTCAATCGTCGCCGGTGAAAGATGGGGACGTGGACCCGCGTCGTGTGGGCAACTTCAGCGGCCCACTCTGGCGAGAGCATGGCCACAACCGCCATGTGCGTGCTAACAAGGTGCATGAGCGCGGCCGCAATCTGTGACCGGGCGGCCAAGGCAGCCCAAACGGCCGTTGTTGCTTCTCAGGTGGCGGCAGCAACATCTGCCTTGGGGATAGCAACTGGCGAGAGCGGCACAGTAGCTGTCAGTTCCGCAGTGGCGACCTTAGCCCTGATGGAGGCCGCCCACGACCATGTCGAAGCCACCCACGCCCAGCTCATGGTGGTCACCGAATAAATCGAACGAAGCTTCTTTGACAACGGTCGGCAACCCATGGCCAAAGAGTTGGCAATCGCTGAGAGCGTCCGAGCTGCCGTCCATTCATCCGTCGCATACCTTGCCACGACGGAGCCTGTCCAAACCCAGATCGCGGCCGCCCACGCCTAGCTCGTGGCAGCCTTTTCCAAAGAGATGACGGACGTGGATGGCGAGATGCTTGCCGAGTATGGTGTGATGGATGCCATGGAGGCATGGAGCCCCTTCCCCAGGAGACCGTCGGGCGTGAGCTGGACATGGAGGAGGCGGCGGAGATCGACGAGCACCAGCCGTAGTAGTACTCTTTGTTTGTTTAATTAAGAGCGCATGTCTTTAATTTGTTAGAGTAATGTTTAGGCCAGCTAGCTCTGTTTAATTGCTGAACTTGCTCGATTAAGAAGTGTGGTTGTGCTGTAGTCTCCTTTGTGTACCCAAATTATGCAATGACGTGGATGACCACTGTAACCAGGGAAATTCGAACCAAATTTTTTGACGTTCAGACTCTTCACACACGGGTTAACCTATCTGAATCGTTTGTGATGTTCACATATCATACACAGTTCTGAATAAGGGACCATTGCGCACCAGTTTTTTCGCCGAACCGATTCAAAATTTTCGGCTTCCATGGAATTATCTACCTCCCCGCCCCCCTTACCAAAAGCCATATTTCCCCTGTTTCCGCCTTCCTTTCCAAGTTGAAACCTTCACTCCTTGCTTGCAGTGCTGCCTCCTTGCCGCCAACCCTCCTTCACGCTGCTCGACCTCGTCTATCCAGGCAGGTAATCCACACTCGACCCCCATCCTCTTCCTTCCACATCCCACATGCCCCGACCGTCGGCGCGGCACCTTCCATCCAAATCACCGACCCCTCCACCAAATAAGCGCCACCCTAAGCCATGGTGCACGCCGTATAGCCAGGAGCTCAAGGAGCATTTGGCAGTGGAGAAGCAAATTGCGGCCGCACACGCAGATGAGGTCGCGATGGCTGCCATTCGTGTCGACCCCCAGATCTTGGAGGAGCACCTTGCCATTTGCTAGCTACGATGGTTAAGCATGCTCGGTTTACCTGTTGCATGTGCTGCTCCTGCCTTTCCTTAACAAATTCTAGTGAATTGTGCTATCTAATTTTACCAGGCAATATGTTGCTCTAATGTATATGTTCTATATGTCATGAAGTGTGGTGCTCACTTATTAACTGTTTGGTTAATTGGTTGTCGTCTTCAGTTAACTGTTTGGTTCAATTCTGCAAATGTGATGTTCAATTCTTCAGGCTGCAATTTTGTATTGTCTTCCATGTGAGAAATAAATCGAATTTATCTTTACAAAGTACATGAGAAACGAATACAATTGCTATATTTCCAAGTTGTCAAGCATGCTTGGTTTGGTTATACATTGTGTAATGTGGTGCTCAGTTAACGTTTGGTTCATTTGTTGTGGTGTTTAGTTAACAGTTTGGTTCAATTCTGCAATGCAATGTTCAATAGTTGTGGGTGCATTCTGTTATTGTATACCATGTGAGAAGTAAATTGAATTTAGCTGTACTAAATACATGAGAAACAAATACAATTGCTATATTTCCAAGTTATTAAACATGCTTGGTTTGGTTAACTGTCTGATCTTCTATTATGAGTATGTTATATTGTGCAATGTGGTGCTCAGTTAACATTTGGTTCATTTGTCGTGGTGTTTAGTTGACTATTTGGTTCAATTCTGCAATGCGATGTTCAACTGTTGTGGGTGTATTCTATTATTGTATACCATGTGAGGAATAAATTGAATTTGGCTGTACTAAATACATGAGAAACAAATACGATTGCTATATTTCCAAGTTGTTAAGCATGCTTGGTTTGGTTAACTGTCTGATCTTCTATTAGGAGTATGTTACATTGTGTAATGTGGTGCTCAGTTAATGTTTGGTTCATTTATTGTGGTGTTTAGTTAACTGCTTGGTTCAATTCTGCAATGCGATGTCCAATCGTCGTGGGTAGAATTTTGTATTGTTGTGCATGTGAGGAATAAATCGAATTTGGGTGCACTTAATACATGAGAAACATATACAAGTGCTATATTTCCTAGTTCTTAATTATGCTTGGTTTGGATAAATGGGTTTTCCATGTGGCTTGAATTAATCTGATGAATCTGCAATGTGCTTATTTTTCATCAACATATTTTACTAATAGCATGCAAACCCTTACTTAACCTGATGACTAACTACCTTATATGTGTTGCAGGGAAACAATGGGAAGCACTGAGGTTTACAATCGAGGTTAGCACGTGCATGGTCCGTTGTCTAATAGCACATTATTGTGCAATTGCAGGAACCATTCTAATTTTTAGGTTTTTAACATGTAGGTCCTGCTATCAGAGGTTTTAACCCACTGTTCGACACTTTTTGCATATGGGGAAATGAGTTGTCCATGAATATCAATCAAGTCAAGAAACTCAGAAAGATTTTTAGGATACCGAAAGTAGCGACAAAAAGCAACACGATGTTTGTCTGCACAATGAAGAAGACATCAGTTCACTACAAGATGGTACTAACTATTATACCTTGACTTTTTTATTCCTTTGCCCCATTTCCAATATAGAGAAGATATTTATGCACATCCTTGTTTTCAGGCCTTTCCAAAGCAGTTCACTGATAATTACCTCTCAAACCACCTCTATGGTCAGGAGGCGAGGAAGGTTTTCATACAACACCCACGGTTCAATATTGAAGTGTTTCTGAAGAGGATGAAGGATGGACGGTCAATATGAATGAAGGCTCAATATTCGCCTTCCGCTTCAGTAGTGGATGACGGTCAATATGAACAGGCACTGGCCTAAAGTTGCAAAGACCTTCAACATGAATGAAGGCTCAATATTCGCCTTCCGCTTCAGCAGTTTTCCAGATGAGATGCTGAAAGAACATGCGGTGCCCCCATGTTTGGTTTTGGTAATTGATGACAATCTCTATGGACTAATGGTTGCCTTGAGTTATATTTGAAGGATTTGTCCATAGCATTTCTTGAAGTCCATGTGTTGGTTTCAAGGAGTTTATGTGGTGACCAAGGTGTTATTAAGGAATTATCCAAAGATTGGTCATGTGAGAGTAGAGCTTATTGCAAGCATGTCTTGAAGAAGAAGATTGTGTGATCATTCATGTTTACCTTCAAGACATCATCCAAATGAAGAGAGTTGGAAAGAGTCAAGGTTGATCAAGACTAAGTCAAGAGTGAATCAAGTTGATCAACACACAAAGCGCACAAGATGTACCGAGAGGGATCAAGCGATCCCATGGTGTGGTAAGCATTGTCAATTACGCTTTGTGTACTAACCCATGATCTTCGTGAGAGTTCTTTGTGGGGTTAGTTTGCGGTGTGCAAGTTCAAGTGAAGCATCATGAAGAGATCAAATGCTTGAAGCTTGCCGTCCATTGTGGCGACAATGGACTTGTGAAGATGTTGCGGTATGCAAGTTCAAGTGAAGCATCATGACGAGATAAAATGCTTGAAGCTTGCCGTCCATTGTGGTGACAATGGACTTGTGAAGATGTGCGGAAGAGTGGCTCACCCATAGTGGAGTATGGGGGAGCAATCAACTAGTCTTCATCGAGCCAACACAACCAAGAAAGGTGGTCCAACTTGAGGGAGTCAAGATCGTCATCATCTAGCTCAAGTGGACCATGTGCGAGGCAAAGGTTTGCTCTTGATAGGTTTTCTATTTTACCGGTCTCATGATGGTAGTTGGGAGACCGGGTTATAGGATCGATTGCCGTACTATCAAGGGGGGCTCTCGATGAGTAGCTTGATCGTATCGTTCATAGAGAGCTCAAACCATTGCATCCTTGCATCATCTTTGTTGGTTCTTGTTTGGTTCTTCTCTTTGTGAGTTTTGGAGCTTATGGTCATCTTGATGACAAGCTTGAGTTCATCGAAAACGGAGTTCACTCGCATCTTCTATGATGTTTTCGATGTTGGAGGTTATGCCGGTTCTTCTCGGTTGGAGGTTTCACTCCTCTATTTGTTGGCATACCTCCCCTGCCTCTTCTTACTATAACCAGTCGCTGTTTTGATGCTACTCATCGTCTTGTATCCAACAAGCTTGAGTTTGCTCAATTCGGAGCTCATATGAAGAAGTTATGGCAGTTCTAGTTTTCTCCATGCGGTAGTACCGCGGCCAGAGCGGCAGTACCGCTTATCGCCCCAAGCGGTAGTACCGCTGTCCAAAGCGGTAGTACCGCCTATGGCCATAAGCGGTAGTACGGCTACGGTTCCGCGCTGGTACCGCCTCGATTTTGGGTCTTGCATTTTTCGTGTCGAGTTTTGCAGTAGTTGCACGGCAGTAAGGCACGGCAGTTCCGCCTATAAGCGGTAGTACCGCCCCGATGGGCAGTAGTACCGCCTGTAAGCGGTAGTACCGCTCCGGTCGGCCGGTAGTACCGCTACTGCATTTTTGGTCCCGTGTTCTGCTCCTCCAGCGGTAGTACCGCTGGGGTGCGCGGTAGTACCGCTTATAAGCGGTACTACCGCCCCAAGGTTCATGTTTGGTTGCTCCTTTTCCCTGCTTCTTCCGCCAGAGCGGTAGTACCGCTCGTGGAGCGGTAGTACCGCTCGTGTGCGGGCTGAGCACATAACGGTTGGATTTTTCCCCTTCTATAAAAGGGGGTCTTCTTCCCCAATGAACCTTATCTTTTGAGCTCGTGTTCTTCCCCCATTGTTGACCTTCTTCGAGCTTGCTAACTCTCAATCCCTCCATGGATCCTTGCTAGTTTTTGAGGGAAAAGAGAGAGGAGATCTAGATCCACATTTCCACCAATCACTTTCTCCTCTATGTGAGGGGAACCCCTTGGATCTAGATCTTGGAGTTCTTGGTGTTCTCCTTCTTGTTCTTCCTCTCATTTTCCTCCCTAGCATTAGTTGCTTCGGTGGGATTTGAGAGAGAAGGACTTGGGCACTCCGTGTGACCTTGCCATTGCATTTGGTGCATCGGTTTGAGTTCTCCACGGTGATACGTGGAAGTTACAAGTTGAGAAGCTTATTACTCTTGGGTGCTTGGTGCCCTTGAGCTTGCTCCTCTTGGGTGCTTGGGCGCCCTAGACGGTTGGTGGTGTTCGGAGCTCAATCATTGTGGTGTAAAGCTCCGGGCAAGTGTCGGGGTCTCCAATTAGGTTGTGGAGATAGCCCCGAGCAATTTGACGGGTACCGGTGACCGCCCCCAAGGGTTGCCAAAGTGTACGGGTTCGGTGACCGCCCCCAAGGGTTGCCATTTGTACGGGTTCGGTGACTGCCCTCAAGGGTCCCTTAGTGGAATCACGGCATCTTGCATTGTGCGAGGGCGTGAGGAGATTACGGTGGACCTAGTGGCTTCTTGGGGAGCATTGTGCCTCCACACCGCTCCAAACGGAGATTAGCATCCGCAAGGGTGTGAACTTTGGGATACATCGTCGTCTCCGCGTGCCTCGGTTATCTCTTACCCGAACCCTTTACTTATGCACTTTACTTTGTGATAGCCATATTGTTTCTTGTCATATATCTTGCTATCACTTAGTTGTTTATCTTGCTTAGCATAAGTTGTTGGTGCACATAGGTGAGCCTAGTTGTTGTAGGTTTTTGTGCTTGTCAAATTAACCGCTAGGTTTATTCCGCATTTGTTCAAGCCTAAACCGTAATTATTTTAAAGCGCCTATTCACCCCCCCTCTAGGCGACATCCACGATCTTTCAGATGCATTTGTCAACACTACAAAAAATACACTTCCGTGATGATACGTGTTTGTCACAGTAGGTCACGTTTTTTGTCATGCATGTACATCCATGACGATTTTATGACAGAATCAAGATAGTCATACCTGTGCTGTCGTAGAAGTGTTCCATGACATTACCAAAATTATCATCACGGAAGTGTCCACTTCCATGACGATAAATCGCGCATCATAGAAGTGCTTTCGTCAAGGGTGACTGTTAGGGATATTACTGCTGGGCGTAAACTGGCCAGGAGAGGCCGGGTTATCTCTATAATGGATTATTATATCTGAAGCCCATGAAGATCCAGATGGAGGCGCTTTATGAAGGCCCAGGGCCCAAAGTTGGTTTAAAGGTCTGTAGATGTAAACCGTCATTGATATGTAAACTTGTGTTGTAAGATAGAAAGAGCAGAGACCGAGCCGGACACGTTTATGAGCCGGCCTCGGAATCCTGTAAACCGGCAGGCGTCAACCCGTGTATATAAGGGGACGACCCGGCGGCGGTTTAGGGACAACAAACAACAACTCGAGACCCAGGCAAAGTGTATTCGCTCCCTGGTCATCGAAACCCTAGAAATCCCACAACAACTGGATCGTAGGCTTTTACCTTCATCGCAAGGGGCCGAACCAGTATAAACTCTTTGTGTCCCTTGTCCGCTTTAACCCCTTTAAGCTAACCCGTTGCGATGGCTCCATGACTAAGTCCTTTCTCTAGGACATCTGCCGTGACACAACCACGACAGTTGGCGCCCACCGTGGGGCTATCGCACGATGGTTTCGAGTTCTTAGAGGGCAGCTTCGAAGGACTCAAGGGATACCCTGTGGGCCGGATGATCAAGAGTCGTCGCGGCAAGCTCTACATCGACGACGCAGGCTGGGGCCCTGAGGCCGGCTCAATCGAGTACGGGTACCGGGTCCCCTTCGGTGGCATACACGTTTTCATTAGCAAGATCGGCGAGCCGGGCCCTGAGCCGGACATCTGCACCGACATCATCGAGACGGCTCAGCGTGCGAGATCTGCCCGGGTTAAGCCTGTCATGAAGCGTGCCTTCGTGGGAGTCATCCACGGAGTGGAATCTGAGGATAGATCGGAATCTGGTGGTGAAACCGTCGTTTATTCCGGCGATGAGTCATCGACCGGAGAGACCGAGTCATTGTACCAGTTGCAAGATGGCCGGATTGGGGGCTGTTCCGATGGCGACAGTATTCCGGACCCCTTCGATCCGCCAAATCGGGTTGCGATCTTCATGGCCGGTACACAGCCAACACTCCACTCTTCGACCGCAGCGGCGGTGATTTCTGGATCAGCAGGAGCGACAGCGGCCGGGGTAGGAGGCCCCGTGCGACCGCTGGCTCAGGTTTTATCTGATTTATTTGACGCCTTGGCAGCACTGATGGCAGAGGTTAATCCGGCGAATCAAGATGAGCATAATGCGGAAATCGCGAAAGTGAAAGATTAGATAACCCATGCCAAGGCCGACCTGGCAGCCGAGGATACCAGGATGGCTGCGGAACGGGCCGCGTTGGATGCACAGGCTTACCGGCTTATGTTGGATCAGAGCGCGTCAAACAATGTTATGAGGAGAAGGTACTGGTCTCACCTACCACCGGTTTATGAGGCCAAGAACCTCTTTAATACCCCAGGAGCGGGGACCAGTAATCCGCCGGTGGTAAACCGGGTGAAGGCACCTAGAACGGGGGCGCCGGTTCAGCCACGTCCGATTGATCCGCCTCGTCAGAACAACGTTTTGTCACAACACGTCCCAACACCACTGGGTCATTACTCTAACCCGATGGATAACATTGTCGCTGCCACTTCACGACTGGCTGCCCTCCCGATCGAAGGCGAGTCCCCAGTAGCGGTCGAGACACGATGAGCTATGGAGCTCCTTCAGACAGCTTTGACTCAGCAGCAGCCTTATTCATATAGCCGCGAAAGGATCCATTCTACACCCCGCCCAAGCCGGAGTTACAGCAGGCATATCGATGAACCGGCCATATCAAGCAGCACGCGAAACCGTAATCTGCCCCGTGGCCATAACCCGGCGGGTGGCGATGGTGATGCTCAGGATGTGGTGGATCGTGCTAGGGCACGTCGAGAGGCCGAGTTAGCGGCGCAACATGGAGCTCGCCAACTTACTCCAGTTCGTCCAACCACATCGGTGGAACCAGGGGTTACTTCAAGCTCTTTGGGAGTGCCGTGTCTCGTCCGAGCGCTGCGCAACGTGTGCCTGCCCAAGGACTTCAAGGGCCCATGTAAAGTGCCGAATTACACCGCCGATTTATCCCCCGAGTCATGGGTTGAAAGCTATGATATGGCAATGGAGATGCTGGATGTGGACGATGCAGCGTGTGCTAAATACTTCACCATGATGCTGGTGGGGACAACCCGCACTTGGCTGAAGAACTTGCCGGCTAACTCCATTGGGTCATGGGCCGAATTAAGGGCCCGGTTTATCCAGAATTTCAAGGATACATGCAAGCAGCCCATGTCAATTGTGGACTTAGCTGCCTGTGTCCAGGAGGAAGGAGAATCAACAACCCGTTGGGTGCGTCGGGTTTCGGAGATTTTGCATTCATCGGACCGCATCAACGGTGATACAACAGTTTTGACATTGGAAGGCAATTGCCGGTTCACACCTCTGAAGTTGAAGTTGGGACGGCTCAAACGTCATTGTAATGACATGGGAACACTTATGGCAGCTTTGGTAAAGTATGCCGACTCTGATAGTACCAAGGGCCCCGAGTCTGACGATGACAAGACAGGGAAGGGAAAGAAGAGCGGCAACACCAAGGGGCAACAGCATAACCCGGTGGGTTGTGGAAACAGCGGTAAGCGTAAGGCAGATAACAGTTTAGATTTTGTGGCTAATACCAACACGCAGGACAAGGGCCAGCGGCGTAAGGGTAAACCGCCCCAGCATGGTGGAGGACCAAGTCCTAATCCGGAGCGCCTGTCTTATCTGTTAAACCAGCCTTGCCCAAAGCATGGGACGCAGGACAAACTGTCCACGCACCTCTGGAAGGATTGTTATATTATGCAGGAGTTCAAAAACTCCGACTTTTTTCGGTATGATCACAGACCAGGCGGCGGTTCAGGCCCTGGATCTCATGGGCTGGGTTACGGTGGAGGCAATTCCGGTTCAGGTTTTCACGGTAATCAGAGCGGACATGGCAATCAGGGCAACCAAGGTGGTTATAATCATCAGGGGAGTCAGCAGCAACAACAGCAGTCGGGTTATCAGAGCAACCCGAAGTAGTTGAATAGTGGGCAGTATCATGTTTTCACCACTAGTCTATGCAAGCGCGATCAGAAGCTTCATAAAAGGGCAGTGAATTCCGTTGAACCGGCGGTGCCCTGTTACTTGCGCTGGTCTGAGCAGCCGATCGCGTGGAGTAGAGAGGATCATCCACCCCGGGTTGATAATCCGGGTCATCTGGCATTAGTGGTGGCGCCTCAGGTTGGAGCTTATAAGTTCACTAAGGTACTCATGGATGGGGGGAGTAGTATCAATATCCTTTATTATGAAACCTTCCGTCGCATGGGGTTAACAGATAAAAATTTTAAACCGTCCAACACGGTTTTCCACAGTGTGGTGCCTGGTAAATCAGCGTATCCAGTTGGTAAGATAGCTCTGGAGGTGGCTTTTGGAGATGAGCATGACTCGAGGTCAGAGACATTGACTTTTGAAGTGGTGAAAATCAAGAGCCCGTATCATGCCCTGTTTGGACGACTGGCTTATGCTAAGTTCATGGCGAGGCCCTGTTATGTCTATCTGCAACCCAAGATGCCGGGCCATAAAGGGACCATCACGGTCCATGGGAGCTGCAAGATCGCTTTAGAATGTGAAGAAGGTGATGTGGCTTATGCTGAGTCGGTTTGCGCGATAGAAGAGTTGAAGTTCTATAAGGACAATGTTGATCCGGCGGATATGACTTCTTTGAAAAAGCCAACTACAGAGCATGATCTGGCCTTGAAGTTTAAATCGGCTGATGAGACTAAGCTTGTCGATTTCGTTCCTGGCGATTCATCCAAGCAATTTAGCATCAGCGCTAACTTGGATCCAAAATAGGAAAGCGCGCTCATTGAGTTCATCCGTGAGAATCGGGACATCTTTGCGTGGAAACCTTCTGACATGCCAGGTGTACCGAGAGAACTCGCTGAGCACACTCACAATGTCGATCCCAAGTATAAACCGGTCAAGCAGTTTCTTCGCCGGTTCAATGAAGAAAGACGCAAGGCTATTGGTGAGGAGGTAGCCAGGTTCTTGGCGGCTGGATTCATCGTTGAAGTATTTCATCCTGAATGGTTGGCTAATCCGGTGCTGGTACTTAAGAAGAACGGCACTTGGCATATGTGTGTGGACTACATAGATCTCAACAAGGCCTGTCCAGTAGACCCTTTTGCCCTCCCTCGTATTGATCAAATCATTGATGCTACGACGGGTTGTGAGCGTTTGAGTTTTCTGGATGTGTATTCTGGGTACCATGAGATCAAAATGGCAATTAAGGACCAGGAGAAGACAATGTTTATAACTCCTTTTGGAGCCTTCTGCTATGTACCTATGCCTTTTGGGCTTAAGAGTGCCCAGGCGACTTACCAGCGCTGTGTGCAGAATTGTCTTCATGATTAGATCGGCCGCAATGTTCATGCTTATGTGGATGATATTGTGGTGAAATCCAGAAAGAAGGAGACATTGATAGATGACTTGAAGGAGACCTTTGATAAACTCCGGGTTTATAAAATGATGCTTAATCCGGCCAAGTGTGTCTTTGGTGCACCAGCAGGCAAACTCTTGGGCTTTTTGGTGTCTAACAGGGGCATTGAAGCTAATCCGGAAAAAAAAATCAAGGCTATAACTTCTTTGGCTAAACCGAAGTGTATCAACGATGTTCAACGCCTGGCGGGCCGGATTGCCGCATTGAGCCGTTTTGTGAGTCGCCTTGGTGAGAAGGCCATCCCTCTATATCAGATGCTGAAGAAGACGGATAATTTCGTCAGGAGCGACGCCGCCAATGAAGCGTTTGAAGACTTAAAGCGCCAGCTAGCCGAACCGCCTGTCCTTACTGCTCCTATTGATAAAGAGCGTTTGCTATTATATGTGGTTGCTAATGCCCGGGCTGTCAGTGTGGCTATTGTGGTGGAGCGCAAGGAGGCCGGAAAGGAGTATCCGGTTCAACAGCCAGTTTATTACATCAGTGAGGTACTTATTGAGTCCAAACAAAGGTACCCGCATTGGCAGAAGCTGGTGTATGGAGTTTTTATGGCCAGCCGAAAGCTTAAGCAATATTTCTAGGGTCATCCCATCACTGTGGTCAGTTCTGCTCCTTTGGGGGATATAATCCAGAACAGGGAAGCGACTGGCCGGATTGCCAAGTGGGCTATTGAGCTTGGGCCTCATGGGTTGAAGTATAGGCCCCGAACGGCGATCAAATCTCAGTCACTTGTAGATTTTATCAATGACTGGACAGAATTATAGGCGCCAGAAGAGAAGCCAGATCATACCTATTGGACTATTCATTTTGATGGGTCCAGGCAATTGGAGGGCTCGGGGGCTGGAGTTGTATTAACTTCGCCACGAGGTGATAAGTTTTGTTATGTTCTCCATTAAATGTTCCCTTGCACTAACAATGCAACTGAATATGAGGCTTTAATCCATGGTCTTCGGATGGCTAAAGAGATGAATCTAAGCCGAGTTAAGTGCTTCGGTGACTCGGACCTGGTGGCTCAACAAGTCTCTGGTACTTGGGATTCCAAGGACCGACTCATGGAAGCTTATCGTCAAGAGGTGGATATTGTTGCAGGTCACTTCAAAGGTTAGCAGGTCGATCATGTGGACCAGCGGAAGAATGAAGCGGCGGACGCTTTAAGCCGCTTGGGTTCCCAACGTAAACCGGTTCCACACAATGTCTTCCTGGATGTGCAGCATAATCCGTCCGTCAAGCTCCTTGGCGAAGAGGATTTGGCTGTTCCTGATCCGGCGGCTCAATTGGTGGCGGCTCTTCGTGTTATCCCGGATTGGACAGTTCCATATTTGGCGTATATGAACCGGGGTGAGTTACCAGAGGATGAAACTTCGGCCAGGCAGATAATCCGGCGGTCCAAGTCCATGACTATAATCAATGGAGAGTTGCATCATTGCAGTGTGACAGGGGCGTTTCAGCGTTGTGTGTCTCCTGAAGAAGGCCGTGAAATTTTGCGTGAGATCCACGAAGGAGATTGTGGTCACCACGCCGGTTCAAAATCTCTGGTGGCCAAGGCATTTCGTCACGGTTTCTATTGGCTGACGGCTCATGCTGATGCTGAGGATTTGGTCAAGAGGTGTGATGGATGTCAAAAGTTCTCACGACGCGCTCATGTGCCGGCTCAAGAGTTGAGGATGATTCCAATCACTTGGCCGTTTGCGACTTGGGGGCTAGATATGGTTGGGCCTTTTAAGAGATCTAAGGATAAGAAGACCCACCTGTTGGTGGCAGTTGACAAGTTCACTAAGTGGGTGGAGGCAGAGCCAGTCAGTAAGTGTGATGCAGCTACGGCGGTTCAATTTATCAAGAAGGTGATTTTTCCAGTTTGGCTTTCCACATAGCATTATAACTGACAATGGTACCAATCTGTCCAAAGGTGCTATGAAGGAGTTCTGTCAACGTGAGCACATCCGGCTAGACGTATCATCCGTGGCTCACCCCCAGTCTAATGGTCAAGCGGAGAGAGCCAATCAAGAGATCTTGAGAGGCATCAAGCCCCGGCTGTCCTTTGCAACGGACGCCGGGTTGTTGGGTGGAGGAGTTACCTTCTGTGTTATGGAGCATCAACACCACGCCCAACAGATCCACGGGTTACACACCTTTTTTCATGGTTTATGGAGCGGGGGCGGTTCTCCCTAGTGACATCCGTCATGACTCGCCTCGTGTGGCGGCATATGTTGAAGCTGATAATGAGAAGGCACGACAGGAAGCACTTGACCTGTTGGACGAGGAGCGTGACATTGCAGTAGCCCGTTCGGTGATTTATCAGCAAGATCTGCGTCGTTATCACAACCGCTGGGTTAGAACCAGAACTTTTCAAGAAGGCGATCTGGTGCTCCGACTCATCCAAGATCAGACAGATATGCACAAGTCATCCCCACCTTGGGAAGGACCCTTTGTGGTCAGCAAGAATCTGCATAACGGGTCATACTACCTTATAGATGTTGGAGAGCACAAATACTCACGTAAATCGGAGGAGGAGACCCACCGGCCGTGGAATATCGCTCATCTTCGGCCTTACTATACCTGAGCCATAGGCTCTACTTATGTACATGGTTATGACAATGTATATATTATGATCAATATAATAAACCGGAGCCTCAGCTAAAGCGGGGTATCTGTTGTTTTTCTTATATCATGTGTGGTTACATGGGGGCTTCTGTTCATAAAGCGGCGCCCGGTTTACACCTTGATTCAGCTTATAAAGCTTTATATAAAAATCACTTGGGGGCTTGGTTGTATTTGAACCATAGCTACACCTCTTGATCGGCGCAAAGCCACCAGAAAAATCACTTGGGGGCTTGGTCGTATTCGAACCATAGTCACACCTCTTGATCGGTTCAAAGCCAAATTACTTCGGGGCCAAAGAGAGTGTTGTAAAAGAACAGCTCAAACATAGGCACCCACCGAGCACAGCTCCAAATATTGCTTGGGGATTCTTTGCTATCGCAATGAACAAAGAATCTACACTTGTAATAGGCTATCAAGCCATGGCTTGGAAGCCTGGTGTATACACCTAAAACCCCGGGTTAGCCTGCCTTTTTAAGTAAGTCACTCCGTCCAGGTAAACCTGGTATGACCCGCCGAACTTCGACAAGTCAATCTGATGAGACCCTGCACTTGTCAAAGTTAAAACGATGATTGGTGAAGGATTGAGGACCATCTTAAAAGGCTTTGTGAAATGGTTTAACTCAGTGGCCTGGCAGCCCATGAAAAGCCTCGAATTTGGGGCCTGGCAGCCCGTGAAAAGCCTCGACTACAAGTTTTTTCGTATGCTTTTTTGCCAAGTTTTTTCTCTTTCGATAACATTTATAATGTTCTGATAAACCGGCGTTCATTAAACCCGGCTTGACTTTCAACTACAAGTTGTCAGTATACGATCAGTCATAATCCGGAGATTATTAACCCGGTCTGGTTTTGGCTATAAGTCGCCAGAATTGAATATGGATAAACCGGTGTTTTTCACAACCCGGAACGATTTTATCATAAACTAGTGTAATATGACAGGAGTTATTATTATTCCAGATTAGGGTGATCACCCTCATCACAACAGTTGGTCAGCCAACATTATGACTCAAGGTCACAGGTATCCATGATTTTCATATTTGATTATCTTTTAACAGCCTTGGTTATAAACCCTGGCTATATATCTGGGCATCATGACCCGTACGGCGGTAAACCTCCAGGACACTATCTACTTTTTGTGTGCAGGAATAGCTTGAGTAAATCGCTACAAATTATGAGCATCATATATCTTAAGCATGGCGGATTAACAAGTGTCAGGCACAAATAAATATGCATGATGGCATAGCATACCAAGCGTTTTAACTAGCCTATTACAAGGCGTTTCAGTGCCAAAAGGATAATTGTTTTCTCGAAAAGCATTGCAGCACGTGGAAGTTTAAATCGGCCTCCAGATCATGATTCGTCACTAGCTTGACCTGACGGCTGCGGATCATCTTGCACCGGTTCATCCTCTTCGTCTCTACCCAGCGGCTGGAAGTCAATAGTTGCCCAGTCGATCCCAGTTAGGGCTTGGAACACAACTTCGTCGCTTATAAGGGTGGACGGTTCAATGTCAGGGGGATAAGTGTGCTTACGAATTGGCGGGATGAGATTTTGAACCTCAGGAGTTGGTGCGGCAACCCGTTTGTTGTTGACATCATAACTTGCCTGATAATGTGAAAGATCAGCTTCTTCAGCTAATTGGCAAGCCAGTGGACGTACTTCCCGATTTATGGCTCGGAGGTCATCATTGCCAAATTCTGACCCGTCTTCTTTTAAGCTCGGATAGCCTTTGTTGACATCTTCCGGATCAAGATCGGGCACCCATGCTGTTGCCCGGGTTAGCGCGGTCAGAGCACCAGCTCTTGTAGCAGATCTCTTTAACTCTTCTACCCGGGCAAGCAGCATTGACAGCCTTTCTAAGGTCTCCTTGATTAAAGTTGGGGCGGCTTGTTGTGAGAAGCGGTGCAGATAATCCGTTGTGCACCGGTATATAACTGCTCTATAAGAGTATAGGCAGCCTTCAGCTTCTTCTGTACATCAGAGCCTAGATGACTAATGCGAGTTCCTGCATCATTACAAACATCAGTGAACCGGCAATGTATGGGATGATATGTTGAAAACTTAAAGCAAGGATGTTTACCAAACACAGCAGCCGTCAGGGCATGTATCTGCCGCTTTACGCCAGTCAGCTCATCTACTACCGGTTTAAGAGCTGCTTCTGCGTCCTCGGTTCTTTTTTGAAAAGCGGATTTTTCAGTGTCCCAATCCGCCCGCTCCTTGTTGAAACTCTCCTTTAGCTTTTCCATAGCGGCTAAAACGCTGGTCAGCTCATCCTTTGCCTTGTAGGTTTCGGCTTGCTGGGACTTGATGTTTTCTTGCAGATCGGCGGTTTGAGATTCCTATTTGCTCAGCTCAGCCTATAAGAAACATACATATTATGAGTTGATGGTACATATTTGAAGTACCAAGCACATAACAAGTTATGCACCTGATACTTGGGGGCTAATGCATATTTGCTTGTTCTCGGAAATTTCTACAAGTCCCAAGCACAATACAAGTATTACTCTTGGCACTTGGGGGCTAATGCATATTTGCTTGTTCTCGGAAATTTCTACAAGTCCCAAGCACAATACAAGTATTACTCTTGGCACTTGGGGGCCAATGTATGTTTGTTGAAAATACTGATATGGGAATTCTTTTAAAATCCCGGTTCATCTTTATAAAGTTACACCGGTCCCTGGAGGCTAAGCATGTACAATTAAGTTATTACTAAGTCCCGATCTGGATTGATATCATAAACCGTCACTTGGGGGCTACTGGAGTTGATATTTGGAATTAAAAAGAGAAACAGTTATGCAGAGTTGAGCATTAGTTACCTCGTATCGCTCTTTCATCAAGTTTACCAAACCGGCTTCATAGTCGCGACTGGTGTACAGATGGTTCAAGAAGCCAGAGTGAATGTCTTGAGCATTGAGATGGGCATAGTTTGACAAATCGGCATTCCACTTGCCTTTGCCGATAGCAGAAAGCTCGTCCTTGGCGGTATGCTTTGATAAAGCGACAGGATTGCCAGGAGTGGTGTGGCCAATGCCAGTAATCATAATACCATCTTTTTCACCATCAGCGGCCTTCACAGGAGTTGATGGTTTGTCAGCGGCTTCAGTTGGACTTGCCGGTTTATCAGTGTCGCAGACTGGATTAGTCGGTTCATCGGACTGGCCCATTGGATCAATTTCCACTTGATCAGCAACAAAGTCATGATCCTGCGGTGGCGGGTCATTAAGTATGGCGTCAGCATTTTCCGGATCTGGAGTCTTCTCCGGTTCAACAGTTGTGTTGTCGTCAGCCGGTTTATTTAACCGGGCCTTCTTACTGGGTCTGGGTTTAGCACTGAGAAGAACAGATATAAAAGATCAGTAAAGTATGAAAAAATAACACATCAAGGATAAAATCAAGTGCATAGCTCACCCAGGAACTGTCTTGAGGGTTGGAAGTTGTGTGGCTGTTGACTCGCCAGAAGAGGAGTGAGGTGTTCCCTGATAATTCAAATCAGATGGATTAAGAGGCTGTCGGAAACAACCCGCCTTGGGGCAAGAAGTGTCAAGAGTATAAGAGACCTCTGATTGGTCTTTCCGAACCGGAGTGTTCGGTAAATCGGCGGAGGTAACTACCTGGCCGCTGTGTCGGGTTGTGCGGCGAGCTTCGTGTTGCTGCATCTTCAAAAGAAAGTTTGGGTCCAAGTAAGCAAGGGGGTGAGAAAATTTTACTTTCCGGTTTGCTCGACGGATTTTTGATGTTGGGAGAGGATCTGAATCGAAGGGAAGAATGATTACCTCTACGTCATCAGCTTGACTGCCTTCAACGTCGTCCTGATAATAGTCATTGTCAATGAGGTGTATGAAAAATGAACCAAGAGAGTCAAGTTCTGTCACGACCGGTTTTTCAATAAAATATTTATTGAGAGACCAATCCCTTTTACGGACCAGTAAAGAAGAATTCCTTCTCACTGGTAGACAATATCTTGGTCACAGAAGAAAAATACCAGGAGTACTGAATATAATACAAGGTTGAGCGGAGACTGCTCAACAATTTATTACATGTACGCCGATAAAACATAACGGCGGATAGGGTGCCATAACTACTAACTCACGATAACAACGGTGGTGGAAATATCACCGCGAAGTGGGTGATATGACTCCTGAAAACTACAGCTCTTCGAGCGTCGGAGTGAGGCTCGAGGAGACTTATTGCGGGTGGCGGAAGCATATATGATACAAGTGACCAATATCCGGGATCGCACGGGACTGACTGGGATTCCTCTAGGCGTCGGACTCACTATCAAACTCTTCATCCAAGAGATCACCTTCGTCAACATCTGGCCAAATCAACAAGCCAGGTGAGTACTATGAAAGTACTCGCAAGACAGTTCGGACATAAGATATAACAAATGTAAACATGAAGCATATGAACAGATTAACAAGTGCATTCAGACATAGAGATAATGATGCATTGGAAAATAACAGAGAAGTCGGGCGGTAGTCCTCCCGAAATCCCAAAATAAATACTGGGTGCCAAACGAGGGTCTGAATGACTCCTCGAGAGGAAACTGCAAGAATAATAATACCGGTGCCAAACGAGGGTCTGAATGACTCCTCGAGAGGAAACTGCAAGAATAATAATACCGGTGCCAAACGAGGGTCTGAATGATTCCTCGAGAGGAAACTGCAAGAATAATAATACCAGTGCCAAACGAGGGTCTGAATGACTCCTCGAGAGGAAACTGCAAGAATAATAATACCGGTGCCAAACGAGGGTCTGAATGACTCCTCGAGAGGAAACTGCAAGAATAATAATGCCGCAGTCGGGCGTCGGTGCGACACCACATAAAGGGCTTATAACAGAAAAAGGAAGACAATGCGTGCCACAGTCGGACGTCTGAGCGACATCACATAAAGGGCTTATATTGAAAGTAAGAGACAAACATGCCACAGTCGGACGTGTGAGCGACATCACATAAAGGGCTTATATTCATAACATAGTAACTCATAAATCTTAAATCATATCAAGAGAGTAATCAGACATGAGATAAACAACCGGGTTAGTCCATCCACAGGAATAACGTTCAGCTAAGTTTACCACTCATGCTCGCTTACCGGAAAGAAGAATATACCACGAGGTTACGACATAGACATGGATACGCTGATCACGTTACTGGACCATGGATACGATGACTCGGAAGGATTTGACTCTGCAGAGTTTGTACTTTAACCACAGCCAACGGATTTCAGTAGCCACGGGGACTAGTTCCGTTTACGGTGTTTTGGAAGAAACACATCTAACCAGTACACTCCCATTCAACATTCCGAAGCCAGGAATCACCCTCGGCAACGTTCAAGAAAAACCTTGAGACGGGGGGGGGGGCTACAACCTCGCGTAGCATGGGATCAAATTTCTATACGCGCGCTCTAAGGGGTGCCCCCCTCTCGGTCCCAACCGGAAACACCCATGCCCCCTTTCTGGATGACTGGCTTTAATCTAGGGCCATGGAACCATCATCCCGGCCCCTCTGTTTGGTGTGTACACGGAAAGAGGTTACCAACTTACTAAACCGCATTCTGGCAGAAAACAAGTGGTAGCACGGAAGGGGAAGGACGATAACGTGACTCCGTCCACGTTAACGTCGGAAATTGTCGGATGACGCAGGGCTGGCATGCTACAAAAGTACCACCTTGCTGCCCTTCATGTCACCACATGATTAGGCCATCTCTCATCAGAGATCATCGCAACTTTGGAACACACGGGTAGTTGCCTCACAAGCAACGAGATACTCACCGATACTCATATGCCACGCACAACCTTTCACGCAAACATGCAAAACACCTATCATATCAAAGGTTCAAACATGCTTGCCTGGTTCGGAGAAGTCGGAGTCTAGCTCGGCAAAGTTCGCGGCTCCGTCACCTCTCCCGGAACCTACGGTATAGCGAAAAATGCATACTAACGTGAAAACCAACGCGTGCATAAAAGTTGTTCCAAAAATTTTCCAAATAAATCCCATAAAAAACTAGACAAAATTATAAGACTGTCAGAAAAAGAATCACTCAAAAATCACTTTTTATTAAAAAGTTATAAGGGTTTCTGTGCAGGGACTCATTTGTAATGAAACAGAAAAGTTCCAGGGGCTAAACTGAGAAAACAGAAAACGCTTCGGAAAGAAACGCGCCAGCTCAAAGAGAAAGCGTATTTGCCCGAAGGCGCCAACAGAAAACGTTTCGAGGGAGAAGAGAATAGAGGCTGACAGGGGGGTCCACATGTCAGGTTTAAAAAGTTCGCCGGCGCCCGAAGACTGCGGTGGTCGCCGGCGTCGAACCACGGCGAGACAGGGAGATCGGAGTGTACCAAGAGCTTCAGCGTGTCCTTCCGCGTCGGGGGGTGGTGGACTCGAGCGTCGGAGAGCACCACGTCGACGGCGACACTTTCTCCGGCGGACGGCGGCTCGGGTGATGGTGGAGAACTCCGGTGGGTGCTGCAAGCTCCGAATTGAAGCGCGGGTCAGAAGAGTGGATGCATAGGGAAGCTACTGGCAAGGGTTGAAGGGTGGAGGTGCACGCACGGGAGCGAATCGAGCTGGATCCCGTGGCGGGTCGCGGCGGCCGGAGTCGGGGAAGAAAGCTCCCTCGGGGCTCTTCCAGTGGCTTGGTGTGGTCTAGGTGGAGTGCAGAGGTGGTGTGGGTTCGAGTTGAAGCTCGGGGCCTCTATTTATAGGCGGATCGAGGGGGTGGCCGTGAACGGAGAATCTTCGGCGAGCAATTACGGCGAGGCAGTGGATTGGCAGGGGGTTTAGGTGGCCAGGCAGCATCAGTGGGAGTTACTGGTCCCGTTCCCCCGCTAATCCCGGTCGGTCTTGGCGTAATGGCGCCGGTCCACGGTGGGGTGGCCGCACGGGCATGACGGCGGCAGAGAGCGCGCTCCGTGCCCAGCGGTTCACGACGAGGGTGGCAGCGCGCACTGGGGAGTGGGTGGCCACGTGGCGGCCTCCAGTGGCTTGGGCGGCGCTGGGTGGCGCCGTCTGCGCTGCGCCTCTCTCTGGCGGCCGCAAAGCCGCCGCTGGCGTCAGTCACGGGGCGGCGCACCTCCTCCAGCTCGTCGCCGACGCCCGCAAGCATCCAGGCGCTCGGGCGGTGCAGAGGACAAGGGGGAGGGGACAGGAAACACGGCGACGCCGAGGCACTGGCGAGATCGACTACGGACACTGAAGAAACGACAGCAACACTGAACTGTTCTCTGAATTTGACTGAACCTGATTTTGACAATGCTCTGCAGGTGTTCGATAGAATGATTTGGCAAGGAGAAATTTTTTCCTGGGGCTGGGACTTGGTGAGGTGACCTCTCAATGCACCCAGGGGTTGCCTGATTTTTCTCAGAATTTTTGGAGAAGGATTTGAATGAATTTCATCAAATTTGGCAAATCTGGTCCAAACTTGCAGCAAGTATAGTTTGAAAATTTTGAACTGAAGACCAGTGGATCTTCGTGGATCTTGGTTGAGGGCTCAAAGGACTAGGAAGAGAAATTGGTTTGAGGGCAAAAATCAAAACAGAAATGGTAGCTCCTTTGTAAATCTCCAAGGGCTAGAATAGAAGGCAGAAATTGTTTTGATAAGATTTAAATGGAAATAATCATATGGGGAGGTTCAACTTGCTGGATTTGATGCAAATCATGATCCAAAGATGAGGGAAGGTTTAGGAGAGTGGATTTGCACTAAGGTCATGGCATGAGAGATTTGTTGAAAGTGGTAGAGGGTTATTCCAAAAGCTATAGAGTATTTTCAAAGAAATTTTCAAAAGACATTTTTCCCAAGTGAAAATCATTTTGGTTTGAGTCCAAAATAAAAAGCAAGAACCTCCAAGACCCAAAACAAGTCTTGGGTGAATCCAAATAAAACTCTTGCCATGAAAACAAATATTTTGAAAGGGAGGGTCTTTTGAAGAAATTTTTTAAATCACCTCCCTCAAGTCAAGTAAATTTTTTGGAAAATCCAAATGAAATTGTGGGTGTCACAAGTTCTACCCCCTTAGGAAAAATCTCGTCCTCGAGATTTCAGCTGATGCTCGAATAGATATGGATGCTCTGCCTGGAGAAAATCTTCCCTTTCCCATGTTGCTTCATCCTCAGTGTGATTGCTCCACTGAACTTTGAAATTTTTTGTTGTTTTCTGACGGGTCCTCCATTCAGACACTTCCAATATCTTTACTGGTCTTTCTCTGTAGGTGAGGTCTGGTTGTACATCGATGCTCTCATGGGATACATGCTTCTCTGGGTTACTCACACATTTTCTCAATTGTGAGACGTGGAATACGTCATGGACGTCTGACAGCTCCTTGGGTCTGAATGAGTCCTCGAGAGGAAACTCCAAGAATAATAATGCCGCAGTCGGGCGTCGGGGCGACACCACATAAAGGGCTTATAAAAGAAAAAGGAAGACAATGTGTGCCACAGTCGGACGTCTGAGCGACATCACATAAAGGGCTTATATTCATAACATAGTAACTCATAAATCTTAAATCATATCAAGAGAGTAATCAGACATGAGATAAACAACCGGGTTAGTCCATCCACAGGAATAACGTTCAGCTAAGTTTACTACTGATGCTCGCTTACCGGAAAGAAGAATATACCACGAGGTTATGACATAGACATGGATACGCTGATCACGTTACTGGACCATGGATATGATGACTCGGAAGGATTTGACTCTGCAGAGTTTGTACTTTAACCACAGCCAACGGATTTCAGTAGCCACGGGGACTAGTTCCGTTTACGGTGTTTTGGAAGAAACACATCTAACCAGTACACACCCATTCAACATTTCGAAGCCAGGAATCACCCTCGGCAACGTTCAAGAAAGACCTTGAGACGGGGAGGCTACAACCTCGCGTAGCATGGGATCAAATTTCTATACGCGCGCTCTAAGGGGTGCCCCCCTCTCGGTCCCAACCGGAAACACCCACGCCCCCTGACCGGATGACTGGCTTTAATCCAGGGCCATGGAACCATCATCCCGACCCCTCTGTTTGGTGTGTACACGGAAAGAGGTTACCAACTTACTAAACCACATTCTGGCAGAAAACAAGTGGTAGCACGAAAGGGGAAGGACGATAACGTGACTCCGTCCACGTTAACGTCGGAAATTGTCGGATGACGCAAGGCTGGCATGCTACAACAGTACCACCTTGCTGCCCTTCATGTCACCACATGATTAGGCCATCTCTCATCAGAGATCATCGCAACTTTGGAACACACGGGTAGTTGCCTCACAAGCAACGAGATACTCACCGATACTCATATGCCACGCACAACCTTTCACACAAACATGCAAAACACCTATCATATCAAAGGTTCAAACATGCTTGCCTGGTTCGGAGAAGTCGGAGTCTAGCTCGGCGAAGTTCGCGGCTCCGTCACCTCTCCCGGAACCTACGGTATAGCGAAAAATGCATACTAACGTGAAAACCAACGCGTGCATAAAAGTTGTTCCAAAAATTTTCCAAATAAATCCCATAAAAAACTAGACAAAATTATAAGACTGTCAGAAAAAGAATCACTCAAAAATCACTTTTTATTAAAAAGTTATAAGGGTTTCTGTCCAGGGACTCATTTGTAATGAAACAGAAAAGTTCCAGGGGCTAAACTGAGAAAACAGAAAACGCTTCGGAAAGAAACACGCCAGCTCAAAGAGAAAGCGTATTTGCCCGAAGGCGCCAACAGAAAACGTTTCGAGGGAGAAGAGAATAGAGGCTGACAGGGGGGGTCCACATGTCAGGTTTAAAAAGTTCGCCGGCGCCCGAAGACTGCGGTGGTCGCCGGCGTCGAACCACGGTGAGACCAGGAGATCGGAGTGTACCAAGAGCTTCAGCGTGTCCTTCCGCGTCGGGGGGTGGTGGACTCGAGCGTCGGAGAGCACCACGTCGACGGCGACACTTTCTCCGCCGGACGGCGGCTCGGGTGATGGTGGAGAACTCCGGTGGGTGCTGCAAGCTCCGAATTGAAGCGCGGGTCAGAAGAGTGGATGCATAGGGAAGCTACTGGCAAGGGTTGAAGGGTGGAGGTGCACGCACGGGAGCGAATTGAGCTGGATCCCGTGGCGGGTCGCGGCGGCCGGAGTCGGGGAACAAAGCTCCCTCGGGGCTCTTCCAGTGGCTTGGTGTGGTCTAGGTGGAGTGCAGAGGTGGTGTGGGTTCGAGTTGAAGCTCGGGGCCTCTATTTATAGGCGGATCGAGGGGGTGGCCGTGAACGGAGAATCTCCGACGAGCAATTACGGCGAGGCAGTGGATTGGCAGGGGGTTTAGGTGGCCAGGCAGCATCAGTGGGAGTTACTGGTCCCGTTCCCCCGCTAATCCCGGTCGGTCTTGGCGTAATGGCGCCGGTCCACGGTGGGGTGGCCGCACGGGCACGATGGCGGCAGAGAGCGCGCTCCGCGCCCAGCGGTTCACGACGAGGGTGGCAGCGCGCACTGGGGAGTGGGTGGCCACGCGGCGGCCTCCGGTGGCTTGGGCGGCGCTGGGTGGCGCCGTCTGCGCTGTGCCTCTCTCTGGCGGCCGCAAAGCCGCCGCTGGCGTCGGTCACGGGGCGACGCACCTCCTCAAGCTCGTCGCCGACGCCCGCAAGCATCCAGGTGCTCGTGCGGTGCAGAGGACAAGGGGGAGGGGACAGGAAACACGGCGACGCCGAGGCACTGGCGAGATCGACTACGGACACTGAAGAAACGACAGCAGCACTGAACTGTTCTCTGAATTTGACTGAACCTGATTTTGACAATGCTCTGCAGGTGTTCGACAGAATGATTTGGCAAGGAGAAAATTTTTCCTGGGGCTGGGACTTGGTGAGGTGACCTCTCAATGCACCCAGGGGTTGCCTGATTTTTCTCAGAATTTTTGGAGAAGGATTTGAATGAATTTCATCAAATTTGGCAAATCTGGTCCAAACTTGCAGCAAGTATAGTTTGAAAATTTTGAACTGAAGACCAGTGGATCTTCGTGGATCTTGGTTGAGGGCTCAAAGGACTAGGAAGAGAAATTGGTTTGAGGGCAAAAATCAAACAGAAATGGTAGCTCCTTTGTAAATCTCCAAGGGCTAGAATAGAAGGCAGAAATTGTTTTGATAAGATTTAAATGGAAATAATCATATGGGGAGGTTCAACTTGCTGGATTTGATGCAAATCATGATCCAAAGATGAGGGAAGGTTTAGGAGAGTGGATTTGCACTAAGGTATGGCATGAGAGATTTGTTGAAAGTGGTAGAGGGTTATTCCAAAAGCTATAGAGTATTTTCAAAAGACATTTTTCCCAAGTGAAAAGCATTTTGGTTTGAGTCCAAAATAAAAAGCAAGAACCTCCAAGACCCAAAACAAGTCTTGGGTGAATCCAAATAAAACTCTTGCCATGAAAACAAATATTTTGAAAGGGAGGGTCTTTTGAAGAAATTTTTTAAATCACCTCCCTCAAGTCAAGTAAATTTTTTGGAAAATCCAAATGAAATTGTGGGTGTCACAACACCTACCCCCTTAGGAACAATCTCGTCCTCGAGATTTCAGCTGATCCTCGAATAGATATGGATACTCTGCCTGGAGAAAATCTTCCCTTTCCCATGTTGCTTCATCCTCAGTGTGATTGCTCCACTGAACTTTGAAATTTTTTGTTGTTTTCTGACGGGTCCTCCGTTCAGACACTTCCAATATCTTTACTGGTCTTTCTCTGTAGGTGAGGTCTGGTTGTACATCGATGCTCTCATGGGATACATGCTTCTCCGGGTTACTCACACATTTTCTCAATTGTGAGACGTGGAATACGTCATGGACGTCTGGCAGCTCCTTGGGTAAGTCTAGTTTGTAGGCTACTGTGCCTCTTCGTGCAATTATACAGAATGGTCCAATAAATCTCGGGGCTAGCTTCCCCTTAATTTTGAACCGTTGCAGGCCCCTCATGGGAGACACTCGTAGGTATACGGAATCACCGGGTTCAAAGCTGACCTCACGATGTTTTTGATCGTAGTAGCTCTTTTGTCGGCTTTGAGCTGTCTTGAGTCTGTTTAACCTTCTCCTCGGCCTCCTTGAGCATGTCTGGGCCGAGGATACGACTGTCTCCTCTCTCTGACCAATTCAGTGGGGTACGACACCTCCGTCCACACAATGCTTCAAAGGGTGCCATTTGCAAGCTGGCTTGGTAACTGTTGTTGTAAGCAAAGTCGGCATATGGCAAACTCTCTTCCCAACTAGATCCATAGGTGAGCACACAGGCTCTCAGCATATCCTCTAGGATTTGGTTCACACGTTCCGTTTGTCCATCAGTCTGAGGGTGGTACACTACTGAAAGCTAGTTGCGTGCCCAGAGCTTGTTGTAAGTGATCCCAAAATTTGGAGACAAATTGTGTGCCTTGGTCGGATATTATAGTCTTTGGGACTCCATGCAAACAAACTATACGGGAGAGATAAAGTTTGGCCAGTCTTTGTGTGGAGTAGGTAGTCTTCACGGGAATGAAATGAGCAACCTTGGTTAGTCGGTCTGTGATGACCCATATGGCGTCATTTCCGCGTTGTGATCGTGGTAGTCCGATGATGAAGTCCATTCCTATTTCATCCCATTTCCACTCCGGTATCCTGTTTGGCTGGAGTAGCCCTGCTGGCTTTTGATGCTCGGCCTTGATGCGCTGACATGAATCGCAACAAGCAATAAATGCGGCTATATCCCTTTTCATACCGTGCCACCAAAATCTTTCCTGAATGTCTTTGTACATTTTGGTTCCTCCAGGATGGATCGAGTATGGAGCGGTGTGGCTTTCGGTTAGGATTTGTTGCTTGAGTTCCTCAATGTTAGGTACGCAAAGTCTGTCTCCGTACCATAATATTCCTTCACTGTCTGAGACGAACTCTGAAGCCTTGCCAAGGCTCATTTTTCTCTTTATTCCTTCGATGCTGGGGTGCCCTTGCTGTGCCTTCTTAATTTGCTCCATTAGGGTGGGTTGCATTTCCAGATTCGATACGGTGCCTTCAGTGACCAACACCATGTTGAGTCTTGCGAACTCCTGCTGAAACTCAGGCCTCAAGTTTTGCGGACTATCATTGTCCGGGCTGGGGTTTCGACTAAGGACATCAGCCACTACATTTGCTTTTCCTGGATGGTAGTGAATGCCGACATCATAGTCCTTGACCAATTCCAGCCAGCGTCGTTGGCGTAAATTTAGTTCTGGTTGTGTGAAAATATATTTAAGGCTCTTATGGTCCGTATATATTTCACAGCGATTTCCCAACAGGAAGTGCCTCCACTCCTTGAGTGCATGTATGACTGCTGCTAGCTCCAAGTCATGTGTTGGGTAATTTTCCTCATGTTTTCGCAGCTGTCTGGAGGCATACGCGACAACTTTGCCATCCTGCATTAGCACACACCCGAGGCCTTTTCGGGACGCGTCACAATACACTTCAAAACTCTTGTGTATGTCTGGCACAGTTAAGACCGGTGCGGTTGTCAGTTTCTTCTTGAGTTCTTGGAAGCTTTTCTCGCATGCTTCCGTCCATACAAATTTCTTGTCTTTCTTGAGCAACTGTGTTATTGGTTTTGCCACAGTGGAGAATCCTTCAATAGATCTTCTGTAATATCCGGCCATTCCCAGGAAATTCCGCACATCTGTCACGTTGGCGGGCGGCTTCCAGTCAAGTGTGGCTTTGACCTTCTCTGGGTCTACGGCCACGCCTTCTTGGTTTAATATGTGGCCTGGGAAACTAACTTGTCTTAGCCAAAATTCACACTTGCTAAATTTGGCGTACAATTGATGTTTCCTCAATTCTCCCAAAACAATTCTGAGATGCTCAGCATGCTCTTCCGGTGTCCTTGAGTAAACCAGAATATCGTCAATGAACACCACAACAAATTTGTCCATGAATTTCATGAACACTTTGTTCATGAGGTGGACGAAATATGCGGGGGCGTTCGTTAGACCAAAAGGCATTACTGTGAATTCATATAATCCATATCTGGAGGTGAATGCTGTTTTAGGGATATCTTCTGTCCGTACTTTCAATTGATGATATCCCGATCTCAAATCAATTTTTGAGAACACCTTGGCTTGTGCGAGCTGGTCAAACAAATCATTTATCCGTGGCATCGGATATTTGATTTTGATGGTGACCATATTGAGAGCTCGATAGTCTATACACAGTCTCAGTGTCCCATCCTTTTTCTTGGCGAATAAAACTGGCGAACCCCATGGTGAGGAGCTGGCTCGAATAAATCCTTTGTCCAATAATTCCTTTATCTGCTTCTTCAACTCCACCAATTCTGAGGGTGCCATTCTATAAGGTTTCTTATAGATGGGAGCGGTGCCAGGTGCTAGTTCGATGCTGAATTCTATTTCTCGGTCTGGTGGCATGCCTGGTAGTTCTTCAGGAAATACGTCAGGGAACTCGCATACCACTGGAACTTTTCTCAGTTCTGAAATGTCCACTTTGTTCAGTTTTGGTTGCCGTGACCGTGGCCTTTCTTGAGCTGTAACCTTTATTGTCTTGCCATGATGGTGAGTGAGAATCACGGTCCGATTGAAACAGTCAATGAATCCTTTGTTGGTGGTTAACCAGTCCATCCCTAAAATGACATCCAGTCCTTTATTTTCCAACACGATGAGATTTGCTTGGAACTGTAGTCCTTCGAACCCAATGATTACTCCTTGGCAGTAACTCTGAGCAATTTGCTTATTTCCGGGGGACTTGATGATCATAGATTTTTCCAAGGGAAGTATCGGAAAACCATGTTGCAAAACAAAACTCTTCGAAACGAACGAATGGGAAGCTCCAGAATCAAACAAAACCGTGGCAGGTACTGTGTTGACAGGGAACGTACCGAGCACGATGTCTGGGGCATTCTGAGCTTCTTCCCGGGTCACATGGTTCAGGTGACCCTTCCTGTGGTTGTTGTTGGGATTGAAATTGTTGCGCTTGGGGGCTGGATTATTCCCACCATTGTTTGGCTTGGGGGCCGAGTTCCTCGGTTTTGGGCATTGTTTAGCATAGTGCCCTTCTTCACCACAAGCATAGCATGTGACCCCTGGACGGTACGTGAACTCCTTGTCCCTGGCATGAAACTGTCTGGCGGGCCTTAGATCAGTAGTCGTGGATTTCCTTGCTTCTGTCCTTGGAACCTCTCGATATCACGAAGCCAGTCATCGGCTTCCATCGGCCTATCAGTGTGAGCAAAAGTTGAAGGGCGAGTCTTCTGTAACTCAGATAACTTGGAATGTGGTTGATAGGGTTCACGGTGGTTTCCCATATTGATGACGTGATTCATCATCTCTTGGTGCTGTTGCTGGCTTTGTTCGAAGAGACGGCATACGTGAGACAAGGCTGCTTCGCTGTCTTGTTGACTGGACTGTCCCTGAGTGAAGTTGTTGCTAGTCTGTGTTCCATAAACTTCTTCTGGCTGATTGGGCATGGAACGAGTCCACGGACGAGACATTTTTCCAGTCTGGGGGTATTATTTTGCAAAACTCATGAGAAGAACTGTGTGGCACAAGGAAAATCTTGCAAAGGCAAAAACTTAAAAGACCTCAAGATTTTTCAAGAAATCATAAACGATTTTGCATGGAGACGAATGGCTTAACCCAAATCTTACACGCGAAAAGCAAACACACGATACGGCACTCAGGATGTGCGTACACAATCCTGACATGTTATTTAGACTAACATACTCCTCCGGAAAGCAGTGAACACACTAATACAAACTAGCGTACAGATAAAACACATCATACAAGCAGACATAACGCGCGGCTACTCGGCGTACTCAGTCGGAGATGGTGACCATGTCCTTTCCCTTGCCGAGGGCAAGACTCAGCGGTGCAGGAGATTCAACCTCCACCTCCTCTCTCGCTGGCTCCTGGCGCGTAACACTGCGCTGTGGTGATGGCGCGGGAATGACAGGCGGTAGTGCGGGTGTGGCAGGCAGTGCAGCTTTGACTGGAGTAGGAGCGATGACTCGGTCGAACTCCTCAGTGGTAGGCAGACGGCGAGCAGTGGCCAAAATGGCCGGTGCATAAGAGGCTGAAGACGAGACGAATGTCAGAGGCAGTGCCGTGTGGAGAAGCTCCTTCCTGCAGGCAGGACCGCCCCGAACTAAGTCCATGCGGGCAGCCACAAGATCATCCACGAGGTTGTCGAAGGACTCCTCCAGAGCCTTGAGATACTCCACAATCATCTTGATGTCTTCATCTCGCTCTCCCCTATGGCAGGCGAATGCATAGTGACAAGTGTAGGGCACATGGCATGGGAGGTAGCGGTAGCGGCGAGTCTTCATCATCGGAAGGATGTCCCGAAGACGAGCTATCGCCTCACGAGCAGCCATCTGCATGGCATGCCTCTCCGTAGGCATGGCCCTTCCCACAAAACGGAAGTGGCGAGATGCAGAACGTCCCCCCTTGAATTGCACCACGGCTTGGTGCATAGACACGTCGTCGCTGAGCTTGTGCCGATAAAGCGTGAACTCCGGACGAGTCGCTGGCCCGATCGCGAGCTTGGTGATGGAGACGAGGAGTTTGACAAACCCCTCGGGCACGTTCGTGAACACTCGAGTCTCGCAGTTGCTGCCAGCCATCTACAAAAGTAGGCAAAAATTCTGAGTAGTCATGTCATAAATTTATGATGACCACCAGAAAATAGCTACAATGGCAAAATGCTGAAAAAGCACAAAAGACGCTAATAACCGATTAGCGATCGCACCTAGTGGCTTCCTACAGTCAGCCTGGCTCTGGTACCAAGCTTGTCATGACCGGTTTTTCAATAAAATATTTATTGAGAGACCAATCCCTTTTACGGACCAGTAAAGAAGAATTCCTTCTCACTGGTAGACAATATCTTGGTCACAGAAGAAAAATACCAGGAGTACTGAATATAATACAAGGTTGAGCGGAGACTGCTCAACAAGTTATTACATGTACGCCGATAAAACATAACGGCGGATAGGGTGCCATAACTACTAACTCACGATAACAACGGTGGTGTAAATATCACCGCGAAGTGGGTGATATGACTCCTGAAAACTACAGCTCTTCGAGCGTCGTAGTGAGGCTCGAGGAGACTTATTGCGGGTGGCGGAAGTGTATATGATACAAGTGACCAATATCCGGGATCGCACGGGACTTACTGGGATTCCTCTAGGCGTCGGACTCACTATCAAACTCTTCATCCAAGAGATCGCCTTCGTCAACATCTGGCCAAATCAACAAGCCAGGTGAGTACTATGAAAGTACTCGCAAGACAGTTCAGACATAAGATATAACAAATGTAAACATGAAGCATATGAACAGATTAACAAGTGCGTTCAGACATAGAGATAATGATGCATGGGAAAATAACAGAGAAGTCGGGCGGTAGTCCTCCCGAAATCCCAAAATAAATACTAGGTGCCAAACGAGGGTCTGAATGACTCCTCGAGAGGAAACTGCAAGAATAATAATACCGGTGCCAAACGAGGGTCTGAATGACTCCTCGAGAGGAAACTGCAAGAATAATAATACCGGTGCCAAACGAGGGTCTGAATGACTCCTCGAGAGGAAACTCCAAGAATAATAATGCCGCAGTCGGGCGTCGGGGCGACACCACATAAAGGGCTTATAAAAGAAAAAGGAAGACAATGTGTGCCACAGTCGGACGTCTGAGCGACATCACATAAAGGGCTTATATTCATAACATAGTAACTCATAAATCTTAAATCATATCAAGAGAGTAATCAGACATGAGATAAACAACCGGGTTAGTCCATCCACAGGAATAACGTTCAGCTAAGTTTACTACTGATGCTCGCTTACCGGAAAGAAGAATATACCACGAGGTTATGACATAGACATGGATACGCTGATCACGTTACTGGACCATGGATATGATGACTCAGAAGGATTTGACTCTGCAGAGTTTGTACTTTAACCACAGCCAACGGATTTCAGTAGCCACGGGGACTAGTTCCGTTTACGGTGTTTTGGAAGAAACACATCTAACCAGTACACACCCATTCAACATTTCGAAGCCAGGAATCACCCTCGGCAACGTTCAAGAAAAACCTTGAGACGGGGAGGCTACAACCTCGCGTAGCATGGGATCAAATTTCTATACGCGCGCTCTAAGGGGTGCCCCCCTCTCGGTCCCAACCGGAAACACCCACGCCCCCTGACCGGATGACTGGCTTTAATCCAGGGCCATGGAACCATCATCCCGGCCCCTCTGTTTGGTGTGTACACGGAAAGAGGTTACCAACTTACTAAACCACATTCTGGCAGAAAACAAGTGGTAGCACGAAAGGGGAAGGACGATAACGTGACTCCGTCCACGTTAACGTCGGAAATTGTCGGATGACGCAAGGCTGGCATGCTACAACAGTACCACCTTGCTGCCCTTCATGTCACCACATGATTAGGCCATCTCTCATCAGAGATCATCGCAACTTTGGAACACACGGGTAGTTGCCTCACAAGCAACGAGATACTCACCGATACTCATATGCCACGCACAACCTTTCACGCAAACATGCAAAACACCTATCATATCAAAGGTTCAAACATGCTTGCCTGGTTCGGAGAAGTCGGAGTCTAGCTCGGCGAAGTTCGCGGCTCCGTCACCTCTCCCGGAACCTACGGTATAGCGAAAAATGCATACTAACGTGAAAACCAACGCGTGCATAAAAGTTGTTCCAAAATTTTTCCAAATAAATCCCATAAAAAACTAGACAAAATTATAAGACTGTCAGAAAAAGAATCACTCAAAATCACTTTTTATTAAAAAGTTATAAGGGTTTCTGTCCAGGGACTCATTTGTAATGAAACAGAAAAGTTCCAGGGGCTAAACTGAGAAAACAGAAAACGCTTCGGAAAGAAACACGCCAGCTCAAAGAGAAAGCGTATTTGCCCGAAGGCGCCAACAGAAAACGTTTCGAGGGAGAAGAGAATAGAGGCTGACAGGGGGGGTCCACATGTCAGGTTTAAAAAGTTCGCCGGCGCCCGAAGACTGCGGTGGTCGCCGGCGTCGAACCACGGTGAGACAGGGAGATCGGAGTGTACCAAGAGCTTCAGCATGTCCTTCCGCGTCGGGGGGTGGTGGACTCGAGCGTCGGAGAGCACCACGTCGACGGCGACACTTTCTCCGCCGGACGGCGGCTCGGGTGATGGTGGAGAACTCCGGTGGGTGCTGCAAGCTCCGAATTGAAGCGCGGGTCAGAAGAGTGGATGCATAGGGAAGCTACTGGCAAGGGTTGAAGGGTGGAGGTGCACGCACGGGAGCGAATTGAGCTGGATCCCGTGGCGGGTCGCGGCGGCCGGAGTCGGGGAACAAAGCTCCCTCGGGGCTCTTCCAGTGGCTTGGTGTGGTCTAGGTGGAGTGCAGAGGTGGTGTGGGTTCGAGTTGAAGCTCGGGGCCTCTATTTATAGGCGGATCGAGGGGGTGGCCGTGAACGGAGAATCTCCGACGAGCAATTACGGCGAGGCAGTGGATTGGCAGGGGGTTTAGGTGGCCAGGCAGCATCAGTGGGAGTTACTGGTCCCGTTCCCCCGCTAATCCCGGTCGGTCTTGGCGTAATGGCGCCGGTCCACGGTGGGGTGGACGCACGGGCACGATGGCGGCAGAGAGCGCGCTCCGCGCCCAGCGGTTCACGACGAGGGTGGCAGCGCGCACTAGGGAGTGGGTGGCCACGCGGCGGCCTCCGGTGGCTTGGGCGGCGCTGGGTGGCGCCGTCTGCGCTGTGCCTCTCTCTGGCGGCCGCAAAGCCGCCGCTGGCGTCGGTCACGGGGCGGCGCACCTCCTCCAGCTCGTCGCCAACGCCCACAAGCATCCAGGCGCTCGTGCGGTGCAGAGGACAAGGGGGAGGGGACAGGAAACACGGCGACGCCGAGGCACTGGCGAGATCGACTACGGACACTGAAGAAACGACAGCAACACTGAACTGTTCTCTGAATTTGACTGAACCTGATTTTGACAATGCTCTGCAGGTGTTCGACAGAATGATTTGGCAAGGAGAAAATTTTTCCTGGGGCTGGGACTTGGTGAGGTGACCTCTCAATGCACCCAGGGGTTGCCTGATTTTTCTCAGAATTTTTGGAGAAGGATTTGAATGAATTTCATCAAATTTGGCAAATCTGGTCCAAACTTGCAGCAAGTATAGTTTGAAAATTTTGAACTGAAGACCAGTGGATCTTGGTTGAGGGCTCAAAGGACTAGGAAGAGAAATTGGTTTGAGGGCAAAAATCAAACAGAAATGGTAGCTCCTTTGTAAATCTCCAAGGGCTAGAATAGAAGGCAGAAATTGTTTTGATAAGATTTAAATGGAAATAATCATATGGGGAGGTTCAACTTGCTGGATTTGATGCAAATCATGATCCAAAGATGAGGGAAGGTTTAGGAGAGTGGATTTGCACTAAGGTATGGCATGAGAGATTTGTTGAAAGTGGTAGAGGGTTATTCCAAAAGCTATAGAGTATTTTCAAAAGACATTTTTCCCAAGTGAAAAGCATTTTGGTTTGAGTCCAAAATAAAAAGCAAGAACCTCCAAGACCCAAAACAAGTCTTGGGTGAATCCAAATAAAACTCTTGCCATGAAAACAAATATTTTGAAAGGGAGGGTCTTTTGAAGAAATTTTTTAAATCACCTCCCTCAAGTCAAGTAAATTTTTTGGAAAATCCAAATGAAATTGTGGGTGTCACAACACCTACCCCCTTAGGAACAATCTCGTCCTCGAGATTTCAGCTGATCCTCGAATAGATATGGATACTCTGCCTGGAGAAAATCTTCCCTTTCCCATGTTGCTTCATCCTCAGTGTGATTGCTCCACTGAACTTTGAAATTTTTTGTTGTTTTCTGACGGGTCCTCCGTTCAGACACTTCCAATATCTTTACTGGTCTTTCTCTGTAGGTGAGGTCTGGTTGTACATCGATGCTCTCATGGGATACATGCTTCTCCGGGTTACTCACACATTTTCTCAATTGTGAGACGTGGAATACGTCATGGACGTCTGGCAGCTCCTTGGGTAAGTCTAGTTTGTAGGCTACTGTGCCTCTTCGTGCAATTATACAGAATGGTCCAATAAATCTCGGGGCTAGCTTCCCCTTAATTTTGAACCGTTGCAGGCCCCTCATGGGAGACACTCGTAGGTATACGGAATCACCGGGTTCAAAGCTGACCTCACGATGTTTTTGATCGTAGTAGCTCTTTTGTCGGCTTTGAGCTGTCTTGAGTCTGTTTAACCTTCTCCTCGGCCTCCTTGAGCATGTCTGGGCCGAGGATACGACTGTCTCCTCTCTCTGACCAATTCAGTGGGGTACGACACCTCCGTCCACACAATGCTTCAAAGGGTGCCATTTGCAAGCTGGCTTGGTAACTGTTGTTGTAAGCAAAGTCGGCATATGGCAAACTCTCTTCCCAACTAGATCCATAGGTGAGCACACAGGCTCTCAGCATATCCTCTAGGATTTGGTTCACACGTTCCGTTTGTCCATCAGTCTGAGGGTGGTACACTACTGAAAGCTAGTTGCGTGCCCAGAGCTTGTTGTAAGTGATCCCAAAATTTGGAGACAAATTGTGTGCCTTGGTCGGATATTATAGTCTTTGGGACTCCATGCAAACAAACTATACGGGAGAGATAAAGTTTGGCCAGTCTTTGTGTGGAGTAGGTAGTCTTCACGGGAATGAAATGAGCAACCTTGGTTAGTCGGTCTGTGATGACCCATATGGCGTCATTTCCGCGTTGTGATCGTGGTAGTCCGATGATGAAGTCCATTCCTATTTCATCCCATTTCCACTCCGGTATCCTGTTTGGCTGGAGTAGCCCTGCTGGCTTTTGATGCTCGGCCTTGATGCGCTGACATGAATCGCAACAAGCAATAAATGCGGCTATATCCCTTTTCATACCGTGCCACCAAAATCTTTCCTGAATGTCTTTGTACATTTTGGTTCCTCCAGGATGGATCGAGTATGGAGCGGTGTGGCTTTCGGTTAGGATTTGTTGCTTGAGTTCCTCAATGTTAGGTACGCAAAGTCTGTCTCCGTACCATAATATTCCTTCACTGTCTGAGACGAACTCTGAAGCCTTGCCAAGGCTCATTTTTCTCTTTATTCCTTCGATGCTGGGGTGCCCTTGCTGTGCCTTCTTAATTTGCTCCATTAGGGTGGGTTGCATTTCCAGATTCGATACGGTGCCTTCAGTGACCAACACCATGTTGAGTCTTGCGAACTCCTGCTGAAACTCAGGCCTCAAGTTTTGCGGACTATCATTGTCCGGGCTGGGGTTTCGACTAAGGACATCAGCCACTACATTTGCTTTTCCTGGATGGTAGTGAATGCCGACATCATAGTCCTTGACCAATTCCAGCCAGCGTCGTTGGCGTAAATTTAGTTCTGGTTGTGTGAAAATATATTTAAGGCTCTTATGGTCCGTATATATTTCACAGCGATTTCCCAACAGGAAGTGCCTCCACTCCTTGAGTGCATGTATGACTGCTGCTAGCTCCAAGTCATGTGTTGGGTAATTTTCCTCATGTTTTCGCAGCTGTCTGGAGGCATACGCGACAACTTTGCCATCCTGCATTAGCACACACCCGAGGCCTTTTCGGGACGCGTCACAATACACTTCAAAACTCTTGTGTATGTCTGGCACAGTTAAGACCGGTGCGGTTGTCAGTTTCTTCTTGAGTTCTTGGAAGCTTTTCTCGCATGCTTCCGTCCATACAAATTTCTTGTCTTTCTTGAGCAACTGTGTTATTGGTTTTGCCACAGTGGAGAATCCTTCAATAGATCTTCTGTAATATCCGGCCATTCCCAGGAAATTCCGCACATCTGTCACGTTGGCGGGCGGCTTCCAGTCAAGTGTGGCTTTGACCTTCTCTGGGTCTACGGCCACGCCTTCTTGGTTTAATATGTGGCCTGGGAAACTAACTTGTCTTAGCCAAAATTCACACTTGCTAAATTTGGCGTACAATTGATGTTTCCTCAATTCTCCCAAAACAATTCTGAGATGCTCAGCATGCTCTTCCGGTGTCCTTGAGTAAACCAGAATATCGTCAATGAACACCACAACAAATTTGTCCATGAATTTCATGAACACTTTGTTCATGAGGTGGACGAAATATGCGGGGGCGTTCGTTAGACCAAAAGGCATTACTGTGAATTCATATAATCCATATCTGGAGGTGAATGCTGTTTTAGGGATATCTTCTGTCCGTACTTTCAATTGATGATATCCCGATCTCAAATCAATTTTTGAGAACACCTTGGCTTGTGCGAGCTGGTCAAACAAATCATTTATCCGTGGCATCGGATATTTGATTTTGATGGTGACCATATTGAGAGCTCGATAGTCTATACACAGTCTCAGTGTCCCATCCTTTTTCTTGGCGAATAAAACTGGCGAACCCCATGGTAAGGAGCTGGCTCGAATAAATCCTTTGTCCAATAATTCCTTTATCTGCTTCTTCAACTCCACCAATTCTGAGGGTGCCATTCTATAAGGTTTCTTATAGATGGGAGCGGTGCCAGGTGCTAGTTCGATGCTGAATTCTATTTCTCGGTCTGGTGGCATGCCTGGTAGTTCTTCAGGAAATACGTCAGGGAACTCGCATACCACTGGAACTTTTCTCAGTTCTGAAATGTCCACTTTGTTCAGTTTTGGTTGCCGTGACCGTGGCCTTTCTTGAGCTGTAACCTTTATTGTCTTGCCATGATGGTGAGTGAGAATCACGGTCCGATTGAAACAGTCAATGAATCCTTTGTTGGTGGTTAACCAGTCCATCCCTAAAATGACATCCAGTCCTTTATTTTCCAACACGATGAGATTTGCTTGGAACTGTAGTCCTTCGAACCCAATGATTACTCCTTGGCAGTAACTCTGAGCAATTTGCTTATTTCCGGGGGACTTGATGATCATAGATTTTTCCAAGGGAAGTATCGGAAAACCATGTTGCAAAACAAAACTCTTCGAAACGAACGAATGGGAAGCTCCAGAATCAAACAAAACCGTGGCAGGTACTGTGTTGACAGGGAACGTACCGAGCACGATGTCTGGGGCATTCTGAGCTTCTTCCCGGGTCACATGGTTCAGGTGACCCTTCCTGTGGTTGTTGTTGGGATTGAAATTGTTGCGCTTGGGGGCTGGATTATTCCCACCATTGTTTGGCTTGGGGGCCGAGTTCCTCGGTTTTGGGCATTGTTTAGCATAGTGCCCTTCTTCACCACAAGCATAGCATGTGACCCCTGGACGGTACGTGAACTCCTTGTCCCTGGCATGAAACTGTCTGGCGGGCCTTAGATCAGTAGTCGTGGATTTCCTTGCTTCTGTCCTTGGAACCTCTCGATATCACGAAGCCAGTCATCGGCTTCCATCGGCCTATCAGTGTGAGCAAAAGTTGAAGGGCGAGTCTTCTGTAACTCAGATAACTTGGAATGTGGTTGATAGGGTTCACGGTGGTTTCCCATATTGATGACGTGATTCATCATCTCTTGGTGCTGTTGCTGGCTTTGTTCGAAGAGACGGCATACGTGAGACAAGGCTGCTTCGCTGTCTTGTTGACTGGACTGTCCCTGAGTGAAGTTGTTGCTAGTCTGTGTTCCATAAACTTCTTCTGGCTGATTGGGCATGGAACGAGTCCACGGACGAGACATTTTTCCAGTCTGGGGGTATTATTTTGCAAAACTCATGAGAAGAACTGTGTGGCACAAGGAAAATCTTGCAAAGGCAAAAACTTAAAAGACCTCAAGATTTTTCAAGAAATCATAAACGATTTTGCATGGAGACGAATGGCTTAACCCAAATCTTACACGCGAAAAGCAAACACACGATACGGCACTCAGGATGTGCGTACACAATCCTGACATGTTATTTAGACTAACATACTCCTCCGGAAAGCAGTGAACACACTAATACAAACTAGCGTACAGATAAAACACATCATACAAGCAGACATAACGCGCGGCTACTCGGCGTACTCAGTCGGAGATGGTGACCATGTCCTTTCCCTTGCCGAGGGCAAGACTCAGCGGTGCAGGAGATTCAACCTCCACCTCCTCTCTCGCTGGCTCCTGGCGCGTAACACTGCGCTGTGGTGATGGCGCGGGAATGACAGGCGGTAGTGCGGGTGTGGCAGGCAGTGCAGCTTTGACTGGAGTAGGAGCGATGACTCGGTCGAACTCCTCAGTGGTAGGCAGACGGCGAGCAGTGGCCAAAATGGCCGGTGCATAAGAGGCTGAAGACGAGACGAATGTCAGAGGCAGTGCCGTGTGGAGAAGCTCCTTCCTGCAGGCAGGACCGCCCCGAACTAAGTCCATGCGGGCAGCCACAAGATCATCCACGAGGTTGTCGAAGGACTCCTCCAGAGCCTTGAGATACTCCACAATCATCTTGATGTCTTCATCTCGCTCTCCCCTATGGCAGGCGAATGCATAGTGACAAGTGTAGGGCACATGGCATGGGAGGTAGCGGTAGCGGCGAGTCTTCATCATCGGAAGGATGTCCCGAAGACGAGCTATCGCCTCACGAGCAGCCATCTGCATGGCATGCCTCTCCGTAGGCATGGCCCTTCCCACAAAACGGAAGTGGCGAGATGCAGAACGTCCCCCCTTGAATTGCACCACGGCTTGGTGCATAGACACGTCGTCGCTGAGCTTGTGCCGATAAAGCGTGAACTCTGGACGAGTCGCTGGCCCGATCGCGAGCTTGGTGATGGAGACGAGGAGTTTGACAAACCCCTCGGGCACGTTCGTGAACACTCGAGTCTCGCAGTTGCTGCCAGCCATCTACAAAAGTAGGCAAAAATTCTGAGTAGTCATGTCATAAATTTATGATGACCACCAGAAAATAGCTACAATGGCAAAATGCTGAAAAAGCACAAAAGACGCTAATAACCGATTAGCGATCGCACCTAGTGGCTTCCTACAGTCAGCCTGGCTCTGGTACCAAGCTTGTCATGACCGGTTTTTCAATAAAATATTTATTGAGAGACCAATCCCTTTTACGGACCAGTAAAGAAGAATTCCTTCTCACTGGTAGACAATATCTTGGTCACAGAAGAAAAATACCAGGAGTACTGAATATAATACAAGGTTGAGCGGAGACTGCTCAACAAGTTATTACATGTACGCCGATAAAACATAACGGCGGATAGGGTGCCATAACTACTAACTCACGATAACAACGGTGGTGTAAATATCACCGCGAAGTGGGTGATATGACTCCTGAAAACTACAGCTCTTCGAGCGTCGTAGTGAGGCTCGAGGAGACTTATTGCGGGTGGCGGAAGTGTATATGATACAAGTGACCAATATCCGGGATCGCACGGGACTTACTGGGATTCCTCTAGGCGTCGGACTCACTATCAAACTCTTCATCCAAGAGATCGCCTTCGTCAACATCTGGCCAAATCAACAAGCCAGGTGAGTACTATGAAAGTACTCGCAAGACAGTTCAGACATAAGATATAACAAATGTAAACATGAAGCATATGAACAGATTAACAAGTGCGTTCAGACATAGAGATAATGATGCATGGGAAAATAACAGAGAAGTCGGGCGGTAGTCCTCCCGAAATCCCAAAATAAATACTGGGTGCCAAACGAGGGTCTGAATGACTCCTCGAGAGGAAACTGCAAGAATAATAATACCGGTGCCAAACGAGGGTCTGAATGACTCCTCGAGAGGAAACTGCAAGAATAATAATACCGGTGCCAAACGAGGGTCTGAATGACTCCTCGAGAGGAAACTCCAAGAATAATAATGCCGCAGTCGGGCGTCGGGGCGACACCACATAAAGGGCTTATAAAAGAAAAAGGAAGACAATGTGTGCCACAGTCGGACGTCTGAGCGACATCACATAAAGGGCTTATATTCATAACATAGTAACTCATAAATCTTAAATCATATCAAGAGAGTAATCAGACATGAGATAAACAACCGGGTTAGTCCATCCACAGGAATAACGTTCAGCTAAGTTTACTACTGATGCTCGCTTACCGGAAAGAAGAATATACCACGAGGTTATGACATAGACATGGATACGCTGATCACGTTACTGGACCATGGATATGATGACTCAGAAGGATTTGACTCTGCAGAGTTTGTACTTTAACCACAGCCAACGGATTTCAGTAGCCACGGGGACTAGTTCCGTTTACGGTGTTTTGGAAGAAACACATCTAACCAGTACACACCCATTCAACATTTCGAAGCCAGGAATCACCCTCGGCAACGTTCAAGAAAAACCTTGAGACGGGGAGGCTACAACCTCGCGTAGCATGGGATCAAATTTCTATACGCGCGCTCTAAGGGGTGCCCCCCTCTCGGTCCCAACCGGAAACACCCACGCCCCCTGACCGGATGACTGGCTTTAATCCAGGGCCATGGAACCATCATCCCGGCCCCTCTGTTTGGTGTGTACACGGAAAGAGGTTACCAACTTACTAAACCACATTCTGGCAGAAAACAAGTGGTAGCACGAAAGGGGAAGGACGATAACGTGACTCCGTCCACGTTAACGTCGGAAATTGTCGGATGACGCAAGGCTGGCATGCTACAACAGTACCACCTTGCTGCCCTTCATGTCACCACATGATTAGGCCATCTCTCATCAGAGATCATCGCAACTTTGGAACACACGGGTAGTTGCCTCACAAGCAACGAGATACTCACCGATACTCATATGCCACGCACAACCTTTCACACAAACATGCAAAACACCTATCATATCAAAGGTTCAAACATGCTTGCCTGGTTCGGAGAAGTCGGAGTCTAGCTCGGCGAAGTTCGCGGCTCCGTCACCTCTCCCGGAACCTACGGTATAGCGAAAAATGCATACTAACGTGAAAACCAACGCGTGCATAAAAGTTGTTCCAAAATTTTTCCAAATAAATCCCATAAAAAACTAGACAAAATTATAAGACTGTCAGAAAAAGAATCACTCAAAATCACTTTTTATTAAAAAGTTATAAGGGTTTCTGTCCAGGGACTCATTTGTAATGAAACAGAAAAGTTCCAGGGGCTAAACTGAGAAAACAGAAAACGCTTCGGAAAGAAACACGCCAGCTCAAAGAGAAAGCGTATTTGCCCGAAGGCGCCAACAGAAAACGTTTCGAGGGAGAAGAGAATAGAGGCTGACAGGGGGGGTCCACATGTCAGGTTTAAAAAGTTCGCCGGCGCCCGAAGACTGCGGTGGTCGCCGGCGTCGAACCACGGTGAGACAGGGAGATCGGAGTGTACCAAGAGCTTCAGCATGTCCTTCCGCGTCGGGGGGTGGTGGACTCGAGCGTCGGAGAGCACCACGTCGACGGCGACACTTTCTCCGCCGGACGGCGGCTCGGGTGATGGTGGAGAACTCCGGTGGGTGCTGCAAGCTCCGAATTGAAGCGCGGGTCAGAAGAGTGGATGCATAGGGAAGCTACTGGCAAGGGTTGAAGGGTGGAGGTGCACGCACGGGAGCGAATTGAGCTGGATCCCGTGGCGGGTCGCGGCGGCCGGAGTCGGGGAAGAAAGCTCCCTCGGGGCTCTTCCAGTGGCTTGGTGTGGTCTAGGTGGAGTGCAGAGGTGGTGTGGGTTCGAGTTGAAGCTCGGGGCCTCTATTTATAGGCGGATCGAGGGGGTGGCCGTGAACGGAGAATCTCCGACGAGCAATTACGGCGAGGCAGTGGATTGGCAGGGGGTTTAGGTGGCCAGGCAGCATCAGTGGGAGTTACTGGTCCCGTTCCCCCGCTAATCCCGGTCGGTCTTGGCGTAATGGCGCCGGTCCACGGTGGGGTGGACGCACGGGCACGATGGCGGCAGAGAGCGCGCTCTGCGCCCAGCGGTTCACGACGAGGGTGGCAGCGCGCACTAGGGAGTGGGTGGCCACGCGGCGGCCTCCGGTGGCTTGGGCGGCGCTGGGTGGCGCCGTCTGCGCTGTGCCTCTCTCTGGCGGCCGCAAAGCCGCCGCTGGCGTCGGTCACGGGGCGACGCACCTCCTCCAGCTCGTCGCCAACGCCCGCAAGCATCCAGGCGCTCGTGCGGTGCAGAGGACAAGGGGGAGGGGACAGGAAACACGGCGACGCCGAGGCACTGGCGAGATCGACTACGGACACTGAAGAAACGACAGCAACACTGAACTGTTCTCTGAATTTGACTGAACCTGATTTTGACAATGCTCTGCAGGTGTTCGACAGAATGATTTGGCAAGGAGAAAATTTTTCCTGGGGCTGGGACTTGGTGAGGTGACCTCTCAATGCACCCAGGGGTTGCCTGATTTTTCTCAGAATTTTTGGAGAAGGATTTGAATGAATTTCATCAAATTTGGCAAATCTGGTCCAAACTTGCAGCAAGTATAGTTTGAAAATTTTGAACTGAAGACCAGTGGATCTTCGTGGATCTTGGTTGAGGGCTCAAAGGACTAGGAAGAGAAATTGGTTTGAGGGCAAAAATCAAACAGAAATGGTAGCTCCTTTGTAAATCTCCAAGGGCTAGAATAGAAGGCAGAAATTGTTTTGATAAGATTTAAATGGAAATAATCATATGGGGAGGTTCAACTTGCTGGATTTGATGCAAATCATGATCCAAAGATGAGGGAAGGTTTAGGAGAGTGGATTTGCACTAAGGTATGGCATGAGAGATTTGTTGAAAGTGGTAGAGGGTTATTCCAAAAGCTATAGAGTATTTTCAAAAGACATTTTTCCCAAGTGAAAAGCATTTTGGTTTGAGTCCAAAATAAAAAGCAAGAACCTCCAAGACCCAAAACAAGTCTTGGGTGAATCCAAATAAAACTCTTGCCATGAAAACAAATATTTTGAAAGGGAGGGTCTTTTGAAGAAATTTTTTAAATCACCTCCCTCAAGTCAAGTAAATTTTTTGGAAAATCCAAATGAAATTGTGGGTGTCACAACACCTACCCCCTTAGGAACAATCTCGTCCTCGAGATTTCAGCTGATCCTCGAATAGATATGGATACTCTGCCTGGAGAAAATCTTCCCTTTCCCATGTTGCTTCATCCTCAGTGTGATTGCTCCACTGAACTTTGAAATTTTTTGTTGTTTTCTGACGGGTCCTCCGTTCAGACACTTCCAATATCTTTACTGGTCTTTCTCTGTAGGTGAGGTCTGGTTGTACATCGATGCTCTCATGGGATACATGCTTCTCCGGGTTACTCACACATTTTCTCAATTGTGAGACGTGGAATACGTCATGGACGTCTGGCAGCTCCTTGGGTAAGTCTAGTTTGTAGGCTACTGTGCCTCTTCGTGCAATTATACAGAATGGTCCAATAAATCTCGGGGCTAGCTTCCCCTTAATTTTGAACCGTTGCAGGCCCCTCATGGGAGACACTCGTAGGTATACGGAATCACCGGGTTCAAAGCTGACCTCACGATGTTTTTGATCGTAGTAGCTCTTTTGTCGGCTTTGAGCTGTCTTGAGTCTGTTTAACCTTCTCCTCGGCCTCCTTGAGCATGTCTGGGCCGAGGATACGACTGTCTCCTCTCTCTGACCAATTCAGTGGGGTACGACACCTCCGTCCACACAATGCTTCAAAGGGTGCCATTTGCAAGCTGGCTTGGTAACTGTTGTTGTAAGCAAAGTCGGCATATGGCAAACTCTCTTCCCAACTAGATCCATAGGTGAGCACACAGGCTCTCAGCATATCCTCTAGGATTTGGTTCACACGTTCCGTTTGTCCATCAGTCTGAGGGTGGTACACTACTGAAAGCTAGTTGCGTGCCCAGAGCTTGTTGTAAGTGATCCCAAAATTTGGAGACAAATTGTGTGCCTTGGTCGGATATTATAGTCTTTGGGACTCCATGCAAACAAACTATACGGGAGAGATAAAGTTTGGCCAGTCTTTGTGTGGAGTAGGTAGTCTTCACGGGAATGAAATGAGCAACCTTGGTTAGTCGGTCTGTGATGACCCATATGGCGTCATTTCCGCGTTGTGATCGTGGTAGTCCGATGATGAAGTCCATTCCTATTTCATCCCATTTCCACTCCGGTATCCTGTTTGGCTGGAGTAGCCCTGCTGGCTTTTGATGCTCGGCCTTGATGCGCTGACATGAATCGCAACAAGCAATAAATGCGGCTATATCCCTTTTCATACCGTGCCACCAAAATCTTTCCTGAATGTCTTTGTACATTTTGGTTCCTCCAGGATGGATCGAGTATGGAGCGGTGTGGCTTTCGGTTAGGATTTGTTGCTTGAGTTCCTCAATGTTAGGTACGCAAAGTCTGTCTCCGTACCATAATATTCCTTCACTGTCTGAGACGAACTCTGAAGCCTTGCCAAGGCTCATTTTTCTCTTTATTCCTTCGATGCTGGGGTGCCCTTGCTGTGCCTTCTTAATTTGCTCCATTAGGGTGGGTTGCATTTCCAGATTCGATACGGTGCCTTCAGTGACCAACACCATGTTGAGTCTTGCGAACTCCTGCTGAAACTCAGGCCTCAAGTTTTGCGGACTGTCATTGTCCAGGCTGGGGTTTCGACTAAGGACATCAGCCACTACATTTGCTTTTCCTGGATGGTAGTGAATGCCGACATCATAGTCCTTGACCAATTCCAGCCATCGTCGTTGGCGTAAATTTAGTTCTGGTTGTGTGAAAATATATTTAAGGCTCTTATGGTCCGTATATATTTCACAGCGATTTCCCAACAGGAAGTGCCTCCACTCCTTGAGTGCATGTATGACTGCTGCTAGCTCCAAGTCATGTGTTGGGTAATTTTCCTCATGTTTTCGCAGCTGTCTGGAGGCATACGCGACAACTTTGCCATCCTGCATTAGCACACACCCGAGGCCTTTTCGGGACGCGTCACAATACACTTCAAAACTCTTATGTATGTCTGGCACAGTTAAGACCGGTGCGGTTGTCAGTTTCTTCTTGAGTTCTTGGAAGCTTTTCTCGCATGCTTCCGTCCATACAAATTTCTTGTCTTTCTTGAGCAACTGTGTTATTGGTTTTGCCACAGTGGAGAATCCTTCAATAGATCTTCTGTAATATCCGGCCATTCCCAGGAAATTCCGCACATCTGTCACGTTGGCGGGCGGCTTCCAGTCAAGTATGGCTTTGACCTTCTATGGGTCTACGGCCACGCCTTCTTGGTTTAATATGTGGCCTGGGAAACTAACTTGTCTTAGCCAAAATTCACACTTGCTAAATTTGGCGTACAATTGATGTTTCCTCAATTCTCCCAAAACAATTCTGAGATGCTCAGCATGCTCTTCCGGTGTCCTTGAGTAAACCAGAATATCGTCAATGAACACCACAACAAATTTGTCCATGAATTTCATGAACACTTTGTTCATGAGGTGGACGAAATATGCGGGGGCGTTCGTTAGACCAAAAGGCATTACTGTGAATTCATATAATCCGTATCTGGAGGTGAATGCTGTTTTAGGGATATCTTCTGTCCGTACTTTCAATTGATGATATCCCGATCTCAAATCAATTTTTGAGAACACCTTGGCTTGTGCGAGCTGGTCAAACAAATCATTTATCCGTGGCATCGGATATTTGTTTTTGATGGTGACCATATTGAGAGCTCGATAGTCTATACACAGTCTCAGTGTCCCATCCTTTTTCTTGGCGAATAAAACTGGCGAACCCCATGGTGAGGAGCTGGCTTGAATAAATCCTTTGTCCAATAATTCCTTTATCTGCTTCTTCAACTCCACCAATTCTGAGGGTGCCATTCTATAAGGTTTCTTATAGATGGGAGCGGTGCCAGGTGCTAGTTCGATGCTGAATTCTATTTCTCGGTCTGGTGGCATGCCTGGTAGTTCTTCAGGAAATACGTCAGGGAACTCGCATACCACTGGAACTTTTCTCAGTTCTGAAATGTCCACTTTGTTCAGTTTTGGTTGCCGTGACCGTGGCCTTTCTTGAGCTGTAACCTTTATTGTCTTGCCATGATGGTGAGTGAGAATCACGGTCCGATTGAAACAGTCAATGAATCCTTTGTTGGTGGTTAACCAGTCCATCCCTAAAATGACATCCAGTCCTTTATTTTCCAACACGATGAGATTTGCTTGGAACTATAGTCCTTCGAACCAAATGATTACTCCTTGGCAGTAACTCTGAGCGATTTGCTTATTTCCGGGGGACTTGATGATCATAGATTTTTCCAAGGGAAGTATCGGAAAACCATGTTGCAAAACAAAACTCTTCGAAACGAACGAATGGGAAGCTCCAGAATCAAACAAAACCGTGGCAGGTACTGTGTTGACAGGGAACGTACTGAGCACGATGTCTGGGGCATTCTGAGCTTCTTCCCTGGTCACATGGTTCAGGTGACCCTTCCTGTGGTTGTTGTTGGGATTGAAATTGTTGCGCTTGGGGGCTGGATTATTCCCACCATTGTTTGGCTTGGGGGCCGAGTTCCTCGGTTTTGGGCATTGTTTAGCATAGTGCCCTTCTTCACCACAAGCATAGCATGTGACCCCTGGACGGTACGTGAACTCCTTGTCCCTGGCATGAAACTGTCTGACGGGCCTTAGATCAGTAGTTGTGGATTTCCTTGCTTCTGTCCTTGGAACCTCTCGATATCACGAAGCCAGTCATCGGCTTCCAGCGGCCTATCAGTGTGAGAAAAAGTTGAAGGGCGAGTCTTCTGTAACTCAGATAACTCGGAATGTGGTTGATAGGGTTCACGGTGGTTTCCCATATTGGTGACGTGATTCATCATCTCTTGGTGCTGTTGCTGGCTTTGTTCGAAGAGACGGCATACGTGAGACAAGGCTGCTTCGCTGTCTTGTTGACTGGACTGTCCCTGAGTGAAGATGTTGCTAGTCTGTGTTCGATAAACTTCTTTTGGCTGATTGGTCATGGAACGAGTCCACGGACGAGACATTTTTCCAGTCTGGGGGTATTATTTTGCAAAACTCATGAGAAGAACTGTGTGGCACAAGGAAAATCTTGCAAAGGCAAAAACTTAAAAGACCTCAAGATTTTTCAAGAAATCATAAACGATTTTGCATGGAGACGAATGGCTTAACCCAAATCTTACACGCGAAAAGCAAACACACGATACAGCACTCAGGATGTGCGTACACAATCCTGACATGTTATTTAGACTAACATACTCCTCCGGAAAGCAGTGAACACACTAATACAAACTAGCGTACAGATAAAACACATCATACAAGCAGACATAACGCGCGGCTACTCGGCGTACTCAGTCGGAGATGGTGACGATGTCCTTTCCCTTGCCGAGGGCAAGACTCAGCGGTGCAGGAGATTCAACCTCCACCTCCTCTCTCGCTGGCTCCTGGCGCGTAACACTGCGCTGTGGTGATGGCGCGGGAACGACTGGCGGTAGTGCGGGTGTGGCAGGCGGTGCAGCTCTGACTGGAGTAGGAGCGATGACTCGGTCGAACTCCTCAGTGGTAGGCAGACGGCGAGCAGTGGCCAAAATGGCCGGTGCATAAGAGGCTGAAGACGAGACGAATGTCAGAGGCAGTGCCGTGTGGAGAAGCTCCTTCCTGCAGGCAGGACCGCCCCGGACTAAGTCCATGCGGGCAGCCACAAGATCATCCACGAGGTTGTCGAAGGACTCCTCCAGAGCCTTGAGATACTCCACAACCATCTCGATGGCTTCATCTCGCTCTCCCCTATGGTAGGCGAATGCATAGTGACAAGTGTAGGGCACATGGCATGGGAGGTAGCGGTAGCGGCGAGTCTTCATCATCGGAAGGATGTCCCGAAGACGAGCTATCGCCTCACGAGCAGCCATCTGCATGGCATGCCTCTCCGTAGGCATGGCCCTTCCCACAAAACGGAAGTGGCGAGATGCAGAGCGTCCCCCCTTGAATTACACCACGGCTTGGTGCATAGACACGTCGTCGCTGAGCTTGTGCTGATAAAGCGTGAACTCCGGACGAGTCGCTGGCCCGATCGCGAGCTTGGTGATGGAGACGAGGAGTTTGACAAACCCCTCGGGCACGTTCGTGAACACTCGAGTCTCGCAGTTGCTGCCAGCCATCTACAAAAGTAGGCAAAAATTCTGAGTAGTCATGTCATAAATTTATGATGACCAACAGAAAATAGCTACAATTGCAAAATGCTGAAAAAGCACAAAAGTCGCTAATAACCGATTAGCGATCGCACCTAGTGGCTTCCTACAGTCAGCCTGGCTCTGGTACCAAGCTTTTCACGACCGGTTTTTCAATAAAATATTTATTGAGAGACCAATCCCTTTTACGGACCAGTAAAGAAGAATTCCTTCTCACTGGTAGACAAAATCTTGGTCACAGAAGAAAAATACCAGGAGTACTGAATATAATACAAGGTTGAGCGGAGACTGCTCAACAATTTATTACATGTACGCCGATAAAACATAACAGCGGATAGGGTGCCATAACTACTAACTCACGATAACAACGGTGGTGGAAATATCACCGCGAAGTGGGTGATATGACTCCTGAAAACTACAGCTCTTCGAGCGTCGGAGTGAGGCTCGAGGAGACTTATTGCGGGTGGCGGAAGCGTATATGATACAAGTGACCAATATCCGGGATCGCACGGGACTGACTGGGATCCTCTAGGCGTCGGACTCACTATCAAACTCTTCATCCAAGAGATCGCCTTCGTCAACATCTGGCCAAATCAACAAGCCAGGTGAGTACTATGAAAGTACTCGCAAGACAGTTCGGACATAAGATATAACAAATGTAAACATGAAGCATATGAACAGATTAACAAGTGCGTTCAGACATAGAGATAATGATGCATGGGAAAATAACAGAGAAGTCGGGCGGTAGTCCTCCCGAAATCCCAAAATAAATACTGGGTGCCAAACGAGGGTCTGAATGACTCCTCGAGAGGAAACTGCAAGAATAATAATACCGGTGCCAAACGAGGGTCTGAATGACTCCTCGAGAGGAAACTGCAAGAATAATAATACCGGTGCCAAACGAGGGTCTGAATGACTCCTCGAGAGGAAACTGCAAGAATAATAATACCGGTGCCAAACGAGGGTCTGAATGACTCCTCGAGAGGAAACTGCAAGAATAATAATGCCGCAGTCGGGCGTCGGGGTGACACCACATAATGGGCTTATAACAGAAAAAGGAAGACAATGCGTGCCACAGTCGGACGTCTGAGCGACATCACATAAAGGGCTTATATTGAAAGTAAGAGACAAACATGCCACAATCGGACGTCTGAGCGACATCACATAAAGGGCTTATATTCATAACATAGTAACTCATAAATCTTAAATCATATCAAGAGAGTAATCAGACATGAGATAAACAACCGGGTTAGTCCATCCACAGGAATAACGTTCAGCTAAGTTTACTACTGATGCTCGCTTACCGGAAAGAAGAATATACCACGAGGTTACGACATAGACATGGATACGCTGATCACGTTACTGGACCATGGATACGATGACTCGGAAGGATTTGACTCTGCAGAGTTTGTACTTTAACCACAGCCAACGGATTTCAGTAGCCACGGGGACTAGTTCCGTTTACGGTGTTTTGGAAGAAACACATCTAACCAGTACACACCCATTCAACATTCTGAAGCCAGGAATCACCCTCGGCAACGTTCAAGAAAAACCTTGAGACGGGGGGGGGGGGGGGGCTACAACCTCGCGTAGCATGGGATCAAATTTCTATACGCGCGCTCTAAGGGGTGCCCCCTCTCGGTCCCAACCGGAAACACCCATGCCCCCTGACCGGATGACTGGCTTTAATCCAGGGCCATGGAACCATCATCCCGGCCCCTCTGTTTGGTGTGTACACGGAAAGAGGTTACCAACTTACTAAACCGCATTCTGGCAGAAAACAAGTGGTAGCACGGAACGGGAAGGACGATAACGTGACTCCGTCCACGTTAACGTCGGAAATTGTCGGATGACGCAAGGCTGGCATGCTACAACAGTACCACCTTGCTGCCCTTCATGTCACCACATGATTAGGCCATCTCTCATCAGAGATCATCGCAACTTTGGAACACACGGGTAGTTGCCTCACAAGCAACGAGATACTCACCGATACTCATATGCCACGCACAACCTTTCACGCAAACATGCAAAACACCTATCATATCAAAGGTTCAAACATGCTTGCCTGGTTCGGAGAAGTCGGAGTCTAGCTCGGCGAAGTTCGCGGCTCCGTCACCTCTCCCGGAACCTACGGTATAGCGAAAAATGCATACTAACGTGAAAACCAACGCGTGCATAAAAGTTGTTCCAATTTTTTTCCAAATAAATCCCATAAAAAACTAGACAAAATTATAAGACTGTCAGAAAAAGAATCACTCAAAAATCACTTTTTATTAAAAAGTTATAAGGGTTTCTGTCCAGGGACTCATCTGTAATGAAACAGAAAAGTTCCAGGGGCTAAACTGAGAAAATAGAAAACGCTTCGGAAAGAAACGCGCCAGCTCAAAGAGAAAGCGTATTTGCCCGAAGGCGCCAACAGAAAACGTTTTGAGGGAGAAGAGAATAGAGGCTGACAGGGGGTCCACATGTCAGGTTTAAAAAGTTCGCCGGCGCCCGAAGACTGCGGTGGTCGCCGGCGTCGAACCACGGCGAGACAGGGAGATCGGAGTGTACCAAGAGCTTCAGCGTGTCCTTCCGCATCGGGGGGTGGTGGACTCGAGCGTCGGAGAGCACCACGTCGACGGCGACACTTTCTCCGGCGGACGGCGGCTCGGGTGATGGTGGAGAACTCCGGTGGGTGCTGCAAGCTCCGAATTGAAGCGCGGGTCAGAAGAGTGGATGCATAGGGAAGCTACTGGCAAGGGTTGAAGGGTGGAGGTGCACGCACGGGAGCGAATCGAGCTGGATCCCGTGGCGGGTCGTGGCGGCCGGAGTCGGGGAAGAAAGCTCCCTCGGGGCTCTTCCAGTGGCTTGGTGTGGTCTAGGTGGAGTGCAGAGGTGGTGTGGGTTCGAGTTGAAGCTCGGGGCCTCTATTTATAGGCGGATCGAGGGGGTGGCCGTGAATGGAGAATCTTCGGCGAGCAATTACGGCGAGGCAGTGGATTGGCAGGGGGTTTAGGTGGCCAGGCAGCATCAGTGGGAGTTACTGGTCCCGTTCCCCCGCTAATCCCGGTCGGTCTTGGCGTAATGGCGCCGGTCCACGGTGGGGTGGCCGCACGGGCACGACGGCGGCAGAGAGCGCGCTCCGCGCCCAGTGGTTCACGACGAGGGTGGAAGCGCGCACTGGGGAGTGGGTGGCCACGCGGCGGCCTCCGGTGGCTTGGGCGGCGCTGGGTGGCGCCGTCTGCGCTGTGCCTCTCTCTGGCGGCCGCAAAGCCGCCGCTGGCATCGGTCACGGGGCGGCGCACCTCCTCCAGCTCGTCGCCGACGCCCGCAAGCATCCAGGCGCTCGTGCGGTGCAGAGGACAAGGGGGAGGGGACAGGAAACACGGCGACGCCGAGGCACTGGCGAGATCGACTACGGACACTGAAGAAACGACAGCAACACTGATATGTTCTCCGAATTTGATTGAACCTGATTTTGACAATGCTCTGCAGGTGTTCAACAGAATGATTTGGCAAGGAGAAAATTTTTCCTGGGGCTGGGACTTGGTGAGGTGACCTCTCAATGCACCCAGGGGTTGCCTGATTTTTCTCAGAATTTTTGGAGAAGGATTTGAATGAATTTCATCAAATTTGGCAAATCTGGTCCAAACTTGCAGCAAGTATAGTTTGAAAAATTTGAACTGAAGACCAGTGGATCTTCATGGATCTTGGTTGAGGGATCAAAGGACTAGGAAGAGAAATTGGTTTGAGGGCAAAAATCAAAACAGAAATGGTAGCTCCTTTGTAAATCTCCAAGGGCTAGAATAGAAGGCAGAAATTGTTTTGATAAGATTTAAATGGAAATAATCATATGGGGAGGTTCAACTTGCTGGATTTGATGCAAATCATGATCCAAAGATGAGGGAAGGTTTAGGAGAGTGGATTTGCACTAAGGTCATGGCATGAGAGATTTGTTGAAAGTGGTAGAGGGTTATTCCAAAAGCTATAGAGTATTTTCAAAGAAATTTTCAAAAGACATTTTTCCCAAGTGAAAAGCATTTTGGTTTGAGTCCAAAATAAAAAGCAAGAACCTCCAAGACCCAAAACAAGTCTTGGGTGAATCCAAATAAAACTCTTGCCATGAAAACAAATATTTTGAAAGGGAGGGTCTTTTGAAGAAATTTTTTAAATCACCTCCCTCAAGTGAAGTAAATTTTTTGGAAAATCCAAATGAAATTGTGGGTGTCACAAGTTCTACCTCTGAGTCTGGATTATCCACATCCGCATCAGCATTGGGCTCGGAAGACGCAATGGTCCTTTTCTTGGCAGGTTTTTTAACAACCTTGGTCTTCTGGCGAAGTGGCTTGGCTGGTTTATCTTGTGGTTTTTTCTTCTAGAATGGATCATCGCCCTGTCAAAGATGGACAAGATTTTCAGAGAATATTTCGAAAGAAGCAACTTAAAACAAAGAAGTCATATGATTCTTACAGCTGGCGGTTTGTTGGAGGTGCAGAAAGGACTTAGTCCGGTCTGGCCGCAGACAGCCTCCGGTTCATTCAACATTTTCTTGAGAGCCTAGTAACTTCTGCCTCTGTTAGCTGAATATTAACATGTCGTTGAGGGTCGATCAAACTCCCTGTGTATTCACACATCAAACCGGGGCGCCGACTTAAGGGCAGAATGCTCCAGTTTATCCAACAACGAGCAAAGTCAACACCTGTTAGACCGTTCGCCATAAAGGCTCTAAGCTTTGACAGTTGTGGGGCATAGTTGGCCCTTTCCTTTGCAGTTAACCTCTGAGGAAAGGGATGTGTATTCCTAAGACGGTGAGGGCGGTAACCCGACAAAGGGTTTTCATCAGTTGGAGATGTGTCTTTGCAATAAAACCAAGTTTGGTTCCACTCCTTGAGGTGACTGTGAAGCTTGACATGAGGGAAGCTGACTTCCTTCCTTTTTTGAACCGCCATTCCGCCGAGTTCAGTATTGGGTCCATCTGTGAGCTCTGTGTGACGGTTTAAGTGGAAGAAATCCCTAAACAATTCAACTGTGGGTTCCTCTTGAAGATAAGCCTCACAAAAGACTTGGAAATGGCAGATGTTGGACACAAAGTTTGGACCGATGTCCTGAGGGTGAAGCTGAAAACTGGCAAGCACATCTCGGAAGAATTTTGAACCAAGAGGGCTAAAGCCCCGACCCAGATGGTCAACAAAAATGACTACTTCTCCGTCCTTGGGTTCAGGAGGATTTTCCGGGCCAAGGGCCCTCCAGTGGATGACCTCTTTCTTGGCTAAAGCGCCAGTTGCGACACATCTGTTTAACTGATCTTCAGTGACCCGGGAAGGAACCTAGTTGCATTCATAGACTTGTTTGGCCATTTCAATGGAAGCTGAAACATAGTTATTGCCGGTTTAAGATTTATAATGAACAAGTATAAAGCGATGCAAGTTAAAGCAGAGGTGTACTTGTTAGACCGGAATATGTATCATTTTTCCAAAGCTAAAGCGCCTATATATTGGCATGAAAGGTACAGATCTAAAGTACCTAAGTGAAGGAAAAACAAGTTTCGCAGATTGATGTGATAAATTTCAGATCTGCGGTGTGACAGAAAACTAGAAAATATTCAAACCTAATTTCAAAGTGCTTGAACAAGTTCATCAAGTTCAGATAAGTTTTTATATAAAGGAGATGCTCCAATAAGGAAAAAGGGGATTATGGCTACGGTCGCACAAGAAGTATCAGATCTTAACTAGCCGTTTGTGCTACTAAGAAGAACAGGGAAGAACGGAACCAGAGCTTCAATAAACTCTGATGAACACTGAAACCCTAATGGTGGATCTAGACCGAGGAAAAGAGGAACTTACTAATGCTGAGGGAATAGCGGAGGAGCGTCGCGTTTCTCTGGTGCGGTCAGGTTGATGCAGCGGCCGTCGTTGGGGCAGAAGCGAAGGTCGACGGCGGCGGCAGAGCTCCAATGGTCAGGCGTTGCGAGGAAGAGGACGATGTGAAGGGGCACGAAGGGGAAAAGTGAAAAGGACCCTTCGCCTTATTTATAAGGTGAATGGATAAGTGGCAGGCGCGAGAATCGAGGAGCCCAAAAAATGGGATATATGACAGCTCTGTCACCTCGATTGTCGGAGGCTCATTAATGAAGGTGATTTATATGCAATTTCTAAACAGATGACGTCATAGCGGTTTATCATGATCTTGGAAGATGACGTCATGGCGGTTTACAAGATTTATGCGAAGGTACTGAAGAAGAAATTTTCTTAAGTATTGAAGATTGACATGAACCAGTTCAAATCAATCTGGGGCCTAATGTTGGGGATATTACTGCTGGGCGTAAACCGGGCATGAGAGGCCGGGTTATCCCCATAATGGATTATTATATCTGAAGCCCATGAAGATCCAGATGGAGGCGCTTTATGAAGGCCCGGGGCCCAAAGTTGGTTTAAAGGTCTCTAGATGTAAACCGACATTGATATGTAAACTTGTGTTTTAAGATAGAAAGAGCAGAGACCGAGCCGGACAAGTTTATGAGCCGGCCTCGGAATCCTGTAAACCGGCGGGCGTCAACCTGTGTATATAAGGGGACGACCCGGCGGCGGTTTAGGGACAACAAACAACAACTCGAGACCCAGGCAAAGCGTATTCGCTCCCTGGTCATCGAAACCCTAGCAATCCCACAACAACTGGATCGTAGGCTTTTACCTTCATCGCAAGGGGCCGAACCAGTATAAACTCTCTGCGTCCCTTGTCCGCTTTAACCCCTTTAAGCTAACCCGTTGCGATGGCTCCACGACTAAGTCCTTTCTCTAGGACATCTGTCGTGACAAAACCACGACAGTGACCGACACGTGGCATCCACCATAACGGGTCGCCATTAAGCTATCGGGTTCCGGTTTGGATACGATAACCCGTTAACAGCTGGGACCAATGAGGATTTTCCACGTGTAAAATTATCATTGGCTATAGCAACCATGTGTCAGCACCATGAAAGGACAGATGTCAACCGCCCAATGGACAGGAGGCGCTTATGATACGTCGACACGTGGCAAGGCCCAACAGCGGCCCATTTAGGTTAAAAAGGCTGGCCCAGTCAAATTAGCGGGTCGACCCATTAACGGTCTGCTTGTAGATGACCCATTCGCTGTTAAGGCCCGTACAACTAGTGTCAAATCGGCCCGTCAACGGTCCGTCCTAAACTTGTCATCATCGCGGCCCATGGTCACTTCTGGCCCGTTAACAGTCCACTATGTATTTGGGCCGATTACGGCCCGGTGTGTTTCTCGCCTGTTAAAGGTCCTGCTTCATTTGGGCCCATTTATAGGCCATTGAAACTTTCGGCCCATAAACGACCATGAAGGATTTGGGTCATATTCGACCATGTCTGACATTCGGCCTGTTAGAGGCCCACTATTGATTTGGGCCACTTTCAGCCTGTTGTGATTTTTGTCCTGTTAACGTCGAACGAAATCCATGGGCCATATGTGGCCCAATGTCACATCGGGCCTATTAACGACCCATATAAAATTGACACTAATCAAGCCCAACCGAACTTCCGGCCTGTTAAAGGCCTGTGTAGTAGGTCGGCGCATTTATGACCCGTCTGAATTTCGGCCTGTGAACGATCCGCATTGTAAATGGGCCACCATTTCGGCCTGCTAATGACCAGTGGGTTATTTGGCACAATGAGGGCCCAATCTCACTTTAGGCCTATTCAAGGCCCATGTTTTTATGGGCTCGAGATATTTACACCTGTAAACGGCGTATTGTTACTGAGGGCCCAAATTATGTTTAGGCCTTTTAAAGGCCCACTGTGGGCACGGACCTACCAAAAAAATATGAAAGCTTATGTTGATTTAGGCCCAGATATTATTAGTGGGCTACATGCAAATTACGACCCATAATTGTTTTTAGCCCAATTGGAATGGGCCCGATGAATTGGCACGTTGGGCTCCTACGAAGCTTTCGGCCGAATACATTACTAAGATAAACCTACACTATACACAAATAGCGTCGTAATTACTGCAGCCTTTGGCAGCATGATAAATGCTGTATCACAACAAAATAAATTCCAACCATACAACAAAAGGCATGTTGGCATGAAGTTTACAATCCTTGCAGATAAAAGCACCATCAGATGTATAGAAGCACAAATCATTTGACCTGAGTGCTAATGTTTCAGGCTGTAGAATCTGATGGAGCAGCACGATCTTCCCTTTTTTCCGTCATTGCTCTTGAACAATGAAGCAAATGTCTGATAGTCTGGTTTCAAAACCATTCATATCTTGACGACATTTGTCAACCACTATTCTTGTTTTCGAAATGACGTCCATTAGGGACTGGACTTGTGTCTGGAGCACAGATATATCACTTTGTCTAGCTGGAAGATTTTGTTCAGTAGGCGATTTGGACGAGGTTACCTTGACAACCAACCCAGAATTATGCAGGAAGGTGCTTTTTGCACTGTTAGTGGAGAGATACTGATGCACTGCAGCAAGAGGTGACATTGTGCCCGTGGTAGCCTCGTCACCTTCTGGTGGTTGTGGCTGTTGAGTCTTTTGTTCCATAGCTTGCTGAAAGTTTGAACTTGTAGATTAGTGTACCAGATAAGTTACTAATGAGAGAAAACAAACAAAGTAGGTTTCACGTTTATACATAACTTATTTTGGTGAACTACTGTAATACATTAGCATGTATTATAGTGCCAACTACATAATAAAATCACTTTCGGAACATATGTCCATGTAGCATGCCTACTGTATTGTCTATTTCCTCACATTCGTTGACATCTAAGTATAAAGAGACATGGTTGAAAGTAGGATGAACATAGTATGACATCATTCATATCATGGGCAAACAGATATAAAAAACAGGCTATTGTATCATTGTGTCCGCACGTGAACATCACAACTAGATTACAGATCAATACCAAAAGAATATCCTTCATCTCTTTTAAACCATGTAAGGTGAAATGATATGTTAAGACAACTGTGTATAAAAGTGAACAGAGTAACTGACATTGGCTGCAAACCAAGCACTTAAATGAACACATCACAGTACCAATCAGTTCAAAGGCAGGAGGAGTAAGGACTTACAACAGCGGCTTGAACTGCTGTGCTTGTTGGTGTGGCAATCCTTGAAGATTTGCACTGCATTCGTTTCAGGTTCTTTTTGGTCCGCACGGGCTTTCCTCTATATTTGGAACAAGTCAATATAGATACGATAATATGGCACAGAAAAAAGAAGGAACTAGCAGCTATTTACAAGAGCCTCGCAGTGTGCAATATAGCTACGAGATCCCGTTGTCTATTGGAATTTCACTTTAGAACGGTTGGTCTTGTTCTTCAAATAGTTAGCCTAGAAGAAGATACACTTGTAAGGCACATACATAAATACAAGTTCAATATGCGGTCTGATCAAATACATATACCCTACCCGATACTTTGGATCAGACCAGTGTTTAACAAGGGCTGTCTAGTCCTCATCTGTAATATATTCCACTGGAGATGTTTTGGCGATTTCATTGTTAGCCTTGCCTTCAAAGTGAGCGTTTCTAAGGTGGTACCGACACTAAAAAAAATACACTTCCGTGATGATACATGTTTGTCACAGTAGGTCACATTTTCTGTCATGCTTGTACATCCATGACGATTTGATGACAGTATCAAGATAGTCATACCTGTGCTGTCGTAGAAGTGTTCCATGACATTACCAAAATTATCATCATGGAAGTGTCCACTTCCATGATGATAAATGGCGCGTCACGGAAGTGCTTTCGTCAAGGGTAACCGACATGTGGCATCCACCATAACAGGTCGCCGTTAAGCTATTGGGTCCGGTTTCGGATCCGATAACCCGTTAACAGCCCAGACCAATGGGGATTTTCCACATGTAAAATTCTCATTGGCCGGAGGAAACACGTGTTGGCTCACCGTTGGGACAGATGTCATCCACTCATTGGACAGGAGGCGTCTATGATAGTCGACACGTGGCATGGCCCAACTGTGGGCCATTCTGGTGAAAAAGGCCGACCCAGTAAAAATTAGCAGGCCGACCCATATAAGGCCTACTTGTGTTAGGTCCATTTAAGCCCACGTCCCATACGAGATGTGCCAATTCGGCCCGTCAATGGCTCGTTAACGATTTGACACCATTGCAACCCATCGTCAATTTGAGCCCGTTAACAGCGCGCTATATATTTGTGCTCAATATCGGCACGATGTGGTTTTGGCCTGTTAATGACTCATTCAAGGGATGGGCCAATTTTCAGGATGTACATCTTTCGGCCTTTTAGCAACCCATTTAAGTGTTGGGCCAATTTTCGGCCCAGTGTGTCTTTCAGCCTGCTGACGGCCCATAAATGAGTTGGGCTATTTGTAGTTGGACCTGAGTTTTGGCCTTTTAACGGCCCATGCTCTTCATGGTCCAATACCAGCCCGGTTTCTCTTTCGGCCTGCTAAAGGCCCACAACATAGTTGGGCCATATACAGTACGACCTGAATTTCGGCCTCTTAGCGGCCCATGCTCTTCATGGTCCAGTACGAGCCCGCTGTGTCTTTCGGCCTGCTCAAGGACCATAGTATAGTTGGGCCATATGTAGCCCGACCTTAGTATCAGCCTATTGACGGTCCCTGAAATCAAATGGGCCCACCTGTTGCCCGCTTCGATGTCGGCCTGTTAACGACCCGGGAGGTAACAGGGCCGACCATTAACTTTTGGCCTGGTAAGGCCCATTAACTTAATGGGCCCACTAAAGTTCGACGTGTCTGTAGGCCCAATTAGATAATTTGAGCCCATTACGACGAGTAATTATGCACAGGACCAAAGCCAATCAATCAAAGGCCTATGAGAATTTTGGCCCCTGTGAGCCCATTAGGGAAGCTCATTAAGGCCAGTGGGCTGCTTCCTTCATATAGGGCCCATGACTGTTCGTGCTAACTAATAATTTCACTGCTTTTTTAGCTTCCTATCGACCATTTAGCTGGAATGCGAGGCGCGCTAAGCAAAGGTATGGCATACAGGGAAAAACGTTGCACATCCAGCATATATTACAGGAAATTACATCCACTGGGCAATCAAAGATTGATGCCAGTGCAAATAAATGAACATAACCTAACGATCTACAACATCACAATCTGCAACCTCAGCGTGGATGACGCCCATAAGCATGTGGGCAAGTTCTTCCTGCTTTGCTACACTGTCTCTGAAAACATTGATCACTTGTTTTTGCGCATGAATGTGCACCTCTGATTCCTCCACCATTTCCATCATTGCTTCGGCCAGTAATTGGTTCACAAACATACATTTTTTCCGTTGCATTCGAGACAGAGGAAACTGAACAGATCCAGATGGCGATTTTGGCAGGCTTGTATTATTGATAGTGGAGAGTGTCTCGACCACTGCATCATAACATAAATTAGGAGGGGAACCGAACAGATTAATCAAGAGTTATTGCCATATTACCTGGCCTAGATTTATTGGAAAGAAACAATGGGGTTGCCTTGCTGTTTTCAGAGTTTGTCTTCTTATCTTCATCAGCCTGCACCAAATTAACACACTAGCATTTCTATTATTGGCCAGGTCAGATAATAGGAAAGCAACATTGACACAACGAATGTTTGGGCAACCAGACCACACCAGCCTACACCAAATTAACACAATATGGCACAGCTATCATCAGTCAGGTAAGGTAATACAAAAGCAACATTGACACAATGAATGAATGGGCAACCAGAGCAGCACTAAATTCGGTAATGTGCATGATATGAGATAGTACACTCATGCAGCTCAGTATGCAAAACTACCAGGCAGTTTTCCTTAATAAAATTGTCGCCTTTAGGGTCTGTTTGGTTGGAGACTAGTGTGGCCAAGCCAAAGTGTGGCTGAGAAATTGGACGCCAAACTTTGGCAAAAGTTGGCAAAAAAAATTGTCTCTATGAAAAGTGGGCCATAGGGGCAATAAAGTGTGGCAAGCCAAACTGTGGCAAAAACCAAACACATGCCAACTAAACTGTGGCTGCCAAATTTTGGCTTGGCAAACTGTGGTTGGGAACCAAACAACCCCATACATTTTGCTGCAACTAATTTAGATCAGATAAAGGTTGGATTAATGCCGATTAACAAAATACATGCTGATGTAAAAATATAGTGATATACAATAGGTACTTACATCAGCATTGGAGCACAGAGAGTTCCCGCGAGATGCTTTCCTCGAATATGATCCTAGTGCAGAAAGTCTTCTATCGTTTAACCTTATTTTCTAAAAGAGAGATGGGTAAGAAACATGCAGAAAATATGATCAGAATGCTATAAAATTTCATGATGCGAGGATACGGGCACGCTTCTTAGAATGGAGTTGACATATTTTTGCTGGACTGGAGCGGACTAGCTCTTTGGCCACTGGAATCTGCTTATTATCAGTAGGAGTTGGGTTTCTCTGTGCTGGAGCAGTATCTATGAAAACTAGAGTTGGTTTACTATCTCCTGGCGTTTGGATCTTTTGCAAAGACCTGGTTTGTAACCCTTCAGATTCTAACATAGCCGTCTTCCCCTTGCATGCCTTATATAGAAGAATGGTGCTTCAATTATAAAACATGCTACAGCAGAGATGGAATAGGTACTGAAGAATAGAAAGGCATGACATATTGACATGTATTCCCTCCATCCGGAAATAAATGGATGGGTCTAGGTGTATTTCAGTTCTAGATACATCCATTTTATCCATTTTTGCAACATGTAATCCGGACGGAGGGAGTTTGATGTAAGAGCTAGGGATACGACAGGAAAACATTGTAAAAAAACACTACTTGAATGTAAAATTGTATCCTAGCGGAATACAAACAGAAAAACACTAAGGCAACATATGCGTGTATGATTGGGAAACTAAGATGGCATTGCAACAGACCACTAGAACAACACTTCAATGTAAAAAAAGAACATGGTATGTTAGACAGATGAAGTACATACTAATGAATAACAATGCATAAGATATTCAGAAGCATGATGTCCAAACTAAGCAGATGGCATTGCAATAGAGTAGAATGATAGTACTTGAATTTGAAAACATGTTATCATGAATGGAGTAGATACTGAAAAACAGGAAGGCATGACATATTTACATGCATGATCAGCAGGCTAAGCACAAGGCAGTGCAACACAGTAGATGCACTCCAGGACATTATATGCATGATGTACCCATATCACGGGCCAAGTTAGAGCAAGGACCTTGTGGGGTAAATAGGATTCATCATCTTTTTGCAAGTCTTCTGAAGAACTGCCTTTACATGTTACATCATATTGGGTATCATTGATGTCAAGTTTGTTGGCTGTTACATTACTCTGTGAGGTTCTTGTGGATAAATCAGTGTGTGCAATTATATCTGACATGCATGGAAGACAACTAGTAGTTAGATTTATGTAATGAGTTCCTGTAGGAGACGAAATAAATAGTAGGACTGGGGTTAACTAGTAGCAACAGGTCTAAAAAACTAAAGGGAGAACACAGATGAAAGCTACAGAATATGTATCATTTGTACTCGAGATTAACTAGATGGCACACAAAAGTATTAAAGAACAAAATATGTAATACTAGAAGTGGTATAATACTATAATCACCGGCCTGTGGGATAGCATTGGCTGATGGATGATAACTATGGAACAAAGTTACCTGAAGAACAAGTCTCTTAGCTGAACTATGGAACAACGTTAACTCCTGAACAAGACCCGTAAGAGATCAACATGAATATACAGTGAAATGTGATAATCTATTTTCCATGCTTAGATGAATAACAAAGCCATAAATGTTGCACACAAGTAAGATGAGGGTACAACCTATCTGGCCGCCATCCATAGGAGTGAGCATCATGTGCTGACTTATCGATGGCCTTGCAGTTGTTGTGGCTGTCCATGTCAGGCACACGCATTCGATGCAGGGAACTATTGAATGGGGACTATAGCTCCCTTCTGGTGTATGCTTCCCTTGTTGGAGTAGCTGCGGTGAGTCGAAAGACGGTGTGGCTGAAGATGTAGAAAACACATAATGTTAAGAACGACACATATCTCTGATCTGAAGAAATACCCTAAGAGATCAATAGCAAGGTACGAGAGTGGTCACAAGTCTGTTGACTGAAGACTAAATTGGGGTCAAACGATTTTATTTTATTTTGGTACTGTCCGATCTACGCCGGATGGCTTGATGGCCGTCTTGTGCCTCCCGGCTGACACTGTTCGAAATCTTCCCCGAAGAGCCAGTGAGCATCGGCAGAGTAGCCTGCCTCCGCCGTTCGTGGCCGCGAGAGCTCCGACCAAAACCCCGCTCCCTGCCCCACCGCACTGCCGTGGTTGCGACACCCCGGCCAATCCACAAAGACTCGCCGTCATCCAGATCCGGTGGCAGCAGTACCTTCAACCCACGCAACTCTAAGATAGCCATCTAAGCGCTGCTTCCGCGGTGAACTTGCGCCCCCGCACCCTTACGTTAGACACCAGCCAACCGGCAGCCTAGAAGCTCCGCTGCCTTGAGGGGTGCTGCTTACCATTGGGAATCGATTGGCCCAGAATAAAAATCCAGACAACTGATGCCTAAATAAAGTGATTTGAGATGAGGGTACGACCTATCTTGCGGCCTGGTGAAGTAGGCAACTCCAGCTGCCGAGTTGGTGAGGCCGGCGCGGTTGCGGTGGCTACCGGCGGCAGGGAAGCAGAGATGTCGTGACGATGGACGGCTTCAGGGAAGCAGCGCCGGGGCCCTGGACGGATCTGAAGTTGGAGCCGCTCCGACACCCTGCACAATGGCAGGGGTGAATCGGCTTCGGTACGGTTCACGCGGCTGTCGTCGAGGCAGCTCTGGCAGCACGGTGTAAGAGGCACACGACCGAGTGCATGACAGCAAACGGACAGCGTCTCCGGCATTGGGGAGGAGGGCGGCGGTGAATTTGGTATGGTGGGGGGCGCCATGGAGGAGGGGCTGAGGTTTCGCGACTGGGGAGAAGGGAGCTTCTGGGGAGAAGGTGATTTGGCGCCCACGAGGTATGAATGGGGAATTGGGAGGGGGAACCATGTCTTACGGACGCATTTGTCTGAAATGTGGGGGGGGGAGTTACCATTGCTTCTCGGCTTGGGTCTGTGTGCTGAGGGGTCAGCGATAGTAGAGTAACTTTGCTTCTCCCAAATAGTGGGCGCGAGCAATTTCCGCCGAGGAGGGTGTGTTTTGAAATAGTGAGCGCGAGCGATTCCGGACAAGGAGGGCGTGTTTTGAACTAGTGGGCGCGAGCTATTTCGGGCGAGGAGGGCGTGTTTTGAAATAGTCGGCGCGAGCGATTTCGGGCGAGAAGAGGGTGTTTTGCCTCCCATGATTTCTGAATTATTCGGCACATGCCATTTCGGCCAAGGAGAAGGCGCGCTTGGATGAAGTTACGAACCTACCCTCGATGTACAAGTGGCCAATTGATGCGTGTCCCACATAGGCCGGTAATTTAGCGTCTCCCATTTATTTGCTCGGGCGAATTCCACTAGCAGAGGGTGTTTAACAGTTCGTTCAAATTTTGGGAGAACGAGCATCCACGTCTACCTTACCAAGTCGATTCGAATCAAATTTTGAAATATTATCGTGCCACTTCTTTTTTAGATGGAGAGATGATGCTCGGGAGTAATGTGTTTTTACATGCTCGTCGCTAACGATTTACTATATGACAAACAGTTGACCCACTCAAAATGGGAATCAAACCCAAAATGAAATATCTCGATTCAATGAAGTAGCTCGTTCACCAGGTGAAAATAGTGAACTAAATCCAAAATTGAACACCTCAATCGAGTAGCATGTTGTACAGTATTATAGTACTCCATGAACATGTTGAAAGTCAAATTAATAAACTTGTTTGATATGCATATCTCCGTTCATGTGTGGATTCCAGACAACATGTTCTCCAATTTAAATATTTGAATGCAAGTTTATACCGAAACATGGTTTTTAACAGTCTTTGATGCATAAAACGCGACCTCCCCCTCTCCTGGACTCCTGCTCTCTCTCTCACTCTTGCCGACAATCTTCAATTCTATCGCATGCATCCAACACACAAACCTTGTTGGTCCCTCTCCCTCCCTCTCTATCTCTCTCTCTTTGTGTGTATGTGGGGGGGTCTTTCTAGTTCGCATGCATATATACTCCATGTATAGGTCTCTCTTGCACACTATGTATGATTCTCTAATCCAAGCTAAATATCTTGGGTGCACTCATCGTACACGCACAAATTCCCCGGCTCGTTTCCCGTAACTCTCTCACGCACCACTCTGCCGTCTCAGAGCTCTTCCCTCTCTCTCTCAAACTCTCCATCTCCCTGGGTCACACATACACATGCATATCTCACTCGCACTCAATAGACCCATCTAAAACTTTATCTCTCTCCCTCGTTCTATGTCCATCTCACACGCACAGACACACAATCTCATGCCTAGCCAAGTATGATGGTCTCTCACTCAATTGTAGGCACACGCAGTCCCCCCTATATGTATATGACTAGCTAATTCTTAGTCTCCATCACAAAACATGTGCATGGTCTATCTCAATTTCTCTCGGGGCATCTTTCTATCGCACACGCACCTCATACCTGGATCTCCCACCCATATAGTCCCCTCACGATCTCGAGGGGATCTCTCTATCACAAACACACCCTCTCTCCCTCCCCATGCGTCCATCTTCTCCATGCGTCCCTCTCGACCTTTGTTCCTTGTTGGCTAGACCTCTATTGGACATGTGCTATAGGGGTGTCTCTCTCCATTTCAAACAATCACGCACTAGCTATCTTCGTGTATCTCCTCACCTCGATTTTCTATCTCGGAGATGCATGCGTGATATGTTTGCATAAGAAATGAACACACACACTCCCTCTCTAATTTATCGTTTGTTGTCCCTTTCTCTTTCACACACATACTCTTTTTGCACACTCACTCATTCTCCTTCACACACACTTGATCTCTCTCGACTTAGGCACTCTCTTCGGTCCATAACATATAGATTTATTGAAAAGTCAAACATCACAAAGTTTGACCATGTATGTGGAAAAAAACATTTACATCTAGAACGGCAAACATATTGTCGGATCATGGGTTCCGCAGACCCTTGAGAGGTTCGAACTCTGGGGCGTGCATGAGGAACTCTCTCTCCCCAGCCTCCCTACCCAACGATTCCACGGCCTAGCTCAATGAACCCAAAGAACAAGAGACACAAGGGTTTATACTGGTTTGGGCCACCTTGTGGTGTAATACCCTACTCCAGTTTGTGGTGGATTGCCTTGAGGGGTTGAGGATGAACTAGTACAGTGGATGAATAGCCTCAGGAGGTGAGGTGTTCTTGTGCTCGACGAGCTGGTGGGTGTGTGGAAGATCTAAATGATCCGTCCTTTGCTACAGTGGTGGCTAGGTCCTATTTATAGTGGCCTTGGTCCTCTTCCCAAATGTTTAGGCGGGAAGGGATCCCACAACAGCCAAGTTTGAAGGGGGACAACTAGTACAACCTATCCTGACAAAAGTATTCTTCGCCTGCCAAAGGCTCTGGTGGTGACGCTGCTGTGGGCTCCGCGATGACCTTTGTCCTGCCGTGGTGGCGGTCTTGGTCTTGTTGTACCGATATGGAAACCTTTTCCTGATGTCTTGTGACCCCGCGCCTATGCTTGCCTCCTTAGCACCAAAGAGGAAAATGGTACACTGCACCCACTGGCGCCCGCCTGGCCTTGGTCGTCATGGCTCACGTCACGCGAACCTCGCGAGGTGCCCCTTGCATAGATATCTTCGCTCCTTGGGAACCAGCCTAGTGAGAGTGCCCCCAGGGACGTCTTGTTGTCGTCCGCCTCGCGAGGCTTGGCCCCTTGCGAGGGTCTTGAGTTGTTGCTGCTGAAGCTGGGCCGTACCGGGCCGTTGATGGAGCCACACCACGGGCCGCAGGCAGGCAAGTCTGGGTACCCCCGGTCCCACAACGCCGACAGTAGACCCCGGGCCCAAGGCGCACTCGGACTTGGCTTGAAGGCGAAGTAAGGGGCAAGTGCGGAGCGTCGCGGGCCCCAACCGCCTAAGGCCTTGGCTGGCGCGTGGCGATTGATGGGACAGGGGCGATGTCGGTGTCAAAACCGGCTGATCTCGGGTAGGGGGTCCCGAATTGTGGTCTGAGGATCGAAGGCAACAGGAGGCAGGGGACACGATGTTTACCCAGGTTCGGGCCCTCTTAATGGTGGTAATACCCTACTTCCTGCTTGATTGACTTTGATGAGTAGAGGGGTTACAAGAGTTGATCTACCTCGAGATCGTAATGTCTAAACCCTAGATGTCTAGCCTGTATGATTGTGTTAGCCTCTACGGACTAAACCCTCCGGTTTATATAGACACGAAAGGGCCTAGGGTTGTACAAAGTCAGTTTACAGAGAAAGGAAACTATACATCCGAACGCCAAGCTTGTTATCCACGCAAAGGAGAGTCCCATCCGGACATGGGGGAAGGCCTTCTATCTTGTATCTTCACGGCCCGTCAGTCCGGCCCAGGTCACACTGCCCGGACGCCCGGGGAGCCCCTAATCCTGGACTCCCTCAGTAGCCCCTGAACCAGGCTTCAATGACGATGTGTCTGGCGCACAGTTTGTCTTCAGCATTGCAAGGTGGGTTCCTCCTCCGAATACTCAAAAATAGTTAAAGAACAGAACTATATCCGGATCTGTATAACAATTACAACCCTAAACCACAAGGGCAAAATACTTAAAACAAAATGAGTCACGTCCACTGACATCTCTTTCGGCGAGACGTTACATCTGGCTTTATTATTATTTTGAACCATTTTGTGGCCTCCCGTTTCACGTTTCGAGGTGTAGCCTCCATTGACACGTCTTGTCAAAGCAGAGATCGTGTCCCCTTATTGCGGGATTCCCATTAATATGGTTTTGGGTATTCCAACCGTGCCGTTTGCACGACCGCCTGGGGAATAGGCGAGTTTTAAGGCCCGCGGCGCTTGACATTCACTGCCCCTATAAGAGGATAAGGATCCATCTCTTCACCCCACACCTTCTTCTCTCCTCTACCTCCCCATCCTCGAGCTCCAGTGCTCAAGCTCCAATCTTTCCCACCGCCACCAATCCTTCCAGCAATGTCCATCTGATGCTCAAGGCAAGTGGATGGCCTCCTCCGTGACAGAGGAGAATGTCAAGGAACTCCGGGAGGCGAGGTACTTGACTGCGGAAATCACACACAGACTCCCCGCAAAAGGGCAAGCAATCCCCACACTTCCTCACTTCCTCCGCGGGTTAGGTTTTAGCCTTCACCCCTTCGTTCGAGGTCTCATCTTCTATTATGGGCTAGATTTTCACGATCTAGCCCCAAACTCCTTCCTTCACATCTCGGCGTTCATCGTCGTGTGTGAGGCATTTCTCTGCATCCCCCACACTTCAGCGTGTGGCTCAAGGTCTTCAATGTGAAGCCGAAGGTCGTCGAGGGGCAGCACGCGGACTGCGGCAGCGCCATGGTGAGCAAGCTCCCCAATGTTACCTGGCCCAAAGGGGCCTTCATGGAGACCGTCAAGACATGGCAGCAAGAGTGGTTCTACATCACTGAACCACGCGACACCAAGTGGGCAGCCGCTCCTGCATTCAGATCTGGACCCCCGCTGCGGCTCGCGTCGTGGGCCAACAAGGGTCTGGACTGGGGATCGCCTGACGAGGTGCTGATGCTGCAAAAGCGCATCAAGAGTATCATAGAAAAGAACACCAGCCTCACTAACGTGATCCAGGTGATGCTCGTCCGTCGGACCCTTCCCTACCAACGACGGCCTCTCCGTATGTGGGAGTTTAATACGGAAGGGCCGCGAAACCTACAACATTTCTTCGGCACGACGCACAAAGAGATCTGGAAATTGCTTTTCAAGACACAGAAGTCGTGGCCGAAGACGTCCGAGGAGATTGGCCTCGACTGCAATCACCCGGCCACCCCGGTAAGTATTGAATTCCCGAACATAGCATAGTTCATCAAAAGGAAAAAGAGGGGTGCTGAGAATTCCCTCCTCCAAACAGGGTTGGACGAAAAAGGCAGAGCGGATCAGGTGTCCAGGCCTGCTCCCCGAGGACCCGGCTAATCCTCTGTTAATGAAGATGCTGGTTTCGGCGCCATACCAGGCACCGGCGAAGGACATGAAGAAGAAGAAAGGTAAGGAGGCCGAAAGTGGCCTCCACCATAAAGGTACTTCGGACACCGCGTCCGGAGGGACCGAGGCCCCTCCACCCACGAGGGGGAAGAAGACGAGGACGAAGAGGAGGAGGAAGAAGATAACCCTCCTCCCAAGGGGAGGAAGAGGGCGGCCTCCATGGACCTGGAGGCGGAGGCGTCCAAGAGGGAAAAAATATCCCTGTCCAATGACTCGGATTCGGACGCTGAAGCCGTCCCAAGCATCGCCCCAGGGTCAAGCCCCTAGCCGAGTTGTAAATATCTGAGGATGCTCTACACACATCCAGTCTTTTTCGAATCATGGGAATCATATTAAATCATGTGCTGCAGTCCGACCCGCGATCTTCCCCAACTATCTTCATCGCCGGGGAATTCTCTGGCGTCGGAGATGATGGAGAGCGAATCGCCTTCGCGAACCTCCCCGGCACCTACTGCGGACGACGCCGAGGTATTTTCCCAAAGGACCTCTCCAGTCCGTGGAGAGGCACGGGAGACCGCCAAGATGGCGCCAGGGGGTAATGCCTCGGCTGCCGAAAACATGGGGCACGAAATCCCCATGGAGACTTACGGCAGGGACGCTGACCAATCTGGCTCCCAGCCGAATACTACTCCAGATACCCAAGTGGTTCCGGAGCCGAATGAGCGACCCCCTTCAAAGGAGGGGGAACACCAACTCCAGCGGCGACCTCTCCTAATCTGGAGGCGTCGAACACACTGATGGAGATGCTTCAACGCGCTTCCATCATGGAGGAGCACCGCACCCTAATGGGTGCGGTGGTTGAAAAGGTTCAGTCCGCCAAGAGTGGGCTGAACGAAGCCTTCACTAACCTGTTAACAGGTTTCGAGGTATGCGATGTAAGAACTTCTAGGCACCGTTCATATGAAAAAATATGCCTGTGTATAGATAGTAGCCCCTGAGACTCTGTTCCGCTTTTGAAAAAAGGCCGTACAGAGGATCGATAATATTCGCAGGAGATAATGTACTTTCCGATTTTGACAAATAGGCTTCACTGTTAGCGGCGACTGCCCAGGCCGCCGAAGTGTCCGAGCTCAAGCGGAAGCTAGGGCTAGCCAGTGAGGATCTTGTCCGCATCAACAAGAGGTTTGATGAAGCGCAAGGTATGTTTCAAATGACTCATTCATGCCTGTATTGATATTCGAATTCTGAGTCGAAGCTCAGGCGCTGCTATGTGCATGATTCCAGGCAGTGCCGCTGCTGTCGAGACCCTCAGGGGTGAACTTGCCCAGGCCAAGGAACATGCAAGGGTGAACAAAGCGGCCGATGATAAAGCTGTCGAGGACTTGAAGTAACAGGCCGTCCACCGCCAATACGAGGAGCAGGTGACCGAAGTGGAGCAAGCGCTCAAGGACGCCGCCAGCAAGTGCGAGTCCCTAGAGGAGAAGAATAAAGCCCAGGCGACCGACCTTGCCAAGGCCATTCAAGAGGTCAAGGGGCGCGGGCCGAACCCAAGCGGCACGCGAGGAGATCAAGCAGGCCGCACAGATAGCGTCTGGTAAGCCCTTTCTCTTACAGAGTAAATTTGGTCATCAGAAGTATGTCTTGCTCACTCAACTATGGAGTGTTCCAGATGCCTTTGTGGATCTTCCGAAGAGTGCCGCCAACGCTGCACAGTTCTTCTATGCCAAGAGGGGCACACGACGGAGAAGCTATTCTGGTCATAGTTCGTGGCACAGGAGCGCCCAACGCTCTTAAATGACGAGATGGCGCAGTGGGCCGAGCTGCATAGGATGTCCGGATTGGCCATGAGGGACGTCATAGTCCGGCTGTGGCTGGCCCATCCTATCCCCAGCAGCTATTTTGGCCTGGTGCAGCGGATCGTCAATGCGTTTCCCCAAATTGACATGTTCAAGCGGTCGTCATGTATAGAAGATGCGCGGCTGGCCTTCGCCCATGTCAAGATGCACTGGGAAAAAATGAAGGCCGCCGTCGTGGCAGTTGAGGGTCCGCCCAGAGGCAAGGACCACCGTAAGCCGGGGCGCTATTTTGAAGACTTCCTAGAGGGTGCCCGTTCGAGTGAATGTATGCGGACTTCTCGAACGCTGTATTATAAATAGAGGCTTTTGTAATATATTTGTGCCTGTTATCTTAAATTGTTTTTCCTCTTGTGCGGCCATTTTTATCCATGAGAGTTTGCCAGTCGTCGGCTTCAGTCCCCACATGGATACTACGGGGGTGTTCGGGGTAGCACATAACAACACTTGACGCAACGTCTTGGTCCGTAAAGGAGGTGTTAGTGCGGCGAACCAGCAAATCAGACTATGCGGCTTTATCACTCTCACTTAGCCATAGGAGTTTGACAATGGGACTTGAAAGTGCGTTATATCGACTAGAGGGGGGGTGAATAGGCGATTTTTATGAATTCTTCACTGAGGAATTTGTGGGTGAGGAAATTCCTTAGCAAAGAACTACTTGCAGCGGAATAAGTACTCAAAAGTATGCATAGCAGAACACAAGCATAGTCATCATGATGAAATGAAAACAAGCACAGAGTACAGAAAGCGTAAACACAAGATAACATAGGATGAAGACAAACAGACTGAAGAAATTGAACTGAGGAAATTGAGAAAGTCTTCAGTCAAAGTCTTCAAACACAGATATGAACAAGCATACAACACAGTAATGAGGAAATGAAAGAGTTGAGGAAACAGAACCAGTAAGCTTGGTGAAGACAATGATTTGGTAGACCAGTTCCAACTGCTGTCTCAGTTGTACGTCTGGTTGGAGTGGCTAGGTATTTAAACCTGAGGACACACAGTCCCGGACACATAGTCCTCACCGTATTCTCCTTGAGCTAAGGTCACACGGACCTTGCCCAATCACTCGTGGTAAGTCTTCAGGTGACTTCCAAACCTTCACAAACTCGGTCACTCGGCGATCCACAATTTCCTCTTGGATGCTCTAGACCATGACGCCTAACCGTCTGGAAGAAGCACAGTCTTCAAAGGTAACAAGCGTCGGATCCACGCAGGATCAATCTCTTCAGTGATGCTCAATCACTTTGGGTTTGTAGGTGTTTAGGTTTGGGTTTTGGGTTTTCCTCACTTGATGATTTTCGCTCAAAGTTCTCGGAGGATGGGATGCTCTCAAATGACAAGTGTTAGTTTCTCTCGGAGCAGCCAACCAGCTAGTGGTTGTAGGGGCGGCTATTTATAGCCTAGGGAGCAGCCCGTCATGATAAGACATAAATGCCCTTCAATGATATGACCGTTAGGTGGGTAGATATTTTGGGACAGCTGGCGCATAGCACATCAACGGTCGGAAATTTGAGTATCAAATTCCTCAGGGCTATCATGTTCCTCACTGTGTAGGCAATCCGCACTCGCGAATTCCTAACTCCTCAGTCAGAACAAATTCCTCAGAGACCAGAAGAACTTCGTCTCTGTCGCTGAAGAATATGACTGAACTGTATGAGATTTCCAATGGCTTCACTCGAAGGGATTGGTAGGTGTAGGATTTTGAGTTGAGCATCACATGGCAATTTTTCCTTAGTATTTCCTCGACCCCCTTTAACAGTACGGTGTTTCCTATGACTCAAGAAAGAGATAGTGAAACTACGAAAACAAAAGTCTTCACGCTTCATGTTCCTCAAATGAATACCAAGCCTTCAAGGTCACACCAATTTCTTCACTTTCAAAGTCTTCAGAAATCCAAAGTCTTCAGTCGAAGAACTTCATTTTTAGGGGTCGACTTTCTCTGTCAATATCAAACTCCTCATAGACTTATAGACCTGTGTACACTCATAAACACATTAGTCCCTTAACCTATAAGTCTTCAATACACCAAAATCACTAAGGGGCACTAGATGCACTTACAATCTCCCCCTTTTTGGTGATTGATGACAATATAGGTTAAGTTTTCAACGGGGATAAACATATGAAGTGTAAATACTGATGTTGAGGAATTTGATTGCAAGATATAGAAGAACTCCCCTTGAAGATGTGCATAGTGAGGAATTTGCTTTTGAAAAAATGCACACGTGAAGAGTTGAATCATGGAGATCTCCCCCTATATCTTGTAATTCATACACGCATTTGACATATAATATGAAGAATTTGAAATGCATGATGAAATATGGTGACTGATGTAATTCAGCATGTGTGCATTAACATTTGCGAGGAATAAGCAAGCAGAAAATCACAGCAAAAGTATCAGGCCACCATAGAGTTTAAGTTTACAACTCGATCCAGCAAAGTCTTCAAAAGAACGAGAGTTGCAACTTAGAGAAAAAACGCCCATATAAGATAGAACCGCTTAAAGACTAACTCAAATTTCTCCCCCTTTGTCATCAAATGACCAAAAGGGTCGAAAATGAGGACTAACTCCCCCTGAAGAATATCAAGGTGATGAAGGAGCGTCAGCGTTGTTGGTGTCGTTTGTTGTAGTAGGGCCTGCTGCAGTGTCGTCCAAGTCTTCATGTTCATCAGTGTCACGTGATGAAGAATAGGAGCTGGCCACCAAGGAAGGAACCTTGACCTTCTTGTACTTCTTCGGAGGAGGTGCAGCCCAGTCAAGATCTTCCTTGAGACCCATTTTCTTCAGATCTTCTTCACCATATATGTGTGACAGAACAACCCAGGTGCGGTTGAGGGTTTCATGAAGGTAGTAATGGTTTTTCTACACTGCATTGTGGGTAGCAGTCATGTTGTGAAGAATTGAACCAAACTGACGCTTGACCCATTTATGATTGCGATCAACCTTCTGGTGAAGACTGAGGAGAAGCTCACGGTCAGTCATCACCCTGGGTGCCGTGCCTTGAGGATTTTGCTTGGGTGCGTTTGCGGCAGAGTCATGGGTGGCAGAGTCATCATTGGTGGAGTAGGATGCAGCCTTGCGAAATTGACCATCCAATGGACGAATGCCTTCATCAATTACAGCAGCAGCCTTGCCCTTTTCATCAGCTGAGGAAAATGTCCGTTTGAGGACTTCAATCGGGGGCAAGTAGCTGCAATGGTTCAATGTATCAGCTTTGTAGTTGAGTGAAGACCTTGTTCTGATGAATCTCATAATCCACGGTGCATAAGGCTTCAACTCAAATGGTGACATTGCGACATTGGCTAGAGTCCTCATGAAGAAATCATGGAAGTTGACAGGAACGCCATGAATGATATTGAAAAGCAGATTCTTCATGATGCCAAGGACTTCTTCTTCATTCGAGTCGTGGCCCTTGATAGGACTCAATGTCTTCGTCAGAATGCGATAGACAGTCCGAGGCACATACAACAATTCCTTCACAAGGAATTTTGTTCTTGGGGCCTGACCTGGCTTCAAAGGCTTCATCCACACTTGCATATAGTGATCGATAAGCTTAGGTTCATTGTAGACGCAACAAGCACCTTCAAGGGGCGGACTGAGAGGCAAAGCACGAAGCAATTCAGCAGATGGTGCTTTGTTGTGAGTGTTTTCAGACATCCAGTCCAGCACCCATGAATTCACATCTTTAGAGTTGCCGGTGATGTGCAGAGTTGCATAAAATTGAAGAATTAGCTCTTCATTCCAATCACATATGTCAGTGCAGAAATTTAACAGTCCAGCGTCGTAGAGAACACTAAGGACTGGCCCGAAGCATGGCAGAGATTCCATATCCATGTGAGGAATGTGCTCATGATCGAAGACTTTGTCTTTGTTGAACAGCACTAAGGAATAGAAATTTGCCTGACTGGCAGTCCAGAAACGCCTCTTCCTTATGCGAGCAGAGTCATAAGGGTTGTAATCAGTGAAGAATACGTGCTCCCCGAACAAATCATCAGCCTTGAATTTTTGCTTGCTTGAGAATGGATCCTTTGGCTTGGGCAGAGGAGTGTTAGTCAGTTGCATGATGACCTCAGGAATCGCAATATCAGGTTCTTCAGGCTGAGGAATTTCTGGTTCCTCTTCAGTGGCAGCCTGGTTCTTGAATTCTTCATTTTCATTTTCTTCAGCACTAGCGGCTGGAATGTCTTCATGAGCTTCATCAGATCCCATTTGAACTGTAGTGGCTGGGGACTGAGGAATTTGCTGCAGTGGAATGAAGAGTGGAGAATTGGGGTTCTGACTTTCCCAAAAGTCATCATTCATCACTGGTGTGGTACAGCCAATGTCCACATCTTCATCTTCCATTTCTTCAACGCCAGCCTCTTCAGCAGTAAACTGAGGCATAGGCGAGGAAACTGTGGGGGTTGAAGGAATTTTATCCACTCCAATTTCTTCATCCATCTGCTCTGACGAAGTAGCAGAAGGATTTTCTTCATCAGATCCGCTAGGGATCACGTATTCTTCATCAAAAGGGATGATTTCCTTTGATGGCATGGAGGAAACTGGAACAACATCAATTGGATTAGCAAATGAGCTTGTCAATTTCTTCATCTTCTTCTGTGCTGAAGAACCTGAAGGAGGTGATGCTTTCCTTTTCTTCACTGCTGCACGCTCTGCAGCCTTGGTCTTCTTCACATCTGATGCAGATGGAAGGATTGGAGTTGGGGTAGGCGCAGGAGGAGCAGAGGAATGTGGTTGATTTACTTCAGGCACAACTGATGCAGTTGCCCTGACCTCCTCATTTTCTTCAGGCGCACCACTAGTGGGTGCCCTGGCAATTTCATCAGCAGCTGGAATGCAGTCATCAGCCCTGGAACTTACATTTTCTTCAGCAGCCTGATTGTCATCAGCGGTGCTGGCATGTTCTTCAGTTGGCTGAGCAGATGCTTCAGCCTGAGGAATTTTTTGTTGCGATGGGGCTGCAATATTTGAGGTGAACATCTTAGTCAGTTTGACAAACCTGACCTTGGCTCCTTTCCAATCAGCATAGTAAGCGTTGAAATCATCGCTGAGGACTTTGATTTCAGACTGGATCTTCACAAGTTCATCAGTTGTCATAGAGACAACGTTGTTCTTCAGGAGTTTCTCCTTCCTGTACTGTGCTTTCTTGAGCTGTCTAGCCTTCTCAAATTTCCATTTTTCTTCTTGGATGAAGGCAGTCAGCATATGACTTTGACCAGGAGTCAGCTTGAAGTCAGGCATAGGAGTGTTTGGGTCCTTGTGCCAGAGATCAATATAGTCGAGGATCAACTTTGGATCCAAAAGCAGTGGCACATTTGTGCCCTTGGCTCTAGCGGCCCTGACTTGCCTGTCTCTGATGATTTCAGCAAGTTCTTCATCATCAGCTTCGTCTTCTTCAGACGGCACTTGGAAGGCGACCTGCCTCTTGTGAGGACTTGTGCGAGAGCCTCGTCCAGCAGTGGTCTTTGTCTTCAGCAGTGAGGGTCCTGTTGAAGAATTTGGTGCAGCTGAGGAACTAGCTGAAGCTCCTGAGGCAATGGAGATGCCTATAGTCCTTTGGCACGTGGCAAGATGCACAGGTGCTGAGGATTTGGGCGGAGCAACTGAGGACTTTGGAGGAGCAGGAGCGGCTTGAGGAATTGGCCATGAGGGCTTAGCTGAGGAAATTGGCCATGAGGGCATTGAAGAAGAGGCACTTGGCTTGTGCGCAGGCTTCTTTGCCATGGATTTCTTCGGCCTTATAGAGGCCTCAGCAGCAGCAGCAGTAGAGTCTTCGTCGATTTTCCTCACTGCATCTTTTGCCTGTTTGGCCAACTTGGCCTGGCGCTTGGCCCATTCTTCAGGAAAATCCTCACCGCGCTTGATGCTAGTGGGATCTACATCTTGGCCAGGTGCCAATGGTGGTCTTGAGCATGGAGGAGTAACAGCGAATTTCTTCATGTATTTTGGAGTTACATACCTGTACTCCCTCCACTCTTTTGCCCATCTCCTTTCTATCCTCTGAATGCGCACCTTGCGCTGATTCTTATCTTCCTCAGGGGGTGTGCAGTACCCAGCATAAATGTCCTCAGGGATTTCAAAGGCAGTATTGATTTCAGGCCTCTTTCCTCCTTTCTGTGGCTTCTTTCCATCAGCCATTTTCTTCAACTGAGGAATTTGAACAATTGAACTCTCTGAAGAAGTATGCAACTTTTCTTCGAGGAATGCTGCAAATGAGTTAAGTTGATGAGAACCTAGTGAATCAGCAGCGGACATGAGTACCTGTGAACAGAGTATAGTTGCGAGGAATTTGGAGAGGTCATATGCGTTCTCAGAAGGTTTTTCAAAAACAACAAGTTTGAGGAATTTTGACCAGATGAGTCGTGAAGAATTTCACTAAGCGTTCTTTGTCTTAGGTTCCAGAGTTGTATAGATTGAGGATCCACACAATTGAGGAATCTTGAAGAAAAATGATGCTTAGAGAAACGAATCAAGAACAGATGATATGTGAGGTGTTTAGTGTGCGAAGAATTTGAAGAATAAACACCTTTGAAGATTTTGTAGGAATCATTTGAATCAAAGAGGGTAGTAAAAGTAACTTTTAATTACCCTGGACGAAGAACATGATGAACTGGGATGTGGAGAAGTGAAGTTCGTTTATGCAGATCTTGCACGCCCTAACTCGGCGGAGGAAGACGGCTACGGCGGCGGCGGAGTGAAGATTTCCGCGGCTGGCGCGGGTACGGCAGCGACGAGGTCGAGGCAGTGAAGCTCTTCCTCACCGGCGATGATGAAGTAGCGACGACGCTAGGGTTTGAGAAGCTCGAGCTGGAGAGAGGTCGAGCGGAGTAAAAGAAGTGAGGAAGGGGAGAGGGGGTATTTATAGCCACGGTGAAAAACTGTTCGCCCGAAGAAATTGGACGAACGTACACCTGACCCTTCTCATTCGCGTGACATGTGTCACCCACTTACTGAGAAGTGGAGATCGTGTTAGATCGTGGGTGAATAGATAAGTATATCGCGGGATGCGGAACGGTTTTAGCGGCAAAGCCGAAAATTTGGATAAGATAAGTTAAAAGTTCCGTTCGCAAATTCTTCAGCTGACAAGAACACAGTGAATATTTTGAACGATTTTCAAATAGAAAGCATATGAAGAATTTGTGAATAGATTGGGTTGAGTATAGCATAGAGGGGGAAGGGTCCGATCACATTCACTTAGCAGAAAAACCAACTTGAAGAATTAGCCATAGGTGGATGCTGTAGAGGACATAAACTCATATATATATATATATATATATATATATATATATATATATATATATATATATATATATATATATATAGGAGAAGGTGAAGACAATGCAAATTTGAAGAATATGAACAACTGAGGAATTTCAAAAACTGAGGAAAAACTCAAATTGAAGATTTTCAACTTTTGTGGTGGCGTGACCCACCGTATAAGAATGATGATTTCAGACACCGCGCACAATTGTCGTAGGGCTCTGAGAATCAAATTCTTCATTAATTTCTTCACACTTAGAGTGTTATTCTTCATTGATTGAAGAAAAACGTTTCTTCATGTGTTGCACATCTAAGTCATCAATTTTGCATAAGTGTTAGGATGAGTGTCCTTTTCAAAGAACATTCGAAGATTCTAATATATTTAGCTCACACCGCAACTTGCTAAATCTCTTCTCATCTAAGGGCTTTGTGAAGATACCGGCTAGCTGTTCTTCAGTCTTCACATGCTCAATAGAAATGTCGCCCTTCAACACATGATCGTGAAGAAAATGATGACGAATCTGAATGTGCTTTGTCTTCGAGTGCTGAACTGGGTTGTGAGCAATCTTGATGGCACTCTCATTGTCACAGAGGAGAGGCACATTCGTCACGTTGACGCCATAGTCTTTGAGAGTTTGCTTCATCCACAGCAATTGAGCACAGCAAGAACCAACAGCAATGTACTCAGCTTCAGCAGTAGACAGTGATACGCAGTTCTGTTTCTTCGAGGACCAACAGACCAAAGATCGTCCGAGGAAATGACATATACCAGATGTTGACTTGCGGTCCACACGATCACCAGCATAGTCAGAGTCAGAATATCCAATGAGATCAAAAGCCGAGCCCTTGGGGTACCATAATCCTAGTGTTGGTGTGTGAGCTAGATATCGAAGAATATATTTCACAACCATATGGTGCGATTCCTTCGGTGTAGCTTGAAATCGGGCACACATGCAAACACTAAGCATAATATCTGGCCTAGATGCACATAAATACAATAAAGAACCAATCATGGAGCGGTATACCTTTTGATCGAAGTCAATACCATTTTCATTAGTGCACAGATGGCCATTTGTGGGCATAGGAATTTTGACGCCTTTGCAATCTTGCATGCCGAATTTCCTTAGTAAATCCTTGAGGTATTTCTCCTGAGATATGAATATGCCATTTCGCTGTTGACGAATTTGAAGACCTAAGAAGAATTTCAACTCTCCCATCATAGACATTTGATATTCTTCACTCATCATATAGGCAAATTCATCACTATAACGTTGGTCAGTACAACCAAAGATGATATCATCAACATATATTTGGCACACAAACAATTCATCATCATATGATTTAGTGAAAAGAGTAGGGTCGAGTGAACCCGGTTTGAAGCCTTTCTTCATGAGGAATTCCTTCAAAGTATCATACCACGCCCGAGGGGCCTGCTTGAGGCCATACAGGGCCTTATTTAGTCCGAAGACTTTGTTAGGATGCTTAGGATCTTCAAAACCTGGGGATTGAGCAACATATACTTCTTCCTCAAGCTTACCATTGAGGAATGCACTTTTCACATCCATTTGATATAAAGTGATATCATGATGGTTAGCATAAGCAAGTAATATGCGAATAGCTTCAAGTCTAGCAACAGGTGCAAAAGTTTCATCGAAATCAATTCCTTCAACCTGTGTGTAGCCTTGAGCTACTAGCCGTGCCTTATTCCTCACCACAAGGCCATTTTCATCTTGCTTGTTGAGGTACATCCACTTTGTGCCAATGGTATTGTGTTTGCGAGGATCTGGATGATTGACCAGTTCCCAAACGTTGTTGAGCTCGAACTGATGTAATTCTTCTTGCATGACCTGAATCCACTCAGACTCCAGAAATGCTTCATCTACCTTAGTGGGCTCTGTGATAGAGACAAAAGCATAGTGCCCACAAAAGTTAGATAAATGTGAAGCTTTTGAGAGTGTGAGAGTACCTGGTGCTTCAATGTCATCGATGATCTTTTCAACTTGCACTTCTTTTGCAACGCGAGGATGAGTAGGTTGTCGTCGAGGAATTTGATCAGCATTTTCTTCAGCACCATTTTCTTCAGCATTTTCTTCAGGTGCATTAGCTCGACATTCTTCACGTTCTGGAATGAATTCTCAGCAGATTCTTCGGTAGGGATGACATCCTCAGTAGCCTTGAACTTGATAGTTTCCTCAGGTGTTGGTTCATCTATCACGAAGGGTAGGTTCTCTCTTTGCGAGCCATTAGTTTCATCAAACCGCACATCTATAGTTTCAACAACCTTGTGAAGAACGTTGTTGAAGACTTTGTAGGTGTGCGAGTCCTTTCCGTAACCAAGCATAAAACCTTCATGTGCTTTCGGTGCAAATTTAGCATTGTGATGAGGATCTCTAATCCAACATTTAGCACCGAAGACTTTGAAATAACTCACATTGGGTTTCTTGTCAGTGAGGAGTTCATAGGCAGTCTTCTTGAAGAATTTGTGAAGATATACCCTGTTGATGATGTGGCACGCAGTATAGATTGCCTCAATCCAGAAGTGACGAGGCATCTTGTACTCATCAAGCATAGTGCGACAGTTAAAACAGTGTGAGGACGTGTGAAATGAAAGTTCATTTCTTTATGATTAGCCTGCGTCCTTTCAGGCACTTTTCAGGTCTCCAGCAAATTCTTCAAACGTTTAAGTACGTCTGGAGACCTGACCCTGCATAAGAGATTAGTTCTTTTTCTTCACCACCCACATCTGGAGGGGTGGCAAAGAGTTCATCACTCTGCGAGCTCCATACGAGAAAGGTGGCATAGAAGCCAATCCATTTCGTTTCACATAAGAGAAGTTAGGGTAAGCATATGAATAAGCAGAGAAATTCTTCAAGGACTTATGAACATAATGATTAGAAGAATAATGCTCATATTCATAGCCCTTGGCTCTTCCCTGCGAAACAAAGTTGTTAGCACGATGATGTTCATATGAGGACTTTGATCCTTTTGAGGAATTTGATCCATGTGAGGAATTTGGTCCGTATGAGGACTTGGATCCATATGAAGAATTTGGTCCATATGAAGAATTTGATCTAGGGTTCCTATTCTTCACAGGTGGTATATGAGGACATTCACCTGAAGACTTTCAAGGCACCTTTTGGGAACCTAGATTTTCTTCATAGGAGAACCGTTCCTGCAGTTAGTGCCAACATATCTAGCAAATACTTCACCATTATGATTTTTGAACAGTTGATAGTTGGAGTCAAATGACTCATCAGAAGAATGAGAAGATTCACATGTAAAGCCAGATAAGTTAGATGGATCAACTGGAGGTCCCTTTGCAGCAACCCATGAGGTTTTGGGGTACTGCTCAGGCTTCCAATATGTACCATCAGCATTGAGTTTCCTCTCAAAGGTAATACCCTCTTTCCTAGGGTTCCTGTTGAGGATCTGCTTTTAAGCACATCACAAAGAGTCTGATGCCCTTTGAGGCTTTTGTACATGCCTGTCATGTACAACTCCTTCAGCCCTGCATCGTCAGTGATACTAGCAATGTCCTCAGATGAGGAATTAGTGATAGCAGAGATAGTTGAAGAATTTGTAGCATTAGAAGCATTTGAACATTCAGGTGAAGAATTAGCAGATTCACGTTCAATGCATTTCAAACATGGAGGAACAAATTCTTCCTGAGCAGCGCTGATTTGTTGAGCAAGTAATGAATCGCGCTCCTTCTGAAGATCTTCATAACTCACTCTTAGCTTCTCAAGATCTTGCTTTCTTTGAAGAAATTCATAAGAAAACTTCTCATGATCAGACAAGAGAGTTTTGTGATGACCTTGAAGGTTGTCAAACTTAGTGTGAAGTCTCTGAAGATTTTCAGTCAAGGTTTTTGTGCGATCCATTTCTTCACCCAACATATCATCACTTTTGTCTAGCATGTTTTGAACCTTTTCAAGAGCCCTTTGTTGTTTCACAGCAATCTTAGCAAGTTTAGAATAGCTGGGCTTAAGGTTTTCATCAGATTCATTTTCACTTGATTCAGAGGAGGTATATTTGAGTACCTTGGCACCCTTTGCCATGAAGCAATAGGTGGGAGCGTAGTCATCATTTCCTTCACCAGCCTTGCTGGTGAGGTCATTTTCTTCAGTGTTGAAGATAGACTTGCTGACGAATGTAGTAGCGAGGGCTAGGCTCGCCACACTAGATTCGGAATCCTCAGATGCCTCCTCTTCCTCATTTTCTTTAGATTCAGCCTCAGAGTCCATTTCCTTGCCAATGAATGCCCGAGCCTTCTTGGAGCTGCTCTTCTTGTGAGATGAAGACTTTGAGGATTTTGATGATGAAGTTTTTGAGGATTTCTTCTTTTTCTTCGCATCATCAAAACTGTAATCCTTGTATTTCTTCTTCTTTGATTCCTTTTCCCACTAAGGACAATCTTGAATGTAGTGTCTGGGTTTCTTGCATTTGTGACAAAGCCTCTTCTTGTAGTCACTGGGTGAGGAATCATTGCTCCTTGAGGGTCTTCCAAAGCGGCCACATCTTGAGAACTTATGGAATTTCTTCACGAGCAGTGCTAGATCATGCCTCAGTTCTTCAGGATCACCAAGGCTGCTGTCAGAGTCTTCATCTTCAGACTCAGAAACTGCCTTGGCCTTCAGTGCACGTGATCTGCCATAGCTCGAACCATAAAGATCTCTCTTTTCAGCAAGCTGGAACTCATGAGTATTTAGCCTCTCGAGGATATCAGCGGGATCAAGTGACTTGTAATCACCACGTTCTTGTATCATCAATGCCAGAGTATCAAATGAGGAATCAAGCGATCTCAACAATTTCTTCACCACCTCATGGTCGGTGATGTCAGTGGCACCAAGCGCTTGAAGCTCATTTGAGATGTCAGTGAGGCGATCGAAGGTTTGTTGAACATTTTCATTGTCGAGTCTTTTGAAGCGGTTGAAGAGATTGTGAAGAACATCAACTCGAGAGTCACGCTGAGTTGAGACTCCTTCATTTACTTTGGACAGCCTATCCCAGATAAGCTTAGCAGTTTCCAAAGCACTCACTCTTCCATACTGTCCTTTGCTCAGATGACCACATATGATATCTTGAGAATCGAGTTGCTTGAATCTCTTCACATCGGTAGCGTTCAGTGAGGGTGAGACAGAGGGAACACCATTTTCCACCACATACCAGAGATCGTTATCAATTGCCTCAAGATGCATTCGCATCTTATTCTTCCAGTAGGGGTAGTCCGTCCCATCGAAGGTAGGACTCCCAGCAGAGACCTTGATCATACCTGCGGTCGACATAACTAAAACTCCAGGCGGTTAAATAAAAATCACACAGAACAAGGGAGTACCTTGCTCTGATACCAATTGAAAGTGCGTTATATCGACTAGAGGGGGGTGAATAGGCGATTTTTATGAATTCTTCACTGAGGAATTTGTGGGTGAGGAAATTCCTTAGCGAAGAACTACTTGCAGCGGAATAAGTACTCAAAAGTATGCATAGCAGAACACAAGCATAGTCATCATGATGAAATGAAAACAAGCACAGAGTACAGAAAGCGTAAACACAGGATAACACAGGATGAAGACAAACAGACTGAAGAAATTGAACTGAGGAAATTGAGAAAGTCTTTAGTCAAAGTCTTCAAACACAGATATGAACAAGCATACAACACAGTAATGAGGAAATGAAAGAGTTGAGTAAATAGAACCAGTAAGCTTGGTGAAGACAATGATTTGGTAGACCAGTTCCAACTGCTGTCTCAGTTGTACGTTTGGTTGGAGCGGCTAGGTATTTAAACCTGAGGACACACAGTCCCGGACACACAGTCCTCACCGTATTCTGCTTGAGCTAAGGTCACACGGACCTCGCCCAATCACTCGTGGTAAGTCTTCAGGTGACTTCCAAACCTTCACAAACTCGGTCACTCGGCGATCCACAATTTCCTCTTGGATGCTCTAGACCATGACGCCTAACCGTCTGGAAGAAGCACAGTCTTCAAAGGTAACAAGCGTCGGATCCACACAGGATCAATCTCTTCAGTGATGCTCAATCACTTTAGGTTTGTAGGTGTTTGGGTTTTGGGTTTTCCTCACTTGATGATTTTTGCTCAAAGTCCTCGGAGGATGGGATGCTCTCAAATGACAAGTGTCAGTTTCTCTCGGAGCAGCCAACCAGCTAGTGGTTGTAGGGGGCGGCTATTTATAGCCTAGGGAGCAACCCGTCATGATAAGACATAAATGCCCTTCAATGATATGACCGTTAGGTGGGTAGATATTTTGGGACAGCTGGCGCATAGCACATCAACGGTCGGAAATTTGAGTATCAAATTCCTCAGGGCTATCATGTTCCTCACTGTGTAGGCAATCCGCACTCGCGAATTCCTAACTCCTCAGTCAGAACAAATTCCTCAGAGACCAGAAGAACTTCGTCTCTGTCACTGAAGAATATGACTGAACTGTATGAGATTTCCAATGGCTTCACTCGAAGGGATTGGTAGGTGTAGGATTTTGAGTTGAGCATCACATGGCAATTTTTCCTTAGTATTTCCTCGACCCCCTTTAACAGTACGGTGTTTCCTATGACTCAAGAAAGAGAAAATGGAACTACGAAAACAAAAGTCTTCACGCTTCATGTTCCTCAAATGAATACCAAGTCTTCAAGGTCACACCAATTTCTTCACTTTCAAAGTCTTCAGAAAGTCTTCAGAAATCCAAAGTCTTCAGTCGAAGAACTTCATTTTTAGGGGTCGACTTTCTCTGTCAATATCAAACTCCCCATAGACTTATAGACCTGTGTACACTCATAAACACACTAGTCCCTTAACCTATAAGTCTTAAATACACCAAAATCACTAAGGGGCACTAGATGCACTTACAGGACTGTAAGATAGCCCCTGGTGCTTATGCGGCTATCTGAACTAGGATGCCTTATGCGTGTGATTGGGAAGAGCCAGTCCTTCGTGTAACACGGAAAAAATCGCTAGAGATTTAGTAAGTCACCGAATTGCTGACCAGCTCTCGCCGCATCATGACAGTCAGTTTTTGGCTTTCTCTACTAAGGTGCTTGACTGGGCGAACCAGAAACACAATCACGGTAGTTCTCCGTTTACTATCTTAGCCGAACAAGCGGAACGTAAGGTAGCAAACATAGGAGCCGGGCAACCCAACTATTGACCAAAGACATGATTCGGAGCCGATGCATATACTGCAGTATTCGGGATGCCGAAGTCTACTCTGAGAGTGTTCGGACTTTCTATTTTCCAAAATATATGTATGCGGCTGCATAGAGCCCCTGGCGAATGAGATCATGCCAAGGTGTGTATGCCGTTCTGATATAAAAGAGGAAGACAAAGTAAGAAATAAGCCAGTACCGAATAAGGTCGGGCGAAACCGTTTCCATTATAGTCCGATTGGTACGTCAAAGCGTATTTTTACAAAGGATGCGGTAAGCATCGAGGCTATTTTACATGCCAAGTATTCGAGAACAAGGGAAAGCTGTATATATGTCCTAAAAGAGGAAAAGGTGATCTTGAAGATCCTTTAGATATCCTGCCGCATGTCTGCGCTGCTTTTCGCCTTGGTGTATGATCCTTTGAGAGGATCAACGATCAAGTATGCGTAAGGGGCCTGGAAAAGGGCACTTGGTACCATCGGAAAGCGATGTGGGTTGTAAAAAACCTGAAAAATAAAGATAACAAGAAGAAAAGGAAGAATATGATGGTCCGGACAGGGCCAAGCCGTATTATGGGTTTTATTTTTAGTATGCCTCCGTCCTTGCCCATGGTATCTTTAGTGCGTAGTTATGTACGCGCGGTACGTATGCCGCTATCAGGTTGGTGCTTTGGCGGAGGCCGAATTGCTAATCTAGCTCTGGACAAGCCAGACTGTCATGCTGCAGGTTAGACCGGACTCGTTTGATAGTGTCCGGGGGCTTGACTGCCGATGTGATATTCGGCTTGATAAGGCCACCCTGTACTTTGGCTACAAGGGCCGCGGTATGCTCCTCAGTATGAAGGGAGCGTTCCATGTTTCCATTGACTGTTATGACGCCCCGTGGTCCGGGCATCTTGAGCTTCAAATAGTATAGTGCGGGACTGCATTGAAACGAGCGAAGGCAGTTTGTCCGAGCAGGGCATGGTAGCCACTGCGGAAGGGGACGATGTCGAAGATCAAGTCTTTGCTTTGGAAGTTGTCCGGCGAACCGAAGACTACTTCCAGCGCGATGGACCCTGTACAACAGGCCTCGACGCCGGGTATAACTCCTTTAAAGGTAGTTTTAGTGGGCTTGATTCTTGATGGATCGATGCCCATTTTGTGGAAAGTGTCCTGATAAAGCAGGTTAAGGCTATTGTTGCCGTCCATAAGGACTCGCGTAAGATGGAATCCGTCGATGATCGGATCGAGGACCAATGTTGCCGATCCTCCATGACGGATACTGGTCGGATGGTCTCTGCGATCAAAGGTGATCGGACAGGCTGACCGTGGGTTAAATTTTGGGGCGACTCGCTCTATGGCATAGACGTCCCTTAATGCACGCTTGCGCTCCCGCTTGGGGATATGAGTGACATAGATCATGTTCATTGTTTTTACCTCAGGGGAAAATTTCTTTTGCCCCCCCTGTGTTTGTTGGGCGAGGTTCTTCATCGTCGTCCTTGCTGGGCGGCCCTTTCCCCTTATGTTCGGTGTTTAGCTTACCGGCCTGTTTAAAGACCCAACAATTTCTATTGGTATGGTTGGCAGGCTTGTCAGGGGTGCCGTGAATCTGGCAAGGCCGATCAAGTATTCTTTCCAAGCTAGATGGACTATCCTTGTTTCCTTTAAATGGCTTCTTCCGCTGACCGGGTTTAGAGCCACTGAATCCGGCGTTGACCGTCGTGTCTTCGGTTTCTTCATTGTTGCTTCGACGCTTGTGTCTATTACATCATGGCTTGCCGTTGCCATCTCTGGCTTCGGAGGTGCTAGGGTCGCTGGTGCTATTGCTTCTATGGGCTAGTCAGCTATCTTCTCCCGCACGAAAGCGGGTCATAAGTGCGGTGAGAGCTGCCATAGACTTCAGTTTTCTTGGCCGAGGTGTCGGGCAAGCCACTCGTCACGGACGCTGTGTTTAAAGGCCGCGAGGGCTTCGGCGTCTGGACAATCGACAATTTGGTTCTTTTAAATTAAGAACCTGGTCCAGAGTTTCCGGGCTGACTCTCCAGGTTGCTGGACTATGTGACTGAGGTCATCGGCATCTGGAGGCCGAACATAGGTACCTTGGAAGTTGTCTCTAAAGGCATCTTTCAAATCTTCCCAGCTACCAATAGAGTTTTCTGGGAGGCTATTTAAGCAGTGTCGTGCCAGTCCCTTGAGTTTTAGGGGGAGATACTTGATGGCATGGAGATCGTCACGGCGAGCCATGTGAATGTGGAGAAGGAAATCTTCGGTCCATACTGCGGGATCCATCGTACCATCTTATGATTCAATGTTCATGGTCTTAAACCCTTCTGGGAACTGGTGCTCCATTACCTCATCGGTGAAGCATAAGGGGTGTGCAGCGCCTCTGTATCGGGCAACGTCACGGCGCAGTTGGGATGAGGTCCGTATGCAGTTTTTAGCCCTGGTGGGGTTGTGCCTGTCGCGCCAGGCCTGATGGACGTCTTCTCGCGTGGGGGCACGCCCCCTTGATCCATAGATTGATCTAGCTTGGCCTGCTCTATTGTCCAGGTCCTGCCGTAAGTCCTAGGTGTATCCTAGGGCCGCTGTCTCTCGGCCTCTACGGCAAGGTGGTGCGGGTTGGTATTCGGCATAGGTGGCCGCTTTATCTCGTCCATGTGGTGGCCGGTTTGGCTCATCAGCACGGTCATGTCTTGACGGTATGGGCTCGATGGCCTCGTCGTCAAATTGTGGTAATAGCCGACGCTTCGGATAACTCATTGTTGGGCATTGAAGGCCGTACTCTTCGGCAGCTAGGACCTGGGTCCATCTGTCGTTGAGTGTATCCTGTTTGACTTGGAGTTGTTGCTACTTCTTTTTTAGGCTTCTCGTAGTGGCCATTAGCTGGCGGTTAAAACGCTCTTGCTCGAGGGGTTCCTCAGGCACAATGAAGTCTTCGGCGCCGAGGCTCACATCATCCTCGGAAGGTGGTAGATAGTTGCTATCCTCTGAGTCCTCATTCCCGACTGGATTGTCAGGGTTAACTTGCCCATCCTCCCAATCATCCTGTTCGGATGTTGGCTCGACAGGGGCTTCGGGGTCTTCGGCGTTCTCCGGAGTGTTATTATCTCCGGTGCCGGTATTGTTGTCTTCTTCGCGACGTGATTTTGAGCGGCGCCGCTGACGTTGACGCTTTGGGGGCGCCTCGGCAGGCTTGATTTCAATCGGATCCTTCCTTCCGTCGTCGTCATCCTCTTTGGGTGTGTCCACCATATACACGTCATATGTGGAGGTGGCCGTCCAACGCCCGGTGATCGGCGGGTTTTGGCCTTGTTGGTCTCCGGCATCGTCGTCCATGTCGTCGATGTCTTCAGAGGCGTAGTCCAGCATGTCAGTTAAATCTTCAACAGTGGCTATGAAGTGGGTGCTGGGTGGGACGTAAAATTCCCCGCTCTCAGCCCCTAGTCTGGGCTGGGCATAGTTCGGAAGTGATTCCTCTGTAATGGCGAGGGATCGCATTAAGTCTAGAGCCTTGTTTAAGAGCGAGGTTTGGACGGGGAAGCGAGAGTTCGTGGAGCTAGTCAGGGCAGAAGTCTTCTGGCCAAGCTCACGCGGCATGGACCTTGAAGTTCGGAGCTGGTATCCGGCGGTGAGTCCAGCTTTCCGATGATAGGGGGAATCTGGTTTAACTCTGGACCTACCGGTGACGCAGTCCCCTCCGGATCTCTGGTGGCGAGCTCCATAGCTAAGAAGGGTCCGGCGGGCTCTAAACTCCCATCTTCGGACCTGGTAGTATGCTCTGGATCTAAGGCCAGAGCGATGATCGAGGCCGTGAACCCTTCGAAGATCAAGTCTCCTCACATATCAGCGACATAATTGAGATTTCCAAAACTGATCTGATGACCAGGGGAGTAGCTGTTGATTTGTTTGAGGTGGCCAATCGAGTTGGCACACAGTGAGAAGCCACCGAACACGAAAATTTGACCGGGGAGGAAAGTCTCCCCTGAAATAACATCGCTGTGGATGATCGATCGAGCCATCGAACCTTCTGTCGATGGCACAGTGGAACTCTCAATGAAAGCACCAATGTCGGTGTGAAAACTGGCTGATCTCGGGTAGGGGGCCCCGAACTGTGTGTTTGAGGATCGAAGGTAACAGGAGGCAGGGGACACGATGCTTACCCAGGTTCGGGCCCTCTCAATGGAGGTAATACCCTACTTCCTGCTTGATTGACTTTGATGAGTATAGGGGTTACAAGAGTTGATCTACCTCGAGATCATAATGGATAAACCCTAGATGTCTAGCCTGTATGATTGTGTTAGCCTCTACGGACTAAACCCTCCGGTTTATATAGACACCGGAGGGGCCTAGGGTTGTACGAAGTCGGTTTACAGAGAAAGGAAACTATACATCCGAACGCGAAGCTTGCTATCCATGCAAAGGAGAGTCACATCCGGACACGGGGGAAGGCCTTCTATCTTGTATCTTCACGCCCCATCAGTCCGACCCAAGTCACACTTCCCGGACGCTTGGGGACCCCTAATCCAGGACTCCCTCAGGCGCCTCCGCTTCCCCACGCTGCCTCGGCAACTGTTCAACTTGACGAGACCCTGCTGCATGCAGAAAAAAACCATCATTGTGTGCGATCGTGGAGGCCGGCGGTCTGCCTTCTCCAGGCTATAAATGAGGAGTGGGGAAGGGCCCCCTCGCTCATCTGTGTCTTCTCGTTGCCCACTCCTTCTTCTTCCCCCTCGCCTCGCCATCTTACCGCAGCCCCATGGCGGCAACGAAGAGGTTCTCGGTCGCCGAGAAAGTGAAGGCTCTCCAGGAGGGGCCCGGCTCGCCACCGCCCAAGAGGGGGCAAGGCCGCCCCCATAAGCACGCTGCGACGCCTGCTGTGGCTCCTTGGGGGCGCGGACGTACTCCTTCGGGGATCGGCGTCATCCTTGGTGGCCGCAGCGGTGCCTCCTCCCATGGAGAGGGCCGCTCTAGGAGGAGCAGCCCTTGCACCGAGGGGAGGCGCATCGTGGTCGCCCGGCCTCCTCGGCCGCGCTTCCATTCGGCGGAGGTAATCCCGGAGTTCGTCGTGTGGTCGGAGCGGCCAACCGGCACCTGGCTCCAGCTCCCGCGCTCCTTTGTCGGCGAGCTGCCGGCCGCGGGTCTCGACAGCTTCTGGCTGCAAGCGGACGGCTGCAGCAGCAAGGCCTCATGGGCCGAGGTGGAGGTTTCGCCACGGGCAACGCGATCCTAGCCCGTGGCTGGCAGACGTTTGCCCGCCCGCGCGGCTGAGCAGGAGGTGCACCCTCCACTTCATGTATGACGGCATCGCGACCCTCTACGTAAGGGTACTTGGGGAAGACGGTTGCCGCGTAGGGTGCTGCCCCGAGGACAGCGGCGGCGACGATGATCCTGGCCTTGACAACGACCACGACGACACCCAGGGCGAGCTCGCCCTTGGCGACGGCTGTGGCTCGTCCAGCGGCGGCGACTCCTCCAGCGAGAGCTCCAGCAGCGGTGGCGACGACCAGCCGCCACGTCGCCGGGCTCGCTTTGAGGACGAGGCGGGTCATCCCGTCGCCGTGCTCTGGTGAAGCGCGAGGAAGGCTCCGGCTGAGTCCGGGAGGCGCTGGGAGCCGACCCTCGTGAGCTGCTGGGGCACTGGGCCTTGCTTCATGGGTAGAACTTCCGGAGGTGCTGGATGTTCCAGGCGTTCTGGATGGGGATCCCGTCCTGCATCTCCGGGCGCATGGCGCCAGGCCTGGAGACGCGGGCAATCCTAAACGGGCCCTCCCACATGGGTGAGAGCTTATGCAGCCCTTCCCTTGAGAGCACCCGCCTCAGGACGAGATCGCCCACCTCGAGCATCCTGGAGCGGACCCTGCGGGAGTGGTACCGTCGCAACGCCTGTTGGTACCTTGCCGCTTGGAGCGAGGCTTGGCGGCGGCGTTCCTCCCCTAGCACGAGGTCCATCCCCGCATGGTGTCTTGACGTGCCTCGTCAAACACCAAGACCCGCACGGAGCGATGCTTGACCTCGTGAGGGAGAACCGCTTCGGCTCCGTAGACGAGGAAGAACGGAGTTTTGCCCGTTGGCTTGGTGGCGGTGGTGCAGATGGACCACAGCACAGACTGGAGCTCGTCGTGCTAGCCCCTACCGCAGGCCTCGAGCTTCTTCTTGAAGGTCCTTGTCTTGAGGCCTCTCAAGACTTCTGCGTTGGTGCACTCAGCTTGGCCGTTGCTTCTGGGGTGTGCCACTGAGGCATAGCATATCTGCGTTCCAAGATTAGCACAATATGTTTTGAAGAGATTGCTAGTGAACTCCGAGCAGTTGTCGGTGATGATGCGATTAGGGACTCCGAACCGGCTCACGAGGCCCTTGATGAACTTGACTGTGGAGCCGGTTGTGATGGTGCGGACGACTTCCACCTCCGCCCACTTGGTGAACTTGTCGATGGCGACGTAGAGGTAGCGGTAGCCCCCGGGCGCTCAAAGGAATGGACCCAAGATATCCAACTCCCAGACCGCAAATGGCCACCAGAGTGGGATAGACTGGAGGCCCTGAGCAGGCTGGTGAATTTGCTTGGCATGAAACTGGCAGGCTTCACAGGATCTCACCAGCTCGGTTGCGTCGTTGAGTGCCGTGGGCCAGTAGAATCCCCTGCGGAATGCCTTGCCTGCAAAGGTGCGTGATGACGAGTGATGTCTGCAGTCTCTGCCGTGTATGTCAGCTAACAGTTCACACCCCTGCTCCTTGGAGATGCATCGCAAGGAAACATCATTCGGTCATTTTCGGTATAGCTCACCATCCTGGATGCAGTAGGCTGTAGCTTGCCGATCCACGCGCTCCGCGTCCTCCTCCTTCTCCGGCAGGGTCCCTTGTAGCAGGTACACCTTGAATTCTTCGGTCCAGCACCTCTCCTGGGGCTCGAGTGCAAGGAGCAGGCGCGCTCCTGAGGTAGGGCCGCAGGCGGGGGCTCCTAAGGTTGGTCGCGGGGGCAGCTCCTCCTGAGGCGGCACTGGCCCGGCAGCTGGAGGGGCCGCTGAGGGCTTGAAGAGCCGCTCCTCGAAGACGCCGGGCTCCTGGGGCTGATGCCTGGACGCCCTCTTGGCGATATCGTCGGCTTCCTTGTTTGTGCCGCGGGGCACATGCTGCAGTTCCAGGCCCAAGAATTGCTTCTCCATTTTGCATACCTCCACGAGGTATGCCTCCATGTGCTCATCCTTCGGCTCGTACACCTTGTTGAAAAAGTTGACGTGGAGCTGCGAGCCGCCCTTGATGGTGAGGCGCTTCACTCCCAAGGCCGCCGCAACCTTGAGGCCGGCGATCAAACCTTCATACTCCGCGCTGTTGTTGGAGACCTTCTCGCCCCGCTGGAAGCAGAGCTGCATGGCATAGTAGAGCTTGTCCTGGGTGGGCGAGATGAGCACGGCTCCAGCCCCGGCGCCCTGGCAGGCGAAGGCTCCGTCAAAATACATGACCCAACCGTCCGGTGCTTCACTCCCCGGCGAGAGAGACCGGTCCTCGCCCGCTCCGGGCCCTGGAGCGTCAGTCCATTCCGCCACGAGGTCGGCGAGCGCGGCTCCCTTGATGACCCTGGTGGTGCTGAACTCCACCTGGAATGCCTGCAGCTCGATGTTCCACTCAGCGACCCTCCCCGCAACGTTGGGGCTCCGGAGTACCCTCTCTAGTGGGTAAGCCGAGACGACCTTGATGGGGTGGCCTTGGAAGTAGTGGCGCAACTTGCGCGAGGCCACGAGGAGTGCGAGCGGAAGCTTCTGCGGCATGGGGTAGCATGCCCGCGCGTCTCGTAATACCGTGCTGACGAAGTACACCGGGTGTTCGATGAGGGTGGAAGTGTTGGTGGAGTTCGAGATCTCCTGAGGCTAGGGCGCTTCCTGAGGCTGGGGGACCTCAGGAGCTCAGTCGCTGGGCGAGGCAACCGCAGCCTCAGCAGCGCCGTCTTGTGGAGCCTGGTCATCTGCTGGCACTGCTGCGACTTCAGGGGCGCCGTCTTGGTGCTGCATCATCCCGACCAGATGTGCGGCGTCATGTGGCAGGCTCTTGGCCTCGCGCTCCTCCCGGATGGCCACCAGCGCTGCGCTAGCAAAATGAGGGGCGGCGGCCAGGTATAGCACCATGGGCTCCAGAGGACGCGGCGCCATCATCACCGATGGGCTGGTTAGGTATCTCTTGAGGTCTTGAAATGCCATGTCAGCCTCCGGAGTCCATTCGAATGGGCCCTTCTTCATCAACTTGAAGAACAGGAGGGCGCGCTCCCCCAACTTGGAGATGAAACGCCCCAGCGAGGTCACGCAGCCCGTGAGCTTTTGCATTTCCTTGAGAGTCTGGGGCGGGCTCATGTCTTCTATTGCTTTGACCTTCTCCAGGTTTTCCTCGATCCCCCTATGCGACACGAGGAAACCCATGAGCTTGCCGGAGGGGACGCCGAACATGCATTTCTCCGGGTTGAGCCGCAGGTCCACCTTGTGCGGACTGGCAAAAGTCTCCTCCAGATCCTGGATGAGGGTCCTTGCCTCCTGAGATTTCACCACAATGTCGTCGACGTAGGCCTCAGCATTCCTCCCGAGCTGCTGGCCTAGAGCGATGTGCATTAGTTGCTCGAAAGTCGCCCCAGCATTGCGCAGCCCGAACGGCATGCAGGTGTAGAAGTACACCCTGCATGGGGCCAAGAAGGCCGTCTTCTCGATGTCCTGCACCGCCATCTAGATCTGGTGGTAGCCCGAGAAGGCATCTAGGAAGCATAGCAGGTCGCACTCGGTGGTGGAATCGATGATCTGGTCGATGCGCGGGAGCGGGAACGGGTCTTGAGGGCAGGCCTTCTTGAGGTTGGTGAAGTCGACGCACATGCGTTCCTTCCCGTCTTTCTTGGGCACGACGACTGGGTTCGCCAACCACTCCGGGTACCGCACCTCGCGGATGACACCTGCTTCTTGCATCTTGCGGGCTCCTGGACAAGGAAGGACTGCTTCTCCGTGGACTGCCGTCGCGCCTTCTGCTTCACTGGGCGCATGTTAGGGCACACCTTCAGGTGATGCTCGATTATCCCCCTCGGGACCCCAACCAGCTGCTTGGTCTCCCAGGCGAACGCCTCCTTATTGGCACGTAGGAAATTCACCAAGGCTTCCTCCTGGTCCCATGAGAGGCCGGCGCCTATGGTGAAGGTGGATCCCGAGGCTCCGTCCTCGTCGACCGGTACCTGCTTCGTCTTGGCCCGATCTTGAGAGAACAGTTGTTTCTTCTTCGCCGGTGCAGCCCCCTGGGCCCCAGGGGCTGCTTCGTCAGCCGTGCTCACTGCCGCTTCGGCCCTAAAGGCGAGCTTAAGGGCCGTTAGGGCCTGCTTGGTGTCCCCAGTAATGGTGAGGACACCGCTGCTCCCCTGCATCTTCATGGGTTGTAGGCAGGGTGAGTTTCCGCAATGAACTGAGCCAGGGCTGGGTACCCGAGGATGGCATTGTACAAGAGGCTGATGCGAGCGATGTCGAAGTCAATAAGCTCGGTGCGGTAGTTGTCGCCGGTACCGAAGGTGACTGGGAGGCGGATCTGCCCTAGGGGGCTGGTGGAACCGCTGCCGACTCCGGAGAAGGGCTTGGTGGGACGGAGCCGGCCGTGCGGCACGTGGAGCAAGCCGAAAGCTTCCATGGAGAGCATGTTGAGGCTAGCCCCACTGTCGATGAGGGTCTTGGTTACCGCCACGTTGCAGATGGTGGGTGTGCAGAGCATCGGGAGCGCGCCTGAGCCAACGGTGGTCGCCGGATGGTCCCCGGAGTCGAAGGTGAGGTCGGCCTTGGGCGTCGCCCATCCCGGAGGACCTCCTTGCTGCACAGAGGCGGCGCCCATTTGGCGGAAGAATTGCTTGACGTGGCGATCCGAGGGCGGCGCCTGCGAACCGCCGAGGAGGGCTGCAATGGCGAGGGGTGCTTGTGCTGCGAAGCGTGCGACGAAGAGACCTCACAGCTCTTCCCAGGAGGCCACAGAAGATCCTGGCAAGTTGAGCAACCAGGCCCGCGGCACGCCGGCGAGGGCCAAGGGAAATTAGTTGGCCATGACCTTGTCATCACCTCCAGCTTCCCAAACGGACTCTTCGTACACCAGTAGGAAGGCTGCTGGATCCGCCGCTCCATCCTAGCGAGGCGGCATCTCCGGCTTGAACTTGTTCAGCCACTGCCCCTGTCGTAAGGCGGGGGTGAAGGCCCGGAGGGCCACGGCGCCTCCGCGCACGCTTGTCGATCTAGCCGCTGGGGCGGGCCCCGCCATGAGAGCCGAACGGAGAGACGAAGCGGACGAAGGGGCAGAGCGGACGGAGAGGCAAAGCTTTGGCACACCCCTACCTGGCGTGCAAAATGCCGGATCATGGGTTCCGGAGACCCTTGAGAGGTTCGAACACTGGAGTGCGCACGAAGAACTCTCTCTCCCCAGCCTGCCTACCCAACGATTCCACGGCCTAGCTCGATGAACCCAAAGAACTAGAGACACAGGGGTTTATACTGGTTCGGGCCACTTTGCGGTGTAATACCCTACTCCAGTTTGTGGTGGATTGCCTCGAGGGGCTGAGGATGAACTAGTATAGTGGATGAACAACCTCAGGAGGTGAGGTGTTCTTGGGCTCGACGAGTTGGTGGGTGTGTGGATGATCTGAATGATCCGTCCTTTGCTACGGTGGTGGCTAAGTCCTATTTATAGTAGCCTTGGTCTTCTTCCCAAATGTTTAGGCGGGAAGCGATCCCACAATGGCCAAGTTTGAAGGGGGACAACTAGTACAAGCTATCCTAAAAAAAGTAGTCTTTGCCTGCCAAAGGCTCTGGTGGTGACGCTGCTGTGGGCTCTGCGATGACCTCCGTCTTGCCGTCTTGGCAGTCTTGGACTTGTTGCACCGATATGGAAACCTTTGCCTGATGTCTTGGGACCCCACGCCTGCACTTGCCTCCTTAGCACCAAAGAGGAAACTGGTACACTGCGCCTGCTGGCGCCCGCCTGGCCTTGGTCGTCATGGCTCATGTCACGCGAACCTCGCGAGGTGCCCCTTGCATAGATATCTCCGCTCCTCGGGAGCCAGCCTAGTAGACTGCCCCCAGGGAGGTCTTGGTGTTGTCCGCCTCGCGAGGCTTGGCCCCTCGCGAGGGTCTTGAGTTGTTGCTGCTGAAGCTGGGCCATACCGGGCCGTTGATGGAGCCACGCCACGGGCCGCAGGCAGGCAAGTCTGGGCACCCCTGATCACAGAACGTCGACACATATATCATTAGATTTATAATGAGATGTAGTTTCGTATGATGTATCTTTCGTATTGTAGATATAAATAATATTTGCGTAAACCTGGTCAAAGTTTCCAAAGTTTGACTTCTAAAAAATTTATATGCACTGCATTATCAAGCGGATGGAATATCTCTTTCCCCCTCTCAGCTATCTGACGCACCACTCTGCCTTATCGGGGCTCCTCTATCTCTCTCAAACTTTATATCTCCCTGGTTCACACATACACATGTCTCGCTCGCGCTACATAGACCCATCTAACACTCTCCGCCTTTGTTCTCTCTCTACAGATGTTTGAACCGGATTTGAGAGCTTCAAAGCTTTGCCGGAGAGAGATGTCTCTTGAACCAGATTTTAAGCCGGAATCTTTATTTTGAACCGACAATCTTCTGACGGCCTTTAAATTTTCATCAATATGGCGGCCTTTAAACTTTCATCAATATGGCGGTGTCCTCCGGAACCGGGTTATCATTCCTCCAATGACCCGGAATTCCCGAGTCATGCCATTGTAGCCCCCGAGTCTTAAGACGACTCAAGGAGTTGGCTTAAGATTCTCCGTAGTTGACCGTGATATAGACCGGTTTGAGTCCTGCATGGGAGAACTTGCAAGCCAAAGTAATTGCTCTTTTAAAGAAAATAATATGCAATATAAAATATACTGGATGGATTTCACCTGATATGCCAGGCTAGTGATTATCCACCGCGGAGTTGTAAGCCAGTGTGGATGGGAGTTAATCACAGGCGCGCGGACGGACGAGTCAATCGCAAGCACGGTCCGAGCGAGTTGATGTAGTTTGGACCACAGGTTGTGCACGTTCGTTCGACATCAGCGTTCGAGCGGACGCGGCCGCGGTGTATCGTCGTAGACCAGACCGTAGGAGCACCGGCACGTGCGTCCACCGGGTACACCGGCGAAGTGCGGACAGTGAAGCGGCCTCGCGCTTATAAATTAACCTGCGCATAAACATGTACAAATTAAAAGTAAAAAATTCTTGATAGAATTAATCCGCATGAACAATTTTAGCAGGAAAAATATCACCTGAGGATAAATTCCATTCATAAGCCAATGCGGCTGACGGCAGTTGAATCTTTGGCTGATTTTATGCAGAGGACTATTCCTGCTAGTACTAGTTTTTCCTTCACCGCATCATCACTTTTTCCGTTTCCCTCTTTAGGTGCATGTGCTCCAGATTAATCAACCTTGGGGTTTCACGTGGAGTAGCCTTCAGCTAGTATTATTATGGAGTGCTAGTGAACCGCTCCAGATCTGAGTTCGTATCAGGTTTTGAGCAACTGATCTCCATGTGGGTAGCAATGGCCATTTGGCTCGCAGCAGTGTGAGAGATTCGGAGCCCCAATTTCCGGTTCTCGGATGATCGCCATGTGACCCATCTCCAATTCCATATGGCCCCTGTCCTCAGCAGCATTCGGTATAAAGGTAGCATCGGAGTTAATTTTAACTGAACTTTGATCCGGGCGCACCTAGTGCATGGCTGGCTGAATTATCCTTGTCCATGAGCTCTCCATAGCCGAAAATGACTCGCTCGCATTGCTTCAGTCTCAGGAATTGCTCTGTTCGGAAGCTCCTCGGCATGAAGTTTAGGATTTAATTACCATAGCTGGTGTAGCAGCAACTGACTTTAGTTGCTGAATGTTTCCGTCATGGAAAAGAATCGGCTGCGGGCTCGCGGGGCAAGTTAAGGCCAGGCGGTGGGGCGACTCAAAGGAGGGCGGCTCGCGGCAGACCGGCTCGCGGGCGATGGTGGCAACTCGGGGTGCACCTGCGAGCGGAGAGCAGAGGCGGAGGCCGGCTCAAGAAAGCGCCAGCGATGCGAGTATCTGCAGCGTGGCGACGGAAACAAGTCGGCGACGGCAACTAAGGGAAGGCGAGGCCCAACGGCGACTCTGCAAGGTGGCGACTCGTAGGTGGCGGCTGTGAACCCGACGCGTCCCGCGAGGCGAGCAATAGCAGCAGTGAGCCGGCGATGTGACGATTGGACGGAGGAGCTTGGCGACTCCCCGGATAGGACGCACCGGCGGGGTGGCTCTAGGCCTGCTCCGGCAGGGGCCGCGGCGGCTCTTGGCCACTGGGCGAGGCTGCAGCGGCTCGGCAAATTTGGAGGTGACCCGCTTCGCAGCTGAAGATGCAGCAGAAGCGAAGGCGCGCCGAATTGGGGCGGCTCACGGGCAGCGCGAGGCCGAGCTGGAGACTCGGAGAGCCGGCGGGGACGAGAGCAGCCCAGCGATGTGGCTCGGCGGTGACTTGGAGAGAGGCCGCAAGGGCGGCTCATGGCCGGCTCAATGCTAATGGCGAGTTGGAGCCGTGGCCGTGAGGAGTGATAGCAGGAGGCCGGAGGTGCTCCGGCAAGGGCGGGTCGTGGTCGCTCGTAGATGGTGGCGGCTCCGGTTGAAGGCGGGTCGTGTTCTGAACCAGCGGGCGTAGTTGGCGGAGTGAGGCGGTGCTTGGCGGCTCGTCTCACAGCGGTAACTGCAGCAAAGGGCTGGCTCGAGGCTCGGCAGGGGTGACTCGGAGATCGCAGCAGGAACGACGGCTCGAGGCCAGGGCAAACCAGCCTGGCGCGGGCAGAACAGTGAGGCGAGGCCTACTCAGGCCCGGAACGGTGGCGGCTCAAGGCGGCGGAAAAGGGTTGCCGGGGCACTGGCGGGTCGACGACGGAAAGCGGCCACCCGGACTCTGACCAGTGAGCTGTTCGAAGGCAGCTCAGATGGCGGGTCAACACGGCAACTCGAGGCGGCCTGCCGCGACGGAATTGAGTCAGAGACGGGCGGGCTGTGTTGAGATGAGTCCGAGGCTGAGACGGAATCCGGCGGGTTAAAGCACACTCCGGCCGCGAGGCGATAAGCCGGCGAGGTGGGCTATTGCCATGGAAGCGGCGGCTCAACAAGCAGCCTGCAGTGGAGGCAGCAGCGTTCGGGCGGCACCGCAACACAGGATCAGCAAGCATGGCCGCTTGGCAACGGCCGATGAATTGGAGGTACGAACCGGCGGCGGTGGAGGCACAGTGAGTCTGAACCTATGGGCCGTCCGTGTCCGGGTCGTGGCCCTTTTCTTTTCTTACACAGTTGAACAGGCTAGCTTAAATCGGTTTCCTCTGCTCTGTATATCCACTTTTTGCTAGTGATAATATGCCTTGGCGGATGCATCAGTTGATGGTAAAAAACAAAGGTTGGACCAATACTCTGTACTGGTACAAATACTTGCGCCTTCCCACGTCATAGTAGATAACGGAGTAATAGTTGATGACTTGATTTTAGTCTTCATGAAAGGAATCAATCACCGGTCAAATATGGAGTTGTGGCGGAAGAAAACAAACAGCCGCCTTGGGACTTGAATCTGCACATTGCAGCAGCAACTCTCGGCTTCATCTCCGACTTGCAATTATGTCTCTTTTTTGGTCTGATCTCAATTCTTCTGGTCTTGGCTTTTGTTCCTGGCGCCTTGCACCAAAATCGATCTAGCTCAGATTCTTAATGGCAATGCATGTCGGTCTCGGCAACGCGCTGTAGTAGTAATGGAAATTATCTCCTCTCGGATCCGATCGACTTGCAAAGGAGGCGGCTCACGGCGCAGCCCTAATTTTTTTAATTAACCTTTAAACCTCTCCGATCATAAATCTGGTCCGACGAACTTGAAGCTGATGCAAATCCGTTCAAAACTGGCTCTTCTTCATCCGGAAAATCGTGAACTCTAGATCCCTAGGAGAGATCCCTCCAAGAACTCAACACCACCGTGCGCAGGCCCCACGGTGGGCGCCAACTGTCGTGGAATTGTCACGGCAGATGTCCTAGTGTGAGGACTTAGTCGCGAGGCCAACGCATCTATGCGGTAGCTTGAGAGGGGTTGGGCGGAATCGAGAGACGCAACACAAGACAAGGATTTAGACAACTTCGGGCCCCGAGAAACATCATCCGGTAATAACCCTACATGCTGTTTGAGGCTAGGTCTCATTATGATCACGGGAGAGTTGCCGGGAACCGGCTCTCGGTGTCTAGCCCTAGAGATTGTTTCTTGTTTCTTTTGGGGTGCCCCGCCCCTCCTTATATAAGCTGAAGGGGCGGGTTACATGTAGAGTCCAACTCGGACTTAAGATTTAACCTTATTTTGACGTCTCACCATGGGCTTCTTAACGTCTTGGGCTTCTTACAATCTAGCATACGATCTGACTTACCATCTGGCTTACCATCTGGCTTACCGCCTGGCTTACGATCTGGCTTACCACCTGGCTTACCATCTGGCTTAACATGTGCCGGGTTACATGACTGTGTCTGCCGGGTTACATGACTGTGTCTGCCGGGTTACATGACTGTGTCTGCCGGGTTACATGACTATGTCTGCCGGGTTACAATGCTCAACTGTTCCCGCGAGCTTAACCTACTTAACTATTCCTACCGGCTTATAGTCTGCCGGGTCATCAATGAAACACCCAATCCCAGCCGGGTTATATCTCCAGCCGGGTCATACTGCGGGGTATATCCCCGACACTCCCCCCATCATAGGTGCATGCACTACCCCCTAAGTATGACTATCTCTCACTAGCCATCAGGAACACACATATTGTCTCCTTCCATCCATACGTCTATCTCGATATCTCTCGGGGTATTATCTTCTATCACGCACACACCTTGTCACTCGATCTCCCACCCATGCAGTCCCATCAAGATCTCCAGGGGATCTCTCTATGACAAGCATACACTCTCTCCTCCCCATGTCTGCATTTTCTCCATACGTCTCTCTCGACCTTTCTCCCTTGTTTGTCAGACCCCTCTTGGCCATGTGCTAGGGGTCTTTCTCTCTCGGTTGCAAACAACCACACACTATCTCCTCACCTTGCTTCCGCTATCGAAGATGCATGTGTGATATGTTTTCATAAGACACACACACTTTTTCTCTACTTTTATCGTGTGTTGTCCATGTCTCTTTCACACATGCACACACACTTTATTCAGTTACTCTTTCTATTTCACACACACACACACTCTCTCTCTCTCTAGTTAGGTACTCTCTCATGTCCATAAGCATATGGATGTTTTGAAAAGTCAAACCTCAGAAAAGTTTGACCAGGCATATGTGGAGAAAAACATTTACATCTGGAACGATCATTAGATTCATCACAACATGTACTTACTTCATACTATCATTTATCTTTGGTATTGTAGATATAAGTAATTTCTTTATAAACTTGGTCAAAGTTTCAAAAGTTTGACTTTAAAAAAATGTAGGCACTACATTATCGAATGGAGGGTGTAGCTCTTTCTCTCTCTACTATCTCTCACGGGCCTCCCCTCTCACTCGAACTCTCTATACTGAGGGATTATACGGTCAATGTATCAGCGTATAGCTCTTTATATTGTTTAGTTGATCGGTCAACCAGTCCACATGCTGCCTTGTTAGCTCGTGTTCTCTATCTTCATGTGCTGGCCCATGTGTGGCAGTGGGTGAAAATAAGTAAACTAGAGGCCCATCTGACACGCGGTGAAGTAAACATAGTGGAAGGCAACAAATGCCCAAGATCTTCACATGCTCCTAGGTAAATGAGAGGAAAGAGAGAGAGAGACTGAAAAAATATCACTAGGCAGCCAACCCTATCATATGAGCGAATGATATTGGTACCTCTTGATGACACGACAATCTTATACAGCCAGCTGCTCTAATATGTTCTCTTCTTTTGCAGATAAAAAAAGATCCGAAAGTGAAAAATGTGCTGCACTATAACAATCTCATCAAATGCCTTGATCTCCATTTTACAGAAATTGATTTGATCAACTACCGAGGTAGCACATCTAAGATTAAATTGGCCAGGTTCTTTGTTCTGGAGGCAAGTGTGCTCAAGGTAATGAGGTTTGGCATTCTTTGGCGCAACAATGAATGGCGTGCTGATCACCGCAAGCGTCTAAGCCTAACTGACAAAGTCTCCGCAGAAGCTGAATTTGTTTTTGAAACATCAAGTGGCTAGAGACTCAAAAATTTATTTGCCCATTAGTGACTTGTCAGGGCGGTGGATTTTAGTTTGTACGATAATGCTGCATCCACCTGATGTAACGAAAGTTCTTACGTAAACTTCCTAGTAATTCCCTCTTCGTAGGTGCAGCATTACTCCTAACATTTGTAATATCAGTTTCAAACTTGTAATATTGCCGTGTCCTATTCCAGCGTTTTGAAAATCCCGCGAATCAAAGAGGCCCTGAGTTGGTAATGATGTTGTGCCTGCCATCTTTCATCAATAGTCGTCGGATCTAGATCTGACGCATACAAACCAAACTTCTGCAGTTTTGAAAAAAGATGCCCGCACTTGTTCCCTATTTACAAACAACTCCTTGTCTGTCACAATCAGCCTTATCTCCTCCCCACCACATCTAGAAGGCCATGGAAAAATCTGGCGCGATGGCCACTGCCGGCGCTGTCCACCCCCAATCTTGGTGTTTCGTGCAATGCACGGGCATCTACGCACGGGAAATTATGTCGAACACGGCTAGTTGTAAGCAGGCTAGCTCTACAACCATGATGATAGTGACTGCAGACTGTGAGGCTGACTTCGGTATGCAGAACACGACACCTACAGTCAGGTGTCATCTCCGGCGCAGGGTCTTGTCACTTCACTGTGAGGAGCAACACATAGTAATTTGACCAACGAGTAGTATAGGACTACTACATTGGTAGTACTACTACTAGTACTAGCACCACCGCCTAGATTTATTAGTACTACCATGTCCGTCTGGATTTATTATTTGACTCGCAATATCTAGTAATGCATGTCACAAAAAATATACTACCCCCTCTGTAAATAAATACATGGTGTATTGTTTTATTCGTTTTTGAACGTAGTTCCCGATGATATTATACACTCTCCCTTTTAGTAGATGGCTCAAATCTGAAGTCTCATCAATCAGACTACTATTGTACTCACCGAGCGCTCAGCTGGATAAGCTACCAACAAAAAATTGCAATCAAAGACTACTATTGTACTCCCTCCGTATTGGTGCATTAGTCAAGTTACGAAAACCAAATAGTAATCCCAAAACTTTTAAGCGCGGTGCATTAACTACCCACCTCGTTCCCTGTTTTTTGCCATGAAAAAAGAAATCACCTAATAGGCGACGTGGGGTGCGTATGCATTCAATGACTTGAGACGACTTAGCACAACATTTTTTGTTACACGCATTAACATTTTATTAGTTAAATCAAAGGTCAAAATTTGGTGCAAAATGCAAAGGGGACCAATAAACCAGTAAACATCAAAGTTCTCTCGTTTGGCCCCAACTAGAGGTCTGATGAGATGACTATGCTGCACCGGGACGGAGGGGGATGCATCTTCATTGACTTACTGCACCTTCCTTTGGGTGTATGACAGGTGGGCCCAACAGGTGGCTGGCCCACCTATCATACAGCCAAAGGCAGGTGTAGTTAAGGCACTGGAGCTCAGTCCCACAAAGGGAGGGCCGAGGAGTAGATGGCCAACACACACGTGAATGCAACGCAGTCTGCAATTCTCATATAAAGGCTCCCCGCCGGTCCAATCTACGAAATCCTACGCACCTACGCACCCTAACCAAGGGCAAGAGTGATCACTCCAATCAAAAGATCAGTTGACTAGAAGCTAGACCCATGGAGGCAATGAGCGCGAGCATCAACCGGCTATGCCAGATGGTCCACAAGGCCGGCCTGCGGCCCAGCACCGAGGAACATCTCCCGGTCGTGCATGAGGCCACCAGGGCGAGAGGCCACTTGGACGACAACTTCATCTCCTTGTTTGACGAGGTCCTCGTTGGATTCCTCGACAAGTTCACCGTCATCAAGAAGCTCGCAGACGACCATGACGTACGCCTCCAGCCCACGCGCCTAGGCTCTGCGATGCCCGCCACCCTCAACGGCCTCTATGGTGACAACCTCTTCGACGCACTGGTGGCCCTGCGACTGCCCGCCGTCGCGCCGGAGAATGTCCACCTCAAGGTCGCGCTCGCCGCGCAGCGCCTGGCGCAGCAAGACAGCATCGACATAATCACCCACATCTACGTGCAAATTGTCCACAAGGGCTACTATGTGGAAGAGGAAGATGATAGGTCGCTTGCCTTCTTGGACCGTAGAGCAACATTGGACGGCATTGTTTAGAAGCACGTTGAGCTCGCCGCCAACGCCGCTGCTCCTCACACGTCGGTTGGTGACCCGGCGCACTAGGGCGTGAAGATGTCGTTGATGGATCGGTATGTATCTTTATCTTTCTGTCAAATCCATGTAGTAGTATATCGTACTACTAGTAAATCTTACCTGTCGCATCAACTTCATAATTTTCGTACGTACTCCATGCATGAACCACGCCAGAACAAAACTTCTCATTACTCTATGGAAAATCGTTATTTCTATCTATCGGTCACGCCGTGGAGCAGAACCAAATTTTACAAGTTACAAGTTCAAAAGGAAAGGCCTGTCATGTTCGCGCCGCACCCCCACACTGTTGGTCCGGCATGCCGCTCAAGGGGGAATGCGTGCTGTGTTGCATTTTCACTTACAAGTGGGACCGCAGTTGAGCAAACCGACTATCGGCAAACCCCCACCCCGCCCACTGCGCGATGGCTGAGAAAACATGAGGGAAAAGAGATGGCTATAGCATGGACTCCAAGAAAATTGGTGTCAGATGGGACTCGTGTGGGTTGCGTGTGCCGCACTGCTAGACATGAATGCTAGTTATGGCCCATGCCACCCCACTATATCGAGCCTATATCGAGGTGCTGGTTATGTAGAACAAATTTCCTGGAGTCCGTGCTCAGCCCTCTTCTCTCTCTCTTCTCAGCCAGCCAGCAGACGCGCAGAGCCCATCATCTATTTGCTCACACGTGGTCCCACATGTCAGTGAAAACGCAAGAGGACCCACTGAACTTGCACATCTTTCACCTCGACGTGCTGGTGATGAAAAAAAATCCAATAAAGATCTTCGGTGGCCGCTTTTGGAGTTACTCAGAGTAAGATTCTATTTACAGTTTAACCCAAGATGCACAAAACGTGGCTTCAACTAGCACTCCATTTTCTTGCATGACACAACCTGGATGCTGGATGTCCCACGTGTCGGCAAAAGGAGGAACAACTCAACCAAATCTTCTCCAGATTTAGACCGGAGGAGTAGGAAACACTGCAACCCTGTGCCTACATCATACTACGTACAAGCCCACCTCACGCAGTCATGCTATCACCATATTTCTCGACCTCCGTGTGACACCTAGCTCTAGTTGATCTAACTAGAACTAACTATTGTGCTAGCGTACTCCAATATTAGGTTGGCTCTATGTGATGTGGCAACTTCATATAACCGGATGCTGGCTATAATACTACGGTACTCACACTCCAAGAAGTGAGTCGAAAACCATTCATAAATTGAGTTTATGACATGCTGCTACATCTTGAGCTCTGCGTTGGTTTTCCCATGAAGAGGAAAGGGTGATGCAGCAAAGTAGCATAAGTATTTCCCTCAGTTTTTGAGAACCAAGGTATCAATCCAGTAGGAGGCTACGCGCGAGTCCCTCGCACCTACACAAAACAAATAAATCCTCGCAACCAACGCGATAAGGGGTTGTCAATCCCTACACGGTCATTTAGGAGAGTGAGATCTGATAGATATGATAGGATAATATTTTTGGTATTTTTATGATAAAGATGCAAAGTAAAAAGCAACGGAAATAACTAAGTGTTGGAAGATTAATATGATGAAGATAGACCCGGGGGCCATAGGTTTCACTAGTGGCTTCTCTCGAGAGCATAAGTATTCTACGGTGGGTGAAAAATTACTGTTGAGCAATTGACAGAATTGAGCATAATTAAGAGAATAGCTAAGTATGATCATGTATATAGGCATCACGTCCAAGACAAGTAGACCGATTCCTGCCTGCATCTACTACTATTACTCCACACATCGACCGCTATTCAGCATGCATCTAGAGTATTAAGTTCATAAGAACAGAGTAACGCCTTAAGAAAGATGATATGATGTAGAGGGATAAATTCATGCAATATGATAAAAACCCCATCTTGTTATCCTCGATGGCAACAATACTATACGTGCCTTGCTGCCCCTACTATCACTGGGAAAGGACACCACAAGATTGAACCCAAAGCTAAGCACTTCTCCCATTGCAAGAAAGATCAATCTAGTAGGCCAAACCAAACTGATAATTCGAAGAGACTTGCAAAGATAACCAATCATACATAAAAGAATTCATAGAAGATTCAAATATTGTTCATAGATAAACTTGATCATAAACCCACAATTCATCGGTCTCAACAAACACACCGCAAAAGAAGATTACATCGAATAGATCTCCATGAGAGAGGGGGAGAACATTGTATTGAGATCCAAAAAGAGAGAGAAAGCCATCTAGCTACTAACTATGGACCCGAAGGTCTGAAGTAAACTACTCACACTTCATCGAAGAGGCTATGGTGTTGATGTAGAAGCCCTCCGTGATCGATGCCCCCTCCGGCGGAGCTCCGGTACAAGCCCCAAGATGGGATCTCGTGGGTACAGAAGGTTGCGACGGTGGAATTAGGTTTTTTGCTCCGTATCTGATCGTTTGGGGGTACGTAGGTATATATAGGAGAAAGCAGTACGTCGGTGGAGCAACAGGGGGACCACGAGGGTGGAGGGCGCGCCCTGGGGGGTAGGCGCGCCCCCCTACCTCGTGGCTTCCCTGTTTGTTGCTTGACGTAGGGTCCAAGTCTCCTGGATCATGTTCGTTCCGAAAATCACGTTCCCGAAGGTTTCATTCCGATTGGACTCCGTTTGATATTCTTTTTCTGCGAAACTCTAAAATAGGCAAAAAACAGCAATTCTGGGCTGGGCCTCCGGTTAATAGGTTAGTCCCAAAAATAATATAAAAGTGAATAATAAAGCCCAATAATGTCCAAAACAGAAGATAATATAACATGGAGCAATCAAAAATTATAGATACGTTGGAGACGTATCAAGCATCCCCAAGCTTAATTCTTGCTCGTCCTCGAGTAGGTAAATGATAAAAACAGAATTTTTGATGCGGAGTGCTACTTGGCATAATTTCAATGTAATTTTTCTTAATTGTGGTATGAATATTCAGATCCAAAAGATTAAAGTTCATATTGACATAAAAATCATAATACTTCAAGCATACTAACTAAGCAATTATGTCTTCTCAAAATAACATGGCCAAAGAAAGTTATCCCTACAAAATCATATAGTCTGGCTATGCTCTATCTTCACCACACAAAATATTTAAATCATGCACAACCCCGATGACAAGCTAAGCAATTGTTTTATACTTTTGACGTTCTCAAACTTTTTCAATCTTCACGCAATACATGAGCGTGAGCCATGGACATAGCACTATATGTGGAATAGAATGGTGGTTGTGGAGAAGACAAAAAGTAGAAGATAGTCTCACATCAACTAGGCGTATCAACGGGCTATGGAGATGCCCATCAATAGATATCAATGTGAGTGTGTAGGGATGGCCATGCAACGGATGCACTAGAGCTATAAGTATATGAAAGTCAACAAAAGAAACTAAGTGGGCGTGCATCCAACTCGCTTGCTCACGAAGACCTAGGGCATTTTGAGGAAGCCCATCATTGGAAAATACAAACCAAGTTCTATAATGAAAAATTCCCACTAGTATATGAAAGTGATATCATAGGAGACTCTCTATTATGAAGATCATGGTGCTACTTTGAAGCACAAGTGTGGTAAAAGGATAGTAACATTGTCCCTTCTCTCTTTTTCTCTCATCATTTTTTTATTTTTTTATTTGGGCCTTTTTTATGGCCTCTTTTTTATTATTATTATTTTTCGTCCGGAGTCTCATCCGGACTTGTGGGGGAATCATAGTCTCCATCATCCTTTCCTAACTTGGGACAATGCTCTAAAAATGATTATCATCACACTTTTATTTTCTTACAACTCAACAATTACAACTCGATACTTAGAACAAAATATGACTCTATATGAATGCCTCCGGCGGTGTACCGGGATATGCAATGAATCAAGAGTGACATGTATGAAAGAATTATGAACGGTGGCTTTGCCACAAATACAATTTCAACTACATGATCATGCAAAGCAATATGACAATGATGGAGCGTGTCATAGTAAACGGAACGGTGGTATGTTGCATGGCAATATATCTCGGAATGGCTATGGAAATGCCATAATAGGTAGGTATGGTGGCTGTTTTGAGGAAGGTATATGGTGGGTGTATGATACCGGCGAAAAGTGCGCGGTATTAGAGAGGCTAGCAATGGTGGAAGAAGGAAAAGTGCGTATAATCCATGGAATCAACATTAGTCATAAAGAACTCATATACTTATTGCAAAAATCTACAAGTTATCAAAGCAAAGTATTACGCGCATGCTCCTAGGGGGATATATTGGTAGGAAAAGACCATCGCTCGTCCCCGACCGCCACTCATAAGGAAGACAATCAATAAATAAATCATGCTCCGACTTCATCACATAACGGTTCACCATACGTGCATGCTACGGGAATCACAAACTTTAACACAAGTATTTCTCAAATTCACAACTACTCAACTAGCATAACTCTAATATCACCATCTTCATATCTCAAAACAATTATCAAGCATCAAACTTCTCATAGTATTCAACACACTCATAAGAATTTTTACTATTCTTGAATACCTAGCATATTAGGATTATTTAAGCAAATTACCATGCTATTTAAGACTCTCAAAATAATCTAAGTGAAGCATGAGAGATCAATAGTTTCTATAAAACAAATCCACCACCGTGCTCAAAAAGATATAAGTGAAGTACTAGAGCAAAAACTATATAACTCAAAAGATATAAGTGAAGCACATAGAGTATTCTAATAATTTCTGAATCATGTGTGTCTCTCTCAAAAGGTGTGTACAGCAAAGATGATTGTGGTAAACTAAAAAGCAAAGACTCAAATCATACAAGGCACTCCAAGCAAAACACATATAATGTGATGAATAAAAATATAGCTCCAAGTAAAGTTACCGATGGAAATAGACGAAAGAGGGGATGCCTTCCGGGGCATCCCCAACCTTTGGCTTTTTGGTGTCCTTAGATTATCTTGGGGGTTCCATGGGCATCCCCAAGCTTAGGCTCTTGCCACTCCTTGTTCCATAATCCATCAAATCTTTCACCCAAAACTTGAAAACTTCACAACACAAAAATTAGCACAAAATCTCGTGAGCTCCGTTAGCGAAAGAAAACAAAAAGACCACTTCAAGGTACTGTAATGAACTCATTATTTATTTATATTGGTGTTAAACCTACTGTATTCCAACTTCTCTATGGTTTATAAACTATTTTACTAGCCATAGATTAATCAAAATAAGCAAACAACACACGAAAAACAGAATCTGTCAAAAACAGAACAGTCTGTCGTAATCTGTAACTAACGCAGACTTCTGGAACTCCAAAAAATCATCAAAAATTGGATTACCTAGGAAATTTGTTTATTGATCAGCAGCAATTGGAATCAAGATTTTATCACGTTCTGGTGATTTTTAACAATTGTTTTCGTGAATAGAAAGTTTCTGGAAATTACAGCAAGATCAAATAACTATCATCGAAGAAGATCCTATAGGTTGAACTTGGCACAAACACTAATTAAAACATAAAAACACATCAAACCAGAGGCTAGAACAAATATTTATTCATAAACAGAAGCAACAATAAAATTGGGTTGCCTCCCAACAAGCGTTATCGTTTAACGCCCCTAGCTAGGCATAAAAGCAAGTATAGATCTAGGTATTGCCATCTTTGGTAGGCAATCCATAAGTGGCTCTCATGATAGATTCATATGGTAATTTTATTTTCTTCCTAGGGAAGTGTTCCATGCCTTTCTTTAATGGAAATTGGAATTTAATATTCCCTTCCTTCATATCAATAATTGCACCAATCGTTCTAAGGAAAGGTCTACCAAGAATAATAGGACATGAAGGATTGCAATCTATGTCAAGAACGATAAAATATACGGGCACATAGTTCCTATTTGCAACAATAAGAACATCATTAATTCTTCCCATAGGTTTCCTAATAGTGGAATCCGCAAGGTGCAAGTTTAGAGAGCAATCATCAAAATCACGGAAACCTAGCAAATCGCACAAAGTTTTTGGAATCGTGGAAACACTAGCACCCAAATCACACAAAGCATGGCATTCATGATCTTTAATCTTAATTTTAATAGTAGGTTCCCACTCATCATAAAGTTTTCTAGGGATAGAAACTTCCAACTCAAGTTTTTCTTCATAAGATTGCATCAAAAAAGCATCAACGATATGTTTGGTAAAAGCTTTATTTTGACTATAAGCATGACGAGAATTTAGCACGGATTGCAACAAGGAAATACAATCTAGCAAAGAGCAATTATCATAATTAAATTACTTGAAATCAAAAATAGTGGGTTTATTAATATCTAGGGTTTTGTTCTCCTCAATCCCACTTTTATCAAATTTAGCATCAAGATCTAAAAACTCCGAATTTTTGGAACGCCTTCTAGGTAAAGGTGGATCATATTCAGTTCCATCATTATCAAGATTCATATTGCAAAACAAAGATTTAATAGGGGACACATCAATAACTTTTAGATCTTCATCTTTATTTTCAAAAACATTAGAAGAACACGCTTTCATAAAGCAATCTTTCTTAGCACGCATCCTAGCGGTTCTTTCTTTGCACTCATCAATGGAAATTCTCATGGCTTTGAGAGACTCATTGATATCATGCTTAGGAGGAATAGATCTCAGTTTTAAAGAATCAACATCAAGAGAAATTCTATCGACGTTCCTAGCCAATTCATCAACTTTAAGCAATTTTTCTTCAAGCAAGGCATTGAAATTCTTTTGTGAATTCATAAATTCCTTAACACTAGTCTCAAATTCAGAGGGCATCTTATTAAAATTTCCATAAGAGTTGTTGTAGGAATTACCATAATTATTAGAGGAATTGCTAGGATAAGGCCTAGGATTAAAGTTTCTTCTATACGCGTTGTTACCAAAATTATTCCTACCAACAAAATTCACATCCAAAGATTCATTATTATTCTCAATCAAAGTAGACAAAGGCATATCATTGGGATCAGAAGAAACACTCTTAGTAGCAAATAATTTCATAAGTTCATCCATCTTTCCACTCAAAACATTAATTTCTTCTATCGCATGCACTTTTTTATTAGTAGATCTTTCAGTGTGCCATTGAGAATAATTAACCATAATATTATCTAGGAGTTTAGTAGTTTCTCCTAAAGTGATTTCCATACAAGTGCCTCCCGCGGCCGAATCTAAAAGATTTCTAGAAGCAAAATTCAATCCGACATAATTTTTTGTATAATCATCCACAAATTCAAACCATGCGTGGGGCAATTACGTATCATTAATTTCATCCTCTCCCAAGCTTGTGCAACATGTTCATGATCAAGTTGCTTAAAATTCATAATATCGTTTCTAAGAGAGATAATCTTAGCGGGAGGAAAATACTTAGAGATAAAAGCATATTTGCACTTATTCCAAGAATCAATACTATTTTTAGGCAAAGACGAAAACCAAGCTTTAGCACGATCTCTAAGCGAAAAAGGAAATAGCTTCAATTTAACAATATCATTGTCAACATCTTTCTTCTTTTGCATATCACACAAATCAATGAAGCTATTTATATGAGTAGCGGCATCTTCACTAGGAAGGTCGGCGAATTGATCTTTCATGACAAGATTCAACAAAGCAGCATTGATTTCACAAGATTCAGTATCGGCAAGAAGAGCAATCAGAGTGCTAAGGAAATCATTATTGTTGGTATTGGTAAAGTCACATAATTTGGTATTATCTTGAGCCATCGTGACAAACAAGCAATCCAACACACGAGTAAACAAGAGACGGGCAAAAAGAGGCAAACAGAAAAGAGAGGGCGAATAAAACGGCAAGGGTGAAGTGGGGGAGAGGAAAACGAGAGGAAAATGGCAAATAATGTAATGCGGGAGATAAGGGTTTGTGATGGGTACCTGGTATGTTGACTTTTGCGTAGACCACCCCGGCAACGGCGCCAGAAATCCTTCTTGCTACCTCTTGAGCATTGCGTTGGTTTTCCCTTGAAGAGGAAAGGGTGATGCAGCAAAGTAGCGTAAGTATTTCCCTCAGTTTTTGAGAACCAAGGTATTAATCCAGTAGGAGGCTACGCGCGAGTCCCTCGCACCTATACAAAACAAATAAATCCTCGCAACCAACGCGATAAGGGGTTGTCAATCCCTACACGGTCACTTACGAGAGTGAGATCTGATAGATATGATAGGATAATATTTTTGGTATTTTTATGATAAAGATGCTAATTAAAATAAAAGCAAAGTAAAAAGCAACAGAAATAACTAAGTGTTGGAAGATTAATATGATGAAGGTAGACCCGGGGGCCATACCTTTCACTAGTGGCTTCTCTCGAGAGCATAAGTATTCTACGGTGGGTGAACAAATTACTGTTGAGCAATTGACAGAACTGAGCATAGTTATGAGAATATCTAGGTATGATCATGTATATAGGCATCACGTCCAAGACAAGTAGACCGATTCCTGCCTGCATCTACTACTATTACTCCACACATCGACCGCTATCCAGCATGCATCTAGAGTATTAAGTTCATAAGAACAGAGTAACGCCTTAAGCAAGATGACATGATGTAGAGGGATAAATTCATGCAATATGATAAAAAAAACCCATCTTGTTATCCTCGATGGCAACAATACTATACGTGCCTTGCTGCCCCTATTGTCACTGGGAAAGGACACTGCAAGATTGAACCCAAAGCTAAGCACTTCTCCCATTGCAAGAAAGATCAATCTAGTAGGCCAAACCAAACTGATAATTCGAAGAGACTTGCAAAGATAACCAATCATACATAAAAGAATTCAAAGAAGATTCGAATATTGTTCATAGATAAACTTGATCATAAACCCACAATTCATCGGTGTCAACAAACACACCGCAAAAGAAGATTACATCGAATAGATCTCCACGAGAGAGGGGGAGAACATTGTATTGAGATCCAAAAAGAGAGAGATAGCCATCTAGCTACTAACTATGGACCCGAAGGTCTGAAGTAAACTACTCACACTTCATCGGAGAGGCTATGGTGTTGATGTAGAAGCCCTCCGTGATCGATGCCCCCTCCGGCGGAGCTCCGGAACAGGCCCCAAAATGGGATCTCGTGGGTACAGAAGGTTGCGGCGGTGGAATTAGGTTTTTTGCTCCGTATCTGATCGTTTGGGGGTACGTAGGTATATATATAGGAGGAACAAGTACGTCGGTGGAGCAACAGGGGGCCCACAAGGGTGGAGGGCGCGCCCTGGGGGGTAGGCGCGCCCCCTACCTCGTGGCTTCCCTGTTGTTTGCTTGATGTAGGGTCCAAGTCTCCTGGATCATGTTCGTTCCGAAAATCATGTTCCCGAAGGTTTCATTCCGTCTGGACTCCGTTTGATATTCTTTTTCTACGAAACTCTAAAATAGGCAAAAACAAGAATTCTGGGCTGGGCCTCCTGTTAATAGGTTAGTCCCAAAAATAATATAAAAGTGAATAATAAAGCCCAATAATGTCCAAAACAGAAGATAATATAGCATGGAGCAATAAAAAATTATAGATACGTTGGAGACGTATCACATGCATATGCAAATGTACCATTCATTACATACAACAAGTCATCAACACACAACAACAATGAGGATACATGTTGGATTATAGATTAGTTCCAACAAAACATTCTAGTAAATACTAAAGTTTTCATCACACAACAAATGGCCTCCATCCCCCACACGAGTAAAGCCACTTCGCACGCCCAGACGGTTGGTCCGCCACGCCACTAGGGAAACGCATGCTGTCTTGCATCTTCACTTAGGCCAACTCCAGCGTGTGCAGCTCGGACGCGCGCTCGCCCAGCCCCCTTTCCCTCGACGCCCCCGAGCTACCCAACCACGGCTATGTGTTTTTCGCACCCGGCGGCCGGATTTGGAGCGGATCCGGTCGGGCTTGAGCTCGCCCGGCTGTGGGAGGCCACGCCGTGCCATGGACTGGCCGGGCACCGGGCCGGAAGGCCCCGGCAAGGCTACAAGGCCGCATGCAGGTACTGACTCCTCCTCTAGCCGCTCGGATCTACACCATCGGCGGTCCACCAGCAGATACATGAATGGCGGAGGCAGGGCTCGATGCTGGCCCAAAAGCTCATTGGCGCACCGTTGCCACTCATTACGTGAGACGACTGCCCAAAGAAGGTCTTGTGCCACGTGTCTACGACGGCGGAACATCCCGGATGGGTGTTCATCAAGTGCTCAACCGATGGGGTATGTGCTTCGGTTGTGCTCTCGGATTTGACTAGTTGTGCTAACTTAAAATTTTATTGTGTAGAATGGATGCAAGTTTTGGTATTGGGAAGAAGAGTACATCGATATATTAATGGAGCGCTGGAGTTGGCCTTACAAGTGGGACCGCAGTTGAGAAAATCGACTATCGGCAAACCCCCACCTCACCCGCCGCGCGATGGCTGAGTTAGAGAAACGAGGAGGGAGAAGAGATAGCTATAGCATGGACTCCAAGAAATATGGTGTCAGATGGAAGTCATGCTGGTGGCATGTGCCGTACTCCTGGACGTGAATGCTTGTTCTGGCCCATGCCACCCTACTATATATCGAGGTTTCGAGGTGCTGGTTACGTACAGCGAACACATTAACATATGGCCCACCTCACACTGTGGCCAAATTTCCTGAAGTCTGTGCTAGGCTAAAAAGTGTTCTTTGTGAGGGAGGATGGCTGGCCTCAACTTTAAAACTTCTTGTATTACGTATACGTAGACGTAGAGATAGTGCAGCAGTTTTGAAAGTTTGAACCCAAACATCAGAGTGCAATTTCTATAGTTGATTCGACTCATCTGAGGACCTAGGATGATGGGATTCGCACCTACAGTAAAAATACCCGCCTGACGCGCGAAGCATGTGAAGCTAGTACAACTAGCAGTGGTACTATTGTTGATTGGACTCATCCGATAACCTATTGCAATGCACATACAATTATGTATCCAGGATTTTTTGCCTCATCGCAGCACCCACTCTGAGAAGTGACTCGAAAACCATTCATAAATTTAGTAAGTTTATCACAGGCATATCATTTAGCATTACATACAACAGGTCATCAACCCACAACGACAATGAGGATACATTATAAATACTAAAGTTTTTCTCACACAACAAATAACAAAGCGATGAAAGAAACTTCAGGCCAACCAATCCTTGGCGTTGGAAACGCTTACTTTGAACCGGAAGCAGGTCTCTGTGAAGGGCCAGCTTCTGTCAATCTCGAGACCAACGCAGGACTGATCATCCAGGCTGAAGCGGCCTATATCAGGACGCATATTGTGATGGCCAGGGTAGGGAACCATAGCAATGTCCGAGGTATAGATACAGTTGCTTCTCATAAATGGTAGTAACGTTGTGTCAACAACAGCTAGATCGCCTTTCACCATCATTGGATAGTTTTGTCCAAGGAAGAGCGAGTTTTTTCCAAGACTATCAATACTGAACTAGGGAGAAGGTGTTGGCACTAGCACACTAGTATCCATCCCGAATACCCTGCAATGGATGTTGGAATAGGTCTGGAGAGTGCGACCATGGGAGATAACACCTGCTTCGTTAGTAACATTAGCAGTGCCCTGTATACATACAAGAAGATGTGATCCATCGGAATAAGTTGCCAGGCGCCATTGAGTATATAGGTCTTGCTCATGATCATCACCATCGTCATCTCCCCCTTTGTTATAATTTTTTTTCAAGTATAGGTGGTGGAATGTTCACAGGACCTTGGAAACACAAGAAGGTTAATTAGTAAAGGGAAACTAGCTAACCCGCATGCATGTGGATGAAACAATTATAATCACGATGGAAGACAAACGTATCGAAACCATAAGGATTCCATGTGAAAACAGTGCCAGAATTGGTGGTAGTAAACACAAAACCCTCGTATTGAATTGCATCACAATACTCATCCGTGCACATAAATTGATTTTTGAGCAATATCCATTGAGTCAAAGCATTAATGACGGCAATAAGCTTGTCGAAGATAGCGACAACACAAGCATTGCTATAACCCCAAGAGCGAGTGGGAACTCGACAAATTGCTATCTTCCATAGATGGCAGTCACCATGATCGTATTCGAACGTATGTAGAATACCGGTGTGCTCAACCTCAGGGTAGTCTGAGATTTTTGGAAGTGGAACCCAGTGACGAGTGTACACATTCACAAGTTCCCACTCGCAGTTGTACCCAATATAAACAACCCAATCTCCATTTGCGCCTGCCCAAGCCTTACCCTCAAGCGATGGCATCTTAACATCACACGTATCTTTATCAAGCGGCATCAACTTGCACAAGGCGAGGCTTCCGTCATCCCCATGCCAGTGAGCAGGGTCACAGTGAAGAAGATAGGGGAGATCAAACCGCTCCTGGACCCTTGGGTTGTTTGTAATGATGTTATTTGTTGAGTCGAGAATGGTCTTGAACGAACCTACCATGCTAACCGAGGTGATGATGTCGCACCAATCAATGAGTTCCTCCACCACATCATCTTTCAGATCGGGGCAAGAATAACGGGGTCGTTTTTGGCCTGTTCCCTCCATGGAGAAGACGATCGAACAAGGGCATAAGGAAGGGTGAAGGCAAATGGAGGGAGGAGAGGCGGTGGACGGTTGCCACGATACAGGAAGAGGCGCCCTAGCCTACATAGACGTCTGTTCGGAAATTGTACAAAAGGACTCGTCGTCGTCTCACTGACATGACATGTTGGAACGGGGCCACATGTCAACAAAACATGGTGTGTCATTTCTCGTGCAAAATGCGATCTGGCCGCATTGGCCCGAGGTGCCGCATTATTTCTCGACTTTATTTTTTTAATAGTGTGTCGTTTAGTTTCCAAGCACGACTAACTGGTACTGTATGCAGAGAAAATATAAACTACTCTACCACTACTCAAACTCTAGTACTAATATCAAAAAAGATATATAGGCTGGAGCTTCAGCGCTTGCTTGCTAAGGGCTGCCCACTCGCTTCTCACACTATTACCCTCTCTCCAGATCTAAAAAAGACGGCCTCCCTCTCCCTCCTCACCGGTGGTCTTAGATCCACCGGGGAAGAAAAGGATGTACAATGTTGACGCAATCGTCGTCGGCGAGCAAAGTGACGCATTGACGACAAGGCCTTCCTCTCAGACCTAGCACCCGCGCGGGATGGCCTCCGTCCCCAAGCTCGTTGTCGTAGTGTGTGCGGAGGACGACGACCACAAGCGAAGCCACTTCCCGCCGGCCCTCAGGTATGCTACCTCTTTTTGAACCATACCCTTGTTCTATTGCCCCATCTGCCATGTCGCTGCATGTGGATCTTTTTCCACTCCACCATCTTCCCAATTTGCTATCCTCTGCTTTGCTAGTCATGCGGACAAAAACCTTAATTTGCACTATTAAAGGAAACCCTACTTCATGCAGACTAATCCATGTCTGGGTTGAATAAGGAAAGGAAGGGAGAAATTACTGTCGAAGAGACTAGGCATCGAACCCGCATCTAGGTTGAAAAGGGGAAAATGAGTAGCTAAGGAACGAGTCTCATGTCTCTTGGTTGAAAAAGGGTGAAAAAGGGTAGAAAGGCATGACAACACAATAGAGAATGACCAGGTCGATCGGTTTGTTGTCCTCACATACGAAAAAGGTGGCTAAAGAGAACAAAAATAGGACGTGATCCACATATGCTTCCTGAATATTTGTTGCTCTGGGCAACCATACCTCCCTCACCACTCTATGTGTCCGTGGAGGTACATCGTACCGGTGCGCCCACTGTCCGAACGGGCCTCCCATGCTCTTATTGCCACTTTTTTGCGTTAGTATAACGCCAGCGGTAAAGTCAAGCAATGCTACTGCTAAAGTGATGTTACATTTAACTAATGCCGCACTCAGTCTAATGCCATCGATAAATTTAAGCAATGCCATTTAATGTCACTGGATTATTTCAGGGTTAGCTGTTGATTGTGGATGTATTAAAGATTTTTCAGCTCAGGCATTCTAATGCTGTTGCACAGCCAATATACCAACGATGAAACTTGGTACTACCTTCAGATTTTTGCACTGCTAATGCTTATAGATTACATACATCACTTTCAAGAGATAAGTCAATTTTTTTGTACAGTGTCACCAAAATGCGCTGATGTCATTTTATTTTGGTTAAACTGCACAAAAAATTATGAAGACAAGAGGAAAGGTCAAGGGTGGGCACCTCCTCCTCCGGCTGTTCTCTTGATTCGTTCGATCAAGTTTTTATGTTAGATCGATTATCAAGATTGGGATAGCAATTTTGAGGTCCCCTCGAGTTCAAAATGATATTTACCTTCAAGGTACATGGTTTGCAATTTTTTATAGTGTCAATAGTTAATAATGCTAGTTACCTTCAGACTTCTGTATTTGGTTTAATGCTGTTGCACAGCTGGTATACCAATGCTGAAACTCGTTACCTTTACATTTTGTATTGTTAATGCTTATAGAAATCTTCCAGTGCTAGCTTATGGAAATCTGTTCAGTAAAACCATTGTACTGTACCCTGTAATAAAAAAACTAGTATACTGTTGCACTAGCCACTGGATTAGTGTATATTTATACTATTCGAATGGTGTTGCATTGGCGTATGGACATATATAAAGTGTGGCAAGCTTTCCTAGATATGTGCTCAAGAAAACTACTACCTATTTTTCTAAATACTAGACGTTTGGGTACTTTAAATTGAACTGCGAAAACAGCTTATATTAAGGAACAGAGAGTGTAGAGTTCACTCAAATTATCCCGGTAAAGCTAGTCACACCTTTGTTAAAATTAATGTTCATTATGTTATCGGAGGAGGTCTATATGTTTGTCTCTAATGCCTGTCGATTACATACCTGACATCATGATGTAATGTTAAGTCATTTCTTTTTGTACAATGTCACCGAATTGTCAAGGTGGTGATGGGATTTTATTTTAGTTGAACTGCACAAAATATGCTTAAAAGAAGAGGAAAGGTCAGGAATGGTTCAATTTTTAATAAAAAACTATGTATGCCTTCCTGACATCAGCCGATGTTGCCTTATTTATTCCTTCAAACAGGTGGTTAGAAACAGTCTTGCTACCTTTTCCCATTAAGAAATTGGAATGCTTATATTTGTGAGTCTATGCTTCAACTAGTGCCACTTTTATAGTAATCACACTTTCAATATCTATGCAAACAGGGATGCTCGATTTTAGTGGAACTGCACAAAAGTCCAAATGGTTCAACATTAGGAGCATGTTTTCTTCCAAACCTTTATATCCAATTGGTGGCACTATGAGCTATTCATTACGAAGGTACATGGTTTGCTACTATCTTGCTAATCTTTTTGTACTGTCATTAGATAGTAATATTAGTGGTTTGCATGTGAATTTATTGGCCGGGTGGACCTACATTGGAGGTGCAGGACATGATTCAATGATTGGATGCTCAATTTCAGTTGTATCGCTTTCACCTCTTCCATCACCGCGAACATGGATATCCTTGGTCTGATGAAGAATAGGCGCTATATTTCTGCTCTAAACCAGCAAATCAATTCAATACGAAATTGTCCAAGGCAAAACATGACAGTATCAAATTGTCCAGTGCAAAACATGAAAGATGCTAAGCGGAAGAGGCGTGTTTAAACCGAAAATACAAGGTGGGGTATATGTTTTCTAGCTGGTTGATATTTGTGCAGACAGATGTCTGCCCATTGCTATTTGGAAACAAACAAAGTGACCGCAATTTTGGTGGAACTACACAAGAATAGTATAGTCACTGCATGCAGTGGCATTTGAAAATAGACACAAAAAGACTGGATAGTCACTTCATGGACTGCACAAAAGTAGTACTGTACTATTTATTGGCCAACACTAGGTGCTTCATTGCTTTGGTCTGATTATACAATGGGCATCATTTTGTCTAAGTTAAAGTTTGTATTCCGAAAATAGTCTCGCCGTGTGATCGAGAGAAGACCAAATCATATTGCAGTAGATGTTCCTCCGTCATCTGTGGTTCATTCTCATGGTTCCAGCTGTTGGTGAAACCACTTACAATTGCAAGAGGAATTGTAGACTTCACAAACAAATTTGTCTTTCACTCTGTACTGAATGTTGGCCCAAAGAAGCATCCATGTTAGTAGGAAGAACATATGTTTTTTCTAGATCTTTGCTTTTGGAGCTACATATTTGTATATAATCTATGAATCATTGAGATATATTAACATGTTACTAGTTGGTTGTTGAATTTGGGCTACTAATGTGAACATATTACAATGCCAGGCTTGTGAGTCTCGTGTGAACATTTCGAAAGGATCGGCTCTTACTACTGTGCACAACATGATCCTGATTTCTGTGTTCTTAGTGTTTACAAGTTACTAGCAGATCCTTATTTATGTTAGCTTAGTGTTTACAAGTTACTTGTCGATCACTAGCTAGACTACTAATACGCACCTGGCAGTTTTAGTTGCGACGCAAGATCCAAAGGTGGCAGTTTTCTGAATAAAAATGCCTACCTCTTAAGAAACTGACAAGCTGTTCTGAAGAAAATGCGATGCGAATCTGAAGAAACTGCCAGCAAAAATGTTCGCAAATGCCTTATCTCCGAGTGAACGTTCATCAGCTAATGCGATCCTACACGTACACTATCCGACCTACTCGATCTTACACGTACACTATCCGACCTACTCGATCCTACACGAATAAATAGCGGATCACGCACGTACTACCTCCTTTCCGGTTTGCAGGGCTCAATTCAAAAATCTCACCAACCAAGGTAGATGATGAGTGGTGGAATCATTTTTGACAAGGAGGGAGTACCTCATCTGGATGATTCGAGTGCACTCATTTGACCATCATGCTGATGTGCGACCCAGCACGAATAGGACGCACCACTAACGGGACGGGACGACACATCAGTTTTTTTCCTGTTTTCCACGGTAAGCTGGCGCACTAGCCATGCGTGCTTATGCATTGAATTTTGATGACCATTGCGTTTCCCGCGACACGCTGCTTCACCTACCTTTCGCCTATAATTACTGGTTCCTAGCGTTCTCCGGTAGCACCGTCACCCAACTTGCCCTATCGGCTCCCCTCACAACCCCCACCGGCCCGACGTCGCTTGCCACTTGCCCTCGCTCTCGCCACGTCCGTCATGCCCCCGACCATCCGCAATAGGCGACGCCAGAGGCGCTCACCACCGGAGCTAGTGTTCGATTATTCACCGGAAGGAAGACGGAGGGAGGAGGCATTCTATCGGTCTTTAGATGGCAATGCGAAGTACGAGGACTTGTTGGAGCGCGACCGCCTGGCTGAGGAGCAGCGTATCGCCGATTTGCGCCGCCAGTGGGGCATGGAGCAGCAGCACACCACCGCTTTGAGTCGCGAGAAGAGCGCCCGTGACTGGGCCTACTATGTTGAGGCCGGCGCCCGGCAAATAGCCCTAGAGGCTATCGGGCACGCACGCATGCACGACGCCAAATTTTACTACTAGCTCATCAAGTGGGTTTCCCGCTTAGAAGCTGAAGCTTCGGTGGACCACGCCTGCATGGAAAGGGCCAACGCGCAAGAGCAATGCGCCCTATCGCACATCTGGCAAGTCCGAGGCGAGGAGGAGGACGTCGGTGCCGGCATTTAGCGTGTACCGCAGATGGCGGCCGAAATCGTCTAGTTAGCTAGGAGTAAGTCAGTATTTGTGCACTAGAGTATTAGTGGGAGTAGATAGTTAACTTGGCTATGATGGTTGTCAACGTGGAAGTTCAGTACTCTATATCTGGTCAGACCTGTTACTTTGCTCTGTATGTTGAACTATCCATGTGAACGTATGGAATGGGCTGTTATTTTTTAAATGGGCTGTATTTATCCGCCATGGGTTTAGAGGCTGACTTCTGGCCTACTAGGTTGACGCGTACACAATCAGGAGATGATTGTACATGGAGAGGATGACAACAGGGACCCACCAGGGTCATGGCAGTACGCAAGCAAGTGCCTCATTATTTCAAGCCAAAAAAATGGTTCCTCCTAATGGATTTTTGACATCTGGGTCCCATGCCATTATCAACGTAGTCAATAAATGAGAGAATTGCACAACGAGCGGCTGACATGAGGGGCCGAGTAGCTTGCCCAATTATCTTTGTTTTTTAGATGGAAGCAGGGTGTCAACTGGGTTGTGTGGGGCACTCTGGCCTGTCTAGCTAGCCTTTTCTTTTATGTTTACCACAAGACCAGCCCAGTAGATTTTTTTCTTTCTGAAAATGGCTAGCCCAGTTTTTGTGTTCTTTTGCAGAATACCCAACCGAGGCCTCCTTGCTTTGTCAGCTCTGCTGGGCTGCAAATCTTTCAAGATGAGAAAATGGGCTATCAGTAATGAGAAATGGGCTGTACATTTTTAAAACAAATCAAACCGGCAATTAGTTTCAAATTTTTTTCATTTCAAGATTTTAAATTCCATTGATTTTTGGGATAATTAGATTTATGCCCCTAGTTGTGTCCCACTCGTCTGTTTTACCCCTAATTCCCAAAAGTCACCGGTTCTGTCCAAGTCACTTTGCTCCTCTTATGCTTTTGCCCTTTGATCGTTTGACCGTCAGTTTGAAAACTTCATAACTAGTTCATACTGAATCAGAAAAATGCAAATAAGATACCAAAAATGTTCAGAAAAACATCACCTATATGTTAGTGTCATTTGCATTCATGAAAAAAGTGTTGGAAAGTGCACATCCGAGTTTTAGCTCTTTTCATACCACCATGAATAGTGAACTCTAAAAAAATTCACAAAAAATCAAAAAAATATGCTGGCGAAGAACAACAAATGTTCTAAGTGCTTGCCAAGTTTCATTAGGGAACGACATTCGTGGAAGTCGTGGCAAAAAAAATCTATTTTGGAGTGCTGATTGTTTTTTTTTTGCCGCGGCACCCACGAATGTTATTCCCTGATGAAACTTGGCAGGCACTTAAAACATTTGTCATTCTTTGCCACCAATTTTTTTTAATTTTTTTGAACTTTTTTGATTTTACTATTCATGGTGGTAGCATAAGAGCTAAAACTCGGATGGGCACTTTCCAACACTTTTTTCATGAATGCAAATGACACTGACATATAGGTGATGTTTTTCTGAACATTTTGGTATCTTATTTGCATTTTTCTGATTTAGTATGAATTAGTTATGAAGTTTTCAAACTGATGGTCAAACGGTCAAAGGGCAAAAGCATAATAGGAGCAAAGTGACTTGGACAGAACTAGTGACTTTTGGGAATTAGGGGTAAAACAGACGAGTGGGACACAACTAGGGGCATAAATCTAATTATCCCTTGATTTTTATGCGTGGACAATTATCTGGATTTTATATTGATATGAATTTATTTTTCAAATTAGTTTGAATGTGACTCAAAATTTCGGGACTAAAAATAGTTGACCGCACTGAAATATGCAAAATTTCGTATAATTTTTAACCGTGGCCATAGTATGGGCTGTAATCCTAACAAAAAGAAGATGGGCTCCAAAAAAATCCTTAAGAATTAGCAAATGAGCTGTAAATTATTAGAAATAATGGCAGATGGGCTGTATGCTGTTTTCCCCACATTCGAGGTTGACTTGTGCGCCTACTATAGGTTGACACGTACACTTTCCTAAAAAAAAGGTTGACGCGCACGCAACACCGTGTCAACTTAGTCAACACACGAGAGAAGTGACTGTTGGATGTCCATCCAACGGCTGTCGTGCTTCTTCAATCTCTGCTATTCCCGCTCCATCCGCTCAAACAAGCGCCGGCGGGACTGCCTGCTCCCTCCTCCCTACGGCCGGCTGTGCTACCGCACATGCCTCACCGCCCCACCGTACTCCATCGGTTGCCTAGCCATCCCTCTACTCACCCACACCTGCTATTATTCTCTGGCGACGGCAGACGAACCAGTAAACCCTCGTACTCCCCTCCGCGTGGGAAACAACTCCCGAGTCTTCCCTGGCTCCGTGTCGTTCCCTTCCTAGGCCTCGCCATCGTCCACCGCCCTGGTGCTCTCGATGCGGTGTGGTCAATGTGGTCAACGAACGACATCTATTGGAAGTGGACTGTATGTGGAGAGGCTGATAGCTGGGTCCACGGCCGCACGCAAGGACATGCTTCCTAATTATGTGCAAAATAATGATTCTGTCGGTGTCCTGGGAACAGGGGTACCCAGACTTGCCTGCCTGCCGCCCACGGCATGGCTCCACCAACGGCCTGGTACGGCCCATCTCTAGCAGCAATCACTCAGGACCATCGCGAGGGGCCAAGCCTCGCGAGACGGATGACACAAGACCTCCTAAGGGGCAGCCTCACTAGGCTGGCCCCCGAGGAGTAGAGATATCTATGCAAGGGGCACCTCGCGAGGTTCGCATGACGTGAGCCATGACGACCAATGCCAGGCGGGCGCCAGCGGGCGCAGTGTACCAGTTTCCTCTTTGGTGCTAAAGAGGCAAGCGCGGACGAGGAGTCCCGAGGCATCAGGCAAAGGTTTCCATATTGGTGCAACAAGACCAAGACCAGCAGGACGGCAAGACAGAGGTCACCAAGGAGCCCACAGCAGCGTCACCACCAGAACCTTTGGCAGGTGAAGACCACCTTTTGTTAGGATAACTTCTACTAATTGTGTCCCTTCAAAATTGGCCGTTGTGGGATCCCTTCCCACCTAACATTTGGGAAGAGGACCAGGGCCTCTATAAATAGGACTAGCCACCAACATAGAAGGGGATAGATCATTCAGATGACCCTCACACGCATCAGCTCACCGAGCACAAGAACACCTCTCCTCAGGAGGCTGTTCATCCCTTGTACTTGTTCATCCTCACCCTACAAGGCAATCCACCACACCACACTTGAGTAGGGTATTACACCACAACGGTGGCCCAAAAACCCTCGTGTCTCTTGTTCCTTGGGTTTGACGAGCTAGGCCTTGAAATCATTGCACGAGCGAGATAGGGAGAGAGAGTTCTTCGTGTGCACCCCAGAGTTCGAACATCAAGGGTTTGCCGGAACCGAAAATCCGAGGCGCGCCAGGTAAGGGTGCGTCAAAGCTTTCTTCTCCGTCGGTAGACCTGTTGTCGCCCCGTGGTTCCGATGTCTGACGACCCAAGGACTCACGCCAACCACTGGGCATCCTGGCCTGCCCAGGCACCACCGTCCGCTCAAGAAGACCTCAACTCTGCGCTCCATGTGACACGCGCACCGCCCAACACCCCCTGGAGCGGCCGGCGCGGGCCGGCGCCCCCACCCTCGCGCCGCGGCGCACGCGCGCTGCCGCGTGGTCCTCAGGTCATGCTGCGACAACGGCACCACACACCCGACGGGAGCAGGCGAACATGCGAGCCGCGCTCATCATGGCGCGGGAGCTGCTGCGGTGCAGGTTGGCAGAGAACGGCCGCGACACACTGCTGGAGCGAGTCGCTAAACTACTGGACACTGCCTACAGGGGTACGCCGCCCTTCTGCTCCTTGGCCAAACCCCAGGTCGTGGCAGAGGTGCGCACGAGACCCCGGCGAGCTCGCGCGCCCATTGGGGCGCCAGGGGGATCCGGCAACACCAACACAGGCCCTGGCGCGGGCCGTCCTCCCGTGACCGTGCCACCACCGGGAGGGACACGTGATGGCGGCCTGTCGCAAGGGCGCGCTGGAATGCCACGACTGGCAGCTCAAGGTGCGGGGCACCTGGGCGACGGTTCCGGCGAGGCAATCGCGGACGCCTACGTGCCCAGCATGGTGGACCTAGAGTACCTGCCGTGGGAAGGCCCCGATTAGTTCCCCGGACTAGGATGGGCGGCTTGAGAGCCCGAGGCGTGGGCCTTCCATGAGCTGCCCGGAGGCTTCACCAACCCCTTCAGCGACGATGATGGCGGGGTACGGACAATATCTCAGGCGCAGGCTTACGCTAACCCTGAACTACAGGAGAACCAGGTTGCAGTAGCAGTTCGAGACTCCAGGGCAGTGGCCCTACCCCCCCGGGGGGGTGGTGCTCTGGGGCTGCGTGGGAGAGGCCCAGAGCTAGGCCCTCCCCCGCTCCGCACAGAGCGAGGCGCTGCACGGAGGTAGGTCCTCTGCCGGGGGAAGCGCTAGAGAGCCTTTCCCCCCGGCAGAGGGCCCGTGGTCGCCGAGGGCGCCGCCAGCGTCCTCTCTGCCACTTGGTCTCGTCCTGGTTTCCGAACGTCCCAATGGTGGTCGAGGGTGGCGCAGGGCGGGGCCCTCGCCTGGCGATACAAAGTAAGGCTCGCGCCTATGAAGGTCTCCGCTCGTGACACTCTCACGTAATAATGAGTGGGGCTGTACACGCCCCGGAGTCTCCGGAGTGCCGCCCTCGGGCCTTGGGGGCTCGCGCCCACGTCCTAGTGGAAGCACCATGTTCCACGCTGGCCGTCGACACTGTCCCCCAATGACTATGCTCACACCCAGTGAAAGCACTTAGCTCCGCGCTGGTGGGAAGACAAGAAGACTAGCTAGGTGCCAGACGCGGCCATTTGCTTTCATCCCTTTTTCTGTAGCCCGATTTACCGCCTTTTAGATTTAAACTTGGAATCTCATTTTCGTTGTCAAGTTGGGGGGAGCCTTCTTGATTGAGTGAATTTCTTGCGTTTTGGTTGCGTTCTTGGTTTCGAGGCTTGTGCCTGCTGCCCCTTCCCCTGCGAGCGCCTCGCGAGCGGGGGCTGGGCGTGTAATGCGCACAACGACCGTGCTCAGGCGGGCCTGGATGGTAGTGCCCCCCCAGGATCAAGAGCGCAATCACTGCAGGACCATCGCGCGCCACCCTGCTAAGGTCTGGCACTCGCTCGTCGTGAGGGCACCTGGAGGGAGCAGCCTCATGAGGACCGTCCTCAAGGCAACGCTGGCCTCCCTCCATTGCTGCCACCACCAAGGAGGAATGACAACCACCATCAGGACGAGGGGGCTGGGGGCTTCCAGGAGCCTCGCGCGATCGCCTGCATCTTGGGTGGCGCTCAGGCCCCAACCTCCCAGCGCATCTTCAAGAAGTTCGCCCACGAGGTCAACGCGACTCTCCCCAGGCTCGAGGCCACACGCCCGCTCAGGTGGTCCAAGTGTGCCATTAATTTCAGCTCGTCCGACCAGCTCAAGTGCGCGGCAACTGCCGGCGCCCTCCCGATGCTCTGCTCGCCCATCATCTGCAACTTCCAAGTCACCAAGACCCTCATCGACGGCGGCGCAGGGCTCAATGTCCTGTCCGTCGAGACGTTCGACCACCTCCACGTGCCATACGATCAGCTACAGCCGACCAAGCCCTTCTCAGGAGTGACCAACGGCTTCACCACCCCGATAGGGCAGATCCGCCTCCCTGTCACCTTCGGCAAGCATGATAACTACCGCACCGAGCTCATTGACTTTGACGTCGCCCACATCCGCCTGCCATACAACACCATCCTCGGGTATCCAGCCCTGGCCAAGTTTATGGCAGTGACCCATCACGGCTACAGCGTCCTCAAGATGCCAGGGACCGGCGGCGTCATCATGGTCGCCTATGAGGGAAAGGACGCAGTGTGCTCTCTCGAGCGCGCTTACCAAGCTGCAGCAGCCGAAGACCCAGATAACGAAGGCGCCATCTACCCTCCTGAGACCATCCCCAAGAAGAAGAAGCTGCTGCTCCACCAAGGGCCTCAGGAGGGCGGTGTTTCCAGCGGCGCCACCTCAAGACTTGCGCCCATGGACGAGGCGCCTCCCTCCCTCGCATAGGAAGGCGCGCCCATCGCCCTCCTCAGGCTGGGCTCGGGGGCTCTCTTCTGGAGGGCCTCAGACATAGCCAACGTCACGAGGGAGGCGCTCGGGCACCACATGGAAGCATGCTTTGCCGCACGCTTCTCCCAAGCGGGCACAAGGCATGGAGCGCCTGGTGCTCAGGAGTTCATCACGAAGGCGACTGAGGGGCTTCAAGAAGCAAGGACCATACGCGACGACTGCCGCCTGGCAAGGACGACGAGATGCACGTCTGCGTCGACATCCCAGGACTCAACAGGGGTGCATCTCAGGTGCGTTTCTGGTGTTCACGAGTTGGTCGGTGTGAGGGTCCATCTCACATCTATGTTCGCATGCCATTCAGCTTGTCGAACGCGGCTGTCACCTTCCAGCGCCACTTGCGGGGTGTTCTGGCAGCTGAGGAGGCCAAGCATCACGCAGTCCTAGTAGAGATGGTGATGGTTCTTCAAGAACCACCCGGGCACCCAGAGCCTCCTGAGGCTCAGCGCCCTGGTGGCTCGTGAGCAGCGACTCCTTCAGCGTGCATCTTTAGCTACTTCAACACCCCTTCAGCGGCGGTACCAGGTGACTCTTTCTGGTTCATTCAGCTGGGGGCACCCCTGGGCTGCATCATCCCCAGGTCGCATGGGCCCGTCCCTGTGACGTGTATCCTTTTGCATCTTTAGCTTACCCTGCGGGGGCGCCCCTCGGGCTGCATCATCCCCAGGCTGATCGGGTCCGTCCCAGTGGCATGCATCGTTCTTGCATCTATTTCAACTAGCTTGCCCTCTTGCATGGATTACCTTATGGTCACCACCTGCTTACCTGTTGCCCTTCGCGGCCGCCCGCTTTGCTGACCGGCTTCCCGCTCATCCCGCAACGGGGGCTACATGTGTTGGCATGGCGCTTGTGCTCGGGTCTGTCCCTGCAACACTGACAAACCTGAGTGGTCGAGCTCTGGCTCGCGGCACGCCCCGCGCACGTCACCTCACCAGGCCCTCAGTGCCTTCATCTTCTTGCGGAAAGACCAGCGGCAGGGCAGCAAGAGCGATTGCGATCTCTATTCTCCCCTCGCGCTAACTTGCAGAAATCTCTGGAGCCTGGCTATGGGCGGCATCGCAGGCTCCTTCCTTTTCTCGCGCAATTCTCTTGCGCGTTAAAGGGGGGGGGGTTCCTGAGCATCGCGTCTCAGGAGCTCCTACCGACTCTCCAGCCCTCACCCCTGGCCTTGACCACGACATCGCGACCTGGCATACCAGCGGGGGCTGAGCTCGCTCGAGGGTCGGGACCCGAGGACGCAGAGCACTTAAAAGAGCTTGAAAAAGGGAGGGGAGTCAGCACGGGCCTAACCCGGCCATACACGAATCGGGCGCTGCACAGGGAAACTGCTCCAGGCTTGATAAGATAAGTCGCGTTTTCAAGTCAGCCCAGCACGCGACTTAGGATTTTCCGCTCCTGCAGCCCTGCTCCAGCAATGTCGCCTTCCTTTTCTACCTTTAGGAAGCTGCTTGCACGCCAAGGGGGACCTCTTGAGAATCGCGCCCCAGGAGCTCTTACCGGACCTTGGGCCGCTCACCTCCTGGCCTTGACCACGGCACCGCGACCTGGCATACAAGCGACGGCTGAAGCCTACCTGGGGACTAGGACCTGTCAGCGTAGAGCATTAAGCTGCCGCGAGGACGAAAAGGGGGAACAATGTCGAAGCAAGACGCGCAATCACGAATTTCATAGTGGGAATAACATCGCTACAAAAGCGCTACAGATTCTTTACACACCCCCACGGGGTTCATCTCGATTCCTCGCAGGGAACAAAAGAAGAAGGCTTCCAGGAGTCCTATCTACAGGCGTTGCCACCGATGCCATCATCAACAGTGGGCCATGGGAGGCTGACGCCATCCCCGTCCATATCAGTGACGACGACGGGCAGACGCCATTGCTGCGCTCCGGGCACAGCTAGAGCTCGGGGGCACGTAGCTGTCGTCGCTCGTTTCCGGAGTCTCATCAGGCTCAGGAGAGTCGCTGAACTCCCAGGAGCCGTCACTGCTGCTGGAGGAGCTGTCGGCAGGACCAAGGGCGGGCCCGGCGCCAGCCACTGCGCCGTCCTGGCGACCCCCTCCCGGGCAGCATTCCAGGCGGCGGCCTTCCTCATCGAAGACCTTGAAGAACAGCGTCGAGGCACCGTCGTACTCGAAATGGATGGCGAAGGCCCCCTCTGCACGACAGGCACGGGCGACCTCACCCCATCCACGGGTCATGAAGATCTTGCCCAGGGAGACGACCTCAACCTCTGCTCCCGTCGCCGGCATGCCGCACTCGGCGTGCTGCAGCCACAACTCGAGTGGCCCCTCGGCGGCATCTCTTTAGCGAAGAACTGTGGGAATCAGATCCACGTGCGCGGTGGCATTGCCGCCGACACCACGAGTTCACGCGAGGAGCCCTCGACGTGAGTTCATGGGCCGGCCGCGCGTGCCACTGCGGTCGTGGCGCGAGCGGCGCAGGCCGCTGCCTCCTCCTCCGGAGCCTTGCACCTGGGCGTACACGGGCAGCGGGTAGCCGGGGGGAGGCCGCTCGTACCAAGGCCTCGTCACCTCCTACCTCACTACGACGTCGCGAGAGCAGGCCAGCCTCTTCTTCGGTGGAAGTGGCCCTAGCTCTTTGTGGGGTTTTTTCGCTTTTCAGTGGCGGAGAATCTCCTTATCGGCGCCATGGGTGTCGTAGCAAGGCGGTGAAGCAAGGAGGAAGAAGAAGAAGCAGGCGGAGTGGAGGAAGAGATGAGTGACGGGGGCTCCGCCCCCTTCCTCATTTATAGCCAGAAGGAGGCCAACCGTCGGCCTCCACGACCGCAAGTAATGATGGTTTTCTTCTGCATGCAGTAGGGTCTCGTCAAGTCGAATGGTTGCCGAGGCAGCATGGGTAAGCGGAGACGCCAACGTCCCGTCAATTGCCACCCGTCAATCAAGGCCGTAGGCAGTTGGGTCCTTGGCGCTCCGCACTTGCCCTTTGGCTTCGCCTCGAAGCCAAGTCCGAGCACACCTTGGGCCCGGGGGCTACTGTCAGCGTCCTGGGAACAGGGGCACCCAGACTTGCCTGCCTGCGGCCCATGGCGAGGCTCCACCAACGGCCTGGTACGGCCCATCTCCAGCAGCAATAACTCAGGACCCTCGCGAGGGGCCAAGCCTCACGAGGCAGACGACACAATACCTCCTCAGGGGCAGCCTCACTAGGCTGGCTCCCGAGGAGCGGAGATATCTATGCAAGGGGCATCTCGCGAGGTTCGCATGACGTGAGCCATGATGACCAATGCCAGGCGGGCGCCAGCGGGCGCAGTGTACACATTTCCTCTTTGGTGCTAAAGAGGAAAGCGCGGACGAGGAGTCCCGAGGCATCAGGCAAAGGTTTCCATATCGGTGCAACAAGACCAAGACAAGCAGGATAGCAGGACGGAGGTCACCAAGGAGCCCACAACAGCGTCACCACCAGAACCTTTGGCAGGCGAAGACCACCTTTTGTCAGGATAATTTGTACTAGTTGTCTCCCTTCAAAATTGGCCATTGTGGGATCCCTTCCCGCCTAACATTTGGGAAGAGGACCAGGGCCTCTATAAATAGGACTAGCCACCACCATAGAAGGGGACGGATCATCCAGACCACCCCCACATGCATCAGCTCACCGAGCACAAGAACACCTCTCATCATCAGGCTGTTCATCCTGAGCCTACAAGGTAATCCACCACACCACACTGGAGTAGGGTATTACACCGCAACGGTGGCCCGAACCAGTATAAACCCTCGTGTCTTTTGTTCCTTGGGTTCGACTAGCTAGGCCTTGAGATCGTTGCGCGAGCGAGCTAGGGAGAGAGAGTTCTTCGTGCGAACCCCAGAGTTCGAACCTTCGTGCTTCTTCACCTCACCGCCCCGTACTACTTCCACCGCTGACAGGACATCCCTCTACTCACCCACTCCCCCTGTTATTCTGCGGCGACAGCAACATCACACCGCAGCCGAACCAGTGAACCCTCGTACTCCTCTCCACGTGGGCATCCACTGCCGCGTCTTCCCCGACCCCGCATCTTCCCCTTCCTAGACCTTGTCGTCGTCCACTGCCTTGGTGCTCTCGGCGCGGCATGGTCAATGTGGTCATGGAACGACTTCCATTAGAAGAGTACTGTACGTGGAGAGGCTGACAGCTGGGTCCATGGCCGCAGCAAGGAAGTGCCTCCTTATTACGCGCAAAATAATGATTCCTCCACCTAACAGCAGGGAAACACCGGACGAACCACCGCATTTTGCAAAAAAATGTTTCCCCCCTGACTGCTGGGACCCACCAGCTACATCTTCGCACGCAAGGAAGTGCCTCCTTATCCTCCTTGACAGTTGGGACCCACCTAGTCGAAGCATACATAGCGTTGTCATTCTGGTCGTGAACATGTACGTATATACTGGTCGATCGGTCTATCTGCAGGCTGGAGAAATGAACCATGGCTGAGTAAGGAAGGGCACGTGTCGTAGTAGAGGCGCGCATGTAGCATGTACACGTACGTACATCCAGGGTGCAAGAAAGTAAATATGGCCACATACGTACATACGGGCGGGGTCTCGAACGCCTACTCACGCATACGTACGGCCAGGGCTCGTGTACATGGCTAGGTCGGAACGGACAAACTGTGTCGTCGTGTTCATCGGGAGGCAACAGAATGCATTGTGTTTATCGGGAGCCAACCGGCTTGGACGGAACAGCCGATCGAAAATGAGGCCTGGCATACCGCAAAACGGAGGAAACGGCCTTGTGTTCGACCGCCTACGGTCGAAATGGGATCCTGTTCACCGGGAGGGGTGTGGCATACCGCAAAATGGAGGAAACAGACTTCTCTTTGACCTCCTACGGTCGAAATAGGGTCCTGTTGATCGGGAGGTGTGTGGCCTACCGCAAAACGGAGGAAACAGACTTGTGTTGGACCGCTACGGTCGAAACGGGGGTCCTGTTCATCGGGAGGGGTGTGGCATACCGCAAAACGGGACTCCATGGGCTACTGTTCATCTCCACCGTCAACCTCCTCCAGCCTCCACGGGCTATTGTTCATCCACCGTCGACCTCCTCCAGCCTCCACCTGCGACTGTTCATCCACGGGCTCCTGTTCATCCAGCCTCCACCGCTCCTCCACCGGCTACTGTTCAACCAACCCTCTCCACGGGGTCCTGTTCAACCACCCCTCCACGGGCTACTATTCATCCATCCCTCCACAGGCTACTGTTCAACCAGCCCTCCACGGGGTCCTGTTCATCCAGCCCTCCACGGGGTCCTGTTCATCCACCCCCAACCGGCTCGATCGATCGGGGTCCTGTTCATCCAGCGGCAACGGCCTCTACTACCAAGGGGTCCTATTCATCCAACCCCCACCGGGAACTGTTCATCCACCCCCCCCACAATGCTCACTGTTCATCAAGAGGCAGCAGATTCGATCGGCTTTAGTTAGCAGTAGTAGCGAAGGAATTGCTCGATCGGGTTCAGTTAACAGCCAGGTCGATCGATCGCTCGGGTTTAGTAACGCGTAGCCTGCATTGCAATCGCTCGGGTTCAGTAGGAGCGAACGCCTCGCTCGGGTTCAGTTAGAGCCGAACGCCTCGCACCCACGCGCGTACGTGTACGAGAGAAACTCGCATAGCTCAGCCCCGACCACCCACTGTAGCCGGGAACTCCCCGATATTTTCCTCGCCCTCGCTTCTACCACGGTTTTTTCCGTCATGGACGGCCCAAAGAATGTCATGCAGCTGCGTCTCTGGCCCCCCCAGGATGAAAAGCCCATTTTCTGTCATGAATTTTTTTCATAGAAGTAGGAGGCCACCACATCTATGATGATACCGGGTTGTGTCACAATTATCGTCATAGAAGTGTCATAAGCATGACAGAAAAAAATTGTTCGGCCCAAAATGTCACGGATGTGTCTTTTTTTTTGTAGTGTGATACTGTCGCAGAGCACACTACTGTAGGATGCAGCTAACGCGACACTACGATCAGAGACCCTTCGACGAAACTGCCATAATCGCAAACGGTGGTGTAAAATAACCGTCAAAAAAGGTGCAAAATGTTTGCGATGGAGGATGCGTCAAACACGGTTTAGATTTTAGTTGCGTGTGCGATGCAGGGCATACGATTCAGCTCAATTAACTGTTTGTGATGAGGAGGAACAAAAGAAATGGGCAGCCAGATGAAGGTGTGTGCGATGTACAGCATATGGTTCACTCGGATGAACTTTTTGTGATTAGGCAACACAAAAGAAACGGTCAGCCAGATCAAAGGTGTGTGCGATATACGGCATGCGGTTCACTCGGATGAACTATTTTGCGTTGAGACATGAGAACAGAAACGGTTCAAATGAACAAGATGTGTGTGATACGAGGCAAACATGTCTGTAATCGGAAACGTGTGCGAAGACTGATAACAACACAGACGATTACTGCTAACAAGCCGTGTGTGTTGTGAGCAATCGATTGCCGGTATAATGTGGGAGTCATTGGGATTTAAATCATAATCGTGTCATGTGGCTTTGGTGGTAAGACTATCCACAGTGGTGCGGAAATAATGCAGCCTTAGTCACCTTACCTCACTCCACATAGTATGTTGGGTCCCACCAGTCAGAGGGTGAAACAAACAAATTAATAAGAAAAATTAAAAGCGCCAGCGGTGTCTCTTACCTCACACATCTCGCTACTGCTCGAGAACACTGTCCAATTGATCCCTCTGTTCGCTCATGTAGTACTATTTTAAGTGAATCCTTATTATAACATGCACACAATTTTGGGCACTTGTATTCGACCTAAGTCAGTGTGCCACCGTATCTCGTACGACTCCCTTCGTCTAGGTGTAATAAGTCACGTTAGAAGGTGCAGCGGGACCAAGGTGCAAGCAGATTGGAGGAGAAGGAGAAACTTGACCGGTCATTCCTCCAATCAAAGCCCTGATTTCTGTCTCTAAACGCAATAATTAATCCAAACAACTAAGAGATTCCTCTTCTCTTCTTGTACGTACTCCATTTGTATCTCACTTCCTGTGGCTTCGCACTCGCACGATTTTCCTATTCTATGAACCTGTGTGTGCGTGTGCGTGTGCGTGTGTGTGTTTAATAGCATGTGTGTGTTAGAGAGAGCGACAGATCGACCTACTCCTACAGAGAGATGGTGTATAGTGTACGATTTTAGCCGCGAGAGTTGGTGCATCCTCTTGTTTCCGGGCGTCCGGTCGGGACAGGCGGACAGCTGCCACGCCCGCTCCTGACCAGCCTGGCCCACCCAAAGCCCCTCCATCGCCTGCGCGCGCCTCCCGCCCTATGACACCCAAGTTTTTTATTTGGATTTTTCAAAAGATTTTTATTTGACTTGAAGGGAGTGATTTAAAAAATTTCTTCAAGAGAACTCTCACTCTCAAATATATTTTCTTTATGGCAAAAATTTTATTTGGATTCACCCAAGATCTACCTTTGACCTTGGAGGTTCTTGCTTTTCTTTTGGACTCAAGACAAAATGGTTTTTCATTTGGGAAAATAGCCTTTGAAAATCCTTTTTGAGAATGCACTATGGCTTTTGGAAAGTCCTTTGCCACTTTCAACTATTCCTTCTTGCCATGGCATTAGTGCAAATCCTCTCTCCTAACCCTTCCCTCACCTTTGGATCATGTTTTGCATCAAATCCAGCAAGTTGAACCTCCTCATGTGATCACTTCCATTCAAATTCTATTCAAATAAATTTCTGTCTTCTCTTATAGCACTTGGAGATTTACAAAGGAACTCCTTTTTCTGTTTTGATTTTTGCCACCAAACCTTTTTCCCCTCCTAGTCCTTTGAACCCTCAACCTGGAACCATGAAGATCCACTGGTCTCCAGTTCAAAAATTTCAAACTACATCAGCTGCAAGTTTGGACCAGATTTGCCAAATTTGGTGAAATTCATTCAAAACTTTCTCCAAAAATTCCAAGTAAATTCATCTCACCAAGTTATAGCTCCAGAAAAATTTATCTCTTTACCAAAACCTACTGTCGAACACCTGCAATGCTTGGTCACTGTCAAGATTCAGTAAGTTCAGAGTTCAGTCAAGTGGCGGCTGTCGTTTTCTTCAGAAACGGGCGTCGATATCGCCAGTACCCTTGCGTCGCCTTGCTCCTCGTCCTCGCCCTCTCGTTCCTGCACCGCACGAGTGCCTGGCATCTTGCGGGCGTCGGCAACGAGCAGCAGAAGGTGCGCCGCCCCGTGACCGACGCCGGCGGCGGCTTTGCGGGCGCCAGCGGGAGACACGGCGCCGCCGACTCCACCCAGCGCCGGCCAAACCACCAGAGCCCGCCGCGTGGCCGTCCACTCCCCCGAATGCGCTGCCGCTCCCGTCGTGAACCGCAGGGCGCGGAGCACGCTCTCTGCCGCCGTTGAGCCCGTGCGGTCACCTCACCGTGGGCAGACGCCATTACGCCAGGGCCAGCTCCGTTTAGCTGCAAAACGAGTCCCGTAACATCCACTGATGCTGCTCGACCGCTCAAACCCCCTGCCAACCCATTGCTCCGCCGTAATCGCTCGCCGGAGATTCTCCGTTCACGGCCACCCCGTCGATCTGCCTATAAATAGGGGCCCCGAGCTTCAACTCGAGAACCCACCAGCCCTACACTTCCCCTAGAGCACGCCTAGCCACTGGAAGAGCCCCGAGGAGGTCTCCTTCCTCGACTCCGGCCGCCGCGATCCGCCACGGGATCTAGCCCGATTCGCCCCCGTGTGTGCTCCGCAGCCCCCATTCTCTTGCCAGTAGCTTCTCCTTGCATCACCCGTTCTGACCCGCGCCTCAATTCGTACTTTGCAGCCCTCCACCGGAGTTCCCCAACCTCACCCGAACCGCCGTCCGCCGGAGATAGTGTCGCCGTCGACGTGGTGCTCCCGGTTGGACGAGTCCACCACCCACCGACGCGGAAGAAGACACTGAAGCTCTTGGTACCCTCCGTTTCTCCTAACTCGCCGTGGTTCGATGCCGGCGTCCACCGCCGTCTTCGGGCGCCGGCGAGCTTTCAAACCTGACATGCGGGCCCCGCGTGTCAGCCTCTGTTTTATTTCCCCGAACTGTTTTCTGTTGGCGCCTTCGGGCAAAATACGTTTTCTCTTTGCGCTTGCGGATTCCCAGCCGAAGCATTTTCTGTTTTCTCAGTTAAAACCCTGGAACTTTTCTGTTTCATTACAGAAAGGTCCCTGGACAGAAACCTTTATAACTTTTTAATGAAAAGGTATTTTTGAGTGATTCTTTTTCTGTCAATCTCCAAATTTTGTCTAGTTTTTTATGGGATTTATTTGAAAAATATTTGGCAAAGTTTCTGTGCATGTGTTGGTTTTCACGTTAGTACCCGTTTCGTGATTGCCGTAGGTTCCGGGAGAGGGGACGGAGCCGCGAACTTCGCCGAGCTAGACTCCGACTTCTCCGAACCAGGCAAGCATGTTTGAACATTTGATATGGCAGATGTTTTGCATGTTCATGTGAAAGTTTGTGCGTGGCATGTGAGTGTCGATAAATACCTTGTTGCCCGTAAGGCAACGACCCGGTTGTTCCGAAGTTGCGATGACCTCTGATAAGAGGTGGCCTAATCATGTGGTGACATGAAGGGCAGCAAGGTGGTACTGTTGTAGCATGCCAGCCTTGCGTCATCCGACTTTCTTCGACGTTAACGTGGTTGGAGCCACGTTATCGATCTTTTCCCGCATGTTCCAAAGTTGCGGTGACCTCTGATGAGAGGTGGCCTAATCATGTGGTGACATGAAGGGCAGCAAGGTGGTACTGTTGTAGCATGCCAGCCTGGTGTCATCCGACTTTTCCGACGTTAACATGGTTGGAGCCGTGTTATCGTCCCTTCCCTTTTCCGTGCTACCACATGTCTCATTGCCAAGATACGGTTTAGTAAGTTGGTAACCTCTTTCCGTGTACACACCAAACAGAGAGGCCGGGATGATGGTACCTTGGCCCAGGATTAAAGCCAGTCATTCGGTCAGGGGGCATGGGTGTTTCCGGTTGGGACCGAGAGGGGGGGCACCCCCTTATAGCGCGCGTATAGAAATTTGATCCCATGCTACGCGAGGTTGTAGCCTCTCCGACTCAGGGTTTTTCCTGAATGTTGCCGAGGGTGATCCCTGGCTTCGGATGGTTAAATTGGGTGTGTACTGGTTAGACGTGTTCCTTCCAGAACACCGTAGACGGAACTAGTCCCCGTGACTACTGAAATCCGTTGGCTGTGGTTAAGTACAAACTCTGCAGAGTCAATTCTTTCCAAATCATCGTATCCATGATCAGTAATGTAGACTTTATATCCAAATCTATCCGTGTGAAAACTTGCCCCGGTGAACAAGCTCAAGTGGTAAATTCAATTTCATTGTTATTCCTGTGGATGGACTAACATTATATTTGTCTCGTGCTTGTGATAAATTATATTCCCGAACTATTGTATTGTTGTGTTACAATATAAGCCCTTTATGTGACGTCGCGCAGACGTCCGACTGTGGCGTGTACTCGTTTCTCACTTTCGATATAAACCCTTTATGTGATGTCGCTCAGACGTCCGACTACGGCATGCACTGTCTTTACTTTCTGTTATAAGCCCTTTATGTGGTGTCGCCCCGACGCCCGACTGTGGCATTATTATTCTGCATTTTCCGCTCGAGGAGTCTTTCAGACACTCGTTTGGCACCAGTATTATTATTCTGCATTTTCCGCTCGAGGAGTCTTTCAGACACTCGTTTGGCACCAGTATTATTATTCCGCATTTTCCGCTCGAGGAGTCTTTCAGACACTCGTTTGGCACCAGTATTATTATTCCGCATTTTCCGCTCGAGGAGTCTTTCAGACACTCGTTTGGCACCAGTATTATTATTCCGCATTTTCCGCTCGAGGAGTCTTTCAGACACTCGTTTGGCACCCGCATTACTATTCTGCAGTTTCCGCTCGAGGCGTCATTCAGACCCTCGCTTGGCACCCAGTATTTATTATCTGTGTGTCTGATCGCACTGGTTAACTTGTTCATGTGTTTCATGTTTGCATTTGTTATACCTCATGTCCGAACTGTCTTGCGAGTACTTTCATAGTACTCACCTGGCTTGTTGATTTGGCCAGATGTTGACGAAGGCGATCTCTTGGATGAAGAGTTTGATAGCGCGTCCGACGCCTAGAGGAGTCCCAGTCAGTCCTGCGCGATCCCGGATATTGGTCACTTGTATCGTTTACGCTTCCGCCACCCGCAATAATTATTCTCGAGCCTCACTCCGACGCTCGAAGAGTTGTAGTATTCTGGAATCATGTCACTCGCTTCGCGATGATATTTCCACCACCGTTATTATCGTGAGTTAGAAGTTTGCCACCCTATCCGCCGTATTGTTTTATCGGCGTGTATGTAATAAATTGTTGGGCAGTCTCTGCTCAACTTTGTATTATATTTAGTACTCCTGGTATTTTTCTTCTGTGACCAATGTATTGTCTATCAGTGAGAAGGAATTCTTCCTCGCTGGTCCGTAACAGGGATTGGTTTCTCAATAATTATTTTATTGAAAAACCGGTCGTGACAAGCTTGGTATCAGAGCCAGGCTGACTGTAGGAAGCCACTAGGTGCGATCGCTAATCGGTTATTAGCGTCTTTAGTGCTTCTTCAGCATTTCGCAATTGTAGCTATTTTCTGTTGGTCATCATAAATTTATGACATGACTACTCAGAATTTTTGCCTACTTTTGTAGATGGCTGGCAGCAGCTGTGAGAATCGAGTGTTCACCAACGTGCCCGAGGGGTTTGTCAAGCTCCTCGTCTGCATCACCAAGCTCGCGATCGGGCCAGCAGCTCGCCAGGAGTTCACCCTCTATCAGCACAAGCTCAGTGACGACGTGTCTATGCATCAGGCTGTGGTGCAGTTCAAGGGAGGACGTTCAGCTGCACGCCATTTCCGTTTTACGGGAAGGGCCATGCCTACGGAGAGGCATGCCATGCAGATGGCTGCCCGTGAGGCGATAGCTCGCCTTCGGGACATCCTTCCTACGATGAAGACTCGTCGCTACCGCTACCTCCCATGCCATGTGCGTTACACCAGCCACTATGCGTTCGCCTGCCATCGGGGAGAGCGAGATGAAGCCATCGAGATGGTTATGGAGTATCTCAAGGCTCTGGAGGAGTCTTTTGACAACCTCGTAGATGATCTTGTGGCTGCCTGCATGGACTTAGTCCGGGGCGGTCCTGCCAGCAGGAAGGAGCTTCTCCACACGGCGCCGCCTCTGACATTCGTCTTGTCTTCAGCCTCGTATGCACCGGCCGTTTTGGCCACTGCTCGCCGTCTGCCTACCACTGAGGAGTTCGACCGAGTCATAGCTCCTACTCCAGTCAGAGCCGCACCGCCTACCGCATGCGCTCTACCACCAGTCGCCCCCGCACCATCACTGCAGCGCAGCGTCGCACGCCAGGAGCCAGCTAGAGAGGAGGAGGTTGACTCTCCTGGACCGCTGAGCCTTGCCCTCGGCAAGGGGAAGGAGATCTTCACCATCTCCGACTGAGAGCACCGAGTAGCCGCGTGTTATGCCTGCTTGTATGATGTGTTGTTTTTATCTGTACGCTAGTTTGTGTTGGTGTGTTTGCTGCCTTCCGGAGTAGTACGCTAGTTTTTAATAACATGTCAGGATTGTGTACGCACAACCTGAGTGCTGTATCTTGTGTTTGCTTTCGCATGTAAAATTTGTGTTAAGCACTTCTTCTCCGTGAAAATTATTTGTGTTTCTTTGAAAACCTTGAAGCCTTTTTGATTATTGCCTTTGCAAGGGTTTTCCTGCGCTACGCAGGTTTTTTTTTCTCATGGGTTTTGCAAATGATACCCCAGACTGGAAAAATGTCTCGCCCTTGGACTCGCTCTATGCCCAATCAGCCAGAAGAGGTTTACGGAACACAGACCAGCAACAATTTCACTCAGGGTCAGTCCAGCCAACAGGACGGCGAAGCGGCACTATCTCAAGTATGCCGTCTCTTCGAGCAAAGCCAGCAACAGCACCAGGAGATGATGAACCATGTCATAAACATGGGAAACCACCGTGAACCCTATCAACCACATTCCAAGTTATCTGAGTTACAAAAGACTCGCCCCTCAACTTTTGCTCACACCGACAGGCCACTGGAAGCCGATGATTGGCTTCGCGAGATTGAAAGGAAACTGATTATCGCTCAATGCTCAGATCATGAGAAGGTGCTTTATGCACCACACTACCTTACTGGAGCAGCCGCAGCATGGTGGGAAAACTTCCTAGACATGCACCCCAGGGAACACAACATCACCTGGGAAGAATTCAAGGAAGGCTTCCGTGGGGCACACATTCCCAGGAGCATCCTAAAGATCAAGAAGAGAGAGTTTGATGACCTGAAGCAAAGAGGCATGACCGTCACAGAATACAACGGCCAGTTTACCCAACTGTCTCGTTATGCCTACGACGAGCACATGACAGAAAACAAGAAGATGGAAAAATTCCTGGACGGCCTGGCACCAGCATTAAGATGCCAACTGATTGTACACACCTTTCCGGATTTTAAGATGCTGGTGGACAAGGCCATCACCCTGGAGAATGAGCGTCGTAGTCTGGAAGATATCCGCAAGCGGAAGAGGGACAAGACGACTCTTGCCCGCAGCAATCGAGGCAAGACTGAGGTCCCAAGGACAGACACGAGGAGATCCACGACTACTGAGCCAAGACCCGTCGGACAATTTCATGCCAGAGACAAGGAGTTCACATACCGTCCAGGGGTCACCTGCTATGCTTGTGGTCAACAAGGGCATTATGCTAAATAGTGCCCGAAGCCAAGAGACTCGGCACCCAAGCCGAACAATGGTGGAAACAATCCAGCCCCCAAGCGCAACAACTTCAATCCCAGCAACAACCACAGGAAGGGTCACTTGAACCATGTGAACAGGGAAGAAGCGCAGAATGCCCCAGACATCGTGCTCGGTACGTTCCCTGTCAACACAGTACCTGCCACGGTTTTGTTTGATTCTGGAGCTTCCCATTCATTCATTTCGAAGAGTTTTGTTTCGCAACATGGTTTTCCGATACTCCCCTTGGAAAAATCTATGATCATCAAGTCCCCCGGAAATAAGCAAATTGCTCAGGGTTACTGCCAAGGAGTGGTCATAGAGTTCGAAAGACTACCATTCCACGCGAATCTCATCGTGTTGGAAAGTAAAGGACTGGATGTCATTTTAGGAATGGACTGGTTAACCACCAACAAAGGATTCATCGACTGTTTCAATCGGACAGTGATTCTCACGCACCATCACGGCAAGACTATAAGAGTTTCCGCTCAAGAAAGGCCACGATCACAGAAACCAAAACTGAACAAGATGGACATCGCAGAATTAAGAAAAGTGCCAGTGGTATGCGAGTTCCCTGATGTGTTCCCGGAAGAACTACTAGGCATGCCACCAGACCGAGAGATCGAATTCAGCATCGAACTAGCACCTGGCACCGCTCCCATTTATAAGAAGCCATATAGAATGGCACCCTCAGAATTGGTGGAGTTAAAGAAGCAGATAAAGGAATTATTGGACAAAGGATTCATTCGAGCCAGCTCCTCACCTTGGGGTTCGCCCGTATTGTTCGCCAAGAAGAAGGATGGGACACTGAGACTATGCATAGACTATCGAGCCCTCAATATGGTCACCATCAAAAACAAATACCCGATGCCACGGATAAATGATTTGTTTGACCAGCTCGCACAAGCTAAAGTATTTTCAAAGATTGATTTGAGATCAGGATACCATCAACTGAAGGTACGAACAGAGGATATCCCCAAGACAGCATTCACTTCCAGATATGGGTTATACGAGTTCACAATGATGCCTTTTGGTCTAACAAACGCCCTCGCATTTTTCGTCCACCTCATGAACAAAGTGTTCATGAAATTCATGGACAAATTTGTGGTGGTATTCATTGACGACATTCTGGTTTACTCAAGGACACCAGAAGAACATGCTGAGCACCTCAGAATTGTTTTGGGAGAATTGAGGAAGCATCAGTTGTACGCCAAGTTTAGCAAATGCGAATTTTGGCTAAGACAAGTTGGTTTCTTGGGCCATATTTTGAACCAAGAAGGCGTAGTCGTAGACCCAGAAAAGGTCAAAGCCATACTGGACTGGAAACCGCCTGCCAATGTTACAGATGTGCGGAGTTTCCTAGGAATGGCCGGGTATTACAGGAGGTTTATTGAAGGATTCTCCATTGTGGCAAAACCTATAACACAGTTACTCAAGAAGGACAAGAAATTTGTATGGACAGAAGCATGCGAGCAGAGCTTCCAAGAACTCAAGAAAAAGCTGACAACCGCACCAGTCTTAACTGTGCTAGACATACACAAGAGTTTTGAAGTATATTGTGACGCGTCCCGAAAAGGTCTCGGATGTGTACTAATGCAGGATCGCAAAGTTGTCGCATATGCCTCCAGGCAACTGCGAAAGCATGAGGAAAATTACCCAACACATGACTTGGAACTAGCAGCAGTCATACATGCACTCAAGGAGTGGAGGCACTTTCGGTTGGGAAATCGCTGTGAAATATATACAGACCATAAGAGCCTCAAATACATTTTCACACAGCCAGAGCTGAATTTACGCCAACGACGCTGGTTGGAACTGGTGAAGGACTATGACGTCGGTATTCACTACCACCCAGGGAAGGCAAATGTAGTGCCCGATGCCCTTAGTCGAAACCCCAGCCCGGACAGTGACAGTCAGCAAAACTTGAAGCCTGAGTTTCAGCGAGAGTTCACTCGGCTCAACATGATGTTAGTCTCTGAGGGCACCGTATCAAACCTGGAGATACAACCCACCTTGGTGGAACAAATCAAGAAGGCTCAACAGGGACATCCCAGTCTCGAAGGCATAAAGAAGAAAATGAACCGTAGTAAGACTTCAGAATTCGTCATGGACAGTGAAGGAACATTATGGTACCGGGACAGACTTTGCGTACCTAACATTGAGGAACTCAAGCAACAGATCTTGACGGAGAGCCACACCGCTCCGTACTCGATACATCCTGGAGGAACCAAAATGTACAAGGACATCCAGGAAAGATTTTGGTGGCACGGCATGAAAAGAGATATAGCCACATTCGTTGCTTGTTGCGATTCATGTCAGCGCATCAAGGCCGAGCACCAAAAGCCAGCAGGGCTACTCCAGCCTAACAGGATACCGGAGTGGAAATGGGATGAAATCAGAATGGACTTCATTGTCGGATTACCCCGATCACAGCGTGGGAATGACGCCATCTGGGTCATCACAGACCGACTAACCAAGGTTGCACACTTCATTCCCGTGAAAACTACCTACTCCACACAAAGACTGGCAAAACTCTATATCTCCCGTATAGTTTGCTTGCACGGAGTCCCAAAGACTATAATATCTGACCGAGGCACCCAATTCGTCTCCAAATTTTGGGAACACCTACAACAAGCTCTGGGCACACAACTGGCTTTCAGTACAGCATACCACCCTCAGACAGATGGACAAACAGAGCGTGTAAACCAAATCCTAGAAGATATGCTAAGAGCCTGTGCACTCACCTATGGATCCAGTTGGGAAGAGAGTTTGCCGTATGCCGAATTTGCGTACAACAACAGTTACCAAGCCAGCTTGCAAATGGCACCCTTTGAAGCATTGTACGGACGGAGGTGTCGTACCCCATTGAATTGGTCAGAAACAGGTGACAGCCGTATCTTCGGCCCAGAGATGCTTAAGGAGGCCGAGGAAAAAGTTAAACAAATCAGGGACAGACTCAAGACAGCACAGAGCCGACAAAAGAGCTACTATGATCAGAAGCATCGTGAGGTCAGCTTTGAACCTGGTGATTCCGTATACCTCCGAGTATCTCCTATGAGGGGTCTGCAATGGTTCAAAATTAAGGGGAAGCTAGCCCCAAGATTTATTGGACCATTTTGTGTAAAGGCACGAAGAGGCACAGTAGCCTACCAACTAGACCTCCCCAAGGAGCTGTCAGACGTCCATGACGTATTCCACGTCTCGCAGTTGAGGAAGTGTGTGAGTAACCTGGAGAAACATGTACCTCATGAGGACATTGACATGCAACCAGATCTCACCTACAGGGAAAGGCCAGTAAAGATTTTAGAAGAGTCTGAACGGAGGACCCGTCAGAAAACGACAAAATTTTTCAGGGTCCAGTGGAGCAACCACACTGAGGATGAAGCCACATGGGAAAGGGAAGATTTCCTCCGAGCAGAGTATCCATATCTATTTGAGGATCAGCAGAAATCTCGAGGACGAGATTTTTCCTAAGGGGGTAGGTGTTGTGACACCCAAGTTTCTTATTTGGATTTTTCAAAAGATTTTTATTTGACTTGAAGGGAGTGATTTAAAACTTTTCTTCAAGAGAACTCTCACTCTCAAATATATTTTCTTTATGGCAAAAATTTTATTTGGATTCACCCAAGATCTACCTTTGACCTTGGAGGTTCTTGCTTTTCTTTTGGACTCAAGACAAAATGGTTTTTCATTTGGGAAAATAGCCTTTGAAAATCCTTTTTGAGAATGCACTATGGCTTTTGGAAAGTCCTTTGCCACTTTCAACTATTCCTTCTTGCCATGGCATTAGTGCAAATCCTCTCTCCTAACCCTTCCCTCACCTTTGGATCATGTTTTGCATCAAATCCAGCAAGTTGAACCTCCTCATGTGATCATTTCCATTCAAATTCTATTCAAATAAATTTCTGTCTTCTCTTATAGCACTTGGAGATTTACAAAGGAACTCCTTTTTCTGTTTTGATTTTTGCCACCAAACCTTTTTCCCCTCCTAGTCCTTTGAACCCTCAACCTGGAACCATGAAGATCCACTGGTCTCCAGTTCAAAAATTTCAAACTACATCAGCTACAAGTTTGGACCAGATTTGCCAAATTTGGTGAAATTCATTCAAAACTTTCTCCAAAAATTCCAAGTAAATTCATGCAGCCCCTGGGTGCTTTGAGTGATCATCTCCCCAAGTTACAGCTCCAGAAAAATTTATCTCTTTACCAAAACCTACTGTCGAACACCTGCAATGCTTGGTCACTGTCAAGATTCAGTAAGTTCAGAGTTCAGTCAAGTGGCTGCTGTCGTTTTCTTCAGAAACGGGCGTCGATCTCGCCAGTACCCTCGCGTCGCCTTGCTCCTCGTCCTCGCCCTCTCGTTCCTGCACCGCACGAGTGCCTGGCATCTTGCGGGCGTCGGCGACGAGCAGCAGAAGGTGCGCCGCCCCGTGACCGACGCCGGCGGAGGCTTTGCGGGCGCCAGCGGGAGACACGGCGCCGCCGACTCCACCCAGCGCCGCCCAAACCACCAGAGCCCGCCGCGTGGCCGTCCACTCCCCCGAATGCGCTGCCGCTCCCGTCGTGAACCGCAGGGCGCGGAGCGCGCTCTCTGCCGCCGTTGAACCCGTGCGGTCACCTCACCGTGGGCAGACGCCATTACGCCAGGGCCAGCTCCGTTTAGCTGCAAAACGAGTCCCGTAACATCCACTGATACTGCTCGACCGCTCAAACCCCCTGCCAACCCACTGCTCCGCCGTAATCGCTCGCCGGAGATTCTCCGTTCACGGCCACCCCGTCGATCTGCCTATAAATAGGGGCCCCGAGCTTCAACTCGAGCACCCACCAGCCCTACACTTCCCCTAGAGCACGCCTAGCCACTGGAAGAGCCCCGAGGAGGTCTCCTTCCTCGACTCCGGCCGCCGCGATCCGCCACGGGATCCAGCCCGATTCGCCCCCGTGTGTGCTCCGCAGCCCCCATTCTCTTGCCAGTAGCTTCTCCTTGCATCACCCGTTCTGACCCGCGCCTCAATTCGTACTTTGCAGCCCTCCACCGGAGTTCCCCAACCTCACCCGAACCGCCGTCCGCCGGAGATAGTGTCGCCGTCGACGTGGTGCTCCCCGTTGGACGAGTCCACCACCCACCGACGCGGAAGAAGACACTGAAGCTCTTGGTACCCTCCGTTTCTCCTAACTCGCCGTGGTTCGACGCCGGCGTCCACCGCCGTCTTCGGGCGCCGGCGAGCTTTCAAACCTGACATGCGGGCCCCGCGTGTCAGCCTCTGTTTTATTTTCCCGAACCGTTTTCTGTTGGCGCCTTCGGGCAAAATACGTTTTCTCTTTGCGCTTGCGCATTCCCAGCCGAAGCATTTTCTGTTTTCTCAGTTAAAACCCTGGAACTTTTCTGTTTCATTACAGAAAGGTCCCTGGACAGAAACCTTTATAACTTTTTAATGAAAAGGTATTTTTGAGTGATTCTTTTTCTGTCAATCTCCAAATTTTGTCTAGTTTTTTATGGGATTTATTTGAAAAATATTTGGCAAAGTTTCTGTGCATGTGTTGGTTTTCACGTTAGTACCCGTTTCGTGATTGCCGTAGGTTCCGGGAGAGGGGACGGAGCCGCGAACTTCGCCGAGCTAGACTCCGACTTCTCCGAACCAGGCAAGCATGTTTGAACATTTGATATGGCAGATGTTTTGCATGTTCATGTGAAAGTTTGTGCGTGGCATGTGAGTGTCGATAAATACCTCGTTGCCCGTAAGGCAACGACCCGGTTGTTCCGAAGTTGCGATGACCTCTGATGAGAGGTGGCCTAATCATGTGGTGACATGAAGGGCAGCAAGGTGGTACTGTTGTAGCATGCCAGCCTTGCGTCATCCGACTTTCTTCGACGTTAACGTGGTTGGAGCCACGTTATCGATCTTTTCCCGCATGTTCCAAAGTTGCGGTGACCTCTGATGAGAGGTGGCCTAATCATGTGGTGACATGAAGGGCAGCAAGGTGGTACTGTTGTAGCATGCCAGCCTGGTGTCATCCGACTTTTCCGACGTTAACATGGTTGGAGCCGTGTTATCGTCCCTTCCCTTTTCCGTGCTACCACATGTCTCATTGCCAAGATACGGTTTAGTAAGTTGGTAACCTCTTTCCGTGTACACACCAAACAGAGAGGCCGGGATGATGGTACCTTGGCCCAGGATTAAAGCCAGTCATTCGGTCAGGGGGCATGGGTGTTTCCGGTTGGGACCGAGGGGGGGCACCCCCTTATAGCGCGCGTATAGAAATTTGATCCCATGCTACGCGAGGTTGTAGCCTCTCCGACTTAGGGTTTTTCCTGAATGTTGCCGAGGGTGATCCCTGGCTTCGGATGGTTAAATTGGGTGTGTACTGGTTAGACGTGTTCCTTCCAGAACACCGTAGACGGAACTAGTCCCCGTGACTACTGAAATCCGTTGGCTGTGGTTAAGTACAAACTCTGCAGAGTCAATTCTTTCCAAATCATCGTATCCATGATCAGTAATGTAGACTTTATATCCAAATCTATCCGTGTGAAAACTTGCCCCGGTGAACAAGCTCAAGTGGTAAATTCAATTTCATTGTTATTCCTGTGGATGGACTAACATTATATTTGTCTCGTGCTTGTGATAAATTATATTCCCGAACTATTGTATTGTTGTGTTACAATATAAGCCCTTTATGTGACGTCGCGCAGACGTCCGACTGTGGCGTGTACTCGTTTCTCACTTTCGATATAAACCCTTTATGTGATGTCGCTCAGACGTCCGACTACGGCATGCACTGTCTTTACTTTCTGTTATAAGCCCTTTATGTGGTGTCGCCCCGACGCCCGACTGTGGCATTATTATTCTGCATTTTCCGCTCGAGGAGTCTTTCAGACACTCGTTTGGCACCAGTATTATTATTCTGCATTTTCCGCTCGAGGAGTCTTTCAGACACTCGTTTGGCACCAGTATTATTATTCCGCATTTTCCGCTCGAGGAGTCTTTCAGACACTCGTTTGGCACCAGTATTATTATTCCGCATTTTCCGCTCGAGGAGTCTTTCAGACACTCATTTGGCACCAGTATTATTATTCCGCATTTTCCGCTCGAGGAGTCTTTCAGACACTCGTTTGGCACCCGCATTACTATTCTGCAGTTTCCGCTCGAGGCATCATTCAGACCCTCGCTTGGCACCCAGTATTTATTATCTGTGTGTCTGATCGCACTGGTTAACTTGTTCATGTGTTTCATGTTTGCATTTGTTATACCTCATGTCCGAACTGTCTTGCGAGTACTTTCATAGTACTCACCTGGCTTGTTGATTTGGCCAGATGTTGACGAAGGCGATCTCTTGGATGAAGAGTTTGATAGCGCGTCCGACGCCTAGAGGAGTCCCAGTCAGTCCTGCGCGATCCCGGATATTGGTCACTTGTATCGTTTACGCTTCCGCCACCCGCAATAAGTATTCTCGAGCCTCACTCCGATGCTCGAAGAGTTGTAGTATTCTGGAATCATGTCACTCGCTTCGCGATGATATTTCCACCACCGTTATTATCGTGAGTTAGAAGTTTGCCACCCTATCCGCCTTATTGTTTTATCAGCGTGTATGTAATAAATTGTTGGGCAGTCTCTGCTCAACTTTGTATTATATTTAGTACTCCTGGTATTTTTCTTCTGTGACCAATGTATTGTCTATCAGTGAGAAGGAATTCTTCCTCGCTGGTCCGTAACAGGGATTGGTTTCTCAATAATTATTTTATTGAAAAACCGGTCGTGACACGCCCGAAACGATGAGCGCCGCTCCAAAGAATTGGTGCCGCATTCATGCCCGGGCAGAGCGGACGCGACCTCTCACTGGCGCCTGCGTTGAAGGGAGTAGCGGATTCAAGTGATGGTTGCTTCGTCCGTCCAACTTACTGTTGGGTCTATGTGATTTGACGGCTCATTGGTCATTATTACTGAGGTGGTAGGACTGCTGGATGTCCCACGCTTTCGGCGAAAGGAGGTACTACTAGATTGCAATTGTCTCCATTCTTACGGCGGAGGAGTGCAAGAGCAGTGAAAACACACAGGCTCAGTGATTACATGCCCCACCTCACACTATCACCATATTTTCTGGACACCGTGTGACACCTAACTCTTTACATAGTACTACTTGTATAGTACGTACTGTAATTTATCAGCGAGATAGTACAATGCTATGAAGCTTCCAGCTTCTGGTACATGTATCTTGCGTCCAAGGTTGCCCGTTGCAACATTTCATCAAATACAAAGGAGACTAACATGCATGCTATTGCATCTCAATGATTGGCAGATCATAGCAAATATGTACTCCCTCCGTTCCAAAATAAGTGTCTCAACTTTATGCTACATACGGAGCAAAATGAGTGAATCTACACTCTAAAATACGTCTATATACATCAGTGTTTGGAGTATGTACTAGTAGTTCATATTGAAATCTACTAAAGGACATATATATTCCAAACAATATGATAATCTCTCTAACCAAGGTAGTAGGGATGAGGAGTAAACGAAGTGAGTAGTAAAATTTTCTCCTCGTCCTGCGAGCCACCGCGCGCGTGGGCGAGGGAGCGGGCATAAGGCGTACAGTACTACTACTACTCATGCAGTCCCTAGCCATTGAAACAGAGAAAACTAAAGAAAAAAACGATCCATGCAGTCCCTAGCCCTTGAACCGTAAACCCTAACCCGACTTTACTTTGCTGGCAACATCGACGCTTCCTAAGAAATGAAGTTTGCAACCCTTTGACCATCGGATCATTCTGTGCAGTTTTACCAAAATCGAGATGAGCATCCCTGTGGCAAAGAAATTGAAGAAGCGTGATTAGAATAAGATTACTGGGACTAGTTGATGAGACATAAACTCATCACAAATACAGTACGTAGAAGCCAGTAGAGGTATGTGCGGGGCAAAGAAGTAGAGAAATATCCACATGGAGTGATGTGGGCAGCTGGAGCAGTGGTGCAAGCCGGCTGTAAAGGGAGTTGTACCTGAGGGATGTCGGGACGTAGCTCAACCTAGAGGAGGGCGGCGGGAGGAGGCAACTACCCACGTCGCGACAGTGAGCAATGGATGAAGGCAACCTCACCGGCTTTGTGAGAGAGAATGGCGGGGACCCCTGATCGGGACGTGCCAACAGTGGGTTTTCGCCGTCGGCGACGGCGACCGCATCTACACTAAGCATCCACCACTTCCCCCGATGGACGTTATCCACCGGGATGTTAGAGATGTGGCCACAGTGGTTTTGTGCGAGAGAGTGTGAAAACTGAAGAGAGCAACCCCAGCAAGCAACCGTGTAGGCTCGTCCTGCCTATGTATATAGTGGAGCGGTTTCCTTTTCTCTCCATATGAACCTATTTATATTGCGTACGTGCCACTGAAGAAAAAAAACTTTATTTATAAATGACGCGGCACCTACTACTCGTTCTCCTATAAACCTTGCGCTTGGCATCTCCAAACTATTAACCTTGCGATTGGCTCTTCGCCTCTCCGGGAAGTCGAGCAATAATGGTACTACAGTATATATCGTTCTGGCTATATGAGACCGAATGAATTGCTGCACGTCCACCACGTGGCGAGGGTCGAGGGGCGAGGGAGAGTGCGTACTATTACGTCTGTTTCAATATGGACTACATACAGAGCAAAATGAGTGAACCTACACTCTAAAATACGTCTATATACATCAGTGTTTGGAGTATGTACTAGTAGTTCATATTGAAATCTACTAAAGGACATATATTCCAAACAATATGATAATCTCTCTAACCAAGGTAGTAGGGACGAGGAGTAAACGGAGGGAGTACTAGTAAAATTTTCTCCTCGTCCTCCGAGCCACCGCGCGCGTGGGCGAGGGAGCGAGCGTAAGGCGTAGTAAGCAAGCTTCACCTCATCCTGCGAGCCACCGCGCCCGTGGGCGGGGGAGACGGCGTACTAAGCAAGCTTCTCCTCGTTCTACGAGTTGACGGGAGACATCAAAAGTACTCCAATGTATAGAGCCTTGCCTCTAAGGTAGGCCCCACATGGTTTGCCTCTTCTTTAACATAACGCGTCAAGTCACAATTTGTTTGTTCACCCGTGGTGGACGATCCTCCCTCCATCTAGTGGACAACTAGTACACGTGTCAAGTTACCACGTGGGCTGCCTTTTCGCATAGAAATGAGCTCCACCGTGTACCCGCGCGGGTGTGGTTGGGAAAGAGACGGGAGTATGTGCGTCGTGCGTGCACCTCTTCTCTTCGTGCACGTCCCCCACCTACGTGGGTGTGTGTGAGAGATACAAACCTAGACAAATGGCTTGTGCGTTCGTGAGTGTTTTTTGTTTTTTTGGGGGGTGGGAGGTTGATTTCGTGAATGTATTTGTGGGAATATGTGTCGATGACATCTCAAACAAAATTTTGCATGCAATGTGTGTGAAATGGAGGCCTATCCATATCATATATAGAGGATCGGGCGATCCACGAGAAGAGAGGGAGGGGTCATAGATATCGATAGAGTCGAAGAGAGGATCAAGTGGGTGGGTGCGAGATTGATGAAGAAAGCCATCAAAATTGTGTGTGTGTTCAAGTCAAAGATATAGGGTGACTGACCTAGCTACCGGAACGTCAGAGGGCACATGTCAAGTTTGTGTGTGGCAGGGAGACATGACTAGAGCGCTCGATGTATCGGTGTGTGTGTGTGTGTGTGTGTGTGTGCGAGGGGGTGGGCGAGGGGTAGGCAGATGCCTAACTATAGAGGTAGAACGACTCATATATGTGTTGAGAAGGAGAGACCCAGCTATGTCTTGAGGGAGATCGGTCGACATCCATACATAACTGAAGGACGGGAAATAGGATGGGACAGAGAGAGAGGAGAGAGAGAGAGAGAGGGGGAGGGAGAGGGGTTGAGTGCTGGATGGGTGATGGAGTTGCTTCTCGAAGATGGTGGGAGAGGCCTACTAGACAAACTGAGGGTGGAACTGCAATATTATCTATAAGAGTGGGGATGTGTTTCTGTGTGTGCCTGTGCGTGATAGATCTGTCGGGACACATCCATGGATGATGAAGGGGAACCATGTGTTTGGTAAGCAAACCTAACTAGATCGGTAGATCAATTGTTGTTTGTCAGAGGAAGGGAGAGACATAACTAATGAGGTAGATCGATCGACGCATGGGGAATAACGAGTTATAAGGACCTAGCTAGCTATATGTATAGCGGGAGATCGGTTGGTGTACGTCCATTTGTTAGAGGCAAATAAGGCTCGACGAGACAAATAGACAGAGAGAATGGAGCTAGGAGGTGGTGCAGGAGGCCCAACTACTAGCTAGATAGGGGGAGGAGTGTGCGGTTGTGAGATCGATGAAAAGAGGGGCGAGAGTTTACACGTGAGTGGGACCGTAAGAGGGACACGAGGCAAGGACACATAAAGGAGGAGATTGAAGGTGCGTGTGTATGTTGTAGGCAGACATCGTTGGAGAGGTTTATCGATTGGTGTGTGTCGGAAAGGAGTTGTGGAGACTATGGGAGAACGACCTAAAGAAGAAGAAAAATGAATGTGTGCGATGGATAGAATGCTGAGGGAGGGGGAGGGCGAGGAGGGCGTGTGCATGCACGAGAGAAAGTTAGTGGTAGCTACAAAGGTTAGAGGATTGTGTGGGTGTAAGAGACTAACAAAGATCATAATTTTATATGAAAGTGGATTCATATATTTGAATAGGAGATCATAGTGTTTTAAACATATGCATGCATGAATATAGCGGTGATACGCGTGTTCGGGTTTTGCACATGTTATACCATAATGTGATAATGCATGGTGTTTGCAACTCACAGCTAAATGTCGAACAATCCAAACCATACTATACATCGAACAATCTCACATTTTATTTGAATTTGTGATAATGTGTGGCGTTTGCAGCTTATAGCTAAATATTGAACAATCTAAACAATACTATATATCGAACATTCTCACATTTTATTTGAATTTGTGGTAATGTGTGGTGTTTGCAACTCACATCTAAATACTTGTAGGCGTAGGGGCGGGGCACCATACATAATGTGATAAACACATTATACATATGAGACATGGTTTAGTTTGTGAAGATCTAGCTAGAGCTTGAAATGTACTATGATTTGAAATCAACATAAAGTGGATTCAAAAAATCGAGTTCGAGTTCATATAGTACACATAGTTCATATGTAACTCGAGACTAATCATGTGGTGTGCTGTGAAGATAATACACAAACGATGGTTTAACTTGACAATAATGACGATTGTAGATCTTATTAAAACAGAGAGACGAATTCAAACGCTTTGACTTCACAACCATCATTATTGTAGATCTTTTTCAAATAGAGAAACGATTTCAAATTTAGTTCATATTGACGCGGTAGTATATACGTTTGGAATGCACTAAAACGTTCATTTGAGTACTAGGTTGCATGCATTATACACGTAGCGAAATATTTTAATTGAACATAACATGAATTCAAAGTTTTGAATGACATTTGTAGTGCGAATTGATTTGGTACAGTACACGTTAGGCTTGTCCGGAAATTTCAACCCGCGCCTTGTTAGCCCGAAATATTTAAGATATATCTTTGTCTCGTTGTCCTCCGACAACTCCCTCCATCTCAACCCGTGCATTGCTATTCCAAAATTACAACGCGCGCGAAAACTCCCACCTCCTGTGAAATCCCGACATGCGAAATGCCCGTGATACCCCTGAACCGAAAGAACCGCCTCAAATCGGTGGGGGTACTTTCGTAACTTACCCCACATTTTGGACAAGCGCGTCCCTAAGCCTTGGTTCCCCACTCCCATCCCATCCGCCCACCCATTCGTACACCGAGGTCGGGAAAACCCGCGAAGCCCCACACCCTCCTTCGTCCGCCACCCAGCCGGAGCCTCTTCCCCGACGACATCGTCCACAGCAACACCTCGACGTCCCTCATCCACCGTACCGGATGAGGATCCGTCGTCAATCTGGTCGTCCCGCCGGTTCAGCCACCCCGTCCTCCACCTCCAAGGAGCTGCCCCGATGTTCCCCTCGTCTGTCGTGCCACCTCCATTCCCACACCGCTGTCTTCACCTACACCACCGGAAGAGCATCAGCATCACCGTTTCCTCGGATGAAGCTGCGGCCAAATCGGCGCCACCAAAGAGGTTGCACACTAATCGCCGCATTTTCTTCCTGATTCGATCTCACGGTGCTGCTGGCGCTCGGTCCCGAGCCGACACGGCGCGGCTCCATCCACCGCGGCGTCGCCGGCCACTTCCTCCACGGCGTCGCTCCCTCGGCGACGACGTCCACATCAGTAGAAGCTGCTGCTGCTTTAGCTCTCGCTCGCGCTGCTGCTCCGCTCTTGCTCACGGTCCCCTGCCTGGTCTGCTCTTGCTCTTGCTCGCGCTCGCGCTGCTGCTCTCGCTCTTGCTCTTGCTTGCGATGCTGCTCCGATTTAGCTACACTTCAGTCGACTGAATCGACTTTTGGGTCAGTCGATTTTCAGGGGGTGGGGGGGGGGGCTCGCCGGAGTTAAGGAAGAACCAGCCGCAGTGGGGAGGGGGCTTGCCGGAGAAGTACCCCACTATCTATCTTAGGGTTCAGGGTGGGGGCGCTGGTCACCGGCGGTGGTGGGGCGGTGGCGTGGGGATCGCCGGAGAAAAAGCTCGGCACGGGGGGGCCTAGAGGGATAGCCGGGGCGGCGGCGGACCGGCTATGGGGAGTGTTCGGGGCAGGCGGGGCGGCTGTTTGGCCGGTGGTGGCTGGCGGCTCAGGGGGGTGGAGGTTGAAGATGAACTGCAGGCCCTTGATTTCGTATCCAACGGCTGCAAAATCGACTGACCAGAGATGAAAAAGTCAGTCGACTGACGTGTAGCCTCACCTCTAGTGCGTTCAGTTTCGACAGTAAAATTCAGTTTCGGCATCAAAATTCATTTTCGACAGTTAAGTTCAGTTTCGACAGTTAAATTCAGTTTTGACAGTTATGTTCAGAGATGAGCGGCTGATGTATACATCTAGCACTTTGTGGTTATGTATTTTACGTCATCTATTGGAGATGCTATTAGAATTCCACTCAGGTTAACGTTGTCTCTCTTATCCTGCTTCAGCCTCGGCGTCGTACAACTCACCGGAGCTGCTCCAACGACGAAACCCTCCATCACAGCGGAGAAGTACCTCGGGCTCCATCTCGAGACGCCTAAGATCTTCTTCCCCTCCTCCGACAGCCAAGTCAGCCAGAGCATCCTCACCGGCCAACCCAATCACGCTGAGATCGACATGGCTTCGCCAAAGAGGTTGTACACTTCTTGTGGTTTGACTTAATCTCACCATACTTCTTTGCATCCTGTGATCTTCCAATTCTTGTGAACCAAACACCCAGATTGGCAGAAATCCTGTGTTTTTAAATTCTCTGTTTTGCACGTGCATTCCTATCCTATTCCTGTCTATTTCCTATCCCTGCATTGTTAGAATCCTCAAATTCAAACAAGCCCTTACACACTTACTTCTGTTACAGATATGTGTCAAAGAAAACCTTGTGTGGTTTGTCCTGCTCCCGCAGTGCTGTGTTCCACCCCAGCTTAGCTGCTCCAACGACGGAAGGGTTCACCACAGCAGGGATCTGCTCTCCAGACTGTCTTTCGCCGCATCAGATCTTCTTCCCCGCTGCCGGCAGCCACGACAACTGCATTACCATCATCAACTGAGCAGATGACCTTGAGGACTACACGCAAGAGAGGTCGCACTCTTCCGTGTCTGCTTACGTTATGCATCGCTTAATATTATGACATGCTACTTTATCGTCGTGTTCACCTATTAGACTCCGAGTCAGGTCCAAACTTATGCTGAAACTTGAGGTTTGAAATGGTTGTGGGTACATATTGGGGCAGCAATCAGTACTATCTGTCTACTATCTGGTTAATCTTGGGTGTCTACTATGAGTTTCATGTTGGGTGCAAACAAACATTAAAGGAGACATTATCTGTATTTTTAACTAAAGCTATTATCTGCCTGCTATCATTGGTTTTGGGTCTATCCACAGTTTGCTACCATCACTCTGGATTTGTGCATGCACTCCTTACATAATCTCACTATGTTTTATTCCTATGCATATCAGTTATTGTACACAATGGAACTGAACATGTAGAGCAAAAGAGACGAGCCTTGCGTGGCAATAAAATTTAATGCAGACGTCGCTCCATGGTGGGTGCAAAGGCAACCCCCTCCACCCATTTCGGATCGTAATCAAGAGGAAGATAACTGTTCTGAGGGGGATTCAGAAGCAGAAGACCACTCCTATTTACCCCATGAGGTCTTCGCTCTAACTTGGCATGCTGATGTTGGTTATATCATGCATATGGTGCCTTGCATTGCTTACTTTATACATCAAATATGTCAACTGCTTAGTTTAGACATGCTTTGTGTGAATGCCATCTGTTTAGTTTATTCATCGTTTATGTGAATTATGCAATGCCATCTTGTTTAGCCAGGCATCATATATGTGAATTTTGCAATGCCATCCTGCTTAGCCAGTCATCTTATATGTGAATTATATCAGGCCATCCTTTTTTTTCGTTACGTATTACATTTGTCAACAATGTTAGTACATTCAAATACTCTTCGTGTTCATCAGCCATTTGACACGGTGATGGAAAATTCTAGACTGAAAACAAGGTCTTCAGAGCAGACTATGCTATCTGACGAAGCGCATATCTCGCTGGTTACAGATAGCTCCTTAGAGGAGGATTTAGAGACAGATGACCATTCCTATTCCCCCCCGAGGTGCATGCTCTAACTTGGCAGGGTTATGTTGCTCATATCGTGCGTATGGTATCTTGCATTGCTATGTCATTTGCTTAGTTTAGACATGATTTGTGTGAATGCCACCTGTTTAGTGTCTAATTACCATATATGTGAATTATGCAATGCCATCTTTTTGCAAAACATTATATATGTGAATTATGCAATGCTATCTTGTTGCAAGGCATTATATATGTGAATTATGCAATGCCATGCTGTTTAGCCAAGCGTCATATATGTGAATTATATCATGCCGTCCTTTTTTTGTATTTCTCATTGCTTTTGTCGATAATGTTTGTATATTCAACTGCTCTTCCTGTGCATCAGCCATTTGAATTGGTGATGGAGAAATCTGGACTGAAAACAAGGTCTTCAGAGCAGACAATGCTACCTGGTGAAGCAGATATGTTGCTGGTTACAGATAGCTATTCAGAGGAGGATTGAGAGGTAGATGACTAGTCCTATTATCCCCCTGAGGTGTATGCTCAAACTTGGCAGGGTTATATTACTCATATCATGCATATGTTGTATTGCAATGCTTAGTTTTTACATCATATACACGATGTTGAATGCCATCTCCTTAGTTGACCATCATATATGCGATTGCCCTCTCCTCACTTCCTTATTATATAAATCATATATTTGAATTATATCATGCCATGATGTTTACATAGACAGCATGTATCTGAATTATGGCATGCCAACCCATTTTCTAAAGACATAATATAGTTATATCATCTCATCCTGTTCACATAGTCATCATATTTTGAATTATGTCATTCTATCCGTGAATTATATCATGCCATCATGTTTCCATCGACGGCATGTTTGTGATTTAGGGCATGCCAACCACTTTAATAGACACATCGTATAGTTATATCATGTCATCCTTTTTACATAGTCATCACATTTTGAAGTATGTCATTCTATCCTGTTTAGTTAGCCATCATACATGTGAAATTGTGTCATGCTATCCTGTTTGATTAGCCATCATATATTTGAAATTATGTCCTGCTATTCTGTTTGGTTAGACAACATAAATGTGAATTATTTCACGCCCTGTTTTCTTCCCTACTATCCATTGCACCTGTCTATCTTACAATGTATGTACATTCAATTACTTTTCTTGTTTATCAGCCATTTCAATCGGAGGTGGTGATGGCAGTATCTGTGGGAGTAAAAACACAGTCTTCAGAAAAGAACGTGCTACCTGTCGATGGAGATAGAACCACGGTTGTACTTGCCCAAGAACCAGCCCCACCACACATAACCCAGACTCACGCAGATTGTACCCCTACCCAGTTGGATAGAGAACCAGCTACGCCCCTTCTAACCCCAACCCCAGCAGATAGTAACCCAGTTCCCATTGACACAACACCGTCTCCACCACAAAGCACCCAAACACGAGCAGTTAGTAAGGCAACTGCAGTGCCCAAAGCACGAGGACAACCACTCCGAACCCCAAGTCAACGCTTAAAGCAGAAGAAGAATTGTTCTCAGGTCAGGTTCCGTAGCTATGGTTCATACTACTTTGCTCTTGCATCACTGTATTTACTCATACCAACTAATTTCAAATTTGAAGGATGCAATTGAAACTCCAATGGTGCAACAGGTATGTTTTAAACCTGTTTCTTTAACATGTTTGCGGTTGTAACTTGCTCTATGTTGATTTCAGTTTCAATTGAATAAACAGTTATGTTCTCATGCCATGCACATTACAAGTGTTGTTATTGCTGTGTAGTTTCTCACACTTATATCCTGTCTATGCTGCTTTGTCTTAAATAGATATGATTCGAACTGTATCTATCTTGATTTGGCAACATAAACTACAATGATATAGACCATACAGGAAATCTCAATCCAGCATCAATATTTTGGATTGATCAGCCAGATTGGAATTGGTATCGGAATCCTGGTTGGTAGAAGGAAGCTCGGGTATTGCTTCTACATAGATATATGTTCGTTTCATGTTGTTATCCTGTCCACCTTACTACTGAACTGGTTTACCAAAATGAGTTTCATATACTACATTGTAAACCTGTGTTGTGTTTGTTTGTTTCTCCTTTAGAACGCGGATAAAATATTGGAGAAGAGTACCCCGTTATGCAATGGTAAAGGAAGTAATGCAGATCAGGTTCAAGATAGTGAGACATCCCTGTTGTTCTCCAAGAAAGCTGATAAAAAATATATTGAAGACACTGAGACAACCCCAAAGTCCTGTCTTGATGTAGTGTTCGAGTTACTGGCTACTACTGCTGGCACCAGCTCTTCGTACTCGCTGCCTGAATCAGTTCGGCTTCTTGAGTCTCAACTTCAAGTTGAAAGACATCGATCAGATGTTATGCGACAGGAAGCCGAAGGACTGAGGAAGTCCCTGCAGAATTTAGATGCATACTTTCTGGTGCAACAGCAAGTGCTGGAGGATTTAAGCGCCAAACAAGAGAAAGTTAATAAGCTTGCTAAGCATCTTTCCAGCATTATGGGTACCCAGGATATTGTTTCTTGAGCTCTTCTGAAGTGGTTTCAGTTCTGGACTTGTTTTGCTGCGGCGTTTATATGCTGCTTTGTTCCCTATATTTGCACTGGTGGCGAACTTTGATGCCCAGTCGATGTAATATGTGTAATAGCCGTGATAGCCTAGCGTAAGTTACTTGCTTATTTATTTCCGTTGTCTTGTTTATTTGTTTTCTTGTAGTCAGTGTAGTTCTTTTTCCGCGCTAGTGGCCGGAATGACCTATTTTTTAAAACTAGGCCACATTAACAATGGGCTACATATTTACTGTAGGCCTCCTACGGGCCGTAGAAACAATGGGCCTTCTAAGGGCCATAGACACAATGGGCCTTCTACGGGGCATAGACACAATGGGCCTTCTACGGGGCGTAGACAGAATGGGCCTTCTACGGGCCATATCATCAATGGGCCTTCTACAGGCCGTATGATTGGTTGGCCAAACATGGGCCAATAACATACCACATTATGGCCGTAAATGGGCTAGAGTTGAAATCGTCCGTTCATGGGCCGACCATAACGGGCCGTCGTTAATAGGCCGTATTTGATGACGCTATGAAAATGGCCCAACGTATTAACGGGCCACAATCGGGCCGATGTAACCACGGGCTGTATTTGGCCCACAAGCTGAAAATGACAGTAACGGGCCGAAAGTAAACGAATGCTGGAAATGAGCCCAAGAATAAATGGGCCCTAAGAAGGCCGAAAGATAACATGGGCTGGAAACGGCCCAACGGAATAATGGGCCGTTAATGGGTATAAAGTGATACACTATTCATTACGGGCCAGTTTTACCACGGGTCGTTAATGGGCCGAGGGTTACTAAGGGCCTCATATGGGCCAAAAGATGTCATGGGACATACATGGGCCGGAAGTTAAAACGGGCTGGAATTATATTGGATGGCCCAGATGACGCTACTGGGCCTAATTCGGATAGGCCGTAAACGGGCCCTGGGTTAGCAGGTTGTAAATGGGCTATATGCGAACATGTCGTTAACAGGCTTGCCGTGGGCCGGCCCGCCACCTTTTGACCAAGTCAAACGGGCCGGCCTTTTCACAGGAATGGGCCTCTGTTGGGCCGTGCCATGTGTCCATGTCTCATAGGCGCTTTGGGTCCAATGAGTGGATGACGTCTGTCCCAACGGTGAGCTGACACGTGTTTCCTCCAGCCGATGATGATTTTACATGTGGAAAATCCCCATTGGTCGGGGCAGTTAACAGGTTATCGGATCCAAAACCGGACCCGGTAGCTTAACGGCGTTCCGTTACGGTGGATGCCACGTGTCGGTCACCCTTGACGAAAGCACTTCTATGACGCGCGATTTATCGTCATGGAAGTGGACACTTCCGTGATGATAATTTTGGTAATGTCATGGAACACTTCTACGACATCACCGGTATGACTATCTTGATTTTGTCATAAATTTGTCATGGATGTACATGCATGACAGAAAACGTGACCTACTGTGAGAGTGTATTTTTTTGTAGTGTTCATAGCTTAGGATTCCCTTCGTGCCGACACGAGGGAGGGGGGCTGCTAGCTACTTCACACTTTGCTAGGGTGAACATCGGTTGGGGGCGCATGCATTCATAGATTAGGATTCCCTTCATGCCGACACGACGGAGGGGGGGCTGCTAGCTAGTTTGCACTTTGCTAGGTGAATGAACCTCGGTTGGGGGTGGCATGCATTCATAGCTTAGGATTCCCTTTGTGCCGACACGAGGGAGGAGGGGGGTTGCTAGCTACTTCGCACTTTGCTAGGTGAACCTCGATTGGGGGGGGAGGGGCATGCATTCATAGGTTAGGATTCCCTTCGTCCCGACACGAAGGGGGGTGTGTGTGCCGGGGCAAGCAATACCGTGCGCTTTGCGAGAGAGGTGCCACCTCGAAGTTGCATTTGGTATTTGACAATCAAACCACCCTTTTGGTACATAAATTTGGTCCACATGCAAGCGTGTTCGTGTTCTGACCCTCTCCCGCATCATTTTTTTGCCAAATTTATGAACATTCGACAAGTCGGATGACGCAACAGACACGGTTCACTCAAACTAACCGTGTGCCACGCCGGTGCCCCTGTCACGCACACATCCGCACAGTACATTGGGCTCCACGAGGATCCCCCTCTCAAAAATATCTGCCCGCCTCGAGGGTTTTTCTGTTTAATAACACACGGTTGTTATCTCTGGACCGTGTGTGATGTTTCTTGTTCCCAATCCCGCCTCCATGCCTAGAAAATATCTACCCGCCTCGAGGGTTTTTCTGTTTCATAACACACCGTTGTTATCTCAGGACCGTGTGCGATGTTTCTTGTTCCCAATCCCGCCTGCATCCCTAGAAAATATCTACCCGCCTCGAGGGTTTTTCTGTTTCATAACACACGGTTGTTATCTCCGGACCGTGTGTGTCGGGGATATACCCCACGGTATGACCCGGCCGGATATATGACCCGGCCGGATATATGACCCGGCTGGGATTTGGTGTTTCATTGGTAACCCGCCGGAGGATTGGTGACTCACGAGTCTGGCGGCTCAATTGTCTGACGACTCACGAGCCTGGCAACTCATTGATGGCCCTGACGGCGGGTCAGATGGAGGACTAGGCCCAAAGCCAGAAGGCCAGGTCATGTTAGGGTGGGCCGGCTTAAGAGGAAAGCGTAAGGAATATTCCCTTACAAAGGAAGCAAGACTAGGACTCCACTAGTAATAGAGTAATCATAATCCTACTAGGACTAGTCATGTAAGCCGCCACTTCAACTTATATAAGGTGGGGCAGGGCACCCCAAGAGGGACAGGAAGTAATCTCTAAGGCTAGACACAACTAGAGGAGAGCCGGTTTATACGGCGGCTCCCTCATGAGCATAATGAGACCTAGCCACAAACAGCATGTAGGGCTATTACTGGATGATGTTTGCCAGGGCCCGAAGCTATCTAAATCCTTGTCCTGTGTGTTGATCCGCCTCGCGTCTCTCATCCCGATCAATCCCTCTCAAGCTACCACATAGATGCGTTGGCCTCATGACTAAGTCCTCACACCAAGACAACTGCCGTGACAAATCCACGACAGTTGGCGCCCACCGTGGGGCTGCGCACGGTGGTGTTGAGTTCTCGGAAGGATCTATCCCAGGGGTCGAGAAGTTCACAATTTTCCGGTTAAGAAAGACTCAGCTCAGAAGGATCGGCATCAACTTCGAGTTCATCGGTTCAGATTTTACAATCTATGAGATTTAAGTCAACGAGCAGAAATTAGGGTTACGGTCTATTCTGCCGCTGCCGCAAAGTCGCTGAGACCATCGGTAGGATTTCCATCATGTACACAACGCCGAGTCCGAGACAAGGAGAGAGGCACGGGTGTTTCATCTGTGGTATTCCTACGTACAAGGGATATTTTTACAGGCACACGCAAGTCGCCCAGGCTGCAGGCAACCGCCGGGCTCCTATTGTTACTCGCGAGTCGCCTCCATGTTGAACCGAAGGCAGATATGTGCCTCCATGATGCTTACCTCGTTGACCTCTGCCATTCCCGGCGAAGTCACCTCCGCCGCGGCTGCTGTACTTTCCTGTTGTTACAACACAGTTTAGAGTCAGACAAAGAGGATTTTCACATCCTATCTCTGAAATTGAACTGGCTGGACATTTCTAGCATATATACTAGAGATACTTAGGGATTGACAATTGATGCCTTCTCATCGTCGTGGTGTTGTCCCTCAAGGATGCAATCAAACATATTCAAGCAAGCAACAAAATCTGAAGGGGATAATAGTGAGGAACGTCTGCTCCATACATGGCTTGTCCTATCCACGAGCGCTGGTTCATGGAAGATACAAAACCAGGGAAAAGGCTGCTCCTATGACGGACAAGTGCTTGGATTATCATCAACCAAATATGTCATGCAAAATCAAGTGCAGTATAATTTTTGGCAGTGATAGATCTTTCTCTCTGGCAGTTACTATGGGAGCAAGAACAACGATTCAAGTTATAACAGTACTGGAAAAAAGAAACAGCACAAGGAGGGTCGCATTAGCACCCGTGGCTTGGAAAGCCACACAACATGTTTACTAGCACTATTAGTACTAGTTGTTTGTACACTTGGCGCAGTTTCCAAGAAGGACCATCATCCATCACGTGAAGGATTTGGCTGCCGGTGGAAAACAGATAGAAGTAAAACTGCAAGTACAGGATTGCACCTGTACCCGGTTCACTGTATTTCAAGGGACAAAGCTGCTGCTAGAAGACATGCAAAGGGAGCTCCAGAAAATGGAGTGATGATATTGAAACTCTTACAAAATCTCAAGTTGATGCTGAATTGGCACATATGGTTCGGTCGAAGTTGCCAAGCAGTCATTTCATCCCAAAAATACAACAGGTGATACCCATCTTATCTATTTCATCTGTATACATTTGTCTGCGAAACAGTTGCTCTTGCTTGTGATATTTTTTTATGCAGGACAATTGTTCATTGCAAGAGCGATGGCCGTGTCATGGATATATAGCTCGCGCCACCATTATCATGTGCCAACATCTGACCATGCCATGATGTTTGATGAATATATGTGCAAACCGCCGCTTTACTGGCCAATTTACATCAACATGACGCGGTTGACTCGCCCGCCCGCGCGGCATACCGCGCCTGTGATTAACTCGCCCGTCCGCGCGGCTTACAATGCCGCGGCCAGCTCATCTGTCTGCTCCCGCGGCCAACTCGGCCGTGATTGATGTCAGCTTCACCGTGGTGATCATCAACTCCGCGGTGGATAATTTTTGGTCTGACATATTAGGTGAAATCCATCCAGTATATGTTTATATTACATATTGTTTTCTTTAAAAAGAGCAATTACTCTAGCTTGCAAGTTCTCCAATGCAGGATAAGTTGCCTATTGCAAAAGGGACTATTATATCACTGAGCTGTTGAATGACTCATACCGGTTTATATCACGGTCAAATATGGAGAATCTGAAGACAACTCCTCGAGCCGTCTTACGACTTGGGGGCTACAATGACATGACTGACAATGGTATGACTCGGCAGAATTGGCCAGTTTCAGTGAATTCAAGAACTCCGGGTCATTGGAGGGGAAAATAACCCGGCCCCGGAGGCTACTACCTTATTGGCGAATATTTAAAGGCCGTCAGAAAATTTCCGTCTTAAAATGAAGGAATCCGGTTTAAAATCCGGCTCAAGGGAAATCTGTCTCTCACAAAGCTTTGAAGCTTTCAATATCCGGTTTGAAATTCCGGTTCAAAAAGAATTCATCTCTCGCAAGTTCAAGTTCAAAGAAAAATTAAAGGTTGCCAAAGAGAACTTGCTGCCATGATGCGCGGTTCAAACATGGGTATCCTGCCTTATGGGCTCATCTTATTATGGTCACTTGGGGGCTTCCTGCTCACTGAGCATAGCTATGAATACCCTACTGATCCGGTTTGTACGCCATGATTACTATGTATTTGGGGGCTTCCTGCTCACTGAGCATAGCTATGAATACCCTACTGATCCGGCTTGTACGTCATGATTACTAAATACTTGGGGGCTTCCTGCTCATTAAGCATAGCTATGATTACCCTATTGATACGGCTTGTACGCCTGGAATGAAATATTACTTGGGGGCTCTTTGTTCAACGGACAAGAGTTTTTATGACCCTTGTAATAGGCTTGGAAGCCAGGTGTATTCACCTAAAAACCCGGGTTATCCTACCTTTTTAAGTTTGTCACTCCGCCCAGGTAATCCTGGAATAACCCGCCGTACTCTTGACAAGTCAATCTTATACAAACCCTGAACTTGTCAGTTAAAACGACGATTGGTCATGTGAGGTCCGGCTGATAAGGTTTGTATGAAGGTTTAACTCAGTGGCTGTGCGGCCCTTGAAAGCACTTGATTTTTTGTCATTTGATTTGAACATTTTTTGAGGTTCCTCTTCTGTGACATGTTCATACATTGTTGAAAACCGATGAGGGCAATGATGCCTTATGGTTCTATATGAAATTACCCGGTATTTATTAACCCGGCCTAGCTTTGGATTATAAGTCGCCAGTGTATGATGATCTATACTTGAAACTGATGTGCTCTAATTTTTGGGATATTATCCCTTGCTGCATACGGTGTTGTAAGCCGACAGTATAAATCAATTGAACAGGGCGTTGAGCTCTCAATCTTTGGGTTGTAACCCTTACTGCACAGGTATGATAAGCCGGCAGTTTGCGCAAATATCACAGGTATGATATTTTGTTATGATTATATAAGGTTATGATTAAACCGACCTGGCTTTGGATGTTAAAGTCGCCAGTATATTTTGAATTGCGTCATTGGAATCATGTGCTTATAAATCATTGGATTGTTACCTTCACTGGGTATGGCAATGTAAGCCAGTAGTATAAATCAATCCTACAGGTATGTTTTCCTGGCTATATGAATATGCGAGGATTGATAACCCGCCCTGGCTTTTAACTTTAAGTTGCCAGTATGTTTAGGCTTGAATGGCCTTGATGCTAGTCTTTTCTATAATTGCATAAGACTATATTATGTTTGGGTTGTTACCCGCCCTGGCTTTTGACGTTAAGTCGCCAAGGCATATGTTGTTTAAACTCTGTGCAGGATTTGCAGAGCTATGACTTACATAAATGATTAAGTTCAAGCCCATCATAAAATATTGAAATTGGAAAGGGTTATCAATTATTGATTTTCACAAAGGCTATAAGCCACCTGGTTACAAAAATCCCGGATTACAATGGATGCGTATCAAGTCGCCATCGGCCAAGAGCCGCCGGGTATTTAAACTTCGGACTTACTTGTCAACAGATAAGGTATTCAAATCTTTAATAGCCAACTTGGCTGGATTTTCATGATGATATTGAATGATTCAGGTTTTCATACCGGATTATATTATTCAAATCTTGAATAGCCAACATGGTTGGATTTTTATTATGGTTATCAATAACCAGTATTATGATTGAGGTTTTCTAAAGTCGCTTCAACGCAATGGCTATTATTTCTTTATCAGTGGATATGATTTATTCTACAATGGAAGGAATAGTCCTGAGTCGCTGCAGGCTTACGACCCGGCACTTGGGGGCTACATTATTAAAATCATGATTATATCAAATATGGAAGTCCCATGTTGCTGCAAGCATGCACCATGACACTTGGGGGCTAATGCAAGGTCATTTTTTACTTGCCTTATTGAAGACCCGACTCATCACATTGTAATGAGCCGGCCCTTGGGGGCTACCAATTGCTCCGCTAAAAAATTCAAGGTACACAAGCCTTTATCTATTATATTGAAAGGTCCACTACTCAGTTGGTTGAGTACAAAGCTCTTCACCTTGTGGACGTTGGTTCAAGCCCCATGGTGGGGGTTACATCATCTGATGTTATTTTCAATGAAGTATATATAAAGTCCCTGCTCATTATTGCATAATGACCTGGCCCTTGGGGGCTACACTAGTTGAAGTTTTTATATGCATAAGGCAATTATATGTCCCAGGTTGCCGCAAGCATGACAACTCGGCACTAGCGGGCTACATATGTGGAATATTCAGTTTATGACTAGTGACTGAGATGAACAACCCGAATTTCTTCAAGGTTGCGACATTTAAATTGAAGCAAGTCTTAAGTTGTTACTACGCTCCCTTCTTAAGACATGGGGGCTACAAGTGATATGTATATAAGAGAGGTACATTTTCAAGCTTGATGATAGCAACAATTATGACCCGGTGCCATCAATATTTACAAACCAGATATTTTGGCAATGATAAACCGGCAAGGACTACATCTTCAAGCCGGCTGAATATTAGTTGAGTATTTCAAGACCAATATTTTTTTCAAGTCAGAGCATTGAAGGCCGACTCAAACAAATTATTCTTCACAATATTTTTCTATGAGAAACCAATGTCAGCAAAGTGATTATGAAGCTGGCCAATTGACCCGGATTTTCTAGAAGAAGGAAATGACAAGGACTTAAGGATGATCAGGTGCCGGCTTACACGAATATTTAACCCGGATCACAACCTGTCAAATTTGTTCTTGTGTTTATGTTGCAGGATCAGTTTAACATGGATAAATCCAAATTAAACTGGGGGCTCGGGGATATACCCCGCGGTATGACCCGACCGGATATATGACCCAGCCGGGACTTGACGTTACATTGGTAACCCACCGGAGGATTGGCGACTCACGAGTCTGGCGGCTCACTGGTCTGACGACTCACGAGCCTGGCGACTCACTGATGGCCTCGACGGCCGGTCAGATGGAGGACTAGGCCAAGGCCAGAAGGCCGGCTCATGTTATGGTGGGCCGGCTTAAGAGGAAAGCGTAAGGAATATTCCCTTACAAAGGAAGCAAGACTAGGACACCACTGGTAAAAGAGTAATCCTAATCCTACTAGGACTAGTCATGTAACCCGCCCCTTCAACTTATATAAGGAGGGGCAGGGCACCCCAAGAGGGCAGGAAGTAATCTCTAAGGCTAGACACAACTAGAGGAGAGCCGGTTTATGCGGCGGCTCCCTCATGAGCATAAGGAGACCTAGCCACAAACATCATGTAGGGCTATTACCGGATGATGTTTCCCGGGGCCTGAAGTTGTCTAAATCCTTGTCTTGTGTGTTGATCCGCCTCGCGTCTCTCATCCCGATCAACCCCTCTCAACCTACCACATAGATGCGTTGGCCTCACGACGAAGTCCTCACACCAGGACATCTGCCGTGACAAATCCACGACAGTTACAGTTAGTTTGAGCTAGTTAGATCTCAAATAGCCCTAAAGTATATCTAAACATGAGGGCTAGTTTGAGCTAGTTGCATCTATAACCCACCCAAAAAAACTATCCAACCCAAGAGGTGCTAATTGGTGCTAGTTCTCCTAGTGCATTTATTGTCAATCTAACCCTGCCATCCAAACAACTCTTTGGATGGAGTTAGTTCAGGGTTAGTCATGAGCTAGAAACTAACTCTAACCTCTAGCTAAGTTGAGTATCCAAACATGGCTTTGTTGTTGTTTTTGTTGTTGCTGCTGCTCTTCTACGTATATCTAGACATCATTAGAACATTAATGTAACACTCTTCCTTGTTGCTATCTAGCCTAGGATTGCATATTTAGACATTAAGTACAGTGCATGTTGCTATGTAGCCTCAGATATATTACATATGGCCCTAGTTAACCTAATGAAAAATGGGTTGCAGATATATTTAGTTAAAAGTCTGATTCACCGATTAGTCCCTTATCAGCCGCCGGCCTATATGGTACCAGCTACCGATATCCTGAACAATGAGCAGATATAACCCATGGGATGAAACTAACCTCGATGGAAAACAGCAGTCGTTCCAAAAATTGTCCTGTGTAGGTATATCGAGAAGCATGTTAAGCACAACAGGCTAAACATCAACCAAAATTATACATGGCAGACAAAATAATCTCCAAAAGATAGCTTCAGTGTGCAGGTTTAAGCACGCTATTAAAGCAAAACAAGTGGAAAGGTGTGCTAACTGCAACAGGCCTAACATTTAACAACAAGCAAACATAATCATTCAAACTGGTATTCTGCCCGTCTAAGTACACTAGTTATTGTTAAATAAAAATGGAAAGGCAGTTTAACTACAAGATGCAGCAACCAAATGTAATCATTCTTAGTGGTATTGTTGAAACTGGTACTGATGAAATTGAACTGCACAGTTCATACTTGCACATATAGAACATCACGTTGTGAATAACTGGAATAAACAAGGCATGCTACGAACAACCAAAGATAGCATTTGAAACTGGACATATGCTAACTACAAAGAACCGAACAATCAAAAAACTTTAAAAGAGGCATATGGTAGCTATAACAGGGTTAACAGCAAGCAAATATATGCATTCCTATCGGTATGTTTAAAACTGGATTGATGAAATGTACTGCACAGTAAATAATTAAACATATAGAGCATCACATTGTGAACAACTGAAATAAACAAGGCATACTGCAAACAACCAGATATAGCAATTAAAACTGGACATAGTCACACTACACTACAAAAGGGACTCGACAAAACAAATCATGGGTTTCCCCCTGTGAAGAGGCACGGCAAAACAAATCATGGGTTTCCCCACTTGTCACAGATGGGCTCGTTCCCGTGGGAAGAGCACGGACCCTGGATACGCTCCATGTTGTCGCAGATGGGCTCCTTCCGCTTGGAAGAGCACGGCTTTAGGGTGCCCTCCCTCATGTCGCAGATGGGCGCTTTCCCCTTGGAAGAGCAGATGGGCTCTTTCCCCTTGGAAGAGCCGGAGAGGGTGCCCTCCTTGTGGTCACCGTCGATGAGGTCTGACTTGGAAGCTGTGGATCCCAAGCCAGCGTCGCAGAACGTGTCCTTCAGAAATGACAAAAGGGGCTCGATGGCGATGTAGAATGGCAAATTGTTGACAGCGAGGCAGAGGAGATCAGCGGAGGGGCCATGGATGAGATCGATGGCGGTTGAACCCGAAGGGTTGGGGGTGGGCCACTTAACCTGTGACATAGCCCGCGTCAGGCCGTCGCTGTTGATGACCTCGATGTTGTAGCCGGCGGCCGAGACATGCCCGCATAATCTAGCCCGCTGCTTGAGTGCCTGCCGCCAGTAATGGTCGTCAGCTTCCTCGGCGACGTCGGGCAAAGAGACCGCTATACACCTCTTTTGGGCCAGTCGCTCCTCAAGCCCCACGGGAAGCGTAGCCGAGCTTAGGCTGTGACGCTCTGGAGTGGGGGATGGGGATGGGGATCTGTGGGAAAGAGGGCGTTTGACAGGCGTCATCTAAGAAACTCAGGGCGGCCTGGGTATGGAGATCGGTGGGTAAGCTGCACGAGAAAACCGGCAGATGTTTACAATGGAGGCCTTGCGGTGGCGGCGATGGCAACAGCAGCGGGGTCCTTGCTAGGGTTTCGAGCGAGGGAGGGGTGTGTGTGTGTGCGTGCGCGCGCACGCCCGAGGAGGTTTTGGTGTGTGTGTGTGTGTGTTGTGTCTGTGTGTGTGGAGGGGGGCGCGGGGTGTTTGAGGAAATGACGCAGGTACTGAAATTTTTACTACGCGGGATTGAAATGCCGGGCTATTGAAAATTTTGATGATAGTGCATCGCACACTGTCGCGGATTTGTCACGGCAGATGTCCTGGTGTGAGGACTTAGTCGTGAGGCCAACACATCTATGTGGTAGCTTGAGAGGGGTTGATCGGGATGAGAGACGCGAGGCGGATCAACACACAAGACAAGGATTTAGACAACTTCGGGCCTCGGGAAACATCATCTGGTAATAGCCCTACATGATGTTTGTGGCTAGGTCTCATTATGCTCATGAGGGAGCCGCCGCATAAACCGGCTCTCCTCTAGTTGTTGAGGGAGTCCTGGATTATGGGGTCCTCGGGCGTCCGGGCTATGCGACATGGGCCGGACTCATGGGCCATAAAGATACAAGATGGAAGGCTTTCCCCCGTGTCCGGATGGGACTCTCCTTGGCATGGAAGGCAAGCTTGGCATGCGGCTGTGAAGATTCCTTTCTCTGTAAACCGACTCTGTACAACCCTAGCCCCTCCGGTGTCTATATAAACCGGAGGGTTTAGTCCGTAGAGGCAATCATAACCATACAGGCTAGACATCTAGAGTTTAGCCACTACGATCTCGAGGTAGATCAACTCTTGTAGCCCCAATACTCATCAAAGTCAATCAAGAAGGAAGTAGGGTATTACCTCCATCAAGAGGGCCCGAACCTGGGTAAACATTGTGTCCCCTGCCTGTTGTTACCTTCGATCCTTAGACGCACAGTTTGGGACCCCCTACCCGAGATCTCTCGGTTATGACACCGATATTGGTGCTTTCATTGAGAGTTCCACTGTGTCGTCGTCGAAAGGCTCAATGGATCCATCGATCATCTACAATAGTGCTGCCTAGAACGAGCTTTTTTCCCCCAGCCAGATCTTCGTATTCGGCGGCTTCGCACTGCGTTCCAACTCCGTTGGCCACCTGGAGAAGATCAACAGCTACGCCCCTGGTCATCAGATCAGTTTTGGAAACCTGAATTATGTCGCTGATATCCGAGGAGACTTGATCTTCCAAGGGTTCGCGGCTCCAACCACCGCTCCGGCCTTAGATCTGGAGTGCGTCATCAGGTCCGAAGGCGGGAGACTAGAGCCCGGCGGACTCTCTCCGGTCACAGAGCTCAACATGGGAGAACCGGAGGGAATAGTATCACCAACACTCATTATAAAGCCGGACTCTTTTCCGAACACCAGCCCTGGACCCTCGCAGCCCGTGTCATTCGGGCTCGGCCAGGGAACTCCGGTCCCCGCACAAACCTCGCGCTTAAACGAGGCTCTGGACTTAATGTGGTCCCTCGCCATCACAGAGGAGCTGCTTCCAAATTGCCTCCAGCCCGGACTAGGGGCTGGAAATAGGGAACTTTACTTCCTACCCACCACCCACTTTATAGCCACTGTCGAGGATCTAACCGACATGCTCGACTACACCTCCGAAGACGTCGACGGTATGGACGACGATGCCGGAGAGGAGTAGGCCCGAAACCCGCCATTTACTGGACGCTGGACGGCCACCTCCTCATACGACGTATACATGGTGGACAAACCGAAAGAAGGCAACGGTGATGATGAGCAGGACCCAGTCAAAGATGAACCTCCTGAGATACCACCGAAGCATCAGAGTCAGCAGCGCCGCTCTAAATCGCGTCGCGGAAAAGACAGCCATATCGGCTGTCGGAGTAAATGGCCACGGGTAGCCTAACCGACTCCCCCTAGCTCTTTGAGAAATTATCGTGCCGATCAAGCCTTCAAGCATCCAAAGCACAGGGCCGCCTCCCACTGGTCGGCCACCTCGCAGGCCGACTACTGGAAGATGGCCCGGCCCTAAAAACCCTCCCGAAGAGAGCCACAAGATGGCCGACTCCAAGAAGCCGGCCACAAGAGGACCGACTCTCAGAAGCCGACCGCAAGAAGACCGGCTCCCAACAAGCGGCCAAGATCGCACTCTCAAGGGCTGCACCCACATAATGGTGACGAGACGGGGCGTGGCTACAGTATAGCTTGCCACCCCCGAATCCCGGAGCACGCGTGGCCACAGTGCGCCGTACGGGTCGCCATCCCCCGTGCGGCGCGGCATTGTTGCCATGTTGACCATGAAGCCACCCACGACAGACTGTCAGTACGGCCCGCGGGCGGCGGGCCCCTTCTGCTAGAGAGATGCTCGAAGACGGCCAAGCTTACCCCAGTCGGCCTGGGGCGTAGCCGGCTCCCAATAGCCGGCTACCTCCCTCCCTCCCTCAAAGTATGCGCATCATTAAGGAGACAAGACGGGGTAAGGCTACAATGAGAGCCCGCTAGGCGGCGGCACTGTATCCATTCTTACCTTGACAAAGCCCTCACAATCAGGGGCGAGGCTACAGTAACTAGCCACCGACAAGACCCCCAGGCGGTGGGGCCGGCCTGTCGGCCAAGAGGCCGGCAGCCGGTGGGACCCACCAGTCGGCAGGCCCCAGCGGCCAGCGGAGAAGCCGGCAGATACAGACACTGACGGCCTGGACCCGCATCCAGCCGGATTACCATTGTACCCCTGGGGGGTAGGCCTATATAAACCCCCCAGGGCACCCATGCAAAGGGTTATCTCTCAGAGTTTTAGACACCACATAGAGAGAAGAGGAGAGCTAGCCTTGCCCCTCTTCTTCCTCTAGCCAAACAGCTCAAGGAGCCACTTGTACCCACTTGTGTTGACCTAGTGATCATGCGGAGACCCCGCAGTGCAGGACTAGGGGTGTTATCTCCACGGAGAGCCCCGAACCTCGGTAAGATTCGCCGGCGTGCATGTCTTCGCCTTATCCCATTTCCAGGCACCGGCAATGTCTTACTGGCTCCCACAATGATAAGCCACCCGTTGGCATATGTCGCACCTACCACCCGACATTTGGCGCCCACCGTGGGGCCAGGTACCCTATCGTCCGGAGACCTGTTCTGGACGGGAACGCTTTTCCTTCCCAGCGAGCATAGCCAGCCCGGCACGCCCGATGGCGCTTGCCCCGACGCGCTGCAAGGCGTCGACAACGCCTGCACGGCGAGCTGCCTCGCCGATCTTCTTGGCGAGGCTCGCATCTCCGATGAGGCTGCATCCGACGCAGGCACAGACTGTCCCGAGAGCCGCCTCGTCAGCCTCCTCGACCAACTTCACGTCTCCAGCGAGCTTGATGTGGACTTGGAGTCGGTCGGCTCCACCAACCCGATGCTTATCGACTCCGACACGGCATCGCTTGACGCCTTCCCCACCAACGTGGTGATCATCGACGACCCTCTTCCTCGAGTCGAAAGTGGCAGCAGCGCTGTCACCGAGGTGCTGGTCATCAGCCACGGCGCCGTCTCAGGCGAGAACGCCCACGACGCCCTACAAGCGGCGCTGCATGACTTGTCCGTCCCCATCCCGGCCGACGCCGACGCCGAGACACTGGAGGCACACCGCCTCGCCCTCGTCGCGGAGGGCCAGAAGATAGCATCCATGAGACGCCTCGTTGAGGCTCACCAGCGCGAAGTCAACCGCGCCGCCTTCGGTACGCCGCCTCCTGGCGGGCCGAGCCAAGCCGGCTTCGTCAAGAAGCGCGGCGCGGCCATCGCCAGCATGCTAGGAGCAGACCGCCCAGTCTACGCCACGCCGCTCGAGAACCTGTGTGCCGCTCAGGCGGCCGTAGACGAGCTGAACGGGCTAGGGGCCGACGAGCTCCCCTACATGACTAGACGCATCCAGCAGCTGATCAACGCGGCCGCAAGCGGCATGAAGCCAGCGCCCGCGCTGAAAGTCCTCCCCCACGCCGAGAACAGGACGCGACATCCCGGACGCCGACTGCAGACGGCGCCCGTGCAAGAAAAGACAAGCAGCCGGCTGCTAGCGGCAGTCGGACTCGGCTCACCATCGAGCGCGACGCAGAAGGCCGCCCCGAGCTGTGGATTGACGAGGCGATCCGCCTCCTCCCCCGCCTCGTGGGGAGAGATATCCCACCCCGCCGCCTGTTACGCATCCGACTCTCGGTGGGCGACTGGGCTACGGCGAAGGAGTCGGCGAAAATGACGCCCGCCACCGGATCGACCGCTTAGCGCGATCACTGGCGCTAGAAGAAGAAGATGATGTCAGGCCGCCTTGCTTTGGCCCCCGCATCCACGACGAACCCTTCCCCAAAGGGTTCTCGCTCCCAAGAGACACGACAAAATACAACGGCTCCGTGAAGCCGGAAGACTGGTTGATCGATTACTCCACCGCAGTCCGCACAGCGAACGGCAACAGGCGCGTTGCCGTGAAATACGTCCCGCTCATGCTTCAAGGCACGGCACGCACTTGGTTGAACAGCCTCAAGCCCTACAGCGTCAACAGCTGGCTAGACTTCACTGAAGTCTTCATCCGCAACTTCACTAGCACGTACAAGCGGCCTCCCAAGCCCCGCCAGCTCTCCTTGTGCGTCCAAGGGCCCAGCGAATCAACTCGCGACTACCTGACGCGATGGGACGAGCTCTGCAACTCCTGCGAAGGGGTGCACGAGGTTCAAGCCATAGAGTACTTCACCGCCGGGTGCCGAGAGGGCACCCTCCTCAAGCACCGGCTCCTCTGCGACGAGCCGACTACCCTCGACGAGCTGCTGGTCATAGCAGACAAGTATGCCACGGCTGACTCTTCAATGAAGACCGAGCTTCGAGTGGACGCCTCTGGAAAGGTACTTGCTCTGGCTCCCAAGACGCCGGCTGGTGACTCCAATCGACGCCCTTACTAGAACGACAACAAGCGCAAGTCCCCTATGCCACCTTCCACCAGTTAGCATGTAGCCATAGTCCAAGACGAACAACCTAAAGAGCGGCCCGTGCCCAAGAAGCAGAAGGGCGGCAGGCCGGCTTGGCAGCCGGCTTTCTCCTACGAGCAAACCCTTGATGCCCCTGCAAGTTCCACAGCGGCGTGAAGCCGTCCAACCACACGACCCGGAAGTGTCATTGGCTCATGTGGATCTCCAAAGGCGAGGGGCTGGTGATGCCTCCACCTGCTGGCCCGCCGCCTCCAGCCCCTCAGCAGTCGGTTGTTCGACCGGCAGTCGGAGCCATTCAAGAAGAGTTCCCAGACGAGCACACCGCCTACGTCGTCTTCACAAGCCAAACTGAAGACAGGCGCAGTCGGCGCCGACAACACCAAGAAGTCAACGCGGTCGCCTGCAACAACCCAGAGTTTATGCATTGGTCTGAGAAGCCCATCAGCTGGAGCCGGGCCAATCACCCAGAGGTGATGCCGTCTCCCGGCTCCTATGCATTGGTCTTAGACGCCACCCCCGCGACAGAGAGGCGAGCTGCCCGTTTCTCCCGTGTACTGATTGACGGTGGGAGCAGCATCAACATACTGTACCACGACACCATGGACAAGCTGAACATCAAGACAAAACAACTCATGCCAAGCCGGACTGTGTTCCATGGCATCGTACCCGGCCTATCCTGCTCACCAATCGGCAAGATCAAGATGGATGTTCTCTTTGGAGACAAGGATCACTTCCGCCGAGAGGCAATCTGGTTTGAAGTGGTGGATCTAAAGAGCCCTTACCACGCGCTGCTTGGCCGACCTGCCCTGGCCAAGTTCATGGCTGTGCCCCACTACGCCTACCTCAAGATCAAGATGCCGAGTTCGAAGGGGATCATCACCATAGCCAGAGACTACAAGAAATCCTCCGAGTGTGCTGCAGCCAGCAGCCGGCTGGCCGAGTCCCTCGTGATTGCTGAAGAAAAGAAGATGCTGGACCGAGTCCTGGCCATGGCCGGCAAGCAGCCGGCCCTGTCCCCTGACCCCAAGGAATATGATGCTCAAGGCTCCTTCCAGCCGGCCAAGGAAACAAAGAAGATACCTTTGGACCCGGAGAACCCGGAGAGGTTTGCTATCATTGGGGCAAACCTGGACAGCAAATAGGAAGGCGAGCTCGTCGACTTCCTCCGTGAGAATCGGGACATCTTTGCATGGTCCCCAAAGGACATGCCAGGTGTTCCGAAGGATTTCGCCGAGCACAAGCTACACACCCGAGCGGATGCAAAACCAGTCAAACAACCTCTCCGCCGACTGTCGGAGGAAAAGACAAGGATTGTAGGAGAAGAGATAGCCCGGCTTCTGGCAGCCGGCTTCATCATGGAGGTGTTTTTTTCAGAATGGCTTGCCAACCCGGTCCTGGTGTTGAAGAAAAACAATAAATGGCGCATGTGTATAGATTACACCAGCCTCAACAAAGCCTGCCCCAAAGATCCGTTTGCCTTACCTCGAATCGATCAAGTGATAGACTCCACAGCCGGATGCGAGCTGTTGAGTTTCTTGGATGCTTACTCAGGCTACCATCAGATCAAGTTGGATCCAGCCGACCGCCTGAAGACCGCCTTCATCACACCATTCAGAGCTTTTTGCTACCTGACTATGACATTCGGCTTGAGAAATGCTGGTGCCACTTTTCAGCGTTGCATGCAGAAATGCGTCCTCAAGCAACTCGGCAGAAATGCCCACGTCTATGTAGACGATATTGTGGTGAAGATGGAGAAGCGCGAAACCCTGCTGGAAGACCTCAGAGAAACATTTGACAACCTGCGCCAGTTTCAGATCAAGCTCAACCCTGAGAAATGCGTGTTCGGAGTACCAGTCGGCCAACTTTTAGGCTTCTTGGTCTCCGAACGCGGCATTGAGTGCAACCCAGTGAAGATCAAGGCCATAGAGAGAATGGAGATTCCTACCAAGCTGCGAGACGTCCAAAAGTTTACTGGGTGCCTGGCCTCCCTGAACCGCTTCATCAGTCGGCTAGGAGAGAAGGCTCTCCCCCTGTACCGACTCATGAAAAAGTCCACCCACTTCGAGTGGAAGGACCAAGCAGACCAAGCTTTTCACGAGTTGAAGAAGATGCTGACCACGCCGCCTGTCTTGGCGGTGCCGACTGAGAAAGAGCCCATGCTCCTTTACATTGCCGCGACTAGCCGAGTGGTCAGCACAATTATTGTGGTCCAACACCCAGAAGAAGGCCGGGCTCAGTTAGTCCAGAGGCCGGTGTATTACTTGAGCGAAGTACTATCCACCTCGAAGCAAAACTACCCGCACTACCAGAAGATGTGCTATGGAGTATACTTTGCCGCCAAGAAGCTGAAGCCCTACTTTCAAGAGCATCCCATCACGGTCGTATGTACTGCCCCGCTTGCCGAGATCATAGGCAGTCGGGATGCATCCGGCCGGGTGGCCAAGTGGGCCATTGCGCTGGCTCCCTACACGATCTTCTACCAGCCTCGCACCGCCATCAAGTCCCAAGCAGTGGCCGACTACCTTGTCGACTGGGCCGAGACCCAGTACCTACCGCCAGCTCCCGACTCCACTCATTGGCGGATGCACTTCGATGGATCCAAGATGCGCACCGGCTTGGGAGCCGGCATCATCCTAACCTCTGCCAAGGGCGACAAACTCAGATACACATTGCAAATTCATTTTGCCGCCTCCAACAATGTGGCCGAGTACGAGGCGCTCATACACGGGCTCCAGCTAGCCAAAGAGCTCGGCATCCGCCGGATCCTGTGCTATGGCGACTCAGATTTGGTAGTCCAACAATCATCCGGCGACTGGGACACCAAGGACGCAAACATGGCGAGCTACCGATTCCTTATTCAGCAAATCAGCGGATACTTTGAAGGATGTGAGTTCCTCCACATGCCACAGGCCGACAACGAGCAAGCAGATGCCCTGGCACGAATAGGCTCCACCCGACAAGCTATACCAACCGGCATCTCTCTCCAACGCCTCCTCAAACCGTCTGTCAAGCCGTCTCCAGAATCAGACTCCATCTTCGTACCGCCTGACCTTGATGCAGTCGGATCCGACTTGGGGAACCCAGCAGGCGGCTCGGGGACTGCCGTAGTCGCACCCGACTCGGGGACTTCAGAACCCGGCCCAGGGACTACAACGACACAACAAGCGGTGGCCAACTCCAACTCTTCACCACCCAACCCACCCACCCTGGTCGCAATAGCCGTATTGGCAATAGAAGAAGTCACAGCTCCATCATGGGCCCAACCCATCCTCAACTTCCTGGTAAACAGAGAGTTGCCGACTGATGGGATCTCGGCAAGACAGGTTCAATGCCGAGCCGGACCATACACAATAATAAACGGAGAACTCGTTAAGCGCAGCGTCACTGGAGTCTTCCAGCGCTGCGTCGAGCCAGAGAAGGGTATAGCAATCCTCAAGGACATCCACCAAGGCGAATGCGGCCACCACGCGGCCTTAAGATCACTTGTCGCCAAAGCTTTCTGCCATGGGTTCTTCTGGCCGACTGCTTTGGAAGACGCCAAGGAATTAGTCAAATGCTGCAAAGGGTGCCAAGTCTTCAGCTCCAAGCAACACCTGCCGGCTTCTGCACTTAAGACCATCCCCCTCACCTGGCCCTTTGCCGTCTGGGGATTGGACATGGTGGGCCCATTCAAGACGGTGCCCGGCGGCATGACACATTTGCTTGTCGCCGTGGACAAATTCACCAAGTGGATTGAAGCAAAGCCAATCAAGAAGCTGAACGGGCCGACTGCCGTGACATTCATCGCAAATATTGCCACCCGGTATGGCATACCACACAGCATCATCACCAACAATGGCACGAATTTTGCCAAAGGAGCACCGGCACGTTTCTGAGCGACACAGGGCATCCGACTGGACTTAGCGTCCGTTGCCCACCCGCAGTCAAATGGCCAAGTCGAGCGAGCAAATGGCCTCATCCTCTCCGGCATCAAGCCCCGACTGGTCGTACCACTGGAGCGTTCGGCCGGCTGCTGGCTCGATGAGCTGCCGGCTGTCCTCTGGAGTCTGCATACTACCCCGAACAAGTCAACCGGCTTCACCCCTTTCTTCCTTGTATATGGTGCCGAGGCTGTCATCCCAACTGACATTGAGTTTGACTCACCTCAGGTCACCATGTACACGGAGGCGAAGGCCAAGGAAGCGCGAGAAGACGACATTGACCTGCTGGAAGAGGGCCGGCTGTTAGCACTCAGCCGGTCCGCCATCTACCAGCAGGGTTTGCGCCGTTACCACAACCGGAAGGTCAAGCCAAGATCCTTCCAAGAAGGCGATCTTGTGCTCCGGCTGATCCAGCGAACAGTCGGCCAGCACAAGCTCTCGGCCCCTTGGGAAGTCCCATTCTTCACCTTCCTCTCCCTCCTCTTCGCCCTCGTTGCTGGAGTCAATCTCCTCCGCCGAGTCCTCACCATCCGCTGGGTTCAGCCCAAACCACTCCTCCGGCTGAGCAACGCCGTCATCATCCACCTCAGGGGCAAAGGCGCTGGTGTCGGTGTAGTCGGTGATTGCCGAGGCGCGCTGGATGATAGCCGGCCGCACCGCCTCCAGCTCCTCGTCGGCCTCCTGCTGCCAGGTGGCCAACTGGTCCAAGCTCAGCTCAGGATACCAAGCTTTGACAAACTCCAGCGCCCGCCTGGCGCCTGACCGAGCTGCAGAAGCCTTCCAGGCCTCGAAGCGGCCAACCGCTACCTCCAGCCAGTCGGCAGTCCGACTGGGGGTACGGGGAACCACCTCGCCGGGCCAGAGGGCGGCCAGCACTTGCGCCCCAACGCGCTGAAGACGGCGGAGCATGCGGTGAGCCGGCTGGAGGCGGGCTTGGATCGCCAGAAGCTGCTCCTCAAGCGACCGACGAGCATCTGGCGCGATCTCAGCACCAGCCTGCCTTTGCGCCTCGCGGTGGGCATTGACGACTTGGTTGGCGGCAACAGAGTAACGATGGAAGTACTCTGCACAAGTAAGAAAGGAAGAGAAAAAACACAAAGTCAGAAAATGGACCAAATGGCAAGCGGCAAGCGAAGGAACGAAGAAGAAGGCGGCCTACCGTCAACCAAGTCTTCGATCTGGCCGTAGCCGTTGATCAGCGATTGCCTTGCCTTAGACCAGCTCGCCGCCTCGGTCTCGTACTCGGCTTGGAGGGCGGCCTCGCTGTCCTGCGCTGCCTTCAGGGCCACCTTATGGCTCTCCTCCTGGTCGGCAAGCTTCTTGACCAAGCGGTCACGCTCCTAAGCCAAGGCGTCGACCTCGGCTTCCTTGGCGCGAAGGGCGGTCTGGGCCCCGCCCACCTGCTCCCTCAGGTTGGCATTGGCCTCTGCAGATGTGGCAAAGAAGAAAAAAGCAATAATAAAGAAGCCCGAATCTCGGGGACTACACCCAGTGCGTGCGCTGACGTGCCCCCACGTGAGATAAAAGATGAAGCACTTACGCCGGCTCTCAGTTAGATCAGCGGTCTTCTGGGTCAGCTCCCGAGCCTGGGAGTTGAAGGCAGCCGCGCGAAGGTTGTGGTAGTCCTGCAAGTAGGACAGAGGAGTGAATAAGAAACAAGATAGCAACCGAAGTCTACTAAGAAGTTCCAAGCCGCCTGCTCAGCAGCCGACTCGGAACTCGGGGACTACACCCAGTGGGTGCGCTGACGCGCCCCCACGGAAGAAATCAAGAACAAGAAACAAAAAGCGCGAAAACTCACCCGAATGGCCGTCCGTGTTGCGAGGAAGTCTTGATTGTACTACCTCAGCACAGCAGCCTGGGACTGAAGCCGGTTCCGGACTTCTTGTGCCGCCACGTTCACCATGGCCGTCCCATCACCCGGCGTCCACCCCGAGCTGGCGCTGGCCGTCTCCAGATACTGGGCCGACGAGCTAGAGCCCACGACCTTCTATGGGTCCAGCACCGAAGTCGCCTTCCCCGCGCACTGGCGCGATGGCGACCGGACCACCAGGTCTGTCCTCGCAGCCGGGTCACCTCCAGCCGGTTGCACGGGCGGCGCGTTAGGCCGGCTGCCTTGGTCCGGCCCAGTCGGCGATGGCGGTGCCGCCTCCCTCTCCCGGACAACGACGTCGTCCTCCTCCCTCTCCATCCCCGGCAAGTCGCCACCGGCTTCCTCCGACAGGGGCTCGGGATCTCGGGCGCCACGGTGCGCAGGGGGGCGACAAGCAAGGCCTCCGCCGCTGTCTCTGCGGCTGCAGCCTCTGCCTGAGCCTTGGCCGCTGCATCGGCTTGGGCCTTCGCCGACTCCTCCGCCATCTCCTGTGCCGCCTTGGCAGCGGCCGACCTCAGCTCCTCCGCCTCACGCTCCTCCCGCGCCTCCCGCGCGTTCCTCTCCGTCGCCGCTTGAAGCTCGGCACGGGGGTCCATGTGGCGGGCACTTGCGGATCCTGCCGCTGATCCAACCACGGAGGCGGCAGCGGTCCGCTCAAGAGAAAGCGGAGCCCTGTTTGATGAATCAAGACAAAGATTTAGAAGAAGAATATCGACGAAAAAGAAGAAGGAATACGCGAGAAAATTGACACTTACGCCGAAACCATTTGTGGCTGCTTCACCACCTTGCGGAAGCGGGCAGCCTTCGCGGCCGCCTCATCCCGCTTGGTCGCCGCCGCCGCGCTCTTGGGCCACTTCAGCCGACTGCCGAATAGGATCGCGCGGCCCGGCGCTTCTGCGCGCCGCCTCGAACAGCCGGCACGGCGGATGAACCCGCGCCATGGTCGGACGCCGGCTGGCGGCACGGGACGATTTCCGCCTCGTCATCATCCGGCCAGTCGTCGAAGCTGGCTCCAAGCCCGGAGCCGCCTGCTTCGCCGCCTCCCCCTCGGTGTTGTCGTCCAGAGCGGCCGCCCCCAAGTCGGGGTCGTCCAAGTCATGCGTCGCCCGGTCGGGAAGAAATTGGCGCTCCGCCCCCGCTGCCCCGGCCGCCGTTCGAAGGAGGGGGCTCTGCCAAGACAAACCGACTGGTCAGAGTCGGCCAAGAGAAACTTGGTGACAAAAGTAAAGAAGAGAAGAAAAAGAAAGCTTACCACAGCTCCTTGCCAAACTGCCACTCGTCGGTGAGCTCGCAGTTCGCGAGGTAGTTCACCATGAGAGCTACCTCGGTGTGAGGCATCTCCTTGGTGCACATCCGACTCGGATCGAGTTGGCTGCTCATTTGACAGATCATATGAGGGCGGCCTTGGAGCGGGAGGACCCAGCGCACCACGAAGGTGGCCAGCAGGTCGGACCCGGTCAGGCCCTCCGACTGGACTGTAACACCCCGGATGTAACTTTCCATATTTGTAACTCCAACTCTTGCCATTTCGGCTATGTGTTATGATATTCCCTTCGTGGTCGGGTTTTGTCTTTCGTTTTGCATTTTGTTCATGTCAAGCATCTCAGATCATGTCATCATGTGCTTTGCATTTGCATACGTGTTCGTCTCATGCATCCGAGCATTTTCCCCGTTGTCCGTTTTGCAATCCGGCACTCCCACCTCCTCCGGCGCACCCCTCTTGTTTCTTTTCGTGAGCGGGTGTTGAACGCTCTCGGAATGGACCGAGTCTTGTCAAGTGGCCTTGGTATACCAACGGTAGGCCACCGGTCAAGTTTCGTTCCATTTGGAGGTCGTTTGGTGCTCCAACGGTTAACCAGGCATCCCCAAAGTCTGTTTGTGTGTTGCAGCAAAAACCCTCTCTAAACAGCCCAAATCCCCTCTAAGTGTCGTCCATGCTCTAGGTCGTTCGATCACGATCGTGTGGGCGAAAACCGCACTCCATTTGGAGCCTCCTAGCTCCCTCTAACTATATATATGCATCCCTCCCGAAATACATTCGCAGTCCAAACACTAAAAAAACTCCCCGCCGCCACCGGACGTGTCCACCGCCGCCGGACGCATCCCCGCCGCCGCGCCCGGCCAACCAGGTGCCGCCACGTCACCGCCCGTACCCCGCGCCGCCGCGGCCCGCCGAGGCCCGGGGCCGGCCCCCGCGGCCTGAGTCGCCGGCGCCCCCCTTCCGCGCGTGCGCGCCTGCTCCCCGCGGCCGCCCGCTGCCTCGCCGCCCTCCCGCACCGGCGAGCCGCGCCCCGAGCTCCGCCGGCCCCCACCACTGGCTGCCGCCGCCGCGTCCATCGACCCCGTCGCCGGTCGCCGCCTCTCCTCCGAGCCCCAGCCTTCCTCTCCATCTCCTCCGCCGTCCTCCCTCGCTCCGGTGAACAGCTCCAGCTCCGGTGAGCCATCCCCGAGCTCGGCTCGATCGGATCTGAGAAATCCCTAGGTTGACTTTTCTCCTCTCCCCGAAAATCTTGAGTCCTAATATTTTGATATTACATGCCCATGTTCATCGCATCATAACTCTCTGCATATAGCTCCGTTTCGTGCGTGTAATATATCGAAATGTTCGTCTCAAGATATCTTCACTTTGCTCCAATGCACCATGTTCATTTGAGTTCATCTTGATGCCCAAATCTCTGGTGCAAGAGTGCTAGTTGCTGTTATCTGCTGTTACTTATCAGAACATGAGGATTTGTTATTTTTGTTGCATTTAATCTGTGCATCTTATGTGCATGAGCTCTACATGTGTTTTGTTGTATGCCATGCCATCTTTACAGAGGTGTATGCCATGTATTTTTGTGATCTCTGTGGTGACTAGCACATGCATGCAAACTAGGCTCCGTAATGTTTCTGATTTCAGGGACTTTGTAATTTTTCTCTGTCTGTGACTGCTGTTATTTTATTGCTATGTATCCATGTGGCTACAGAGAGATCCATGCTCCATTTGGAGATGTTCAGTAAGGATGTTTTGTATTTATTGTTGTCATTGATCCATTCCTTCCCTTGTTTGCACTTATGGAGTGCCCTAGCATTACTCAATCTTGCTCTACTTTTGCTATAAAATATTTCTGGCAGATTGCTAACATGATATTCAATTTTGCCAAGCTTGTTGTAGTTGTTTCATACATGCTATGTATTTGCTCTTGAAACCTGATTAACGAAACTTGCTATGTTTACATGGTTGCCATCATATCTTCTGGTCCTTTTTGGCTTATGATCATTAAGGGAATTTTGTCATATGCTTTTACTAGAATACTTCCATGCCTTGTTTTGCCATGTTAAGTTCCTGTAGCATGTTGATTTCGTGCTCTGAACATTGCTACCTGATGCTGTTTCAGGCATGTCCAGTAATTTCACCAAGTCTGTGAACCTGTTATCTTTTACACTTTTGCCATGCTTGTTTGAACCTGCTGTGGTGTGAACTAGCCATAGCTCACTGTTCTTCTTTTGTCAAGCATCTCCTGTAGATTACTGCCATATGCTTTTTTGCTATGTTGGAGTGCTGTACCATTGTTACTTGTCGTATTCTAAGTGCTATCATGCTGTTAATCGTAGATTCGTGTCATTCTTGTTTTGCTTGCCATTTGCAAACCGTGCATCAGTTTCCGGTGATCTTCATATCGATTTCAACCGAAATCATCTCATCTTGTGGCAATAAAGACATGGATTCCGCCGAAGGGGACCCGGTACCCGTACTCAATTGAGCCGGTGTCGGGGCCCCAGTTTGCATCATCGATGTAGAGCTTGCTGCGACGACTCCTGGTCATCCGGCCCACAGCGTATCTCTTGAGCCCTTCGAAGCTGCCCTTCAAGAACTCAAATCCGCCGTGCGTCAGCCCCACGGTGGGCGCCAACTGTCGTGGAATTGTCACGGAGATGTCCTCGTGCAAGGACTTAGTCGTGGAGCCATCGCAGCTAGGAAGCTTAAAGGGGTTAAGCGGGACAAGGAACACGAGGATTATACTGGTTCGGCCCCTTACGGTGAAGGTAAAAGCCTACGTCCAGTTGAGGTGGTATTACTTAGGGTTTCGATGACCAGGGAGCTTAATCGCTATGCCTGGCTATCGATCTGTTGTCTCCCGTCCTGAACTGCCTCCGGGTCGTCCCTTTATATAGAGAGGTTGACGCCCGGCGGCTCTCAGAGTCCCGGCCGGCTTATAACAGTATCCGGCTCGGACTCTTAACTACTCTTGCCTTACATTACAAGTCTTGCCATAACGGCGGTTTATCACTACGGGCCTTAAGCCGCCTCCGGGTCTTAAGCCCATTATTGATCCGCCATCCTCAAGGTTGGTACTGGGCTTCACGTGATGATGCTTATGACGTAACCCGGCCCCTCCTGGGCGGGTGAATCTAATGGTTATATCCTCAACAGAACTGCAACGATAAAATTGTGACAACAACACCTCGGAGCTCAACTCCCCGGGACACTACCACAACCCCTAAATGTCAGGAGGCACCAAGAACAATGTTCTTGTCACAAAACCATCGGAATCAATATGGCAAGATGAGATGATTTTGGTTGAAATCGATATGGCAATGGCAAGGGCCCCCAGCATAACCCGGCGAACCAAGGAGGTAACAAGCGTAAGGCTGATGGCAGTAAGGAATTTGTGGCCAACGCCAATTCACAGGGTAACAACCACCAGCGCAAGGGGAGACCACCTCCCCGAGCCGGCGGGTCAGGCCCGACGCTTGAACAATTGCTGAATGAGCCTTGTCCAAGGCATGGCTCTAGGGAAAAGCCGGCCACTCATCTATGGAAGGACTGCGCAATCATGAAGGCCTTTAAAAATTCCAATGCTTTCAATAGCAACAGTGGCCCAGGCGGCGGCTCAGGCGCTGGCGGCTTTCATGGCCCGGGCGGCGGTTCAAATTCCAATTCTCATAATGTTCAAGGGGGCTTTAATCAGCAGTCCGGCCAGGGTCATCAGCAGCAGCAGCAGGGGGGATACCAGACTAATCCAAAGCAGCTCAATGGCGGGCAGTATCACGTATTTACTACCAGTCTGTGCAAGCGAGAGCAGAAGCTTCATAAAAGGGCTGTGAATGCTGTTGAGCCGGCGGTTCCACGTTATTTAAGATGGTCTGAGCAGCCTATTGTGTGGAGTAGGAAGATCATCCTCCCCGGGTTGATAATCCGGGTCACCTGGCCTTGGTGGTGGCTCCTCAGGTTGGGGGGTATAAATTCACTAAAGTGCTCATGGACGGAGGCAGCAGCATCAACATCCTCTATTATGAGACCTTCCGTCGTATGGGCTTAACTGATAAAAACCTCAGCCAGTCCAATACTGTTTTCCATGGCGCGGTGCCCGGCAAGTCGGCATATCCGGTTAGTAAGATCGAGCTGGAAGTGGCCTTTGGAGATGAGTACAACTACAGGGCGGAGAAACTAACCTTTGAGGTGGTTAAGATAAGAAGTCCGTATCATGCTTTATTTGGGCGGCCGGCTTACGCCATGTTCATGGCACAGCCGTGTTACGTGTATTTGCAGCTCAAGATGCCGGGTCACAATGGGACCATTACGGTTCATGGCAGCCGAAGGATAGCCTTGGAGTGTGAGGAAGGTGATGCGGCTTACGCTGAATCTGTTTGTGCAACAGAGGAGTTGAAGTTTTACAAGGACAATGTTGACTCGGCAGATATGACGTCTTTGAAAAAGCCAACCACGAAGCATGAGCCGGTAATGAAATTTAAGTCAGCTGATGAGACTAAACTTGTTGACTTTGTTCCAGGTGACTCATCTCAGCAGTTCAGGATCAGTGCCAATCTGATCCGAAATAGGAAGGCGCGCTCATCGAGTTCATCCGTGAGAACAGGGACATCTTTGCATGGAAACCTTCTGACATGCCGGGTGTGCCTAGAGAACTTGCTGAGCACACTCTCAATATTGATCCGAAATTTAAGCCGGTCAGGCAATTCCTCCGGCGGTTTAATGAGGAGAGGCGGAAAGCCATTGGTGAGGAGGTGGCCCGGCTCTTAGCGGCCGGGTTTATCGTGGAAGTCTTTCATCCAGAGTGGTTAGCTAACCCGGTGCTCGTGCTCAAGAAGAACGGCACCTGGTGGATGTGTGTGGATTACACGGATTTAAACAAGGCCTGTCCGGCTGATCCTTTCGCTCTCCCCCGTATTGATCAAATTATTGATGCTACGGCGGGTTGTGAACGCTTAAGTTTTTTGGATGCTTATTCTGGATACCATCATATTAAAATGGCAGTTAAGGACCAGGAGAAGACGGTGTTCATCACTCCCTTTGGAGCCTTCTGTTATGTGTCTATGCCTTTTGGGCTCAAGAGTGCACAGGCGACTTACCAGCGTTGTGTGCAGAATTGTCTTCATAAGCAGATTGGGCGCAATGTTCATGCCTATGTGGATGATATCGTGGTTAAATCCAGGGAGAAGGAGACCCTGGTAGATGATCTTAGAGAAACCTTTGATAATCTCCGGGTTTACAAGATGATGCTTAACCCGGCCAAGTGTGTTTTTGGTGTTCCTGCAGGCAAGCTCTTGGGTTTTCTGGTTTCTCACAGAGGCATTGAAGCTAACCCGGAAAAGATCAAGGCAATCACCTCTCTGGCTAAGCGGGCGTGCATAAAGGACGTCCAGCGTCTGGCGGGCCGCATCGTTCCTTATCCAGTTTATAAGCCGTTTGGGTGAAAAGGCCATGCCACTGTACCAGTTGATGAAGAAAACAGATGACTTTATCTGGAATGATGCTGCTAATGCTGCTTTTGAGGATTTGAAGAGAGAGCTGGCTGAGCCCACAGTCCTTGCTGCTCCTGTTGACAAGGAGCCCTTATTGCTGTATGTAGCCGCTAACACACGAGCCGTCAGTGTGGCTGTGGTGGTGGAGCGTAAGGAAGAGGGTAAGGAGTATCCGGTTCAACGGCCAGTTTACTACGTCAGCGAAGTACTCATTGAATCCAAACAACGGTATCCACATTGGAAGAAGCTTGTTTATGGGGTATTCATGGCAAGCCGGAAGCTTAAGCATTATTTCCAGGGTCACCCTATCACTGTGGTTAGTTCTGCTCCCCTAGGAGATATCATCGAAAACAGAGAAGCCACAGGAAGAGTGGCTAAGTGGGCTATAGAACTTGGGCCTCATGGTCTGAAATACATGCCACGCACTGCTATCAAATCTCAAGCATTGGTGGATTTCATCAACGATTGGACAGAGCTGCAGGTGCCTGAAGAGAAGCCGGATAATACATACTGGACTATTCACTTCGACGGGTCTAGGCAATTGGAGGGCTCAGGGGCTGGAGTTGTATTAACTTCCCCTCGAGGTGACAAGTTTTGCTATGTGCTACGGTTGATGTTTCCCTGTACTAACAATGCGGCTGAGTACGAGGCCTTGCTCCATGGTCTTCGGATGGCTAAGGAGATGAGCTTGAGCCGGGTAAGGTGCTTTGGCGACTCAGATTTAGTGGCCCAACAAGTGTCAGGCAAGTGGGATTCCAAGGACCCTCTCATGGCGGCTTATCGCCGCGAAGTTGATGCCATTGCTGGACATTTTCGGGGTTACCAAGTAGAGCACGTCGATCGCAGGAAGAGCGAGGCGGCTGATGCTTTAAGCCGGCTGGGCTCTCAGCGAAAGCCGGTGCCGCCTAATACTTTCTTGGACATTTTGCATAACCCTTCTGTTAAGTTGCCTACAGAGGAAGACTTGGTTGTTCCTGACCTGGAGGCATAGTTGGTGGCGGCTCTCCGCATTACCCCAGACTGGACAGTACCATACTTGGCTTACATGACCCGGGGATAATTGCCTGAGGATGAAACTTTGGCCAGACAAATAACCCGGTGGTCTAAGTCAATGATAATTATCAATGGCGAGCTGCATCGTCGCAGTGTCGCTGGAACTTTCCAGCGTTGTGTTTCCCCTGAGGAAGGTCAAGAAATTTTACGTGAAATTCACGAGGGGGATTGTGACCATCATGCCGGCTCAAAATCCCTTGTGGCCAAGGCTTTTCGTCATGGTTTTTATTGGCTGACGGCACATGCTGATGCAGAGGATTTGGTCAGTAAATGTGACGGTTGCTAGAGGTTCTCGCGACGGGCTCATGTGCCAGCTCAAGAATTGAGGATGATTCCAATCACTTGGCCATTTGCGGTCTGGGGGCTTGATATGGTTGGGCCTTTTAAAAGATCCAAGGATAAGAAGACCCACCTCTTGGTGGCGGTCGACAAATTTACAAAGTGGGTTGAAGCAGAGCCAGTTAGTAAGTGTGACGCAGCCACAGCAGTTCAGTTCATGAAGAGGGTGATATTTCTCTTTGGTTTTCCACACAACATTATAATTCACAATGGTACCAATCTGTCTAAAGGCGCCATGGAGGAGTTTTGTCAACGAGAGCATATTCGGCTTGATGTTTCATTAGTGGCTCACCCTCAATCCAATGGTCAAGCTGAGAGAGCCAATCAGGAAATCTTGAAGGGCATCAAGCCCAGGCTTTTGGTCCCTTTGCAACGGACGCCGGGTTGTTGGGTGGAGGAGTTACCCTCCGTGTTATGGAGCATCAATACTACTCCTAACAGGTCGACGGGTTACACGCCTTTCTTCATGGTTTATGGAGCGGAGGCGGTCCTCCCTAGCGACATTCGTCATGACTCGCCTCGAGTGGCGGCTTATGTTGAGGCGGATAATGAGCGGGCGCGCCAAGATGCTCTTGACTTGTTGGATGAACAACGTGATGTGGCAGCGGCTCGCTCAGCGATTTACCAACAAGACCTGCGCCGCTATCACAGCCGCCGGGTTAAGTCCAGAGTCTTCCAGGAAGGTGATTTGGTGCTCCGGCTCATCCAAGATCAAACAGATGCACACAAGTTATCCCCGCCTTGGGAAGGGCCCTTTGTGGTCAAGAAGAACTTGCACAACGGGTCATACTACCTTATCGATGTTCGGGAGCACAAAGATTCACGTAAGTCAGAGGAAGAGACCCGTCGGCCGTGGAACATAGCTCAGCTTCGGCCTTATTACACTTGAGCCACCGTCTCTCATAATGTACATATTTCTATAGCCATGTATATATTACGATAAATAATAAAGCAGGACCTCTGTCCTTTTCTCCTCCAAAGGTAAATGTGTTATTTCCATTACAACACTACATGGTCACTTGGAGGTGGATCCGGCTTATGATCGCATTCGAATCTAGCCGTTAACAATATGGTCACTTGGGGGCTTCCTGTTCAAACATAGGTCGTATTCGAACCAAAGAGAACATAGCTGTCGATACCCACTTGATTGGCGAATTGCCGAGCTCATTGGGGAGTTTTTTTGATCATATTTGAATCATAGCTCAACCCCCTTTTTTGGAACCGACGTGGATCGTATTCGAATCAGCGTCGTTAAACAACTCTTAAGGTCATTTGGGGGCTTCCTGTTCAAACATGGGTCGTATTCGAACTTAAGAGAACATAGCTGTCGGTACCCTCTTGATAGGCAACGCCAAAGCCACTGGGGGCTATATGATCGCATTCGAATCTTAGCTTAACCCCTTTGGGACGGTTCCCTGGTCGTATTCGAACCAGAAGCACCTAAGTTTTGATCTTTTGGTTTGCAACAAGTTCTTTTGATCATATTAACAGTGTGCAAGGGCGGTTCTTACTCCGCCGGCTTACCTTTGTTTAATAATGTTGATAACACACAATAAGCATTATTGATGCTGGTGAACCGGAGTTGAATCCTCAACTTCATTATTTGGGTTGCGTAAACCGGAAGTGTACTTGAAGGCTTGCAGGTATGCTATTATGGTTACCTCGAGGATATAATTGAGAGCCGGTCTTTCATGACTTTGGTTCATACTCCGGGTTATATGTAAAATATATGACTCTCAGTGCGGAAAGCCGCGTAGAGACTTGTGATTTGTTTTCTATGCAGGACAAGGAAAGACAGTTCTTTAAACTTAAGGAAAGTAAATGATCAAACATAACCCGGAGGAATATAAAAGAGCAGCTTCAATGGAGTTAAGCATTCTACACGTGCACGATGGCACGACAAAATTAAGTGTTTGTCCTACTCTATTACAGGACTCCCCGAGTCCAAAAGGTGAGGCATTGTTTTAAGGTGTAACCATGAGCCGCCTAAGAAATCAAGGTTCTCGTTAGGTTGAAGCTCCTGGCTCATCCCTCTCCGCTCCTCCGGCTGTTTCCATGACCTGGAAGGTTGATGATTTCCAGTCAATGCCGCTCAAAGCTTCAAATTGAGCCTCATCATCAATTAACCCGGCCGGGTCAACTTCTGGGGCGAAGGTATGCTTACGAGTCGGAGGGATCATAGCATGGAGTCTGGGGCGAAGGACTGCTTCATAGCGTGGAGTTGGAATCCTCTGATTCTCCGCGTCATAGCCCGGCTGATACTTGGTAAGGTCTGTATCATTCCCAATCAAGGTGGCCACCGGGGGCACGCTCTTCACACAGGCGGCAAAGTCTTTCTGGTCAAAGGGGGTACCGTCTTCCTTCTGGCTGGGGTATCCAAGAGCAATGTCGGCCGGGTCTAGCTCCGGTAGAAATGCCTTGGCCCGGCTCAGAGCAGCTATAGCTCCGGCTCTTGCAGAAGCCCGTCTCAGCTCTTGGAAGCGCTGAGGAAGTACGGCAAGCCTCCTGAGTACGTCTGCCAGGTGAGTGGGAACCTCATTGGACAGAGCCACAACGGCTAAAGCACGTTGTGACCCGGTGTAGAGTTGCTCCACCAAGGTGTAAACAGCCTTCAGCTTGGTCAGCATGTTCTGATTAAGATTGGTGCTTCTGGGACCTGCATAATAACGTCAGGTGAGCTGATGGTAACGGTGGGACTTATGAGACATGAAGAATGTAAACTTGTTAAAAGCTTACAGAATAACTTACCGAAGATTGCGGAGACCATCTGTGACACATGGTGTTTTAAGCCGGAGAGTTCGGCGGTTCTTTCAGTAAGCGCAGCCTCCGCTTGTTCGGCCCGACTGAGCAAGGCAGTCTTCTCCTCGGCCCAAGTTTTTCTTTCTGTTTCAAATTTCTTCTTCAGTTTTTCTTGTGCAGCAACACTGAACTCAAATTTGGAATTGGCCTTCCGGGTCTCAGTTTCCTGAGTCTTCAGGCGGTTCTTCAGCTCAGAGATTTCCGATTCAAATTTCTTGCAAGCAGCCTGTACAAATTCCGGGTTACAGTTTGAGTGATTATCATGCAACATTAAAGTCCCAAGCACTTTGAAAGCAAAGACACTTGGCACTTGGGGGCTAATGTATGCTGAAAGATTCTGTTTATAGTGCCGGTTCATGAAGGTAAGCCGGAATTAAGTCTATAACATATTCTATCATAAGTAATAGACTTGGGGGCTAGCATGGTAAGGATGACTATGGAGTAAGCAAGAGAGTTGTACCTCAGATTTTTGCTGTATCTGTTTCACCATGTCAATTTCCAAGTCCCGGCTGTTGTGCACTTGACCAATATAACCAGAAACAATGTCTCCAATGCTCAAGTTAGCATAGTCAGTGATATCCAGTCTGGCCCTGCGGCGCTCCAGCAGTTCGTCTTTAGCAGAGCATCTGGCCAGCACAATGGGTCTTCCCGGCTCAACATATTCGGTCCGGGTAATCACCACATCCGGGTCATCGGCCGGTTGAGCTGAGCTGGGGATCTCCGGGTTGTCAGAACCCTCCATGGCTTGTTGTTTAGTTGGAGCGGTGGTTTCTGGAGCTGGTGCAGACGACGGCTTAGAAGCAGAGGCGTTGGGTTCAGTCAAGACCGGTTCTTCGACCGGGTGACTTTTCTTTGCCCTCTTGCTGAGCTTTGCTTGTGCGCTGAAAGTCAAAAGGTTAGTGCAAAAACATGAGTAAGATAAGCACAAAATAAGATGATCATCATTACCCGGGTGCAGTCTTGAAAGCCGGCAAGTTAGATTGAATGGAGTCACCGAAGGAAGGTGAAGTTTCCTGATAGTTTGAATCAGAAGAGTTGAGTGGTTGACGAGTGATGCCCGCCAAAGGATGAAAAGGATATAAGTTGGAGATAACCTCGGTCCGGCGCTTCCTTGATGCTTCAGGTAAGCAGAAGGAGAGGTCTGCATCCTTGTTGGCCCGGGTTTGCCTCCGGCTCTCATGAATCTGTTTTTTCAAAAGAAATTGAGGATCTTGATAAGCTAAAGGATGGGAAAATCTTACTTTCCGGGTTACTCTTCGGACTTTTAGCCTTGGCAAGGGCTCCGAGTCGGAGGAAAGTATAGTTACCTCTTTAATCACCGCGTTACTCGCTCCGGTGTCCTCCTACTGATAATCAGTGTCAATAAGGTGGTTAAGAACAAACAAAAAAACAAGAGAAGAGCATAAGAATGAAGGGTTACCTCTGACTCGGAGGTGTCATCCAGCTGAAGCAGGTCTGAGGCGCTAGGCTTACTCCCCTTCTTGCGGGGAGCGGCTCTCCTGGTGGCTTTCTTAGCCTTCCTGGCTTTTTTAGCAGCCTCATGATCATACCTGACCTTCCAGAACTTATCATTAGCCTGAAAAATACAACAAAGGTTTCTTGAGGTTAAGATGAAAATTGTTAAAATGGAAAGTAAGGTGCTCAGATCAGTAGCTTACTGCCGGAGCCGGGTTAGCTTTGCAGAAGGGACTTAAGCCTGTCCTCCCGCAGTCTGCTAAGCTCTCGTTCAGAAGGGACTTGGTCATGTCATCAACGACGTCCTCAGGTAAGTCGTTGGGGCTGTGCCGCAGAGGATCATCCTTCCGGCCCGTGTAATCACACATTAAGCCGGGGCGGCAGCTTAGAGGAATCACCCGCCAAGCAATCCAGACCCGGACCAGATCAACACCGTTAAGGCCGTTTCCCAGAAGAGCTTTAATCTTGTTGATGGTGGGGATAAGCGGTTGACGCTCAGCTTGAGATAATTTGTCTGGCAGGGGGTGATTTGACTCCAGACGCAGGGCCCGAAAGCCAGGCAGAGGGTTTTCATCAGCCAGAGAAGTATCCTGGCAGTAGAACCATGTCTGGTTCCAGTCCTTTGGGTGGCTTGGCGGCTCAGCATAAGGAAAGAGGAAATCTCTCCGTCGTTGGATTGAAATTCCGCCAAGTTCTAAGCTAGGCCCGTTGGCACACTCGTTCTGGCGGTTCAGATAAAACAGCTCCCTAAAGAGCAGTAGGCTGGGCTCTTCTCCAAGGTACACCTCACAGAATACTTGGAAGTTACAAATGTTCGACACGGAATTGGGTCCAATGTCTTGAGGTCGCAGATCGAAAAAGTGCAGAACATCTCTATAGAATTTTAAGCCGGGAGGTGCAAAACCCCGGCTCATGTGATCAGCAAATATCACAACCTCTCCATCTCTTGGTTGAGGTCTTTCTTCCGACGGGTCAGTGGCACGATAGGACATGACCTCCTTCTTAGGCAGGTAACCCGTCTTCAGGAAATCATCTAAGGTATCATTAGTAACGTTGGATCTCACCCAGTTGCACGTAATGGGTGCCTTGGGAGCCTTGGGCGGCATTGTGAAAGACGAAAGCCTATGACAAAAGAAAATGTCTGGTTCAAATATAAGCCGGAGGAAGATTCCAGTTTAGTGTTCAAGATGGCGGCTTATGAAGGGGCCTAATGATATATGGCTAATTGTGTCGGGTTATCTAAGCCGCTGTGGATATCATAAGTAATTCAAGTTGTTTAAAACTCTATCATGAATGAGCCGGAAATTTCACAGAGCATGGCCTCTTTTAAGCCGGAGATATGAGCCGTGATGGTTAGCAGATGCAGGTTTTTGTCTAAGTGTTGCACAAACAAGTTTGACAGATTAGTGGTGGGCCCCGGCCTGCGGCGGCATCCCGTCACGTGCGTGGGCTGGCAGGCCCTTCCAGACGGAGGGTGCCATGTGGTGCGCGGGCAGCAAGCGGCCGGCCCGCAACCCTGCGTGCGCGCCGGCTGGCTCCCACCTTCAGGCTTCAAAAGCTCACCAAGATGGCGCACCTGACCAAAGCCGGCTCCTAGCTGCTGGCTCTTCAAGATAGGAAGCTGATTGAGCTTCTCGTCCTCCTTTCAGCCTCGAAGCCCAACCAGCTTCGGGGACTACTGTCGGAGTAAATGGCCACGGGTAGCCTAACCGACTCCCCCTCGCTCTTTGAGAAATTATCGGGCCGATCGAGCCTTCAAGCATCCAAAGCACAGGGCCGCCTCCCCCTGGCCGGTCACCTCGCAGGCCGACTACTGGAAGACGGCCCGGCCCTAAAAACCCTCCCGAAGAGAGCCACAAGATGGCCGACTCCAAGAAGCAGGCCACAAGAGGACCGACTCCCAAAAGCCGATTGCAAGAAGACCGGCTCCCGGCAAGCTGCCAAGATCGCACCCTCAGGGGCTGCACCCACATAACGGTGGCGAGACGGGGCGTGGCTACAGTACAGCCTGCCACCCCCGAATCCCGGAGCATGCCTGGCCACAGTGCGACATACGGGTCGGCCATCCCCCGGCCGGCGCGGCACTGTTGCCATGTTGACCATGACGCCACCCACGACAGACTGTCTGTACGGCCCGCGGGCGGCGGGCCCCTTCAGCCAGAGAGATGCTCGAAGACGGCCAAGCCTACCCCAGTCGGCCTGGGGCGTAGCCGGCTCCCAATAGCCGGCTACCTCCCTCCCTCGAAGTATGCGCATCATTAAGGAGACAAGACGAGGTAAGGCTATGGTGAGAGCCCGCCAGGCGGTGGCACTGTAGCCATGCTTACCTCAACAAAGCCCTCATCATCAGGGGCGAGGCTACAGTAACTAGCCACCGACAAGACCCCCAGGCGGTGGGGCCGGCCTGTCGGCCAAGAGGCCGGCAGCCGGCGGGACCCACCAGTCGGCGGGCCCCAGCGGCCAGCGGAGAAGCCGGCAGATACAGACACTGACGGCCTGGACCCGCATCCAGCCGGATTACCATTGTACCCCTGGGGGTAGGCCTATATAAACCCCCCAGGGCACACATGCAAAGGGTTGATCTCTCAGAGTTTTAGACGCCACATAGAGAGAAGAGGAGAGCTAGCCTTGCCCTTCTTCTTCCTCTAGCCAAACAGCTCAAGGAGCCACTTGTAGCCACTTGTGTTGACCTAGTGATCATGCGGAGACCCCGCAGAGCAGGACTAGGGATGTTATCTCCACGGAGAGCCCCGAACCTGGGTAAGATTCGCCGGCGTGCATGTCTTCGCCTTATCCCATTTCCAGGCACCGGCGATGTCTTACTGGCTCCCACAATGATAAGCCACCCGTTGGCATATGTCGCACCTACCACCCAACACCGGCACCGGAGACGATGATACTCCAGAGAATCCCGTGGACCAAGAAGACCCCATCGAACCAACATCCGAACGGGATGATTGGGAGGATGGGAAAATTGACCTTGAAGAGCAAGCAGGGAACGAAGACTCGAAGGATAGCAACTATCTACCACTCTCCAAGGACGACGTGAGCCTCGGCTACGAAGATATCATCATGCCAGAGGAACCCCTCGAACAAGAGCGCTTTAAGCACTGGCTAATAGCCACGGCAATAAGCCTAAAAAGAAGCAGCAGCAGCTTCAAGCTGACCAAGATCTGCTCAACGACAGATGGACAAATGTCCTGCCGGCTGAAGAATACGGCCTTGAGCGCCCAACGAAGAGTTACCCAAAGCATAAGCTACTACCCCAATTCGACGACGAGGTGCTGGAGCCCGTACTACCCGCGCGTAACGCGGCTAACGGACCTGACCGACCGCCACGTGGCCGAGACAGAACAATAACTCGGGGATACACATATGACCTACGACAAGACCTGGAAAATAGAGCAGTCAGACAAGATCAATATACGGATCACAAGGGCGCGCCCCGGTGCGTGAGGACAGCTATCAAACCTAGCGCGACAAGCACAACCACGCTCGGGCGAAAACCGCATACGGACTTCATCCGAACTTCACCGTGATGTTGCCCGATATAGAGGCGCCGCACACCCCTTATGCTTCATCGATGAGGTAATGGAGCACTAGTTCCCAGAAGGGTTTAAACCAATCAACATCAAATCATATGATGGCACAACAGATCCCGCAGTATGGGTTGAAGATTTTCTTCTCCACATTCACATGGCACGCGGTGATGACCTACATGCCATCAAATATCTCCCCCTAAAACTCAAGGGTCCAGCACGGCACTGGCTGAACAGCCTACTAGAAAACTATATTGGTAGCTGGGAGGACTTGGAGGATGCATTTAGAGACAACTTCCAAGGCACCTATGTTCGCCCCCCAGACGCCGATGACCTTAGTCACATAATCCAGCAACCCGAGGAATCGGCCCGACAGCTCTGGACCAGATTCCTCATCAAAAAGAACCAGATTGTGGATTGTCCGGACACCGAAGCCCTCGTGGCCTTCAAGCATAGCGTCTGAGATGAGTGGCTCGCCCGACACCTCGGCCAAGAAAAACCATAATCCATGGCAGCCCTCACCGCACTTATGACTCGCTTTTGCACGGGAGAAGATAGCTGGCTTGCTCGTAGAAGCAATAGCACCAGCGGCCCTGGCACCTCTGAACCCAGGGATGGCAACGGCAAGCCACGATGCAACAAGCACAAGCATCGAAACAACAACGAAGAAACCCAGGATACGGCGGTCAACGCCGGATTTAGTGGTTCCAAACCCGGTCAACAGAAGAAGCCATTCAAGGCAAACAGAGATGGCCCATCCAGCTTAGACAGAATACTTGATCGGCCTTGCCAGATTCATGGCACCCCCGATAAGACCGCTAATCACACCAACTGAAATTGTTGGGTCTTTAAGCAGGCCGAGAAACTCAACGCCGAACACAAGGGGAAAGGGTCGCCCAGCAACGATGATGACCAAGAGCCTCGTCAATCGAACACAGGGGGACAGAAGCAATTTCCCCCCGAGGTAAAGACAATGAACATGCTATATGCCACGCATAACCCTAAGTGGGAATGCAAGCGCGCACTACGGGACGTCTACGCCTTAGAGCCGGTCGCCGCAAAATTCAACCCATGGTCGGCTTGTCCAATCACCTTCGATCGAAAGGACCACCCAACCAGTATCCGTCATGGAGGTTCGGTAGCTCTGGTCCTTGATCCAATCATCGACAAATTCCACCTCACGCGAGTCCTCATGGACGGAGGCAGCAGTCTCAATCTACTTTACCAAGACATTGTCCACAAAATGGGCATCGATCCGTCAAGAATCATGCCCACTAAGACCACCTTTAAAGGATTAATACCTGGTGTAGAGGCCCGCTGCACGGGCTCAATCATGTTGGAAGTTGTCTTCGGTTCGCCGGACAACTTCCGAAGCGAAGACTTGATCTTCGATATAGTCAAATTCCGTAGTGGTTATCATGCACTGCTCGGACAAACCGCTTTCGCCCGCTTTAACGCGGTCCCGCACTACGCCTATCTAAAGCTTAAGATCCCCGGTCCTCGTGGTGTCATTACAATTAATGGAAACATGGAACGCTCCCTCCGTACCGAGGAGCACACCGCGGCCGAAGTACAAAGCGGCCCTGTCAAGCCGCACACCACATCGGCTATCAAGCCGCTGGCCTTTATTACGCAAGGTCGGACAGTGCGGCATACGGGCAGCCCGGCAATCCCAGGGTCGATTAGCAGTTTCGCCTCCGTCGACTGCCACGTACTTCAGCGAGATCCGTACCACGCGTGCACAATTACGCACTCAATGTTCCTTGGGCATCAGCGGAGGAAAAATACGGACAGGCCTATAGTACGGTTTCACCCTATATGGTCTCCCCCTCGTTTTTACTTATTTCTCATCTTTTACCATGGGTGAATTAAAACGTCCTCATCCTAAGGACTCACAAGGACTCTTTCCGAGCCCGGTTCCGTCCAAACAGTCGAAGACCATCCCTCTTAAGGAATCTCTCTTACTCAGGCGAAAGTGGCGCAGACGTGCGGCAGGAAAGTGCAAAGGATCTTGTAGACCATAACTTCACTCAAAGAACCTGTATAGAGCTTTTCTCTTTAAGCCTTCAGAGCCCCGGCATGTAAAATAGCCTTGGTGATTATGGTATCCTCTATAATACTACGTTTTGACGTATCAATCAGATTTTAGTGAAGTAAATTCTTCCTTGGTATCGTCTTCACTTATAGACTTTATTTCGTCCCTTCAAGTTGCATCACGCACACACCTCGGCAAAAACTGCTAGGGGCTCTATATGGCAACACATGTGTTGCCAACCAAAAAGTCTGAAACGGCTTTATAGCGCAATTCGGCGTCCCGAGCTCGGCATTATATGCACCGGCTCCGAATCATGTCTCTGGTCAATAGTTGGGTTGCCCGGCTCCTGTGTTTGCTACCTTACGTTCCATCTGATTGGCTAGGGTAGTAAAGGGAGAACTACTGCGATTGTGTTTCTGGTTCGCCCGGTTAAGCACCACAATAGAGAAAGCCAAAAACTGACTGTCATGATGCGGCGAGAGCTGGTCAACCACACAGCAACTTATCAAAATCCTTCGCGATTTCTTACGTATTATACGAAGGACCGTTCTCCGGTCACCTATGCAGCGCATCCGAATTTGGATAGCCGCATACATACCAGGGGCTACTTTGTAACCCATCGTCAAACTCCTACGGCTAAGTGAGAGCAATAAAACCGCATAGTCCGATTGCCTGGTTCACCGCACTGACACCTCCTTCATGGACCGAGACGTTGGGTTAAGTGTAGTCACGTGCAATTCCGAACACCCCAGTAGTATCTACAAGGGGGCTGAAGCCGACGACTGGGAACTCTTAGATACAAAAACGGCCACACAGGAGGATAATACTCTTCATAAACAAAGAAATATATTACAAAATACTTAGTTCATGATACAAACTCCCAAACAGTTCGAACTCGTTCATTCGAACACTACATCCTTAGAGCATTGGCCTTCTACAAGGCGGGCACCCTTGAGAACTTCCTCAAAATAGCGCTCCGGTGTGCGGTGGTCCTTGCTTTCGAGCGGACCCTCGACTGCCACCTTTCCGGTCTTCATCTTCACCCGGTGCATCTTGACATGGGCGAAGGCCATTCGCCCCTTCTATACAAGACCACCTCTTAACAGCGTCAATCGGGGCAGCGCATCGACGAGACGCCGCACAAGGCCAAAGTAGCTGACCGGAATGGCTTGCGCCATCCACAACTGGACTATGACGTCCTTCATGGCCGCGCCGGACATCTTCTGCAGCTCCGCCCATTGTGCCATCTGGTCATTTAGCAATGCGGGACGCTCCTGCCCCGCAAACTGCAATGAGAAGAGTTTCTCCGTCGCATACCCTTCCTGGGCCTGGAAGAATTGGGCGGCGTCTTTAGCACTCTTCGGCAGATCCGCATAGACGTCTTGAGAACTCCAAAGTCGATTAAGTAAGGCATACTTCCGGTCCCCAAATTTAGTCTATAAAAGAAAGGGCTTACCAGCCGCTATTTGTCTAGCTTAACGGATTTCCTCATGCGCTGCGCGGGATTCGGACCGCGCCTCCGAAGCTTCTTGAAGGGCCTTGGCAAGTTCGGTCTCCTTCGCCTTATTTTCCTTCTCTAAGGATTTGCACTTGGCGGCGGTGTCCTTAAGCTTTTGCTCCGTCTCGGTCACCCGTTCCTCAAAACGGCGCCGTGCGGCCTGGTCGGTTGTTAAGTCCGCAACCGCTTTATCAGCAGCCGCCTTGCTTACCGTTGCCTGCTCCTTGGCTTGCGCATGCTCACCCCTGAGGGTCTCCACCGCGGCGGCACCATCTGCATTAGTACGCGCATTTCAGCTCTTGATCTTCCGTAAAACACGGACATCAGACAGGCATGCTGTAAAGATGTATTTCATACCTTGCGCTTGGTCAAGCCGTGTGTTAACAAGGACTAGGTCCTCATCAGCCTGTGCCAGTTTCCGTTGGAGTTAGGAAACTTCCGCTGACTGGGCAATCGCCGCTAGCAGAGAAGCCTGCGTTCATCCAGATAAAAGTACGTTACCACCTGAAACTGATTATCGATCCTCTGCTCATTTTTTTCAAAGAACCGAACAGAGTCTCAGGGGCTACTACCTATATACAGGCATATTTCTCATTAAAAAAACAAAATTATTACATTGCGTACCTCGAAGCCTGCCAGCAGGCTGGAAAAGCCTTCGTTCAGTCCGCTTTTGGCGGACTGAATCTTCTCAGCCACAGTACCCATCAGGGTGCGGTGCTCCTCTAGGATGGATGCACTTTGCAGTACATCCACCATGGTATTCGGCACCTCCAGATTAGCGAAGGTCGCCGCATCCCCCTCTCCTGTGGGGGGGTCGCTGATTAGGCTCCGGAGCGTTATTGGTCTCCGGAATAGTATGCGGCTGGGGGTCGGATTGACCGAGCCCCCGTCGCCGGCCTTCGTGGGGGCCGTACCCCTCACCCCTTCGGCAGCCGAGGTGTCGCCCTCAGGCGCTGTTAGGTCGCCCCCCCCACCACGTCTCTTCGAGGCGCGGGGAGGGCCTATGGGACAACACGACAGGGTCATCCGCCTTAGACGGCGGGGAAGCCGGGGACGGCGACTCGCTCTCCATCATCTCCGGCGGCAGATCCCCTGAGGATGAGGATGGCTGGGGAATACTATGGGCCGGACTAAAAAGATGGAACTTATAATTATCATCACAGTTCATAAAGATTGGGCGAGTATGAAGAATCCCGGGCTACTTACGAGTCGGCTTGGGGTTTGGCCCGGCGATGATGCTTCGAGATGGCCTCAACATCGGACCCTGAGTCATTGGGGAGGGTGATTTTGTCCCTCTTGGAGGCTTTAGCCTCCAAGTCTTCCGAGGCCGCCCTCTTCTTGCCCCGGCGGGGAGGATCTTCTTCTCCCTCCTCCTCCTCGTTTTCATCGCCCTCATGAGAGGACTGGGCATCAGCTTCTCTAGACATCGCGTCCGAAGGGCCCTCCTCCTCTTTCTTCTTCTTCCTGTCCTTCTTTACTGGCGCCTGGTATGGCGCCGGGACCAGCATCCTCATTAGTAGAGGATTGGCTGGGTCTTCGGGGAGCGGAGCTGGACACTGGATCTGCTCCGCCTTCTTGATCCAGACCTGTTAGGGGATGGATTACTCAAAAAACTTCTCCTTTGGAACAACGAATCTACTAATGTTCGGAGATTTTGGAATTTACCTCAGAGGTCGGATGGTTGCAGTCGAGGCCGGTGTCGTCCGATGACTTCGGACACATTTTTTGCTTCTTAAAAAGCAGCTTCCAGATCCCCTTATGAGTTGTGCCATAGAATCGTTGCAGGGTCCGCGGCCCTTCTGGGTTGAACTCCCACATCCCGAGGGGCCGCCGCTGGCAGGGAAGTGTTCGGTGGATCAACATCACTTGTATTACATTGGCGAGGGTAATGTCCTTCGCTATCATGCTCTGGACGCGTTTCTGCAACAACAACACCTCAGGGACCGACCCCCAGTCCGGACCCTTGTCGGTCCAGGATCTGAGCCTCAGCGGGGGTTCAGATCTAAAAGCTGGAGCGGCTGCCCACTTGGAGCCGCGGGGTTATGTGATATAGAACCATTCTTGTTGCCATATCTTGACGGTGTCCACAAAGACTCCCTTTGGCCATTGACTTTGGGGAGCTTGCTCGCCATGGCACCACCAGACTCCCCGTGTTGCGCCTCGACCACCTTCGGCTTCACGTTAAAAATCTTGAGCCATAAGCCAAAATGTGGAGGGACACAGAGGAAGGCCTCACACACGATGATAAACGCCGAGATGTGGAGGAAAGAATTTGGGGCCAGATCGTGAAAATCCAGCCTGTACTAAAACATGAGTCCCGTCACGAAGGGGTGGAGGGCGAATCCGAGCCCGCGGAGGAAGTGGGGGATGAACACCACCCTTTCATCGGGCTCCGGAGTAGGGATGACTTGCGCCGAATCAGGAAGCCTGTGCTTGATTTCCGCGCTTAGATACCACGCGTCCCGCATCTCCTTGATGTTCTCCTCCGTGACGGAGGAGGCCATCCACTTGCCTTGAGAGCCAGCCATAGTCAGAGGAGTTGCTGAGGAGAGAAAAGCTTGGAGCTTGGGTGCTGGAGCTCGAGGACAGGAAGGCAGAGAGAGAATGAGGCGCATGGTGGAAGAGTTGGATTCTATCCACTTATATGGACTGCGAATGTCAAGCGTCCCCCTCCCTCAAGCCTTAAAACTCGCCTGTCCCCAAGGGGTCGTGCGAACGACAACGCTGGATTACCCAAATCTGTATTAATGAGAATCCCACAATGAGGGGACACGATCTCTGCTTTGACAAGACGTGTCAGTGCAAGTCGCGTATTGAAACGCGGAGCGAGAGGCCCAAAAAACAGTTCGAGATGATAACAGAGCTGAACATGGCGTTCCACCGGAAAGGGCCGTTAATGGATATATTCTAAGTATTATGCTTTTGTGGCTGTAATGTTAACCTATTGAACAGATCCGGATATAAATCTCTTGTTCAGAGAGCTGCTTTGAAGTGTTCGAAGGAGAACCCGCCTTGCAATGCCGAAGACAATCTGCGCGCCGGATACATCGTCATTGAAGCCAGGTTCAAGGGCTACTAAGGGAGTCCTAGATTATGGGGTCCTCAGGCGTCCGGGCTATGCGACATGGGCCAGACTCATGGCCCGTAAAGATACAAGATGGAAGGCTTTCCCCCATGTCCGGATGGGACTCTCCTTGGCGTGGAAGGCAAGCTTGGCGTGCGGATATGAAGATTCCTTTCTCTGTAAACCGACTCTGTACAACCCTAGCCCCTCCGGTGTCTATACAAACCGGAGGGTTTAGTCCGCAGAGGCAATCATAACCATACAAGGTAGACATCTAGAGTTTAGCCACTACGATCTCGAGGTAGATCAACTCTTGTAACCCCAATACTCATCAAAGTCAATCAAGCAGGAAGTAGGGTATTACCTCCATCAAGAGGGCCCGGACCTGGGTAAACATTGTGTCCCTGCCTCCTATTACCTTTGATCCTTAGACGCACAGTTCGGGACCCCCTACCCGAGATCTGCCGGTTTTGACACCGACAGTTGTGTCTAGCCTTAGAGATTACTTCCTGTCCCTCTTGGGGTGCCCTGCCCCTCCTTATATAAGTTGAAGGGGCGGGTTACATGACTAGTCCTAGTAGTATTAGGATTAATCTATTACCAGTGGAGTCCTAGTCTTGCTTCCTTTGTAAGGGAATATTCCTTATGCTTTCCTCTTAAGCCGGCCCACCATAACATGAGCCGGCCTTCTGGCCTTGGGCCTAGTCCTCCATCTGACCCGCTGTTGGGGCCATCAGTGAGTCGCCAGGCTCGTGAGTCGTCAGACCAGTGAGCCGCCAGACTCGTGAGTCACCAATCCTCCGGCGGGTTACCAATGAAACGCCAAGTCCCAGCCGGGTCATTTATCCGGCCGGGTCATACCGCGGGGTATATCCCCGACATTAGCCCCCAGTTTAATTTGGATTTATCCATGTTAAACTAATCCTGCAAAATAAACACAAGAACAAATTTGACAGGTTGTGCTCCGGGTTAAATATTCGTGTAAGCCGGCACCTGATCATCCTTAAGTCCTTGTCATTTCCTTCTTCTAGAAAATCCGGGTCAATTGGCTAGCTTCATAATCACTTTGCTGACATTGGTTTCTCATAGAAAAATATTGTGAAGAATAATTCGTTTGAGTCGGCCTTCAATGCTCTGACTTGACAAAAATATAGGTCCTGAAATACTCAACTAATATTCAGCCGGCTTGAAGATGCAGTCCTTGCCGGTTTAGCATTGCCAAAATATCTGGTTTGTAAATATTGATGGCACCGGGTCATAGTTGTTGCTAACATCAAGCTTGAAAATGTACCTCTCTTATATACATATCAGTTGTAGCCCCCAAGTCTTAAGAATGAAGCATAGTAACAGCTTAAGACTTGCTTCAATATAAATGTCGCAATGAAGAAATACGGGTTGTTCATCTCAGTCACTAGTCATAAACTAAATATTCTACCTATGTAGCCCGCAAGTGCCGGGTTGTCATGCTTGCGGCAACCTGGGACTTGTAATTGCCTTATGCATATAAAAACTTCAACCAGTGTAGCCCCCAAGGGCCAGGTCAATATGCAATAATGAGCAGGGACTTTATATATACTTCATTGAAAATAACATCATATGATGTAACCCCCACCATGGGGCTTGAACCCACGTCCACAAGGTGAAGAGCTTTGCACTCTACCAACTGAGTAGCGGACCTTTCAATATAATAGATAAAGGCTTGTGTACCTTGAATTTTTGACAGGAGCAACTGGTAGCCCCAAGGGCCGGCTCATTACAATGTGATGAGTCGGGTCTTCAATAAGGCAAGTAAAAAATGACCTTGCATTAGCCCCCAAGTGTCATGGTGCATGCTTGCAGCAACATGGGACTTCCATATTTGATATAATCATGATTTTAATAATGTAGCCCCCAAGTGCCGGGTCGTAAGCCTGCAGCAACTAGGGACTATTCCTTCCATTGTAGTATAAATCATATCCATTGATAAAGAAATAATAGCCATTGCGCTGAAGTGACTTAAAAAAACCTCAATCATAATACTGGTTATTGATAACCATAATAAAAATAAAGCCATGTTGGCTATTCAAGATTTGAATAATATAATCCGGTATGAAAACCTGAATCATTCAATATCATCATGAAAATCTAGCCAAGTTGGCTATTAAAGATTTGAATACGTTATCTGTTGACAAGTAAATCCGTAGTTTAAATACCCGGCGGCTCTTGGTCGATGGCGATTTAATACACATCCATTGTAATCCAGGATTTTTGTAACCCGGCGGCTTATAGCCTTTGTGAAAATCAATACTTATAGTCCAAAGCCAGGCCGTGTTAATAAACACCGGGTAATTTCATATATGAACCATAAGGCATCATAGCCCTCATTGGTTTTCAACAATGTATTAACATGTCATAGAAGAGGAACCTCAAAAAATGTTCAAATCAAATGACAAAGAATCAAGGCTTTCATAGGCGGCCAGGCCTAAAAATCAAGTGCGTTCAAGGGCCGCACAGCCACTGAGTTAAACCTTCATACAAACCTTATAAGGCGGACCTCACATGACCAATCATCGTTTTAACTTTGACAAGTTCAGGGTCTGTATAAGATTGACTTGTCAAAAGTACGGCGGGTCATTCCAGGATTACCTGGGCAGAGTGACAGACTTAAAAAGGCAGGATAACCCGGGTTTTTAGGTGAATACATCTGGCTTCCAAGCCTGGCTTTTAAGCCTATTACAAGGGTCATAAAACTCTTGTCCGTTGAACAAAGAGCCCCCAAGTAAAATTTCATTCCAGGCGTACAAGCCGGATCAATTGGGTAATCATAGCTATGCTCAATGAACAGGAAGCCCCCAAGTATTTAGTAATCATGGCGTACAAGCCGGATCAGTAGGGTATTCATAGCTATGCTCGGTGAGCTGGAAGCCCCCAAGTATTTAGTAATCATGGCGTACAAGCCAGATCAGTAGGGAATTCATAGCTATGCTCAGTGAGCAGGAAGCCCCCAAGTGACCATAATAAGATGAGCCCATAAGGCAGGATACCCATGTTTGAACCGCGCATCATGGCAGCAAGTTTCTTTGGCAACCTTTAATTTTTCTTTGAACTCGAACTTGCGAGAGATGAATTCTTTTTGAACCGGAATTTCAAACTGGATATTGAAAGCTTCAAAGCTTTGTGAGAGACAGATTTCCTTTGAGCCGGATTTTAAACCGGATTCCTTCATTTGAAGTCGGAAATTTTCTGACGACCTTTAAATATTCGCCAATAAGGCAGTAGCCTCCGGGGCCGGGTTATTTTCCCCCTCCAATGACCCGGAGTTCTTGAATTCACTGAAACCGGCCAATTCTGCCGAGTCATACCATTGTGAGTCATGTCATTGTAGCCCCTGAGTCGTAGGACGACTCAAGGAGTTGTCTTGAGATTCTCCATATTTCACCGTGATATAAACCGGTATGAGTCATTCAACAGCTCAGTGATATAATAGTCCCTTCTGCGATAGACAACTTATCCTGCATTGGAGAACTTGCAAGCTAGAGTAATTGCTCTTTTTAAAGAAAACAATATGTAATATAAACATATACTGGATGGATTTCACCTAATATGTCAGGCCAGAAATTATCCACCGCGGAGTTGATGATCACCACGGTGAAGCTGACATCAATCACAGCCGAGTCGGCCGCGGGAGCAGACAGATGAGCCGGCCGCGGCATTGTAAGCCAGCGCGGACAGGCGAGTTAATCACAGGTGCGGTAAGCCGCGCGGACGGGCGAGTCAACCGTGTCATGTTGATGTAAATTGGCCCGTAAAGCGGCGGTTTGCACATATATTCATCAAGCATCATGGCATGGTCAGATGCGGGCGCATGATAATGGTGGCGCGAGCTATATATCCATGACACGGCCACCGCTCTTGCAGTGAACAATTGTTCTGCAACAAAAAATATCACAAGCAAGAGCAACTGTTTCGCAGACAGATGTATACAGATGAAATAGATAAGATGGGTATCACCTGATTTATTTTTGGGAAGAAATGACTTCTCGGCAACTTTGACCGAACCATATATGCCAATTCAGCATCAACTTGAGATTTTGTAAGAGTTTCAATATCATCACTCTCCATTTTCTGGAGCTCCCTTTGCATGTCTTCTAGCAGCAGCTTTGTCCCTTGAAATACAGTGAACCGGGTACAGGTGCAATCCTGTACTTGCAGTTTTACTTCTATCTGTTTTCCACCGGCAGCCAAATCCTTCACGTGATGGATGATGGTCCTTCTGGGAAACTGCGCCAAGTGTACAAACAACTAGTACTAATTGTGCTAGTAAGCATGTTGAGTGGGTTTCCAAGCCACGGGTGCTAATGTGACCCTCCTCGTGCTGTTTCTTTTGTCCAGTACTGTTATAAATTGAATCGTTGTTCTTGCTCCCATTGTAACTGCCAGAGAGAAAGATCTATCACTGCCAAAAAATTATACTGCACTTGATTTTGCATGACATATTTGGTTGATGATAATCCAAGCACTTGTCCGTCATAGGAGCAGCCTTTTCCCTGGTTTTGTATCTTCCATGAACCAGCGCTCGTGGATAGGACATGCAGGAGCCATGTATGGAGCAGACGTTCCTCACTATTATCCCCTTCAGATTTTGGTGCTTGCTTGAATATGTTTGATTGCATCCTTGAGGGACAACACCACGACGATGAGAAGGCATCAATTGTCAATCCCTAAGTATCTCCAGTATATATGCTAGAAATGTCCAGCCAGTTCAATTCCAAAGATAGGATGTGAAAATCCTCTTTGTCTGACTCTAAACTGTGTTGTAACAACAGGAAAGTACAGCAGCCACGGCGGAGGTGACTTCGCCGGGAACGGTGGAGGTCAGCGAGGTAAGCACCGTGGAGGCTGACCCGCCGCGGTAACTCGCGCAGAAACGAGGGTGACCCTCCGCGGTGACTCACGCAGAGACGGGGGTTAGATCTCTGCAGCAACTTAAGGTCAAAGCAGCGGAATCAGGTGGCTCAAGGGAGGCAGGCGCGGTGTGAGGCAGCAGGACTCGGCGGAGATGAAGCCACAGTGGCCTAGACGGCGTGGCGTCTCACGACAGAGGCGAGGGCGCAGGCGAGCTGCGGTAGAGGGTGCGCCGGTGGAGGCGGCTTATTGCCGAGGTGAGCGAAGGCGGCGGAGTCCCGCAACTCAGCACGGGGCGTTTCTGCGCGAGATGGGCGACTTGAAACCCTGGCGGAGGCGACTCGGACTTGCCGCGACTTGAAGCTCTGGCTGAAACGAAGCCGGCGGAGTTGGAGCGAGGCAAGCCAGGCGGGAACTCGGAGTGGAGACCGAGGCGGAGATGGGTCCTGGTGGAGGTGGAGTGAGGCGGCCGGCGGCTGCGGCGCGGCCGAGCGGGGGTGGCTCGGAGGCGCGAGGCCGCGACAGAGGTAGAGACCGCTGCGGCGGCTGAGTCACCACAGATGCGGAGCGCCTTCAGGGCGGCTCATTGACATAGACGGAGGCGGTTTTCCTCCCTTTTTTTCTATTTTTTAGCAGATTCCTTTATGGATTCGCCCCGAGGTTTGAAGTAAGCTGGTGTGGTTTTGATGGATGTGAGCACATATCTGCCTTCGGTTCAACATGGAGGCAACTCGCGATTAACAATAGGAGCCCGACGGTTGACTGCAGCCTGGGCGACTTGTGTGTGCCTATAAAAATATCCCTTGTACGTAGTAATACCACATATGAAACACCCGTGCCGCTCTCCTTGTGTCGGACTCGGCGATGTGTAGACGATGGAAATCCTACCCATGGTCTCGGCGACTTTGCGGCATCGGCAAAACAGACCGTAACCCTAATTTCTGCTCATTGACTTAAATCTCATGGATTGTTAAATCTGAACCAATGAACTCGAAGTTGATGCCGATCCTTCTGAGATGAGTGTTTCTTAACCGGAAAATTGTGAACTTCTCGATCCCTGGGAGAGATCCCTCCGAAAACTCAACACCACCGTGCGCAGCCCCACGGTGGGCGCCAACTGTCGTGGATTTGTCACGGCAGTTGTACTGGTGTGAGGACTTAGTCATGAGGCCAACACATCTATGTGGTAGCTTCAGAGGGGTTGATCGGGATGAGAGACGCGAGGCGGATCAACACACAAGACAAGGATTTAGACAGCTTCGGGCCCCGGGAAACATCGTCCAGTAATAGCCCTACATGCTGTTTGTGGCTAGGTCTCATTATGCTCATGAGGGAGCCGCCGCATAAACCGGCTCTCCTCTAGTTGTGTCTAGCCTTAGAGATTACTTCCTGTCCCTCTTGGGGTGCCCTGCCCCTCCTTATATAAGTTGAAGGGGCGGGTTACATGACTAGTCCTAGTAGGATTAGGATTACTCTATTACCAATGGAGTCCTAGTCTTGCTTCCTTTGTAAGGGAATATTCCTTACGCTTTCCTCTTAAGTCGGCCCACCATAACATGAGCGGGCCTTCTGGCCTTGGGCCTAGTCCTCCATCTGACCCACCGTCGGGGCCATCAGTGAGTCGCTAGGCTTGTGAGTCGTCAGACCAGTGAGCCGCCAGACTCGTGAGTCGCCAATCCTCCAGTGGGTTACCAATGAAACGCCAAGTCCCAGCCGGGTCATATATCCAGCTGGGTCATACCGTGTGGTATATCCCCGACAGTAACCCATGGACACAGCAGCAATTAATCATCTAATAATTTGTAAGAATGCACAAAACTCGTTCCGGCCCATAATATAAGATGTTAATTCATCTAATATGTGAGTATATTGGATGTTATAAGATACTCCCTCCGTTCCTAAATATTTGTATTTTTAGAGATTTCAAATGGACTACCACATACGGATGTATATAGACATATTATAAAAGAGTGTTGTACTACATCATTGTGCAATTGTTGTTTAGCTTCTAATATTAACTAGGTGCTTTTAGGTACATATGTCATTGGTAAAGATCTGCGCTTCGACCCTTTGTGCGTATGGGGCAATGAGATATCGATGAACCGGCATCAAGTGAGGAAGCTGATAAAGATTGTTAGTAAAATGGGTCCAAAGATGGCAACTAAACTATTTGTTACACTTTATCCAAGACAACAGCGAACTGCAGGATGGTAAGTAAGAACTCTGCAGCCTTCTTTTTACTGCCCATAATGAGTTGTGTTAGATGACAATGTCTGAAGCTTTTTCCTTTGCAGTGGTTGCCAAAGCAGTTTACTTAAGATTACCTCTCAAACTACATGATTTGTGGGCATGCAAAGGTTAAAGTATATCTACCAGAACACGATGATTATCTAGATGTTTTCATGAAGACCATGAAGGATGGGCGGTCGGCCATCACAAGGGGTTGGACTAGAGTCGTGCGTGCCTTCTGCATGGAGGAGGACACAATATGGGCATTCCGCTTCACCTTGTTCAGCAACCAGAATATATTTCGCCTCTTTCTTTACCGTCTTTAATAGTACTAGTATACAACTGTGGTTCATCATTCTTTACTTGGCTCTTATGTAATTCTTGAACATATGTACCTATGAATCGAATAATGCATTGGTTGTTTGAACCTGATGGATATGAATAAAGCTGTAACATATATTCAAATTCAAATCCGGTACAATTTGACAAAGGAGCAATTAAATTATGGTGAAATTACGCTCACCAGGTTGTTACGACACACACGGTTGGTAAAACACAAACGTTTGCGATATGCACCATAATCCGAGACAGTTCATAGAGAGGAAACGTGCGCAAGCATGCACACAGTTGCCATTTGCAAAGCGTGTGCGATGTCAAACAATATCACAAATGGTGCGGGCAAACTAAAAGTTTGTGTTAGTTGCCTTATCGTACACGATTCGCAACCATGAACTGTTTCTGATGAAGTATGCATCGTAAACGTTGCACCACAGAATAGCGTGTGCGATAGTTCTCATGTACGACGATGTTACGATGGTCCAACGTTTCATAATCCTGTCCGACACTCATACGACGATTAGCTAATCTTCTTAACAGTGAACCATTTGTGATGGGCCGCGCGTAACAGTGAACTGTTTGTGATGGGCCGCACATCGTAAACGTAGCACCACAGAATACTGACTGCGATGGCAATGCGAGCAGAAACGAGTAGGAGTACTGTAGGGGCCCTATCCCCAACGGTTTCTGGGTAGTGTGGGAAGGACCCCCCTATCACCCACACTCACTTGGCGACGGTTCCAAATGCCATCGCAGAAAGGGGTTAAAAACCGTTTGTTTAGGACCGACGCGTACCAGTGGCAGACTGAAAAACATGAGTGCATGCTTGTTTAGTTGCATCATCTTTCGGATCCAACTTGAACCTCATCTGTTGAAAAAAGAATGTGAGTCTTATTAGGAGGAAGCTAGAAAGTATGGGATAGAGCAAGACAATATTACAAATTGCGATGAATAACATTACTTACGGATAAATGGTCAAGGAAGGTGTTAAACTGGGTATGGTCTTTCTCATTCCTGTACTGGATCCACATTGGGAGGATACGTGCATGACACCTGACGGCAACAGCTGCCTCTGATACTAACTTGGCTGACTCTGTAGCGTCACGTGGCCTTTTTAAACCTGCCTCAAAATGGATCTCCATTCTTCCTCCTTTAGATTTTGTTAATCTGCCAAGCATTATCCCCGATGTTTGTTTCCGCTTGCGCCGTGGTGCTAGTTCAACAACGAACATGGAAAGTATTAGTGCACATCAAACTGTGAGAGTACATATAAAGGAGCATGCAACTGCAACTTGACTTGGTCAGGTACCGTCTTGGTGTTGATGCTCATGAGGTTCATCTATTCTTACCAAGTCCTGTTGTGTCAGCAATGCTTCGGAAGTAGTGTTAGGTGTGAAACCAGCTTGGGAACTGGCCAGTTCCGGAGCAAACGAACGAGTGACTCATTGAGATGCTGGTACAGTTGAAGCGGATGTTGCAGCTGGTGGAGCAGGTGATACTGTGTTTGTAGAGTTAGCCGGTGGACTTGTACCTTCTACTGCACTATAAGTACCAGCAGAATCTCGAGGGCAGATCCTTTTCCGTTTCACCTGACGAGTAACACCATTCCCTACTAAATTCTTTTCCTTGCTCTTTTTTGACTATGCCATGTCAAGCCGTACCCACAACACAAAAGAATAAAATCGCTCTTCAGAACTCATTGATGCATGATACAAATAAGCAATACTTTGATATAAGTGAACCGTATGAGGATGGAATATGTAAGAAAAAAAAGACGGCGTGACATATTCACAGCTACGATGTGTAAACTAAGCAGAAGGATTTTCAAGAAAATAGAAGTAATGCAAGGTAGGCACCATATGAAAGATGCAACCAATATCACTCTGCCAAGTTAAAAGTGTCTTGTCATAAGTGGCATTTCAAAAAATTAGAAGCAATACAACATAGAAATCAATGCAAGATGCAACCACTATCAAACTCCCATGTTAAAAGCGTCCAATCATGAGTGACTGATGCGGGATACACAACATCAGTACTTTGATGTAAGAACATGGTATGATAGATAGATGCAGTGTATTCTAGACACAGAAAGGCGTGTCATATGCACATGTATAATGTATAAACTCAGCAGGTGCAATTTAATCAAAATAGAAGAAATACAGGCTAGACAACATATGAAACATGAAACCAATTATCACACTGTCAACTTATAGCAAGCACCTGCGATGGTGGAGTATGGGAGATGAACTCATTATGTAGACTTGGGATTTCAACTGCATTAGGAGTAGCAGTGGCAAATCTAGAGAGTCTCTGTTTGCGTCAGTCCGGAGGACCACCAACATCCCCTAACTTACTGTTTTCCTGCCTCTTTTCTCATATTGCCTTATGAAGTCAAAACCACAAGAAGATGAATAAAATTAGCTCTGCATAACTGGTTGATGCATGATACAGACGAACACTACTTTGATCTAAGGCAAGCGCATGATAGGAGGATGGAATATATACAAAAAAAGACAACATTGCATATTCACACGTACGATAGGAGGATGGAATATGTATGAAAAACAGTAAGCAGAAGGCATTTCAACAAATTAGAAGAAATGAAAGCTAGGCACCATATGAACATGCAACCAATATCACTATCAGGTAAAAAGTGTCTCGTCGTAAGTGCCATTTCAAGAAATTTTAAGCAGTACAAGCTAAAAGACAATGAAAGATGCAAGCTACATCACACTCCCAAGTTAAATGTGTCTTATGGTGAAGTGATTGTTGCAGGTATAAGTTGTAAACTACGCAGATGCAATTCAATAGAGTTAGAAGCAATACAAGCTAGACATCATATGCAACATGCAACCACATATAATAGTGCCAAGTTAGAGCAAACACCTGTGATGGTTAAGTTGGGGAGATGTGCTCATCATCTACATAGCTACGTTGACTGTCTAGCCTTGCGTTGTCTTGCAAATCTTGTTGGGAGGATGGCGGCATAGAATCTGTAGAGACCCTCCGTTTCAGTTGCTTGGAAGGACCACCATCATCCAATGCCTTACCAATTCCTTCCGCTCTATTGATTTTGCATTGTGAGGTCAAACCGACAAGAAAAAGGAACAAAATTCGCTCTTCAGAACTCATTCATGCATGATACTGACAAACACTACTCTGATGAAAGGCAAAGTCATGATAAGAGGATGGAATATGTAGAAACAACTAGATGGCTTGACATATTGTGGCACCCTGGCTCAGAGCAACCGGTTTACCATGCATTGCCAGCCCAGAGACCATGTCTTCTGGCAACACACAACATCTTGGTACAGAAAACAACCGCTTTATTGATGCTCGCGGACCATAGTTTATATTACAATAGGTGGCGAGGCCAAGCGGCACACACGGTGCGGCTGAACAATATGTACATTATTTAGTGAACATAAAGGGGATGCGATCATAACCACTACGCGGCAGCGGAACAACGTCGTAGCGGAACTCCATAGCACAGGGACACCGACGTGGACACGATCTAGACTCGGACAACACTCCTTTCCAAAGAGGCTTTCCTGAAATCTAGCATGACACGCTAGGTCAGTACATTGAATTTACTTGCAAGCTCACAACAAGCATAAACATAATGACAAACAATATCATGATAATTAACCAATTATTAATAATGCAACAATATATCCAACATGATGTGATCATGCTCTTGTGAGAAAAATCCCTCGTACTGGCTTACCAATGGTGATCGCTCTCGGATCACGAACGTACCAACCTCGTGGTCTTAATTCGGGTTACCTCGTGATCTTTCCGGCGATCATAGCCACGACCAACACTTGGTCTCAACCATCAAGATGGCCTTCCCACCATCGTCAACAGTGCAAATTTCATGACTTAGTGTGCAAAATTTATTAAACGTTGACCCATGGTGTGACCTACTTTCGAGCGTGTCCGTAACCGTGGACTCGGCTATCGATAGATTTATTATACTCTACAGAGGTAGCGCACTGTACCCATAGCATTCCGATTCGGGTGGACCAACGGCATTCCGACGAAACCCCTCCATTGCCATGACATTCTCTCGGCCACTCCGACTCACTCCCCATTTGGCTAGTCCTGGGTGGCCTCGTGTCTACCAAAGACACCAACGACCACCGTCGTGGCCAAAACATAAACTGTCCCACACGGGGACACGGTACCATAATCTCAACAACGGGCACACAAGGTTATGTCTGCTTACCGGGCCAGGGTACCGCACGCCCATAACCTTCCCTCGTTGCACCGACTAGAGGCATGACAACGGACCGAATAAAGGCCTTCCCATAAAGGCAAATGTGGTTGCACTGGGAAAAACTCGATTCAGTGGCACCATGACCCAGTCAACGATATATTCAAGTTGAGTTATTAGCAGGTTCAACTTAAATTGAAAATAACCGGTGTCATAGTATGCCATGCAAATGCAACACGGACATAAGCATTATATACCATCGGAAATAACTGGGTCAACTATATCCACACTAAGCATAAACATCAACAGCTCATGACACTTCCCTGGTTATGATTAATCATCACTTTAAACCGAATCTTTTCTTAGCAAATTATTTCATTTTTCTCCTTCAATAAAAATAACTGAAAATAATTACTCATATCCATAATCATATTACTTTTTCATAACAAATATTACTTCTAATTACTTAACTAACTTAGTAGCTTTAAACTTTCTGCAAACTAAGCATGTCAACTCTAACAAGCAACTAGCAGAATAAAAATAATACCATAGTGATTTAAATGCATGGATTAAATCATTCATTCAAGTTGAAAAATCACAAATATTGTAATGGCACCATGAAAATGTTGTTGTGGCTTGCCTTAGTGTAGATGAGGTTCCCAAGCCTCCTAGTGATCCTCAAGACAAGCTTCACCTTCTGAAAATATTTATAAACACAAAAAGAAAACACCAAGAACCCTTATGAAATTCACCAGAAAATCTAGACAGCAGATAAAAATCTCATTTTTGGTGAGCTGCTAGATTTCTTCACAAAGAACACAATGCAAAAAGAATCAATTCATTTGGACTTATGGTTAAAGAGTTTTGGCTGTTTGAAGCTCTCTGGAAAAATGAAATTTAAATTTAAATAAAAACAGACTGGAGGGGGGGTGACGTCGAAGGCGTAAAGCCTCGCGGGCGCCACCACTCGTACCGCTTCACGCGCGTACTGAGTGGCTGACTAGCGGGCCCCGCTAGTTAGGTGAGAGGGAGGGGGAGAGGGAAACAGAGGACGGCGCGGCTTCGCCGGAGCTCACGCCGGCGAGGAGGGCTTCTTGGCCAGAACGAGAGTGAGGGATCGAAAGAGGAGACGGAGGCGCACCTGCCCGTACCCGTAGAGTAGCTAGGGGTGGTTGGACGGCGTCGGAAACAGCCTCTTTAGCGGAGGCAGAGAGCAGAGGTCGCCGGAGATGAAGACGACGGCGACCAGAGGCGACTCCGGTGGCTCCAACCGGGCGTAACAGCACCACCGAGGCACGGCGGAGGCCCTGGAAGGGAGGCCCGAGCCTGGGAGGGGCTGGAGCTGCGGAGTCGACCCGAGGGGATCGCCGGCGAGTTCGAACTCAGGGACGGCGGCCCGCGGCCTGCCCGGCCGGGCTACGGCTTTCTACGAGATCGTGGAGTGTGTGGGAGGAGAGGATGGTGCTCGAGGTGGCTGGGGAGGGCTCTATTTATAGCCGAGCGTCGAGGAGGGTCGGGCTCCGCCGGTGGACACCTGGACATGGCGCCCGGTGACGAACGGCGTCAGTGAGAGGGGGAGAAGGCGAAGCAGCTCACGCGGGAACTGTTGGCGAGCGGGGACGAGCACGGGGGCACGAGGGTGACGACGAGCACAGTGTGCAACGCACTGTTACGTTAGCCGGACCATGCATGTGCTCGCTGTGGCGAGCTCCGGCGTCGGCGAGCACTAGGGGGGAGTTAAGAGGGTTTGGACGAAGATTGTGGTGAAGTTTGGCAAGCTTAGGCAGTCGGGGAAGCGAGCACGCGCGCAACAGAGCGCTCGACGACACTCAGAGTGCGGCGACATGCAGGTTGGCATCGTGCACACGCGTGGTCACTGCCTGAACTCTGACCCCTGGCCGACCTAAGCCCAAACTTCATGTTTGGCATGTTGTTCGTGGTAGTTTTAGAGTTTACCACACTTGGGTTTGATCGCAGGCGCAGTAGAATAGATTTCAACTGCTTGGTAAGTTTCTGGACAGTAACTTTGAGAGCTTACTATGGTCAAACTACTGGGAGTTGGGAGCTGGGCTTTGGAGGTTAGCAATCATATACTAAGGTGATGATGCACAAGAAAAATCAGCCACAATGGATCAAGTAAAATGGTAGTTGCTGTAGAAACCACCATTTCTGTCCAGAACAGAAAATATTTTCTGTAGCAAAAATATTCCAAAAAGTGATGAAATATTTTTGCTTAGGAAGGTGCCCTAAGGTTCAAAGAATATTTGTGAATTTTCTCAGATTTTTGTGGGCAATAAAAATTGGGGTTGCTTTGGAGCACATTGAGCTAGCTAGGGTTTAAGAGAGGGAAATGAATATTTTTCATTTAAGAAATATATTCAAAATATTATTTTGAGTTGAAGCAGAGTGGAAATGATAGTTAGAGAGGGAAATGAGGCACTTGGGTGAAATCCAAGGGGTACCCAAGTGTTTAAGCCATATGAAAAGATTCAAAACTCCAAATTTCAAACTCAAACCAACTGAAAATCATGCAAAGAGTAGAGGGCAAAAACCAGGTTGTTACACATATTCACACCTATGATGTGGTAACTAAGCAGAAGGCACTTCAACAAATTAGAAGCACTGCAAGCTAGACACCATATGGAAGGTGCAATCAATATCACTTTGCCAAGTTAAAACTGTCTCGTCATAGGTGGCGTTCATCAAACTAGAAGCACTACATGCTAGAAATCATATTCAAGACGCAAACCAATATCACACTGCGAACTTAAAGGTGTCCCGTCATAGGTGACTGATGCAGGATACACAAGAAGAGTAGTTTCATGTAAGAACATGGTGTGATAGACAGATATAGTATGTACCAGAAAGAGGAAGGCGTGTCATATTCACACGTATCATGTGTAAGCTAAGCAGATGCAGTTTACACTAATTAGAAGCAATACAAGCTAGACACCATAAGCAACATGCAACCAGATATCACACTGCCAAGTTAGAGAAGCACCTTGGATGGTGGAGTAGGGGAGCACAGACTTGGAACTTGTAATGCACTAGCAGTACGAGGAGAATCTGTACAGATGCTCCATTTACGTTGCTGCAGAGGACCACCATCATCGCCTTCCTTACTCTTTTCCTTCCTCTTTTGGATTTTGCCTTGTCAAGTCAAACCCACAAGAAAAAGGAATAAAACTTGCTCTTCAGAAATCATTGATGCATGATACTGAAGAACACTACTTTCATGTAAGGCAGCCGCATGATAGGAGGATGGAATATGTATGAAAAACAGGACGGCATGACATATTGACATGTATGGTGTATAAAGTGTAAACTAAGCACAAGGTTTTTGAACTAGTTAGAAGCAATGCAAGCTAGACACCATATGAAAGATGAAACCAATATCACTCTGCCAAATTAAATGGGTGGCCTCATAAATGTATTTGACCAAATTAGGAGCAATACATGGCAACAGGCTAGAAATAATATGCAATATGCAACGAATAAAGGTGACTCATCGTAAGTGATTGATGCAGGATACAGAAGAGAGGTAGTTTCATGTAAGAACATAGTTAATAGATAGATGTAGTATGTACCAAAAATAGGAAGGCATGTCATATTCACAGGTATAATGTGTAAACTAAGTAGATGCAATTTACCCTAATTAGAAGCATTACAAGCTAGACACCGTATGCAACATGCAACCACATATCACACTGCGAAGTTAGAGCAAGCACCTGCGATGGTGGTGTAGGGGAAATGTGGTCTTTAAGTACAGAGCTATGTTCAATATCTTCATTTACTCTTGCCGTTTCTTGAAAATCATGTGGGGAGGATGAAACTGGACTCTTTATAAGAGTAGCGCATCTCATACTAACCCACGGGCGTGACAGTCTCATCATAAGCGATAGAAGCAGGATACACAAGAAGAGTAGTTTGATGTAAGAACATGGTGTGATAGGCAGATGTAGTATGTACCAAAAATAGGAAGGCGTGTCATATTCACATGTATAATGTGTAAGCTAAGGAGATGCAATTTAACAAATTAGGAGCAATACAAGCTAGGCACCATGTGCAACATGCAACCAGATATCACACTTCCATGTTAGAGCAAGCACCTGGGGTTGTGGAGTAGGGGAGATGAGATTTGGAAATTGCACTGCAGTAGGAGTAGCAGGAGAATCTGTAGAGATCATCTGTTTCGGTTGCTCCAGAGGACCACCATCATTCCGTGCCTCCGTCCTTTTAGATTTTGCCTTGTCAAGTAAACACATAAGAAAAAGGAATGAAATTCGCACTTCCAAATTCGTTGATGCATGATATTGACGAACAGAACTTTTATGTATGGGAACCTCATTGTAGGAGGATAGAATATGTACGAAAAACGCTGAGCAGAAGGCATTTCAACAAATTGGAAGCAATGCAATCTAGATACCATATGAAAAATCCTACCAAAATCACTCTACCAAGTAAGATGTGTCTCATTATAAGTGGGACTTTTACAAATTAGAGGCAATAATACATGTTTGAAATGATATGCAAGATGCAACCAATATTACACTGTCAACTTGAAGGTGTCTCGTCAGAAGTGATTGATGAGGGATACACAAGAAAAGTAGTTTGATGTAAGAACATGGTTAAAAGAAAGATGTAGTATGTACCAAAAACAGGAAGGCATTGCATATTCATAGGTATAATGTGTTAACTAACAGATGCAATTTACCCTAATTAGAAGCATTACAAGGTAGACACCATACGCAACATGCAACCACATATCACACTGCCAAGTAAGAGCAAGCACCTCCGATGGTGGTGTAGGGGAATTGCGGTCATCAGCTAGAGAGCTATGTTGACTATCTTTATTTAGCCTTGCTGTTTCTTGAGAATCATGTGGGGAGGATGACACTGCACTTTTTAACGAGTAGTGCGTCTCACAGTAACCCACTGGGGTGACTGTCTCATTATAAGTGATTGATGAGGGATACAAAAGAGCATTAGTTTGATGTTCAAACATGGTTAATAGACATATGTAGTATGTATCAAAAATAGGAAGGCATGTCATTATCAAAGGTATAATGTGTAAAGTAAGCAGATGCAATTTAACCAAATTGGAAGCAATACAAGTTAGACACCATATGCAACATGCAACCACATTGGACAGCGCGAAGTTAAAGCAAGCACCTGGGATGGTTGTGTGTGGCAATTGAGATCATCAACTGCAGAGCTACGTTTACTGTCTCCATCTGCTGACACTACACCCTTTAGAGCGCTGAAATGCTTAGTGCTTATCTTCGAATTACACTAGAGCGACTTCTGTCTTTTCAACACTGCATCAGAGTCCGAAATACCCATGCATAAAAAAACAATAGTGTGAGTATGGGTGAAGTGTGTGCACAAGTAGTACAGTGTAAAAGTAGTAGATGGCATGTCAGTGAGAAATAAATGACGGGAGACATATGATAGCTCTACAACATGCATGGCACACGAAATTACAAGATTCTAGGATTTTGAAATATGAGCACAGGGATGGCTAGGAAATGCAGATGCTCCTCCAGCACACCACAAGGTGTGGTCCTATGAAAACAATAGTGGACTGAAAACAAATAGGTCAGTCCATTTTTTCTGCATCGTCTGATGTACAAAGAACGGGCAGATCACCTTCATCTACCTCCAGCCAGTCAGTGTTGACGATCTTCCTCGAAACGCCAGCGACCACCGGCCCAGTCCCCTGCCTCTGCCCTCCCCTCGACCTCACTATACCGCCATGCTTGGCACCACCCCGGCCATCCCTTCAAGCCCTGCTGACCTCCAGATCGGGCGCAAGCAGCTCCTGCGCCCCACACCCCTAAGATAGACACCGATGCGCCGCTTCCCCGGCGAACAGGCGGACTAGGTGCTCTGCGCGCCTAAGCGGGTGCTGCTTCTTTTAGTTGCAATTCAACTGACCCTGAATTGAAATCAAGGCGGGCTACTGACCTCTAGCCAAGGTGAAATAGTAAATGGGAGGAAAACATGTGCATTTAGTATCATGAAGAAGATGCAGTAAGAAGCGCTCAACTAGTTTCTTTCGCGGGACGAATACGCTGTGAGCAGAGACGTAACATTTGCACGAATAAGGGAAGAGGAGTACGTCTTTCTGCTGGCAGTGATGTGTGAGGGAGTCCTAGATTAGGGGGTCCTCGGGCGTCCGGACTATGTAACATGGGCCGGACTAATGGGCTATGAAGCTACAAGACAGAAGACTTCTTCCCGTGTCCGGATGGGACTCTCCTTTGCGTGGATGGCAAGCTTGGCATTCGGATATGTAGATTCCTTCCTTTGTAAACCGACTCTGTACATCCGTAGGCCCCTCCGGTGTCTATATAAACCTGAGGGTTTAGTCCGTAGAGACAATCACAATCATACACGCTAGACATCTAGGGTTTAGCCATTACGATCTCGTGGTAGATCAACTCTTGTAATCCTCATATTCATCAAGATCAATCAAGCAGGAAGTAGGGTATTACCTCCATCAAGAGGGCCCAAACCTGGGTAAACATCGTGTCCCCCGTCTCCTGTTACCATCGACCCTAGACGCGCAGTTTGGGGCCCCCTACCCGAGATCCGCCGGTTTTGACACCGACATTGGTGCTTTCATTTAGAGTTCCACTGTGACGTGGAAGACAGGATTGATGGCTCGCCTTGTTATCAAGGACAATATCACCTCTGTAGGAGCCCTTGCCTCAGGCCAAACCCTCCGGCTGGGTGGCTTCACCATGACCGCCCGCTCGGCTGTCAAGCCGATGATGACTTCTCAGGTCATCAAAAATCGTCTCCGTGTTGACTCTGAATACTCCAAACATATGGATCCGACGGAGTTATCGTCTTTAAACGAACTCCTGGATTGCATCGCCGCCATGGGGGTCGCTACAGACTATGATCAGATTGGGCTTAAACCCGACCAGAGAGAAATTAAATCTCCGCCGATCACCCATCAGATAGCGGTCGTGGAGGAGCAAAGCAACAATTCTTCCCCTATATTGAAGACAAGTTGTGTTTGGATTTCTGAGCTCGAGGAGCCGGATACTTGTCCACGGGACGACACTCCCGGTCCTTCGAACCTAGAGTCGGGTGTCGGGCCTGGAAATTCACTTAACACCCCGGAGCCCGAACTATTAAGCTCGGGAGTTCTTCAAACTCCGGATTCCAAAATGGGTCAGGGTTCGAATTTAAAGCTACCCACCCACCACAAGAAATATTCGCCAAGCAATTCCGGACCTCCGGATATATGCGACCTCATGTACGTACGATAGCAGTCTTTGGAAACAGTCCATCACTTTTGGGCCAGATTCCTCCTTGTCAAAAACAAGATTACAGATTGTCGCGACGAGGACGCGATCTCAGTATTCTGCAATAATTGCACGGATGAAGGAATCATCAACGCCATCAACCGCCGTCGCGTATTACAGTTCGCTGACTTGGCAACCATAGTACAGAACTACTGCGCAATGGAAAGCGCTTGGAAAACTCAGACAGCTCGCTGGGAACCCCCTGTTTCCACTCAACCCCTCGGGCGGGCGAAGAGGGTGCACCCTCGAGCGGCACCCAACCCCATATTGAAGAAAACTAAGCCCATTATGGGACGTGGAACCGTTCTGGAGGGATGGCTCGATAAGCCATGCAAAATACACACTACGCTGGACACCCAATCAACCCACAGCCTTAGGGCATGTTGGATACTCCGGCAAATGGCCAAGAGCGGCGAGGATATCCTCACCAAAGGCACCCCCGAGCAACACCCCCTGGAGGACGGCGGCCTCAGAGTACTGACGGTCTTTGAGACTTTCGCTTCGAACAATTGGCGCAAGAGGGCACTCCGCGACGTCGCCGAAGTCTGCCAAGTCGCAACAATAAACCCCTGGAACGACACGGCCATAAATTTCAATGCCAGTGATGGACCGAGATTCCGGTCAGTCTGGGCACCAGCCGCCTTGGTCCTCAATCCAATTGTGGATGGCTTTCGGCTCACTAAAGTGCTCATGGACGGCGGCAGCGGGCTAAACCTCATCCATGAGGACACACTCAATAAAATGGTAATAGACAGGAGCCGCATAGAGCAGAGTAATACGACCTTCCGAGGAATCATTCCCAGCCAGGAGATGCGGTGCACGGGGGAAATCACACTTGACGTGGTATTCGGCACGCCGGAGAACTACTGGTCTGAAGAAATAACCTTCCAAGTGGCCCCTTTCAACAGTGGATATCATGCCCTGTTGGGGCGAGATGCGTTCACACGCTTTCAAGCCATACCTCACTATGGGTATATGAAGCTCAAGATGCCCGGGCCCAACGGTATTATCACTCTCGCCAGTTATCCGGACATAGCCCCCCGCGCCGAAAACAAAACCGCATCCCTCGCCCTCGAGGCACTGTCTGAGGCCCTCGCGGCCGAAGATTTAACCGCACTATGCCCCACTGTTGACAGGGACGATGTAATCCTTGATAAGCGGCCCAAATCCACCTTTTTCAAACCAGCAGACGAAATAGTCAAATTTCAGGTCCATCCATCGGACCCCAAGAAGACAGCCTCCATCGGGGCATAGCTGGACCCAACGGCTGCCGCTGCACTATGAGCGTTCCTACGCGAAAACTGGGACATATTCGCCTGGCACCCTTCTGATATGCTAGGAATCCCACGCAGGTTGGCCAAACACGGCCTCAATATATTGAAGGGATATAAGCCGGTCAAGCAAACACTGTGGCGCTTTTCCGAACCCAAACGACAAGCTATGGGGGAGGAGCTAGCCAAGTTAATCGAGGCTGAATTCATCAGAGAAATAAAACACCCGGACTGGCTAGCAAACCTGGTGATGGTGCCAAAGAAGGATAAATCCTAACGCCTGTGTGTCGATTTCAAAGACCTCAACAAGGCCTGCCCTAAGGATCCCTTCCCCCTCCCCCGCATCGATCAGATTATCGATGCTACCGCAGGACACGACTCACTGTGTTTCCTTGACGCATACTCCAGATACCATCAAATAAAAATGATGGAGTCCGATCAAGCCACAACGCCATTCATTACCCCATACGGGCCTTTCTGCTTCAACACTATGCCCTTCAGGCTCAAAAATGCCAGTGCCACCTACCAACGCATGATTCAAACATGCCTGGAGAAACAAATTGGCAAGGCAGTTGAACCATATGTGGATGACGTACTCACCAAGACTAGGCACGTCGAGTCACTAATAGACGACCTGCGTCTTACATTCGACAACCTCCGTATATACGACATAAAGCTCAATCCGGAAAAGTGTGTTTTCGGCGTTCCGCCAGAAAACTGCTTGGTTTCATCATTTCCAATAGAGGAATTGAGGCAAACCCAGCCAAAATCTGAGCTTTGTCACAATTGGCTATACCAACAGACCTTAAACGGGTCCAAAAACTAGCCGGATGCATGGCAGCTTTAAGCCGCTTTATCTCCAGATTAGGAGAAAAAGCATTGCCACTTTATCGCCTTCTTCAACGCACCGACCACTTCGAGTGGACAGATGCGGCAACAGCTGGACTGGAAGAAATATAGGCTCTTTTAGCGAGCAACCCAATCCTGGCCGCGCCGAACATCGGCGAACCAATGTTATTATACATCTTTGCAACACACCAGGTGGTGACCGCGGTGCTCGTCGTTGAGCGAGAGGCGGACGGACACAAATTCCCACTCCAGAAACCGGTTTACTATGTAGCCACTGTCCTCACACCATGCAAGTCCCGGTACCCTCATTACCAAAAGATAGCATATGCGGTCTTCATGGCATCCCGGAAGCTACGGCACTACTTCCAAGAGTGCTCTATCATGGTGGCTTCCGAAGTACCCCTCAATGGCATAATAAACAACTGCGACGCTACGGGCCGGATTGCTAAGAGTGCCATTGAGCTCCTGCCATTCGACATAACATACAAACCACGCCAAGCCATTAAATCCCAAGTATTAGCCGACTTCGTCGCCGAATGGACAGAGGCCGAACTCCCTAAAGAGTACGACACATATTCCAACTGGGTCATGTACATCGATGGCTCCAAAATGCTGGCCAGTTTAGGAGCGGGCGTCGTCTTAACATCCCCCACTGGACACACAGTCCAGTACGTACTCCAAATATTATACACAGACTCCAACAATGCAGCCGAATACGAGGCCTTATTGCACTGAATTCGGATGGCTACATCCATGGGCATTCAACGCCTAAGGTGCGCAGGGATTCAAATATCGCAATATCCCAAATAAATGGAGACTTTTACGCCAAAGATCCAAAGATGGCGGCCTATCGTAACGCCGTACTCAAAATATCAGCTAAGTTCGAGGGACTCGAGTTTCATCATGTGGCTCGGGAAAGTAATCAAGCGGCGGATGTTCTTGCTCGCATGGGCGCCAAGCGTGACCCCGTCCCACCTAACATCTTTCTGGAAAGGCTCTTCAAGCCATCCGTGGCGTGGCAGGGTGAGAGCAGCAACACCAGTCCGGACCCGATTACACCCCTAGAATCCGAACACAATAATGATATCATCGGGGGCTCAGCAACCGAGATAACATCATCGGCCCATCTAATAATGGCAGTAATTGCCCCATGGACCGAACCCTTCTTGGCCTACCTTAATAGGCGAGAGCTCACTGAGGACCAGAATGAGGCTTGCTGCATCATTCGGCGCTCGAAAGCCTACAAGGTCCATGACGGAGAGCTCTACAATAAAAGTGCTACCGGAGTCCTTCAAAGGTGTATCTTCGAAGAAGAGGGACGGTAGCTCCTGGCCGAAATCCATGCTGGTCTCGGCGGTCACCACGCCGTAGCTCGGGCCCTTGTAAGTAAGGCCTTCCGTACATGTTTGTTTTGGCCGACGGCCCGAGCAGATGCACAGGACCTGGGGTAACATTGTGTTGGATGCTAGGTCTTCGCCAACCAAAGCCATATGCCGCCTACTGCTCTACAAACAATCCCCATTACTTGGCCTTTCGCGGTCTGGGGGATTGATATGGTCGGACCCCTTAAAGGAGGAAGCCATAAGAAAAAATATCTGCTAGTCATGGTAGATAAATTCACCACGTGGATAGAGGCCAAACCAGTGAAAACGGCCGAAGCGGACCGGTGATCGACTTTATATCCGATGTCGGGCACCGTTATGGTGTCACACACAGCATCATCACCAATAACGTCTCCAATTTCACAGCCGACGAAGTGAAAACCTGGTGTGCTAAATTGGGCATTAAACTCGATTACGCCTCGGTCTTGAAGGAAATATGCCCTAGAGGCAATAATAAAGTATTATATATTTCCTTATATCATGATAAATGTTTATTATTCATGCTAGAATTGTATTAACCGGAAACATAATACATGTGTGAATACATAGACAAACAAAGTGTCACTAGTATGCCTCTACTTGACTAGTTCGTTAATCAAAGATGGTTATGTTTCCTAGCCATAGACATGAGTTGTCATTTGATTAATGGGATCACCTCATTAGGAGAATGACGTGATTGACATGACCCATTACATTAGCTTAGCACCCGATCGTTTAGTATGTTGCTATTGCTTTCTTCATGACTTATACATGTTCCTATGACTATGAGATTATGCAACTCCCGTTTACCGGAGGAACACTTTGTGTGCTACCAAACGTCACAACGTAACTGGGTGATTATAAAGGTGCTCTACAGGTGTCTCCAAAGGTACTTGTTGGGTTGGCGTATTTCGAGAATAGGATTTGTCACTCCGATTGTCGGAGAGGTATCTCAGGGCCCACTCGGTAATGCACATCACTATAAGCCTTGCAAGCATTGTGACTAATGAGTTAGTTGCGGGATGATGTATTACGGAACGAGTAAAGAGACTTGCCGGTAACGAGATTGAACTAGGTATCGAGATACCGACGATCGAATCTCGGGCAAGTAACATACCGATGACAAAGGGAACAACGTATGTTGTTATGCGGTCTGACCGATAAAGATCTTCGTAGAATATGTGGGAGCCAATATGGGCATCCAGGTCCCGCTATTGGTTATTGACCGGAGAGGTGTCTCGGTCATGTCTACATAGTTCTCGAACCCAAAGGGTCCGCACGCTTAAAGTTACGATGACAGTTTTATTATGAGTTTATATGTTTTGATGTACCGAAGGTTGTTCGGAGTCCCGGATGTGATCACGGACATGACGAGGAGTCTCGAAATGGTCGAGACGTAAAGATTGATATATTGGACGACTATATTCGGACACCGGAAGTGTTCCGGAGAAGTTTCGGATTAAACCGGAGTGCCGGAGGGTTACCGGAACCCCCCGGGGAAGTATTGGGCCTTAGTGGGCCTTGAGGGGAGAGAGAGGGCAGCAGCCAGGAGGTGGTGCGCCCCCTCCCAGAGGAGTCCTAGTTGGACTAGGAGAGGGGGGCGCAGCCCCCTTTCCCTCTCCCTCTCCCTCTCTTTCCTTCCCCCCTACTTTTCCTAGTAGGACTAGGAAAGGGGAGTCCTACTCCTACTAGGAGGAGGACTCCCCCCCTCTCCTTGGCGCGCCCCATAGGCAGCCGGCCTCCCCCTTGCTCCTTTATATACGGGGGCAGGGGGGCACCCAAGAACACACTTGATATACGATATTTTAGCCGTGTGCGGTGCCCCCCTCCACCAGATTACACCTCGATAATACCGTCGCGTAGCTTAGGCGAAGCCCTGCGTCGGTGGAACATCATCATCGTCACCACGCCGTCGTGCTGACGAAACTCTCCCTCAACACTCGGCTGGATCGGAGTTCGAGGGACGTCATCGAGCTGAACGTGTGTAGAACTTCGGAGGTGCCGTGCGTTCGGTACTTGATCGGTCGGATCGTGAAGACGTTCGACTACATCAACTGCGTTGTGATAACGCTTCCGCTGTCGGTCTACGAGGCTACGTGGACAACACTCTCCCCTCTCGTTGCTATGCATCACCATGATCTTGCGTGTGCGTAGGAAATTTTTTGAAATTACTACGTTCCCCAACAGTGGCATCCGAGCCTGGTTTTATGCGTTGATGCTATGCACGAGTAGAACACAAGTGAGTTGTGGGCGATATAAGTCATACTGCTTACCAGCATGTCATACTTTGGTTCAGCGGTATTGTGAGATGAAGCGGCCCGGACCGACATTACGCGTACGCTTACGCGAGACTGGTTTCACCGTTCGGAGCACTCGTTGCTTAAAGGTGACTGGCGGGTGTCTGTCTCTCTCAATTTAGTTGAACCGAGTGTGGCTACGCCCGGTCCTTGCGAAGGTTAAAACAGCACCAACTTGACAAACTATCGTTGTGGTTTTGATGCGTAGGTAAGAACGGTTCTTGCTAAGCCCGTAGCAGCCACGTAAAATATGCAACAACAAAGTAGAGATCATCTAACTTGTTTTTGCAGGGCATGTTGTGATGTGATATGGTCAGACATGATGTGATATAATGTGTTGTATGAGATGATCATGTTTTGTAACCGAGTTATCGGCAACTGGCAGGAGCCATATGGTTGTCGCTTTATTGTATGAGATGCAATCGCCATCTAATAGTTTTACTTTATCACTAAACGGTAGTGATAGTCGTAAAAGCAATAAGTTGGCGAGACGACAACGATACTACGATGGAGATCAAGGTGTCGAGCCGGTGACGATGGTGATCATGATGGTGCTTCGGAGATGGAGATCACAAGCACAAGATGATGATGGCCATATCATATCACTTATATTGATTGCATGTGATGTTAATCCTTTATGCATCTTATCTTGCTTTGATTGACGGTAGCATTATAAGATGATCTCTCACTAAAATTTCAAGATAAAAGTGTTCTCCCTGAGTATGCACCGTTGCAAAAGTTCTTCGTGCTGAGACATCACGTGTTAATCGGGTGTGATAGGCTCTACGTTCAAATACAACGGGTGCAAAACAGTTGCACACGCGGAATACTCAGGTTAAACTTGACGAGCCCAACATATGTACAGATATGGCCTCGGAACACAGAGACCGAAAGGTCGAGCGTGAATCATATAGTAGATATGATCAACATAGTGATGTTCACCATTGAAACTACTCCATCTCACGTGTTAATCGGTCATGGTTTAGTTGCTTTGGATCACGTAATCACTTAGATGATTAGAGAGATGTCTATCTAAGTGGGAGTTCTTAAGTAATATGATTAATTGAACTTAAATTTATCATGAACTTAGTACCTGATAGTATCTTGCTTCCCTATGTTAATTGTAGATATATGGCCCGTGCTGTTGTTCCGTTGAATTTTAATGCGTTCCTTGAGAAAGCTAAGTTGAAAGATGATGGTAGCAATTACACGGACTGGGTCCGTAACTTGAGGATTATCCTCATTGCTGCACAGAAGAATTACGTCCTGGAAGCACCGCTAGGTGCCAGGCCTCCTGCAAGAGCTACACCAGAAGTTATGAACGTCTGGCAAAGCAAAGCTGATGACTACTCAATAGTTCAGTGTGCCATGCTTTACGGCTTAGAACCGGGACTTCAACGACGTTTTGAACGTCATGGAGCATATGAGATGTTCCAGGAGTTGAAGTTAATATTTCAAGCAAATGCCCGGATTGAGAGATATGAAGTCTCCAATAAGTTCTATAGCTGCAAGATGGAAGAGAATAGTTCTGTCAGTGAGCATATACTCAGAATGTCTGGTATAATAATCACTTAATTCAACTGGGAGTTCAACTTCCGGATGATTGCGTCATTGACAGAATTCTTCAATCACTGCCACCAAGCTACAAGAGCTTCGTGATGAACTATAACATGCAAGGGATGAACAAGACGATTCCCGAGCTCTTCGCAATGCTAAAGGCCGCGGAGGTAGAAATCAAAAAGGAGCATCAAGTATTGATGGTCAGTAAAACCACTAATTTCAAGAAAAAGGGCAAAGGGAAGAAGAAAGGGAACTTCAAGAAGAATAGCAAGCAAGTTGCTGTTCAGGAGAAGAAATCCAAGTCTGGACCTAATGTAACACCTTGAGAATCATGCTACAGTAACCCCCTGTGATTAAGCTAATCATGTTGCTAAACAGGGCTTGATCACATTTGAATCACCTTCCTTTCAAACTCCTAGCTCAAACTTCAAATATAATTAAAGTGAAAAATAAAAGTTTTAAAAAATTCAAACAAAAATGTTCAGTGGGTGCTAAATAATACACTGGTAATTATGGTGGAGAAAACTCCTTTTTATAAAATGCCTAAATACTTTAAATGAAATAAAACAGAAAAGGAAATAAACAAATAAAAAGAAAACAGAAAACAGAAACAGTCAGAGAAAAGAAAAAAAAAGGGGAGCAGGCCTTCCCCCCCCACTGGACCCGTGGCCCATCTGCACCGAACCCCCCCCCCCCGGTCCAAACTGGGCCGCACCCCCACGCCCCCGGCCCAGCCCACCTCCTCCCTCGCCCTTCCCTGTTCCCCCGACCCGGTCGGAACAGGGGCGCGCTGCCGCCGCACCACCTCGCCGGCGGTGAACCCCGCGAGAGGATAAGGGCGCCAGCGGCCCCCGCTCCCTCGGGCCTCTCTCCCACTCACCCCGCTCACTCCCTCGGCCTCTGCGCCTCTCCCCCGGATCCGCGCCGCTCCCCTCTTCCCCACGCCCGACGCGCTCGCCGCCGTTCCCGTCGTTCTCGCGGCCACCGTGCCCCACTCGCCACCCCGCCGTGTCGTACGACGTCGCCGCCCTCGACTACACTCCCTCCGCCTCTCCGTCGAAGCTCGGAGCCACCGCAACGGCCTCCCCGAGCTCGCCTTCAACCTCGGACGCCGGTGACCCCCTTCTTCCCCGGCGCCGACCTGCTGCTCCTAAGCACCCACGGGCCTTTCTTGCGCCACGCGGTGAGATCCTCTACCTCCTCCCCCACTCCGCTAGCTCGCCCACGCTCCCTAGCTTTTCCCCCACGCGCGCCCGAACGCCGCGCCGCGGAGCTCGCCGCCGGCGGGTCTCCGGTGACCAAATGGTCACGGGCTCAAGCCCGTTGCACTCCCCGCCATTTGTAGATGCCCCCCAGCCCCTCCGCTTTCTCGTTAGCTCGCCGTAGATATGTTTCCGTCGGGCACCCGTAGCTCCTCGCCGCCGGCGAGTTCGTAGCGCTCGTCTCTGGCCGTTCCAGCCCCTCCGACCACCGCCGTTGGACGCGCGACGTCGAGCCGCGTCGAACGCGCCCAGCCACGCCCCCGGAGACCCCCTGTACGTGAAACCCGTACCCCTCCCGAGCCGCGCCGCCGTGCGTCTGGTCGCCGGCGTTGCTCCGGCGCCGGCCGCCGACGTGGCACACCTGGGGCCACCCCCTGGGTCACTGCCAGTGGCCCCCACGGGCCCCAGTTGACTGGGTTGACCCAGTCAACTGCTGACTGGGCAGGCCCAGTCACTGACATGCGGGCCCCGCCGCAAAAATTAAAAAAGAAAATGTTTTATAAATAAAAATAATTAGTTTAATTAATCTCTCACTGACAGGTGGGCCCAGTAGTTAATTAACTAAAAACTAATTAGTTTAATCCTCTGTTAACTCACTGTCTATGACAGGTGGGTCCCCCTTGTCAGTTTGACCAGTCAACCCGGACTGTTGACCGCTGACGTCACTCATACGTCATGCTGACGTCATATCCCTTTTTCTGTTAATTAAATAATTCCAGAAATTCAAATAAACTTTGAAAATTCATATCTTTTAAACCATAACTCGGATGAAAATGTTTTCTATATGAAAGTTGCTCAGAACGACGAGACGAATCCGAATACGCAATCCGTTCGTCCACCACACCTCCCTAACCTATCGAACTAGCAACTTTCCCCCTCCGGTCCGTTTGTCCGAAAACGTGAAACATCGGGAATACCTCCCGGATGTTCCCCCCGTTCACCGGTACCACCTACTGTCGCGTTAGGACACCCCTAGCACCGCTCACTGTCATGTCACGCATCGTCATGCTTGTGTTTACATTGTATTTACTGTTTCTTCCCCCTCTTCTCTCCGGTAGACTACGAGACCGACACTGCTGCTGCCCAGTTCGACTACGGAGTCGACGACCCCTCCTACTTGCCAGAGCAACCAGGCAAGCCCCCCCCCCTTGATCACCAGATATCGCCTACTCTTCTCTATACTGCTTGCATTAGAGTAGTGTAGCATGTTACTGCTTTTCGATATCCTATTCTGATGCATAGCCTATCCTTGCTACTACTGTTGATACCTTTACCTGCAATCCTACATGCCTAGTATAGGATGCTAGATTTCCATCAGTGGCCCTACATTCTTGTCCGTCTGCTGTGCTATACTATCGGGCCGTGATCACCTGGGCGGTGATCACGGGTATATACTTATATACTACATACATGACACATGTGATGACTAAAAGTCGGGTCGGCTCGTAGGAGTACCCGCAAGTGGATCTTTGTGGCGGAGCGACAGGGCAGGTTGAGACCGCCTAGGTGAGAGGTGGGCCTGGCCCTGGTCGGCGTTCGCGAATACTTAACACGCTTAACGAGATCTTGGTATTTGATCTGAGTCTGGCCATTTGGTCTATACGCACTAACCATCTACGTGGGAGTAGTTATGGGTATCCCGACGTCGTGTAGCCGAAGCCTTCGTGACGTCAGCGACTGAGTGGCGCGCGCCGTGTTGGACCGCTTTGACGTAACCGCCGTGATCGTGTGGGTTGCTAGGTCTGCTCGCGGCCGCGTTCGCAACGTGCAGGTGTGCATAGGGCGATGGGCCCAGACCCCTGCGCGCTTAGGATTAGACCGGCGTGCTGACCGCTCTGTTGTGCTTAGGTGGGGCTGCGACGCGTTGATCTTACGAGGCCGGGCATGACCCAGAAAAGTGTGTCCAGCCAATTGGGATCGAGCGTGTTGGGTTATGTGGTGCACCCCTGCAGGGAAGTTTATCTATTCGAATAGCCGTGTCCCTCGGTAAAAGGACGACCCGGAGTTGTACCTTGAGCTTATGACAACTAGAACTGGATACTGAATAAAATACACCCTTCCAAGTGCCAGATACAACCCGGTGATCGCTCTCTAACAGGGCGGCGAGGAGGGGATTGCCGGGTAGGATTATGCTATGCGATGCTACTTGGAGGACTTCACTCTATTCTCTTCTATATGCTGCAAGATGGAGATGACCAGAAGCGTAGTCTTCGACAGGACTAGCTATCCCCCTTTTAATTCTGGCATTCTGCAGTTCAGTCCACTGATATGCCCCTTTACACATATACCCATGCATATGTAGTGTAGCTCCTTGCTTGCGAGTACTTTGGATGAGTACTCACGGTTGCTTTTCTCCCTCTTTTCCCCTTTCTATACCGGATTGTCGCAACCAGATGCTGGAGTTCAGGAGCCAGACGTCACCGTCGACGACGAGACCTACGACACTGGAGGTGCCTACTACTACGTGCAGGCCGCTGACGACGACCAGGAGTAGTTAGGAGGTCCCAGGCAGGAGGCCTTGCCTTTTCGATCGTTGCTACCTTTGTGCTAGCCTTCTTAAGGCAAACTTGTTTAACTTATGTCTGTACTCAGATATTGTTGCTTCCGCTGACTCGTCTGTGATCGAGCACTTGTATTCGAGCCCTCGAGGCCCCTGGCTTGTATTATGATGCTTGTATGACTTATTTATGTTTTAGAGTTGTGTTGTGATATCTTCCCGTGAGTCCCTGATCTTGGTCGTACACATTTGCGTGCATGATTAGTGTACGGTCAAATCGGGGGCGTCACAAGTTGGTATCCGAGCCGACTGCCTGTAGGAATCCCCCTTTCCACACTCCTTGGCCGAAGTCGAGTCTAGACATTACAAAAACTTCTACTAACATGGCTGTGTGTCTTACGGGCCCACGTCGCCATTGGGTGGTACTAGGATCTTTTAGTCCTCGACCTTTACTCTGGGACTCTGAACTCTCTTCTACTCGGGTTAAACGAATTTACTAACTCTAACACTAGGATCCCGTGACCGCGTTCACCCCAAAGATGGATAAGCCATAGTTGTTTCTTAGAATAGTATTTTGAACAATTCACACACTGTCATTTGACTCCTTTGAAACGTCTTTGCTTTCAGATGGGACCCACGAGGCAGGTTGTTCGCCACACGGTGGCCATTGGTGCCTCGGGATCACCTGCGGTGCTAGCTGAGATGATGACCTATCTGGGTTATCGCTGGCACCCTGAGTACACCGTCTACGAGGAGTACCAGGACTTTAACCAGGAGCAGTACCGTGCCATCGTCCACCTCTACTCTCGGGAGTACGACTCCACTACTGTGCTGCACACCGCACATGGTGTTGGTGTGACCATCGATATGACTGTCCACGATGCAGCCTATGCTGCTCTGACACGTCTTCGTGGAGAGTATCGGGAGTTGGACACCTCCCCTTTCAGGCACATTGCTATCGCCTCTGATGTTGGTGCAGAGGGATACTATACTGCTGCCTACTCCACTGTCACCCGAGAGCCCTTCTACCATCAGCACCTGGTTCTGCATGCTGATGGGCTGGATCGAGCTAACCGAGCTCTTCGCCACGAGATGTACACCACCCGTCAGCACCTTTACCGTGCTCTGACGCTACTGCACCCCTTTGTCCGGTCTGGACAGGTACCGCGTACTGCGATCTACCCAGCCAGGACCGTGATGCCCCACGATGTTGGTTGGCCAGAGGTGGGAGGCTACTCTCCCGCACTTGGTCCTCTTCTGCCACCTGAGCGTCGGGCTCTACACTTGAGTATCCGCGGCCCCCAGTCTGCTGACGTCGAGGGCTATCCGTTGCCTCACTACCAGCTGTCGGGCTACGATTACCTCCACAGTACCTCTTGGGACTGATGTAGGCTTGATGGTAGTATTAGTTTCAGTCGTCGCGAGCCTGTGTGCCGCCTATGATGTTTTAGTCCATGTACTGAACTCTATGTACTGAACTCTATGCATGACCCCTTTTGTAAGTTATGCCGACTACTATGCAGTAGCTATCGTGCTCCTTTCATTATGCATGTTTCATCATGAACGATTCTTGTCTTTGCAATTATTTCTCAATGCTGAACCACCCCTGTTATATATTAGCAGGATGGTTAGACCAGGTGGTCGTGGAAGTGGTGGCAATGCCCCACCACCACCTGAGTACATGGCGGGTATGATCCAACAGTTTGAACTGAACCGCCAATTCATGGAAAATATGATGGCTCAGTTTCCTCGCCCCAATATGAACCAGCAGCCAGCCCAAGTGACTCTTCAAGATTTCATACGCCTCAACCCAACCATCTACCGCAGCTCAACTCAGCCTCTGGATGCTGATGACTGGCTCCGTGACATCACCTATCAGATGGAGTCTGCTGATGTAGCCCCTGCCAGCTATGTCAATTTTGCTTCCTTCTTCTTGAAGCGACCCGCAGCTCAATGGTGGGACAGCCACAGGCGTACTCTGCCAGCTGGAACAATCATCACATGGCCAGACTTCCAAGCAGCTTTCCGTGCCCGCTTCATTCCTCAGGGAGTCATGGACCGGAAGAAGCGTGAGTTCCGCAACCTCACCCAAGGCAACAAAACTGTCGAAGCTTATCAGCGGGAGTTTCTGGACTTGTCCCGCTATGCTGAAGAAGACATTGCAACTGATGCACGCAGACAGGAGAAGTTCCGTGATGGCCTTCAAGCTGACATCAAGCTCGCACTTCTAGTGCATGACTTCGCCGATTTCGCCACCTTGGTGAATAAGGCCATCAATGTCGAGACTGGTCTGCAGGAATACCAGAGCTCTCAGAGGCACAACCATGTCACGGGCTCATCTTCGGGCTCACCCTCACAGAAGCGTAAGATATGGATCCCGAACAGCATGTATCGTCCAAATGCACCTGCTCCCAGGAAATCTTATGCTACACCGCGTCTGCCTCCTCCACCATCTAGGCAGTCAAAGCTACCAGCTCCCCCACCTGGGGCTCCTGTTCCCACTCCCGATAATGGTCTGTGCTTCAAGTGTGGTCAACCGGGTCACTTTGCCAGGAACTGCTATCAGAACCAGAATCAACTGGCCCTTCCAGCAGCTGGCCGTGGTAACAACCAGCCCCGCAACAACAATGCCAAGTCTTATGGTCGTGCTCATGCCAACCACGTTGATCTCAGCGAAGCTCAAGACCAGCCTGCTACTGTGATGGGTACACTCCTCGTAAATTCAGTACCAACATCCGTTTTATTTGATACAGGAGCATCCCATTCATTCATATCTGCAGAATTTGCATTCCTGCATGGCATTAATTACGAAGAGATAAACACTCCGCTAGTGGTACACACCCCTGCGGGCCAATGTCAAACCACTATGGTTAGTCACGATGTTACTGTTGAAATTGAAGGACTGGAATTTCTTGTCTCTCCCATCGTACTGAAGTCCTGTAGCATTGATCTCATTCTGGGAATGAATTGGTTAAAAGCGCATACTGCTTCAATCGTTTGCACCACTAAGACCGTCCATCTGCTACACCCTTCAGATGAGATAGTTACTTACCAAGCCCATCTGGTGCAAAATGCCGAGGCAAGGCTCTATGCATTGAATGCATTGAACGCTGCACCACTCGAGGGCATTGAAAACATTCCCGTCGTGCGTGAATTCCTCGACGTCTTCCCTGAAGAACTTCCAGGGATTCCCCCTGCTAGAGCTGTCGAATTCATCATCGACTTGAAACCAGGCACCACTCCTATAGCAAAGCGACCCTACAAAATGCCGCCGCATGAACTCCTTGAGCTTAAGGAGGAAATCGACAAGTCTCTTCGCAAAGGATTCATTCGCCCAAGTTGCTCTCCTTGGGGAGCACCTTCTCTCTTTGTCAAGAAGAAGGATGGGACAAACCGGTTAGTTCAAGACTACCGTCCTATAAACCAAGCTACCATTCAGAATAAATACCCTCTTCCTCGGATCAATGATCTGTATGATCAACTGGCGGGTTCGTCAGTGTTCTCTAAGCTCGAGTTGAGGTTGGGCTACCACCAGATCCGTGTTCGCGAAGAGGATATCCCAAAGACCGCCTTCGTGACTCGCTATGGTTCATACGAGTACACCTTCATGTCTTTCGGTTTAACCAATGCTCCAGCCACCTTCTCTCGTCTGATGAACTACATATTCATGGATTACCTCGACAAGTTCGTCGTGGTTTATCTGGATGATATCCTGGTATTCTCCAAGAACGAAGAAGAACATGCTGAACATCTTCGTCTTGTGCTGGAAAAACTACGAGAACATCAACTATATGCCAAGTTCTCTAAATGTGAATTCTGGCTACCGGAAGTAACCTATCTGGGGCATGTCATCTCTAAGGATGGTATTGCCGTCAACCCCGAGCGAGTTCAGGCTATTCTTGATTGGACTCCTCCCAAGAACGTTAAGCAAGTCAGAAGTTTTCTCGGTCTCGCCAGCTATTGCCGTCGATTCGTCGAGAACTTCTCTAAGATCGCCAGGCCTCTGACTAACCTGTTGCATAAGGGCGTCAAGTTCCAATGGACAGACAAATGTCAGGAAAGTTTCCAGGCACTCAAAGACAAGTTGACTTCTGCTCCAGTTCTAGCTCCACCTGATACTAAGAAGGTCTTCGTCATTTACTGCGACGCTTCCCGTCAAGGGTTAGGCTGTGTCCTAATGCAAGACCGCAAAGTGATTGCTTATGCCTCTCGACAATTGCGCCCTCACAAAGAGAACTACCCAGTTCACGACCTCGAACTTGCTGCAGTCATTCATGCGCTGAAGCAGTGGCGACATTACCTTCTCGGTAATCGTTGCGAGATCTTCACTGACCACCAAAGTCTGAAGTATCTGTTTACTCAGCCAGATCTGAACCTCCGCCAGCAGAGATGGATGGAGCTTGTTGCAGACTTTGACTTGGGTATTTCCTATACGCCAGGCAAGGCTAATGTAATGGCTGATGCCTTGAGCCGCAAGTCTTACTGCAACCACCTCCAGGTTCACAAAGTTCAGCCCTCGCTTGTTGAAGAATTTAGGAAGCTGAACCTCTATATTGTTCCTCCGGGTGCACTCGCTCCCCCTCCTAAGGAGTTTCGCAAGATGAACCTCCACGTTGTTGCCCAGGGTTCCCTCAATACCCTAGTTGCTAAACCAGATCTCGAGGACAGCATCAAAAGGCTACAGAAGTATGACTCTGAAGCCTACAAGATTAAGCGCTACCTCGCAGAAGGAAAGCCCTCATTCTTCACCATTTCTGAAGATGGCACCCTATACTTCAAGGGCCGCCTAGTGGTGCCATGTGCAGAGAAAAACCTGGATATGACACAGGAAGTTATGAAAGAAGCTCATGATACGCCTCTATGTATCCATCCTGGTAGTACAAAGATGTACCAAGACATCCGTCAGAGATTCTGGTGGACTAATATGAAGCAAGACATTGCTCGTTATGTTGCTGAGTGTGACGTTTGCCGTCGAATCAAAGCAGAACATCAAAGGCCTGCTGGAACTCTGCAACCTATCTCTATTCCTGAATGGAAATGGGACCATGTTGAAATGGACTTCGTCACTGGATTTCCCAAATCACAGAAAGGTAATGATGCTATTCTTGTCGTCATTGACCGACTTTCCAAAGTTGCACATTTTCTGGCAGTCAAAGAAACGATCACTGCTAGCCAGTTGGCAACGCTCTATATGTCCAGGATTGTTTCACTCCACGGTATTCCATTGGTTATCAGCTCAGACCGTGGCAGCTTATTCACTTCAAGATTCTGGGCAAGTTTCCAAGAAGCAATGGGAACTCATCTGTCATTCAGTACTGCGTTTCATCCTCAATCGCAAGGACAAGTTGAACGCGTCAACCAAGTTCTCGAAGACATGCTTCGAGCTTGCGTTATTTCCTTCGGCAAGAAATGGGAGGAATCTCTCCCGTATGCTGAGTTCTCTTATAATAATAGCTATCAAGCTAGTCTGAAGATGGCCCCCTTCGAAGTGTTATATGGACGAAAGTGCCGAACCCCTCTGAACTGGTCAGAAACTGGGGAACGTCCACTCTTCGGTCCGGATATTATCCAAGATGCCGAAGAACAAGTCCGCATTATTCGCGAGAATCTCAAGACTGCTCAGTCACGTCAGAAGAGTCAGTATGACCGTCATCATAAAGACATGGTCTATCAACCTGGCGAAAAGGCTTATCTTCGAGTCACACCTATGAAGGGTGCTCACCGCTTCGGGATCAAGGGCAAACTAGCTCCTCGCTATATTGGCCCATTCACTATTCTCGAAAGGCGTGGAAAAGTGGCATACCAACTGGAGCTACCGCCGAACCTTTCTCAGGTTCACGACGTGTTCCATGTGTCACAGCTCCGCCGTTGCTTCAAGGATCCAATCCGAGCTGTGGATCATGAAGTGCTCGAATTACAGCAAGACCTCTCCTATAAGGAGCATCCGGTCCGCATTCTCGACCAAGCTGAACGCCGCACACGTCAGAAGGCGATCAAGTTTCTCAAAGTCCAGTGGTCGCACCATTCTGAAGATGAGGCCACTTGGGAACGAAAGGATCGTCTGCGCGAAGAATACCCCGCACTGTTTCCTTCTACCTCCTAAATCTCGGGACGAGATTTCTTGTAGTGGAGGAGATTTGTAACACCCTGAGAATCATGCTACAGTAACCCCCTGTGATTAAGCTAATCATGTTGCTAAACAGGGCTTGATCACATTTGAATCACCTTCCTTTCAAACTCCTAGCTCAAACTTCAAATATAATTAAAGTGAAAAATAAAAGTTTTCAAAAATTCAAACAAAAATGTTCAGTGGGTGCTAAATAATACACTGGTAATTATGGTGGAGAAAACTCCTTTTTATAAAATGCCTAAATACTTTAAATGAAATAAAACAGAAAAGGAAATAAACAAATAAAAAGAAAACAGAAAACAGAAACAGTCAGAGAAAAGAAAAAAAAAGGGGAGCAGGCCTTCCCCCCCCACTGGACCCGTGGCCCATCTGCACCGAACCCCCCCCCCCCCCCCGGTCCAAACTGGGCCGCACCCCCACGCCCCCGGCCCAGCCCACCTCCTCCCTCGCCCTTCCCTGTTCCCCCGACCCGGTCGGAACAGGGGCGCGCTGCCGCCGCACCACCTCGCCGGCGGTGAACCCCGCGAGAGGATAAGGGCGCCAGCGGCCCCCGCTCCCTCGGGCCTCTCTCCCACTCACCCCGCTCACTCCCTCGGCCTCTGCGCCTCTCCCCCGGATCCGCGCCGCTCCCCTCTTCCCCACGCCCGACGCGCTCGCCGCCGTTCCCGTCGTTCTCGCGGCCACCGTGCCCCACTCGCCACCCCGCCGTGTCGTACGACGTCGCCGCCCTCGACTACACTCCCTCCGCCTCTCCGTCGAAGCTCGGAGCCACCGCAACGGCCTCCCCGAGCTCGCCTTCAACCTCGGACGCCGGCGACCCCCTTCTTCCCCGGCGCCGACCTGCTGCTCCTAAGCACCCACGGGCCTTTCTTGCGCCACGCGGTGAGCTCCTCTACCTCCTCCCCCACTCCGCTAGCTCGCCCACGCTCCCTAGCTTTTCCCCCACGCGCGCCCGAACGCCGCGCCGCGGAGCTCGCCGCCGGCGGGTCTCCGGTGACCAAATGGTCACGGGCTCAAGCCCGTTGCACTCCCCGCCGTTTGTAGATGCCCCCAGCCCCTCCGCTTTCTCGTTAGCTCGCCGTAGATATGTTTCCGTCGGGCACCCGTAGCTCCTCGCCGCCGGCGAGTTCGTAGCGCTCGTCTCCGGCCGTTCCAGCCCCTCCGACCACCGCCGTTGGACGCGCGACGTCGAGCCGCGTCGAACGCGCCCAGCCACGCCCCCGGAGACCCCCTGTACGTGAAACCCGTACCCCTCCCGAGCCGCGCCGCCGTGCGTCTGGTCGCCGGCGTTGCTCCGGCGCCGGCCGCCGACGTGGCACACCTGGGGCCACCCCCTGGATCACTGCCAGTGGCCCCCACGGGCGCCAGTTGACTGGGTTGACCCAGTCAACTGCTGACTAGGCAGGCCCAGTCACTGACATGCGGGCCCCGCCGCAAAAATTAAAAAAGAAAATGTTTTATAAATAAAAATAATTAGTTTAATTAATCTCTCACTGACAGGTGGGCCCAGTAGTTAATTAACTAAAAACTAATTAGTTTAATCCTCTGTAAACCCACTGTCTATGACAGGTGGGTCCCCCTTGTCAGTTTGACCAGTCAACCCGGACTGTTGACCGCTGACGTCACTCATACGTCATATCCCTTCGTCTGTTAATTAAATAATTCCAGAAATTCAAATAAACTTTGAAAATTCATATCTTTTAAACCGTAACTCGGATGAAAATGTTTTCTATATGAAAGTTGCTCAGAACGACGAGACGAATCCGAATACGCAGTCCGTTCGTCCACCACACCTCCCTAACCTATCGAACTAGCAACTTTCCCCCTCCGGTCCATCTGTCCGAAAACGTGAAACATCGGGAATACCTCCCGGATGTTCCCCCCTTCACCGGTACCACCTACTGTCGCGTTAGGACACCCCTAGCACCGCTCACTGTCATGTCACGCATCGTCATGCTTGTGTTTGCATTGTATTTACTGTTTCTTCCCCCTCTTCTCTCCGGTAGACTACGAGACCGACACTGCTGCTGCCCAGTTCGACTACGGAGTCGACGACCCCTCCTACTTGCTAGAGCAACCAGGCAAGCCCCCCCCCTTGATCACCAGATATCGCCTACTCTTCTCTATACTGCTTGCATTAGAGTAGTGTAGCATGTTACTGCTTTTCGATATCCTATTCTGATGCATAGCCTATCCTTGCTACTACTGTTGATACCTTTACCTGCAAACCTACATGCCTAGTATAGGATGCTAGATTTCCATCAGTGGCCCTACATTCTTGTCCGTCTGCTGTGCTATACTATCGGGCCGTGATCACCTGGGCGGTGATCACGGGTATATACTTATATACTACATACATGACACATGTGATGACTAAAAGTCGGGTCGGCTCGTAGGAGTACCCGCAAGTGGATCTTTGTGGCGGAGCGACAGGGCAGGTTGAGACCGCCTAGGTGAGAGGTGGGCTTGGCCCTGGTCGGCGTTCGCGAATACTTAACACGCTTAACGAGATCTTGGTATTTGATCTGAGTCTGGCCATTTGGTCTATACGCACTAACCATCTACGTGGGAGTAGTTATGGGTATCCCGACGTCGTGGTATCAGCCGAAGCCTTCATGACGTCAGCGACTGAGTGGCGCGCGCCGTGTTGGACCGCTTTGACGTAACCGCCGTGATCGTGTGGGTTGCTAGGTCTGCTCGCGGCCGCGTTCGCAACGTGCAGGTGTGCATAGGGCGATGGGCCCAGACCCCTGCGCGCTTAGGATTAGACCGGCGTGCTGACCGCTCTGTTGTGCTTAGGTGGGGCTGCGACGCGTTGATCTTACGAGGCCGGGCATGACCCAGAAAAGTGTGTCCGGCCAATTGGGATCGAGCGTGTTGGGTTATGTGGTGCACCCCTGCAGGGAAGTTTATCTATTCGAATAGCCGTGTCCCTCGGTAAAAGGACGACCCGGAGTTGTACCTTGAGCTTATGACAACTAGAACTGGATACTGAATAAAATACACCCTTCCAAGTGCCAGATACAACCCGGTGATCGCTCTCTAACAGGGCGACGAGGAGGGGATTGCCGGGTAGGATTATGCTATGCGATGCTACTTGGAGGACTTCACTCTATTCTCTTCTATATGCTGCAAGATGGAGATGACCAGAAGCGTAGTCTTCGACAGGACTAGCTATCCCCCTTTTAATTCTGGCATTCTGCAGTTCAGTCCACTGATATGCCCCTTTACACATATACCCATGCATATGTAGTGTAGCTCCTTGCTTGCGAGTACTTTGGATGAGTACTCACGGTTGCTTTTCTCCCTCTTTTCCCCTTTCTATACCGGATTGTCGCAACCAGATGCTGGAGTTCAGGAGCCAGACGTCACCCGTCGACGACGACACCTACGACACTGGAGGTGCCTACTACTACGTGCAGGCCGCTGACGACGACCAGGAGTAGTTAGGAGGTCCCAGGCAGGAGGCCTTGCCTTTTCGATCGTTCCTACCTTTGTGCTAGCCTTCTTAAGGCAAACTTGTTTAACTTATGTCTGTACTCAGATATTGTTGCTTCCGCTGACTTGTCTGTGATCGAGCACTTGTATTCGAGCCCTCGAGGCCCCTGGCTTGTATTATGATGCTTGTATGACTTATTTATGTTTTAGAGTTGTGTTGTGATATCTTCCCGTGAGTCCCTGATCTTGGTCGTACACATTTGCGTGCATGATTAGTGTACGGTCAAATCGGGGGCGTCACACCTAAGCCTGAAACTGAGTGCTTCTACTGTAAGCAGACTGGTCACTGGAAGCGGAACTGCCCCAAGTATTTGGCGGATAAGAAGGATGGCAAGGTTAACAAAGGTATATGTGATATACATGTTATTGATGTGTACCTTACTAATACTCGCAGTAGCACCTGGGTATTTGATACTGGTTCTGTTGCTAATATTTGCAACTCGAAACAGGGGCTACGGATTAAGCGAAGTTTGGCTAAGGACGAGGTGACGATGCGCGTGGGAAATGGTTCCAAAGTCGATGTGATCGCCGTCGGCACGCTACCTCTACATCTACCTTCGGGATTAGTTTTAGACCTAAATAATTGTTATTTGGTGCCAGCGTTAAGCATGAACATTATATCTGGATCTTGTTTAATGCGAGACGGTTATTCATTTAAATCAGAGAATAATGGTTGTTCTATTTATATGAATAATATCTTTTATGGTCATGCACCCTTGAAGAGTGGTCTATTTTTAATGAATCTCGATAGTAGTGATACACATATTCATAATGTTGAAGCCAAAAGATGCAGAGTTAATAATGACAGTGCAACTTATTTGTGGCACTGCCGTTTGGGTCATATCGGTGTAAAGCGCATGAAGAAACTCCATACTGATGGAATTTTGGAATCACTTGATTTTGAATCACTTGGTACTTGCGAACCGTGCCTTATGGGCAAGATGAAAAAAACACCGTTCTCCGGAACTAGGGAGAGAGCAACAGATTTGTTGGAAATCATACATACAGATGTATGTGGCCCAATGAATATTGAAGCTCGTGGCGGATATCGTTATTTTCTCACTTTCACAGATGATTTGAGCAGATATGGGTATATCTGCTTAATGAAACATAAGTCTGAAACATTTGAAAAGTTCAAAGAATTTCAGAGTGAAGTTGAAAATCATCGTAACAAGAAAATAAAATTCCTACGATCTGATCGTGGAGGGGAATATTTGAGTTACGAGTTTGGTCTACATTTGAAACAATGCGGAATAGTTTCGCAACTCACGCCACCGGGAACACCACAGCGTAATGGTGTGTCTGAACGTCGTAATCGTACTTTATTAGATATGGTGCGAACTATGATGTCTCTTACTAATTTACCGCTATCATTTTGGGGTTATGCTTTAGAGACAGCTGCATTCACTCTAAATAGGACACCATCGAAATCCGTTGAGACGACGCCTTTTGAACTATGGTTTGGCAAGAAACCAAAGTTGTCGTATCTTAAAGTTTGGGGTTGCGATGCTTATGTGAAGAAACTTCAACCTGATAAGCTCGAACCTAAATCGGAGAAATGTGTCTTCATAGGATACCCAAAGGAGACCGTTGGGTACACCTTCTATCACAGATCCGAAGGCAAGATATTTGTTGCTAGAAATGGATCCTTTCTAGAGAAGGAGTTTCTCTCGAAAGATGTGAGTGGGAGGAAAGTAGAACTTGATGAGGTAACCGTACCTTCTCCCTTATTGGAAAGTAGATCATCGCAGAGATCAGTTTCTGCGACACCTACACCTAATAGTGAGGAAGTTAATGATAATGATCATGAAACTTCAGATCAAGTTAATACTGAACTTCGTAGGTCAACTAGATCAAGATCCGCACCAGATTGGTACGGTAATCCTGTTCTGGAGGTCATGTTATTAGACCATGGCGAACCTACGAACTATGAAGAAGCGATGGTGAGCCCAGATTCCGCAAAATGGCTTGAAGCCATGAAATCCGAGATAGGATCCATGTATGAGAACAAAGTATGGACTTTGGTTGACTTGCCCGATGGTCGGCAAGCCATTGAAAATAAATGGATCTTCAAAAAGAAGACTGACGCTAATGGTAATGTTACTATCTATAAAGCTCGACTTGTTGCGAAAGGTTTTCGACAAGTTCAAGGAATTGACTACGATGAGACCCTCTCACCCGTAGCGATGCTTAAGTCTGTCCGAATCATGTTAGCAATTGCCGCATTTTATGATTATGAAATTTGGCAAATGGATGTCAAAACTGCGTTCCTGAATGGATTTCTGGAAGAAGAGTTGTATATGATACAACCGGAAGGTTTTGTCGATCCAAAGGGAGCTAACAAAGTGTGCAAGCTCCAGCGATCCATTTATGGACTGGTGCAAGCCTCTCGGAGTTGGAATAAACGCTTTGATAGTGTGATCAAAGCATTTGGTTTTATACAGACTTTTGGAGAAGCCTGTATTTACAAGAAAGTGAGTGGGAGCTCGATAGCATTTCTGATATTATATGTGGATGACATATTACTGATTGGAAATGATATTGAATTTCTGGATAGCATAAAGGGATACTTGAATAAGAGTTTTTCAATGAAAGACCTCGGTAAAGCTGCATATATATTAGGCATTAAGATCTATAGAGATAGATCAAGGCGCTTAATTGGACTTTCACAAAGCACATACCTTGACAAAGTTTTGAAGAAGTTCAAAATGGATCAAGCAAAGAAAGGGTTCTTGCCTGTACTACAAGGTGTGAGATTGAGTAAGACTCAATGCCCGACCACTGCAGAAGATAGAGAGAAGATGAAAGATGTTCCCTATGCTTCAGCCATAGGCTCTATCATGTATGCAATGCTGTGTACCAGACCTGATGTGTCCCTGGCTATAAGTTTAGCAGGGAGGTACCAAAGTAATCCAGGAGTGGATCACTGGACAGCGGTCAAGAACATCCTGAAATACCTGAAAAGGACTAAGGATATGTTTCTCGTATATGGAGGTGACAAAGAGCTCATCGTGAATGGTTACGTTGATGCAAGCTTTGACACTGATCCGGACGATTCGAAATCGCAAACCGGATACGTATTTACATTGAACGGTGGAGCTGTCAGTTGGTGCAGTTCCAAGCAAAGTGTCGTGGCGGGATCTACGTGTGAAGCGGAATACATAGCTGCTTCGGAAGCAGCGAATGAAGGAGTCTGGATGAAGGAGTTCATAACCGATCTAGGTGTCATACCTAGTACATCGGGACCAATGAAAATCTTTTGTGATAATACTGGTGCAATTGCCTTAGCAAAGGAATCCAGATTTCACAAGAGAACCAAGCACATCAGAAGACGCTTCAATTCCATCCGGGATTTAGTCCAGGTGGGAGACATAGAAATTTGCAAGATACATACGGACCTGAATGTAGCAGATCCGTTGACTAAGCCTCTTCCACGAGCAAAACATGATCAGCACCAAGACTCCATGGGTGTAAGAATCATTACTATGTAATCTAGATTATTGACTCTAGTGCAAGTGGGAGACTGAAGGAAATATGCCCTAGAGGCAATAATAAAGTATTATATATTTCCTTATATCATGATAAATGTTTATTATTCATGCTAGAATTGTATTAACCGGAAACATAATACATGTGTGAATACATAGACAAACAAAGTGTCACTAGTATGCCTCTACTTGACTAGTTCGTTAATCAAAGATGGTTATGTTTCCTAGCCATAGACATGAGTTGTCATTTGATTAACGGGATCACCTCATTAGGAGAATGACGTGATTGACATGACCCATTACATTAGCTTAGCACCCGATCGTTTAGTATGTTGCTATTGCTTTCTTCATGACTTATACATGTTCCTATGACTATGAGATTATGCAACTCCCGTTTACCGGAGGAACACTTTGTGTGCTACCAAACGTCACAACGTAACTGGGTGATTATAAAGGTGCTCTACAGGTGTCTCCAAAGGTACTTGTTGGGTTGGCGTATTTCGAGAATAGGATTTGTCACTCCGATTGTCGGAGAGGTATCTCTGGGCCCACTCGGTAATGCACATCACTATAAGCCTTGCAAGCATTGTGACTAATGAGTTAGTTGCGGGATGATGTATTACAGAACAAGTAAAGAGACTTGCCGGTAACGAGATTGAACTAGGTATCGAGATACCGACGATCGAATCTCGGGCAAGTAACATACCGATGACAAAGGGAACAACGTATGTTGTTATGCGGTCTGACCGATAAAGATCTTCGTAGAATATGTGGGAGCCAATATGGGCATCCAGGTCCGGCTATTGGTTATTGACCGGAGAGGTGTCTCAGTCATGTCTACATAGTTCTCGAACCCAAAGGGTCCGCACACTTAAAGTTACGATGACAGTTTTATTATGAGTTTATATGTTTTGATGTACCGAAGGTTGTTCAGAGTCCCGGATGTGATCACGGACATGACGAGGAGTCTCGAAATGGTCGAGACGTAAAGATTGATATATTGGACGACTATATTCGGACACCGGAAGTGTTCCGAAGAAGTTTCGGATTAAACCGGAGTGCCGGAGGGTTACCGGAACCCCCCGGGGAAGTATTGGGCCTTAGTGGGCCTTGAGGGGAGAGAGAGGGCAGCAGCCAGGAGGTGGTGCGCCCCCTCCCAGAGGAGTCCTAGTTGGACTAGGAGAGGGGGGCGCAGCCCCCTTTCCCTCTCCCTCTCCCTCTCTTTCCTTCCCTCCTACTTTTCCTAGTAGGACTAGGAAAGGGGAGTCCTACTCCTACTAGGAGGAGGACTCCCCCCTCTCCTTGGCGCGCCCCATAGGCAGCCGGCCTCCCCCTTGCTCCTTTATATACGGGGGCAGGGGGGCACCCAAGAACACACTTGATATACGATATTTTAGCCGTGTGCGGTGGCCCCCTCCACCAGATTACACCTCGATAATACCGTCGCGAAGCTTAGGCGAAGCCCTGTGTCGGTGGAACATCATCATCGTCACCACGCCGTCGTGCTGACGAAACTCTCCCTCAACACTCGGTTGGATCGGAGTTCGAGGGACGTCATCGAGCTGAACGTGTGTAGAACTTCGGAGGTGCCGTGCGTTCGGTACTTGATCGGTCGGATCGTGAAGACGTTCGACTACATCAACCGCGTTGTGATAACGCTTCCGCTGTCGGTCTACGAGGGTACGTGGACAACACTCTCCCCTCTCGTTGCTATGCATCACCATGATCTTGCGTGTGCGTAGGAATTTTTTTGAAATTACTACGTTCCCCAACAGGTCTATCACCCACAAACAAATGGTCAAGTCAAACGAGCTAATGGTCTTATTATGAGCGGCATTAAGCCTAGACTAGTGCGGTCGTTGAAAGAATCAGACAAGCACTGGGTTGAGGAGCTCGACTCCATACTTTGGGGGCTGCGAACCACGCCCAATCGCACTACCGGATAAACACCATTCCTTATGGTGTACGGCGCAGAGGCCGTTTTGCCCTGCGACATTATTCATAACTCACCTCGAGTGCGCATGTATGAAGAGAGAGAAGCCGAGTTGGATCGGCAGGACAACATAGATGCCCTGGAGGAGGAGCGTGACGTTGCAAAAGCCTGGTCGGCATTCTATCAACAACAGGCTCGCAGATAACAAAGCAGAGAGGTGTGGGCCAAGACTTATAATATTGGTGAACTCGTTCTTCGCTTGCCATAAAATAAAAAGGACAAACTCAAGCCCAAGTGGGAGGGTCCCTTCATAATAGATGAAGTTCTCACTGGAGGAGCATACTGCGTGCGTGATGCATCGGACAATCGCCTAGAGCCGAACCCGTGGAACGCCGCAAGACTCCGAAGATTCTACGCCTAGAGTCGGACTCTTTGTTCATTTTCTTATCCCTTCATCTCTATTTTTTTTCAATCTTCAATTTTTTTCTCTTTCTAGCTTTAAGTTCTTGTGCGGCTAAACCGCGCAACTATGACGTACACATCCTTAAATGTATACGCCCATAATTCCTGGGGGCTTCTTTTACAGAAGCTTATTATTATTATTATTATCCGAGCATCAAGCTCCACACATATGTGTCCTTTGCTCATATGTACCTTTTATTTGCCATTATATCCATTGTTATGACTTAAATTTTTTCCAAGCTGGGTTGCCTGGCCCCTGTGCTTATGCCCTACGTTCCCGTTTGTTCGACTAGGTCTTAAAGGGAGCACCTCTGCGATTGTTACAGCCGGGTCATCCAGGCATGTACCTTAGACTAGGTGAAGCCGAAAGCTAGCATTCTTAAGGGAATATTCGGTCGGCGGACTAAAGATGTTTTACACTCATTACAATATGAACCCCCTGATGTTACGTACACAATGGCTTTTTATCACAGTTCGGACACGCATACTAACGCATGTACACCCAGGGAAAGGAACCCTTAACGGAACTATTTTCCCTGGAAGATGTTTCTTACAATCAACATGTAATATAACATAGCTAGCTGGATACAACTTGTTTGTTCAAGCAACTATGACCCCTACGCCTGGTTTCCACGCATACCCCGGTCTGTATTGCCGCTCTGGTATTCGGAAACACTCTGCACCTTCGGGTCCAGAGGTCGAAGCGAAAAGGTCTGCCATGACAATTGTTTTACAATCCGGCTAGGGACAAATTTGTTAATCGAAGTACATAGTCAGTTGGACTCAAAAACTTTTTCCTCTATGCCGTCTAACATGCTGTCTAGCTTACAATCCTGTTGGGAAAATTTGGCGGCTATCTTCACTTGGTCATATACCAGACTAACTGGAATTTCTTTTCCATCTGACCCCCGAGGTCCGACCCGGGCCATATGATTCAGATCAAGCTTGGTGCACCGTGTTTTTACCATGGCCCAGACCTCTAGCGCACCTTCTCGGTAGGCCGATATCTTCCATAATCGGATGCGCTGCCGAGATCCTTGGAATAGCTTCACAAGCTCCTCCATACTCCCTGGAGGAGAAGCGGATGGCCACAAAGCTTTCGCAACGCTCCGCATTGCTTGCCGAGCTCGCTCGTGCAGTTGGGATAGCTCTTGCAGCAGGTCGCCTTGAGAGCCGGACATTTCTTCTTCGAGACGGCCAGTCAGCATACCTGCAGACATAAATCTGTTAGATCATTTCTTCGCTGTATTACATGAAGGTAAGATCAAAGGCATACTGAATATGCCGCCTTGTAGCCTCCTATTCTCCTTGACGACGTCAGCTAGCTGGGCTCGCACATCTTTTAGTTCTTCGCCCAGCAGGGTATTGGAATTCTGTAGTTTGTTCTTTTCATCCCTGACCTCTTGTTCACCCGCCTGCGCGACTTTCAGTTCCTCTTTCAGTTGATCTGCTAACCCTGTCATCGGAAACACAACAGTATTAACATTACTGGTACATGATTATGTTTCTTCCGAATGGAGGGGAACATTACCAGGCAGTGCCTCCTTGGACTTCTTCAGTTCGGCGGTAGCACCAGCTAGCTGAGTTTAGCACTCTTCCAGCTTAGGAGACAACACGTTGTTCTTCTCTGCGAGTACCTAATTATACAATGATCTTTGAATCAGTTGTTTCATCTGTTTCAAGTCTCGGGGGCTCCTGGTACATGATTACAAGATCTGTACAATGCATACTTACCCGCTTATCTTTCAAATACTGGCTAGTGGCTCTGGTAAGCCCATCCCGAGCAGCTCGGATGTACGCATCAGCCGAGCTGAAGGCGTCGAACGCCTCTTTAGCAAATCCAGGGTCGCGAAGCACGGCCCTCCGGCGCCGATGGTTCACGGCGCTCTCCACTTCAGAGTTCGTGACGGATACATTATTCGAATCCTCTGAAGGAGGACAATCTGGCGTCGCTCCCGTGTCAGCCCCCGCCCTAGAGGCAGGGTCTGGAACCTGACTTGTGGAGGCATGACCGGCAGGACCCCCGGAGATAGTTCGGCGCACGCTCTTCCTGATAGGACACAGCGGACAATGTCACAGTTCGATGTGACTGCCATGGGGCATATTTGAAAAGTTATACCTCTTTGATGAAGGCTCGGATGTGTTTTTATTTGCCTTCCTCTTTGAAGGCTTGCCCTGCGCGGGCGCCGCTCTCTTGTGAGTCGCGTCTATTGCAGCATAGCGCGCCGAGCGCCTCCCCTTTGGAGCACGAGACTGTGCGGTGGGTGAGGCAGAACGAGGAAGCTCTTTCGGAGGAGATGTCTCCTGATTACTTAGATGTGAGGCAGGAAGGAGGCCGGGATAGTCGGCCATGATAGCCACTTCTATGCCATCGTAGCTTGCCTGGTAGAATAGTCCCTCCTCAAGCTCAACAAATATGTCCAGATCCTCTATGAATCCGGGGTCAAGATCCCGGTTATGGTCCTCCGGCTGCGGAGCAGGGCTATAGATTCCCGCAGTGACCTTTTGCCATTCCTGTTACAAAGGGATGGGTTAGTGTCAATTAAAAGTGACTCAGGGAGAGGATTGGATAAAGTAGGGGGATTAAAACTCGCCCAACTAGGAGGATTGTACATGGAAAAACCCTCTTGGCGCTTAAGATGAGTGAACTCCTCTTTCTCCCCTTTATACAGATCGGCCAATACTACGGCCAGGGCGGTGAGGGAATCCGGACCCTTTCATCTACAGCGTGAGGCGTCATCTTTCCCATTGTACTGCCACATAGGGAGCCCCCTAGATTGGAGCGGCTGAACCCCTCGCGCTATGGAAGTGCCCATTACCTCAACTACTGATAGTCCGGACTGGGCGAATGACCTGATCTTGCCCATTAATTGATGGACTTCTGCGCTATCTTCCTCCTCGAGACTCCGAGGGCGCCAGCTGTGGCGTATCTTCCACGGAGCGCTTGAAAATTCGGGAAGACCCATTCGGACTGGGTCGGGGAGAGCGACATCCACAATATAGAACCATTCCGTGGGCCACTCTTCGGGCGCCTTCTTTGGCGTGCCGGACAGGTATCCGGCCCCGGCTATGCGCCATACCTCGGCGCCGCCCACCTTGAATACCGATCCCTTTTGGGTACGAGGGACGAGGCAAAAAAGTTTCCTCCATAGATCAAAGTGGGCCTTGCAGCCCAGAAATAGCTCGCAAAGAGCAACGAAGCCCGCAATATGCAGAATGGAGGCCGGAGTAAAGTTGTGCAGTTGGAGGCCGTAATACTCCAGGAGTCCTCGGAGGAAAGGGTGCATTGGAAACCCGACGCCTCTTAACAAGTAGGAAACGAAGCACACTCGCTCCCCCTAGTTGGATTGGGGAAATTCTCGGCCTGAACTTCACCATTGAAGGAGGTCACTCCTGCTCGAACAGGTACTAGATCCGCAGGGGGAAGAAATCCTTGCGTTTGAAGCTTAGCCAGCTGATCGTGGGATACGGAGCATCTCTCCCAATCGCCTTTTTCGAAACCGTGGGGGCGGGAGGAAGAGCTGGGAATGCTAGCCATGTTGGAATGGTTTCTCCTAGCAAGCTCTAAGGATTTTCTGCTTGGTGTGGAATGAGATCTGAGATCCAATCTCTTTAAATAGATGTCGTTCTTACATGGCCGGGGTGTTATGTGCAAAAAATACCCTGACCTCTCATATTCGCTCAACACGTGGAAGCAGAAGCAATGGAGGCGCAGAAGCCAAAGGGTGTGACATTAAAACACAAACCGAGTACAACTTTTCGGGTCAGGTATTCTGAAGTAATCGGAGAAGGAACCCGCCTTGCAATGCCGAAGACAATCAGCGCGCCAGATACATCGTCATTGAAGCCTGGTTCAGGGGCTACTGAGGGAGTCCTGGATTAGGGGGTCCTTGGATGTCCAGACTATGTAACATGGGCCGAACTAATGGGCTATGAAGATACAAGACAGAAGACTTCTTCCCGTGTCCGGATGGGACTCTCCTTTGCATGGATGGCAAGCTTGGCGTTCGGATATGTAGATTCCTTCCTTTGTAAACCGACTCTGTACAACCCTAGGCCCCTTCGGTGTCTATATAAACCGGAGGGTTTAGTCCGTAGAGGCAATCACAATCATACAGGCTAGACATCTAGGGTTTAGCCATTACGATCTCGTGTTACATCAACTCTTGTAATCCTCATATTCATCAAGATCAATGAAGCAGGAAGCAGGGTATTACCTCCATCAAGACGGCCCGAACCTGGGTAAACATCGTGTCCCCCTTCTCCTGTTACGATCGACCCTAGACGCACAGTTCGGGACCCCCTACCCGAGATCCGCCGGTTTTGACACCGACAATGTGTCCTCCTTCTGTTTTTCCAACGATCTTCTTGTGGTTCACTGGAAACAAGAAGTTGTGGAGGACGGTGGAGCCTTGGACGAACCCATGGCCTAGTTGTTGAGTGTGGTGTGGTGGCCGTCTGTCGGTGTGGAATGACACCTATGGGATCACAAGAATCCCTACTACGGTTGCCGGGGCGCGGGGTTGCGAGAAGAGCAGGGCTAGTAGACAGCACAAGGATCGTTTACCCATGTTCGGGCCGCGAGGATGCGTAAAACCCTAGTCCTGCTTTGGTGGGTGTATTTCAGAGAGTTCTTGAGCTCTCGAACTAGCTGTGGTGAGTGCGCGGTTCGAAAGAGCCGAATCCTTCTCCAGTATGCCATGGGCCTCCTTTTATAGTCGAAAGGGGCTGCCACAGTGGCACACAGGAGGTGGAAAGGCGTACAGTGCCCTGAGCTTATCGCTCGTATTACAGGACAAGACGCATTTAATGCGTAGCCTAGGTGTCCGCTTGCTTTATTGGGGACGGGGGCGAGGCCCGTCCCGTCCATCGCCGCTCCTCCTCGCTTTGACACGCACCTTGGCGAGTGATGCGTGCGGCGCCATGTAGGCAGGCAGGCAGCTGAGGTGGCGCGGTGGTAGAGCCTTCACGAACATATGCATGCCGCCACGCAGGCGCTCGATGAGTTGGCCTGGCAGCTGCATGTTGCCACGCAGGTTCCTGCCCAGCTGGTTGGGCTGGCAGCTGCATGTTGAACGGCGATAAAAGCTTGGTTGGCGTGGGCCTGGCGGTGGCCCAGCTGGCGTCCTTGGTGAGGGCCTTGCCGGGTGGCCCGGCAAGGGTATTGCCGGGGGTCTGGTGGCCTTCCTTGGCAAGGATCTTGCCGAGGATCGTCGTCTTCTAATCCTCATCTGATCTTGAATATGTCTTCACAAAGATCTGCATGCCACCACAGAGGTGCCTTCCCGAGCCCTGGCCCCATGTGGATGACGGTGTTGGGGACCATGGGCTCAAGGGTGGCTCGCTCTGTTGGTGCGGGGTGAGCTGCCCCGGCAAGGGTCTTGCCAGGGCTGCTGAGGCTGCCCCGGTAAGGGTCTTGCTGGGGGAACCTGCTTCGTCCCTCTGCTCTTTGTGGTCTTGGCCTTGGCGTTGCTCTGATTACCTTGGGCTTCGGCCTCACCTTGGATCACCTCCCCTGTTCTGCTTGGTGTGACCGCGGGCGCGGCTCCGACTGCCCGTGCACAGGTGAAGGGGTACAAAACGCACCCCTCTTTTTGTACACCGACACCGTCTGTCGGCGGTGGGGAACCAGATCCGAGGCGGCGAACGACGGCATAGCGGGAGCAGCTCCGGTGCGGTGGAAGGTGGTTCTGGTACGGTGCACGTCGGCGTCGGCGTCGTGGAGGCAGCTCTGCCTCGACAGTGGAGCAGCAGCGGCAAGGCGCAGAAAGCGTGGTCGAAGTGGTTCTGGTACGGTGCACGTCGGCGTCGGCGTCGTGGAGGCAGCTCTACCTCGGCTTCAGCTGCTAAGTCCTTGATGGCGTTGCGGTTGCGTTGGACGACGGCGTCGGGGTACCGGCTCCGGCATGATGGAGGAGGGTGGCGGTGGATTGGGTGCGATGGGGTGGAGGACGGAGGAGGCTGGGGTTTCGCGGCTGGTGGAGAGGGCGTTTTGGCGCCCACGGAGTATGAATGGGGAAACGGAGGGAGGGGAACTAAGGGGGAACAATGTTTCGGTTTGGGACGCGCTTGTTTGAAATTTGGGGAAAGTTACAAACTCTGCCCCATCTAATATTTCAGACATATTGCGGGTTGGGGGTAGGACAATAATCTCAGGTGTCCCAAATGGTGGGCGGGATAGATTTCGGCCGAGTGCATGCGTGTTTAGGCGCCCACGGCGTATGAATGCTTCTCGGAGGCGGTTGAGACTGGCGTCTTGGTGAAGTTACAAACCTACGCCGGTTTAGACCTTTGAACATCGGGCCAATAGGCTACACGGGCCATAGTCAGGACAGTAATTTCCTACCACCAAACATTAGTCTCGCGCGGTTTCGGGTGACCAGAGGCATATTTGACGCTTCGTTCAATATTTGGGAGCAGAAGCATTAACGTTTTTGGTTCTCTTGAATTGAACTTTCAGGATTTGTCAAACTTCACAAATCTTGACTCTTGAAAATCCTAAAACTAAGATTATTTTGGAATGGAGGGGGTACATTTGAATATACATTGTACACGAGTATATATTAAAAAATATGCAACTTACCTCAGTACATGCATGGTTCCAGATATAATCTCCTTGGTTGCAAAAAAATAGTTAGACATGCGTATGAATATATAGCATGTTCAAACGCACAACAAAGATTGATGCCCTCTTTTAGATCCGATTTACAAATGCCATTATCTCGGATTCAAATAGATGAATGCACTTCCTACGTATTCGAATCTTCGAAACCCCCTTTATGTTGAATTCAACATGTATTCTATTTCGTAGCTAGGAATTTGGAATGTATCCATGTAATTGACAAATGTATAAAGTGCTTCATACTAACAACATGGAGTGCACTAATTAATGTTTATATATGAATTGCAAAAGCAATGCATTGTCTGTATTTAAAACCACTCTCACTATGGATCGATAATATGAAATAAACACATGCACATGCTAGAATTCAATAGAGTATGGGTGTCTGATAGACCGATTTTCTTTCATACAGAAATTGCAAAATTCATGATCTCATAAAAAAATGCCATTTATATTTTAATTTAATGCGTAGAACCGCCTTTTACACATAGATGCACTATGCCTCAGCCCATTCTCACATACGCCCTATATATCTCTCTATCTAACGCATAAGTGCACACACTTTATATACATTGGCATTTCTCTTTCACACATGCTCACAATCTCTCCTGGGGTGTCAGGGTGTCTCACGCACACACTCTCTATCTCTCCCTCTCTCTCTCTCTCTCTGACTACTCTGTACCACTCTTTTCACTAATCTCAGTTGGAAAACACTATTTCTCTCACATGCATATATACACACGCACGGTCTCTACTAGCCCTCTATACGCACATATATGTGCCGACGTGTCTCCCGCACGCACATTATCTTTAGGTCTCTCTCGCACACATTGCACCCCCAAGACACACCACTCTCTTAGTAGTTCGCAGATATGATTCCATCAGATCATTCGGTAGGATATCCCTGACTGTTAGGCTGGATGGTAATACGAGGCAAAGTTTTACCCAAGTCCGGGCCCTTGCAGTTGAGGAAAAAGCCTACTCCTGGTACTGTATATTAGTGATAGGGGTGTGTACAAAGTACACGTGAATACCAGGCGTTGTGCGTGTGTATACTATCGACGAACTAGCCCCCGGGCTTCTATAACATACTCGGGGCCTAGGGTTACAAATCAAATATAGTCGGCTTATCATCAGTGGGGATAGAGTCCTCCACGACTCTGGTAGCTTCGTCTTGTACGCCGAGTCCTCCACATGGTAGCTTCGTCTTGTACGCCGAGTCTTCCACCGAGACACATTATACGAAGACCCACCACAGGATGGAAGTGACCCATGAGTCCTCATGCATGTTGACCCACCACAACTAGAAATGATGTGCCCACCACACCACACACGCAATCGTCCACTAAGAAAATAAGCATATACAATAGTACAATGTTATACATGAAAGTTACTTGCATGGTGCATCCAAAAAAATTTGTTCTGCATTGTGAATGTTTATATTTTCTCCTAAAATATTAATCACGAGAAAGAGAAACAAAGGGCATATCTCTCCTTGTCTCCACCGGACACCCCCTCTTTCTACACCACTTTCACGTACGCACACAAACTATCTCTCGGCCCTCTAAAAGTATGTATGCCCTTGACACATTCATGTGTGACGGTCACTGTATTTCAAGCGAAAGCACTATACGGTCACTGGACTTTAGAATATGCTCATTACGGTCACCGTATACATTCTCGTGGTGATCATACGGTATCTAGCTCACGATATGTCTCCGTATTTTGTTGATGACACTGACGGACATTGTATTTGATGTGTGCTCCGTATTTTCTTGATGACACTTACGGTCAGTGGGAGGAGACATTCCCCTCGACTACGAGGCACCGATGGTGGCTTCGTAAAATCTCAAGATCATATGCTGGCTCACTCTCTCGAAGGTGCTCATAGGGGTAGGGTCTGCGTGTGTGCGCTTTTAGCAGTTGGTGCTTGCGCGTATATATGAGCGATTGCGTCTTTAAAATGTTGAAAAATACATGTCATTGTCGGTGTTCTGGGAACGGGGGTCCCCAGACTTGCCTGCCTGCGGCCCACGGCGTAGCTAAGTTAGTGGGCCGTACAGCCCACCTTCGTCAACAAAGCATCCAAGACCCTCGCGAGGGGCCAAGCCTCGCGAGGTGGATGATGCAAGACCTCCTCAGGAGCGGACCCACTAGGCGGACTCACGAGGAGCGGAGATATCAAGGCAGGGCAAACCTCGCGAGGCTCAAGTGACGTGGGCCATGACGATCGAGACCAGGCGGGCGCCAGCACGCGCAGCGTCCTTGTTTCCTCTTTGGTGCTAAGGAGGCAAGCGCAGGCGAGGAGTACCAAGGCATCAGGCAAAGGTTGCCATATCGGTGCAACGAGACCAAGACCAGAAGGACGGCAAGACGGAGGTCATCGTGGAGCCCAAGACGGCGTCACCACCAGAGCCTTTTGCAGGCGAAGACTGCTTTTGTCAGGATAAGTTGTACTAGCTGTCCCCTTTCAAATTGGCCGCCGTTGTTGGCTCCCTTCCTGCTCAATATTTGGGGAGAGGACCAGGGCCTATATAAGTAGAACTAGCCACCATAGCGAAAGACACCTTAACTGGATCCACACACCCACAAGTCCGCAGAGCACAAGAACACCTCAACCTCAGGAGGTTGTTCTTCCCCTTGTACTGTTCATCATCAGCCCAAGAGGCAATCCACCACCACCACACTGGAGTAGGGTATTACACAACAACAGTGGCCCGAACCAATATAAATCTTGTGTCTTTGTGTTGCGAGTTCATCGAGTTCGTCCGCGAGATCTTCCCGAGCTAGGGCGTAGATCGGTAGGGAGGAAATCTCCGTGCGCACCCCAGTGTTCGAACCTTGAGGGTTTTGCCGGAACCCGTGATCCGACATTTGGCGCGCCAGGTAGGGGTGCGCCGTATCTCCTCTCCACCACCCTACGCCCCGTGCCACCGCACTTCGCCCCCATGGCAGGTCTCCCGCCATCCGCTTCCGCGGCCAGCATCGACGATGGGGCATCTGGGTACCGAGCCCTGGCCCCCGCCCTACGGCGGGTGCGGTGGCCGACCAAGTTGAAGCCGGAGATGCCGCCGTGTTATGACGGCGCGGCAGACCTGTCGCCGTTCCTGCTGACGTACGAGGAGGCCATCCTCGAGGCCAGAGGCGACGACAAGGTCATGGCCAACTGGTTCCCCATGGCCCTCGCCGGCGAGCCGCGCGCCTGGCTGCTCAACCTCCCTGGGTCCACGGTGGCGTCCTGGGGGGAACTCCGCGACCTCTTCACTGCTCACTACGCGATGCCGGCGCACCACGCAGTCATGGCACTGCTGGGCGGCTCTCAAGCACCGCCTTCAGATTGCCATGTCAAACCGTTCCTCCGTCAGATTGGGGCCGCCTCCAAGCGCCCGGGGGCTCCGCCGGGTTGTGCTGCGCCAGAGGCCGACCTCACTTTTGGCTTAGAAGACCACCCGGACTCCACCGCCGGCTCGGGCATGCTCCCAATGCTCTGCACGCCCACCATCTGCAATGTGGCTATTACCAAGACCCTCATCGACGGCGGTGCCGGCCTCAACCTGCTCTCCATAGAGGCCTTCAGCCTTCTTCACGTGTCGCTCGAGCGGCTCAGTCTCAGCAAGCCCTTCTGAGGAGTTGGTGGTGCTGCCCACTCTCTGGTGCAGATCCGTCTCCCCGTCACCTTCGGCACACGCGACAACTACCGTACTGAGCTGGTTGACTTCGACATCACCCGCATCGGTCTCCCGTACAACGCCATCCTCGGGTACCCAACTCTCGCTCAGTTCATGGCGGCGACTCACCCGGCCTACAACCTCATGAAGATGCCTGGGAGCAAAGGTGTCCTCACCATCAAGGGGGACACTAAGGAGGCCGTGATGGCACTCAGGCTTGCCTTCAAGACCGCGGCGGCAGCATAGCCCACCGGCGCTGGTACCCCCGAAGCCAAGGAGGCCGCGCCCACCAAAAAGAAGCAGCTGTTCACCCAAGACAAGGTAGAAACCAAGCAGGGCCGGTCAGCGAGGACGGATCCTCAGGGGCCACCTTTACTATAGGCACCGGCCTCGACCCGGGTCAAGAGGAAGCATTGGTTAGGTTCTTGTGCGCAAACAAGGATATATTCGCGTGGGAGCCTAATCAGCTGGTAGGGGACCCAAGGGAGGTAATTCAGCATCATCTAAGGGTATGCCCCAACATACGCCCCGTGAAACAGCGAGCGAGACGACAGTCCGCTGAGAAGTAGGCCTTCATCGTCCAGGAGACCCGCAAGCTGGAGGTGGCGGGTGCCATTCGTGAAGTCCGATATCCCGAATGGCTGGCGAACCCCGTTGTAGTGCCAAAGAAAGGCAGGAAGGAACGGATGTGCGTCGACTTCACCAACCTTAACAAAGCCTGCCCCCAAGATCCGTTCCCGCTCCCGCGCATCAACTAAATCATCGACTCCACTGCCGAGTGCGACCTGCTGTGCTTCCTGGATGCATTTTCAGGGTATCATCAGATCAAGATGGCGGTGGAAGATGTGGAGAAGATAGCCTTCCTGACACCATGTGGGGTGACTGCTACACCTGCATGCCCTTCGGGCTGCGCAACGCGGGCACGACCTTTCAGCGGCTGATGCACATCGCCCTGGGGCGGCAGCTCGGGAGAAACACAGAGGCCTATGTCGATGACATAGTGGTAAAGTCTCGGGAGGCGAGAACATTGATTCAAGACTTGGAGGAGACCTTCAAAAGCCTGCGCCAGGTGAACTTGAGGCTTAACCCGGAGAAGTGTGTGTTCGGCGTCCCCTCCGGCAAGCTGCTAGGGTTCCTCGTGTCCCACAGAGGGATCGAGGCGAACCCGGAGAAGATCAAGGCCATCGAAGACATGAGCCCACCACAGACCCTCAAAGATATGCAGAAGCTAGCGGGGCGGGTGACCGCGTTGGGGCGTTTTATCTCCAAGCTGGGAGAGCGCGCCTTACCCTTCTTCAAGCTCATGAAGAAGAAGGGCCCGTTCGAGTGGACCCTGTAGGCCGACCGAGCTTTCCAAGACCTCAAGAAATACCTTACCAGCCCTCCGGTGATGGTGGCACCACGACCTCTCGAGCCCCTAGTACTCTACCTTGCCGCCACCCTGTACTCCGCCAGCGCGGCGGTGGTGGCGGTTCGGGAGGAGCGCCAAGTCAAGGGCGCGCTGCGCCAAGCCGGAGCTAAAGTGGTGGAGAGTTAGGAAGGTGCATCAAAGGCCTCAGCGGCAGAAGACCAAGCTCGGCAGGACAACGTCGCCGAAACTCCTGAAGACGGTCAGATCTCAGGAGCCCCTCCACCTCAGGAGATGCCCCGATCTCCGCAAGACCCGAGCCTCGACAGTGTGCCAGCACTCGTCGAACACCCGGTGTACTTCATCAGCACCGTGTTGCGAGATGCGAGGGCGCGATACCCCATGCCTCAGAAGCTCCTGCTCGCGCTCTTGGTGGCCTCACGCAAGCTGCGGCACTACTTCCAGGGCCACCCCATCAGGCTCATCTCGGCCTACCCATTGGAAAGGGTGCTCAGGAGCCCCAACTCAGCTGGAAGGGTTGCTGAGTGGAACATCGAGCTGCAAGCATTCCAGTTGGAGTTCAGCACCACCAGGGTCATCAAGGGGGCCGCGCTCGCTGATTTTGTGGCGGAATGGGCGGATGCCCCGACACTTGAAGAAGGCGAAGACCGATCCACCTCGCTAGGAAGCGAGGCACTAGATGTCTGGATCATGTACTTCGATGGCGCCTTCGCGCACCAGGGCGCGGGGGCTGGAGCAGTGCTCATCCCGCCTACTCAGGACAAGTTCTACTACGCCGTGTAACTCTGCTTTCAGCACGACGAGAACGTCTCCAACAATATCGCAGAATATGAAGGCCTCATAGCTGGCCTGAGGGCCGCGGCAGCCCTGGGGGTGAAGCGCTTTACCGTTAGGGGCGACTCGCAACTCCTCGTCAACTTCTCCAACAAGGTATACGAGCCAAAGGTTGAGTATGGAGGCATACCTCGCGGAGGTGCGTAAGATGGAGAAGCAGTTCTCGGGCCTGGAGCTGCATCACGTGCCCCGGGGCACCAACAAGGAAGCCGATGACATCTCCAGGAGAGCATCCAAGCGGTAACCGCAAGAGCCCGGTGTCTTTGAGGAATGGCTCTTCAAGCCATCAGCCACACCACCACTTTCAAGCACGACTCAGCCTTGGGAGCAGCTCACACAACCTCCAGCCACGGGAGCCCCAGCCTGTGGCTTGACCTCAGGGGCTTGCCTGCTGTTGGCGCTCAAGCCCCAGGAGGAATGCTGGACCAAGGAATTCAAGGAGTACCTGATCCAAGGGACGCTGCCGGAGAAGGAAGAGGATGTAGAGCGCGTGGCCCGGCAGGCCACGGCATACTGTATCCAAGACGGTGAGTTGTACAGGAAATGACCGAACGATGTCACACTGCGCTGCATCTCCAGTGATCAAGGAAGGGAGTTGCTGGTTGACATACACGGTGGGGACAGCGGGCACCACTCATCGTCACGGACCCTCGTCGGCAAGGTGTTCCGCAGTGTATTCTACTGGCCTACCGCACTCAACGATGCAGCCGAGCTGGTGAAGTCCTGCGAAGCTTGCCAATTCCACGCCAAGCAAATTCATCAGCCAGCTCAGGGCCTCCAGACCATCCCGCTCGCGTGGCCGTTCGCGGTCTGGGGGCTGGACATCTTAGGCCCGTTCCCACGGGCGCCAGGGGGCTACCATTATCTCTACGTCGCCATCGACAAGTTCCCCAAGTGGGCGGAAGTGGAAGCCGTCCGTTCCATCCCAGCCGGCTCAGCTGTCAAGTTCATCAACAGCGTCGTGAGCCGTTTAGGGGTCCCCAACCGCATCATCACAGATAACGGCTCGCAGTTTACTAGTAACCTCTTCCAAACCTACTGTGCTAACCTTGGAATGCAGATTTGCTACGCTTCGGTGGGGCACCACAAGAGCAATGGTCAGGCCGAACGCGCCAACACGGAGGTCCTGAGGGGCCTCAAGACCAGGACCTTCAAGAAGAAGCTAGAGGCCTGCGGCAGGGGTGTTGGGGAACGTAGTAATTTCAAAAATTTCCTACGCACACGCAAGATCACGGTGATGCATAGAAACGAGAGGGGAGAGTGTTGTCCACGTACCCTCGTAGACCGACAGCGGAAGCGTTATCACAACGCGGTTGATGTAGTCGTACGTCTTCACGATCCGACCGATCAAGTACCGAACGTACGGCACCTCTGAGTTCTACACACGTTCAGCTCGATGACGTCCCTCGAACTCCGATCCAGCCGAGTGTTGAGGGAGAGTTTCGTCAGCACGACGGCGTGGTGACGATGATGATGTTCCACCGACGCAGGGCTTCGCCTAAGCTCCGCAACGGTATTATCGAGGTGTAATATGGTGGAGGGGGGCACCGCACACGGCTAAAATATCGTATATCAAGTGTGTCCATCGAGTGCCCCCCTGCCCCCGTATATAAAGGAGCAAGGGGGAGGCCGCCCGCCTATGGAGGAGAGGCGCGCCAGAAGGGGGAGTCCTACTCCCACCGGGAGTAGGACTCCTCCTTTCCTTGTTGGAATAGGAGAAGGGAAGGGAGAAGGAGAAAGAAGGAAGGGGGCGCCCCCCCTCCCTAGTCCAATTCGGACTAGCCCATGGGGAGGGGCGCGGCCACCTTTTGAGGCCTTTCTCTCCTTTCCCGTATGGCCCATTAAGGCCCAATACGAATTCCGGTAACTCTCCAGTACTCCGAAAGATACCCGAATCACTCGGAACCTTTCCGAAGTCCGAATATAGTCGTCCAATATATCGATTTTTACGTCTCGGCCATTTCAAGACTCCTCGTCATGTCCCCGATCTCATCCGGGACTCTGAACTCCTTCGGTACATCAAAACTCAATAAAACTGTCATCGTAACGTTAAGCGCGCGGACCCTACGAGTTCGAGAACTATGTAGACATGACCGAGACACCTCTCCGGTCAATAACCAATAGCGGGACCTGGATGCCCATATTGGCTCCGACATATTCTACGAAGATCTTTATCGGTCAGACCGCATAACAACATACGTTGTTCCCTTTGTCATCGGTATGTTACTTGCCCGAGATTCGATCGTCGGTATCTCGATACCTAGTTCAATCTCGTTACCGGCAAGTCTCTTTACTCATTCCGTAATACATCATCCCGCAACTAACTCATTAGTCACAATGCTTGCAAGGCTTATAGTGATGTGCATTACCGAGTGGGCCCAGAGATACCTCTCCGACAATCGGAGTGACAAATCCTAATCTCGAAATACGCCAACCCAACAAGTACCTTTGGAGACACCTGTAGAGCACCTTTATAATCACCCATTTACGTTGTGACGTTTGGTAGCACACAAAGTGTTCCTCCGGTAAACGGGAGTTGCATAATCTCATAGTCATAGGAACATGTATAAGTCATGAAGAAAGCAATAGCAACATACTAAACGATCGGGTGCTAAGCTAACGGAATGGGTCAAGTCAATCACGTCATTCTCCTAATGAGGTGATCTCGTTAATCAAATGAAAACTCATGTCTATGGCTAGGAAACATAACCATCTTCGATTAACGAGCTAGTCAAGTAGAGGCATACTAGTGACACTCTGTTTGTCTATGTACTCACACATGTATTATGTTTCCGGTTAATACAATTCTAGCATGAATAATAAACATTTATCATGATATAAGGAAATATATAATACTTTATTATTGCCTCTAGGGCATATTTCCTTCAGTCTCCCACTTGCACTAGAGTCAATAATCTAGTTCACATCGCCATGTGATTTAACATCAATAATTCACATCACCATGTGATCAACACCCATAGTTCACATCTCTATGTGACCAACACTCAAAGGGTTTACTAGAGTCAATAATCTAGTTCACATCGCTATGTGATTAACACCCAAAGAGTACTAAGGTGTGATCATGTTTTGATTGTGAGATAATTTTAGTCAACGAGTCTGTCACATTCAGATCCGTAAGTATTTCGCAAATATCTATGTCTACAATGCTCTGCACGGAGCTACTCTAGCTAATTGCTCCCACTTTCAATATGTATCTAGACCGAGACTTAGAGTCATCTAGATTTAGTGTCAAAACTTGCATCGACGTAACCCTTTACGACGAACCTTTTGTCACTTTCATAATCGAGAAACATATCCTTATTCCACTAAGGATAATTTTGACCGTTGTCCAGTGATCTACTCCTAGATCTCTATTGTACTCCCTTGCCAAAATCAATGTAGGGTATACAATAGATCTGGTACACAGCTTGGCATACTTTATAGAACCTATGGCCAAGGCATAGGGAATGACTTTCATTCTCTTTCTATCTTTTGCCGTGGTCGGGCTTTTAGTCTTTACTCAATTTCACACCTTGTAACACAGGCAAGAACTCTTTCTTTGACTGTTCTATTTTGAACTACTTCAAAATCGTGTTAAGGTATGTACTCATTGAAAAACTTATCAAGCGTCTTCATCTATCTCTATAGATCTTGATGCTCAATATGTAAGCAGCTTCACCGAGGTCTATATTTGAAAAACTACTTTCAAACACTCCTTTATGCTTTACAGAATAATTCTACATTATTTCTGATTAACAATATGTCATTCACATATACTTATCAGAAATGCTGTAGCGCTCCCACTCACTTTCTTGTAAATACAGGCTTCACCGCAAGTCTGTATAAAACTATATCCTTTGATCAACTTATCAAATCGTATATTCCAACTCCGAGATGCTTGCACCAGTCCATAGATGGATCGCTGGAGCTTGCATATTTTGTTAGCACCTTTAGGATTGACAAAACCTTTTGGTTGCATCATATACAACTCTTCTTTAATAAATCCATTAAGGAATGCAGTTTTGTTTATCCATTTGCCAGATTTCATAAAATGCGGCAATTGCTAACATGATTCGGACAGACTTAAGCATAGATACGAGTGAGAAACTCTCATCGTAGTCAACACTTTGAACTTGTCGAAAACCTTTTTGCGACAATTCTAGCTTTGTAGATAGTAACACTACTATCAGGGCCCGTCTTCCTCTTGAAGATCCATTTATTCTCAATTGCTTGCCGATCATCGGGCAAGTCAACCAAAGTCCACACTTTGTTCTCATACATGGATCTCACCTCAGATTTCATGGCCTCAAGCCATTTTGCGGAATCTGGGCTCACCATCGCTTCTTCATAGTTCGTAGGTTCGTCATGTTCTAGTAACATAACCTCCAGAACAGGATTACTGTACGACTCTGGTGCGGATCTTATTCTGGTTTACCTACGAGGTTTGGTAGTAACTTGATCTGAAGTTACATGATCATCATCATTAACTTCCTCACTAATTGGTGTAGGAGTCACAAGGACAGATTTTTGTGATGAACTACTTTCCAATAAGGGAGCAGGTACAGTTACCTCATCAAGTTCTACTTTCCTCCCACTCACTTCTTTCGAGAGAAACTCCTTCTCTAGAAAGGATCCATTCTTCGCAACAAATGTCTTGCCTTCGGATCTGTGATAGAAGGTATACCCAACTATCTCCTTTGGGTATTCTATGAAGACACATTTCTCCGATTTGGGTTTGAGCTTATCAGGATGAAACTTTTTCACATAAGCATCGCAACCCCAAAATTTTAAGAAACGACAACTTTGGTTTCATGATAAACCTCAGTTCATAAGGCGTCGTCTCAATGGATTTTGATGGTGCCCTATTTAACGTGAATGCAGCTGTCTCTAATGCATAACCCCAAAACGATAGTGGTAGATCGGTAAGATACATCATATATCGCACCATATCTAATAAAGTACGATTACGACGTTCGGACACACCATTACACCGTGGTGTTCCAGGTGGCGTGAGTAGTGAAACTATTTCACATTGTTTTAACTGAAGGCCAAACTCGTAACTCAAATACTCTTCTCTACGATCAGATCGTAGAAACTTTATTTTTCTTGTTACGATGATTTTCCACTTGACTCTGAAATTATATGAACTTTTCAAATGTTTCAGACTTATGTTTCATTAAGTAGATATACCCATATCTGCTCAAATCATCTGTGAAGGTGAGAAAATAATGATATCCGCCACGAGCCTCAATATTCATTGGACCACATACATCTATATGTATGACTTCCAACAAATCTGTTGCTCTCTCCATAGTTCCGGAGAACGGCGTTTTAGTCATCTTGCCCAAGAGGCACGGTTTGCAAGTATCAAGTGATGTTGGAAATATGCCCTAGAGGCAATAATAAATGGTTATTATTATATTTCTGTGTTCATGATAATAGTCTATTATTCATGCTATAAGTGTATTGTCCGGAAATCGTAATACATGTGTGAATACATAGACCACAACCTGTCCCTAGTAAGCCTCTAGTTGACTAGCTCGTTGATCAACAGATAGTCATGGTTTCCTGACTATGGACATAGGATGTCATTGATAACGGGATCACATCATTAGGAGAATGATGTGATGGACAAGACCCAACTTAAGCATAGCATAAAAGATCGTGTAGTTTCGTTTGCTAGAGCTTTTCCAATGTCAAGTATCTTTTCCTTAGACCATGAGATCGTGCAACTCCCGGATACCGTAGGAGTGCTTTGGGTGTGCCAAACGTCACAACGTAACTAGGTGACTATAAAGGTGCATTACGGGTATCTCCGAAAGTGTCTGTTGGGTTGGCACGGATCGAGACTGGGATTTGTCACTCCGTGTGACAGAGAGGTATCTCTGGGCCCACTCGGTAATGCATCATCATAATGAGCTCAATGTGACTAAGGCGTTAGTCACGGGATCATGCATTGCGGTACGAGTAAAGAGACTTGCCGGTAACGAGATTGAACTAGGTATTGGGATACCGACGATCGAATCTCGGGCAAGTAACATACCGATTGACAAAGGGAATTGCATACGGATTGATTGAATCCTCGACACCGTGGTTCACCCGATGATATCATCGTGGAACATGTGGGAGCCAACATGGGTATCCAGATCCCGCTGTTGGTTATTGACCAGAGAGGCGTCTCGGTCATGTCTGCATGTCTCCCGAACCCGTAGGGTCTACACACTTAAGGTCTGGTGACGCTAGGGTTGTAGAGATATATGTATGCGGAAACCCGAAAGTTGTTCGGAGTCCCGGATGAGATCCCGGACGTCACGAGAGGTTCCGGAATGGTCCGGAGGTGAAGAATTATATATAGGAAGTCCAGTTTCGGCCACCGGGAAAGTTTCGGGGGTTATCGGTATTGTACCGGGACCACCGGAAGGGTCCCGGGGGTCCACCGGGTGGGGCCACCTGTCCCGGAGGGCCCCGTGGGCTAAAAGTGGAAGGGAACCAGCCCCTAGTGGGCTGGGGCGCCCCTTGGGCCTCCCCCCCATGCGCCTAGGGTTGGGAACCCTAGGGGGGAGTTCCCCCTTGCCTTGGGGGGCAAGGCAACCCCTTCCCCCCTTGGCCGCCGCCCCCCCCCCCCTTGGAGATCCCATCACCTAGGGCTGGCGCACCCCCCCAGGGGGCCTATATAAAGGGGGGGAGGGAGGGCAGCGAACGACAGCCTTTGGCGCCTCCCTCCTCCCCTGCAACACCTCTTTCTCTCTCGCAGATGCTCGGCGAAGCCCTGCCGGAGAGCCGCTACATCCACCACCACGCCGTCGTGCTGTTGGATCTCCATCAACCTCTCCTTCCCCCTTGCTGGATCAAGAAGGAGGAGACGTCGCTGCACCATACGTGTGTTGAACGCGGTGGTGCTGTACGTTCGGCACTCGGTCATCGGTGATTTGGATCACGGCGAGTACGACTCCGTCATCCACGTTCATTGGAACGCTTCCGCTCGCGATCTACAACGGTATGTAGATGCACTCCCTTCCCCTCGTTGCTAGTAGACTCCATAGATGCATCTTGGTGAGCGTAGGAAAATTATAAAATTGTGCTACGATTCCGAACAGTGGCATCATGAGCCAGGTCTATGCGTAGTTACTATGCACGAGTAGAACACAAAGTAGTTGTGGGTGTTGAGTTTGCCAATTCTTCTTGCCGCTACTAGTCTTTTCTTGTTTCGGCGGCATTGTAGGATGAAGCGTCCCGGACCGACCTTACACGTACTCTTACGTGAGACAGGTTCCACCGACTAACATGCACAAGATGCATAAGGTGGCTAGCGGGTGTCTGTCTCTCCTACTTTAGTCGGAACAGATTCGATGAAAAGGGTCCTTATGAAGGGTAAATAGAAATTGGCAAATCACGTTGTGGTCATACGTAGGTAAGAAACGTTCTTGCTAGAAACCTACAAACCACGTAAAAACTTGCAACAACAATTAGAGGACGTCTAACTTGTTTTTGCAGCAAGTGCTATGTGATGTGATATGGCCAGAAGATGTCATGAATGATATATGTGATGTATGAGATTGATCATATTCTTGTAATAGGAATCACGACTTGCATGTCGATGATTATGACAACCGGCAGGAGCCATAGGAGTTGTCTTTATTATTTTGTATGACCTGCGTGTCATTGAATAACGCCATGTAAATTACTTTACTTTATTGCTAAACGCGTTAGCCATAGAAGTAGAAGTAATCGTTGGCGTGACGACTTCATGAAGACACAATGATGGAGATCATGATGATGGACATCATGGTGTCATGCCGGTGACAAAGATGATCATATTGCCCGGAAGATGGAGATCAAAGGAGCATGATGATATTGGCCATATCATGTCACTATTTGATTGCATGTGATGTTTATCATGTTTTTGCATCTTATTTGCTTAGAACGACGGTAGCAAGTAGGATTATCCCTTATAATAATTTCAAGAAAGTGTTCACCCTAACTGTGCACCGTTGCAAAGGTTCGTCGTTTCGAAGCACCACGTGATGATCGGGTGTGATAGATTCTTACGTTCGAATACAACGGGTGTTGACGAGCCTAGCATGTACAGACATGGCCTCGGAACACACGCAATACACTTAGGTTGACTTGACGAGCCTAGCATGTACAGACATGGCCTCGGAACACGGAGGACCGAAAGGTCGAGCATGAGTCGTATAGAAGACACGATCAACATGGAGATGTTCACCGATCTTGACTAGTCCGTCTCACGTGATGATCGGACACGGCCTAGTTAAGCTTGGATCATGTTTCACTTAGATGACTAGAGGGATGTCTATCTGAGTGGGAGTTCATTAAATAATTTGATTAGATGAACTCGATTATCATGAACTTAGTCTAAAAATCGTTACACTATGTCTTGTAGATCAAATGGCCAACGTTGTCCTCAATTTCAACGCGTTCCTAGAGAAAACCAAGCTGAAAGATGATGGCAGCAATTATACGGACTGGGTCCGGAACCTGAGGCTCATCCTCATAGTTGCCAAGAAAGATTATGTCTTAGAAGCACCGCTAGGTGAAGCACCAATCCCTGAGAACCAAGACGTTATGAACGCTTGGCAGCAGCGTGCTGATGATTACTCCCTCGTTCAGTACGGCATGCTTTACAGCTTAGAACCGGGTCTCCAAAAGCGTTTTGAGAAACATGGAGCATATGAGATGTTCGAGGAGCTGAAACTAGTTTTTCAAGCTCATGCCCGGGTCGAGAGATATGAAGTCTCCGACAAGTTCTTCAGCTGTAAAATGGAGGAGAACAGTTCTGTTAGTGAGCACATACTCAGAATGTCTGGGTTGCACAACCGCTTGTCTCAGCTGGGAGTTAATCTCCCGGATGACGCGGTCATTGACAGAATCCTCCAGTCGCTTCCACCAAGCTACAAGAGCTTTGTGATGAACTACAATATGCAGGGGATGGAAAAGACCATTCCCGAGGTATATTCAATGCTGAAATCAGCGGAAGGGGAGATCAGAAAAGAACATCAAGTGTTGATGGTGAATAAAACCACCAAGTTCAAGAAGGGCAAGGGTAAGAAGAACTTCAAGAAGGACGGCAAGGGAGTTGCCGCGCCCGGTAAGCCAGTTACTGGGAAGAAGTCAAAGAATGGACCCAAGCCCGGGACTGAGTGCTTTTATTGCAAGGGAAGTGGTCACTGGAAGCGGAACTGCCCCAAATATTTAGCGGACAAGAAGAAGGCCGGCAACACCCAAGGTATATGTGATATACAAGTAATTGATGTGTACCTTACCAGTACTCGTAGTAGCTCCTGGGTATTTGATACTGGTGCGGTTGCTCATATTTGTAACTCAAAACAGGAACTACGGAATAAACGGAGACTGGCAAAGGACGAGGTGACGATGCGCGTCGGGAATGGTTCCAAGGTCGATGTGATCGCCGTTGGCACGCTACCTCTGCATCTACCCACGGGATTAGTTATAAACCTCAATAATTGTTATTTAGTGCCAGCTTTGAGCATGAACATTGTGTCTGGATCTCGTTTAATTCGAGATGGCTACTCATTTAAATCCGAGAATAATGGTTGTTCTATTTATTTGAGAGAGATGTTTTATGGTCATGCCCCGCTGGTCAATGGTTTATTTTTGATGAATCTCGAACGTGATGTTACACATGTTCATAGTGTGAACACCAAAAGATGTAAAGTTGATAACGATAGTCCCACATACTTGTGGCACTGCCGCCTTGGTCACATTGGTGTCAAGCGCATGAAGAAGCTCCATGCAGATGGACTTTTGGAGTCTCTTGATTACGAATCATTTGACACGTGCGAACCATGCCTCATGGGTAAGATGACCAAGACTCCGTTCTACGGAACAATGGAGCGAGCAACCAACTTATTGGAAATCATACATACCGATGTGTGCGGTCCGATGAGTGTTGAGGCTCGCGGAGCATATCGTTATGTTCTCACTCTCACTGATGACTTAAGTAGATATGGGTATGTCTACCTAATGAAACACAAGTCGGAAACCTTTGAAAAGTTCAAGGAATTTCAGAGTGAGGTTGAGAATCAACGTGACAGAAAAATAAAATTCTTACGATCAGATCGTGGAGGAGAATATTTAAGTCACGAATTTGGTACACACTTAAGGAAATGTGGAATAGTTTCATGACTCACGCCGCCTGGAACACCTCAGAGAAATGGTGTGTCCGAACGTCGTAATCGCACTCTATTGGATATGGTGCGATCTATGATGTCTCTTACCGATTTACCGCTCTCATTTTGGGGTTATGCTTTAGAGACTGCCGCATTCACTTTAAATAGGGCACCGTCTAAATCCGTTGAGACGACACCGTATGAATTATGGTTTGGGAAGAAACCTAAGCTGTCGTTTCTACAAGTTTGGGGATGCGATGCTTATGTCAAGAAACTTCAACCTGAAAAGCTCGAACCCAAATCGGAAAAATGCATCTTCATAGGATACCCTAAGGAAACTATTGGGTATACCTTCTACCTCAGATCCGAAGGAAAGATCTTCGTTGCCAAGAACGGGTCCTTTCTAGAGAAGGAGTTTCTCTCGAAAGAATTGAGTGGGAGGAAAGTGGAACTTGATGAGGTGATAGTCACCCCTTCCGAACCGGAAAGTAGCGCAGCGCGGGAAAATGTTCCTGTGGTGCCTACACCGACTGGGGAGGAAGTTAATGATGATGATCATGAAGCTTCAGATCAAGTTACTGAACTTCGTAGGTCCACAAGGACAAGTCCCGCACCAGAGTGGTACGGTAACCCTGTCCTGGAAATCATGTTGTTAGACAACGGTGAACCTTCGAACTATGAAGAAGCGATGGCGGGCCCGGATTCCGACAAATGGCTAGAAGCCATGAAATCCGAGATAGAATCCATGTATGAAAACAAAGTATGGACTTTGACTGACTTGCCCGATGAGCGGCGAGCCATAGAAAACAAATGGATCTTTAAGAAGAAGACGGACGCAGATGGTAATGTGACCATCTACAAAGCTCGACTTGTCGCTAAGGGTTATCGACAAGTTCAAGGGGTTGACTACGATGAGACTTTCTCACCCGTAGCGAAGCTGAAGTCCGTCCGAATCATGTTAGCAATTGCCGCATACTATGATTATGAGATATGGCAGATGGACGTCAAAACGGCATTCCTCAACGGCTTCCTTAAGGAAGAGTTGTATATGATGCAGCCGGAAGGTTTTGTCGATCCTAAGAATGCTAACAAAGTATGCAAGCTCCAACGCTCAATCTATGGGCTGGTGCAAGCATCTCGGAGTTGGAACATTCGCTTTGATGAGATGATCAAAGCGTTTGGGTTCACACAGACTTATGGAGAAGCCTGTGTTTACAAGAAAGTGAGTGGGAGCTCTGTAGCATTTCTCATATTATATGTGGATGACATATTATTGATGGGAAATGATATAGAATTCTTGGAGAGTATAAAGGCCTATTTGAATAAGTGTTTTTCAATGAAGGACCTTGGAGAAGCTGCTTATATATTAGGCATCAAGATCTATAGAGATAGATCAAGACGCCTCATTGGTCTTTCACAGAGTACATACCTTGACAAGATATTGAAGAAGTTCAGTATGGATCAGTCCAAGAAGGGGTTGTTGCCTGTATTGCAAGGTGTGCAATTGAGCACGGCTCAATGCCCGACCACGGCAGAAGATATAGAAGAGATGAGTGTCATCCCCTATGCCTCGGCCATAGGGTCTATTATGTATGCCATGCTGTGTACCAGACCTGATGTAAACCTTGCCGTAAGTTTGGTAGGAAGGTACCAAAGTAATCCCGGCAAGGAACGCTGGACAGCGGTCAAGAATATCCTGAAGTACCTGAAGAGGACTAAGGATATGTTTCTCGTTTATGGAGGTGACGAAGAGCTCGTCGTAAAGGGTTACGTCGACGCTAGCTTCGACACAGATCCGGATGACTCGAAGTCACAGACCGGATACGTGTATATTTTGAATAGAGGAGTAGTAAGCTGGTGCAATTGCAAGCAAAGCGTCGTGGCGGGATCTACATGTGAAGCGGAATACATGGCAGCCTCGGAGGCAGCACAGGAAGCAGTCTGGATGAAGGAGTTCATTACCGACCTAGGGGTGATTCCCAATGCGTCGGGCCCGATGACTCTCTTTTATGACAACACTGGAGCTATTGCCCTTGCGAAGGAGCCCAGGTTTCACAGGAAGACCAGGCATATCAAGCGTCGCTTCAACTCCATTCGTGAAAGTGTTCAAAATGGAGACATAGATATTTGTAAAGTACACACGGACCTGAATGTAGCAGATCCGTTGACTAAACCTCTCCCTAGGGCAAAACATGATCAACACCAGGACGCAATGGGTGTTCGATTCATCACAATGTAACTAGATTATTGACTCTAGTGCAAGTGGGAGACTGTTGGAAATATGCCCTAGAGGCAATAATAAATGGTTATTATTATATTTCTGTGTTCATGATAATAGTCTATTATTCATGCTATAAGTGTATTGTCCGGAAATTGTAATACATGTGTGAATACATAGACCACAACCTGTCCCTAGTAAGCCTCTAGTTGACTAGCTCGTTGATCAACAGATAGTCATGGTTTCCTGACTATGGACATAGGATGTCATTGATAACGGGATCACATCATTAGGAGAATGATGTGATGGACAAGACCCAACTTAAGCATAGCATAAAAGATCGTGTAGTTTCGTTTGCTAGAGCTTTTCCAATGTCAAGTATCTTTTCCTTAGACCATGAGATCGTGCAACTCCCGGATACCGTAGGAGTGCTTTGGGTGTGCCAAACGTCACAACGTAACTAGGTGACTATAAAGGTGCATTACGGGTATCTCCGAAAGTGTCTGTTGGGTTGGCACGGATCGAGACTGGGATTTGTCACTCCGTGTGACGGAGAGGTATCTCTGGGCCCACTCGGTAATGCATCATCATAATGAGCTCAATGTGACTAAGGCGTTAGTCACGGGATCATGCATTGCGGTACGAGTAAAGAGACTTGCCGGTAACGAGATTGAACTAGGTATTGGGATACGAATGATCGAATCTCGGGCAAGTAACATACCGATTGACAAAGGGAATTGCATATGGATTGATTGAATCCTCGACACCGTGGTTCACCCGATGATATCATCGTGGAACATGTGGGAGCCAACATGGGTATCCAGATCCCGCTGTTGGTTATTGACCGGAGAGGCGTCTCGGTCATGTCTGCATGTCTCCCGAACCCGTAGGGTCTACACACTTAAGGTCCGGTGACGCTAGGGTTGTAGAGATATATGTATGCGGAAACCCGAAAGTTGTTCGGAGTCCCGGATGAGATCCCGGACGTCACGAGAGGTTCCGGAATGGTTCGGAGGTGAAGAATTATATATAGGAAGTCCAGTTTCGGCCACCGGGAAAGTTTCGGGGTTTATCGGTATTGTACCGGGACCACCGGAAGGGTCCCGGGGGTCCACCGGGTGGGGCCACCTGTCCCGGAGGGCCCCGTGGGCTAAAAGTGGAAGGGAACCAGCCCCTAGTGGGCTGGGGCGCCCCTTGGGCCTCCCCCCCATGCGCCTAGGGTTGGGAACCCTAGGGGGGAGTTCCCCCTTGCCTTGGGGGGCAAGGCAACCCCTTCCCCCCTTGGCCGCCGCCCCCCCTTGGAGATCCCATCTCCTAGGGCTGGCGCACCCCCCAGGGGGCCTATATAAAGGGGGGGATGGAGGGTAGCGAACGACAGCCTTTGGCGCCTCCCTCCTCCCCTGCAACACCTCTCTCTCTCTCGCAGAAGCTCGGCGAAGCCCTGCCGGAGAGCCGCTACATCCACCACCACGCCGTCGTGCTATTGGATCTCCATCAACCTCTCCTTCCCCCTTGCTGGATCAAGAAGGAGGAGACGTCGCTGCACCGTACGTGTGTTGAACGCGGAGGTGCTGTACGTTCGGCACTCGGTCATCGGTGATTTGGATCACGGCGAGTACGACTCCGTCATCCACGTTCATTGGAACGCTTCCGCTCGCGATCTACAACGGTATGTAGATGCACTCCCTTCCCCTCGTTGCTAGTAGACTCCATAGATGCATCTTGGTGAGCGTAGGAAAATTATAAAATTATGCTACGATTCCCAACAAGTGATTCATAATCAAGTGATTCCAAAATCCCATCAGTATGGAGTTTCTTCATGCGCTTTACACCAATATGACCTAAACGGCAGTGCCACAAATAATTTGCACTATCATTATTAACTTTGCATCTTTTGGCTTCAATATTATGATTATGTGTATCACTACGATCGAGATCCAACAAACCATTTTCGTTGGAGTGTATGACCATAGAAGGTTTTTATTCATGTAAACATAACAACAATTGTTCTCTAACTTAAATGAATAACCGCATTGCAATAAACATGATCACATCATATTCATGCTCAACGCAAACACCAAATAACACTTATTCAGTTTCAACACTAATCCCGAAAGTACAGGGAGTGTGCGATGATGATCATATCAATCTTGGAACTACACACATCGTCACCTCGCCTTTTACTAGTCTCTGTTTATTCTGCAACTCCCGTTTCGAGTTACTACTCTTAACAACTGAACCAGTATCAAATACTGAGGGGTTGCTATAAACACTAGTAAAGTACACATCAATAACATGTATATCCAATATACCTTTGTTCACTTTCCCATCCTTCTTATCCACCAAATAGTTGGGGTAGTTCCGCTTCCAGTGACCAGTCCCTTTGCAGTAAAAGCACTTAGTCTCAGGCTTAGGACCAGACTTAGGCTTCTTCACTTGAGCAGCAACTTGCTTGCCGTTCTTCTTGAAGTTCCCCTTCTTCCCTTTGCCCTTTTCTTGAAACTATTGGTCATGTCAACCATCAACACTTGATGTTTTTCTTGATTTCTACCTTCGTCGATTTCAGCATCACGAAGAGCTCGGGAATTACTTTCGTCATCCCTTGCATACTATAGTTCATCACGAAGTTCTACTAACTTGGTGATGGTGACTAGAGAATTCTGCCAATCACTATTTTATCTGGAAGATAAACTCCCACTTGATTCAAGCGATTGTAGTACCCAGACAATCTGAGCACATGCTCACTAGTTGAGCGATTCTCCTCCATCTTTTAGCTATAGAACTTGTTGGAGACTTCATATCTCTCAACTCGGGTATTTGCTTGAAATATTAACTTCAACTCCTGGAACATCTCATATGGTCCATGACGTTCAAAACGTCTTTGAAGTCCCGATTCTAAGCCGTTAAGCATGGTGCACTAAACTATCAAGTAGTCATCATATTGAGCTAGCCAAACGTTCATAACGTCTGCATCTGCTCCTGCAATAGGTCTGTCACCTAGCGGTGCATCAAGGACATAATACTTCTGTGCAGCAATGAGGATAATCCTCAGATCACGGATCCAATCCGCATCTTTGCTACTAACATCTTTCAACATAATTTTTCTCTAGGAACATATAAAAAATAAACACAGGGAAGCAACAACACGAGCTATTTGATCTACAACATAATTTGCAAAAATACTATCAGGACTAAGTTCATGATAAATTTAAGTTCAATTAATCATATTACTTAAGAACTCCCACTTAGATAGACATCCCTCTAATCCTTTAAGTGATCACGTGATCCATATCAACTAAACCATGTCCGATCATCACGTGAGATGGAGTAGTTTCAATGGTGAACATCACTATGTTGATCATATCTACTATATGATTCACGCTCGACCTTTCGGTCTCTGTGTTCCGAGGCCATATCTGCATATGCTAGGCTCATCAAGTTTAACCTGAGTATTCCGCGTGTGCAACTGTTTTGCACCCATTGTATTTGAACGTAGAGCCTATCACACCCAATCATCACGTGGTGTCTCAGCACGAAGAACTTTCGCAACGGTGCATACTCAGGGAGAACACTTTTATCTTGAAATTTTAGTGAGAAGTCATCTTATAATGCTACCGTCAATCAAAGCAAGATAAGATGCATAAAGGATTAACATCACATGCAATCAATATAAGTGATATGATATGGCCATCATCATCTTGTGCTTGTGATCTCCATCTCCGAAGCACCGTGCTTGTGATCTCCATCTCCGAAGCATCGTGCTCGTGATCTCCATCTCCGAAGCATCGAGCTCGTGATCTCCATCTCCGAAGCACCGTCATGATCACCATCGTCACCGGCGCGACACCTTGATCTCCATCGTAGTATCGTTGTTGTCTCGCCAACTTATTGCTTTTACGACTATCGCTACTGCTTAGTGATAAAGTAAAACTATTACATGGCGATTGCATTTCATACAATAAAGCGACAACCATATGGCTCCTGCCAGTTGCCGATAACTCGGTTACAAAACATGATCATCTCATACAACAAATTATATCACATCATGTCTTGACCATATCACATCACAACATGCCCTGCAAAAACAAGTTAGACGTCCTCTATTTTGTTGTTGCAAGTTTTATGTGGCTGCTACGGGCTTAGCAAGAACCGTTCTTACCTACGCATCAAAACCACAACGATAGTTTGTCAAGTTGGTGCTGTTTTAACCTTCGCACGGACCGGGCGTAGCCACACTCGGTTCAACTAAAGTGAGAGAGACAGACACCCGCCGGTCACCTTTAAGCAACGAGTGGTCGCAACGGTGAAACCAGTCTCGCGTAAGCGTACGCGTAATGTCGGTCCGGGCCGCTTCATCTCACAATACCGCTGAACCAAAGTATGACATGCTGGTAAGCAGTATGACTTATATCGCCCACAACTCACTTGTGTTCTACTCGTGCATAGCATCAACGCATAAAACCAGGCTCGGATGCCACTGTTGGGGAACGTAGTAATTTCAGATATTTCCTACGCACACGCAAGATCATAGTGATGCATAGCAACGAGAGGGGAGAGTGTTGTCCACGTACCATCGTAGACCGACAGCGGAAGCGTTATCACAACGCGGTTGATGTAGTCGTACGTCTTCACGATCCGACCGATCAAGTACCGAACGTACGGCACCTCCGAGTTCTACACACGTTCAGCTCGATGACGTCCCTCGAACTCCAATCCAGCCGTGTGTTGAGGGAGAGTTTCGTCAGCACGACGGCGTGGTGACGATGATGATGTTCCACCGACGCAGGGCTTCGCCTAAGCTCCGCAACGGTATTATCGAGGTGTAATATGGTGGAGGGGGCACCGCACACGGCTAAAATATCGTATATCAAGTGTGTCCATCGGGTGCCCCCTGCCCCCGTATATAAAGGAGCAAGGGGGAGGCCGCCGGCCTATGGAGGAGAGGCGCGCTAGAAGGGGGAGTCCTACTCCCACCGGGAGTAGTACTCCTCCTTTCCTTGTTGGAATAGGAGAAGGGAAGGGAGAAGGAGAAAGAAGGAAGGGGGCGCTCCCCCTCCCTAGTCCAATTCGGACTAGCCCATGGGGAGGGGCGCGGCCACCTTTTGAGGCCTTTCTCTCCTTTCCCGTATGGCCCATTAAGGTCCAATACGAATTCCCGTAACTCTCCGGTACTCCGAAAAATACCCGAATCACTCGGAACCTTTCCGAAGTCCGAATATAGTCGACCAATATATCGATTTTTATGTCTCGGCCATTTCGAGACTCCTCGTCATGTCCCCGATCTCATCCGGGACTCCGAACTCCTTCGGTACATCAAAACTCAATAAAACTGTCATCGTAACGTTAAGCGTGCGGACCCTACGGGTTCGAGAACTATGTAGACATGACCGAGACACCTCTCCGGTCAATAACCAATAGCGGGACCTGGATGCCCATATTGGCTCCCACATATTCTACGAAGATCTTTATCGGTCAGACCGTATAACAACATACGTTGTTTCCTTTGTCATCGGTATGTTACTTGCCCGAGATTCGATCGTCGGTATCTCGATACCTAGTTCAATCTCGTTACCGGCAAGTCTCTTTACTCGTTTCGTAATACATCATCCCACAACTAACTCATTAGTCACAATGCTTGCAAGGCTTATAGTGATGTGCATTACCGAGTGGGCCCAGAGATACCTCTCCGACAATCGGAGTGACAAATCCTAATCTCGAAATACGCCAACCCAACAAGTACCTTTGGAGACACCTGTAGAGCACCTTTATAATCACCCATTTACGTTGTGACGTTTGGTAGCACACAAAGTGTTCCTCTGGTAAACGGGAGTTGCATAATCTCATAGTCATAGGAACATGTATAAGTCATGAAGAAAGCAATAGCAACATACTAAACGATCGGGTGCTAAGCTAACGGAATGGGTCAAGTCAATCACGTCATTCTCCTAATGAGGTGATCTCGTTAATCAAATGACAACTCATGTCTATGGCTAGGAAACATAACCATCTTTGATTAACGAGCTAGTCAAGTAGAGGCATACTAGTGACACTCTGTTTGTCTATGTATTCACACATGTATTATGTTTCCGGTTAATACAATTCTAGCATGAATAATAAACATTTATCATGATATAAGGAAATATATAATACTTTATTATTGCCTCTATGGCATATTTCCTTCAAGGGGCTGGCACGACGAGCTTCAGTCTGTGCTGTGGTCCATCCGCACCACCGCCACCAAGCCAACGGGCGAGACTCCATTCTTCCTCGTCTACAGGGCTGAAGCGGTCCTTCCTCATGAGGTGAAGCATTGCTCCGCATGGGTCCTGGCGTTCGACAAAACGCAGCAGGACGCCACGCGGGGGATGGATCTCGTGCTGGGGGAGGAACGCCGTCGCGAAGCTGCATTGAGGGCGGCAAGGTACCAACAAGCGCTGCGGCGATACCACTGCCGCAACGTCCGCTCTAGGACGCTCGAGGTGGGCGACCTCGTCCTGAGGCGGGTCCTCTCCAGGGAATGGCTGCACAAGCTTTCGCCCATGTGGGAAGGCCCGTTCAGGGTCGTCCATGTCTCCAGGCCTGGTGCAGCGCACCTGGAGACACAAGACAGGATGCCCATCCAGAACGCCTGGAACAACCAGCACCTCCGGAAGTTCTATCCATGAAGCAAGGCCCAGAGCCTGAGAAGCAAGGCCCAGAGCCTGAGAAGAAAGGCCCAGAGCCTGTGAAGAAGGCCCGGTGCCTGTGAAGAATCGCCGCCCGTGACACTCTCACGTAATAATGAGTGGGGATGTACACGCCCCGGAGTCTCAGGAGGGCCGGCCTCAGGCCCTGGGCTCCCTTCCACGCCCAGTGACAGCACTTAGCTCCGCGCTGGTGAGAAGACTTGAAGACTAGATTAGGTGCCGGACGCGGCTTTTCATTTGCTTTCCGTAATTGGCTCGCTTTTCCTCAATCGAAGATTGCCTTTGGTGTTTCTTGTTGACTCGATTCCCTCGCCTCTTACTGCATTTTCCGGCTCTGGTTTGCTCGTGTTCTCTCTCTCGCATACCTCGCGAGGGGGCTAGGCAGGTGCCCTCGCTAGCATTTCTCTCCTCTCTGCCTTCTCGCGAGCCACCCTCGTTCGAGCCCAAAAACTGGCACATCTCTCCTAATCTGTGCCCCTCGGGTACCGCGATACAAAGCGCCAGGTCAAGGCTCGGGTGAACTGCGAATCTCCAGCGCACCTTCTAATGAATTTTCGCAATTCCTGAGAAAACAGGTCAAGATGGACACGAGGAAACAAGCACCTCGTAAGGAAGAGGGCGTTATGAACGCATCAGGTTAAGTTATCTTTGTGAAAAATAAGAACACGACACAGGAACAACATGCATAGTGCAATAACCAAGGAACCACAGTTTGATACACGCCCCTCTGGGCCCATACTGGTTTCATCTTTGATGCAGGTAAAAGAGCAAAACAAAAGCAACGTTGCAGTGATCCATGGAGGCAGGCCCCTAGCAGCACCCCGAGCTTAGCCAGACCCCTCCTCACGCTTCACGGAGGCGCGGCGACGAGACGACCTGCTGCCGCCTTCGAAGCGGGCGCGGCGGTTGGTCGCACCCACCGCTGCTGGAGCTGTCGCTAGAGGAAGAGCCGCCGTAGCTGGACGAGACACGGTCGCCACCAAGGGCGGGCTCGCCCTCATCCTCGCCGCAGCCGTCACCAAGGCCGAGTACCTCCTCACCGTCGTTCGTCTCGGGGCAGCACCCGGCGCGGCGACCATCTTCCCCAAACACCCTCACGTAGAGGGTCGTCCCACCATCATACTTGAAATGGAGGGTGCACCGCCTGCCAAGCCGCGCGCGCGGGCGAACGTCTGCCAGCCGCGGGCCAGGGCTATGTTGCCCGTGGCGGAAGTCTCGACCGTGACCCAGGATGCCTTGCTGCAGCAGCCATCCGCCTGCAACCAGAGCCCGCCTAGAACAGAGGCCGGCAGCTCGTTGACGAAGAAGCGCGGAAGCTGGAGCCAGTTGCCGGCCGGGTTCTCCGACCAGACGACGAACTCCGGCGACACCTCCGCCGAATGGAAGGGTGGACGGGGAGGCCGCGCCGCCATGGCGCACCTCCCTTTGCAACCGGGCCGCCATGGCTGAAATGACCCCTTCTGCGGGCCGCGGCGGGGGTCGCGACATGCTTGCGCGGACGGCCGCGTCCGTGCTTGGGCGCAGGGGAGCCGGGTCCTTCGCGAGGGGTTTTCCCCTTCTCGGCGGCAGAGAACTTCCTTCGTGGCACCATGGATGGCGCTGCTAGCAATGGAATGAGGAGGAAGAAGTAAGCAAGCAAAGAAGAGATGGGCGACGGGGGCTCCGCCCCCCTCCCTATTTATAGCGGAAGAAGGCCAATCGGCGTCTCCCACGATCGCAGGTAATGGCGGTTTTCCTTGCATGCCGCAGGGACTTGTCAAGTCGAGCAGTTGCCGAGGCAGCGTAGGGAAGCGGAGACGCCCACGTCCAATCAACCGCCACGCGTTGACCGAGGCCGCAGGCTTTTGGGGCCGGCAGCGCTCCGTACTTGGCCCTCGGCTTCACCTCGAAGCCAAGCCCGAGCGCGCCTTGGGCCCGGGGGCTACTGTCGGCGTTCTGGGAATGGGGGTCCCTAGACTTGCCTGCCTGCGGCCCACGGCGTAGCTAAGTTAGCGGGCCGTACGGCCTACCTTCGTCAACAAAGCATCCAAGACCCTCGTGAGGGGCCAAGCCTCGCGAGGTGGACGACACAAGACCTCCTCAGGAGCGGCCCCTCTAGGCGGGCTCACGAGGAGCGGAGATATCAAGGCAGGGCAAACCTCGCGAGGCTCAAGTGACGTGAGCCATGACGATCGAGACCAGGCGGGCGCCAGCACGCGCATCGTCCTTGTTTCCTCTTTGGTGCTAAGGAGGCAAGCGCAGGCGAGGAGTACCAAGGCATCAGGCAAAGGTTTCCATATCGGTGCAACAAGACCAAGACCAAAAGGACGGCAAGATGGAGGTTATCGTGGAGCCCAAGACGGCGTCACCACTAGAGCCTTTTGCAGGCAAAGACCGCTTTTGTCAGGATAAGCTGTACTAGTTGTCCCCTTTCAAATTGGCCGCCGTTGTTGGCTCCCTTCCCGCTCAATATTTGGGGAGAGGACCAGGGCCTATATAAGTAGAACTAGGCACCATAGCGAAAGACACCTTAACTGGATCCACACACCCACAAGTCTGCAGAGCACAAGGACACCTCAACCTCAGGAGGTTGTTCTTTCCCTTGTACTGTTCATCATCAGCCCAAGAGGAAATCCACCACCACCACACTGGAGTAGGGTATTACACCACAACGGTGGCCCAAACCAGTATAAATCTTGTGTCTTTGTGTTGCGAGTTCATCGAGTTCGTCCATGAGATCTTAGCGAGCTAGGGCGTAGATCGGTAGGGAGGAAATCTCCGCGCGCACCCAACTGTTCGAACCTTGAGGGTTTTGCCGGAACCCGTGATCCGACAGTCGTGATTATATGGTCACTGGCTCACACGTACAACTCCGTATTTTGTTGATGATACGATCAATTGACCAGTCAAACATTCCATGTGGCGGAACTAGTGTTGCATCATCGGCGCGTGTAACCGTGGGGCCCACCTGTCAGTGTGTATATGAAAGAAAGAAATGGTAGTTTGAGTCTGTACTGTGTTAATAAATTCATTTTATGGTGATCATACGGTCACTGGCTCACCACACAGCTCCATAATTTGTTGATGACACGATCAATTGACCAGTCAAACTGTCCACATTCAGCAGCACACATGACCATAGGGCCCACCGTCGGCGCGTATATGAAAGACAAAAATGGTAATAAATTAGTGGTCTGTGGGGACGAAGTCGTGAGACCTCTGGTTGGTAGTCGCCGGTGGTGGGGACGCGATGATTGGGCGGTGGTGTGGGGATCGCCGGAGAAAAAGCTGGGCGCGGGGGCGGGCGGCTAGAGGGATGGCTGGGGCGGTGGCGGACCGACGGTGGGGAGTGGTTTCGGGGTGGGCGGGGTGGCGAGGCTGAGGGAGTCCTGTATTAAGGGGTCCTCGAATGGTCGGCCTATGTGACATAGGCCGGACCAATGAGCCGTGAAGATACAAGATAGAAGGCCGTTCCCCGTGTCCGGATGGGACTCTCCTTAGCGTGGATAGCAAACTCAGCGGCTAGTTGTGTAGTTTCCTTTCTCTGTAGACCGACTTTGTACAACCCTGGCCCCTTCCAGTGTCCATATAAACCGTCCATAGAAATCATCACAATCATACAGGCTAGACATCTAGGGTTTAGCCATTACGATCTCGAGGTAGATCGACTCTTGTCACCCATATACTTATCATAGTCAATCAAGCAGGAAGTAGGGTATTACCTCCGTTAAGAGGGCCCGAACCTGGGTAAACATCGTGTTCCCCGTCTCCTGTTACCCTTGATCCTCAGACACAAAGTTCGGGACCCCCTACCCGAGATCTGCCGGTTTTGACACCGACATCGGTGCTTTCATTGGGAGTTCCTCCGTGTCTTCAATTGAATGATCGATGTCTCGCCTTGTCATCAACGACAAAATCACCACTGGAGGGGCCCTGACTCCTGGGCAGACCCTCCAGCTCGGCATTTTTACCATGGGCGCCTGCTCGGCCGTTAAGCTAAAGGCAGACCCCAAGCTGCCAATAATCATCTCCGCATTGGCCTCGAACACTCCGATAAGATGGATCCAGCAGATGTCTCGTCTTTGAATGAATTGCCGGATCGCATCGCCGCCCTAGGGGTCACAATAAACTATGATCAGATTGGGCTTAAACCCGATCAGAGGGGAATCAGATCCCCACCGATCACCCACCAGGTAGCGGTTGTGGAGGAGCAGGCCGAGGACACCTCTCCCCTTATGCTGAGAACAAGCTATGTTCAGATCTTCGAGCCCTTCCAGCCGGATACCCATCCTCGGGAAGAGACCCTTTGTCCTCCGAACACAGAACCAGACATTGAGCCTGAAAACCCCCAGGACACTCCGGATGCTGGGCCGGTGACCTCATAAATTCTTCAAACTCCGGACGCCACGGTGGGTCAGGGTTCGGATTTATGCCCTCCCACCCACCACAAGCAATATTCACCAACCAATTCTGGTCCTCCGAATATATGCAACCTAACGTTTGTGCGGCAGCAACCTCAGGAAACAGTCCATCACTTTTGGGCCAGGTTTGATCTTGTTAAAAACAAGATCAAAGATTGTTGCGACGGCGACGCGGTTTTAGTATTTTGTTGCAACTGTACGGACGAGGGGATCCTCAATGCCCTCAATAGACGCCGCATACTGCACTTTACAGATTTGGCACACATAGTATAGAAGTACTGTGCAATGGAAAGCGCCTGGAAAGCCCGGACAGCCAGGTGGGACCCGCCCGCCTTCAAGCCACTCACCGGATGGGCAAAGAGGATGCACCCCCACGAGGCACCTAGCCTTCATCCCATGGACAAGAAAATCAGGCCCTTAACGGGACATAGAACTGTCTTTGAGGAGTGGCTCGACAAGCCTTGTCAGATACACACGACGCCGAATACCAAAACAACACACAGCCTTCGGGCGTGTTGGATACTCCGGCAGGTGGCTAAGAGCGGTGAGTATATCCTCACCAACACTACCCCAGAGAAGCCCTCTTCGGAGGATGACAATCTCAACGTATTTACGGTCTTTGAGACCTTTTCTTCAAATAATCAGTGCAAAAGGGCGCTCCCCGACCTCGTCGAAGTTAACCAAGTAGCCGTAGTAAATCCTTGGAAAGGTACGACGATAACTTTCACCGTCAACGACGAACCAAGGGCCCGATCAGTCCGCGCACCAGCTGCTCTGGTCTTAAACCCAATCATCGACGACTTTCGGCTCACCAAGGTGCTTATGGACGGCGGCAGCGGACTGAACCTTATCTACAAAGACTCGCTCGATAAAATGCAAATAGACAAGAGTCACATTAAGCAAAGCAGTACAACCTTTCGAGGCATTATCCCCAGTCGAGAAGCACGGTGCTCGGGGAAACTTAAACTTGATGTGGTATTCAGCACGCCGAAGAACTACAGGTCTGAAGAGTTAACCTTCCACATGGCACCTTTCAACAATGGATATCACGCCCTGTTGGGGCGAGACGCATTCGCGCGCTTTCAAGGCATACCCCATTACGGGTACATGAAGCTCAAAATGCGCGGGCCCAATGGAGTCATCACTATCACTAGGGATCCGGACATAACACTCCGCACTGAAAACAAAACCACATCTCTGGCCCTCGAGGCATTATCCGAGGCCCTTGCGGCCGAGGAGCTCACCGCTCTGTGTTCTATAGTGGATAGCGATGACGTAATCCTCGATAAGAGGCTTAAGTCCACTTCTTTCAAGCCAGTAGACGAAATAGTCAAATTTCAAGTTCACCCGATGGATCCTAACAAAATAGCAGCCATTGGAGCAGATCTGGATCTGACGGTCGACACCGCCCTAAGAGCATTCTTGCGTGAGAATTGGGACATCTTTGCCTGGCACCCTTCGGACATGCCGGGAATCCCACGCAGACTGGCCGAACACAGCCTCAACATAATAAAGGGGTTCAAGCCAGTCAAGCAAACGCTGCGTTGATTTTCCGAACCCAAGCGACAAGCTATGGGGGAGGAGCTAGCCAAACTACTTAAGGCCGGGTTCATCAGAGAGATCAAACACCCGGACTAGCTAGCAAACCTGGTCATGGTGCCAAAGAAGGACAAATCCTGGCGCCTTTGTGTCGATTTCAAAGACCTCAACAAGGCCTGCCCTAAGGACCCCTTCCCTCTGCCCTGCATTGACCAGATAATTGATGCAAATGCAGGACATGATTCACTGTGTTTCCTCGACGCATACTCTAGATACCATCAAATTAAGATGAAGGAATTCGATCAGGCCGCAATGGCATTCATTACTCCGTATGGCCCCTTTTGCTTCAACATTATGCCTTTCAGACTTAAAAACTCCGGTGCCACTTACCAATGCATGATTCAAACATGCCTGGAAAAGAAAATTGGCAAGACGGTGGAAGCATATGTAGATGATGTAGTCATCAAAACCAAACATGTCGAATCATTGGTGGACGACTTACGCCTTACATTCGACAACCTCCGAACATATGACATACGGCTCAATCTGGAAAAATGCATTTTTGGCGTACCGGCCGGAAAGCTGCTCGGGTTTATTGTTTCCAATAGAGGAATCGAAGCAAATCCGGCCAAAATCCGAGCCCTGTCACAGTTGGCAACACCAACAGACCTAAAATAGGAGCAGAAACTAGCTGGGTGCGTGGCAGCCTTGAGCCGCTTTATCTCCAGATTGGGAGAGAAGGCACTGCCGCTCTATCGCCTGCTTCGACGTACCGACCACTTTGAGTGGACGGACGCGGCAACAGCGGGGTTGGAAGAAATAAAAACTATGTTAGCTACAAACCCAATGCTTGTCGCACCTAACATCGGTGAACCTATGCTACTGTACATATCTGAAACTCACCAAGTGGCGAGCGCCGTACTCGTCATCGAACGAGAAGAAGAGGGACATAATTTCTCACTCCAAAAACTAGTATACTATGTATCAGCGGTTCTAACACCATGCAAATCCCGATACCCGCACTATTAAAAGATAGCATATGTGGTTTCCATGGCATCTCGGAAGCTGCGGCACTACTTTCAAGAGTGCTCGATCACGGTGGCGTCCGAGGTACCACTAAATGACATCATAAACAATCGAGACACCACCGGCCGTACTGCAAAATGGGCTATCAAGCTCTTACCATTTGAAATAACGTAGAAACCCCGCCGAGCTATCAAATCTCAGGTGTTGGCCGACTTTGTCGCCGAATGGACGGAAGCCGAACTCCCTAAAGAGAACGGCAGATACTCCAACTGGGTGATGTACTTCTATGGCTCCAAAATGTTAGCCGGATTGGGGGCCGGTGTCATCCTAACATCCCCTACAGGGGACATAGTCCGTTACGTATTGCAAATCATGTATACGGACTCCAATAACGCAGCCGAATACGAGGCACTACTGCATGGTCTTCGGATGGCTGTTTCTATGGGCATACAATGCCTCGAGGTGCGCGGGGATTCAAACCTTGCAATATCCCAGATAAACGGAGAATTCGATGCAAAAGATCCAAAGATGGCAGCTTACCGCAACCCCGTACTCAAAATATCAACTCAGTTTGAAGGACTTGAGTTTCATCATGTGGCCCGAGACAATAATCAAGCAGCGGACATCCTTCCTCGAATGGGCGCTAAACGCGACCCCGTTCCACCGAATACCTTCGTGGAAAGGCTTTTCAAGCCATCCGTGGTATGGCAGAACGAGAGCGGAAATACCAGTCCAGCACCGATCCCACCCCGGATGCCGAACACGATTCAGATATCGTCGGGGGCTCGGGCACCGAACCAACGCCTTCCGCCCACGTAATCATGGCGGTAATCGCTCCATGGACCGAACCTTTCTTGGCCTACCTTAATAGGCGCGAGCTCCCTGATGACCATAATGAGGCTCGTTGTATTGTTCGACGCTCGAAAGCCTACAAAGTCCATGAAGGAGAACTCTACAAGAAAAGTAATACTGGGGTTCTTCAAAGATGTATCTCCGAAGAGGAGGGGCGGCAGCTCTTGGCAAAAATACATGCTGGCCTCGGCGGTCATCATGCCGTAGCTCGGGCCTCGTGAGCAAGGCATTCCGTACAGGTATTTTCTGGCCCACAGCCCGAGCAGATGCACATGCCCTTGTACAGCGCTGTGTCGGGTGCCAGCTCTTTGCCAATCAAAGCCATATGCGGCCCACAACCTTAAGAACAATCCCTATCACCTGGCCTTTCGCGGTCTGGGGGCTAGATATGGTCGGACCCCTTAAAGTGGGAAGCCATAAGAAGAAATATTTACTGGTTATGGTAGATAAATTCACTAAGTGGATAGAGTCCAAACTAGTAAAAACGGCTGAAGCCAGACCGGTGATAGATTTTATCTCCGGCATTGTACACTGTTATGGTGTCCCACATAGCATTATTACTGACAATGGCTCTAACTTCACAACCGATGAGGTGAAAAATTGGTGTGCTAATCTAGGTATCAAACTCGATTACGCCTCTGTATATCACCCTCAAACAAACGGTCAAGTTGAATGGGCCAATGGCCTGATAATGAGTGGCATCAAACCCAGACTCGTGCGCTTCCTAAAGGAGTCGGATAAACACTAGGTCTAGGAGCTTGACTTCGTACTCTGGGGGGCTGCGGACCACGTCCAATCGCATGACCAGGTACACACCGTTCTTCATGGTGTACGGCGCAGAGGCTGTCTTGCCCTGTGACATTATTCATGACTCACCTCGAGTGCGCATGTATGAGGAGAGAGAGGCCGAGCTCGATCGGCGGGATGACTTAGATGGCCTGGAGGAGGAGCGCGATGTCGCAAAAGCCCGTTCCGCATTTTACCAACAACAGGCTCGAAGATACCAAAGCAGAGAAGTGCGGGCGAAGACGTACAATGTTGGCGAACTCGTTGTACGCCTACCAGAGAAGAAAAAGGACAAACACAAGCCCAAATGGGAGGGTCCCTTCATTATAGATGAAGTTCTCATTGGAGGAGCCTATCGCCTTCGCAATGCATCGGATAATCGCTTAGAGCCGAACCCATGGAATGCTGCTTGGCTCTGAAGATTCTACGCCTAAGGCCGGACATACACCTTTGTGCGTTCCTTTTTCTCCTTTTTTAAATTTTCCACTTTCTCTTTTTATACGATTTCTAGCGTGTGTTCGGGTAAGCCGCACACTTGAGAGGTATACATCCTTAAATGTACAAACGCCAACGTAACTGGGGGCTTCTCTCAATAGAAGCTTAATTATTGTTTTGAGCATAGAGCTCACCATATATATGCGTCGTTCGCTCATATACGTCCTTTCTTTGCTATTATATGCACCTTTATGACTTAAGTTTTTGCCAAGCTGGGTTGCCTGGCTCCTGTGCTTATGCCCTATGATTCCCGCTTGTTCGGCTAGGGCATAAAGGGAGCACATCTGCGATTGTTACAACCGGGTCATCCGGACATGTACCTCAGACGGGTGAAGCCGAAAGCTAGCGTTCTTAAGAGAATAAATTGGTCGGCGAACAAATGACGAACTGCCTTCATGGCGATATATAATGTCTAAAAATATAAAGCCTCTTGTGGTTTTTCGCATCACAGTATTGGCATGCATAAACAATGTATGCTTACCCAGGGAAAGGAACCCTTAACGGAACTATTCTCTCTGGAAGATGTTTCTTACGTTAAAAAGTAATATAACATAACTCCCCGAACATAGTTTGTCTATTCAAGCACTATGACCGGATTGCCTGGTTACCGCACATACTTGGTGTTTACCACAGGTATAGTATTCGGAAACACTCCAACCCTTGGGTTTCGGAGGTCAAAGCGGAAGGTCTACCATGAGAGTCTCCTACAATTCGGCCGGAGATAAATTGGATGATAAAGTGTATTGTTACATAAAAATCACATGTCTACTGTTTTATCTATGCCATCTATCTGGTTGTCTAACTTACAATCCTGTTGTGAAAATTTGGCGGCTGTCCTCACTTGGTCGTACACCAAGCTAACCGGCATTTCTTGTCCGTCTAGTCCCCGAGGTCCGACTCGGGCCATCTGATTCGGATCAAGTCTGGTATACCGCTTTTTCACCATGGCCCAGGCTTCTCGCGCACCTTCTCGACATGTGGATGCCTTCCATAGCTCAAAACGAAGATGAGCTCCCTTGAATAAATCCGCGAGCTCCCACATCATTCCTGGAGGGGATTCGGATGACCATAAAGCCTTAGCCATGTTCCTCATTGCTTTCCTAGCTCGCTCATGCACTTTGGACAGCTCCTGCAGCAAGTCTCCTTGAAAGCGGACACTTCTCCCTCGGGCCGCCTAGTTAACACACCTATAGGAACAATCTCATAAAACTTTCCATGCACGGGAGCATATGAAAGTTAGGTTCAAGGACATACTAAATATGCCGCCTTTCAGCTTTCTGTTCTCCTTCAAGGCATCTGACAGCTGGGCTCTTACATCCTTTAGCTCTTCGGCTTGCTTGATGTTTGCATCCTATAGCTTGTTCTTCTCATTAATGGTCTGTGTTAATTGAAAGTGCTAGTTATCGACTAGAGGGGTGAATAGGAGATTTTTATGAAAGTCTTCAAAACACGGGGGCTTTGAAGACAAACAGTAGAAATGAACCTATTGATATGCAGCGGAAGGTAGACTACACTAGACAAGCCATAGTCAATTAAGAAATGAAGTGAAAGCACGAAGACTATCAGAAACTAGGTAGTATAGATAAGGATGGAAGATAGTATGAAACCCAATAGTAAACAGTCTTCACACAGTGAAGAGAATCAGATCATGCAAGCAGGCAATGACTTCACGAAGACAGACTGAAATTTAAGGGAATTGAAGGATAGAACCAGTAGCTTGGTGAAGACAAGGATTTGGTAGACCAGTTCCAGTTGATGTGACAACTGTAAGTCTGGTTGGGGATTCTGACATTTAACTCAGAAGACCGCGTCTTCACCTTATTCCCCTTGAGCTAAGAACACTTAGTCCTCGCCCAATCGCTCTGGTAAGTCTTCAAAGTAGACTTCCAAACCTTCACAGACTTCGTTCACTGGCAATCCATAATGGCTCTTGGATGCTCAGAATGCGACGCCTAACTGGCTAGAGGATTCACAGTCCTCAAGTGTAACAAGTCTTCAGATCACGCAGACACAAAGACTTCAGTGATGCCTAACACTCTTTGGCTCTGGGTGTTTTGGGCTTTGTCCTCGCAAGGATCTCTCTCTCAAATTCTTCGGAGGTGGGTTGCTCTCAAACGACAAAAGCCGTGCACTAACTCTGAGCAGCCACCAATGTATGGTGTAGGGGGTGGGCTACTTATAGCCAGGAGGCAACCCGACCTGATTTGTCCGAAATGACCCTGGGTCACTAAGGAACCGACACATGTCCAACGGTCGGATTTCAACACACACGCGGTAGCTTGACTTGGGCTACAAGTAAAGCTGACTCATCCAGCTCTAGATAAGATTTGCTCTCATTGTCTTTGCTCAAAGACATAGGATTTGGTTGAGCATCACATCAGTCACTCTGAATTTGTTCACTTGGACCCCACTTAATAGTACGGTGGTTCCTATGACTCAACAAAGAAGAAAAGGAAACTACGAAACAGCTATGTCTTCGCACTCCATAGTCTTCATGTGAATGTCTTCTCATGTCATAATCTTCACTGTGAATATCTTCACTGTGAATATCTTCACAAACCACCATTGTCTTCAATGTCTTCACACATTTTTAGGGGTCATATCTGGTAGGTAAACCGAATCAATAAGGCACTACTACCTGTGTTATCTTGTAATTCTCACAAACACATTAGTCCCTCAGCCAAGTATGTCGTCAATACTCCAACTAGGGGTGGCACTAGATGCACTTACAATCTCCCCCTTTTTGGTGATTGGTGACAAACTGGTTGAAGTTTTCAACGGGGATAAAAGTATGTGAAAGTTAAGGATTAAGGCATTGTCTTCATAAGTAGCAAAAGGCTCCCCCTGAAGATGTGTATATAAGTAGTTTTCTTTTGAATGCAAATGCACATCGCAGGTTTTACTTTGTGGAGATCCTCTTCAACTTATGAAGACAATTCATCATGCATATAAAGATATAATGAAGATAATGACATGCATAATGAAAAATGGACGTCTGCGGAATGGCTTCATGCGGGATTTATCATCGCATCACAAGGTGGCAGCAAAAACAACGTAGCAGACAACCATCGAGTTTAAGTATTACAACCCAAAAACCAAATTGTTCAAAAGACGAGAGTTGTAACGACTTAGCAAAAATTAATGCATCCACCCATAATGACCTGCTTGAAGACTATCAACTCATATGCTTCTCCCCCTTTTGTCAGTAATGACCAAAAAGGTTTGAAGACATAGAGTATCTAATTGTTCCCAGTTGGAGTAGATGATGGAGCAGGGTCGACGTTGGAGTTTGGTGGTGTAGACGGGCCTGATGCAGTGGCGTGGTGCAGTGTAGCCAAGGTTGGTGAAGTGGCGTTGTCTTCTTCATCGACGACTCTCGCAACAACAGTTGCAGCTGAAGACGAATGTTCAGAATCTTCAATATGCAGCGTGCGACGCCTGCTTGCATTTGGTGGAGGCCTGGAATCAAACTTGAGGTACTCTGTGAAGCCATCTTCATGAAGATCGTCTTCAGGACAAAGCATTGTGAGGCTCTTCTAGGACCGGCGATAGGCTTCATGTGCAACAAATGAGTTCTTGGTGGCCAAGTTACGGATGCGATTGACATCCACCAAGAGACTCTGCATCTGACGCTTCAGCCAGTCATGATGCTTGTCCTGCTTCTGATGCAATGCCACAAGAAGCTCTTGGTCATTGAGTACACGAGATCGCTTCCGAGGCCTTTGGGCAATTGTACTTGAAGCCGCTTCAGTGTTAGCATGGTGTGGCACTCTCATGTTTCCGGCCAGAGGATAAGCGGGGGTTGCAGCATTGGGGACAAGAATTCCTTCGAACACTGGGGCTTTTTGAAGATGTAGGGGCTTCTTGGCAGGCTCGGGGTAGATGGCTTTTGTCGGATTTCGGGTTCCGGCAAAACCATTGAGGTTCGAACACTGGGGTGCGCACGAAGGTCTCTCCCTCCCTAGATCTCTCTCGCCAAATCGCAAGGCCTAGCTCGACGAACCCGAAGAACGAGAGACACAAGAGTTTATACTGGTTCGGGCCACCGATGTGGTGTAATACCCTACTACAGTGTGGTGTGGTGGATTGCCTCTTGGGCTGAGGATGAACAGTTACAAGGGAAGAACAGCCTCCTGAGGAGAGGTGCTCTTCTGCTTGGTGAACTTGTGTGGATGAGGATGATCTGAATGATCCCTCCCCTCTATGGTGATGGCTAGTCCTATTTATAGAGGCCCTGGTCCTCTCCCCAAATATTGAGCGGGAAGGGATACAACAACGGCAAAATTCGAAGGGAGACAACTAGTACAAGTTATCCTGACTAAAGGTGGTCTTTGCCTGCCAAAGGCTCTGGTGGTGACGCCGTCTTGGGCTCCACGGTGACCTCCGTCCTGTCGTCCTGCTGATCTTGGTCTCGTTGCACCGATATGGAAACCTTTGTCTGATGCCTCCGGACTCCTCGCCTGCGCTTGCCTCTTTAGCACCAAAGAGGAAACGAGGACACTGTGCGTGCTGGCGCCCGCCTGGCTCCAGTTGGCATGGCTTGCGTCATAGGAACCTCGCGAGGTATCCCTTGCCTTGATCTCTCCGCCCCTCGCGAGCCAGCCTAGTGAGGCCGTCCCGAGGAGGTCTTGTGTCATCCGCCTCGCGAGGCTTGGCCCCTCGTGAGGGTCTTGAGTGTTTGCTGGTGAAGATGGGCCGTACAGGGCCGCTGGTGGAGCCACGCCGTGAGCCACAGCCAGGCAAGTCTGGGGACCCCCGTTCCCAGGACACCGACAGTAGCTCCCGGGCCCAAGGCGCGCTCGGACTTGGCTTCGAGGCGAAGCCAAAGGGCAAGTGCGGAGCACCGCGGGCCCCAATAGCCTGTGGCCCCGCTTGACGCGTGGCAATTGGTTGGACGTGGGCATCTCCACTTCCCCACGCTACCTCGGCAACCACCCGTCCGACAAAAGGCTGGCGCGGGTAATGCTTGCCTTCATTTCTTTCCTTCGTCTTCCTCCAGATCCCCTTTCTCGCTCCTTGCCTCCAAAATTTCCAGATCTGCATCAATCCCCTTCCGAGATTCCGACCAATGGCGCCCCAAAAGGCCAAGGTCGTTTCACCGCCTGCCTGGTACGAACTGGCTCTGGATGCGGCCAATGTCTCAGAGAAGAACCTCGCCGCCGCGCGCCTGCTGGCGGCGGGGGAGAGCAACGAGAGGGGGAAGACCGAGCTCCGGGCTGGCTCCGCCGAGCCGGAGGCTTCAAAGAGCACCTTCTACCCCTTCTTCATGAGCAGCGTCGTCGCGGGCCTAGTTCCCCCCTTCTCCGACTTCTTCTACGCCGTCCTCCGCCATTATAGGTTGCAGGCCCTCCATCTCCATCCCAACTCCATTCTTCTCTTGTCGATCTCTGCATTCTACTATGAGGCGTATGTCGGGGTGATGCCGTCCGTGGCACTGCTGCGCCACTTATTCTTCCTCCGAATCAATGACGGCCACACCTCAAGGTGCGCCAACTTCGTCGCGGCAGGCAAGGCCAACGCGATCTCGAAGGCCGGGAAGAAGGCCGATGGCTTCAGGAGCAAGTGGGTCATGATTGATGCCTAGTGTGTCCACCCACGATTGAAGCTGCCGACAGAGATGCCCCAGTCTGACGAGGGGTGGTCTCGCGCGAAGCTTACTGACGACCGGGCGACGTCGGTGCTGGAGAAGATGACCGCCGACCTGAGGCCGGGCAACGCGAAGGCGGCGAAGCTGACAGGGGCCATGCTCCTGAGAGAATTCCTGATGCTGCGGGTGGCTCCGCTCCAAGCGCGCTTGCACCCCTTGTGGACACTTAGGGGCAAAGAAGACAAGCTCCACCTGAGTTCGAAGGCCTTGTCTGATGAAGAGCTGGCAGTGGCTCTCCGCCTCTTGGTCGGGGACGACCAAGAGTATCCCCTGAGTGCCCTCGTTCCCTTGTTCCTCCGCAAGGACGGGGCGCAGGTCGTGGCCGCCATGCCCACCTTTGAGGGGCGCGGCCTGGTGCCGCCGGCGCCCCCTGGGGTCCCGGTGGCGACGGCGCCGGTGGACGTGTCTTCTGGCGATTCCCGCAAGGAGGAGGAAGAGGAGTAGGGCGAGGAGCGTGACTCAGAGGCGACCCCCAAGGGGATGGGGGAGACTTCCCCCTTGCGCAAGGCCGACATCCTATGCACCCTGCCTGATGATGATGACGAGGCCGGCGTCCTCCCGGAAAGAGAGGAGCCGCCCATGGTTCCAACGAGGGGCAGGTCGGCGCTGATCCCCCAAGATGACGCTCCTGCTCTGACTCGGCCTGGAGCTGCTTCAGGTCCATCCGTTGCCCCTTCTTCCGCTCTTGGAGCCCGCGCGCCTGCATCTCAGGCTGCGATGCTCTCCGGCTTCTAGCTTACGAAGCGGAGGGACTACGCCGCGGTAGACCAGTAAGTGTTCTTGTCCTGTTATGTTCTTGCTTCAGCTGCTTTCCCTTGACGCTTCTCCGTTGTGCGATTAGGCCGACGCCCGCGGCCAAGAGGAGGAAAGAGGATGAGGCGGTGCTGCTCGGGACCGGATCGCCTCGGTGGCCGCACCCCTCTCCATGGATAAGGGCAATGACGGTGCCCGTGCTTCTCCGGCCCGATCATCCTCGCGAGGCTTGGGTGTCACGCCCAATATGCGACCCTATCCGAGAGGAACTCGAAGGTCCCACCAAGGATAGACCCGCATATTGGAAACGCTTTTGCAAGGTGGATAGCATTACATCAACATTACATAATAGATGGGGATACATACAAGGCATACAAATGCCACAAGAGTACATCAATACATCATACATAAGATCAACATTCGACTACGGATGAAACACAAACAAAATCTCAAACGACATCCACCCTGCTAGCCCAGGCTGCCGACCTGGAACATATCCCCTGATCGAAGAAGAAGCAGAAGAAGAACTCCAAAACAAGTAACATCGCTCTCGTGTCAGGATCATCGCAAAACCTTTACCTGCAACTGGTGTTGTACTAATCTGTGAGCCACGAGGACTCAGCAATCCCATTACCATGGGTATTAAGACTAGCAAAGCTTAATGGGTACGGAAGGGGTAAAGTGGTGAGGTTGCAGCAGCGACTAAGCAAGTATGGTTACTAACTTATGCAAATAAGAGCGAGAAGAGAAGCAAAGGAACGGTCGTGAAACTAGCAAGGATCAAGAAGTGATCCTGAACTCCTACTTACGTCAAACATAACCCAGAAACTGTGTTCACTTCCCGGACTCCGCCGAGAAGAGACCATCACGGCTACACACGCGGTTGATGCGTTTTAGTTAAGTCAAGTGTCAAGTTCTCTACAACCGGACATTAACAAATTCCCATCTGCCACATAACCGCGGGCACGGCTCTCGAAAGTTTATACCCTGCAGGGGTGTCCCAACTTAGCCCATTATAAGCTCTCACGGTCAACGAAGGATATTCCATCTCCCGGGAAGACCCGATCAGTCTCGCAATCCCGGTTTACAAGACATTTCGACAATGGTAAAACAAGACCAGCAAAGCCGCCCGATGTGCCAACAATCCCGATAGGAGCTGCACATATCTCGTTCTCAAGGCAACACCGGATAAGTCAAGCTACGAGTAAAACCAGGCCTCGAGTTTCCCCGAGGTGGCCCCGCAGGCTGCTCGGTTCGGACCAACACTTAGAGAAGCACTGGCCCGGGGGGGTTAAATAAAGATGACCCTCTGGAGCGTGACTCCCAAGGGAAAAGAAATAGGTGATAGGCAAATGGTAAGACCAAGGTTGGGCCTTGTTGGAGGAGTTTTATTCAAAGCGAACTGTCAAGGGGGTCCCATAAATCACCCAACCGCGTAAGGGACGCAAAAGTAAGGAACATAACACCGGTATGGCGGAAACTCGGGCGGCAAGAGTGGAACAAAACACCAGGCATAAGGCCGAGCCTTCCACCCTTTACCAAGTATATAGATGCATTGATAATATAAGAGATATTGTGATATCCCAACATAAACATAATCCAACATGGAGCAATCTTCATCTTCACCTGCAACTAGCAATGCTATAAGAGGGGCTATGCAAAAGCGGTAACATAGCCAAACAACGGTTTGCTAGGAAGGGTGACAAAGGTTAGAGGTTCATGGCAATTTGTGAGGTTTGAAGAGCAAGTGATAGGTAGCGCAGCATAGCGATAGAACGGAGCAACTAGCATAGCAATGATAGTAGTGAGATCCAAGGTGACGGTCATCTTGCCTGAAATCCCGTTAGGAAGAAGAACAATCCATGAAGAAGATGAAGCCACGAAGACGAACCAAGCGTAGACGAACAAATCCTCACGATCGCAACGAAACGGGAACTATCGAGAAGAAGCACACAACATGGTAAACACACCACACATGAACAAGGCATGATGCTCAATCAAGTATGATGCATGACAAGGCTATATGAATCTACTCATGGCAAGAGATGATGCATACAAGAGCAACACATCAAAGCAAGTTTAAATGAGGCCGGAAACAACATATAACAATTCCGGTAAGTCCTCATATGCAAATTCCGAAATTGGTCCAGATCTGAATAAACCTTATGTTCAAGTTGTTAAACAGCAAGTTAAGATGCACCAAGATGATCTACACGAAATTCTAGTCAAGTTACATATAAAGTTCATTAGATTCGGAGCTACGGTCTAGAAGATATGAGCAAAACAAGTTAAACATGGCATTGATGCAAAATGCATTCAAACATCAAGCAAACACTCTCAAAACAAGGATGCAACAAGGTAATATGAAAATACATGTAAAACTAAGCAAGTTACATATAGAGCATGCTCAAAACGGAGCAACGGTGCAACACATACACTCCAAACAAGATATAGCAACAATCTGTCCAAAACAGCAACTAGGCATCTAGCAAGCATCAAAACAATATGCTAAGGCACCTCAACATGAAAACAAAAGGCAGGGGCATGATGTACAGGTAAAGCACAACAAAACATGAACACTGAGCTATCTCCAGAAATCACTAGAGCATGCTCAAAACAACATGGCATGATTGCAAATAATAACAGTTTCAGACTTGGCAGAAAATCACTGGGCATGGCAGAAATAACATCAGGTTGCAATATTTAGAACTATCAGACAACTTGTTACAGGAACCGATCATAGCAAATAAAGGCATGGCATGAATCTACTAATTGCATAGAACCAAAGTCCCTTACTGATCACGAGCCCAAAAGGCACAGAAGATATGATGGCACCCATGTAAATATATCAAGTGATCTGACAGATTCAGATGGTGAAAATAACAGTTCATGGCAGAAACAACGATAAGTAGGCATGTTGGTGAGCTTGAAACTCTCACCAAGAAGAAATACATGGCTTGACAAGGTAACCAGAAGTAAGATGGCACAAATATGATGCTAAACATGGCAATATCATAGTCATAGGGTGCATGGATCACTAGCAAAACACATGGAAAGAACTGGACTTAATGTTAATAGGCTGACAGTAACATTATTTAGCGAGTTTAGAGCATGATAACAACTAGCTACATCAGGCTATAAATGCAACCAAGGGCATGGATGGATAGATCATAACATGTATAACAAAACATCCTTAGTGAACATCACCTGATCATGCATAGAATGACTTGTAGCAGCAGGTTTACATTGCAACAAAATATAACAGATTCAGACTTGGCACAAATGACTAAGTCACAGAAAACAGCAACATCACGGAGGCTACTTTGCATGCTTGTGCTAGTCACCACAGAGATCCTAAAAATACAAGACTAGCTCCATTGTAAAGATGGCATGATGTAGTTCAAAACACATATAGAGCTCATGCTCATAGGATGCACACACAAAATGCAATGAAAAAGACAAATAATCAAGTTCTGAAAACAGGCAACCGTTAACATCATATAGCACTCTTGCAACGATGATTAGGGCATCAAGATGGACTCAAACAAGCATGGCATAATGGAACAAAATGAAGAGAACATCATGGCGAACATTTCGATATATTATACATGCAAAACAGAGCTATATGCATGAAGTTCTGGCATGGCAAAGATGCACACATGTAACTGATGAGACTGAGGACTTGGTCATTTTTTTTGGAAAAAACAGAGTGAGCGAGTGATTGCAAAACAATGCCCAGGGCGGGGATTAGGGGTGCTCACCCATTGGGCTTCGGCCCAGGACGGAGGAGGAGGCAGGCTGAGGCTGAGGTGGGCCGGCTTGGACCTTGCAGGTCTGGGCCGTGGCTTGCGGGGCCCACGCGGTTGAGCGGCTAGTGGGCGTCGACGGGATCGGGGGCTCCTCCCGATCCATCTGGAGGGCGGCGGCGCCGCCGGTGACGCGAAGGCGGGGAAGGTCGGGCGGACAGATCCGGCCACCTGGGCACCGGATCTGGCCGGAGACGGGCACAGGAGGTCGGCGGCGAGCTCCATGGTGGCGGCAGCGAGGAGCACAGCAAGGGAGAGGAGAGAGGTTATGGAGAGGAGTGGCGGTGGAACTGGCCCGAGGCTCGGCGGCGGCGGAGCCAGCCGGCGGTGGCGGGACGATGAGGAGGGGCGCGCTCCAGCGGGCGGCACTTGGCGGCGGGGAAGCGGGCGAGGAGGCGAGGCACGGTGCGGGCGCCTCGGGCCCAGATCGGCCCGGGGCGGGCCGGCTGCGGGCCGCGGAGGTGGGAGAGCCGGTGGGAGACGTGGCGAGGCCACATGGCAGCGGGGCATTGGCTGCAGGGGCGCTGGGGCTGATGTGGCGCGCCCGGATTGGTCCGTTGAGTGGCGGCGGCGGCGCCAAGTGGCAGATGGTGGCTGGAGCGGCGCGGATTCTGAGGAGGGGGAAGGCTAGAGGTAGGTGGAGGCTAGGGAATGCCCAAAATGGACTAAGGGGGGTGTATATATAAGGTAGGAGCTAGGGTTAGGGGGGTTTCAGAGCCCTCCGATCGCAATCGAACGGTTCCGGTCGGAGGGGGGGTTTAGTGGGCTGGACTTGGACTGTGGGAGAGAAGCGAGAGAGGCCCGACGACGGTTTTGGAGACCGAAACATCCGACGAAGGTACCGGCAACGATACCGCTATAAGTTTAACGGTTGGGCTATCAAACGGACTCCGAATGCGACGAAATTTGGCAGGCGGTCTACCTACACTATAATGGGACCGCTCGACAAGTTTCACCCCATTCCGAGAAAAGTTTTCTCCGACTCATTAAACAAGGTCTGAGAGGGGCGACGGGCGCGTGTGGGAGTGTCGGATCGCAAAACGGACAACGAGGAAAAGGACCGGATGCATGTTTCGAAAAACATGATGATGCAATGTAGATGATGACATGCCAAAATGCAACACGCAAGCAAATGACATGGCAACAACGACGAATAACTGGAAGACACCTGGCGCATCGGATCCGGGGCGTTACATTGGGGGAGCATCCTCGGGAGGAGTTAGCCCTCGTGGCCCCGCTGGCTCCGGGTGCGCCGACGCCTGGCTCGGTTGCCAAGATCGCGAAAGCTCAGGAGCCTCCGTCCTCCCAGGCCATTGTGACGATGTCGTCTCCTCCCCCTTCTGCCGCACTGCTATTTCCAGGTCCTTTGGCCTCCCCTGATGTTTTGGAGCACGCTCTTTCTGCGATGACCCTGCTGCGAGAAGATCTTCAAGGCGCCGACCGTCGCCTAGTGGCCGGGCGCTTGGAGCTGGTCTCTGGCTGGCTTCATTCCGATGTGTCTGTCGGGGCAACGCTGATACGTCTCCAACGTATCTATAATTTTTGATTGCTCCATGCTATATTTTCTACTGTTTTGGACAATATTGGGCTTTATTATCCACTTTTATATTATTTTTGGGACTAACCTATTAACCGGAGGCCCAGCCCAGAATTGTTGTTTTTTGCCTATTTCAGAGTTTCGCAGAAAAAGAATATCAAACGGAATGAAACCTTCGGGAACGTGATTTTTGGAACGAACAAGATCCAGGAGACTTGGACCCTACATAAGAGAAGCTTCCAGGAGGCCACGAGGAAGGGGGGCGCGCCCTCCACCCTTGTGGGCCCCACGTTGCTGCACCGATGTACTTCTTCCTCCTATATATACCTACGTACCCACAAACGATCAGATACGGAGCCAAAAACCTAATTCCACCGCCGCAACCTTCTGTACCCACGAGATCCCATCTTGGGGCCTGTTCCGGAGCTCCGCCGGAGGGGGCATCCATCACGGAGGGCTTCTACATCAACACCATAGCCTCTCCGATGAAGTGTGAGTAGTTTACGTCAGACCTTCGGGTCCATAGTTAGTAGCTAGATGGCTTCTTCTCCCTTTTTGGATCTCAATACAATGTTCTCCCCTCTCTCGTGGAGATCTATTTGATGTAATCTTGTTTTTGCGGTGTGTTTGTTGAGACCGATGAATTGTGGGTTTATGATCAAGTTTATCTATGAACAATATTTGAATCTTCTCTGAATTCTTTTATCTATGATTGGTTATCTTTGCAAGTCTCTTTGAATTATCAGTTTGGTTTGGCCTACTAGATTGATCTTTCTTGCAATGGGAGAAGTGCTTAGCTTTGGGTTCAATCTTGCGGTGTCCTTTCCCAGTGATAGTAGGGGTAGCAAGGCACGTATTGTATTGTTGCCATCAAGGATAACAAGATGGGTTTTTTATCATATTGCATGAATTTATCCCTCTACATCATGTCATCTTGCTTAAGGCGTTACTCTGTTTTCATGAACTTAATACTCTAGATGCATGATGGATAGCGGTCGATGAGTGGAGTAATAGTAGTAGATGCAGGCAGGAGTCGGTCTACTTGTCTCGCACGTGATGCCTATATACATGATCATACCTAGATATTCTCATAACTATGCTAAATTCTGTCAATTGCTCAACAGTAATTCGTTCACCCACCGTAAAATACTTATGCTCTTGAGAGAAGCCACTAGTGAAACCTATGGCCCCCGGGTCTATCTTCATCATATTAATCTTCCGACACTTAGTCATTTCCTTTGCATTTTACTTTGCTTTTATTTTACTTTGCATCTTTATCACAAAAATACCAAAAATATTATCCTATCATATCTATCAGATCTCACTCTCGTAAGTGACCGAAGGGATTGACAACCCCTTATCGCGTTGGTTGCGAGGAGTTATTTGTTTTGTGTAGGTGCGAGGGACTCGCGCGTAGCCTCCTACTGGATTGATACCTTGGTTCTCAAAAACTGAGGGAAATACTTACGCTACTTTGCTGCATCACCCTTTCCTCTTCAAGGGAAAACCAACGCAGTTCAAGAGGTAGCAGACGCCGAGCCATGTTGCAGCGGACTCTCAGAAGGACAAGGAGGCCGTCGCCCAAGCCGTGGCCGCCCGCGAGGTGGCGTTGAAGGATGCCGGGGCCGCCAGGACCGCTGCCGGTCGCTGGAGGCCGAGCTGGAGATGCGTGGAGGGAGCGCGCGACAGAAGCCCGAGGCCGCAAGGTGGAGGAGGAGGAGATGAAGGCCCGAGAGGACGCCATCAGGGATCGCGACGCCGAGCTGGAGCAGTTGGCGAAGGCACATGCCACAGAACGCGGCCGGTTGGAGGAGCTGGGTCAGAAGCTGAAGGCGGAGAAGGCCGAGCTTGAAGCTAAGGCGAAGGTCCTGGCTGAGGACCGCGAGGCCTTCAAGCTCCTCGAGGAGAGGTCTCAGACGGCGCTGCAGTCACTCTACAAGAAGGGCTTGGAGGAGCCGCTGGCCGCCACCAATGAGGGCCCCGCTCAGCTACTTCCTTATCTGGTCGATGCGTTTTGAGGATGTCGTGAGTGGCATCGGCCCCATGGAAGAGGAAGAAGCCCGCGTTCTTTCCTCAGCCGCGTTGACGTGCGTCTTCAGCCACCTCCATCTTCGCGACCCTGCCACCCGCCTTGACGAGCTGCTGGAGCCTGTGGATTAAGAGCATTGCGCGGCCGCTACCGCAGCCGTGAAGGGTCAGGTGGAGGCCGTGGTGAAGAAGTTCCGCGCCTTCGCTCCCGCGCCCTCGACCGGCGGTGCTACTGATCCTGCAACTCCGGCTGGTGGTACAGGTGAAGGCGACATCGTTGAAGAAGAAGCATCCCTTGCAGGCAACGGTGGCGATGTCCGGGGGTGACGAGATGGCTTGCTGGCGGCTCCTTTCCTGTTTAGTTTCTGCAAAATGGACCATGCCTCGTGGAGGCGTTTAAACTTGCATTTGGTATTGGGAGAACAATATGTCTTGTAATATTTGCTTTGAGATATTGCGATTTCCTTCCCATTTGCTTTACGTTCTATGTCAGCAGGGCCCGACCCCGCGCATACCTCAACTGCCGTTGGGTCGTCCGGATCACCAGGACGAGACCAATGAGTGAGGGGCTACGTGGCCAGTTAGGCTCCTGAGTCGCGATGCTCAGGAGTCCCCCTTGACGCTAAAACGACCTTCATACCTTTGCCCTCGCCGAGGCTTGGCTCGAGAGGGGCGCGCGACGACCAGGTCCGGGGGACCTGGCAGGGTGGCGTACACTTGGTCGTGGCCCGAGCGCAGCCCCCATTGAGGGAGTCCTCGATTAAGGGGTCCTCGGGCGTCCGGCCTGTTAGCCATGGGCCGGGCTGATGGGCTGTGAAGATACGAAGACCGAAGACTGCACCTGTGTCCGGATGGGACTCTCCTTGGCGTGGAAGGCAAGCTTGGCAACAGGATATGTAGATTCCTTTCTTTATAACCAACCATATGTAACCCTAGCTAGATCCTCCTGGTGCCTATATAAACCGGAGGACTTAGTCCGGAAAGGGGAGATACTCATAACCATAGTCATGCAGGCTAGACTTCTAGGGTTTAGTCATTACGATCTCGTGGTAGATCAACTCTTGTAATACTCATATTCATCAAGATTAATCAAGCAGGAAGTAGGGTATTACCTCCATAGAGAGGGCCCGAACCTGGGTAAACATCGTGTCCCTGTCTCCTGTTACCATCGACCTTAGACGCACAGTTCCGCCAGTTTTGACACCGACATTGGTGCTTTCATTGAGTGTTCCACTGTGCCGTCGACAACATGATCGATGACTTGCATCGTCCTTATAGACAATATCACTATTGGAGGAGAACTGGCCCCAGGCCAAACCCAACGGTTGGGCAGCTTTACCCTGACTGCCCGTTCGGCCGTTAAGCCGACGATGACCTCTCGGGCCATCGAAAATCCTCTTCGTGTCGACCCCAAACACTCCAAGCAGATGGATCCGGCGGAGTGTTCGTCTTTAGACGAGCTCCTTGATGGTATCGCCGCCCTGGGAATTGCCATAGATTACGATCAGATCGGGCTTAAACCCGACCAAAAAGTAATCAAATCTCCACTAATCACCCACCAGATAGCGGTAGTCGAGGAGCAAGACGGCGACTCTTCCCCTATACTGAAGACGGACTATGTCCGGATCGCCGACCCTACAGAGCCGGATACCCACCCGCAAAAGGAGGTGATCGGCCTTCCGAGCATAGAATCGGATGGCAGGCAAAGGCAACCCGAAGATACTCCGGAACCCGGACTGTCAAGTCCGGAAAAACTTCAGACTCCGGATCATCGATCGGGTCAGGGTCCAGATCCAATTCCACCCACCCACCCCGACATAAGCGCTCTCACGAGCATACAACAGCAGTCTCAGGAAACGGTCCACCACTTCTGGGCCAGATTCCTCCTTGTCAAGGACAAGGTTAAAGATTGCCGCGACGAGGACGCGATATTTGCGTTCCGCAACAATTGCACGAATGAAGGAATCCTCAACGCCATTAATCGCCGCCGCATACTACACTTTGTTGACTTGGCAACTATCGTACAGAAGTACAGCACAATGGAAAGCGCCTGGAGGGATCAGGCAGCTTGTTGGGAGCCATGGGTCCCAACTCAACCACTGGTCCAGGTGAAAAGGGCGCATCCTCGTGACGCACCCAGTCCAATAGCCAAGAAATACAAACCCATTACGCGGCGCGGAACCGTTCTGGAGGGATGGCTTGATGGCCCATGCAAAATACACATGACACCGGATAACATACCAACCCACAGCCTTAGAGCATGTTGGATAGTCCGGTAGGTAGCCAAAAGCGGCGAGGACATCCTTACCAAAAACACCCCAGAGCAACACCCTCCAGAAGATGACGACCCCAGAGTACTGACGGTCTTTGAGACATCCGCTTCAAACAATAAGCGCAAAGGAGCACTTTGCGGCCTCGCCGAAGTCTGTCAAATCGCCACAGTAAACCCTTGGAATGACACGGCCATAACCTTTAATGCCGGCGACAAACCAAAATTCAGGACAGTCCGAGCACCAGCCGCTTTAGTCCTCAATCCCATCGTGGACGGCTTTCGACTCACCAAGGTCCTCATGGACGGTGGCAGTGGGCTAAACCTCATCTATGAGGATACACTCGACAAAATGGAAATAGACAGGAGCTGAATCATGCAAAGCAGCACGACCTTCCGAGGAATCATTCCCAGTCGGGAGGCGCAGTGTGCGGGAAAACTCACACATGACGTGGTATTCGGCACCCCGGATAATTATCGGTCTGAAGAAATCACTTTCCAAGTGGCTCCTTTCAACAGTGGATACCATGCCCTGTTCGGGCGGGATGCTTTTACACGCTTCCAAGCTATACCTCATTACGGGTATATGAAGCTCAAAATGCCCGGACCAATCGGCATAATCACTCTTGTCAGTGATCCGGACATAGCACTCCGCGCCGAAAACAGAACCGCATCCCTAGCCCTTGAGGCATTATCCGAAGCCCGCGTGGCCGAAGAATTAACCGCACTGCACTCCACCCAACGGACCCCAAGAAGACATCATCTATTGGAGCACAACTAGACCCAATGGTCGACACCGCACTAAGGGATTTCCTTCGCGAAAACTGGGATATATTCGCCTGGCACCCTTCTGACATGCCTGGAATCCCACGTGAGCTGGCCGAACATAGCCTTAATATATTAAAGGGATGCAAACCAATCAAACAAGCACTCTGGTGCTTTTCCGAGCCCAAACGCCAAGCTATGGGGGAGGAGCTGGCCAAGCTAATTGAGGCCGGATTTATTAGAGAAATAAAACATCCGGACTGGTTGGCAAACATCGACGCACAAATCCTAGCAGTTGTGCGTCGATTTTAAAGACCTCAATAAGGCTTGCCCTAAGGATCCCTTCCCTCTCCCTCGCATTGATCAAATCTTTGATGCTACCGCAAGACACGACTCACTGTGTTTCCTTGATGCATATTCCGGATACCATCAAATCAAAATGAAGGAGTCCGATCAAGCTGCAACAGCATTCATTATCCCATATGGGCCATTCTGCTTCAACCCCATGCCCTTCGGGCTCAAGAATGCCGGCGCCACATACCAACGCATGATTCAAACATGCCTAGAGAAACAGATCGGCAAGACAGTTGAAGCTTATGTGGACGACGTCGTCATCAAAACTAGGCGCGTCAAAACACTAATAGACGATTTACGTCTCACATTTGATAACCTCCGCGCGTATGACATTAAGCTCAATCCAGAAATGTGCATTTTCAGCGTCCCCGCGGGAAAACTGCTGGGCTTCATCGTTTCCAACAGAGGAATTGAAGCAAATCCAGCCAAAATCCGAGCTCTGTCACAATTGGCTATGCTAACAGACCTTAAACAAGTCCAAAAGCTCGCGGGTTGCGTAGCAGCTCTAAGCCGCTTTATCTCCAGGTTCGGAGAAAAGGCGCTGCCACTCTATCGCCTTCTACGGCGAACCGATCACTTCGAGTGGACGGACGCGGCAACAACCGGACTGGAGGAAATAAAAACCCTTCTTGCGAGCAACCCAATCCTGGCCGCGCCAAACGCCGGGGAACCAATGTTATTATACATATCGGCAACATATCATGTGGTGAGCGCCGTGCTCGTCGTTGAACGAGAACAAGACGGACACAGATTCCCACTTGAGAAGCTAGTGTACTACGTATCCACTGTCCTTACACCATGCAAATCCCGGTACCCCCATTATCAAAAGATAGCATACGCGGTATTCATGGCATCCCGAAAGCTCCGTCACTACTTCCAGGAGTGTTCGATCACGGTGGCTTCCGAAGTGCCACTCAATGACATTATAAACAACCGCGATGCCACGGGCCGGATTGCCAAATGGGCCATTGAGCTCCTTCCATTTGATATTACATACAAACCACGTCGAGCTATTAAATCCCAAGTACTGGCTGACTTCGTCGCCGAATGGACAGAGGCCGAACTCCCTAAAGAGTATGGCACATATTCCAATTGGGTTATGTATTTCGATCGCTCCAAAATGCTGGCAGGGCTAGGGGCGGGCGTCGTTTTAACATCACCTACTAGAGACGTCGTTCAGTACATACTCCAAATACTATAGACAGACTCCAACAATGCAGCCGAATACGAGGCCTTATTGCACGGTCTACGGATGGCTGTCTCCATGGGCATACAACGCCTAGAAGTGCACGGGGACTCAAACCTTGCAATATCTCAAATAAATGGAGACTTCGATGCCAAAGATACGAAGATGGCAGCTAATCGTAATGCCGCCATAAAAATGTCGGCCCGGTTCGAGGGGCTCGAGTTCCATCATGTGGCTCGAGAAAGTCATCAAGCGGCGGACGTTCTTGCTCGTATTGGCGCTAAGCGCGACCCCGTCCCACCTAATATCTCTCTAGAAAGGCTTTTTAAGCCATCCATGGTGTGGCACGGGGAAAACAGCAACACTAGTCCGGATCCGAACATAACCCCAGATTCCGAAAACACTGACATCATCGGAAGCTCAGCCACCGAAATAACACCGTCGACGCATCTCATCATGGCAGTCATTGCCCCATGGACTGAACCCTTCCTGGCCTACCTTAACAGGAAGGAGCTTCCTGAGGACCAGAATGAGGCCCGCCGCATTGTCCGGTGTTCGAAGGCCTACAAGGTTCACGACAGAGAATTCTATAAGAAAAGCGCTACCGGAGTCCTTCAAAGATGTATCTCTGAGGAGGAGGGGTGGCAACTCCTGACTGAGATTCATGGTCTCGACGGGCACCACGCGCGCAGCTCGGGCCCTTATTAGCAAGACTTCCATACAGGGTTCTATTGGCCGACGGCCTGAGCGGATGCACAGGACCTTGTCCAACGTTGCGTAGGATGCCAACTCTTCGCCAACCAAAGCCATATGCCCCCACCGCCCTACAAACAATCCCCATCACTTGGCCTTTTGCAGTCTGGGGACTGGATATGGTTGGACCCCTTAAAGGAGGAAGCCATAAGAAAAAATATTTGCTAGTCATGGTGGATAAATTCACCAAGTGGATAGAGGCCAAACTAGTGAAAACGGCCGAGTCCGGACTAGTAATAGACTTTATATCCGGCGTTGTACACCGCTATGGTGTTCCGCACAGCATCATCACTAATAATGGCTCCAATTTCACAGCCGACGAAGTGAAAACCTGGTGCGCTAATCTGGGCATCAAGCTCCATTACGCCTCTGTCTATCATCCACAGACAAACGGCCAAGTCGAACGAGCCAATGGTCTTATTATGAGCGGCATTAAGCCTAGACTAGTGCGGTCTTTGAAGGAATCAGACAAGCACTGGGTTGAGGAGCTCAACTCCTTAATCTGAGGGCTGCGGACCACTCCCAATCGCACTACCGGATACACACCTTTTTTCATGGTGTACGGCGCATAGGCAGTACTACCCTGCGACATTATTCATGACTCACCTCGAGTGCGCATGTACGAAGAGAGAGAGGCCGAGATCAATCGGCAGGACAGCTTAGACTCCCTGGAGGAGGAGCGCAACCTCGCAAAAGCCCGTTCCGCATTTTATCAACAGCAGGCTCGCAGGTATCAAAGCTGAGAAGTGCGGGCCAAAACATACAACGTTGGTGAACTCGTTCTATGCCTGCCGGAGAAGAAAAAGGACAAACTCAAGCCCAAGTGGGAGGGTCCCTTCATCATCGACGAAGTTCTCACCGGAGGAGTGTACCGCTTGCGTGATGCGTCAGACAATCGACTAGAGCTGAATCCCTGGAACGCGGCAGACTCCGAAGATTCTATGCCTAGCGCCGAACTCTTTGTTCGTCTCCTTCCTCTCATTGTTTTCATCATTTTTTCTCTCTTCTCGTTTTTTCTCTTTAGCCTTAAATGCTTTCGTGCGGGTTAGACCGTGCACCCCCGACGCATACATCTTCAAATACGTATGTCTATCATACCTGGGGGCTTCTTGGACAGAAGCATGCTATTTCTATTTTCCGAGCATAGAACTCATCACATATGCATTTTCTCCCATATGTAACTTTTCTTTGCCATTATATGCATCGATATGACTTAAGTTTTGGCCAAGCTGGGTTGCCTGGCTCCTGTGCTTATGCCCTACGTTCCCATTAGTTCGGCTAGGGCATAAAGGGAGCACCTCTGCGATTGTTACTGCCGGGTCATCCGGATGTGTACCTCAGATTGGGTGAAAACGAAAGCAAGCATTCTTAAGGGAATATTCGGTTGGTGAACTAACGATGTTTTTGCATTCGCTCCATTATGAACCCCCATAAGTTATACACACTGTGATTTTTCCATCATAGTATGGACATGCACATAGATGCATGCACACCCAGGGAAAGGAACCCTTAACGGAACTATTCTCTCTGGAAGATGTTTCTTATAATCTTAATGTAATATAACATAACTAGTCGGATACTTGTCTGTTCAAGCAACTATGACCCCTACGCCTGGTTTCCATGCATACCCGGTCTACTCGGCCGTTCTGGTATTCGGAAACACTCCGCACCTTTGAGTCGAGAGGTTGAAGGGAAAAGGTCCGCCATGACAAGTGTTTTACAATTCAGCTAGAGTTACAGATACAAAGGAAAGTACATAGACACTTGGACTCAAAAACTTCCTCCCCTATGCCGTCCAGCAGGCTGTCTAACTTACAATCCTGCTGGGAATACTTGGCGGCTACTTCTACTTGGCCATATACTAAACTAACGGGAATTTCTTTCCCATTTGACCCTAGTGGTCCGACCCGGGCCATGTGATTCGGATCCAGCTTGGTATATCGTGTTTTTACCATGGCCCAGGCCTCTCGCGCACCCTCTCGGCAGGCCGATATCTTCCATTGTCGGATACGCCGCTGCGCTCCCTTGAACAGCTCTACAAGCTTCTCCATACTCCCCGGAGGGGAGTCGGATGGCCATAAGGCCTTAGCTACACTCTGCATCGCCTGCCGAGCTTGCTCGCGCAACTGTGACACCTCCTCTTCGGGACTGCCCGTCAGCATACCTGCAATCATAGCTATATCAGCTACTTTCTACCTCCAAACTGTTATAAGGTCAATTCGACCACGTACTGAATATGCCGCCTCGCAGCCTTTTGTTCTCCTTCACGGAGTCGGCCAGCTGGGCTTGTACAGCCTTCAATTCTTCGCCCAGTTTGGTGTTTGAATCTTGGAGTTTGTTTTTCTCCTCTCTGACTTTGGTCAGGACACGCTCGCCTACGGCACGTTGTCTCTTCGCCTCTCTTTCGCTCATCTGCGCGGCCTTCAGCTCTTCTTCTAGTTGGCCCGATGACCCTGTTATGAGACAATCAGCAGTTTTAATATAGCTGGCGTATCATTTTTTGTTTCTCGATGGAGGGAAATATTACCAGAGGGCGCCTTCTTGAACTTTTCCAGTTCGGTGGTAGCAGCAGTTAGCTGTGTCCGGCACTCCTCCAGCTCTTGGGCTAGCAAATCGTTCTTCTCCATAAGAACCTGGTTACACAACGATCCTTAAAACATTTGTCCCAACTGCTTCAAGTCTCGGGGGGCTACTGGCTCATGGTTATCAAATTCGGGCAGGGTAAACTTACCTGCACATCTTTCAAACGCTGCTTTGTGGCTCTGCTAAGCCCATCTCGAGCAGCTCGGATGTATGCATCATCTGAGCTGAAGGCATTAAATGCCTCTTCTGAAAAGCGGGGATCTCGTAAAATGGCCCTCCGGCGCCGATGATTCATGGCACTCTCCACTTCCGAGTTGGAAACGGACATATTTTCTGAACCCTCGGCCGAAGGATAGTCCGGCATCACTCCCATATCAGCCCCCGTCCCCTCGGCTGAGACTAGATCCTGGCTGTTGGGATTATTACTATACATGGAATATCCTTCTCTATGCGTGATACGAAGGAACTCCTCTTCCTCACCCTTGTACAGCTCGGCCAATATTTTGGCTAGGGCGGCAGGGGTGTCCGGACCATTCCTGCCGCAGCGGGAGGCGTCATCTTCCCCATTGTAGTTCCACACGGGAAGTCCTCTGTATTGGAGTGGCTGAACTCCCCGTACTATGGAGGTCGCCATTACTTCGACTATCGTATACCCGGACTGGGCGAGCGTCCTGATCTTGCGCTGGAGTTGGCGAACTTCCGCACTATCTTCCTCCTCGAGGCTCCGAGGGTGCCAGCTTTGGCGTTTCTTCAGAGGAACACTCGCAAACTGTTGGGGAACGTAGTAATTTCAAAAAATTTCCTACGCACACGCAAGATCATGGTGATGCATAGCAACGAGAGGGGAGAGTGTTGTCCACGTACCCTCGTAGACCGACAGCGGAAGCGTTATCACAACGCGGTTGATGTAGTCCTACGTCTTCACGATCCGACCGATCAAGTGCCGAACGTACGGCACCTCCGAGTTCAGCACACGTTCCGCTCGATGACGTCCCTCGAACTCCGATCCAGCCGAGTGTTGAGGGAGAGTTTCGTCAGCACGACGGCGTGGTGACGATGATGATGTTCCACCGAAGCAGGGCTTCGCCTAAGCTCCGCAACGGTATTATCGCGGTGTAATATGGTGGAGGGGGCACCGCACACGGCTAAGAGATCTCAAGGATCAATTGTTGTGTCTATGGGGTGCCCCCCTGCCCCCGTATATAAAGGAGCAAGGAGGAGGCAGCCGTCCAAGGGAAGAGGCGCGGCAAAGGGGGGAGTCCTACTCCCACCGAGAGTAGGACTCCTCCTTTCCTTGTGGGAGTAGGAGAAGGGAAGGGGGAAGGAGAAAGAAGGAAGGGTGCGCCCCCCTTCCCTAGTCCAATTCGGACCAGACCATGGGGAGGGGTGCGGCCACCTTTTGAGGCCTTTCTCTCCTTTCCCGTATGGCCCATTAGGGCCCAATACGAATTCCCGTAACTCTCCGGTACTCCAAAAAATACCCGAATCACTCGGAACCTTTCCGAAGTCCGAATATAGTCATCCAATATATCGAATTTTACGTCTCGTCCATTTCGAGACTCCTCGTCATGTCCCCGATCTCATCCGGGACTCCGAACTCCTTCGGTACATCAAAACTCAATAAAACTGTCATCGTAACGTTAAGCGTGCGGACCCTACGGGTTCGAGAACTATGTAGACATGACCGAGACACGTCTCTGGTCAATAACCAATAGCGGGACCTAGATGCCCATATTGGCTCCCACATATTTTACGAAGATCTTTATCGGTCAGACCGCATAACAAGATACGTTGTTCCCTTTGTCACCGGTATGTTACTTGCCCGAGATTTGATCGTCGGTATCTCGATACCTAGTTCAATCTCGTTACCGGCAAGTCTCTTTACTCGTTCCGTTACACATCATCCCGCAACTAACTCATTAGTCACAATGCTTGCAAGGCTTATAGTGATGTGCATTACCGAGTGGGCCCAGAGATACCTCTCCGACAATTGATGTGCATCATCCCGCAACTAACTCATTACTCGTTCCGTTACACATCATCCCGCAACTAACTCATTAATCTCGAAATACGCCAACCCAACAAGTACCTTTGGAGACACCTGTAGAGCACCTTTATAATCACCCATTTACGTTGTGACGTTTGGTAGCACACAAAGTGTTCCTCCGGTAAACGGGAGTTGCATAATCTCATAGTCATAGGAACATGTATAAGTCATGAAGAAAGCAATAGCAACATACTAAACGATCGAGTGCTAAGCTAACGGAATGGGTCAAGTCAATCACGTCATTCTACTAATGAGGTGATCTCGTTAATCAAATGACAACTCATGTTTATGGCTAGGAAACATAACCATCTTTGATTAACGAGCTAGTCAAGTAGAGGCATACTAGTGACACTCTGTTTGTCTATGTATTCACACATGTATTATGTTTCCGGTTAATACAATTCTAGCATGAATAATAAACATTTATCATGATATAAGGAAATATATAATATTTTATTATTGCCTCTAGGGCATATTTCCTTCAGTCTCCCACTTGCACTAGAGTCAATAATCTAGTTCACATCGCCATGTGATTTAACATCAATAATTCACATCACCATGTGATTAACACCCATAGTTCACATCTCTATGTGACTAACACTCAAAGGGTTTACTAGAGTCAATAATCTAGTTCACATCGCTATGTGATTAACACCCAAAGAGTACTAAGGTGTGATTATGTTTTGATTGTGAGATAATTTTAGTCAACGGGTCTGTCACATTCAGATCCGTAAGTATTTTGCAAATATCTATGTCTACAATACTCTGCACGGAGCTACTCTAGCTAATTGCTCCCGCTTTCAATTTGTATCTAGACCGAGACTTTAGAGTCATCTAGATTAGTGTCAAAACTTGCATCGACGTAACCCTTTACGACGAACCTTTTGTCACTTCCATAATCGAGAAACATTTCCTTATTCCACTAAGGATAATTTTGACCGCTGTCCAGTGATCTACTCCTAGATCACTATTGTACTCCCTTGCCAAAATCAGTGTAGGGTATACAATAGATTTGGTACACAGCATGGCATACTTTATAGAGCCTATGGCCAAGGCATAGGGAATGACTTTCATTCTCTTTCCATCTTCTGCCGTGGTCGGGCTTTGAGTCTTACTCAATTTCCTACCTTGTAACACAGGCAAGAACTCTTTCTTTGACTGTTGTATTTTGAACTACTTCAAAATCTTGTTAAGGTATGTACTCATTGAAAAAACTTATCGAGCGTCTTGATCTATCTCTATAGATCTTGATGCTCAATATGTAAGCAGCTTCACCGAGGTCTTTCTTTGAAAAACTCCTTTCAAACACTCCTTTATGCTTTGCAGAATAATTTTACATTATTTCTGATTAACAATATGTCATTCACATATACCTATCAGAAATGCTGTAGTGCTCCCACTCACTTTCTTGTAAATACAGGCTTCACCGCAAGTCTGTATAACACTATATCCTTTGATCAACTTATCAAAGTGTATATTCCAACTCCGAGATGCTTGCACCAGTCCATAGATGGATTGCTGGAGCTTGCATATTTTGTTAGCACCTTTAGGATTGACAAAACCTTCTGGTTGCATCATATACAACTCTTCTTTAATAAATCCATTAAGGAATGCAGTTTTGTTTATCCATTTGCCAGATTTCATAAAATGCGGCAATTGCTAACATGATTCGGACAGACTTAAGCATAGATACGAGTGCGAAACTCTCATCGTAGTCAACATCTTGAACTTGTCGAAAACCTTTTTGCGATAATTCTAGCTTTGTAGATAGTGACACTACTATCAGCGTCCGTCTTCCTCTTGAAGATCCATTTAATATCAATGGCTCGCCGATCATTGGGCAAGTCAACCAAAGTCCATACTTTGTTCTTCATACATGGATCTCATCTCAGATTTCATGGCCTCAAGCCATTTCCCGGAATCTGGGCTCATCATCACTTCCTCATAGTTCGTAGGTTCCTCATGGTCAAGTAACATGACCTCCAGAACTTGAATTACCGTACCACTCTGGTGTGGATCTCACTCTGGTTGACCTACGAGGTTCAGTAATAACTTGACCTGAAGTTTCATGATCATCATCATTAACTTCCTCACTAATTGGTATAGGCGTCACAGAAACTGGTTTCTGCAATGAACTACTTTCCAATAAGGGATCAGGTACAGTTACCTCATCAAGTTCTACTTTCCTCCCACTCACTTCTTTCGAGAGAAACTCCTTCTCTAGAAAGGATCCATACTAAGCAACGAATGTCTTGCCTTCGGATATGTGATAGAAGGTGTACCCAACTGTCTCCTTTGGGTATCCTATGAAGACACATTTCTCCGATTTGGGTTTGAGCTTATCAGGATGAAACTTTTTCTCATAAGCATCACAACCCCAAACTTTAAGAAACGACAACTTTGGTTTCTTGCCAAACCACAGTTCATAAGGCGTCGTCTCAACGGATTTTGATGGTGCCCTATTTAACGTGAATGTAGCTGTCTCTAATGCATAACCCCAAAACGATAGTGGTAAATTGGTAAGAGAGATCATAGATTGCACTATAACCAATATAGTACGGTTATGATGTTCGGACACACCATTATGCTGTGGTATTCCAGGTGGCGTGAGTTGCGAAATTATTCCGCATTGTTTCAAATGTAGACCAAACTCGTAACTCAAATATTCTCCTCCACGATCTGATCGTAGAAACTTTATTTTCTTGTTACGATGATTTTCAACTTCACTCTGAAATTCTTTGAACTTTTCAAATGTTTCAGACTTATGTTTCATTAAGTAGATATACCCATATCTGCTTAAATCATCTGGGAAGGTGAGAAAATAACGATATCCGCCACGAGCCTCAAAATTCATCGGACCACATACATCTGTATGTATGATTTCTAACAAATCTGTTGCTCTCTCCATAGTTCCGGAGAACGGCGTTTTAGTCATCTTGCCCATGAGGCACGGTTCGCAAGCATCAAGTGATTCATAATCAAGTGATTCCAAAATCCCATCAGTATGGAGTTTCTTCATGCGCTTTACACCAATATGACCTAAACGGCAGTGCCACAAATAAGTTGCACTATCATTATTAACTTTGCATCTTTTGGCTTCAATATTATGATTATGTGTATCACTACGATCGAGATCCAACAAACCATTTTCGTTGGTGTGTATGACCATAGAAGGTTTTTATTCATGTAAACAGAACAACAATTGTTCTCTAACTTAAATGAATAACCGTATTGCAAAAAACATGATCAAATCATATTCATGCTCAACGCAAACACCAAATAACACTTATTTAGTTTCAACACTAATCCCGAAAGTACAGGGAGTGTGCGATGATGATCATATCAATCTTGGAACTACTTCCAACACACATCGTCACCTCGCCTTTTACTAGTCTCTGTTTATTCTGCAACTCCCGTTTCGAGTTACTACTCTTAGCAACTGAACCAGTATCAAATACCGAGGGGTTGCTATAAACACTAGTAAAGTACACACCAATGACATGTATATCCAATATACCTTTGTTCACTTTGCCATCCTTCTTATCCACCAAATAGTTGGGGTAGTTCCGCTTCCAGTGACCAGTCCCTTTGCAGTAGAAGCACTTAGTCTCAGGCTTAGGTACAGACTTGGGCTTCTTCACTTGAGTAGCAACTTGCTTGCCGTTCTTTTGAAGTTCCCCTTCTATCCCTTTTCCCTTTTCTTGAAACTAGTGGTCTCGTCAACCATCAACACTTGATGTTTTTCTTGATTTTTACCTTCGTCGATTTCAGCATCACGAAGAGCTCGGGAATTACTTTCGTCATCCCTTGCATACTATAGTTCATCACGAAGTTCTACTAACTTGGTGATGGTGACTAGAGAATTCTGTCAATCACTATTTTATCTGGAAGATTAACTCCCACTTGATTCAAGCGATTGTAGTACCCAGACAATCTGAGCACATGCTCACTAGTTGAACGATTCTCCTCCATCTTTTAGCTATAGAACTTGTTGGAGACTTCATATCTCTCAACTCGGGTATTTGCTTGAAATATTAACTTCAACTCCTGGAACATCTTATATGGTCCATGACGTTCAAAACGTCTTTGAAGTCCCGATTCTAAGCCGTTAAGCATGGTGCACTAAACTATCAAGTAGTCATCATATTGAGCTAGCCAAACGTTCATAACGTCTGCATCTGCTCCTGCAATAGGTCTGTCACCTAGCGGTGCATCAAGGACATAATTTTCCTGTGCAGCAATGAGGATAATCCTCAGATCACGGATCCAATCCGCATCATTGCTACTAACATCTTTCAACATAATTTTTCTCTAGGAACATATCAAAAATGAAACAGGGAAGCAACAACGTGAGCTATTGATCTACAACATAATTTGCAAAATACTATCAGGACTAAGTTCATGATAAATTTAAGTTCAATTAATCATATTACTTAAGAACTCCCACTTAGATAGATATCCCTCTAATCCTCTAAGTGATCACGTGATCCATATCAACTAAACCATGTCCGATCATCATGTGAGATGGAGTAGTTTCAATGGTGAACATCACTATGTTGATCATATCTACTATATGATTCACGCTCGACCTTTCGGTCTCCGTGTTCCGAGGACATATCTGTTATATGCTAGGCTCGTCAAATTTAACCTGAGTATTCCGCGTGTGCAACTGTTTTGCACCCGTTGTATTTGAACGTAGAGCCTATCACACCCGATCATCACGTGGTGTCTCAGCACGAAGAACTTTCGCAACGGTGCATACTCAGGGAGAACACTTATACTTTGATAATTTAGTGAAGGATCATCTTATAATGCTACCGTCAAACAAAGCAAGATAAGATGCATAAAGGATTAACATCACATGCAATCAATATAAGTGATATGATATGGCCATCATCATCTTGTGCTTGTGATCTCCATCTCCGAAGCACCGTCATGATCACCATCATCACCGGCGCGACAACTTGATCTCCATCGTAGCATCGTTGTCGTCTCGCCAACTTATTGCTTTTACGACTATCGCTACCGCTTAGTGATAAAGTAAAACTATTACATGGCGATTGCATCTCATACAATAAAGCGACAACCATATGGCTCCTGCCAGTTGCCGATAACTCGGTTACAAAACATGATCATCTCATACAACACATTATATCACATCATGTCTTGACCATATCACATCACAACATGCCCTGCAAAAACAAGTTAGACGTCCTCTACTTTGTTGTTGCATATTTTACGTGGCTGCTACGGGCTTAGCAAGAACCGTTCTTACCAACACATCAAAACCACAACGATAGTGTGTCAAGTTGGTGTTGTTTTAACCTTCGCAAGGACCGGGCGTAGCCACACTCGGTTCAACTAAAGTGAGAGAGACAGACACCCGCCGGTCACCTTTAAGCAATGAGTGCTCGCAATGGTGAAACCAGTCTCGTGTAAGCGTACGCGTAATGTCGGTCCGGGCCGCTTCATCTCACAATACCGCTGAACCAAAGTATGACATGCTGGTAAGCAGTATGACTTATATCGCCCACAACTCACTTGTGTTCTACCCGTCCATAGCATCAACGCATAAAACCAGGCTCGGATGCCACTGTTGGGGAACGTAGTAATTTCAAAAAAAATCCTACGCACACGCAAGATCATGGTGATGCATAGCAACGAGAGGGGAGAGTGTTGTCCACGTACCCTCGTAGACCGACAGCGGAAGCGTTATCACAACGCGGTTGATGTAGTCGTACGTCTTCACGATCCTACCGATCAAATACCGAACGTACGGCACCTCCGAGTTCAGCACACGTTCAGCTCGATGACATCCCTCGAACTCCGATCCAGCCGAGTGTTGAGGGAGAGTTTCGTCAGCACAACGGCGTGGTGACGATGATGATGTTCCACCGACACAGGGCTTCGCCTAAGCTCCGCAACGGTATTATCGAGGTGTAATATGGTGGAGGGGGGCACCGCACACGGCTAAGAGATCTCAAGGATCAATTGTTGTGTCTATGGGGTGCCCCCCTGCCCCCGTATATAAAGGAGCAAGGAGGAGGCAGCCGGCCAAGGGAAGAGGCGCGCCAAAGTGGGGAGTCCTACTCCCACCGGGAGTAGGACTCCTCCTTTCCTTGTGGGAGTAGGAGAAGGGAAGGGGGAAGGAGAAAGAAGGAAGGGTGCGCCCCCTTCCCTAGTCCAATTCGGACCAGACCATGGGGAGGGGTGCGGCCTCCTTTTGAGGCCTTTCTCTCCTTTCCCGTATGGCCCATTAAGGCCCAATACGAATTTCCGTAACTCTCCGGTACTCCGAAAAGTACCCGAATCACTCGGAACCTTTCCGAAGTCCGAATATAGTCGTCCAATATATCGATTTTTATGTCTCGGCCATTTCGAGACTCCTCGTCATGTCCCCGATCTCATCCGGGACTCCGAACTCCTTCGGTACATCAAAACTCAATAAAACTGTCATCGTAACGTTAAGCGTGCGGACCCTACGGGTTCGAGAACTATGTAGACATGACCGGGTCACCTCTCCGGTCAATAACCAATAGCGGGACCTGGATGCCCATATTGGCTCCCACATATTTTACGAAGATCTTTATCGGTCAGACCGCATAACAACATACGTTGTTTCCTTTGTCATCGGTATGTTACTTGCCCGAGATTCGATCGTCGGTATCTCGATACCTAGTTCAATCTCGTTACCGGCAAGTCTCTTTACTCGTTCCGTAATACATCATCCCGCAACTAACTCATTAGTCACAATGCTTGCAAGGCTTATAGTGATGTGCATTACCGAGTGGGCCCAGAGATACCTCTCCGACAATCGGAGTGACAAATCCTAATCTCGAAATACGCCAACCCAACAAGTACCTTTGGAGACACCTGTAGAGCACCTTTATAATCACCCATTTACGTTGTGATGTTTGGTAGCACACAAAGTGTTCCTCTGGTAAATGAGAGTTGCATAATCTCATAGTCATAGGAACATGTATAAGTCATGAAGAAAGCAATAGCAACATACTAAACGATCGAGTGCTAAGCTAACGGAATGGGTCAAGTCAATCACGTCATTCTCCTAATGAGGTGATCTCGTTAATCAAATGACAACCCATGTCTATGGCTAGGAAACATAACCATCTTTGATTAACGAGCTAGTCAAGTAGAGGCATACTAGTGACACTCTGTTTGTCTATGTATTCACACATGTATTATATTTCCGGTTAATACAATTCTAGCATGAATAATAAACATTTATCATGATATAAGGAAATATATAATACTTTATTATTGCCTCTAGGGCATATTTCCTTCACAAACTCGGGGAGACCTCTCCGGACTGGATATGCAAGTACGACATCATCAATGTAGAACCATTCAGAGGGCCACTCTGCGGAAGCTTTCTTCGGTGTGCCGGATAGGTATCCGGTCTCCCCAATGCGCCATATTTCGGCCCCGCCCACTTCAAATATCGTTCCCTCATGGTTGCGCGGGACCAGGTAAAACAACTTTCTCCACAGATCAAAATGGGCCTCACAACCTAGGAATAGTTCGCATAAAGCGACATAACCCGCAATGTGCAGGATGGAGGCTGGGGTGAAATTGTGCAGCTGGAGGCCATAATACTCCAGAAGCCCTTGGAGGAATGGGTGAATTGGAAATCCCACGCCCCTCAGCAGATAGGGGACGAGCACACTCGTTCTCCCACAGACGGATTGGGGAAATCCTCCGCCTGGGTTTTGCCATTGAAAGAGGCCAACCCTGCTCGAACAGGGACCAAATCTGCAGGAGAGAGAAATCCCTGCATTTGCAGCTTCTCCAATTGGCTGTGGGATACAGAGCACCTCTCCCACTCGCCTTTCTCTAGGTTGGAACGGGAAGAGGAGCTGAGAATGTTGGCCATGTTGGAATGGTCTCTCCTGGTTGTCTCTGAGGATTTTCTCCGCGTGGTGCCGAATGGATCTGAGATCCAATCTCTTTAAATAGACGCTCTTTCTTGCATGGCTAGGGGTGTTATTTGCAGAACATACCCTGACCGTCCGCATTCGCCCGACACGTGGAAGCCGGAGTCATGGATGCACAGAAGCCGAGGGGTGCGGCATTGAATTATAAGCCGAATACTTTACTTGGAAGTTGTCATCGGAGGAACCCGCCTTGCAATGCTGAAGACAATCTGCGCGCCGAACATCTTGTCATTGAAAGCCTCGTTCGGTGGCTACTAAGGGAGTCCTGGATTAAGGGGTCCTCGGGCGTCCGGCCGGTTAGCCATGGGCCGGACTGATGGGCTATGAAGATACGAAGACCGAAGACTGCACCCGTGTCCGGATGGGACTCTCCTTGGCGTGGAAGGCAAACTTGGCGACCGGGTATGTAGATTCCTTTCTTTATAACCGACCTTATGTAACCCTAGATCCTCCCGGTGCCTATATAAACCGGAGGACTTAGTCCGGAAAGGGGAGATACTCATTACCATAGTCGTACAAGCTAGACTTCTAGGGTTTAGCCATTACGATCTCGTGGTAGATCAACTCTTGTAATACTCATATTCATCAAGATCAATCAAGCAGGAAGTAGGGTATTACCTCCATAGAGAGGGCCCGAACCTGGGTAAACATCGTGTACCCTCTCTCCTGTTACCATCGACCTTAGACGCACAGTTCGGGACCCCCTACCCGAGATCCGCCGGTTTTGACACCGACACCCGTGCCCAGCCCCCTCGCGGGACTCTCCCAAGGGGAGGTGTTGCGATGAGGCCAGAAACTGAGCTCAAGGGCTCCCTGAGGTTGATACGGCCATGGGGCCGCCCTTAGTTGTTTATCACCAGCGTGGAGCATAGCGCTTCCGCACTTCCACGGGTATAACCGCTCCTCGGTAGTGTCGACTGCCAGCGCGGAGCATGGTGCTTCCACTGGTACGTGGGAGGGGACTCCCTACTGCGGAGAGCCCCCGGCGCGTGTACAGCCCCGCCCTCACACGTGGCTTGCACGGCAGGGCTAGATGAGGTGTGTCTGGGCACTCGTGAGCCAGCGCGGGACTCACGAGGCCCTACCTCAAGGCAGGTTGCGCCTGCTCTTGGTTCTTGATGGCTGTGGTGTTCCTGCGAGATGGTTAGGCAACCTGCGCCGAATGAATTTCCTGAGGTTATCGCACGAGAAGGCCATGCACCAACGACCCCAGGAGGTGACGTGAATGGGGCTGGCCCGCCAGACAGAGCTCAGCCATTGGATTTATTGACGCTGCAGGGACGGGCCCGAGCACAGAAGCCGTGCCTAGCATTCTTATGCGAAGGATCCCGAAGAAGGATGATCGGCGCGCGGCTCCCATGGTGGGTGGCAATCAAGCGGTGATAACCATAGATAGATTAAGCATGGAAGGCGAATCAGCTTAGGTGAATGCAAGAACGATACACGCCACTGGGTAGGACCCGAGCGGCTTGGGGATGATGCAGCCCGAGGGGCTCCCCCAGCAAAGTAATGCTAAAGACGTAAAAGGATACATGCCGCAGGGATGGGCCCACGTGACCTGGGGATGATGCAGCCCGGGGGCGCTCCCAGCTAAATAAACTTGGAAAACGTCACCTGGTTTCGTTGTCGAAGGGATGTTGGGGCAGCTGAAGATGCATGGCGAAGGGTTTGCTCCTCACGAGCCACCGGGGCCCTGAGCCTCGGTAGGCTCTGGGGGCCCGAGCGACTCCTTCAGGACCGTCTCCATCTCCGTCAGGACTACGTGATACCTGGCCTTCTGAGCCACCAGGATGCTCCGCAGGTTGAGCTGGAAGGTGGATGCCACGCTCGGCAGGCCGAATGGTATGCGAACATAGCTGTGAGGTGGGCCCTCGCAACGTCCCACGCGTGAAGGCCAGAAGAGCTCCTGAGATGCGGCCCTGCTGATCCCTGGGATGTCGACGCAGACGTGCAGCCCACCATCCTCGCCAGGATGGGGGGCCGCGCCAGGTGGGCGGCGGTCGCCGCGCATGGCTCTTGCATCCTGCAGCTCCTGACTAACCTTCGTAATGAACTCCTGAGCGCCGGGCGCTCCTTGCCCCGTGTCCTCTTGAGGGAAACGTGCCACAAAGCACGCCTCCATGTGGTGCTCGAGCGCCTCCCTCGTGATGTTGGCTAGGTCCGAGGCCCTCCAGAAGAGAGCCCCCGAGCCCTGACCGAGGAGGGCACCGGGTGCGCCTTCCTATGCGAGGGAGGGAGGCGCCCCAGGCGCGGGCGCCGATCCTGATGTTGCACCGCCAGAGGTGCCCCTCCCCTGGGCCCCTGTGCGGAGTAGCCGCTTCTTCTTCTTGGGGACGGCCTCAGGAGGGTACCGTGCTACGTCGTTGTCGGGGTCTTCGATCCCTGCGTCTTGGAAGGCGCGCTCGAGGGACCACACCACATCTCTTTCTTCGCAGGGGATGGTGATAATCCCGCTGCTTCCTGGCATCTTGAGGACGTTGTAGCCGTGGTGGGTCACCGCGATGAACTTGGCCAGGGCCGGATACCCGAGGATGGCATTGTACGGCAGACGGATGTGAGAAATGTCGAAGTCGATGAGCTCGGTGCGGTAGTTGTCGCGCTGTCCGAAGGTGACAGGGAGGCGGACCTGCCCTATCAAGGTGGTGGGGCCGTCGGACACTCCTGAGAAGGGCTTGGTAGGCTGAAGCTGGTCGTACGGCACTTGGAGGCTGTCGAACGTCTCGACGGACAGGACGTGAAGCCCTGCGCTGCCGTCGATGAGGGTCTTGGTGAGTTGAACGTTGCTGATGACGGGTGAGCAGAGCATCGGGAGGGCGCCAGCGGTGGCCGCGCACTTGAGCTGGTCCGCTGAGATGAAAGTGATGGCGCACTTGGACCACCTGAGCGGGCGCGTGGCCTCGAGCCTGGGGAGGGCTGTGTTCACCTCGCGAGGAAACTTCTTGAAGATGCGATGAGAAGCAGGGGCCTGAGCTCCGCCCAAGATGCAAGCGATAGCACGCAGTTCCTGGAAGCCCCCAGCCCCCTCGTCGTGATGGTGGTCATCGTGCCTTCTTGGCGGTGGTGGCAGCGGATGAAGACCAGCATTGCCCTGAGGGCGATCCTCGCGAGGCTGATCCCTCCATGCACCCTCATGAGGCTGATCCTGCCAGCGGTCCTCGCGAGGCCGGTCGTGCCACTCCTGACGAGGGCAGCGGTCGTCCCAGCATCCTCCGCCTCATCCTCCTCCTCGGCCGTAGCCCCGGTCGTTGCGCTCGGGGCGTCAACCGAAGCGCCCATCTCGAATGGCCCTGAGCTCGTGACAGTCGTTGGTGTTGTGGCTGTGTACGTTGTGGAAGGCGCAGAACGGCCGGCTGCTCTTGGACGACTCGGGGTGGTCCCGGCCGCGCTTCGTGTTTGGCTCCGCCGCGAGCACGGCTACTCCCTTGTGCTTCACGTCCTTGGCCTTGGCTTTCTTCTCCTCCGGGTCGGTAGCCAGGAGCTCGAGGAGGGAGAGGCGCCCCTCCTCAGCTCTTGCGCACTTGGTCGCCAGATTGTACAGCTCCAAAGCCGTGCATAGCTCCTCATGGATGGCGAGCTCCTCCTTCTTCTTGACATTGCGGACGCCATCGGAAAACGCTGAAATGATGGCCTTGTCTGTGACCTTGGGGATTTTGAGGCGAATGTTGTTGAAGCGCTGGATGTACTTCTGCAGGGTCTCCCCTGGCTGCTGCTTGACACGGCGTAGGTCACTCACGGCCGGAGGGTGGTTGCGAGTGCCCTGGAAGTTGGCGACGAAGCAGTCACGCATCTCATCCCAGGAGGAGATCGAGCCCGGGGCAGGTTCAGGAGCCACGAGCAAGTGTCGTCCTTGAGAGCCATGGGGAACCAGTTCACCATAACTTTCTCGTCGCCGTTGGCCGTCTCGATGCTCAGCTCGTAGAGCTGCAAGAACTCTGCGTGGTCGGGGGTGCCGTCATATGCGAGGAGGCAAGTCTGTCTTGAACTTGCCCGGCCAGGCGATGCTACGCAGCTCAGGAGTGAAGGCGCAGCAGTCTGCTGTGGCCACCGGGACCCGTCGTGGAGGCAGAGCTTGATCTTGGTGTCCCCGCACCGCCACGGCAAGTGGCGCGTGGCCCTGCCGCGACAAGCGATCCTGACGTGGTGGTGCTGGGAGCTGTGGAGCATTTTCTTGCGGTTGGAGAACTTCTTGGTAGCTTCCTTCATCTCACGCGGGCGCCCGACGAGGAGGGTCGCGCCTTGGCGCCAGAGCGCCAGCTTGGTGCAGAGGTGGTGGAGGCGCTCCGTGAGCCACATCACCCGCAGCTGCCGGGGGCGAGGCAGCAAGAGAGACGGCGCGGGGGAGCCCCCTGCAGCGCTGACGAGCTCGGCGATGCGGTCCAGCCAGGCCTCGTAGAGATCGTCGACTGGGCGGTAGCACAGGAGCTCGTGCGCCATGAGCAGCGCAGCCTGCGCGTCCGTGGGAGCACGATGAGCCAGCTAGGGTTAGCGACGGAGTGGAGGTGCGGCCGTCCCGCCGCACCGAGGGGTGCAGCGAGGAAGCTTGCTGCTCGTTTCCCATCGGGCGGTGACGGCGTTGGCGGCGGGTGATGGGGAACGACGGGGAGGCCCGCCGACAGGAGATGTCTGAGCGACACGGGCGGTGAGCGTCCGCCATGGATGCGGCGAAGCGACGAGACGCGGAATGGTGGGAGGAAGGCTTCGGCGCACCCCTACCTGGCGCGCCAAATGTCGGATTTCAGGTTCTGGCAAAACCGTTAAGGTTCGAACACTGGGGTGCGCACGAAGATCTCTCCCTCCCTAGATTGCTCTCGCCAAATTGCAAGGCCTGGTTTGACGAACCCGAAGAACGAGAGACACACGAGTTTATACAAGTTCGGGCCATCGATGTGGTGTAATACCCTACTACAGTGTGGTGTGGTGGATTGCCTCTTGGGCTGAGGATGAACAGTTACAAGGGAATAACAGCCTCCTGAGGAGAGGTGCTCTTGTTCTTGGTGAGCTTGTGTGGATGAGGATGATCTGAATGATCCCTCCCCTCTATGGTGGTGGCTAGTCCTATTTATAGAGGACCTGGTCCTCTCCCCAAATATTGAGTGGGAAGGGATCCAACAACGGCCAAATTCGAAGGGAGACAACTAGTACAAGTTATCCTGACTAAAGGTGGTCTTTGCCTGCCAAAGGCTCTCGTGGTGACGCCGCCATGGGCTCCACGGTGACCTCCGTCCTGTCGTCCTGCTGGTCTTGGTCTCATTGCACCGATATGGAAACCTTTGCTTGATGCCTTGGGACTCCTCGCCTGCGCTTGCCTCTTTAGCACCAAAGAGGAAACGAGGACATTGTGCACGCTGGCACCCGCCTGGCGCCCGCCTGGCTCCAGTCGTCATGGATTGCGTCATAGGAACCTCGCGTGGTATCCCTTGCCTTGATCTCTCTGCCCCTCGCGAGCTAGCCTAGTGAGGCCGTCCCGAGGATGTATTGTGTCGTCTGCCTCGCGAGGCTTGGCCCCTCGCGAGGGTCTTGAGTGTTTGCTAGTGAAGATGGGCCGTACAGGGCCGCTAGTGGAGCCCCGCCGTGGGCCGTAGGCAGGCAAGTCTGGGGACCCCCGTTCCCAGGACGCCGACAGCTTCAATAGACAGATCAACCTCAGGCAGAAAAACAATGTGGTTGCACGCTGAGGGCTGATAGTCTATAGTGGAATGAAGCTTAATGAGGCGCATCACCCATGGAGCATAGAACTTCAGGCCAAACAGATCAACCCCAGAAGCAGCAAGTTGTTTGATGAAGAAATCCTGGGTGTTGAATCTGATGCCATTGATGATATAGAATACCAAAGTCTTCATGGCTCCTCCAAGCTTAGCTTCAGATGAATGTCCCTTGATCATCCATAGAGTATGCCTCAGAATATGGTATACTGTGCATGGCAAGTACTCGAGGTCCTTCACAAAGAACTCCTTGGGGTATTCAGCGTCTTGAGGCAATGGCTTCATCATGCTAAGCATCTAGCTCATGTTTGGCTCAGGCCTCTGAAAAATGCTCTGCATATCATGTCTATGAAGCTGACAACCAGGTTCATATAATTCACCTGGAGTGGGCAGGGAGGTAAGCTCAATGATGTCTTGAGCTTTGGCTTCATGATGTACATCACCTGTCATCCACTCAAGGATCCAAGTCTTCATATCCCTGTTGTAGCCGCGAATATGGAGGGTGGCATAGAACTGCAGCAGAAGCTCTTCATTCCAGTGTTCTTTGTCTGTCACGAAAGGAAGAAGACCAACATCCGTAAAGCAGTCAAGAGCTTCTTCAAGACAAGGCAGCCCAGCTATAGCTTCACAATCTAGACGCATGCACTACAAAAAAAGACACATCCGTGACATTTTGGGCCAAACGAATTTTTTTCCTATTCATGCTGATGACACTTCTATGACGATAATTGTGAAAAAACCCGGTATCATCATAGATGTGGTGGGCTCCTACTTCTATGACAAAAAATGATGACAGAAAATGGGCTTTTCGTCCTGGGCGGGCCAGAGATGCAGTTGCATGACATTCTTTCAGCCGTCCATGACGGAGAAAACCATGCTAGAAGCGAGGGCGAGGAAAATATCGGGGGAGTTCCCGGTTACGGTGGGTGGTCGGGGGCCGAGCGATGCGCGTTTCTCTCGTATGTACGCGCGTGTGTGCGAGGCGTTGCGCTCTAACTGAACCCGAGCGATTACACTGCAGGCTACACATTATTGAACCTGAGCGATCGATCGATCCCTTGCTGTTAACTGAACCCGAGTGATTCTTTCGCTACTGCTTCTAACTGAAGCTGATCGATGCTGCCTCTGGATGAACAGTGAGCGTTGTTGGGGGGTTTGGATGAACAGTTCCCAGTGGGGGGTTGGATGAACAGGACCCCGTGGTAGTAGAGGCCGTTGCCGCTGGATGAATAGTACCCCGATCGATCGAGCCGGTGGATGAACATGACCCCATGGAGGGCCGGTTGAACAGGACCCCGTGGACGGCTGGATGAACAGGACCCTGTGGAGGGCTGGTTGAACAGTAGCCCGTGGAGGGGTAGTTGAACAGGACCCCGTGGAGAGGGCTGGTTGAACAGTAGCCGGTGGAGGAGCGGTGGAGGCTGGATGAATAGGAGCCCGTGGATGAACAGTCGCATGTGGAGGCTGGAGGAGGTCGACGGTGGATGAACAGTAGCCCGTGGAGGCAGTCGACAGTGGAGATGAACAGTATCCTATGGAGTCCAGTTTTGCGGTACGCCATACCCCTCCCAATGAACAGGACCCCCGTTTCGACCGTAGAGCTCCAACACAAGTCTGTTTCCTCCGTTTTGCGGTATGCCACACCCCTCCTGATCAATAGGACCCCGTTTCCATTGTAGGTGGTCCAGTTCCTTCGTTTTGCGGTACGCCAGACCCCTCCCAATGAACGGGATCCCGTTTTGACCGTGGCCGATCGAACACAAGGCCGTTTCCTCCGTTCTGCGGTATGCCAGGCCTCGTTTCCATCGGCTATTTCGTCCAAGCCGATTGGCTCCCGATGAACAACACGCGTTCCGTTGCCTCCCGATGAACACGACGCATTCCGTTGCCTCCCCATGAACATGACCACGACGCAGTTTCTCCGTTCCGACCCAGCCATGTACACGAGCCCTGGTCGTACGTATGCGCGAGAAGGCATTTGAGACCCCGCCCATATGTACATACGTGGCCGTATTTTCTTTCTTGCACCCTGGGCGCTGTACGTACGTGTACATGCTATGTGCGCGCCTCTACTACGACACGTGCCCTTCCTTACACGGCCACGGTTCATCGCTGCAGCCTGCAGACAGACCGATCGACCAGTATCTACGTACACGTTCGCCACCAGAATGACAACGCTACGTATGCTTCGACCAGGTGGGTCCCGACTGTCAGGCACTTCCTTCCGTGCGAAGATGTAGTTGGTGGGTCCCAGCAGTCAGGGGGACGCTTTTTTCGCGAAATACGGTGGCCCGTCCGGTGGGTCCTTGCTGTCAGGTGGAGGAATCATTATTTTCCGTGTAATAAGGAGGCACTTCCTTGCTACGGCCGTGGACCCAGCTGTCAGCTTCTCCACGTATAGTACACTTCCAATGGAAGTCGTTCCTTGACCATGTTGACCACGCCGTGCCGAGAGCACCAGGGTGGTGGACGACGGCGAGGCCTAGGAAGGGGACGACGCGGAGCCAGGGAAGACGCGACAGTGGTTGCCCACACAGAGAGGAGTATGAGGGTTCACTGGTTCGGCACGGTGTGAGGTTGTTGTCGCCGCAGAATAACAGGGGGTGTGGGTGAGTAGAGGGATTGCCAGGCCAGCGGTGGGAGTAGTAGGGGACGGTGAGGCCTCCGCGGCATCACAGCCGGCCACGGGAGGTAGGAGTACGCAGCACGACCGGTGCTGGTTTGGGCGGCTGGAGCAAGAAGACCAGAGGTTGAAGAAGCACTAGGGTCGTTGGATGGACATCGTACGGTCACTGGAGCTAGAATCGTTCATAGTGACTAAGTTGACAAAGCCCTCCATCCCCGTCAACTTAGTAGGCCCGCAAATCAGCCTCCCACTATGGTGGGTCCCAGCTAGCAGGGGGGGTATTCATTTTTTTGTGCGTAATATGGAGGCACTTCCTTGCGTGCGAAGATATAGCTGATGGGTCCGACCTGTCAGCGGGGGAACGCTTTTTTTTGCGAAATACAGAGGCCCTTTCGGTGGGTCCCATCTGTCAGGTGGAGGAATCATTATTTTGCGCGTAATAAGGAGGCATTTCCTTGCGTGTGGCCGTGGACCCAGCTGTCAGCCTCTCCACGCACAGTCTACTTCCGATGGATGTCGTTCGTTGACCACGTTGACCACTCTGTGCCGAGTGCATCCAAGGTGGTGGACGACGGCGAGGCCCTGGACAGCAACGAGTCGGAGATGGGAAGACGTGGGAGTAGAGTCGCAGATGGTGAGGTGTACGAGGGTTAACTGGTTCTCGTGCGGTGTGGTTTGGCAGTCGCTGGAGAAGAACAGGAGGTGTGGAGGGGTGGAGGGATGGCCTGGCCAACGGTGGGGTAGCGCTGCACAGCGAAGCGTGGTAAGCAGAGCTGCTAGCAGCAGGAGGCGGGAGCAGGTGGTCCCGGCAGCGCTGGAGGAAGAAGACGAGAGATTGAAGATGGATGCCGGTCGTTGGATGTAAATCCAACGGCTAACAATGTCAGAATCATTTGTTGACTAAGTTCACAACCACTTGCGCTGGCTTCGACCTATTGGCCCACATTTCAGCCTCCAAAAATGTGGCACATATTCAACCCATTTTTTCAGAATTTACAGTCAATTTGATCTCTTTTTTTTGAATTACAGTCCATTTGCTGGGCTGGGTGAACATAATGTAGCGTCCATGCGACCGATTTTATTTTTTTCTAAAAAATTACTGGCCATTTGCACTTTCTCGAAATACACGATTTTGCTGGGCTGATTCTAATTATAATGTTGGGTTGGGCGCTGCAATGTTATAAAAAAATAAACAGGGGCTGAGCATTTTGTTATAAATATATTTAAATAATAAGTGATTTATTATTTCATTGGTCCTTAAATATTACCAAGCTTTTGTACACAGTCACCAGGATTTTCGTTGCCAAAAAAATCCAGGATTTTATTGTTAAGAAATTATTTTTATAAGTTAATAAGATGTGGGATATTGTTTTCTTACATATGTAAGTATCTGTTAAATATATGATGACAATAACAATAATATATAATAACATATAAAATAATTTAAATATATATAATATAGTTAGAAGGGAAACATAATTTGGACCAGGCGTTCCTATTCTTATATAGAAAAATAGAACAGACCTCTGCGTTTTCTTCAAAAAATACATAAATTGGGCTGCCGATGTTTCAGGAAAAATAAATCCTCGGATGGGAGGTCCATAGGCCGGTCGGTACATGACGACCCTCAAAAAAATATAAACCGGCATGTCGTGGGCTGCGCATGTTAAAAAAGAAAGCCTAGACGGGGCAGCCCAAAACCCAGCTGATACTTGTTGCCCCAGTGATAATAAATGATACCTGCCAGCTCCCCGGCTTCGTTGTGAATTTATCTGCACGTTGAAGCACCTAAAAAAATGTAACTATGTTGACAAACCCATGGGCCCAAACGTCAGTATAGCATTAGGAGGAAGTATTTTTTCGATGAGGCACTTGCTTGCGTACGGCCATAGACCTAGTGGGTCCAGACTGTCCGCCTCTCCACGTACAGTCTCGTCCAGATTCCTCTCGTTTGTTCAGCACGTTCACAACGGCTGACAGTGGCGCCGCGGCGAGCGCACAAAGGTGCAGGAGTAGATCGGACAACCTGAGGTAGTACCTTATTTGTAACGAAAGTACTGAACTAGCCCACTGGCCAAGTGACACTACCCGACAGCTGTTCCACCCGGGTTCAATTCCACCTGATGCAGGGAAAATATCTCCAAATGTTTTGCCTCTGCCATTATTGACATGTGGGTCCCCATTGTCATCTATGCACACCATGTCCAACACTTGCCAAAACTTCGTCCCTCATTTTCTCTGTTTTTCGCGCACTCGACATTGTGTGGGCACTTTGAAAATAGCATACCTTTTTGATTGTGCATCATATGAAGATGTGCTATGCATGAATGTTGATCAGCATGATGTTAACTGGCTGGTAGTTCCATTTTCGACCATGAATAAAACTTCCAACATGATGTCAACCCTGTTTGGAAAGGCCGTGTTAATATAAATGCTCTGCCTGTGAAAGTTGCAGTTTCTTATCTGAAGCTGAACTTGCAGTTTCTTATCTGAAACTGAAACTTGCAGTTTCTTCTCTGAGAATCACATTGTCTGCACTTTTATACTCCTATGAAACTACATTTTTTAAGTGCTAAAAATAGATCTCTAGAATTCATAAAATACTTCATATGCTCAGTACTCCAAATCTGAAATTCAAAAGACATTCATATGTGAAAGTGCTCTCAAAATACACAGCACAAAACACAATTCGCAACCTACAAATACTGACAACCCTAAGCTCCTCCTGACAATTCATAACCTGCCCGACTATTGGGCTGGGGGGCAGTCCCCTCCTATTCCTCGGAGGTAGACAGCCGCCTCGTGAGACGATGTAAACGGCGAGGGAGAGGATGGAGGGGAAGCGTCATCGGGCCAACTGCTTTTCTCCTCTTGCAGTTGGGTTTGGTCGATGAAGACTCCACTGGCTCGCTCTGGCACGACACCCTCACAAACGGCACCCTGTAGATGCTCGATCCTTCAATCTCTGGTGGATGCTCCATCTGGGATCGATACTCCCACCACTGCTCCCTCACGATCGGATTCGGGGAATCTGTTTGCTCCATGGCCCAGAGGAGCAGCTCTACGTACTCCCGCGCGACTCCCTTCGGGAGTATCACCGCCTTTTCGCTCTGTTGCAGATATTTGGCCATGGATGTCGCCGTCGCCGCTAGTTGGTCCTTGTTGTCAAACCAAGACTGTATCTCCAACATCCTAGCTAGCTTCACAGGGTCGCCATCAGCGATCCTCATGTATCGGTTGTACTCCTCCATCGATCTACTTCTCCACAGCACCTTCACTCGCTGGCGGTGGTTTTTGAATGGAAGAGGGGAGGAGCAGCGCTGGTTTTGGATTAGAACGGGAGAGGCGTGATGCTGGTTTCGGATTGGAATAGGAGAGGAGGGGCGGTGGTTTTGAAATGGAAGAGGAGCGGCGCTGGATTTAGATTGGAACAGGAGAGGAGTGGCGGTGGTTTAAGAGGAGAGGAGCGGCGCTGGTATTGGAAGTATTTTTTGTTTTGCGTATTTTGGGTCAAAGTTTGACCACATACTGTATTTGACAAGCAAAATATGAATGCATGTCACCAAAAATTGTATCGTTTGGTTCGTATCTGAATGTACTTTCAAATTATATTACTTTTGCAACGTATAACATATACTTTATTTGTGAAAATCATGGTCAATGATGACCCAGAATAAAAGGGAGACTAGTTAATGTGGGGTCACTTTCTTAATTGATGAGTAAATTGATTTTGATTTTGATCCAGTCACAGCACGCTGGCTCTCTCGTCCAATCCTAAATCGCTGATGCATGCTCCTCTCCCTCTTCTCCATTGCAAAACCACTTCCTCTCCTCTCCATTATCTCCATTCCAAAACCACCGCCTCGCCTCTCCCTCTTCTCCATTGCAAAACCACCTCCGCTCTCCTCGGACGAGGATCGCCTGATGTAGCCCATCCTGCCATTGAGACACTGACACATGGGTCCCGCCCAGCGTGGGGCCCACCTGTCAGCGACCGAAAGGCAGGGAAACCTCTCCTCTCCATCATCTCCATTCCAAAACCACTGTCTCGCCTCTCCCTCTTCTCCATTGCAAAACCACCCCCTCTTCTCTCCATTATCTCCATTCGAAAACCACCGTCTCGCCTCTCCCTCTTCTCTATTGCAAGACCACCGTCTCTCCTCCCATGTTCCAAAGCTAGCACCGGACCACTCAGAAGGACATCTATGGAGAGGATGCAGCAGCGAATCAGGCAGATCACCGGGGGCGACTAGGCAAAGTTAGCCAGGTTGAAGGAGATCCTTACTTGGTTTGACAATGAGTGGTTGATTTCAAGGATGGTGAGGGCCATGTGGCAATGTATGCGAAAGAGCGAGACGGCTGTCGGGGGTTGGGTGCGACATATGCCAATGGATGGCTTATCTTGGTGGGAGCGAGTAGAATGTCGCCGGTGCCTGGAAGCGGGATGAGGCGTAGACACGAACGCCGACCTACTTTACCCAGGTTCGTGGCTCTCCTAGGAGATAACACCCCTAGTCCTGCTCTGCGGGGTCTCCGCATGATCACTAAGGCACAAGTGAATACAATGGTGCTCCCCGAGCTGTATGCTAGAGGTAGGAGAAGGCAAGGTTAGCTCTTTCCCTTCTCTATGGGCTGGTCTAGTTCTAACAGGTTGGGAACCCTTTGCATGGGTGCCCTGGGGGTTTATATAGGCCTACCCCCCAGGGGTACAATAGTAATCCGGCTGGGTGTAGGACCCGGCTGTTAGTCTCTCTGGTGGCCGGCTTCTCCGCCGGCTGCTCAGGCCCGCCGCCTGGTGGGCCCCGCCGACTGGTGGGCCCCACCGACTGGTCTGGTGTTGAGCCGACAGGCCACCTCCGCCGCTCGCGGGTCTTGTAGGCTGCTGATCACTGTAGCCGTGAGGCTAATGACGCCGGCTCGGTGAGGGGAGCGTGGCTACAGCCCCACCGCCAGGTGGGCGATTACTGTAGCCACACCGTGTCTGGTCTGGTTAATGGCGAGTGGGCCCCGAGGAAGGGGCGGGCCGACTGCTGGAGGCCGACCTCCCTCGGGTCGGACTGGTGGGGCTCTAGCCGTCTTCCGGGCTCTCGCTGATCGGTGGGGCCCATCATCCTTGGGCCATACCGATAAGCTATCGTGGGAGTAGGGCTCTGCCTGCTTGTGGTGATGTCAGGGGTGGAGTGGCAATAGTGCCGCACCGGGCAGAGATCCCCGCCTGTACGGTGCACTGTGGCCACGCCCATCCCTGGATTTGGGAGGGATGGGCTATACTGTAGCCACTCCCTGTCTTGTCTTTCTTGATGAGGGCGCAGACTTCGCTGGCGCCACGGGCCGACTGCTAGGGGCCGGCTTCTCTGGAAGCCGTCCACTAGGAGTCGGCTTGCCTTGATGCCAACTTCTGGGACTCGGCCGTCTTCAGGCAGCCGGCTATTCCTCCAGCCGGCCACCAAAAGGCAGCACTTCGTCTTGGCGCCTTGAGGGGCGCATCCTGCCCCGATGTCTTGAAAGGTTCTGGGTCTCGGGTTAGCCTATCCGTGGCCCAGCACTCCGATAGTAGTCCCCGAAGCTGGTGAGCTGCCGCGGCTAAGCAGACGAGGAGCCTCAGCAGTTTCTTTCTCCGAGTGCTTGAGGGGAAGCTTCGTCCGACTTCTGCCGGGCCGACTGGCAGGAGTCGGCCTCGCCCAATCTAATTTATCCAAACTTCGAACGCGGCGGCGGGAACCAAGTGGCGTCCTTGCTAAGCCTCCAGACTGCCGCCCGTTGTGGGCATGTCACGTGGCGTCGAGCGGCCGGGCCAGTCTGCCAGCCCACGCTCGCGATTGGACGCGCCTGCTGGCGGGGCCCGCCACTACCACGCCTCGGCACGCGAACGGATCTGCTGCGGCCGAGGTGGGCGGTTGAGGTTCCCACGTAGTTACTGCGCGCAGTAATTCGCGTGATAAACGTGGGGGCGTGGGATCGTGGGCGCAGTAAATCCCACGACCGCCCCCTTGGCTTCGCAGCCCGTAGGCCTATGAGTAGGGAGAGGAGGGGGGAGCGGCGGGGCACGCGCGTCCCTCCTCCCCATTCTTTCCTCCCTCTTCTTCTTCCCCTCGCCGTTGCGCCTCCAAGCCACGCTGAGCGCTGCGGTGGTTCATTTCCAATGAGCTCATCTTCCAACCCCACGCCCCCCACGGCGCGCTCCGGAGCATGGGACGGCTCTGAAGTTCACGACGACCACGTTGATTTCCTCCGCCAGACGCGGCGGCTGCCCGGCAAGGATTACGTGAAGGTCCGCCGCGCGCCGAGGGGGGAGATCTCGCCGGCGCCGGAGGAGGGCGAGCGGGTCGTCTTCCGCTCGCACTGCCTGCGCGGCCTTGGCTTGCCGGCGAGCAACTTCTTCTGGTCCTTCCTCGAGTTCTACGGTCTCCATCCGCACCACCTCACCCCGAACACAGTGGTGTTGCTGTCCGCCTTCGTCACCTTGTGCGAAGGCTTCCTCGGCGTCCTCCCCACCATCGAGCTTTGGGGGGACTTCTTCTACATCAAGCTCGGCACCCTCGTCGCGCGCGTGCCGGCCCAATGCGGCGCGCTCATCGCGGTGCGGAGGTCGGCGGCCGACAATCCGTTTCCTCCCATCACGTTGATCAAGTCGGTGAAGATGTGGCAGCGGTCGTACTTCTACGTGAAGAGCGTCTTCCCGGAAGGCGACTGGGTCAACTTGCCGGCTTACGAAGCCGGCCCGCCAGCTGGGAGGCGGCCCAACTAGTCGTACCGGGCCAGGACACTCTCGCCTTCTGGAGCCGCCGCCATCGCGCGGCTCCGAGTGTTGACACAGACAGAGGGCTTGACCGGGCTTGACTTGCTATCCGCCTTCGTGGCGCGCCGAGTGCTCCCGCTCCAGAGCCTCCCTCACATGATCTGCCGGATGAGCGGACATCGGGACCCGAGCCGGCTGTGCACCAAGGAGATGCCTCACGCAGAGGTAGCTCACATGGTGAACTATCTCGCGAACTTCAAGCTCACGGAGGAGTGGCAGTTTGGCAAGGAGCAGTATTCACGCGCCAACCCCCTGCCTATGGTGAGTCATCTGTCTTTTTTCTTGGTCTCTTTTTGCCGAGTCCGGCTTGTCTGACCTGACCAATCGGCCTTTGAACAGAGCCCCCTCCTCCAGCCGACAGTCGGCGCCGCGGGGCCGGAGCGCCAATTCCTCCCCGATCAAGCGGAGAGCGACGTTGATGACCCCGACTTGGGGGCGGCGGCCTTGGAGGACGACGCCGAGGGGGGAGGCGGCGAAACAGGCGGCTCGAAGCTTCGGGCCAGCCTCGAGGACTGGCCTGACGACGACGCGGGGGAAGTCACCCCGTGCCACCAGCCAGGAGTCGGCCAGCCGGGCGCGAGCTCATCTGCTGTGCCAGATGCCCAAGGCGGCGCGAAGAAACGTCAAGCCGTGCCGAGCTTGTTCGGCAGTCGGCCGAAGAAACCCAAGGACTCGGCCGCGGCGACCAAGCGGGACGAAGCGGCCGCGAAGGCCATCCGGTTCCGCAAGGAGGTGAAGAAGCCGCAACTGGTTTCCGCGTAAGTACTACCTTCCTCTTGCGCCTTCATTTTTTTCTTGTTGGTTCTGTCTGAGTGTCTTTACTTTGTTTCCCTTGATCTAGGGCTCCGCTGTCTCTTGAGAAATCGTCCGCCGCCTCCATCGTGGACTCGGCGGAGACCCCCACCACCACTCAGCGGATTGACCCGGCTGCCGACCTCCGGGAGGCATGGGAGCGGAACGCGCAGGAAGCGCGCGAGGAGCAAGAACCCGCCCGCCTGGAGAAGGCGGAAGTAGAGAAGGCGGAGGCCGCCGCCCTGAAGAAACCGGCGGAGGCCGAGGCAGCTGACACGGCGAAGAAGCAGGCCGAGGAGGCCGTGCACCCCCAGTCGGCGGTATTCATCACTCCCCTGAATTCTGTGCCGCCACCTCCGGAGTTCGTGGCACAGACTGGGGAAGTCGGCGACGAGCACCCGATCATGGAGAGGGACGGCGGCGACGTCGCCATGCCGGACGTGATTGTGCCTCCACCGCCGCCGTCCGGGAGCGCGCAAGGCGAGCAGCCGGTGGACCTGCTAGTGCCGCTGACTGGAAACGAGTTGGTGACGGGCACGATTCCTGAGGCCGGCACACCGACGCGCCGCCGACTCGCAACGGCGGCCTCAGCGCCACGCCCGGTGGGGACTGACGCCGCGAGCTCCTCGATCCCGGACACCGAGGCGACCAGCGCCGCGCCCACTGGGTGGGTGCGGGTTGGCGGGACGGGCCCTCTGAACAAGGTGATGCTGGATGTTCAAGCCAAACTCCGCGCCGAAGCCGACGCCATCAAGAATTGCAACAAGGCATATGTGGCATCGCGAGAGGCCATCCGGGTATGCTTCTTGCTTCTTCGTTTTTAACTCTTGTATTTCTTCATGGGGGCGCGTCAGCGCACCCACTGGGTGTAGTCCCCGAGTTCCGGGCCGGCTGCTGAGCAGGCGGCATGGAACTTTATCTAGCAGGCTCTGAGAGCTGATATCCCTGCTGCGGGATTATCATAAGCTTCGTGCTGCCGCCTTCAACTCCAAGGTCCTGGAGTTGGATCAACGTGCCGTCGACTTGTCGGAGAGCCGGAGTAAGTCTTCTTCCCTTTCCGCGGGGGCGCGCTGGCGCACCCGCGGGCTGTAGTCCCCGAGATTCGGGCCGACTGGTGAGCAGTCGGGCCGGATCTTCCCGGCGACTGTTCTTCTTTGTGTTGATTTTAATGACTCCTTTCTCCGCGGGGGTGCGCTGGCGCACCCGCGAGCTGTAGTCCCCGAGATTCGGGCTGACTGGTGAGCAGTCGGGCTGGATCTCCCCGGCGACTGTTCTTCTTGGTTAGCAACTAACGCCTTCCCTTCTTCTTTTCTTCCGCAGAGGCCAACGCCACCTTGCAACAGCAGCTGGGCGAAGCCAACACTGCACTGCGCGCTAAGGAGGAGGAGCGCAGCAAGCTGGCTGAAGAGCGCGACCGGCTTGTCGCGCAACTGGCGGAACAGGCGGACCTTCTGAAGAAGGTCCGAAAGGAGGCGGAGGACAAGGAGACCGGCCTCCTTGCTGAGTTCGTGACCGAACGCTCCACCTGGACCGACAAGGAGGCGATGCTGACTTCCGGCTTTCACGAGATCGAGGACATAGTCGATGGTGAGCTTCCCTCTTTTTCCTTCTTTGAGCTGCGAGCTGTTGGTCGAGCCGGCTTCTCGTCTCTAACTTTGGCTCTTTACTTTCTGTCTTTGCAGACTTCTTCCCTGGTCACTCGGACGCCGCCAATCAGGCCATTGAAGCCGATCGTGAGGGACGGGGGGCGGACGGCGCACAGATTGCCGCCGACGCCCCCGAACCCTTAGCGAGCAGATCCTGAGCATCGAGGCCCGTCTTCGGCCGGCTCACCGGAATTCAGCGTGTCGGCACCCAGGCGATCGCCGCCCTATGGCCGGACATGCCGGCACTGCGCACCCCCGGTCGGACTGCTGACTGGCTGGAGGTGGCGGCCGGCCGTCTTGAGGCCTGGAAAGGCTCCTCGGCCCGGGATGGAGCGCGCCGGGCCTTGGAATTCGTCAAGGCGTGGTACCCTGGGCTGAGTATAGCCCAGCTAGCCACGTTCCGGCTGGAAGCTTAGGAGGAGTTGGCGATCGTGGAAGATGACCTTGTCTATCAGTCTCGACGAACTTGTTAATTTTGCACAATTCCACCCATCGGGTGTATCTCAAGCTTCTGTTGAATATCGGCTGAGGGCCTTTGCTATGTAATATATTTTTCCGAGTTCTATCTTTTCTTGCTTGCTGCTCTTTGGCTTCTTTCCTTTGCCGCCTTCCCTTGGTTGCCGTCTTCCCAGCCGAACAGCCGCTCTGCGGACTGTGGCTGGGTCAAGTACTTAGCTACTTCCGGGAAGGCAAGTACTTAGCCGTTTTTAGAGTTTTTTAGCAAGTTAAGTAGAAGCCGGCCGGCCGGCTGCTCAGCAGTCGGTCGAAGAGGCGGGAAGTCGGCCTGAACTATGCACATGCTTTGGGTCCTCAGCCATTTTTCATGTGGGCACCCTTTCTCCCTTACTTCTGCCCACCAAACAGTCACTCTGCGAGCTGCGGCTTCTGGCAGGAAATGGCTTAAGTGCCAACACACTACTTGTCCGGTTGCAGGAAGCATTTCATAGTACAAGGCGGCGAGTCCCCGGGCCGACTAGTCGGAACTGGTGCCAAGCGGCATAAAGAAAATGACATACTCATAGGCATAATTCTTATCATATAGATAAAAGAGGGCAGTCCCCGAGCTCTTCTCGGGGGACCCGGAGTCTTCTTACTTTAATACAAAAGGTAGTGTGGTACATACTTCATCAACTGTAAAATCTTCGGAGGAGATTTGCATTCCATGGCCGCTCTGTCTCCTTGCCAGAGTCGTCCCTTTTGCGCGCTCGAGGCTTCTGGGCATCGATCAGGTATTAGGAGTCATTGCCGAACACTTTGCTGATGATGAAGGGGCCTTCCCAAGGCGCTGAGAGCTTGTGCTAGCCGGCTGTTCGCTGGATCAGCCGGAGCACAAGGTCTCCTTCTTGGAAAGATCTCGGCTTGACCTTCCGGTTGTAGTATCGGCGCAGGCTCTGCTGGTAGATGCTGGACCGGCTGAGTGCCAACAGTTGGCCCTCTTCCAGCAGATCGACGCCGTCTTGACGTGCTTCTTCTGCCTCCTCTTCGGTGTACATGGTGACTCGAGGGGAGTCGAATTCTATGTCTGTTGGGATGACAGCTTCGGCACCGTAGACGAGGAAGAAAGGCGTGAAGCCAGTTGACTTGTTCGGGGTTGTGCGCAGGCTCCAGAGGACGGCTGGCAGCTCATCGAGCCAGCAGCCGGCCGAACGCTCCGAAGGCTCGACCAGTCGAGGCTTGATGCCGGCCAAGATGAGGCCGTTTGCTCGCTCTACCTGGTCGTTTGACTACGGATGGGCAACGGATGCTAGGTCCAGTCGGATGCCCTGCATCGCGCAGAAACGGGCCAAGGCGCCTTTGGCAAAGTTCGTGCCGTTGTCGGTGATGATGTTGTGTGGTATGCCATACCGGATGGTGATGTCGGAGATGAAAGTCACAACAGTCGGACCATTCAGCTGCTTGATTGCTTTTGCTTCTATCCACTTGGTGAACTTGTCCACTGTGACAAGCAGATGAGTCAAGCCACCTCATGCTGTTTTCAATGGTCCCACCATGTCCAGGCCCTGGACAACAAAGGGCCAGGCAATGGGGATAGTCTTGAGTGCAGAAGCCACCTGATGTGGCTTGGAACGGAACTTCTGGCACCCTTTGCATTTTTGGACCAAGTCTTTGGCGTCTTCTAGAGTAGTCGGCCAGAAAAAACCATGGTGGAAAGCTTTGGCGACAAGTGCTGTTGAAGCCGCATGGTGGCCATATTCGCCTTGATGGATGTCTTTGAGGATTGCTTGACCTTGCTCCGGCTCCACGCAGCGCTGGTAGACACCAGTGACACTGCGCCTCACAAGCTCTCTGCTGACTATGGTGTATGCTGCTGCCCGGCGTTGCACTTGCCGGCCCGAGATCTCATCAGTCGGTAGCTCTTTGTGCACCAGGAAGTTGAGGATGGGCTGGGCCCGTGAAGGTGCTATGATTTCTTCGACTGCCAGGACTGCAACTTGGACGAGGGCGGTTGGGCCGGGAGGCGGCGGGTTGGAGTCGGCTGCTGCTGCCGCTTGCTGAGTTGATAAAGTCCCCGGGCCGGGCTCTGAAGTCCCCGGGCTGACCGCTGCAGTTCCCGGGCCGGGTTCTGAAGTCCCCGGGCCAGGTGCGACTGCCACGGCCCCCAGGCCGCCTGCCGGAATTCCCGTGCCGCCTGCTGGAGCTCTCTAGTCGGATCCGGCTGCTTCAGGAGGAGCCGGCACGAAGATAGAATCTGACTTTGGCGATGGCTTGACAGACGTCTTGAGGAGGCGTTGTGGGGAGACGCCGGTCGGTATTGCTTGAGGGGTGGAGCCGATTCGTGCCAAGGCATCTGCTTGCTCATTGTCATTTCTTGGCACATGGAGAAACTCGCACCCTTCAAAATATCCACTGAGTTGTTGTACGAGGAAGCGGTAGCTCGCCATGTTTGCATCTTTGGCGTCCCAGTCGCCTGACGACTGCTGGACCACCAAGTCAGAGTACCATAGCATAGGATCCGGCGAATGCCGAGCTCTTTGGCAAGCCGGAGCCCGTGAATGAGTGCGTCGTATTCAGCGACATTGTTGGAGGTGGCAAAATGGATTTGCAACACATATTTGAGCTTGTCGCCTTTGGGAGAGGTGAGGACAATGCCGGCTCCCAAACCAGTACGCATCTTGGAACCATCAAAGTGCATCCGCCAATGGGTGGAGTCCGGCGCTGGTGGCAGGTACTGGGTCTCGGCCCAGTCGACGAGGAAGTCGGCCAGCACCTGTGACTTGATGGCGGTGCGAGGCTGGTAGCAGGTGGTGTAAGGGGCCAAATCTATGGCCCATTTGGCCACTCGGCCGGAGGCATCTCGGCTTCCAATGATCTCGGCAAGCGGAGCAGTGCAGACAACAGTGATTGGGTGCTCTTGAAAGTACGGCTTCAATTTCTTGGCGGCAAGGTGCACGCCGTAGCACATCTTCTGATAGTGGGGGTAGTTTTGCTTGGAGGCTGACAGCACTTCACTCAGGTAATACACCAGTCTCTGGACTGGTAGTGCCTTTCCTTCCTCCTTGCGTTCTACCACTATGGCTGTGCTAACCACTCGGCTGGTGGCGGCGATGTAGAGGAGCATGGGGTCCTTAGGAGTCGGAGCCGCCAGGACAGGTGGAGTAGTCAACATCTTCTTGAGCCGGAGAAAAGCTTCATCCGCCTTGTCGTTCCACTCGAAAAAAGTGGTCTTCTTCATGAGCTGGTACAGGGGAAGAGCCTTCTCGCCCAGCCGACTGATGAATCGGCTGATGGATGCCAAACAGCCTGTGAACTTTTGTACGTCGAGCAGTCGGGAGCGCACTTCCATCCTCTCGATGTCCCTGATCTTCACAGGGTTGCACTCTATGCCGCGCTCTGAGACCAGGAATCCAAGAAGCTGGCCGGCTGGTACTCCGAAGTCGCATTTCTCCGGGTTGAGCTTGATTTGAAATCGGCGCAAGTTCTCAAAGGTCTCTTTGAGGTCTTCTAGCAGCGTTCCATGCTTCTCCGTCTTCACCACAACATCGTCCACATAAACGTGGGCGTTTCTGCCTAGTTGTTTGAGGAGGCACTTCTGCATGCAACGTTGAAACGTGGCGCCGGCATTCCTCAAGCCGAACGTCATGGTCAAGTAGTAGAAGGCTCCAAATGATGTGATGAAGGCAGTCTTCAGCCTGTCGGCCGGGTTTAGCTTGATCTGGTGATACCCTGAGTATGCATCCAAAAAACTCAGCAGCTCGCATCCGGCTGTGGAGTCTATCACTTGGTCTATTCTCGGCAAAGCAAATGGGTCTTTGGGGCAGGCTTTGTTCAGGCTGGTGTAATCAATACACATGCGCCACTGCTTGTTTTTCTTCAGCACAAGGACTGGATTAGCCAGCCACTCTGGAAAGAACACTTCCATGATGAAGCCGGCTGCCAGCAGCCGGGCTATCTCTTCTCCAATGACTCTTCTCTTTTCTTCCGACAGGCGGCGCAAGGGCTGCCTGACTGGCTTGGCATCAGACCGGACATGTAACTTGTGCTCGGCGAAATCCGTCGGAACACCCGGCATGTCTTTGGGTGACCATGCAAAGATGTCCCGATTCTCACAGAGGAAATCGACGAGCTCGCCTTCCTATTTGCTGTCAAGGTTTGCGCCTATGACAGCGTACTTCTCTGGGTGCTCCGGGTCCAAGGGTATCTTCTTTGTCTCTTTGGACGGCATGAACGAGCCTTCGTCTTCGGACTCCTTGGGGTTGGGTGACATTTCCGGCTGCTTGCTCGCCATCGCCACAACTCGGTCAAGGAGCCGCTTCTCGGCCGCGATCACAAGGGACTCGGCCAGCCGGCTGCTATCTGCTGCGCAGGCGGACGACTTCTTGTAATCTCCTGCTATGACCAGAATTCCCTTGGAACTCGGCATCTTCATCTTGAGGTAAGCATAGTGGGGGACCGCCATGAACTTGGCCAGAGCAGGCCGGCCAAGCAGTGCATGGTATGGGCTCTCAAGGTCCACCACCTCAAACCAGACTGGCTCTCGGCGAAAGTGATCTTTGTCTCCAAAGAGGACATCTATCTGGATCTTGCCGATTGGTGAGCAGGAAAGGCCAGGAACTATGCCATGGAATACAGTCCGGCTGGACTGAAGCTGCCTTTGTTTGATTCCTAACTTCTCCAGGGTATCTTTGTACAGGATGTTGATGCTGCTGCCGCCATCTATCAAAACTCGGGAAAACCGAGCAGCTCGCCTATCAGTGGCAAAGGTGGCATCCAGAACCAGGGCGTAGGAGCCGGGATTGGGCCTATCAAAATAAAAAACATGTATAGAAAGACAGTGAAAAAAGTTTCAGAACTGTTTGACGTTCTAGTAAAAAATGTAAAATCGCGCACTACAGCCAAAGTTTCTGTTTTGCACCACACAAACCAACAAGCAATGTAAACATCCTAAAGGCAAATCTTGGCACATTATTTTAATTTTTGAACTTTATAAAAGCACACAATAGAAATAAATGAATCTCTAAAACTTCCGGGTTGTCTCCTTTCCAGCACTTTCTTTAAAGCAATTAAGCTAGGCATATAGTGCTCAAGTAATGGATCCACCCGGATCCCAAGGTATATCAAAGAAAATTTTAATTAACAATGATTTGTGATTTAGTAGTGAGCACAAAGTAACATATATCATGCAACAACGAAGTATAACTCTCTTCCTATGCATCGACATGTCATAAAAGAACAATTCATGTACACATAGTAAAGGCCAATGCATAGCATAAGAAGTTTCTTGCAATTTTATCGTGTTGGAAACACGGAGAGGCGGAGATGTAGTTCCTCTCTCATAATAATTGCAAGTAGGAGCAGCAAGCACATGCATATTATATCTATCAAAATCATCATGTGTAGTAGTAAAACGTAACCCATGTTAATAAGGGCAAACTTCTCCGATATAGTGTAGTCGGGAGAATTCAAAAAGATAATAGGACTATCATGCGTGGGTGCAATAGCAACAATTTCATGTTTAACATAAGGAACTATAGCAAGTTCATCTCCATAAGCATAGTTCATATTGGCATCTTGGCCACAAGCATAGCAAGCATCATCAAAAAGGGATATTTCAAAAGAATCAACGGGATCATAACAATCATCATAGCAATCATCCTAAGCACGAAGGGAAATTAAACAATGTATGAGTTGAAGAGTTACTCTCATTAGAAGATGGGCACGGGTAGCTAATCCGCTCTTCATCCTTTTGTTCTTCGCTCTCCTCATCATCTTTTTCATGCAATGAGCCCACAGTTTCATCAATTTCTTCTTCCATAGACTCCTCAAAATATTAGTCTCTTCTCGGACAGCAGGACTTTCTCAATAAATTCATCAATATCATAATTGTATTTATAATTATCATAGCAATATTTAAGGATAGCTAATTTTCCAGGTCTATAAACTGAATCATCAAAATCTTCAAACTCTTTAAACAAAGATTCAATTTCACAAGCACCCTTAAAACTAACAAATTCTTCTATTCGTTCCACCACATAGTAATCATATATACCATTAGCATAAGAAGCTAAGGTTTCATTATCATTAAATTTGCATGAAAAGGGAAGGTGTGGAGCCTTCATCCTAGAGCAACAAGTATAATCATATCTCAAGCATAGTTGCCTAGCATACCAATACAACATATTGTCAGCGTTCTGGGAACGGGAGTCCCCAGACTAGCCTGCCTACGGCCCGCGGCGTGGCTATGCTAGCAGGCCTGTACGGCCAATCTTCATCAACAAGGCAATCAAGACCCTCGCGAGGGGCCATGCCTCGCGAGGCGGACGACGCAAGACCTCCTCAGGAGCTACTTCTCCAGGCAGGCTCACGAGGAGCAGAGATATCAAGGCGGGGCAAACCTCGCGAGGCTCTCATGACGTGAGCCATGACGATCGACACCAAGCGTGCGCAGCGTCCTTGTTTCCTCTTTGGTGCTAAGGAGGCAGGCGCAGGCTGAAAGAGCAATCATGCCCTTACATCATATTTTGATGTTGATGACAATATACATGTAGGGGAATAACAATGGTTGTCAAGTTAATCTCAGGTGTTAGTTCTCGGATCATCGAAGTGTGTGGATCAAGAGCATACAAGTGATTTTACTCAAGGATGAAGCATAAAAATTGATTCCATATTTGTTCTCTTGAGTATAGGATCCCGCACTATTAAGAGGGGATCGATAGGGTTAGTTAAAGGCTTGCTCTTGCAACAAACCTCCTTGCCACATACACATGCTTAAACCTTACTGTTTCTGTCTCCTCGCTGCCGGATGTCTGGGATTTCCCCGGATGTCCGGGCCTTCCTGTTACGCCGGATGTCCGGGCCCCATTCCGGATATCCGGGCATAGATATCCAGGGAACGTTTTTATGCTGGGCTGTGCGCCGGATTTCCGGCCACCTGCCGGATGTCCGGGCCTTCCTGTTTTGCTGGATGTCCGGGCTTGGCCCCGGATGTCCGACCCCTCTGTTCTCAGCTCTGGTTCTGTTTTCTGTTCCTCATATCTTGCCAGGCTGGATGTCCGGCCCCTTGCCCGGATGTCCGGCCTGCTCGTTCTCTTACACTACAACGACCATATTCATGCTCACGCTATATATACCCCTTCTTCTTCACGGGAGAGTGTTGACCATTCACTTTGAACAAACCCTAGAACACTTCTCACTCTCTCTCCCTCTCATTCCTCCACACCAAATCTTAGATCCCCAAGGGATTTGAGAGCTTTGAAGAGAAGTTGTCCGATCAAGTGATAGATCCACCTCTTCCCCTTCTTTGCACCCAAGGAATTCATGATTTGATCAAGTCTTGAGCTTTTCCCCATCGATCTTTTTACTCTTGGAGGTTGGAGACTCCTAGGCGGTAGGAGTCTTTCAGAGAGGAATCGACCTTTGTGATTACCCCGGAAAAGTTTGTGAGGGTTTGGAGACCACCCCAAGGTCTACCACTAGTGGTTGAGAAATGCCTTCGTGGTGTTGTCTCAAAGGGAGAATAGGGTGAGCCTTCGTGGCATTGGTGTGCCTTCGTGGTAACATCCACCTCTCTAACGGTGATGTAGCTTCCCTCCAAGGAAGTGAACATCGGCATACATCCTTGTCTCCCGGAGTTGCGGTTATTCTTAACACTAATTCTCTACTTGTGGTTACTTGTCTCTTAGCACTTACTTATATCATATTGTGCTTGTTTACTTACATACTTGTGTTACTTGTTTATCTTGCTTAGCACTTAGTACTACACTTGCAATTGTTAGGCTCACTCTCATATTCTGCATTAGTGCCTAAAATTACTAAGTAACAATTAAAAATTTGCAATTGTACCTATTCACCCCCTCTAGGTCCATCTCGATCCTTTCAATTGGTATCAGAGCGTCGTGCTCTATTCTTGTGGCTTAACCGCCCTAGAGCAAGATGAACCCCGATGGGACTCCCCGTGTTGCAGATCCGAAGGATAAAGGCGAGGCTTCTTCTGAAGACATGTCCTTTACTTCTGAGGATCTGGAACGGGCCCTTGGTAAGCAAAAAGAGGAGCATGATGCTTCTGTCGAGGCCTTGGTCCAAATGAGGATAGCCACATTGTCCACGGTGCTTGCACCACTTTCGGGTGGTGCGGCTTCGAGGCCAACTATGCCTACTCCGTCACTTGGTCAACAACCTCCTAGCAATGAACACTCTAGTGTTCCTTGGCTTTATGCAAGACCCCAAGTTGAGAAACCAAAATATAACCCTCAAGGCAAACTTCCTAAACTTGATGCCACTTCCGATTTTGCCTTGTGGAGAGTTTCTATGCAGGATCATCTTCGATATGGAAACGATGAGATGCTAGAGATCTTGGAGTATGGTTACCATGTGGTTGATCCAAAGAATCCTACACCAAGAGAAATCTATGACAAGAATCTCAATGACACTGCAATCATGTGTATGAGGAGAGGTATGGTTGAAAAGCAAAGGAGACCTTTCATACACATCACAAGTGCCAAGGAACTATGGGAAAGTATTGTAAGATCCAAGACCGGTACCTCCACCCTCCGGAGTGCTCAATATGAAATTGCCAAGGGGCAATTGCAAAACTTTTGTATGGAGAAAGGTGAAACTCCAAATCAACCACTTGAGCGTCTCATGACTCTCACCGCTGATATTGAGTCGTGTGAGTGTGACAAGACACAATATGGATTCAACATGACTAAGTGATTCCTTGTGGACAAGTTGCTCCATATCACCATTAGATGGTATGGGACATAAGACAACACCATGCCTTCAAGGAAATGACTGCATATGACATCATATCCACTTTCCGACTATTTGAAGAGTCAAAGGCAAATGCTACAAAACATCTTGCCATGCATGGTACTCCATCGTCGAAGATCAATCTTGCATTGAAGGCCAAGCATGTATGTGAAGATGAGCAAAGTGAAGAAGAAGAAGATGATGATGATGAAGAAGATGGTGATGAGGTTGAATCCGATGAGGGCCCTTCATATGAAGACATGGCTCTCTTTGTCAAGAAGTTTAGCGCGGGAAAATTCAAGGGAAGGTTTCAAAAGAAGAAAGTAAGAAAATGCTACAACTGTGAAGAAACCAACCACTTCTCCAACGAGTGCCCTTATGAGAAGAGAGAAGATAAACCTAGGTTTCCCAAGACCTTTCCCAAGAAGAAGTTGCCAAATCCTTTGAACTCCAAGCTCAAGAAGAGATATGGGAAAGCAATGGTTGCTCAAGAAGAATCCGATCCGGATGATGCTAGTGGCGTTGCCGGAGTTGCTCAAGATTCTCAAAACACATTGAGGCTAGTCAACAAGAGTGGTGAAGTTGTCACCTACAACTACATGAAGGATTACAAGGGCAATGCTCACAAGTGTATCATGGCGAAGGCCGTGGTAGAAGATGGAGAGGACCAACACTCTCCTGACAAGGTCAAGGTAACCCCACGATCAAATCCTCCTCTTTTCACTCCTCCTACTCCTAGTGATGAGTATCTTGATGCGGAGGATAGTTATGAGGATGATGATATAAATGATCCTATGCTTGCTAAACTAAATAAGTTCATGTGCTCCCTTAAAGGAAAGAAGCTCACTATGTTTCGTATGCTTATGGAGATGGTGAGTAAGCACACCATTTCCATTAAGGAACTCGAAACCCTCGTCACCGAGGAAAAGGAAAAATATGAAATCCTTGAGCGGAAAGTCCAATATGAGGAAGCACGCAATGATGAACTATGCTTAAAAATTGGCGCAAACATTGATGTTCATACTAGAGATCTTGCCTCCTTGAAAAAGGCTATTGACTCTTGCGAAGAGTTGATGAATGATAGAAGTAAGCTTGTAAAGTCTAATGCTTCTCTCTTAAGGATTGTGAGCTCCTATCCGTGTCCCTCGAGACCAAGGAACAAGAGCTCACCCTTCTTACAAAGAGTTTTGAGACACTCAAGCTTACTTATCTTGAAACTCTAGCCAAGGCTTACTCTTCTCCTATTATCAATGTTGATGCTTGTACTACTAACTCTAGTAGTGCTCTAGCATCTATTCTTGAGGAGAATCGCTTTATCAAAGCTCAAATCGAGAAAGGGATCATGACATGTGCTCAAGGGCAAAAGAACCTTAATGAGGTGTTGAGCCAACACAATGAGGTGTTTGCCAAAGAGGGACTCTGGTTTGACCCGAGCACAAGCAAGAAGAAGACATCCTCTCAAAAGTGCACCACCGCTCTAAAAGAAACCTTTGTACGAGAAGGCCACAAGGAGAAAGGTAAGGTTGTTAGTGGGAAGGCCACAAGGGGCATTCCCACTCTCAACAAGCCAAAAGAGTTCATGCCTCCATCCTATGTACTTCATAAGACTAAGGATGGAGAAGTTTATGCAAAGTTTGTTGGTCCTCGAAATGCATTTCGGTTTTATGCTATTTGGGTCCCTAAGACCCTTGTGACTAACTTGAGAGGTCCCATTGCAAAATGGGTGCCTCTAACCAAGTAATAATTGTGTGTAGGTTGCCTTCTCCGGTGGAGTAAAATGGGTGATTGATAGTGGATGTACCAATCATATGACCGGAGATAGCAAATTGCTCTACGATTTCATGGACGCTATTCAACCATTTATGAGCATTATGTTTGGTGGAGGATCAAAAGGACAGGTACTCGGTTTGGGTAATGTCAGGACCGGTTTTCCAATACAACATTTATTGAGAAACCGACCCTTTTCGGACCAGTATAGAAGAATCCTTCTTACTGGTAGACAAATCCTTGATACAGAAATCCAGAAGTACTAAATATTATACAGGGTTGAGCTGAAGCTGCTCAACAATTTATTACAAGCACGCCGATATTATACATAAAGGCGGATATGACACAAGGGGTATGGTGGCATAACTACTGACTCGTAATAAAAGTGGTTGTGGGTATGTCACAGTGAAGTGGGTGACATGACTCCTAAATCTTACAACTCATCGAGCGCCGGAGTGAGGCTCGATGACTTTTATTCTGAGTAGCGGAAGCGTATATAATACAAGTGACCAAATCCAGGATCGCACGGGACTGACTGGGACTCCTCTAGGCGTCGGACTCGCTATCGAACTCTTCATCCATAAGATCTCCTTCGTCAACATCTGGCCAAATCAACAAGCCAGGTGAGTACTTTGGAAGTACTCGCAAGACAGTTTGGACATAAGATATAACAAATGCAAACATGATGCACATGAGCAGATTATTAATGTGCACTCAGATAATAAAATTTGCACTGCATGATAAAGAAAAAGGAAGTCAGGCGGTAGTCCTCCCGAAATCCCAATGAAATAACTGAAAACCGATCAGGTGTCTGAAGCGACGCCTCGAAGGGTAAAGATAAATTAACAATACCGCAGTCGGGCGTCAGGGCGACACCACATAAAGGGCTTAGATTGGAAAATAAATGACAGTGCGTGCCACAGTCGGACGTCTGAGCGACGTCACATAAAGGGCTTATATCAAAAGTAAATAACAAGAGTGCCACAGTCAGACGTCTGAGCGACATCACATAAAGGGCTTATATCAAAAGTAAATAACAAGAGTGCCACAGTCGGACGTCTGAGCGACATGACATAAAGGGCTTATATCAAAAGTAAATAACAAGAGTGCCACAGTCGGACGTCTGAGCGACATCACATAAAGGGCTTATATCAAAAGTAAATAACAAGAGTGCCACAGTCGGACGTCTGAGCCACATCACATAAAGCGCTTATATTTCATTATTCGAATCCAAGTAGTTCATGAATTTAAATCATCTCAAGGAAGTACACATGTACGTAATAATAAACTGGTTAGTCCATCCACAGGAATAACATTCAACCTGGTTTACCACTCATGTTTGTTCCCCGGAGATTTCACTGAGACTGTCTCACGACTGGTTTACCAATAAAAATATTTATTGAGAAACCAATCCCTTTTACGGACTAGTAGAGAAGAATCCTTCTTACTGGTAGACAATTTCTTGATTACAGAAATATCCAGGAGTACTAAATATAATACAAGGTTGAGCGGAGACTGCTCAACAATTTATTACAAGCACGCCGATATTACACATAAAGGCGGATATGGTGGCATAACTACTGACTCGCAATAAAAGCGATGGTGGATATGTCACAGTGAAGAGGGTGACATGACTCCTGAATCTTACAGCTCATCGAGCGTCGGAGTGAGGCTCGAGGACTCTTATTCGGGTGGCGGAAGCGTATATAATACAAGTGAACGAAATCCAGGATCGCACGGGACTGACTGGGACTCCTCTAGGCGTCGGACTCACTATCAAACTCTTTATCCATGAGATCGCCTTCGTCAACATCTGGCCAAATCAACAAGCCAGGTGAGTACTATGAAAGTACTCGCAAGACAGTTTGGACATAGGATATAACAAATGCAAACATGATGCATATGAACAAATTAAAAATGCGCACTCAGATAATAAAATGGCAATGCATGGGAATAAAAAGGAAGTCGGGCGGTAGTCCTCCCGAAATCCCAATGTAATACTGAAGGCCAATCGAGTGTCTGAATGACTCCTCGAAAGGATACAAATAAATTAACGATGCTGCAGTCGGGTGTCAGGGCGACACCACATAAAGGGCTTATAATGGAATGTAAATGACAGTGCGTGCCACAGTCGGACGTCTGAGCGACATCCCGAGAAGGGCTTATATCAAAAGTAAATAACGAGCGTGCCACAGTCGGACGTCTGAGCGACATCACATAAAGGGCTTATATCAAAAGTAAATAACGAGCGTGCCACAGTCGGACGTCTGAGCGACATCACATACATGGCTTATATCAAAAGTAAGTAACGAGCGTTCCACAGTCGGATGTCTGAGCGACATCACATAAAGGGCTTATATCTCATAACTTGATATTTCAGTAGCTCATGAATTTAAATCATTTCAAGGGAATATTCAGGTACGACATAATAAAATGGTTAGTCCATCCACAGGAATAACATTCAACCGGGTTTACCACTCAAGCTTGTTTACCGGGGATTTCCACGGAGATTGACACAGGGACTGACACTGAGACTGATAAGTGTACTGTTTGGATACATGTGGCCCAGGTCCTTGACCATGGATACGATAACTCGGAAGGTTTGACTCTGCAGAGTTTGTACTCTTAACCACAGCCAACGGATTTCAGTAGTCACAAAGGACTAGTTCCGTTTACGGTATTTTAGGAGAAACACGTCTAACCAGTACACACCCATTCAACATTCCGTTGCCAGGAATCACCCCAAGCAACGTTCAAGAAAAACCTTGAGACGGGGAGGCTACAACCTCGCGTAGCATGGGATCAAATTTATACCGCGCGCTCTAAGGGGTTCCCCCCTCTCGGTCCCAACCGGAAACACCCATGCCCCCTGACCGGATGACTGGCTTTAATCCAGGGCCATGGAACCCTCATCCCGGCCCCTCTATTTGGTGTGTACCAGGAAAGAGGTTACCAACTTACTAAACCGTATTCTTTACAGGAGACATATGGCAGTACGAAAAGGGGACGAACGGTAACGTGGCTCGGTCCACATTAACGTCGGAGTTTATCAGATGACATAAGACTGGCATGCTACAACAATACCATCTTACTACCTCTCATGTCACCACATGATCAGGTCATCTCTCATCAAAGATCACAGTAAACTTCGAAGCACACGGTTAGTTGCTTTGCATGCAACGTAACACTCACAGATGCTCATATGCCATGCACAAACCATTCAAGAAAACATGCAAAACACTCATCATATCAAAGGTTCAAACATGCTTGCCTGGTTCGGAGAAGTCGGAGTCTAGCTCGGCGAAGTTCGCGGCTCCGTCACCTCCTCCGGAACCTATGGTATAACAAAACCGTATACTAACGTGAAAACCGTTGCGTGTATAAAAATTGTTCCAATTTTTTTCAAATAAATACTATAAAAAACTAGATAAAATATAAGACTGACAAAAAAAGAATCAATCAAAAAGCATCTTCTGTTAAAAAGATATAAGGGTTTTAGTCTAAGGACTAATCTGTGATGAAACAGAAAAGGTCCAGGGACTTGTTTGAAAAAGCAAAAAACGGTTCGGTGAGAAATACGCTAGCCCAGAGAGAAAACACATTTTGCCCGAAAGCACTTTCAGAAAACGGTTCGAAGGAGAAAGGAAGAGAGGCTGACGGGGGGGTCCCACCCGTCAGGTTCAAAACTCCCAACAGAGCTCGCCGGCGCCCGAAGGCTGCGGCGGTCGCCGGCGTCGATCCACGGCGAGGCAGAGTGATCGGAGGGTACCTACAGGTTCAGGGTGTCCTTCCGCGTCAGTGGGTGGTGGACTTGGCCGTCGGTGAGCACCACGGCGACGGCGACCCTATCTCCGGCGGACGGTGGTTCGGGCGAGGGTGGAGCTCTCCGGTGGGTGCTGCAAACTTCAAATTGGCACGTGGGTCAGAGAGCTGGATGCACTAGGAGGCTACTGGCAAGAGTTGAGAGGCAGGGGTGCACGCACGGGAGTGAATCGTGCTGGATCCCGAAGCGGGTCGAGGCGGCCGGAGTTGGGGAAGAAGACTCCCTCGGGGTCTGCCCAGTGGCTTGGCGTGGTACTTGAGGTGTGTAGAGATGGTGCGGGTTCGAGTTCGAGCTCGGGGCCTCCTTTTATAGGCGATCCGAGGAGGTGGCCGTGAACGGGATAACGCCGACGAGAAATTACGGCAAGGCAGAGGTTGGGCAGGGGGTTTAGGTGGCTAGGCATCATCGTGGTGGATCACTGGCACCGTTTCTCTGCTCAACCCTCGGTCGGGCTTGCGTAATACACTGGCCCTCGACGGAACGGCCGTACGGGCACGACGGCGGCAGGGAGCGCGCTCCGTGCCTCCCAGTTCACGATGACGGCTCTGTGGCGCGCACAGATAAGTGGATGGCCACGCGGTGGCCTCTGGTGGTTTGGGCGGTGCTGGACGGTGCCGTGCAACGCTGCCCCTCTCTGGCAGCCGCAAAGGGCGCTGCTGCCGCCACTCACGGGGAGGCGCGCCTCTGTCAGCTCGTCGCCGACGCCCGCAAGCTTCCAGGCGATCCTGCGGCGCAGGGATAAGAAGGAAGGAACAGGGGGCAAGGCGCCACCGCGGCTACTGGCGAGATCGAGGAGAGGTTCTGAAAAAAAGACAGCGGCTCTGAAACTGTATCTCTGAACTTTCTGAACTTCGACAGTAACAGTGCCCTTCAGGTGTTCGACGAAATGATTTGGCATGAGGAATTTTTTTCTGGAGCTGGGACTTGGTGAGGTGACCTCTCGATGCATCCAGAGGCTGCCTGAATTTTCTCAGATTTTTAGGAGGAGAAAACAAATGAATTTCATCAAATTTGACAAATATGGCCCAAACTTGCAGCAAGCACATTTTGAAAAATTTGAACTGGACACCAGTGGATCTTCATGGATCTTGGTTGAGGGCTCTAAGGACTAGCCAGGAAAATTTGTTTGGAGGCAAAACTCAAAGGAGAAAGGGTAGTTCCTTTGTAAATCTCCAAGGATCAAAATAGAAGGCAGAAAAGGTTTTTGATAAGAAATAAATGGAAACAAAATCATGGGGGAGTTCAACTTGCTGGACTTGAAGTATATCTTGACACCAAGAGGGGAGATGGCCTTTGGGAGGGGATTTCCACTTAGGTCATGGCAAGAGGAGATTTTGGAAGGGGAAAGGATCACTCCATAAGCCATAGGGCTATTTTAAAAAGAAAAGATTTTCAAAAACTCTTCCAATGAAAAACATTGGTGTTGAGCCAACACAAGATGAAAAACCTCCAAGACCAAAGATCAAGTCTTGGATGAAACCAAGCAAAAATACTTGTCGTAAAAAGGAGGTTTTTGAAAAGGAGAGTCCTTTAGAAGAAAAATTTAAATAACCTCCCTCAAATCAAATAAAAGTTTGATAAAGTCAAAATAAATTTTTTGGGTGTCACAACACCTACCCCCTTAGGAAAAATCTCGTCCCCGAGATTTCAGTTGATCCTCAAATATATGTGGGTACTCTGCCTGAAGAAAATCCTCTCTTTCCCACGTTGCTTCATCCTCGGTGTGATTGCTCCACTGAAGCTTGAAAAATTTGATTGCTTTCTGACGGGTCCTCCTTTCAGACTCTTCCAATATTTTTACTGGCCGCTCTCTGTAGGTGAGGTCTGGTTGCATGTCAATGTTCTCATGAGATACATGCTTTTCCGGGATGCTCACATATTTCCTCAACTGTGAGACGTGGAATACGTCGTGGACGTCTGTCAGCTCTTTGGGTAGGTCTAGCTGGTAGGCTACTGTGCCTCTTCGTGCAATTACACAGAAGGGTCCAATAAATCTCGGGGCTAGCTTCCCTTTAATTTTGAACCGTTGCAGGCCCCTCATAGGAGACACTCGTAGGTATACATATTCACCGGGTTCAAAGATGACCTCGCGATGTTTTCGATCGTAATAGCTCTTATGTCGGCTTTGAGCTGTCTTGAGTATGTCCCTGATCTGTTTAACTTTCTCCTCGGCTTCCTTGAGCATGTCTGGGCCGAAGATACGACTGTCACCTGTTTCTGACCAATTTAATGGGGTACGACATCTCCGTCCGTACAATGCTTCAAAAGGTGCCATTTGTAGGCTGGCCTGGTAACTGTTGTTGTACGCGAATTCGGCATATGGCAAGCTTTCCTCCCAACTGGTTCCATAGGTGAGAACACAGGCTCTCAGCATGTCCTCTAGGATTTGGTTTACGCGTTCAGTTTGTCCATCAGTCTGGGGGTCGTACGCTGTACTGAATGCTAGTTGAGTGCCCAGAGCTTGTTGTAAGTGATCCCAAAATTTAGAGACAAATTGAGTGCCCCGGTCGGATATTATAGTCTTTGGGACTCCATGCAGACAAACTATACGGGAGAGATAAAGCTTAGCAAGCCTTTGAGTGGAGTAGGTCGTCTTCACAGGAATGAAATGTGCTACCTTGGTTAGCCTATCTGTGATGACCCATATGGCATCATTTCCGCGTTGTGATCGAGGTAGTCCGATGATAAAGTCCATTCCAATTTCGTCCCATTTCCACTCAGGTATCCTGTTTGGCTGTAGCAGCCCTGCGGGTTTTTGGTGCTCAGCTTTAATGCGCTGACACGAATCACAATAAGCAATGAATGTGGCTATATCCCTCTTCATACCGTGCCACCAAAAACTTTCCTGAATGTCTTTGTACATTTTGGTTCCTCCAGGGTGTATTGAATATGGGGCAGTGTGGCTTTCGGTTAGGATTTGACGTTTAAGGTCCTCAATGTTTGGTACGCAAAGTCTGTCCCCGTACCATAATACTCCCTCATTGTCTATGAGGAACTCTGAAGCCTTTCCAAGGCTCATTTTTCTCTTTATACCTTCGATGCTGGGATGTCCATGCTGAGCCTTCTTAATTTGTTCCATTAGGGTGGGTTGTATCTCCAGATTGGATATGCTGCCCTCAGCGACTATCACCATGTTGAGTTTGGCGAACTCCTGCTGAATTTCAGGCCTCAAGTTCTGTAGACTATCGTTGCCCGAGCTGGGGTTCTGACTAAGAGCATCTGCCACTACATTTGCTTTCCCTGGATGGTAGTGAATGCCGACATCATAGTCCTTGACCAATTCCAACCAGCATCGTTGTCGCAAGTTGAGTTCTAGTTGTGTGAAAATATATTTAAGGCTTTTATGATCCGTATATATCTCACAATGATTTCCCAGCAAAAAGTGTCTCCATTCCTTGAGTGCATGGATGACTGCTGCTAGCTCCAAGTCATGGGTAGGATAATTTTCTTCATGCTTCCGTAGTTGCCTGGAAGCATATGCGACAACTTTGCCGTCCTGCATCAATACGCACCCGAGGCCCTTCCGGGATGCGTCACAATACACTTCAAAACTCTTGTGTATGTCCGGCACAACCAAAACCAGTGCTGTGGTTAGTTTCTTTTTGAGTTCTTGGAAGCTTTTCTCGCACGCTTCAGTCCATACAAATTTCTTGTCTTTCTTGAGTAACTGTGTCATTGGTTTTGCCACGGTGGAGAATCCCTCTATAAACCTTCGGTAATATGCAGCCATTCCTAGGAAACTCCGTACATCCGTTACGTTGGCTGGTGGTTTCCAGTCAAGTATGGCTTTGACTTTTTCTGGGTCTACGGCCATGCCTTCTTGGGTCAATATATGGCCTAGAAAACCAACTTGCCTTAGCCAAAATTCACATTTGCTAAATTTGGCGTACAATTGATGTTTCCTTAATTCTCCCAATACAATCCTGAGATGTTCAGCATGTTCTTCTGGTGTCCTTGAGTATACCAGAATATCATCAATGAACACCACAACAAATTTGTCCATAAATTTCATAAACACCTTGTTCATGAGGTGGACGAAATATGCGGGGGCGTTCGTCAGTCCAAATGGCATTACTGTGAACTCATAGAATCCGTATCTGGAGGTGAAAGCTGTCTTAGGGATATCTTCTGTTCGCACCTTTAACTGATGATATCCCGATCTTAAATCAATTTTTGAGAACACCTTGTCTTGTGCGAGCTGGTCAAATAAATCATTTATCCGTGGCATCGGATATTTGTTTTTGATGGTGACCATGTTGAGAGCTCGATAGTCTATACACAATCTCAGTGCCCCATCCTTTTTCTTGGCAAATAATACTGGTGATCCCCAAGGTGAGGAGCGGGCTCGAATAAATCCTTTGTCCAGTAATTCCTTTATTTGCTTATTTAATTCTACCAACTCGGATGGTGCCATTCTATAAGGTTTCTTGTAAATGGGGGTGGTTCCAGGTGCTAGTTCAATGCTGAACTCTATTTCCCGGTCTGGCGGCATGCCTGGTAGTTCTTCGGGAAATACGTCGGGAAACTCACACACCATTGGAACTTTTCTCAATTCTGAAATGTCCACTTTGTTCAACTTGGGTTGCCGTGACCGTGGTCTCTCTTGAGCTGCAACTTTTATTGTCTTGCCGTGATGATGAGTGAGAATCACAGTCCGATTGAAACAGTCGATAAATCCCTTGTTGGTGGTTAACCAGTCCATTCCTAGGATAACATCCAGTCCTTTATTTTCCAACACGATGAGGTTCGCCTGAAACTTTAGTCCTTTCAACTCAATAATCACACCTTGGCAGTAACTCTGAGTGATTTGCTTATTCCCGGGGGACTTGATGATCATGGACTTTTCCAAAGGGAGTATCAGAAAACCATGTTGCAAAACAAAACTCTTCGAAATGAACGAATGAGAAGCTCCAGAATCGAACAAAACTGTGGCAGGTATTGCGTTGACAGGGAACGTACCGAGTACGATGTCTGGGGCATTCTGTGCTTCCTCCCTGGTCACATGGTTCAGGTGGCCTTTCTTGTGATTGTTGCTGGGGTTGAAATTGTTACGCCTGGGGGCTGGATTATTCCCACCATTGTTCGGCTTGGGGGCCGAGTTCCTCGGCTTGGGGCACTGCTTGGCATAGTGCCCTTCCTCTCCACAAGCATAGCAAGTGACACCTGGGCGGTACGTAAAGTCCTTGTCCCTTGAATGAAACTGTCTGGTTGGCCTTAGAGCAGTAGTCGTGGATTTTCTCGCTTCATTCCTCTGAACATCAGTCTTGCTCCGGTTGTTGCGAGCAAGAGTCGTCTTGTCCCTTTTTCGCTTGCGAATATCCTCCAGACTGCGGCGCTCATTCTCCAACGTAATGGCCTTGTCAACCAGTGTTTTGAAATCTGGGAATGTGTGTACGACTAGTTGGCACTTTAGTGCTGGCGCCAGGCCGTCCAGAATTTTTTCCATCCTTTTGTTCTCAGTCATATGCTCATCGTAGGCATAACGAGATAGTTGAGTAAACTGACTGTTGTATTCAGTCACTGTCATGCCCCTCTGCTTGAGGTCATCAAACTCCCTCTTCTTGATCTTTATAATGCTCCTGGGGATGTGCGCCCCACGAAAACCCTCCTTAAACTCTTCCCAGGTGATGTTATGTTCACTGGGGTGCATGTGTAGGAAATTTTCCCACCATGCGGCAGCTGCTCCAGTGAGGTAGTGAGGTGCATAAAGCACCTTCTCATGATCTAAACATTGAGCAATAATCAATTTCCTTTCGATGTCACGAAGCCAATCATCAGCCTCAAGCGGCCTATCAGTGTGAGCGAACGTTGGAGGACGTGTCTTCTGTAGTTCAGACAACTTGGAATGCGGTTGGTAAGGCTCACGGTGATTTCCCATATTGGTGACGTGATTCATCATTTCTTGGTGCTGTTGCTGGCTTTGTTCGAAAAGGCGGCATACATGAGAAAATGCTGCGTCGTTGCCCTGTTGGCTAGACTGCCCCTGTGTGAAGTTGTTGCTTGTCTGGGTTCCATAGACCTCTTCCGATGGGTTTGGCATGGAACGAGTCCAGGGACGAGACATTTTCCACTCTGGGGTATTATTTTGCAAAACTCATGAGAAGAACTGCGTGGCACAAGGAAAATTTTGCAACGGCGAGAATTTAAAAGACCTCAAGATTTTTCAAAAAATACTCGATTGCGCACGGAGAAGGACTGCTCAGCATATCTTACACGCGATACGTAATTATACGATATACCACTCAGGATGTGCGTGCACATTCCTGACATGTTATTTAGGCTAGTGCACTTCTCCGAGTTCCTACATGATGCGCACACAAACTACTTCTCACCAAACCTATGTACATATAAAACATATCATACAAGCGGGTACAACACACGGCTGCTAGGCGCACTCAGTCTGAGATGGTGAAGATTTCCTTCTGCCTGCCGAGGGTAAGACCCAGCGGCGCAGGAGACTCAACCTCCACCTCCTCCCAAATAGGCTCCAGGCGCGAAGCACTGCGCTGAGGGGTAGGAGCGGGTGCGGTCGGTGGTGCAGCTCCGACTGGAGTAGGAGCAATGACCTGGTCGAACTCCTCAGTAGTAGGCAGACGGCGAGCGGTGGCCAAAATGGCAGGTGAATAGGATGCTGAGGACGAGACGAAAGTCAGTGGCGGTGCCATGTGGAGAAGCTCCCTCCTGTTGGCGGAACAGCCCTGAACTAAGTCCGTACGGGCAGCTACAAGATCGTCCACGAGGTTGTCGAAAGCTGCCTCCAGAGCTCTGAGATATTCAACAAGCATCTCGATAGCTTCATCTCTTTCTCCCCTATGGCAGGCGAATGCATAGTGACAAGTATATGGCACATGGCATGGGAGGTAGCGGTAGCGACGAGCCTTCATCGTAGGAAGAACATCCCGAAGATGAGCTATCGCCTCACGGGCGGCCATCTGCATGGCATGCCTCTCCGTAGGCATGGCCCTTCCCACAAAACAGAAGTGGCAAGACGCAGAACGTCCTCCCTTGAATTGCACCACGGCCTGGTGCATAGACACGTCGTCGCTGAGCTTGTGCTGGTAAAGCGTGAACTCCGGACGAGTCGCTGGTCCGATCGTGAGCTTGGTGATGGAGACGAGAAGTTTGAAAAACCCCTCGGGCACATTAGTGAACACCCGAGTCTCGCAGTCGCTGCCAGCCATCTACAAAAGTAGGCAAAAATTCTGAGTAGTCAAATCATAAATTTATGATGACCAACAGAAAATAGCTACATTTGCAAAATGCTGAAAAAGCACTAAAAACGCTAATAACCGATTAGCGATCGCACCTGGTGGCTTCCTACAGTCAGCCTGGCTCTGATACCAAGCTTGTCACGACTGGTTTTCCAATAAAAATATTTATTGAGAAACCGATCCCTTTTACGGACCAGTAGAGAAGAGTCCTTCTTACTGGTAGACAATTTCTTGATTACAGAAATATCCAGGAGTAGTAAATATAATACAAGGTTGAGCGGAGACTGCTCAACAATTTATTACAAGCACGCCGATATTACACATAAAGGCGGATATGGTGGCATAACTGCTGACTCGCAATAAAAGCGGTGGTGGATATGTCACAGTGAAGAGGGTGACATGACTCCTGAATCTTACAACTCATCGAGCGTCGGAGTGAGGATCGAGGACTCTTATTCGGGTGGCGGAAGCGTATATAATACCAGTGACCGAAATCCAGGATCGCACGGGACTGACTGGGACTCCTCTAGGCGTCGGACTCACTATCAAACTCTTCATCCATGAGATCGCCTTCGTCAACATCTGGCCAAATCAACAAGCCAGGTGAGTACTATGAAAGTACTCGCAAGACAGTTTGGACATAGGATATAACAAATGCAAACATGATGCATATGAACAGATTAAAAATGCGCACTCAGGTAATAAAATGGCAATGCATGGGAATAAAAAGGAAGTCGGGCGGTAGTCCTCCCGAAATCCCAATGTAATACTGAAGGCCAATTGAGTGTCTGAATGACTCTTCGAAAGGATACAAATAAATTAACGATGCCGCAGTCGGGTGTCAGGGCGACACCACATAAAGGGCTTATAATGGAATGTAAATGACAGTGCGTGCCACAGTCGGATGTCTGAGCGACATCCCGAAAAGGGCTTATATCAAAAGTAAATAACGAGCGTGCCACAGTCGGACGTCTGAGCGACATCACATAAAGGGCTTATATCAAAAGTAAATAACGAGCGTGCCACAGTCGGACGTCTGAGCGACATCACATAAAGGGCTTATATCAAAAGTAAATAACGAGCGTGCCACAGTCGGACGTCTGAGAGACATCACATAAAGGGCTTATATCTTATAACTTGATATTTCAGTAGCTCATGAATTTAAATCATTTCAAGGGAATATTCAGGTACGACATAATAAAATGGTTAGTCCATCCACAGGAATAACATTCAACCGGGTTTACCACTCAAGCTTGTTTACCGGGGATTTCCACGGAGACTGACACAGGGACTGACACTGAGACTGATAAGGGTATTGTTTGGATACATGTGGCCCAGGTCCTTGACCATGGATACGATGACTCGGAAGGTTTGACTCTGCAGAGTTTGTACTCTTAACCACAGCCAACGGATTTCAGTAGTCACAAAGGACTAGTTCCGTTTACGGTATTTTAGGAGAAACACGTCTAACCAGTACACACCCATTCAACATTCCGTTGCCAGGAATCACCCCAAGCAACGTTCAAGAAAAACCTTGAGACGGGGAGGCTACAACCTCGCGTAGCATGGGATCAAATTTATACCGCGCGCCCTAAGGGGTTCCCCCCTCTCGGTCCCAACCGGAAACACCCATGCCCCCTGACCGGATGACTGGCTTTAATCCAGGGCCATGGAACCCTCATCCCGGCCCCTCTATTTGGTGTGTACAAGGAAAGAGGTTACCAACTTACTAAACCGTATTCTTTACAGGAGACATGTGGCAGTACGAAAAGGGGACGAACGGAAACGTGGCTCGGTCCACGTTAACGTCGGAGTTTATCAGATGACATAAGACTGGCATGCTACAACAATACCATCTTACTACCTCTCATGTCACCACATGATCAGGTCATCTCTCATCAAAGATCACAGTAAACTTTGAAGCACACGGTTAGTTGCTTTGCATGCAACGTAACACTCACCGATGCTCATATGCCATGCACAAACCATTCAAGAAAACATGCAAAACACTCATCATATCAAAGGTTCAAACATGCTTGCCTGGTTCGGAGAAGTCGGAGTCTAGCTCGGCGAAGTTCGCGGCTCCGTCACCTCCTCCGGAACCTACGGTATAACGAAACCGTATACTAACGTGAAAACCGTTGCGTGTATAAAAATTGTTCCAAATTTTTTCCAAATAAATACTATAAAAAACTAGATAAAAATATAGGACTGGCAAAAAAAGAATCAATCAAAAAGCATCTTCTGTTAAAAAGATATAAGGGTTTTAGTCTAAGGACTAATCTGTGATGAAACAGAAAAGGTCCAGGGACTTGTTTGAAAAAGTAGAAAACGCTTCGGTGAGAAATACGTTAGCCCAGAGAGAAAACACATTTTGCCCGAAGGCGCTTCTAGAAAACAGTTCAAAAGAGAAAGGAAGAGAGGCTGACGGGGGGGTCCCACCCGTCAGGTTCAAAACTCCCAACAGAGCTCGCCGGCGCCCGAAGGCTGCGGTGGTCGCCGGCGTCGATCCACGGCGAGGCAGAGTGATCGGAGGGTACCTACGGGTTCAGGGTGTCCTTCCGCGTCGGTGGGTGGTGGACTTGGCCATCGGTGAGCACCACGTCGACGACGACCCTATCTCCGGCGGACGGTGGTTCGGGCGAGGGTGGAGCTCTCCGGTGGGTGCTGCAAACTTCAAATTGGCGCGCGGGTCAGAGAGCTGGATGCACTAGGAGGCTACTGGCAAGAGTTGAGAGGCAGGGGTGCACGCACGGGAGTGAATCGTGCTGGATCCCGAAGCGTGTCGAGGCGGCCGGAGTTGGGGAAGAAGACTCCCTCGGGGTCTGCCCAGTGGCTTGGCGTGGTACTTGAGGTGTGTAGAGATGGTGCGGGTTCGAGTTCGAGCTCGGGGCCTCCTTTTATAGGTGATCCGAGGAGGTGGCCGTGAACGGGATAACGCCGGCGAGAAATTACGGCGAGGCAGAGGTTGGGCAGGGGGTTTAGGTGGCTAGGCATCATCGTGGTGGATCACTGGCACCGTTTCTCTGCTCAAACCTTGGTCGGGCTTGCGTAATACACTGGCCCTCGACGGAACGGCCGTACGGGCACGACGGCGGCAGGGAGCGCGCTCCGCGCCTCCCAGTTCACGACGACGGCTCTGTGGCGCGCACAGATGAGTGGATGGCCACGCGGTGGCCTCTGGTGGTTTGGGCGGTGCTGGACGGCGCCGTCCAACGCTGCCCCTCTCTGGCAGCCGCAAAGGGCGCTGCTGCCGCCACTCACGGGGAGGCGCACCTCTGCCAGCTCGTCGCTGACGCCCGCAAGCTTCCAGACGATCCTGCAGCGCAGGGATAAGAAGGAAGGAACAGGGGCAAGGCTCCACCGCGGCTACTGGCGAGATCGAGGAGAGGTTCTGAAGAAAACGACAGCGGCTCTGAAACTGTATCTCTGAACTTTCTGAACTTCGACAGTAACAGTGCCCTTCAGGTGTTCGACGAAATGCTTTGGCATGAGGAAAAAAATTTCTGGAGCTGGGACTTGGTGAGGTGACCTCTCGATGCATCGAGAGGCTGCCTGAATTTTCTCAGATTTTTAGGAGGAGAAAACAAATGAATTTCATCAAATTTGACAAATATGGCCCAAACTTGCAGCAAGCACATTTTGAAAAATTTGAACTGGACACCAGTGGATCTTCATGGATCTTGGTTGAGGGCTCTAAGGAATAGCCAGGAAAATTTGTTTGGAGGCAAAACTCAAAGGAGAAAGGGTAGTTCCTTTGTAAATCTCCAAGGATCAAAATAGAAGGCAGAAAAGGTTTTTGATAAGAAATAAATGGAAACAAAATCATGGGGGAGTTCAACTTGCTGGACTTGAAGTATATCTTAGCACCAAGAGGGGAGATGGCCTTTGGGAGGGGATTTCCACTTAGGTCATGGCAAGAGGAGATTTTGGAAGGGGAAAGGATCACTCCATAAGCCATAGGGCTATTTTAAAAAGAAAAGATTTTCAAAAACTCTTCCAAAGAAAAACATTGGTGTTGAGCCAACACAAGATGAAAAACCTCCAAGACCAAAGATCAAGTCATGGATGAAACCAAGCAAAAATACTTGTCATAAAAAGGAGGTTTTTGAAAAGGAGAGTCCTTTAGAAGAAAAATTTAAATAACCTCCCTCAAATCAAATAAAAGTTTGATAAAGTCAAAATAAAATTTTTGGGTGTCACAGACTGACACAGAGACTGACACAGAGACAGACGTTGAGACTGATACTGATACTGATATGGATATGTTGACCAAGTTCCTTGACCATGGACAAGATTACTCAGAAGGTTTTGACTCTGCAGAGTTTGTAATTTTAACCACAGCCAACGGATTTCAGTAGTCACAAGGGACTAGTTCCGTTTATGGTATTTTAGGAGAAACTCATCTAACCAGTACACACCCATTCCACATCCCGTTGCCAGGAATCACCCTAGGCAACGTTCAAGAAAAACCTTAAGGCGGGGAGGCTACAACCTCGCGTAGCATGGGATCAAATTTATATCGCGCGCTCTAAGGGGTGCCCCCCTCTCGGTCCCAACCGGAAACACCCATGCCCCCTGACCGGATGACTGGCTTTAATCTAGGGCCATGGAACCCTCATCCCGGCCCCTCACTTTGGTGTGTACGAGGAAAGAGGTTTGCAGTTTACTAAACCGTATTCTTTGCAGAAAACATGTGGTAGTACAAAAGGGAACGGACGGTAACGTGGCTTGATCCACATTATCACGGGAGCTTAAAGATTGACATAAGACTGGCATGCTTCAACAATACCATCTTAACACCTTTCATGTCACCACATGATTGTGTTATCACCCATCGAAAGATCACATCAAGTTCCGGAACATACTGGTAGTTGCCTTGCATGCAATATAACACTCACTGACGCTCTTATAAACATGCCATGAACTAACTATTCAAACAAACATGCAAAACACTTATCATATCAAAGGTTCAAACGTGCTTGCCTGGTTCGAAGTAGTCGGAGTCTAGCTCGGCGAAGTTCGTGGTTCCGTCACCTCCTCCGGTATCTACGGTATAAAGAAATCGCATACTAACGTAAATACCGAGTGTGCATAAAAGTTGTTCCAAATATTTTTCAAATAAATATTAAAAACTACTAGACAGAAAAGCAAAGATGACAGAAAAAGAATCAACTCAAAATCATCTTTTGTTTAAAAGTTATTAAGGTTTTAGTCTAGGGACTCATCTGTAATGAAACAGAAAGTTTCCAGGGGCTAGCTTATAAAAACAGAAAACGTTTCTGTTAGAAATACGCCAACCCCAAAGGAACACGTACTTTGCCCGAAGGCGCTTTCAGAAAACGGTTCGAATAAGAAGGGGAGAGGCTGACGAGGGGGTCCCACCCGTCAGGTTCAAACTTTGAAACAGAGCTCGCCGGCGCCCGAGGGCCGCGGTGATCGCCGGCGGCGATCCACGGCGAGGTAGGGGGAAAGGAGGGTACCTACGGGTTCTCGGTGTCCTTCCGCGTCGGTGGGTGGTGGACTTGGTCGTCGGCGAGCCCCACGTCGACGGTGGCCTCAACTCCGGCGGACGGTGGTTCGGGCGAGGATGATACTCTCCGATGGGAGCTGCAACCTTCAAATTAGGGCGCGGGTTAGAGAAGTGGCTACACTAGGAGGCTACTGGCATGGTTAGAGAGGCGGGGGTGCACGCACTTGAGCAAATCTTGCCGGATCCCGAAGCGGGTCGGGGCGGCCGGAGTCGGGGAAGGAGGCCTCCCCGAGATCTCCCCAGTGGCTGGGCGTGGTTCTGGTGAAGTGGAGTGATGGTGCTTGGTCGAGGTCGAGCTCGGGGCCTCCTTTTAAAGCCGATTCGAGGCGGTTGCCGTGAACGTGATATCTCCGGCGGGCGATTACGGTAGGGCAGTGGTCGGGCTGGAGGTTTAGGTGATTGGGCATCATCGTGATGGTCCACTGGTTCCGTTTCACAGTTAATCTCGGTCGGACTTGGGCGATACTCCAGCCCTCGACGGAACGGCCTCACGGGCTCATCGGCGGCAGGGAGCGCGCTCTGTGCTGTCCAGGCCACGACGATGGCTCTGCGGCACGCACAGGGAAGGGGACGGCCACGCGGAGGCTTCTGGTGGCTTGGGCGGTGCTGGACGGCGCTGTCCCTCGCTGCGCCTCTCTGGCAGCCGCGGCAAGTGCTGCTGCCGCCGCTCACAGGGTGAAGCACCTCTGCCAGCTCGCCGCGGACGCTCGCAAATGTCCAGGCGACCGTGCGGCACGGTGGATAAGAAGGGGGAACAGGGAGCAATGTGCCACTGCAGTTACTGGCGAGATCGACGTGAGGTTCTGAAGAAAACGACACTGACGACTGAAACTGATCACTGAAACTCTGAACTTGACAGTAACAGTGCACGCCAGTTGTTCGACAAAATGTTTTTGGCATGAGGAAAAATTTTCTGGAGCTGGGACTTGGTGAGGTGAGCCCTTGATGCATCTAGAGGCTGCCTGATTTTTCTCAGATTTTTAGGAAAAGAAAACAAATGAATTTCACCAAAAATGACAAATCTGGTCCAAACTTGCAGCAAGCTAAATTTCAAAATTTTGAACTGTGGACCAGTGGATCTTCATGGATCTTGGTTGAGGGTTCTAAGGACTAGCCAGGGAAACTTGTTTGGAATCAAAACTCAAAGGAATTATAGTGGTTCCTTTGTAAATCTTTAAGGGCCAAAATAGAAGACAGAAAAGATTTTTGATTTAAAGTGAATGGAAACAAATCCAAGGGGGAGTTTAACTTGCTGGATTTGAAGCTAGACTTGACATAAAGTGGTAAGATGGCTCTTGGGAGGGAGATTACAACCTAGGTCATGGCAAGAGATAATTTTTGAAATGGGAAGGATCAATCCATAAGCCATAGGGTTATTTTTTTTTAAAAGAAAGGATTTCAAAACTTTCCCAAAGAAAATAGTTGTGTTGAGTCAACACAAAATGAAAAGCCCTCAAGACCAAAGTAAAAGTTGAGAAGGAAACATAAAACACTCGCCTTCAAAGTTTTGAGAAGGAGAGGTTTAAAAAAAGAAAATTTAAATAACCTCCTTCCCATAAAAAGAAAATTAATAAAACCAAATAAATTTTTTGGGGTGTTACAGGTAAGGTGGCTATCACAAATGACATGTCTCTTGCAAATGTCATGCTTGTCCAATCCCTTAAATATCATTTGCTTTCTGTTCGCCAATTGGCTTCTGTTGGTTATGATACACTATTTGGACTAACGGATGTGAAAGTCTTTAAGAGAGATACTCTCGAAGTGGCCTTTGTTGAAGAGTTGGATGGCAACCTTTACACGGTCGATTTCTCGAAAGAGAGCACATTCCATGCAACTTGTCTAATGGCCAAGGCTGACAAGGGGTGGCTATGGCATCGCCGGCTAGCCCATGTCGGCATGAGAAATCTTCAAGATCTCTTAAAGGGAAATCACATGCTTGGACTAACAAATGTCTCTTTTGAGAAAGATCGTGTGTGTAGTGCATGCATAGCCGGGAAGCAACATCAATCAAAGCACCCACCCAAGAATATTGTGTCAACTTCAAGGCCTTTGGAGCTCCTTCATGTGGATCTTTTTGGGCCTCCTTCATGGGATAGTCTTGGTGGGAAAAAGTATGGGCTTGTCATTGTGGATGATTACTCAAGGTATACATGGGTCTTCTTCCTCAAATCCAAGGACGAGACGAAGATCACCTTCATTGATTTTTCCAAGCAAGCACAACGCAAGTTTGACAATGAAATTCTGGCAATAAGAAGTGATAATGGATCTAAGTTCAAGAACTACACCTTGGAAGAGTTCCTTAGTGATGAAGGGATTGAGAATCAATATTCAGCTCCATACACTCCCCAGCAAAATGGTGTAGCAGAAAGGAAGAACCGCACACTTTTGGAGATGGCAAGGTCCATGTTGGATGAATACAAGTCGCCACATAGTTTTTGGGCCGAGGCCGTCAACACTGCATGTCATGCATCAAACCGGCTCTTCCTCCGCACGATGTTGGAAAAGACTCCATATGAGCTCCTAACCGGGAACAAGCCAAATGTCAAGTACTTTCGTGTATTTGGGTGCAAATGCTTCATCCTCAACAAAAGAGAACAACTGAGGGTATATTTGTTGGCTATGGATCAAACTCTCACGCCTATAGAGTCTACAACAAATGCAATGGATGTGTTGTAGAAACTTGTGACGTGGTGTTTGATGAATTTAATGGCTCCCATGGGGAGCTAGTTAATCTAAGTGATGTAGGTGAAGACGATTCTTCTCAAGATATCTTGACCATGGTGTTGGCGCACTTCTGCCAATGGAACAAGAACCTCATGATGATGAAGAAGAAGATGGAAGCTTCGCACATCATCAAACTACGTCAACACCCATACCACCACAAGCTCCTATTGTTCAACTAATAACCCATAGACTTAAAAACATTTCACAGTCACAAGATAATAACATAGCTCCACATGATCAAGATCAAATACCATAGGTAGCAACATTAACAATACCGAATAATATTAGCTAGTACAAATAGCCCCAACACATCATAGCATGACCTTACTAAGATACTACTTCTCCCCCTTTGACAGCAACTAGTAAAAAGGGGCGAAGAACTAAACGGACTCGGTCACTCCTGGCGGATGTCATCATCATCAACAAAGAACTCTGGGTACTCGTCATGATACGGGAAACCGAAGGTGGAAGTGGATGGGGCCGCAGGAATAGGATCATCATCACTCACGGGGCTCCCACGATCACGAAGACGCTGCTTGAGCTGATTCTTGGAGATAATGAGGCACTTCTGAACATCATGATTCTGCTGACAGCTGAAGGTGATTGCTTTCATGATAGCAGACTGAGCCTTGCCGAAGAACGAGGCAAGGCGTCCACGAGGAGCAGACGAGGAAGATGGAACAGCGGAACCACTGGGCTGAGTAGGAGCAGCTATCTTCCCACCGGTCGGCAGACCTCCCAGGCTGAGTAGGAGCAGAAACCACCATGCGCATATGAGGAGGAGGCTTCCAAATGGAATGCACAATAGTCTTAACCACCTCAAAGGGATCAGTGTGATCAATCAGAGCCTGAATAAATGGAGCATGAGGGAACTGGCGTGTCTGAATGAAACTGCAAAGACGGATCTCATGCCAAATAAAATTTGCTGTGTCCAGAGGCTCAGTGGGTTGGTCATGCATACAAACCATCAAGTCAATGCAATAGTTGCGAGCCCTCGAGCGATCTCCCTTCTTAGGGTAGAGAGTGTGAAGCACACACTGGTAGAGGATGTAGTAAGGAGCACGGAAGATGGATACCTCATTGACTGGATATTCAAGCTCTTCCTTAGTGAGCTGAGAGGGAGGTTTAACAAGTGGCAAGCAAGCATCAATCCCTTTGGGTTTGTACTCTGGATCCATACTGTGGATGCAATGGCCAACATCGGAGAGACCCAAAATCTGAACAAACCTGTCATAGGTGATCGTCAGTGTAGTGTCATCGGTCCTCCAGGTAAGAGTGTTGTCCGGACCAAAGAAACAGGTGGCATAGAACTGTAGAATGGCAGCTTCATTCCAGTCACACCTAAAGGTCATTGCAGGACCAAGAGTCATATCATCAATGATCTTGACCGGATTGTTAGGGAAAAAGGCAGGATTGTCACGCAGAAAGTTGAGATCCAAGTATGAGTGAGGAGCAAGTCCACGCCCATGGACGAAACTGGAATAGAGATCCTGCTGCATACGAGTCCGGAACCGAGGATCTTCGGCATCAGCCACCATCTCATATTGATTGACATCCCGACGGAACTGAAGGTATTGCCCCGCCCCCACAGTTGTGAAGTCGTGAGTGGGGCGACCTCCAGTGTCAGGAAGCTCCATGGAGATGCGACGACCATGGACAATGGGCATTGCAGAACCACGAACTTGAGGCACCGGCGCCCTCCTAGTACCGGGCTTGGACTGTCCAACAGACTGTCTTGGTGCACTGTCATCCTCTTCCTCCCCAACATAGTCCGCATCATCTGGATCCGAGGCCGACGGACTGGTGGATGGTGCCCGCTTCTTCTTCTTGGTGGTGGTCTTCTTCTTCTTAGGCCGAGCATGCTCATCGGAGTCGGTTGAGCCTTGCCGTGGATCAACTGGAAAGGATAATGAATAGGTTCCGATAAGAAGAAGCCAAAGAATATGAACAAGGATAAGCCAAATTAAACCGTGGGATGAACATTTTTCGATTATGACCATAGGACAAGTCCAAACGGTAAATCAAAAAATTTACATTCCCATGGTTAAGTTGAGTAGCCGAGTACATATAGAGGTGTTTGTAGGCTTAGGTATACAGTACCAAAACACGAGAGCGATAGATATGGCAAGATGTACATGGGGAATAATGCAACCCTAATAAGATTTGATCATGAGCAAGAGGAAGATGAAGAGAGATATCACTCTTACCCCGAGAAGACACCTCGGGACGCTTGGGACCGCAGTTCTTGGTACAAGCCATGAAGAACTCCAGCGGTGAATCCCACCGAACACCGGCCCCTCCCGAGAGACTCAAGCCACAACCCAAGAAATGGATTGGAGAGAAACGTAGATCGGGAGGACGAGAGTCCATGGGCAGGAGATCGGGGCCAAAGATCGACGGAGACTGGCCGGGGCAGCGCCGGAGCACACCCCGACGGCGGCAGTGTGGTGAGATGGGGAGAGGAAACGGGAGCGAATGAGTACCTCCCCCTAAAGCCCGAGCCCCTCCTCTGTTATATGGTGCGGTGACAGGCCGGACATCCGGGGCATGGCCTGGATATCCGGCGCTTGAGGTCAGGGAGCAGAAGAAACAGGGCCAATGGGTCGGACATCCGGGGACCAGCCCGGAAATCCGGCCACTAGAGGTGCATGATGGTGACTTGTGCAGCAGAAGGTTTTTTTTCTTTTTCAAGCCCCGGATGTCCGGCAGCGGAACGGATGTCCGGCCACTGGACAGAGAAACGGGATGGGGAAGGATTTTCAAGGGGTCAACACATAGAATTGAATATAGACTCCGCCAAGGAGTTTTTAGAGATTTATATGGGTAGAAATTTGAGTCATCTATGGTCATACTGAGAGAAAATAACCACCCAACCTAAATAAGTAATGAAAGGTCCACACAAGAAAGGTACAAGCGGTGACCGAGGTCACCATGTTTGAGCATATGGACCATAGGACCGCAAAGATGTAGACTTTGGGCACATGGTCACGACTCCATCATATTAAAGCCCATAGTTCGAGAACCATGATACTTTGAGAGTGTTTGTTCTATTTATGCATTATGTAGAGTGAGAATATTCATGGATTGAATGTCTCCCCCTAAATATATGCCTACATCAAGACAAGACATTAAGTTCATGCATGAATGGGTACTAGATTTCACATAATGTTGTCAAGCTCCAAGATACCAAGTTCACGCCTAAGTTGACAAAACCTTGCTTCGTCCAATGGCTTGGTGAAGATATCTGCAAGTTGCTTATCTGTGCCAACATGAGCAATGTCAATATCACCCTTCTCCACATGATCTCTCAAGAAGTGATACCTAATATCAATATGCTTGGTGCGGGTATGATCTTTCGGGTTCTCGGCAATATTGATGGCACTTTCATTATCACATAGAAGAGGCACATGTCTATAGGTGATACCGTAATCCTTCAAAGTTTGCCTCATCCATAGTAATTGAGTTGCACAACTGACGGTCGCAATGTATTCAGCTTCTGCGGAGGAGAGGGCAACACAATTTTGTTTCTTCGAGGACCAACTTACCAGGGAGCGTCCAAGAAATTGACATGCACCGGAGGTGGACTTATGATCCACCTTGTCTCCGGCCCAATCCGCATCCGTGTACCCAATGAGATCAAACTTAGCATCCTTGGGGTACCATAGTCCTAACTTTGGGGTGTGAACAAGGTATCATATGCTTAACCGCCTTATGATGGCTCCTCATTATCTCCAAGAATCAGCTCAAGCAGCGTCTTCGTGATCGTGGGAGCCCCGTGAGTGATGATGATCCTATTCCCACGGCCCCATCCACTTCCACCTTCCGTTTCCCGTCTCATGACGAGTACCCAGAGTTCTATGTTGATGATGATGACATCCGCCAGGAGTGATCGAGTCCGTTTAGTTCTTCGCCCCTTTTACTTGTTGCTATCAAAGGGGGAGAAGTAGTATCTTAGTAAGGTCATGCTATGATGTGTTGGGGCTATTTGTACTAGCTAATATTATTCGGTCTTGTTAATGTTGCTACCTATGGTATTTGATCTTGATCATGTGGAGCTAGGTTATTATCTTGTGGCTATGAAATGTTTTTAAGTCTATGGGTTATTATCGTCTCATATGTGCATGTCTCCCACATTTCACTACTAGGAAAAGGGCTATAGATGGAATGGCCACTAATGGCGCACCAGACATGTGGTGCGCCATTGCTATGTAGCAGTGGCGCACCATGTGCTGGTGCGCCATTAGTGTGAAATACACTAATGGCGCACCAGACACACGGTGCGCCACTAGTAACAATTTTTTTATTTTGCCAGACATACTAATGGTGCACCAGGGCACAGTGCGCCATAACTAGTTCTAACTAGTAATGGCGCACCAGCCACATAGTGCGCCACTACAATTTTTTTTACTTTTTTGCAAAACTACTAATGGCGCACCTGGGGCAGTGCGCCATTACTAGTTTGAGCTAGTAATGGCGCACTGCTCCCTGGTGCGCCATTAGTGTCTTTTTTTTGCAAAACTACTAATGGCACACCACCAGCAGGTGCGCCATTAGTAACCAGGGTTACTAATGGCGCATTAGGTGGTGGTGCGCCATTAGTAACTTGGGACGAGCTAGATATTTTGGACAGCTACACCTACCCACTCACTTTCCCCACTTCATTCTCTCCTCCCTCCTCCAAGCTTGTCTCGGCTGCCTCCTCCTCACCTCATTTCCACCATAAATTCATCCAAATTACGTGGTTAAACCCCCTTTTTTGATAGGTAAGTAAGGGGGAAGCTATCTTTATGTTGTTCTCCCTCCAACAACGTGCGCATGCACTTTTTATGTCCTAGCTAGATCTATGTATGTTTGTTGTGTTGCATATGTTTCTGGTGTTGCATATATGTTTGTGTTTGCAGGTACCGGTATTTGAAATGCGATAGTTGCCAATATTTTGCCGGAATGTTGATTCATTCCCGTTTCGGTGAGAATTTTGGCACTACGCATTCTTTTTGGTCCTATTTTTAGGGAAAGTCATGCCAAATTTTTTCTTGGTTCTAAAATATCGTTTTGCTCTACCCCGCAGGCGACCATGGTCCGCACGATGACCGAAGGCATCGTGAATAGGTTTTTGAGCTCCGCGAAGGCCGAGATGCTTGAAAAGAACGAGACGGAGATAAGATGTCCGTGTCGAAGATGCAAGCTGAAGAGCCTTATTGCGGACCCGGATTCCAGGCAGGTGCGGGACCACCTGCTCTTGCGTGGTTTCATGGATGGCTATCGGTGGCAAGGTGATGAAGATGACTATGAAGTCGTCCATGGGGGTCGGGCAAGAAATGAGGATGGGCAGCAAGACAACCACCGCGGCTCGGGCGGGCGAGAAGACGAAGAATCTCCAGGACATGATCACGATGGTGATGCTGTACACAGTCATCATGTAGAAGATGCCGGACATGATGATGAGGAAGATGTGGGAGCAGACGAAGGGCATGATCATGAAGATGAAGATGCCGGCGGAGCAGAAGACGATGGACCATCGATGGGCTGGGTGCAGGACCCTCGTATTCAAGAGCTGCTTCTCAAGCAGACGGATAACGCAAGAGCTGCCGCCCGAGAGAAAGCCAAGCTGGATCAACTGGAGATAGACGCGGTTACTCCATTGTATGAAGGATGCAGGCCCGAGGATACCCGCCTGAAAGTAACGCTCATGGCTCTGGAGATGAAGGTAAAGCACAAAATGACCGACGCATGCTTCGACGAGAACATGTCATTCTGGCACGAACGTCTTCCCAAGGGGAACAAGTGCCCGACTACTTTCGAGGAGGCGAAGAAAATCGTGTGTCCTCTGGATTTACCGCACGTGAAATACCATGTGTGCTTGAACAATTGCATCATTTATCGGGATGAGCACGCGGAGTCTACCATATGTCCGGTGTGCGGCGTCACTCGATACAGTAAGAGGAAGAAAGCTCCTCGAAAAGTGGTGTGGTACTTTCCGATCACTCCTCGTCTGCAGCGGTATTTTCACGGACCCTAAGGTAGCAAAGCTCCTGCGTTGGCATGCGGATAGGGAGGAGAAGAAGCGAGAAGATGACGCAAATGATCCGGAGATAAATAAAAAAGACAAGATGCTGAGTCACCCTAAGGATGGGAGCCAGTGGCAAGCGTTGAACTTCGAACACCCAGAATTTGGGAACGATCCAAGGAACATCGTGCTGGGCGCGAGCACCGATGGAGTCAATCCGTTTGGTAGCCAGAGAAGCACACATAGCACCTGGCCTGTGTTTGTGTGGATGTACAACCTTCCCCCTGGTTGTGCATGAAGAGGAAGTACATTCACATGAGTATGCTAATTGAAGGGCCGAAACAACCAGGGAACGACATCAATCTGTATCTGGGGCTGCTGGAAGAGGAGCTAGACACGTTGTGGAAAACGCCAGCCAATACGTGGGACGCCGCAGAGAAAGAATATTTCCCTATGAGAGCCGCACTGCTCACGACGGTGCACGACTATCTCGGTTTCGGATATCTCGCGGGGCAGGTGGTCCACGGATTTTCTGGATGCGTCAGGTGCATGGATGACACAACGTATCACCAGCTAGATAGAGATCTCGGGTCTTCGAAAACCGTGTTCATGGGACATCGAAGGTGGCTTCACGACGATGACCCGTGGAGGAAACGCAAGGATCTGTTCGGTGGTGAAACCGAACCCCGAAGACGCCCGCGTACGAGGAGCGGCGAGGAAATAGAAGAGCTGTTGAAAAATTGGAAAGATTGCCCACTGCCAGGAAAGAAGCAAAAGGCGCCAGAGCCGGGAAAGAAGCGAAAGGCGCCAGAGCCACTGCTGAAGGGATGGAAAACGAGGTCTGTTTTCTGGGACTTGCCATACTGGAAGATCCACCGTGTGCCTCACAGCCTTGATGTCATGCATATCACGAAGAACGTGTGCGAGAGTCTGCTTGGTACCCTGCTCAACATGCCAGAGAGGACCAAAGATGGGCCGAAAGCAAGGGCAGACTTGAAATCAATGGGCATCAGGGAGGAGCTTCACGCTAATGATGATGATGATGATGAGGCGAAGCAGGACACGGAAAGTCGTCGCAAAGGCAAAAAGGCCAAGAAGACCGGAAATGACTTCCCTCCCGCGTGCTTCACTCTAAGTCAGGAGGAGATCGATCAGTTTTTCACCTTCCTCGTAGGAGTAAAACTTCCTTACGGTTATGCGGGGAAGATAAGCAAATACCTAGACTCAGTGAAGCAGAAGTTCAGCGGGATGAAGTCTCACGACTGTCACGTGCTGATGACGCAGATACTTCCAGTTGCAATCCGTGGGATCATGGACGCGCACGTCCGTGAAACGCTATTTGGCCTATGCAACTTTTTCGACGTCATCTCTCAGAAGTCGGTTGGCGTGAGGCAACTCAGAAGGCTACAGGAAGAGATCGTGGTGATACTATGCGAGCTTGAGATGTACTTCCCTCCCGCATTCTTCGACGTTATGTTGCATCTTCTGGTCCATATCGTGGAGGATATCATCCAACTCGGGCCGACGTTCCTGCACAGCATGATGCCGTTCGAAAGGATGAATGGTGTCATCAAAGGATACGTTCGCAACATGTCACGTCCGGAGGGAAGCATAGCCAGGGGCTTTCTGACCGAAGAGTGCATCTCCTACTGCACGAATAATCTAGGCATCGAGAACCCCGTTGGTCTGCTCGTCAACAGGCACCTCGGCAGGCTCGCTGGATGGGGTCACTGTGAGGGTCGCCGCGAAATGCATGTCGACTTCGATGGTCGACTCGCCGACTTTGAAAGAGCAAACCTAGTCGCGCTACAACACATAGACGTGGTCGATCCTTGGGTGGTAGAGCACAAAACGTTTATTGAGAAGACGTACAATAACCGAGGCCAACAGAGGACGGACGGAGATATAATCAAAGAGCACAACTCGTGTTTCACGCGTTGGTTCAAGCAGAAGCTTCTGTCGTACCCTTTACATGAGGATTCTTCCACGGAAGAACAACTCATATTCGCCTTGTCACAGGGCGCCGAGCACAACCTGATGACGTATGAGGCGTACGATATCAACGGCTACACATTCTACACCGAGGACAAGGACATGAAGAGCGATGGTTATCAGAACTCCGGGGTAACGATGGAATCCTACACCGGTAACGACAAGGACAGATACTACGGAAGGATCGAGGAGATCTGGGAGCTGAGCTACGCTCGAGAGAAGGTCCTGATGTTCCGTGTCAGATGGGCCAAGAGCGTCATAAAAGAAGACCGGTATTTCACCACCATGGTTATACCCGAAGCCAAATCCAAGACCGCAGGCGCGAACGTCACCGCGAAAAATGAGCCATGGGTACTGGCTTCCCAAGTGGACCAATGCTTCTTCATTACCGACCCATCAAAGCCCAGTCCTGTTGTCGTGAGGAGAGGCAAAAGGAAGATCATCGGAATGGATCGAGTCGCCAATGAGCAAGACTTCGACAAGTACGGCGACCCGAAGATGGAACATGACGACGACGATGAAGTATCAGCATACACCACAAGAAGAAGCAGGACCACCCTACCTAAAGGACGTCCGTTCAAGAGAAGAACTCCATTTACGAAAAATAAGGGCAAGAAGATTGTGAACAGATAGCTAGCTAAGATCGATTGTATTTAAATTGTAGCCTTCATTTCTCGATTGTATTTCATGGGCACTTTTTGAACTCATGAATGTTTTTAAATTTCATGGACACTCGATCTCGATCCCCCTCCATCTCGATCGCTATCCCACCTCGCCAGATTCGGTCCCCCTCGCCGCCGAGCACCCCCCGCACCATCTCCCCCGCTCCACCGGCCGCCGCCGCCGACCCCCCGCACCCTCCCCCACTCCACCACCGCCGAGGACCCACCGCACCCTCCCCCGCTCCACCGGCCGCCGCCGCTAACCCCCGGCCCGCACCCTCCCCCACTCGACCATCGCCGACGACCCACCGCACCCTCCCCCACTCCACCGGCCGTCGCCGCCGACTCCCGGCCCGCACCCTCCCCCACTCCACCGCCGCCGACGACCCCCCGCACCCTCTCCCCTGCACCCTTCCCGGCCCGCTCCACCGTCACAAATGAATGCAACTAAAATTGCAAAAAAAAGCAAATTTGATTATATTTTCAAATAACAAATTTGATGATATTTTTTAAAAAATCATTACTGTTTTTATAAAAAAATATTACTGCTATGATTTAAACAAGTTTGAACATATTTAAACACAAATAAATATCAAACAACATTTTAAATGCATAAAAACAAAAATTGGGGAGCCTGGGAATCGAACCCAGGACCTCCTAGTGTGTGTGCTGCGTGCTGACCAGTCGGGCTAGTGGGCGTGTTCTAATGGAGATAGGGTTAGGTGGAATATAACCTGACCAATCGGGCTAGTAATTCAAACAAAATTCTAATGGTGCACCAGGGGGAGGTGCGCCATTAGAATCGACGTACTTATGGCGGACTAGGGGGAGGTGCGCCATTGCTAACCCACGCCACTTGTTCCCCTCGCACTGTGGCCTCCCTCCCTCCCTCACCAGATCCCCCACTCGACCCCAACCGTACGCCGCCACCCCCTTGCTCCGCCCCCTCCGTCCGCCGCGCCTGCACGCCGTCGGCGACGCCGCCGCTGCTGTGGTCTTGCGCTGCCTCGACGCCGCCGCCCCGACCCCCGCGGGACTCCACCCCCGCCGCCCCCGCGCCCCCCGAACGGGATCGGCCGAGCGTGCGCCGCCCGCTCCTCTCCTCTCCTCCTCCCTCCGACGAGCAAGGGCCTCCTCCAGCCCCTGCAGCAGCCAGCGAGCGCAGCCCCGACGCGCCCATCCCGCCTGCCCCTGCCGTCCTCCGCCACCGGCCCCTACTCTCCTACCGTGGCGAGCGAGGACCCGGACGAGCTCGGACCCCGACCGCGACCCCTCTGGCGACCAGGTACCTCTCCTCCTTCCTCCCTCTCTCCACCATTCCCCATTCCCTCCCTCCCTCCCCTCGACAGTGGCAGTTTAGGTCATCTGACCGTTGGCAATTTGTTCCATGTATAACCATTGATTATGCCTTTGAGGCAGTTAGTTAACCTCTCACCTATGTTCATGCAGGGATATTATTCTTGGAAAAGCCACTGTTGGTGACGGAATAGAAAGATAAGCAGGTACCTATCTTCAGTCCCAATCTAACAGGGTAGTCCATGGATTCAAACTAGCTAAAGGAGATTCAAACTACCGAACCTTTAGGTTAACAACTCAACACAAACCAATCCCTGAAAGCAAAAACTCAACACAAACCAAGTGCATTATTTTTGTGACTGTTTCATGTTTGCATAACCAATATTTTTGTGCCAACAATCAGTTTACTCCCTCATGCCAACAACCACTCATTTTTCAGTTAACTCCTTACAGTTCAGATCATATTTTGATTGTCAACAATAGTGGACTTTTAAAGCTTTTTTAGAGGCAATACTAGTGGATATTAGGCCTTTTTACAAGCAATAATAGTGGAATTTTAGGCTTTTTTTGGAGGAGTGTGTTTCATGCTGGCCTACAGTGATGAATTAGTCAGAATTGTGTATGATTGTGCCTAAAGTACATAATCTAAAGATACAGACAAAATAATTAGGGGAGCATGTGTGAATCTAAAGTATATTGTCAACTTCCAACATTTTCTCTGTTGTCCATGTGGTTGAAGCAATGAAGTTGAGTGTGTCATTCTTGCTATGGTCATGTAAGAGAAATGCTCTGCCTTGCTAATTTTACCATGAGATTTGGGGTAATCAGCTATTTCTGGTCAAAGCAAGTGGTTTTCCTGAGCTATGCCTTGGTTAGAAAATGATGCATGATGGTTTGTTCAAAAGAGGAATAATCCCAGGATAGCACCTATCATGGGGTCAAACCTAGGACCCCTATTGTAATTTGATTTTGATTATTAATTTTTCTGTGAGCAGATGAATTACAGTGTTTGTGTTGTAATGAAACTTGAGCTGAAATAGAACTTGACAGCCTGTACAGTGAATATATGCAGTGAACAGAAATTGACAGGTTTTCTTGACTGAATTCAGTCCTGGTCTGCCTGTACAGATTTTTGGTGTCAAATCACTCAAGCAGTAACTGAATTTTCAAACTGAACTTGACACAATACTATTCAGTTAATTTGCTTGGACAGTAGTATGTATGCTCATCACATTATGTATGGTGTTATGCCCTGTTATCTCTGTTCAGTTGACTAATGAAGCACTAGGCTCATCCATGGTACAAGATCACCTGTGAACACTTGAAATTAGTCAGGACATCCCGTAGTGATAGATGTAAATTGTGTCCAGTAGGCTTTGAAGCACCGGTTTTTCCTGTTTCTAACTCTGAATCTGATATAAACCATACTGTTGGCATAAGTGGTCTTTTGTATATGTGCTGATGCTTTGTTAATATAAAGCTATAGATGATGTTGTACTTGTGCTGATGCTACTTGTGATCTTCTGAAATGACCCATTGGCGACTTCATTACCCGGGGATAATGATATTGCAGGTACCCCGAGAGGCCCTTGAGTTTGCCGGAATGTCGATTAAGTTCCGTTCCGGCAAATTCGGGTACTCCATATGTCCTATTTTCAGCAAAGGTCATGCTGACATTTTCCGTGAATTTTAGCATGACTTTGCTAAAAATAGGACATATGGGGTACTTGCGACTAATGCATGGGCCGAGGTATCTTAGTACTTAGTTAAGTACGATCAACTGCCCCGCCATTCTTGCTGCATAGGTGGCAATAGAGCCAAGTGATTAGTGACAAGTGATTAGGCCCAACCTAGGGTGCCTCGGCATCGATAAACCCTAAATGATGAAAACTTAACTTAGCATTTAGGGTGCCTCGGCGTCGACAAAACCTAAATGATGAAACCTTGGCTTCTATAGGGTGCCTCGGTGTCAATGAGAACCTAAATGATGTACGCTTAGGCTTTTAGGGTGCCTCGGCGTCGACAGAGCCTAAATGATAAAAGCTTAGCTTTTAGGATGCCTCGGTGTCGACAAACCCTAAATGATGAGACCATGATCTTGTTCCTTGACAATAACCAACTTTTTGACCAAACTTTTTTCCTATTTAGAACAAAACATGGCCCACAACGATGAGGCCGGCGGTTCGGGCGGCAAGCAATTCTGGGAGCTGTCCCAGGAGATGGAGGAAGAACCTCACCGCTATGAGGACGCCGCGGAAGACACCGATCCTGACAACACAACCCCTAGTGGCGTCGGGGATGACACCACTGATGGTGCCGCCGAGGATGCCACCACTGATGATGGCAGTGCACGCACAGATGGCAGCCAACCGAAGAGGCAACGGAAGGACCGGCGCCTGAACGTGCTCGGCACCGTCAAGGAGGAATTTACTGAAGTGAACTCCGACGGGCATCCAACGACGCCCATACATGTAGTCAAGGGGTACTCGGTTCAGCTCGGGTGCATTCTCCGGAGCACCGTCTCGATCAACACCGAGAACCTAAGGCATAAGGACCGAGGGAATTTGCGCAGCCTCCTCTTCACGAAGCTGCACGAACGATACAAGTTCCCCGCTGAGTTTGCAAACACACGCCTCTCAGGGAATAAAGTGAACAGTGCCGCCCTCACGAGGATGAGCACGGCCCTGTCTACATGGAGAAGCACGGTGAAGGCAATGATTGAAAAAGGTGATAGTTATGACAAGATCAAGGCGAAATATCCTTTGATGAGCGAAGATGACTACAAGGAGTTCAAGATCAAGTGGGAGAGTAGCGCAACCTCCGAATCAAGTCAGTGGGGGAAAGAAATGCGGGAGTTGAACTTAGGGGTCCACCAACTCGGTCCCGGCGGTTACAGAGTGGCGGAGCCTATATGGGACAAGGAGGACGCGGAGCGTGTCGAGCAAGGCCTACCGCCCCGCTTCGAGAAATTACGCGACAAGCAGACCAGGAACTTTGTCAGGGCCCGGTACAAGGAGGACCCGGTAACAAAGGAGCTTACCACGGATCCAAAGACCGGGGCGCTTGAGCTTGTTCTGGCAAGGAATACACCCCCGCGTAATTAGCTGCATATGGTTGCATTCTAATTAATGAAGCCAAATTTCTAAATGGTTCACATTCCTTCCGCAGGAGGCTGAAAGCAGTAGCGCGGGGTCGTCTCAGAGCTCCCCTTTTGACACCCCTTTAAATAGGGCGTTGAACGTAATGAAAAACAAGGATAAGCTCAGTAAGCCGTCGTCAGCTGGTCGTGTGACCGGCAAAGGCTTGTCCACAAAATGGTCGTCATACTATACCGCTGGTGGGCGAAAGGAGAAAAATACCAGCTCGGAAAGCCAGTCGCGCGAGGTTCAAGAACTCAAGGCACAAGTGGCGCGGATTCCGGAGATTGTCCAAGAGCAAGTGCAACAACAACTGGGAACGACGCTCACCGCCATTGTGCCTACCTTGATTCAGGGCCTGACGACGTGGATTGCGGGTGGCCAACAGGGGCCTCCCCCGGTTCCCAGCTTCACGGCCAGCAACTCGCACAACACGCAGGCGGCGCCATTGGTGTCTCCGGCGGAGGCGGTATTCGTGTCTCCGGCGCCGGCACGGGCATTGGAGCTTAATGCACCCGGGTGTACGCTGGCCGGCACCTCGCCAGCAAGCGGCCCCTCCGTCAGTTGCACGCGCACGCCCGCCGTTGCCGGTGCCTCGACATTAGCCGAGCTCGACTTCATCACGGTAACTAAGCCTCTCGGCCGATGACTTCATCTCCTTGACTTTGACTGGGTATCCCTGACGCCCTACATGTTTTAGCAGGGCGCCACCATTGCTCCTTGCACTCTCCTGCACTTCGTGGGCGGCGAGTTGGTCGATGTCGCCAAGGGCAGAATCGTTCAACCGGGCAACCGCGTGTTCCACGGTAATCCGATGCCACCCACCTTGTATAGGGTTGAACTGGTTCGGGTGCTGCCAGGCTGCGACGAGTTGTTACCTCCGATTCGACCCGCTGGGGCCGACAAAGATGATGTGATGACCCTCAGCGCCTGTGTAAGCTGGCCCCTGCTTTGGCCGAAGAGCCAGATTCGTTTGGGGGCGGGGGACACCACCCCACAGACAAGACCGCCAGTCGTGCCAGCGCCAAGCCGTGGCAAGAACGCCGCAACGCTACCGAACATGCCGGACATCCCTATGGCACAGGATCCGGACATGCATATGGCACAGGATCCGGACAACGACGACAACGACGGCGGTACATTTTCCAACGTCGATAAGTACTTTGCCGAACATGGGTATGGTGACGAGTTCTGCGGGCCTCCTTCTCAAGAACCCAACCCTCAAAAAGACGACCGCGATCTAGCTGGTACGGCGGAGAAACCCAATTGCAACAGGCATCGTCTGGCGTTCAGTTCTTAGGAGTCGCCTCCAGCTGCCGCCTTCACCGAGCCTCAGATAGCTGAGGTGCCAAATATTATCAGCCCCAACACGCTCAAGAAGGTGGTCTGTGAGCAGAACTCGATCCCATTACAGCAGATCAGGAAGAAGGGACGGAAACGAAAGACTAACAAGGGCGCCAGTGCGAGCCAGCCGGCACCGAGTACGATCCGTGCTCAGGACGGGCCACCTTCACCTAAGGATATCTCGAGGAGGGTGCATGTGGCGGGTAGGCCGATGCTACCGACAAATATGCTCAATGCTGCAACCGGTGCTATGCGGAGTCTGCATGACTGTGTTCTTTCTTTGGAGAAGCGGCGTCTTAGAGAGAATGATGTGGCATACCCGGTTTTCGTGGCCAAGGTGCCAGAGGGGAAGGGCTTTGTGGATAGCGCCGTCGGGGTACGATCGTCCTGCGGTTTGATGACATCTTTGCTATGCTTAACCTTCATCCGCTGCACTACACCTTCGTTCGGTTGTTTTCGCTGAGTATGGAGATGCGGATCATAAGAGACAAGACCCCGGACATTGTGATAGTCGACCCCTTCTACATGCGTGCCAAGATCTTGGGCAGCGCTGGGGACCGGCAAGTCGCGAGTTCACACCTCGAAGGCGTCATTCTGGCAAACCCAGATAAGGTTAACTTCCTCGTGCCTTACATTCCCGAGTAAGTCATCTCCTAACCGCCCCGTAACATATGATTTCTTAGATTTCGATCGTTCTTTTTTTTCTAACATTCCGTGTTCTGTGCAGTGACACACATTGCACACTCATCCTCTTAAGCCCGAAATATTCCATGGCCACGTATTTCGACCCGGACCGTGACTCCAAGATAGACTACACAAATATCAAGAAAGTTCTTGATGATGCTCTCCCCGGCTACGCCGCATCTGGAGGCACCTTTAAGAGGCCAGTTCATAGGTACGGCAGGCACGTGTTCACCCACAATACGACGTTCCCCTGCGTCAAGCAGCCACCTGGCGGTCAGAAGGATGCCTACTACGCCCTCCATCACATGCGGGCGATCGTGCGGGACCATAATCACCTTCTGCTACCAAATAATCTCAAAGATTGGGCCGCAAGCTTGGCGGCAATCCAGGACGCGGACATCCGACAAGAATTCTTTCGCATCCAGTCGGAGTTTGCAGAAATCATCCATCAAGATGTCCTTCGTACCTCGGGGCAGTTCTACCTCAAATTTCAACCGTCCAACAGCGAGATAGACACAACGCTACAAATGCAGGCTGACAACGCCCGCGACTTCATGACCATCACGACAGAAGACGGCTTCATCCACGCTCCGGTCCCATGAGTCGAGTCGAAAGTAGTGATGCTATGTGTAGTTCTAAAACATTGATTAGCTCATGTTGTAATTAAACTTTAGTGAACTTGTATGTCTCTTTGGTTTGGACAGTCGTTCAACTTAGATGTAATCGATGCTATTTGTTAGTAGGACCATGAATCGTGCTATTAATGTCTTGCTTTTCTCTTCCGATCCTTTTGTTGCATACTTATATATTGCTTATGTATTGTCTGTTGTTTGGCTAGTGCATAGAGATGCCGTCGTATGTCGTGTACAAGGGTAAGGTTCCCGGAGTCTACGGCGACTGGGAGGAGTGTCGGTGACAGGTTCACCGTTTCAGCGGTAACAGTTACAAAGGGTACACCACTAGGGCGGAGGCGGAATCTAGATACGCGCGCTATCTAGCGGGAAAGAGGAGGGAGCGTTGGAGGAACCGGATGAAGACCAGTTTCATCGCGATGATGCTCATCGTGATGACCGCAGCTCTCTTCTATGTGATGGTAGTTTAGATGATCGATATCGACTTGTAATGTGAAGACAAACTCGCTACTCGCGGTCTCGAGACTCGTAATGTTCTATCTTTGTTCGGTCTTTTGAATTCGGAGACTAATATGATGAATTGTATTCGGAGACTAATCTTCTATTGTATTCGATGAATCTGCTGTTGCTGCGTGCTGCTGTTTATATTCTGTCCAATAATATATTTTGTAATCTGTGCAAAAATCATAAAAGAAAAAAAAATCCCTAATATGCATACTAATGGCGCATCACGCCAACGTGCGCCATTAGTATGCCAAAGGATACTAATGGCGCATCACACCGCAGTGCGCCATTAGTATGCCAGAGGGTACTAATGGCGCATCACCCAGCAGTGTGCCATTAGTATGCCGAAGGATACTAATGGCGCATCACACCGCAGTGCGCCATTAGTATGGCAAAGCACATGGGTATATATGGCCCCCTAGGAGGCATACTAATGGTGCACCGTGGCCTATACTAATGGCGCACTGCCTGGTGTGCCATTAGAATACCAGATACTAATGGCGCACCGCTGGTGCGCCATTAGTAAAAAATACTAGTGGCGTGGTGCTAGTGGCGCACCAGTAGTGCGCCATTAGTAGGCAAAACTGCTGCGCCACTAGTAAGCCTTTTTCTAGTAGTGTTTATATCTAGTTACATATGCGACCTTACCGCGATTGTGTTGAACATCCTAACACATTCATCCCATGCACACATTGAGGGGGAGCTAAAAGTAAATAGAAACATAAACTTATTATGTATTTGTGCCCTCATGATTGTCAATCTACTGCATCTATGATACTACATGTATGGTTGTCACCAACAAACAAAAAGGGGGAGATTGAAAGACCAATCATGCCCTTACATCATATTTTGATGTTGATGACAATATACATGTAGGGGAATAACAATGGTTGTCAAGTTAATCTTAGGTGTTTGTTCTCGGATCATCGAAGTGTGTGGATCAAGAGCATACAAGTGATTTTACTCAAGGATGAAGCATAAAAATTGATTCCATATTTGTTTTCTTGAGTATAGGATCCCGCACTATTAAGAGGGGATCGATAGGGTTAGTTAAAGGCTTGCTCTTGCCACAAACCTCCTTGCCACATACACATGCTTAAACCTTACTGTTTCTGTCACCTGGCTGCCAGATGTCCGGGATTTCCCCGGATGTCCAGGCCTTCCTGATACGCCGGATGTCCAGGCCCCATTCCAGATATCCGGGCATAGATATCCAGAGAACGTTTTGATGCTGGGCTGTGCGCCGGATGTCTGGCCACCTGCCGGATGTCCGGGCCTTCCTGTTTTGCCGGATGTCCGGGCTTGGCCCCGGATGTCCGGCCCCTCTGTTCTTAGCTCTGGTTCTGCTTTCTGTTCCACATATCTTGCCAGGCCGGATGTCCGGCCCCTTGCCCGGATGTCCGGCCTGCTCGTTCTCTTACACTAGAACGGTCATATTCATGCTCACGCTATATATACCCCTTCTTCTTCACGGGAGAGTGTTGACCATTCACTTTCAACAAACCCTAGAACACTTCTCACTCTCTCTCTCATTCCTCCACACCAAATCTTAGATCCCAATGGATTTGAGAGCTTTGAAGAGAAGTTGTCCGATCAAGTGATAGATCCACCTCTTCCCCTTCTTTGCACCCAAGGAATTCGTGATTTGAGCAAGTCTTGAGCTTTTCCCCATCGATCTTGTTACTCTTGGAGGTTGGACACTTCTAGGCGGTAGGAGTCTTTCGAAGAGGAATCGACCTTTGTGATTACCCCCGGAAAAGTTTGTGAGGGTTTGGAGACCACCCCAAGGTCTACCACTAGTGGTTGAGAAACGCCTTCATGGTGTTGTCTCAAAGGGAGAATAGGGTGAGCCTTCGTGGCGTTGGTGTGCCTTCGTGGTAACATCCACCTCTCTAACGGTGACGTAGCTTCCCTCCAAGGAAGTGAACATCGGCATACATCCTCGTCTCCCGGAGTTGCGGTTATTCCTAACCCTAACTCTCTACTTGTGGTTACTTGTCTCTTAGCACTTACTTATATCATATTGTGCTTGTTTACTTACATACTTGTGTTACTGGTTTATCTTGCATAGCACTTAGTACTACACTTGCAATTGTTAGGCTCACTCTCATATTAAGCATTAGTGCCTAAAATTGCTAAGTAACAATTAAAAATTTGTAATTGTACCTATTCACCCCCCCTCTAGGTCCATCTCGATCCTTTCACAGGCGCAGAGTACCGAGGCATCAGGCAAAGGTTTCCATATCGGTGCAACGAGACAAAGACCAGAAGGACGGCAAGACGGAGGTCACCATGGAGCCCAAGATGGCGTCACCGCCAGGGCCCTTTGCAGGCGAAGACCGCTTTTGTCAGGATAGCTTGTACTAGCTGTCCCCTTTCAAATTGCCCGCCGTTGTTGGCTCCCTTCCCGCTCAATATTTGGGAAGAGGACCAGGGCCTCTATAAATAGGTCTAGCCACCATAGTAGTAGGCATCGAGTTCTCACCCACAAGCTCGCCAAGCACAAGAACACCTCAACCTCAGGAGGCTGTTCTTCCCCTTGTACTATTCATCATCAGCCCAAGAGGCAATCCACCACTACCACACTAGAGTAGGGTATTACACCACATCAGTGGCCCGAACCAGTATAAATCTCGTATCTTTCTGTGTTGTGAGTTCGTCGAGTTCGTCTGCGAGATCTTAGCGAGCTAGGGCATAGATTGGTAGGAGTGAAAGAACATCGCGTGCACCCTAGAGTTCGAACCTTAAGGGTCTTGCCGGAACCCCAGATCCGACATTTGGCGCGCCAGGTAGGGGGTGCGCCGTAGCTCCTCTCCACCAGCCTACGCCCCACACCACCGCACTTCGCCCCCATGGCAGGTGCCCCGCCATCCGCTCCTGCGGCCAGCATCGACGACGGGGCCTCGGGATTCCGAGCCCTGGCCCCCGCCCTGCGGCGGGTGCGGTGGCCAACCAAGTTCAAACCGGAGATGCCGCCGCGTTACGACAGCGCGGCGGACCCATCGCCGTTCCTACTGGCGTACGAGGAGGCCGTCCTCGAGGCCGGGGGCGGCGACAAGGTCATGGCCAACTGGTTCCCCATGGCCCTCGCCGGCAAGCCGCGCGCCTAGCTGCTCAACCTCCCTGGTTCCACAGTGGCGTCCTGGGGGGAGCTCCACGACCTCTTCACTACTCGCTACGCGGTGCCGGCGCACCACGCAGTCGCAGCCCTGCTAGGCGGCTCTCAAGCACCGCCTTCAGATCGCCACGTCAAGCCATTCCTCCGTCAGATTGGGGCCATTTCCAGACGCCCGGGGGCTCCGCCGGGTAGAGCTGCGCCAGAGGCCGACCTCACCTTCGGCTCAGAAGATCACCCCGACTCCACCGCCGGCTCGGGCATGCTCCCAATGCTCTGCACGCCCACCATCTGCAACGTGGCTATTATGAAGACCCTCATCGATGGCGGTGCCGGCCTCAACTTGCTCTCTGTAGAGGCCTTTAGCCTTCTTCACGTGCCGCTTGAGCGGCTCAGCCTCAGCAAGCCCTTCTGAGGAGTTGGTGGTGGCGCCGCCCACTCTCTGGGGCAGATCCGTCTCCCACTCACCATCGGTACACGCGACAACTATTGCACCGAGCTGGTCGACTTCGACATCGCCCACATCGGTCTCCCGTATAACGCCATCCTCGGGTACCCAACTCTCGCCCAGTTCATGGCGCCGACTCACCCAGCCTACAACCTCAGCAAGGGCGTCCTCACCATCAAGGGGGGCACCAAGGAGGACGTGATGGCACTGAAACTTGCCTTCAAGACTGCAGCGGTGGTGCAGCCCGCCGGCGCCGGTACCCCCGAAGCCAAGGAGGCCGCGCCTACCAAGAAGAAGCAGCTATTCACCCAAGACAAGGCAGAAACCAAGCAGGTGCCAGTCAACGGGGACGGACCCTCGGGAGCCACCTTTACCATAGGCGCCAGCCTCGGCCCAGGTCAAGAGGAAGCATTGGTGAGGTTCTTGCGCGCAAACGAAGATATATTCGTGTGGGAGCCTAATCAGCTAATAGGAGTCCCGAGAGAGGTGATTCAGCATCATTTAAGGGTATGCCCCAATGTACGCCCCCTGAAGCAGCGGGCGAGATGGCAGTCCACTGAGAAGCAGGCCTTCATCGTCCAGGAGACCCACAAGTTGGAGGCGGCGGGTGCCATTCGCGAGGTTAGGTATCCTGAGTGGCTGGCGAACCCCGTCGTAGTGCCGAAGAAAGGTGGGAAGGAACGGATGTGCGTCGACTTCACCAATCTTAACAAAGCCTGCCCCAAAGATCCGTTCCCGCTCCCGCGCATCGACAAGATCGTCGACTTCACCGCCGAGTGCGACCTGCTGTGCTTCCTGGATGCGTTCTCAGGGTATCACCAGATCAAGATGGCGGTGGAAGATGTGGAGAAGACAACCTTCCTAACCCCATGTGGGGTGTACTGCTACACCTGCATGCCCTTCGGGCTACGCAACGCGGGCGCGACTTTCCAGCGGCTGATGCACATCGCCTTGGGGCAGCAGCTCGTGAGAAACACAGAGGCCTACGTCAACGACATAGTGGTTAGTCTCGGGAGGCGAGAACTTTGATTCAAGACTTGGAGGAGACCTTTGAGAGCCTACGCCAGGTGAACTTGCGGCTTCACTCGGAGAAGTGTGTGTTCGGTGTCCCTTCCGGCAAGCTGCTGGGATTCCTCGTATCCCACAGAGGGATCGAGGCGAACCCGGAGAAGATCAAGGCCATCGAGGACATGAGCCCACCACAGACCCTCAAAGAGATGCAGAAGCTGGCGGGACGGGTGACCGCGTTGGGGCGTTTCATCTCCAAGCTGGGAGAGCGCGCCTTACCCTTCTTCAAGCTCATGAAGAAGAAGGACCCGTTCGAGTGGACCCCGGAGGCCGACCGAGCCTTCCAAGACCTCAACAAATACCTGACCAGCCCTCCGGTGATGGTGGCACCACGACCTCTCGAGCCCCTAGTGCTCTACCTTGCCGCCACCCCGTACTCCGCCAGCGCAGCGCTGGTGGCGGTTCGGGAGGAGCGCCAAGCCAAGGGCGTGCTGCGCCAAGCCATAGCTGAAGTAATGCAGGGTCAAGAAGGCACCGCAAAAGCCTCAGCAGCAGAAGACCAAGCTCGGCAGGACAACGTCGCCGAAACTCCCGAAGGCAGTCAGGTCTCAGGAGCCCCTCCACCTCAGGAGACGCCCCAATCTCCGCAAGACCTGAGCCTCAACAGTGTGCCAGCCCTCGTCGAACACCCGGTGTACTTCGTCAGCACCGTGTTGCGGGACGCGAGGGCACGATACCCCATGCCTCAGAAGCTCCTGCTCGTGCTCTTGGTGGCCTCACGCAAGCTGCGGCACTACTTGCATGGCCACCCCATCAAGGTCTTCTCGGCCTACCCATTGGAGAGGGTGCTCAGGAGCCCCAACTCAGCTGGAAGGGTCGCTGAGTGGAGCATCAAGCTGCAAGCATTCCAGTTGGAGTTCAGCACTACCAGGGTCACCAGGGCGCGCGGGCTGGGGCAGTGCTCATCTCGCCCACTCAGGACAAGCTCTACTACATTGTGCAACTCTGCTTTCAGCACGACGACAAGGTCTCCAACAACATCGCAGAATACGAAGGCCTCATAGCTCGCCTGAAGGCCGCGGCAGCTCTGGGGGTGAAGCGCCTTACCGTTAGAGGCGACTTGAAGCTCCTCGTCAACTTCTCCAACAAGGTATACGAACCAAAGGACGAGCATATGGAGGCATACCTCGCGGAGGTGCGCAAGATGGAGAAGCAGTTCTCGGGCCTGGAGCTGCAGCATGTGCCCCGGGGCACCAACAAGGAAGCCGAGGACATCGCCAGGAGAGCATCCAAGCGGTAGCAGCAAGAGCCCAGCGTCTTCGAAGAACGGCTCTTCAAGCCCTCAGCGACACCACCACTTTCCAGCATGGCTCAGCCTCGGGAGGATCTCCCACAGCCTCCTGCCACGGGAGCCCCAGCCTGTGGCCCGACCTCAGGAGCTCGCCTGCTCTTGGTTCTCGAGCCCCAGGAGGAATGCTGGACCAAGGAATTCAAGGATTACTTGATGCAAGGGACGCTGCCGGAGAAGGAAGAGGACGCAGAGCGCGTGGCCCGGCAGGCCACGGCATACTGTATCCAGGAGGAGAGTTGTACAGGAAGCGGGCGAACGATGTTACGCTGCGCTGCATCTCCAGTGACCAAGGGAAGGAGTTGCTGGTTGACATGCACGGTGGGGACTGCGGGCACCACTCGTCGTCACGGACTCTCGTCGGCAAGGTGTTCCGCAGTGGATTCTACTGGCCCACGGCGCTCAACGATGCGGCCGAGTTGGTGAAGTCCTGTGAAGCTTGCCAGTTCCACGCCAAGCAAATTCATCAGCCGGCTCAGGGCGTCCAGACCATCCCGCTCACGTGGCCGTTCGCAGTCTGGGGGCTGGACATCTTGGGCCCGTTCCCTCGAGCGCATGGGGGCTATTGCTACCTCTACGTCGCCATCGACAAGTTCACCAAGTGGGCAGAACTGGAAGCCGTCCGTACCATCCCAGCCGGCTCTGCTGTCAAGTTCATCAAGGGCCTCGTGAGCCGCTTCGGGGTCCCCAACCGCATCATCACAGATAATGGCTCGCAGTTTACTAGTAACCTCTTCAAAACCTACTGTGTTAACCTTGGAACGCAGATCTGCTATGCTTCGGTGGCGCCCCCCAGGAGCAATGGTCAGGCCGAACGCGCCAACGCGGAGGTCCTGAGGGGCCTCAAGACCAGGACCTTCAAGAAGAAGCTCGAGGCCTGTGGCAGGGGCTGGCACGACGAGCTTCAGTCCGTGCTGTGGTCCATCCGCACCACCGCCACCAAGCCAACGGGCGAGACCCCATTCTTCCTTGTTTATGGAGCTGAAGCAGTACTTCCTCACGGGGTTAAGCATCGCTCTGCACGGGTCCTGGCGTTCGATGAAACGCAGCAGGACGCCACACGGGCGATAGACCTCGTGATGCGGGAGGAGCGTCGTCGCGAAGCTGCACTAAGGGCGGCAAGATACCAGCAGACGCTGCGGCGGTACCACTGTCGCAACGTCTGCTCCAGGACGCTCGAGGTGGGCGACCTCGTCCTAAGGCGGGTCCTCTCCAGGGAAGGGCTGCACAAGCTTTCACCAATGTGGGAGGGCCCGTTCAGGGTCGTCCATGTCTCCAGGCCTGGCGCCGCGCGCCTGGAGGCGCACGACGGGATACCCATCCAGAATGCCTGGAACATCCAGCACCTCCGGAAGTTCTACCCATGAAGCAAGGCCCAGAGCCTGAGAAGAAAGGCCTAGAGCCTGTCAAGAAGGCCCGGTGCCTGTGAAGAATCACCGCCCGTGACACTCTCACTTAATAATGAGTGGGGCTGTACACGCCCCGGAGTCTCAGGAGCGCCGGCCTCAGGCCCTGGGGCTCCCTCCCACGCCTAGTGGCAGCACTTAGCTCTACGCTGGTGAGAAGACTTGAAGACTAGATTAGGTGCTGGACGCAGATTTTCATTTGCTTTTCGTAGTTGGCTCATTTTTCCTTTATCGAAGTTTGCTTTTGGTGTTCCTTACTGATTCGGTTCCCTCCCTCCTTACCACATTTTTCGGCTCTGGTTCGCTCATGTTCTCTCTCTCACATACCTTGTGAGGGGGCTAGGCAGGTGCCCTCACAAGCATCTTTTCTCCTCTCTGCCTTCTCGCGAGCCACCCTCGTTTGAGCCCAAAAACTGGCGCATCTTTCCTTGTCCGTGCCCCTCGGGTACCGCGACACAAAGCGCCAGGTCAAGGCTTGGGTGAACGGCAAATCTCCTAGCGCACCTCCTAACGAATTTTTGCAGTTCCTGAGCAGACAGGTCAAGATGGACACGAGGAAACAAACACCTCGTAAGGAAGAAGGCGTCCCGAACGCACCAGGTTAAGTTATCTTTGCGCAAAATAACAACATGGCACGGGATCAACACGCATAGTGCAATAACCAAGGAACCACAGTTCGATACACGCCCCTCTGGCCCCATAATGGTTTCATTTTTGGTGCAGGAAAAAGAGCAAAACAAAAGCAGCATTGTAGCGATCCACGGAGGCAGGCTCCTAGCAACGTCCCGAGCCTAGACAGACCCTCCACACGCTTCACGGAGGCGTGGCAACGAGACGACCCGCAGCCGCCTTCAAAGCGGGCACGGTGGCTGGTCGTACCCGCCGCTGCTGGAGCTGTCGCCGGAGGAAGAGCCGCCGTAGCTGGACGAGACACGGTCGCCGCCGAGGGCAGGCTCGCCCTCATCCTCGTCACGGCCGTCGTTCGCCTCGGGGTAGCACCCGGCGCGGTGACCATCTTCCCAAGCACCCTCACATAGAGGGTCGTTCCACCATCATACTTGAAGTGGAGGGTGCGCCGCCTGCCCAAGCCGCGCGCGTGGGCGAACGTCTGCGCGCCGTGGGCCAGGGCTATGTTGCCTGCGGCGGAAGTCTCGACCGTGACACAGGAGGCCTTGCTGCAGCAACCATCCGCCTGCAACCAGAGCCCGTCTGGACCAGAGGCCGGCAGTTCGCCGATGAAGAAGTGCGGAAGCTGTATCCAGTTGCCGAACGGGTTCTCCGACCAGACAACAAACTCCAGCGACACTTCCGCTGAATGGACGCGCGGGCGGGGAGGACGCGCCACCATAGCACGCCTCCCTTCGCCAACTGGACCGCCATGGCTGGGATGACCCCCTCCGCGTGCCGCGGCGGGGGTCGCGACGTGCTTGCGCGGACGGCCACGTCCGTGCTTGGGCAACGGGGAGCCGGGTCCCTCGCGAGGGGCTTTCCCCTGCTCGGCGGCAGAGAACTTCCTTCGTGGCGCCATTGGTCGCGCTGCTAGCAATGGAGCGAGAAGGAAGAAGCAAGCGAACAAGGAAGAGATGGGCGATGGGGGCTCCGCCCCCGTCCCCATTTATAGCGGAAGAAGGCCAACTGGCGCCTCCCACGATCACAGGTAATGATGGTTTTCCTTCCATGTCGCAGGGACTTGTCAAATCGAGCGGTTGCCGAAGTAGCGTGGGGAAGCGGAGACGCCCACGTCCAATCAACCGCCACGCATCAACCGGGCCCGCATGCTTTTGGGGCCGCGGCACTCCGCGCTTGACCTTTGGCTTCGCCTCGAAGCCAAGCCCGAGCGCACCTTGTGCCCGGGGGCTACTATCGGTGTTCTGGGAACGGGGGTCCCCAGACTTGCCTGCCTGCGGCCCGCGGCGTGGCTATGCTAACGGGCCTATACGACACATCTTCATCAACGAGGCAATCAAGACCCTCGCGAGGGGCCAAGCCTCGCGAGGCGGATGACGCAAGACCTCCTCAGGAGCTACTTCTCCAGGCAGGTTCACGAGGAGCGGAGATATCAAGGCGGGGCAAACCTCGCAAGGCTCTCGTGACGTGAGCCCTGACGATCGATACCAGGCCTGCGCCAGTGCATGCAGCGTCCTTGTTTCCTCTTTGGTGCTAAGGAGGCAGGCACAGGCGCAGGGTACCGAGGTATCAGGCAAAGGTTTCCATATCGGTGCAACGAGACCAAGACCAGAAGGACGGCAAGATGGAGGTCACCATGGAGGCCAAGACGGCGTCACCGCCAGGGCCCTTTGCAGTCGAAGACCGCTTTTGTCAGGATAGCTTGTACTAGCTGTCCCCTTTCAAATTGCCCGCCATTGTTGGCTCCCTTGCTGCTCAATATTTGGGAAGAGGACCAGGTCCTCTATAAATAGGTCTAGCCACCGTAGTAGTAGGCATCGAGTTCTCACCCACAAGCTCGCCAAGCACAAGAACAACTCAACCTCAGGAGGCTGTTCTTCCCCTTGTACTGTTCATCATCAGCCCAAGAGGTAATCCACCACCACCACACTGGAGTTGGGTATTACACCACAACGATGGCCTGAACCAGTATAAATCTCGTGTCTTTCTGTGTTGTGAGTTCGTCGAGTTCGTCTGCGAGATCTTAGCGAGCTAGGGTGTAGATTGGTAGGAGTGAAAGAACTTCGCGCGCACCCCAGAGTTCGAACCTTAAGGGTCTTGCCGGAACCCCAGATCCAGCACATATAAATTTGATCCCATAATAGTTTCCCTTTTTGAGTCAAGCGACAATCCCTAAAGTATTCACGTTGATCTAACGTGTCTCCCGTAACATAATTGAATGGGGTTTTCTCAGGATTATCAAAGTAGTACATAATATCTTTCACATAATGAGCATCAAAGGTTTTAGGAGGTTCCCCATCTCCATGAGTAGAAAGTAAACCTATTTTTTTGGTATTTTGTGTTCCATATCCATAACTAAAGATAGAGAACAACTTAGAACAACAAATAAAAATTACTTAGTGATAAAGCAAACAAGCACACACGAGAATATTCACCCCACGCTATTGCTCCCCGGCAACGGCGCCAGAAAAAGGTCTTGATAACCCACAAGTATAGGGGATCAATTGTAGCCTCTTTCGATAAGTAAGAGTGTCGAAGCCAACTAGGAGCTAAAGGTAGAACAAATATTCCCTCAAGTTCTATCGACCACCGATACAACTCTACGCACGCTTGACGTTCGCTTTACCTAGAACAAGTATAAAACTAGAAGTACTTTGTAGGTGTAACGGGATAGGTTTGCAAGCATATAAAGAGCACGTAAATAAAAACTAGGAGCTGTTTTAGGTAAAGAAGCAATAAATTTAGTATAGCGAGTGTGGAAAAGTGGTGGTAGGAGTTGCGAAATTGTCCCTAAGCAATTGACTACTTTACTAGACCGATAGCAAGTTTTATGTGGGAGAGGCCACTACTAGTATGTCATCCGTGACTTGGAACTCTATGCACTTATGATTGGAACTATTAGCAAGCATCTGCAACTACTAATGTTCATTAAGGTAAAACCCAACCATAGCATTAAGATATATTGGTCCCCCTTCAATCCCGTATGCATCAATTTCTATGCTAGGTTGAAGCTTCTGTCACTCTTGCCCTCCAATACATAGTCCTATCAACATACAACTAACCCTATGGTGTGATCCTCGCGCGCGTTCATATGATGGGCACCAAAGGACAGCAACATAACCACAAGCAAATTAAACCAATCATAGCAATTCACCAATTACCGATAGGACAACGAAAATCTAGTCAAACATCATAGGATGGCAACACGTCATTGGATAATAATATGAAGCATAAAGCACCATGTTCAGGTAGAGGGTACAGTGGGTTGCGGGAGAGTGGACCGCTGTAGATAGATGGGGGAAGGTGATGAAGGTGTTGGTGAAGATGACGGAGGTGTTGGTGTAGATTTCAGTTTTGATGATGGCCCCGGCGGCGTTCCGGCGCCACCGGGAGAGAGGGGTAGAGAGCCCCCCTTCTTCTTCTTCTTCTTCCTTGACCTTCTCCCTAGATGGGAGAAGGGTTTCCCATCTGGTCCTTGGCTTCCATGGCATGGCAGGGGCGAGAGCCCCTTCGAGATTGGATCTGTCTCTCTCTGTTTCTGCGTTTTCTGATTCTGCCTTTTCACCGTTTCTTAAATTCCCGGAGATCCATATCTCCGATTGGGTTGAAATTTGGACATGATTTTTATCTAGATATTGGATTTATTGTGGCGATAGAAGGGCACCAACCACCTTACGGGGTGGCCACGAGGGCCCAGGGCGCGCCTGACCCCCTGGGGCACGCCCCTCACCCTCGTGGGCCGCTCGGGCATCGTCTCGCGTTGATTCCACTTCCCAAAATTCACATATATTCCAAAAAAGTCTTCGTCAGTTTTTATCCCGTTTGGACTCTGTTTGATATGGATTTTCTGCGAAACAAAAAACATGCAACAAACAGGAACTGGCACTGGGCACTGGATCAATATGTTAGTCCCAAAATAGTATAAGAAGTTGCCAAAACTATATGAAAGTTGTAGAATATTGGCATGGAACAATCAAAAATTGTAGATACGACAGAGGCGTATCAGCAGCCGGGTGCCCAATGCGGAGCTTCGCCAACTCCTCCTTCTGTTCCATGACGAGGGCCTGCAGCATCTTCATCGAGGAACTACTATTCTCATGCAGCTTCTTCCAGCCGGCGTTCTCCTCCTTCAGCAGGTCGAGCTCGTGGCAGAGCTTCGCCTTGTCCTCCTGAAGTTGCAAGATTTTGCCGGTCGCCTTCTTCTCCGAGGCAATGCTCTTCTTCAGCAGCATCACCAAGCCGGCGGTCAACTCCCCCTACTCATTGAGTTCAGCGGGCATGTCGTCGAGGCTCGCCTTCAGCAGCTCCACCAAGCCGTGGATGAACTCCTTCTGCTTATTGAGGTGCTTATTGAGCTGATCGGGCATGCCGTCGAGGGATAACGACTCCAGCGCCGCCAGCTCGGCATGTTCGCCTCCGCGGCTAGGGCGCTCCTGGGAGCCATCGCCTGCCCGTGAGAGATATTTTGAGGTCTTTGCGTGGCGGCGAGCCCTCTCTTTTTTTTCCACAGCCTTGGTTGCCGCTCCCTTGTTACGAGTAGTTCTCGACCTAGAGCTCTGCCTACCGGCCATGGCAAGGACGGACGACGAAGAAGGACTTATGAGGAGGAAGGTAGAGTAATTTTTGGTTAGGTAGTTCCCCTTTTTATAACCTAAGTACTAGCACTAGTACTAAAACCTACATAGTGGGAACACGTTCAGGTTTGGTATGTACTAGTAGGTGTGAGCAGGCTTGCACTTAATTGTAGCACTAGTACTTTGGAATGTGATGGGAACAAGGTAAAGATTAATTGATGGTTTCGGTTTCGAGGCCCGAAACGGCTCCCGATGAGTTTAGTGGAACATAAATTTCAAGTACTCCCTCCATCTCAGTTTACAAGGCTTGCACGTGTATCTAGGTCGTCAGTGTAACTTATATAAAATAAATTGTTTAACATAAAAAATGTATCATTAAAAAAAGTATATTTGAAGTTTGTAATGATATATGTTTCGTAATGTATGCCTCTTATTAAGTTGGTCAAATTAACGACCTAGGTACACGTGCAAGACTAGTAAACTGTGATAGAGGGAGTACTACACTGCTCAAATGCGGTCGCACAAGTCAGTGATCTAACTGGTCTTACATGTCAGATCAAGCCGATGTGTGTCCCTTCGGGGAGACGCGGGTCTGACCGACAGTCTGTTGGTGCGACCGACCGTAAAGTATTACTCGATGGAGACTTCTGGTTGTGGCTTCGGTTGATTGTCACGACCAAGCATTCTAAAACTAGTGATAAATCAATTACCATCTTTTTCCAAACGACCAAGTATTTTTCACAGGAATACAATACATATAGATGGAGTGATTGTCAAGGTTGCAAACCGACATGGCGTTGCAAGTTCACTGCAGCAGCAACCGACTAGGTCACTGCATCGCTAGCGGGGAAAGAGGGCAGCTCACCTCGCCTACGATGCATGCCCAGCGGCGCCGCTGCAACTGGTCCTGGGATTTTGCTTCTCCTACCGCCCATTTGAACAGTTGCACCGGCTGCTCATGCCATTGCGTAGGCATGCGCGTTCTTTCCTCCGCAGTCGACTCCGTGAATATGATCTCTGCCATTAGCCCTAGCTCGAAATCAACACGATGCTGCCAGATGTTGACATCCCTCAGCATCTCTCCCCTGAGATCGACTTGCGCCTCTGCCTTGTGCCGCGACAGGCGCAGCTCCTTGGAACTTCTCTCCAATCGATGCGATGCTTCGTCGATCTGGTTTGCCCTTGCTGCCCACCACCTGAAACGCAGCCCTGGCATGTCCTCCGGCGCCACCGATATGTGATTCCAGAGCAATGGATCCCGTCTAAAACACATGTGGGTTTTTCTCAAAGGCGGTAGTGCTGCGGACCGCAGCGAGAGGGAAGCCCGCGGGATCCTGGGATCTAAGGGATTATCCATGGCGGGATCCGGCGGGCGAGGTGGTGAGGTGAGCCTAGGCGCTGGGAGAGCCCTACGAGGCTAAGATAAAGATAGTACTACTCCACTCCGTCGATATTCAAATACAAACGCCACCAACAGTAGCCCTGGCAAAAATTGATCATGATGCCCCCATCCTGGTTTATTGCCCCCCTTTTTTTGTGCCACTTTTAATGACATGCATAAATATTATGTTACTTACAGATATGGTCAAAAATTGGCACAAAATACGAAGGAGACCAATGGAAGTACTAGAAACCCATGATTTAACTACTCGCATGCGCGCACTGGAGTAGTAATGTCTTTCTTCCACCCTCACGTCCACTCAATTTGCATGTGTTGTATTAATTGACCATCAATGAAGTGAAGGACTTCACACGTGTCAAATTATCACATGGGGTGGATCTTCGTACAAAAATGCGTCCCCCCATGTACTCGCGTGTGCGTGCAAGGGAATGAGTGCGTGTGTGTGTGGCATGCGTGCACATCTTCGCTTCGTGCATGTACTGCCAGCTGTGTGGCTCAGAGAGGACAAGTACATTCTTCTGGAACAAGAAGCACGTCACTGTGATCAATCCACACAAGGAGGTCGTGACAACGCCTCCACATGTGCCACATGGCTTCATGAACTGTAAGAGAGACACTACGTAACGTGCCATTGGAATTCTAATTTACGTGTTTTGCACATACTCGAAGTACTAGTAAGGTACACGTGCATTGCACGCATCAGATTTGGCCACCAAATTATGAATAAATACCACACTATAGCATGTAAGCTCTGAGTCATATATGCCTGATGTAGACCTTTGTTTAATTCTTATAGTTCATCTCATTCAAAATAAATTAGTTTTTATAAAAAAGCTAGGGCCTGTTTGATTCATAGGATTTCCAAAATGCGGGAATAGGAAAAACATGGGATTAGAGTGGAATGTCATCTTGAATCCTACAGGATTGTGTGCTTGATTGTGCATAGAAAAAACGCAGGATTCTTTCAAAGAGGTTTGAGTGGATGGGATGTTTCATATGAAATCTAGTGCAAATGAATCCTATGGAAAAATTCCTATGGTTTACAATCCTACGAATCAAACAACCAAGATAGGAAAAATTCCTAAGGATTAGAATCATCCAAAATTCCTTTGAGAATACTTTGAATCAAAGAAGCCCTTAATCTATTTTATGATTCGTGGAATTGTGCCTTTTTAAGCATAAAGTAAAAACAAATAATGGCAATTCAACTAGAAATAAAGTTTGGGCAGTTATGATACGGAAGATTCAAGAACAAAGGAGAAGCACCTGTGTTTTGAGGTTTGTGCATTATGCTTAAGTTCAACCATGGAGTCTGCTAGATTGTACATGTGGCAAAATCGAGTGGGGGGCTAGTAGATGGTGCGAGGGGCCAAGTGGAGGGAGACTATGAAGGAGTGCACAAGTGCGAGATCAATATTTAAAGAGAGGGGGGCAAGAACATGCGCCGTTGCGTGCAGTGGCGGAGCCATGAAAAATAAATGAGCTAGGGGGCAAGCATTGCTAATCCTTTACGCGGAGGGCCAATTCATCAACTTAAACCATTTTACAGCAATTGTTTAATGATCACATTCATATTAGCCTCGATATATAGTGATGTTAGGGGGGGCAGGGCCCTTGCTGCCCCCTGTCTTCGCCACTGTGCGCGCGTCTGAGAGATGAAGCGGAAGGCATGGATGATGAGAGGGGGACGTTGGATATATAATTAATGTGTGTTTATTAGCTATGTAATCCTATATAGAGAGGTATAGATTGATCGATGTGGACGTGGGAAAGAGGGTGAGACCTCACTAGATATATAGATTGATCAGTTTGTGTGGGAAACTGTGAAAGACCTAGCTATATACACACACACATAGAGGAACACCGATCGTTGCTCATGCACGTGAGAGATAAAGAATGCCCGATATGATCGAGAGGGGGAGGTGTGTGTGTGTGCATCCATGGGAGACTGGCCTGAAGAAAAGATTGCATGTGTGCGATGGATAATGCCGACTGGTACTGTGTGTGCATGCATGCACGGGAGAAAGTTAGTGGTACAATTATAACAGAGAAGACGACTGTGTGGGTGTAAAAGACTAGGTGAGGTCATAATCAATGTAAAGTTGAATTCAAATATTTGAATAAGAGATCATGATATTTGAAACCCATGCATGCATGAATATAACTGAGATATGCGCGGTGTGGTTTGGAAATGAGCATGTTGTACTGTATACACATTGAACAAGGTCAGACTGATTTGAATTTGAGATATCGATGGCAGACATCGTTTGGCCACATTGCATCCGTGCATGGACACACTATTCTAATTGGAGATGATGGGTGGCTTTCGCATCACATATCTATATCTATACCCTTATATATTATATTTTTTATACAGTGTGCGGATAACTTTAACATTGAAAGATGGTCGTTGGATGAGGCCAATCCGATGGTGCAGAGATGGCAAATTTGAGCACTACTGGCCGTTGGATATCATCTAGATTTCACCAGATTTTGCCACATGTACAATCTAGAAGACTCCATGGTTGAACTTAAGCATAATGCACAAACCTCAAAACACAAGCACTTCTTCTTTGTTCTAGAGTCTTCCGTATCAGAATTGCCCAAATGTTTTTCTACATGATTTGCCATTATTTGTTTTTACTTTATGCCTTACAACGCACAATTCCATGAATCTTAAAATAGATTAGCTTTCTTATAAAAACTAGATGATTTTGAATGAAATGAACTATAAGAATTAAACGAACATCTACAACATGCATATATGACTCAAAGCTTACATGCTATAATGTGGTATTTATTCATAATTCGGTTGCCAAATCTCATGCGTGCAATGCACGTGTACCTTACTAGTCTAAATGGTGTTTGTGTGTGTTGTGCTTGTTAAACACATTGTACGTAGTATATCATACATGGTTTAGATTCCGAACATCTAGCTAGAGCATACATGTACTATGATTTGAATTCAACATAAAATGGATACATATATTTGAATTGGAGATCGTATGTACATGTAGTTCGTATTTATATAGGAATTTACTTCTCCTATATTCATGTCATGTGTTGTGAAGATAATATATAGATGGTTGTATAACTAACCCGAGTACAATCCCATTCAAACAAGGAAAATGTACTCAAATTTAGTCCATATGCTAGACAACACACATTGTTTTTTTTATTGTTGAGGGAAGTGCAAATTGTTTTGGTGTTGTACACGTTATGTTTGTTGTCCCAATTTTTTTATTTTTTTGTTGTATTTGAATGCATTTCTAGTAATATAGTAAAACGGGACATGGCTCTCTCTAGTGATGAGGTGTGAATTGTCTTTTTTTTGTACACGTTAAGCTTCTTCTCCCAATATTTCAAGTCGCGCCTTGTTATGCCAAAATTTCAAGTTGGCGTCTCTGTCTATCGTGCTGCGAAACTCCCGCCTCTTCAACCCGCGCCTTGTTAGCCCGAAATATTTAAGATATATCTTTGTCTCGTTGTGCTCCGACAACTCCCTACATCTCAACCCGCGCCTTGCTATTCCAAAATTACAACGCGCGCGAAAACTCCCACCTCCTCTGAAATCCCGACATGCGAAATGCACTTGATACCCCTGAACCGAAAGAAACGCCTAGGTCAAATCGGTGGGGGTACTTTCATAACTTACCCCACATTTCGGACAAGCGCGTCCCTAAGACATGGTTCCCCACTCCCATCCCATCCGCCCACTCAATCGTACACCGGGGCCGCGAAAACCCGCAAAACCCCACACCCTCCTCCGTCCGCCACCCAGCCGGAGCCTCTTCCCCGACGACGTTGTCCACAGCAACACCTCGACATCCCTCATCCACCGTACCGGATGAGGATCCGTCGTCGATCTCGTCGTCCCGCCGGTTCAGCCACCCCATCCTCCACCTCCAAGGAGCTGCCCCGATGTTCCGCTCGTCTTTCGTGCCACCTCCATTCCCACACCGCCGTCTTCACCTGCACCACCGGAAGAGCATCATAATCACCGTTTCCTCGGATGATGTTGAGGCCTAATCGGCGCCACCAAAGAGGTTGTACACTAATCGCCGCATTTTCTTCTTGATTCGATCTCACGATGCTGCCGGCGCTCGGTCCCGAGCCGACACGGCGTGGCTCCATCCACGGCGGCGTCGCCGGCCACTTCCTCCACGGCGTCGCTCCCTCGGCGCGACGTCCACATTAGTAGAAGATGCTGCTGCTTTAGCTCTCGCTCGCACTGCTGCTCTGCTCTTTCTCTTGGTTCCCTGCTTGGTCTGCTCTTGCTATTGCTCTCACTCGCGTTGTTCTCTCGCTCTTGCTCTTGCTTGCAATGCTGCTCCGATTTAGCTACACTTCATTCGACTGAATCGGCTTTTGGGTGAGTTGATTTTCAGGGGGTGCGAGGGGCTCGCCGGAGTTAAGGAAGAACCAGCCGCAGCAGGGAGGGGGGCTCACCGGATAGGTACCCCACTATCTATCTTAGGGTTCAGGGTGGGGGCGGTGGTCGCCGGTGGTGGTGGGGCGGTGGCGTGGGGATCGCGGGAGAAAAAGCTCGGCACGGGGGGGGGGGGCTAGAGGGATGGCCGGGGCGGCGGCGGACCGGCGGTGGGGAGTGGTGTCGGGGCAGGCCGGGCAGCGCACCGTCGGCCGCGGGCGGCGGGGTCGGCTGTTTGGCCGGTGATGGCTGGCGGCTCAGGGTAGTCTCACTTGATGCTGCTACACGACCAGCTGCCCCGGATCTCGCACGCGCTGCTGCTGCTACTGCTTTTCTGCTACTGGTGCATTCAGTTTCGATACTAAAATTCAGTTTCGACAGCAAAATTCAGTTTCGACAGTTAAGTTCAGTTTTGACAATTAAATTCAGTTTCAACAGTTAAGTTTATAGATGAGCGGCTGATGTATTTTACGTCTAGCACTTTGTGGTTATGTATTTTACGTCATCTATTGAAGATGCTATTAGAATTCCACTCAGGTTAACTTTGTCTCTCTTGTCCTGCTTCAGCCTCGGCGTCGTACAACTCATCGGAGCTGCTCCAACGACTCACAGTGGAGCAGTACCCCGGACTCCATCTCCAGACGCCTAAGATCTTCTTCCCCTCCTCCGACAGCCAAGTCAGCCGGAGCATCCTCACCGACCAACCCAATCACGCTGAGATCGACATGGCTTCGCCAAAGAGGTTGTACACTTGTGGTTTGACTTAATCTCACCATGCTTCTTTGCATCCTGTGATCTTCCAATTCTTGTGAATCAAACACCCAGATTGGCAGAAATCCTGTGTTTTTAAATTCTCTGTTTTGCACGTGCATTCCTATCCTATTCCTGTCTATTTCCTATCCCTGCATTGTTAGAATCCTCAAATTCAAACAAGCCCTTACACAATTACTTCTGTTACAGATTTGTGTCAAAGAAAACCTTGTGTGGTTTGTCCTGCTCCTGCTGCGCTGTGTTCCACCCAGATCAGCTGCTCCAATGACGGAAGGGTTCACCACAACAGGGATCCGCTCTCCAGACTGCCTTTCGCTGCCTCGGATCTTCTTCCCCGCCGTCGGAAGCCACGACAACTGCATTACCATCATCAACTGGGTGGATGACCTTGAGGACTACACGAGTCCGCAAGAGAGGTCGCACTCTTCCGTGTCTGCTTACATTATGCATCTCTTAATATGATGACATGCTACTTTATCGTCGTGTTCACCGATTAGACTCCGAGTCAGGTCCAAACTAATGCTGAAACTTGAGTTTTTAAATGGTTGTGGGGTACATATTGGGGCAGCAATCAATACTATATGTCTACTATCTGGTTAATCTTGGGTGTCTACTATGATTTTCATGTTGGGTGCAAACAAACATTACCAGAGCCATTATGTGTATTTTTTAACTAAAGCTATTATATGCCTGCTATCGTTGGTTTTGGGTCTATCAACAGTTTGCTACCATCAATCTGGATTTGTGCATGCACTCCTTACATAATCTCACTATGTTTTATTCCTATGCATGTCAGTTATTGTACACAATGGAACTGAACATGTAGAGCAAAAGAGACGAGCCTTGCGTGGCAATAAAATTTCATGCAGACGTCGCTGCATGGTGGGTTGTGACGCCCGGATAATTAAGCTACAGTAACCTCTGCTAAATATGCCACGTCACCTCCGTCAATGTGTAATCCCGCGTCGGTTCGAACCTTTTCAAATTCAAAATTTAAATATTGTCAAGCATCAACAATTTTCAACATCGAAACAAAAAAAGTTCGGGTTGTGCCAAATATCACAGAGGTAATTATAGTAAAGAAAACACGAATTTATAAAATACTTAAATGCCATAAGTTGAATTAAAACAGTAAAAGAAAATAAATTAAAGAAAAGAAATAAAACAGAAAACAAACAAATACAAAAAAAGAAACCCCCCACTGGGCTTCGGCCTAGCAGGCCACCGGCCCAACTGGGCAAAGGCCCAACAGGCCAAGCCCACCCCCACTCCCTTATCCCCCACCACCTAACCCTAATCCCCTCCCTCACAACCCCCCGATCCAGTCCCCTCCCCACTCGCGCCCCCACTATCCCTCTCCCCCGATCCAATCGGGATCGGGCTCGAACGTCGCCGCTGCCGAAGCTCCATGTCGCCGCCTGGAGCCACATCGCCGGCGCCGCCCGAAGACCACCCCGACGTCGTGCCGCTTCCCCGCCGGCCTGCCTCCTCAACGCACGTCGTCCCCGTCCCCACCTCGCGCCCCGTTGCCATTTACCCTACGGCCCTGATGTGAGCGCCTCCCCATGCTCCCTCTCCTCCTCTTCCTCCTGCCCTGTTGGACATCGTGGCCCGGCCGCACACTGGCCGCGCGCGCGCACGCGCTAGCGCCCTACCCTTGCTCGTGCCCGGCGCACCCCACGGGCACCCCGCCCGACGCTCCATGGCCTCCACGCCCGCCCGCGGCGCGCATTGCCGCCCCTGACCGCGTCCACCCCATGCTGCTGCTGCATCAACTTGCTGCTGTCGCCGCACCTCCGCCTGCCGCTGCGTTCCTCGCTCGCTGCCCGCTTCTCATCGTTTCTTGCTGCACCCGCGAGTCTCCGGCCTCCCCGCATCACACTCTGACCGGCGCCCCATGGCCCCGCGCCTCACCTCCGCCCTCTCCTCCTCCCGCGGCCGCACCATCGCGCCCGCCCGCGCGCCACTGGCCGCGCCGGCGCCACCCCTCGCCTTCGCCCGCCGTGGCCCCGACTGGCCGCGCCGGCATGCCCCGCCGTCGGTGTCCCGGCGGCCTCGTCCCGCCCTGCGGGCGAGTGCCCGCTCGGGTGCACCCGCACCCGGCGCCCGTGCGCCCGTTTGCCCGCTATGGCCCCTTTGGGCCACTGACACGAGGGCCCCACGCCCAGTGAACGTAAAAAATTTAATTAAGATTAAAAAATATTAATAATAAAAATGAAATTTGATTACTTAATTAATTAATTAACTTTATTAATCCTGTTAATTAATCTACTTAACCCTGTTAATTAACCTTAATTATCTGATTAGATAAACAGTCTATGACAATGGGGCCCACCCGTCAGCTTGACTGGTCAACGGTCAAAGCTGACCGCTGACATCACCTTGACATCATGCTGACGTCATAATTGCATTTTCTAAATTAATTAATTATGTTAACTCTAAAAATATTTTAAATCTTTAAAATTAATATAAAATAATCCGTAGCTCGGATGAAAATACTTTATACATGAAAGTTGCTCAGAAGGACGAGACGAATCCGGATACGCAGCCCGTTCGTCCGCCACACATCCCTAGCATAGCAAACATGCAACAATCCACCTCCGATTCGTTTGTCTGAAAATGCGAAACACCAGGAATACTTTCCCGCATGTTTGCCCCCTTTGTCGGTATCACCTAGTACTGCGTTAGGTCACCTCTAGCACCGCGTATTTGTCATGTTATACTTTGTGATGCTTTGATTGCTCCGTTATTATTGTGTTCCCCCTCCGTTACTTCTTTCCGGTAGGCCCTGAGACCGGTGCCGGTACCCTTGTGATCGACTACATCGACGATGTGCCCTTCTCTTGCTAGAGCAACCAGGCAAGCCCCCCCCCCCCTTGATCACCAGATATCGCCTACTCCTTCTCTCTACTGCTTGCATTAGAGTAGTGTAGCATGTTACTGCTTTCGGTTAATCCTATTCTGCTGCATAGCCTGTCATTGTTGCTACAGTTGTTACCCTTACCTGTTATCCTAATGCTTAGTATAGGATGCTAGTGTTCCATCAGTGGCCCTACACTCTTGTCCGTCTGGCATGCTATACTACTGGTCCGTGATCACTTCGGGAGGTGATCTCGGGCATATGCTATACACTTTATACTGTTACATTACTTGTGATACTGTTCGAAGATGGGGGCTGAAGGGGCAGGTGGCTCCATCCCGATAGAGGTGGGCCTGGGTTCCCGACGGCCCCCGACTGTTACTTTGTGGCGGAGCGACAGGGCAGGTTGAGACCAGCTAGGAGAGAGGTGGGCCTGGCCCTGGTCGGCGATCGCGGTTACTTCATAATAACATGCTTAACGAGATCTTGGTATTTGATCTGAGTCTGGCCACTGGCCTATACGCACTAACCAACTACGCGGGAACAGTTATGGGTACTCGACGTCGTGGTATCAGCCGAAGCCTTCGTGACGTCAGCGACTGAGCGGCGCGTGCCGGATTGGACTGGAATGCCTGCTAGGCTAGGTCTGCTTCCGGCCGCCCTCACAACGTGCAGGTGTGCAATGGGCGATGGGCCTAGACCCCTGCGCCATAGGATTTAGACCGGCGTGCTGACCTCTCTATTGTGCCTAGGTAGGGCTGCGACGTGTTGATCTTCCGAGGCCGGGCATGACCCAGGAAAGTGTGTCCGGCCAAATGGGATCGAGCGTGTTGGGTTATGTGGTGCACCCCTGCAGGGAAGTTTATCTATTCGAATAGCCGTGATCTTCGGTAACAGGACGACTTGGAGTTGTACCTTGACCTTGTGACAACTAGAACCGGATACTTAATAAAACACACCCTTCTAAGTGCCAGATATAACCCGGTGATCGATATCTAACAGGGCGATGAGGAGGGGATCGCCGGGTAGGATTATGCTATGCGATGCTACTTGGTGAACTTACCCTCTACTCTCTTCTACATGCTGCAAGATGCAGGCTGCCAGAAGCGTAGTCTTTGATAGGACTAGCTATCCCCCTCTTATTCTGGCATTCTGCAGTTCATTCCACCAATATTGCCTCTTTACACAGATACCCATGCATAAGTAGTTTAGATCCTTGCTTGCGAGTAGATTGGATGAGTACTCACGGTTGCTTTTCTCCCCTCCCCCCTTTCCTCTCTTCCTGGTTGTCGCAACCAGATGCTGGAGCCCAGGAGCCAGGCGCCACCGTCGACAACGACTCCTACTACACCGGAGGTGCCTACTACTACGTGCAGGGCGCTGACGATGACCAGGAGTAGTTTAGGAGGATCCTAGGCAGGAGGCCTGCGCCTCTTTCGATCTGTATCCCAGTTTGTGCTAGCCATCTTATGGCAACTTGTTTAACTTATGTATGTACTCAGATATTGTTGCTTCCGCTGACTCGTCTATGATTGAGCACTTGTATTCGAGCCCTCGAGGCCCCTGGCTTGTATTATAATGCTTGTATGACTTGTTTTTTTGTTAGAGTTGTGTTGTGATATCTTCCCGTGAGTCCCTGATCTTGATCGTACACGTTTGCGTGTATGATTAGTGTATGATTGAATCGGGGGCGTCACAAATTGGTATCAGAGCCGACTGCCTGTAGGAATGTCCCTTTTCAACTCCTTGGCCGAAGTCGAGTCTAGACATTGCAAAACTTTTTACTAACATGGCTGTGTGGCTTACGGGCCCACGTTGCCATTGGGTGGTATTAGGATCTTTTATTCCTCGTCTATACTCTGGGATTCTAATCTCTCTTCTATTCGGATTAAATGATTTTTAAAATCTAACTTTAGGTTCTCGAAAACACTTTATCCCGGAGAGCCCCTTCAGTCCAGATGATCATCGGCTGCACCAGAAGATTTCGAAGTTACTCTCCGATACTCTTTTGAGACTCTGTGCCCGTTGCTTTTGCAATTCCCTACCACCGAAATATCCCTATGGATAAATACATACACTTGCCGTTCTTACTTTTATTCCCAGTTGGTCTTCTTATTACAAGATACCCTGAAATCCTCTCTATTGTTCCGAGAATATTTTGTGCCTACTGCCTTGCAGTTCCTTGCCACCTGGATACCTGTATGGATAATTTCTCGCCCTCATCGAGTATCCGCTCATCCCCAGTTGTTCATGTGTTTCACAATGGTCTTCGAAATACTATTCGATCCTTCAAAAAAATCCTTAGTAGCTTATTGCTCTGCAATACTTGTCTGCTTGCATTATGGATGCTTTCCATATGTCTGGCAATATTCGTTAGTATCCTTAGGCACCATCTTTTTGATCCTATTGATTCAACATGAGTGGGAATGCTCGCAATCCTCAACCAGTTCCTAGAATTCATCCTTCCGGCTCAGACATCATTTCTAACATGAGCTGGATCTCGACTAATCAAATTGTCGTCAGTTGTACCCCTAAGCTTACTCCAGCTATCTTCCTTAATCAGAGCGTTTGCTTCTGATCCCTTGATTTTTAAATCATAAATTCCTTTGCATCTGAACTTTGAATTAGTCAGTTGTTTCTATAATCTAGTGCCTTTGCATTGTTTCTTCCTTTGATTGTGCCGGTACTCACATTAACATTGTTATGGACCACCAGAACCTTTGTTGGGTTTTACCCGACAGCGTCCTTCCTATTCAATCACTTGGGAAGTTCTTTCCCTGATACATAATGCCCTTAGTAAATCCTATTCTCGGATTTGGCCAACCATGCTCTATTTTCGAGTTGGTAATCATTACTCTCGAAGCTTGTGGTATATGTTCCTAAGATGCCCCGATGGGTTGAACCAATGCCTTCCCTAATCTGTATGAACCCGGGAACTTCTACGGGTCATACTCTACTGGTGTTTTGCCAGTTAAATTTCTACACTACAACTTCGTAGAAGGCGAGGTCTGATTGAAAGGTTATACATTGGAGAAGTGGGAGTCGACCTTGAACTTTGTGTTCATGCCCATGGACACGATGTAGATCCTATCATGGAAGCTTCTTGTAATAATAACTATTTCCTTGATAAATATCATCTGGTATCTGTGAATTGATCATTTGCAACCGTGGTTCCGACCATGATTGTTCTCCTTTGATTCTATTTCTTGGACAAGTTAAAGTACTTGCCTTCGGCAGATTAGTACCCCTTCCCAACCTCTATTTTGTTCTACCTTCGAGTATTACTCCCTGGTATCTCGAGGATATCAACCCATTGCACTTCATCTATAAATTTCTGATGAAGTAGTACCTTTCCCCATCATAGTCACTCCACAGGTTCTGGGTTGTCGTCAACCGAGAACACCGATTTGTGAATCGAATAAACACTGAGGTTCGATACTCCCAGTACTTTGTTGTTGAGAGGTTTAATACTCCATCACGTCACTCCTAGCCTGATCGGCTACATCATTATCGTGCTAATTTTAACTGTGTTACCGGGTCCTTAATTCCGGAGCACAACTTTCGACGATGAGCTAAGCTTACGCCGATTTCCTCGTCTTATCGTTCCACCTTGAACGACAAGCTTGAATTCGAGTTTGTGTCATACCCATGGTTCCAATAATCTTTTGCTTCATCATTCCTTTGACTTGGTGTCGTCGCTGATTGATTACGTCTTCATGAAATCTCTCGACAAATGTGTCATGATCATCATCAACCTTATGAGATCTGCCAGGATATCAATCGAATTCATGATGAGAAATACCATCCTTGCCCTCGATGATTTGTCTTATCATCGGCCACTTTATTGACTTACCTCCAACACAAACATGATCGTGTTTTGTGTTGTACCTTGAGTTCCTTGCTGTCCAGCGTTTGTTCTTCTTTACCTTGGATATTACCACCTTTTATGTTAAGAAGGTTGTGAGAATTTCACAACCTCTTAAGAATTCTTGGTATAGTAATACTGCCCACCATCTCCGTTCATATCTTGGTCCCCGTGTTGTTTCAAACCGGGATACCAGCCATTTAACTGTGATGTGTAATTCCAAAACATCTAGCAACCCTATTGCTTGAAGTTAATGGTTGATAGCTTGATTCTTAGACTATTGGTTATTGAATCACCCTCCTAACATTGGTCTTGCTACCTAAGCCCATATATCGGGTGCACCTTTCAACCAATGTTAAATTGTGTATGTTTCCCTCGAGCATACATCATTATGTCATTGGATCTGAAAAATGTTATCCCCTTGTTCACATGATTGTGGAAATCCATCTTTTTGGAATTCTTGATGAATGGTCGCTGAGTCTATCAGCCATCCCCCCTCATCCTCTCCTTGGTTTAATGATGATGAACCCTTGTCTCGGAACTCACTTCCATAGTCATTTCCCGAGAATTTTACATTGTCATCTCGTCAGTTGGTGTTGCACCTTTTCTTCTCAAGCATCCTGAGCCTGAGGTATCCTGACGCCAATCGAATCTAAATCTCGGTTAGATATGATGGTTGGAACATATTTCCAGGAGTTATAACATTGGTCTTTATGTGACCCATTAAGGTGATGTCGTCTTAGCACACCTGGCCAGAGGCCCTATTGTTATAGATTCCTTTTCAGCAAGGTTATCCATTCTTCCATGAGGAAATTGTAAGACTTATTCTACAAGTTATTCCTGATGGATCCTTTGTGTTTCCAAAGTCTGATCTTCACCTGATGACCATGTCAATGCTATCTCGAAGCATGTCTATGGTACTCTGATTTTCAACAAGAACATTTGAAGCCCAATGCTAAATGTTTCCTGCTCAATTATCCAAACACCGTTGTATGGGTAATGTCATGAAATTTCTCTCCCCTTACCTAAAGGGTTTTCTACGTTATGTCTTGTTTTGTATATCATGCTCTGCTTGCCCTTGGGAAGGACATACCCCTGAAATATGTGTTTAAAAACATTTTCCTTTCCATTGTTCTGTGTAATCTGATGATCACCTTTTCCTTTCCATAATTTTGTTTAATCTTTCTTGTGATCTATATGATCTAAGCAGTAATATTCTTGTGCTTATGTAAACAACTAGGTGTACAATCGTATCGGTAAGACCCTGTTACTATTGTTGATGACATTCCGGTAGCCACCGATGGACGAGAACTTTGCCTATTGGTCCGCCTCGTTCAACGAGCAGGAAAATGGTTCTCTTCGTCCCTCGCCCTTGGTACCGATGTTGTTGCCGACATAACTGACAGGCTATCCTCTGACATGCCTTGCTTACATGATCGTGCAAGACGTTACCGCCCTTCCTACTCTTAACCCACATGGTGGGCCCATAACCCACAGTTCAACAGGATCGAAACCTGACTCTCCTGTACACCCTGTTGTCAAAGTTATTCCTCGCGCTTGACTTTGTAAGTAATCCACGGGCCACCTGCCTAGTGATCTATGTTGGTATCTGATGCAATGCTTATTCACATTGCTCTAAACCCCTTCAACACTTCGTTTCAGGCAACGAACGATTGCCTATGCGATTGAAACTTCTATTTGGCACCTTCTTACTTTGCCCTCGATAATTTCTTAAGTTTCAATTCGAGAGTTACTTTCGGCCACCTTCCCCGATGTTATCGACCAGATAGTCAACATTGTAGGGGCTCGTTCTCCCGGAATACCCCCTTATTCTTTCGTAAGTACGATGGAACCCCGGAAGAAAGATGCCGACTTCATCATGATGACTTGAAGCAGACAAATGAAGACGTCAATGTAATGGATCTACCTCTTCGAGAAGAGCAACCAAGACCGACAAGATTCGTTAGAATTTCGTAACCAGACCTTTCCCCCGTTTTCCACCTCTTAAATCTCGGGACGAGATTTCTTGTAGTGGAGGAGAATTGTGACGCCCGGATAATTAAGCTACAGTAACCTCTGCTAAATATGCCATGTCACCTCCGTCAATGTTTAATCCCGCGTCGGTTCGAAACTTTTCAAATTCAAACTTTAAATACTGTCAAACATCAACAGTTTTCAAACATCGAAACAAAAAAGTTCGGGTTGTGCCGAATATCACAGAGGTAATTATAGTAAAGAAAACACAAATTTATAAAATACTTAAATGCCCTAAGTTGAATTAAAACAGTAAAAGAAAATAAATTAAAGAAAATAAACAAAAACAGAAAACAAACAAATACAAAAAAAGGAAACCCCCCACTGGGCTTCGGCCCAACAGGCCACCGGCACAACAGGGCAAAGGCCCAACCGGCCAAGCCCACCCCCACTCCCTTATCCCCCACCACCTAACCCTAATCCCCTCCCTCACAACCCCCCGATCCAGTCCCCTCCCCACTCGCGCCCCCACTCTCCCTCTCCCCCGATCCAATCGGGATCGGGCTCGAACGTCGCCGCCGCAGGAGCTTCATGTCGCCGCCTGGAGCCACATCGCCGGCGCCGCCCGAAGACCACCCCGACGCCGTGCCGCCTCCCCGCCGGCCTGCCTCCTCAACGCACGTCGTCCCCGTCCCCACCTCGCGCCCCGTTGCCATTTACCCTCCGGCACCGATGTGAGCGCCTCCCCATGCTCCCTCTCCTCCTCTTCCCCCTGCCCCGTTGGACATCGTGGCCCGGCAGCGCCCTGGCCGCGCGCGCACGCGCTCGTTCACCACACTCGCTCACGCCCGGCGCACCCCCGGGTGCCCCGCTCGACGCTCCCTGGCCTCCACGCCCGCCCGCGGCGCGCATCGCCGCCCCTGACCGCGTCAACCCCGTGCTGCTGATGTATCTGCTTGCCGCTTGTCGCCGCACCTCCGCCTGCCGCTGCGTCCCTCGCTCGCTGCCCGCTTCTCGTCGTTTCTCGCTACACCCGCGAGTCTTCGACCTCCCCGCATCCCGCTCCGGCTGGCGTCCCATGGCCCCACGCCTCACCTCTGCCCTCTCCTCCTCCCGCGGCCGCGCCATCGCGCCCGTCCGCGCGCCAATGGCCGCGCCGGCGCCTCCCCTCGCCTTCGCCCGCCGTGGCCCCGGCTGGCCACGCCTGCATGCCCCGCCGTCGGTGTCCCGGCGGCCTCGTCCCGGCCCGCGGGCGAGTGCCCGCTCGGGTGCGCCCGCACCCGGCGCCCGTGCGCCCGTTTGCCCGCTATGGCCCCTTTGGGCCAAAGACACGAGGGCCCCACGCCCCGTGAACGTAAAAAAATTAATTAAGATTTAAAAATATTAATAATAAAAATGAAATTTAATTAATTAATTAATTAATCCTGTTAATTAATCTACTTACCCCTGTTAATTAACCTTAATTATCTCATTAGATAAACAGTCTATGACAATGGGGCCCACCTGTCAGCTTGATTGGTCAACGGTCAAAGCTGACCGCTGACATCACCCAGACATCACGCTAACGTCATAATTGCACTTTCTAAATTAATTAATTCTGTTAAATCTAAAAATATTTTAAATCTTTAAAAATTAATATAAAATAATCCGTAGCTCGGATGAAAATACTTTATACATGAAAGTTGCTCAGAACGACGAGACGAATCCGGATACATAGCCCGTTCGTCCGCCACACATCCCTAGCATATCAAACATGCAACAATCCACCTCCGGTTCGTCTGTCTGAAAATGCGAAACACCGGGAATACTTTCCCGGATGTTTGGCCCCTTTGCCGGTATCACCTAGTACTGCGTTAGGTCACCTCTAGCACCGCGTATTGTCATGTTATACTTTGTGATGCTTTGGTTGCTATGTTATTTATTGTGTTCCCCCTCTGTTACTTCTTTCCGGTAGGCCCTGAGACCGCTGCCGGTACCCTCGTAATCGACTACATCGACGACGAGCCCTTCTCTTGCCAGAGCAACCAGGCAAGCCGCCCCCCTTGATCACCAGATATCGCCTACTCCTTCTCTCTACTGCTTGCATTAGAGTAGTGTAGCATGTTACTGCTTTCGGTTAATCCTATTCTGCTGCATAGCCTGTCATTGTTACTACAGTTGTTACCCTTACCTGTTATCCTAATGCTTAGTATAGGATGCTAGTGTTCCATCAGTGGCCCTACACTCTTGTCCGTCCGCCATGCTGGCCGTGATCACTTCGGGAGGTGATCTCGGGCATATGCTATATACTTTATACTGTTAAATTACTTGTGATTCTGTTCGGAGATGGGGGCTGAAGGGGCAGGTGGCTCCATCCCGGTAGAGGTGGGCCTGGGTTCCCGACGGCCCCCAACTGTTACTTTGTGGCGGAGCGATAGGGCAGGTTGAGACCACCTAGGAGAGAGGTGGGCCTGGCCCTGGTCGGCGTTCGCGGTTACTTCATAATAACACGCTTAACGAGATCTTGGTATTTGATCTGAGTCTGGCCACTGGCCTATACGCACTAACGAACTACACGGGAACAGTTATGGGCACTCAGCGTCGTGGTATCAGCCGAAGCCTTCGTGACGTCAGCGACTGAGTGGCGCGCGCCGGATTGGACTGGAACGCCTTCTAGGCTAGGTCTGCTTCCGGCCACCCTCGCAACATGCAGGTTTGCAATGGGCGATGGGCCCAGACCCCTGCGCCATAGGATTTAGACCGGCGTGCTGACCTCTCTGTTGTGCCTAGATAGGGCTGCGACGTGTTGATCTTCCGAGGCCGGGCATGACCCAGGAAAGTGTGTCCGGCCAAATGGGATCGAGCGTGTTGGGTTATCTGGTGCACCCCTGCAGGGAAGTTTATCTACTCGAATAGCCGTGATCTTTGGTAACATGACGACTTGGAGTTGTACCTTGACCTTATGACAACTAGAACCGGATACTTAATAAAACACACCCTTCCAAGTGCCAGATATAACCCGGTGATCGCTCTCTAACAGGGCGACGAGGAGGGGATCGCCGGGTAGGATTATGCTATGCGATGCTACTTGGTGAACTTACCCTCTACTCTCTTCTACGTGCTACAAGATGGAGGCTGCCAGAAGCGTAGTCTTTGACAGGACTAGCTATCCCCCTCTTATTCTGGCATTCTACAGTTCAGTCCACCGATATTGCCCCTTTACACAGATACCCATGCATAAGTAGTTTAGATCCTTGCTTGCGAGTACTTTGGATGAGTACTCACGGTTGCTTTTCTCCCCTCCCTCCCCCCTTTCCTCTCTTCCTGGTTGTCGCAACCAGATGCTGGAGCCCAGGAGCCAGATGCCACCGTCAACGACGACTCCTACTACACCGGAGGTGCCTACTACTACGTGCAGGTCGCTGACGACCACCAGGAGTAGTTTAGGAGGATCCCAGGCAGGAGGCCTGCGCCTCTTTCAATCTGTATCCCAGTTTGTGCTAGCCATCTTATGGCAACTTGTTTAACTTATGTCGGTACTCAGATATTGTTGCTTCCGCTGACTCGTCTATGATCGAGCACTTGTATTCGAGGCCTCGAGGCCCCTAGCTTGTAATTTGATGCTTGTATGACTTATTTGTTTTTAGAGTTGTGTTGTGATATCTTCCCGTGAGTCCCTGATCTTGATCGTACACGTTTGCGTGTATGATTAGTGTACGATTGAATCGGGGGCGTCACATGGGCGCAAAGGCTGCCCCCCTCCACCCATTTCGGATCGTAATCAAGAGGAAGATAACTGTTATGAGGCGGATTCAGAAGGAGAAGAGCACTCCTATTTACCCCCTGAGGTCTTCGCTCTAACTTGGCATGCTGATGTTGGTAATATCATGCTTATGGTGCCTTGCATTGCTTACTGTATACATCAAATATGTCACCTGCTTAGTTTAGACATGCTTTGTGTCAATGCCATCTGTTTAGTTTCTTTATCGTCTATGTGAATCATGCAATGCCATCTTGTTTAGCCAGGCATCATATATGTGAATTTTGCAATGTCATCCTGGTTAGCCAGTCATCTTATATGTGAATTATATCATGCCATCATTTTTTATTACGTGTTAAATTTGTCAACAATTTTAGTATATTCAATTACTCTTCCTGTGCATCAGCCATTCGACACGGTCATGGAAAAATCTGAAGTGGAAACAAGGTCTTCAGAGCACTATCTGATGAAGCGCATGTCTTGCTGGTTACGGATAGCTCCTCAGAGGAGGATTCAGAGACAGATGACCAGTCCTATTCCCCCCACCCCCCGAGGTGCATGCTCTAACTTGGCAGGGTTATGTTGCTCATATCATGCGTATGGTATCTTGCATTGTTATGTCATTTGCTTAGTTTAGACATGCTTTGTGTGAATGCCACCTATTTCGTGTCTAATTACCATATATTTGAATTATGTGATGCCATCTTGTTGCAAGACATTATGTATGTGAATTATGCAATGCTATCTTGTTGCAAGGCATTATATATGTGAATTATGCAATGCCGTGCTGTTTAACCAAGCGTCATATATGTGAATTATATCATGCAGTACTTTTTTTATATTTCTCGTTGCATTTGTCGACAATGTTTGCATATTCAACTGCTCTTCCTGTGCATCAGCCATTTGAATTGGTGATGGAGAAATCTGGAGTGAAAACAAGGTCTTCAGAGCAGACAATGCTACCTGCTGAAGCAGATATCTTGCTGGCTATAGATAGCTCTTCAGAGGAAGATTCAGAGGCAGATGACCAGTACTATTATCCCCCTGAGGTGTATGCTCAAACTTGGCAGGGTTATATTACTCATATCATGCATATGTTGTATTGCAATGCTTAGTTTTTACATCATATACACAATATTGAATGCCATATCCTTAGTTGACACATCATATATGCGATTGCCCTCTGCTCACTTGCTTAGTATATGAATCATATATTTGAATTATATCATGCCAAAATGTTTACATAGACAACATGTATCTGAATTATGGCATGCCAACCAATTTTCTAAAGACATAATATAGTTATATCATCTCATCTTGTTTAAATAGTCATCATATTTTGAATTGTGTCATTCTATCCGTGAATTATATCATGCCATCATGTTTCCATCGACGGCATGTTTGAGATTTATGGCATGCCAACCACTTTAAGAGACACATCATATAGTTATATCATGTCATCCTGTTTACATAGTCATCATATTTTGAAGTATGTCATTCTATCCTATTTAGTTAGCCATCATACATGTGAAATTGTGTCATGCTATCATGTTTAATTAGCCATCATATATGTGAAATTATGTCCTGCTATTCTATTTGGTTAGACAACATAAATGTGAATTATTTCATGCCCTGTTTTCTTCCCTACTATACATTGCACCTGTCTATCTTACAATGTCTGTACATTCAATTACTTTTCTTGTTTAACAGTAATTTCAATTGGAGGGGGTGATGGCAGTAGCTGGCAGTAAAAACACGATATTCAGAAAAGATCGTGCTACCTGTCGATGCAGATAGAACCACGGTTGTACTTGCCCAATAACCAGCCCCACCACACATAACCCAGACTCACGCAAATTGTACCCCTACCCAGTTGGACAGAGAACTAGCTACACCCCTTCTAAACCCAACCCCAACAGATAGTAACCCAGTTCCAGTTGACACAACACCGTCTCCACCACAGAGCACCCGAACACGAGCAGTTAGTAAAGCAACTGCAGTGCCAAAGCACGACGACCACCACTCTGGACCCCAAGTCAATGCTTAAAGCAGAAGAAGAATTGTTGTCAGGATAGTTTTCCGTAGCTATGGTTCATACTACTTTGCTCTTGCATCATTGTATTTACTCATACCAACTAATTTCAAATTTGAAGGATGCAATTGAAACTCCAATGGCACAACAGGTATGTTTTAAACCTGTTTCCTTAACTTATTTGCTGTTGTAACTTGCTTTATGTTGATTTCAGTTTCAATTGAATAAACAGTTATGTTCTCATCACTACAAAAAAAATACAATTCCGTGATGATACGTGTTTGTCACAGTAGGTCACGTTTTTTGTCATGCATGTACATCCATGACAAATTTATGACAGAATCAAGATAGTCATACCTGTGCTGTCGTAGAAGTGTTCCATGACATTACCAAAATTATCATCACGGAAGTGTCCACTTCCATGACGATAAATCGCGCGTCACAGAAGTGCTTTCGTCAAGGGTGACTGACACATGGCATCTACCGTAATGGAACGCCGTTAAGCTATCGGGTCGGGTTTTCGATCGAATAACCCGTTAACAGCCCCGACCAATGGGGATTTTCCACGTGTAAAATCATCATTGGCTAGAGGAAACATGTGTCGGCTCATCGTTGGGACAGATGTCATCCACTCACTGGACAGAAGGCGCCTATGATACGTTGACACGTGGCACGGCCCAATAGTGGCCCATTCCTGTGAAAAGGCCGGCCTGTTTGACTTGGTCAAAAGCTGGCGGGCCGGCCCATGCAAAGCCTGTTAACGGCCTGTTCGCATATAGCCCATTTACAGCCCGCTAACCCAAGGCCCGTTACGCCCTATCAGAATTAGGCCAGTAGCGTCATCTGGGCCATCCAATATGATTCCAGCCCGTTTTCACTTCTGGCCCATGTATAGCCCATGACGTCTTTCGGCCCATATGATGCCCTTTGTAACTCTTGGCCCATTAGCGGCCCGTGCTGAAACTGGCCCATAATGAACAGTGTATTACTTTACACCCATTAACGACCCGTGGTGAAACTGGCCCGTAATGAATAGTGTATCACTTTATACCCATTAACGGCCCGTTATTCCATTGGGCCATTTCCAGCCCAAGTTAACTTTCGGCCTTCTGAGGGCCCATTTATTCTTGGGCTCATTTGCAGCATTCGGTTACTGTCATTTTCTGCTTGTGGGCCATATTCAGCCCATCGTTACAGTCGGCCCGTTTGTGGACCGTTAGTCTGTTGGGCCATTTGCATAGCATCACCGAATACGGCCTATTAACGGCCCGTTATGGTCAGCCCATAAAACGTACGATTTCCATTAAAGGCCCGTCTACGGCCCATTAAAGGCCCGTACAAGACCCATAAATGAGTCAGCGGTCCATGGATCCTACGAGACGTAGAAGGCCCATGGATCCTATGAGACGTACAAGGCCCATGGATCCTACGAGACGTACAAGGCCCATGGATCCTACGAGGCGTAGAAGGCCCATGGATCCTACGAGACGTAGAAGGCCCATGGATCCTACGAGACGTAGAATGCCCATGGATCCTACGAGACGTAGAAGGCCCATGGATCCGACGGCCCGTGAAGGGCCATGGTCGGGCGAGTTGGCCCCCGTTTGAATGATATAGCATATTCAAAGAATTATCCTACTCAATACTACACAACAAAGAGATCAAGGCATAGAAAGGTAGAATAATCCTACACTATACAATAAAGAAATTACAGCCGATTATACCCACTGGGCATTATGGTTCGGCACAGGTGATAATAAAGCATACACAAACAACAAATTACATAAACTGGGCAAATACAGCTCATACATCATGGACGCGCATCAACTTAACTCCATTTGAACTATAATCTCTTCAGAAAATAGGATTGGCCGGATTCAGATCGCACAAATTTCAGTCTGCAAAATCTCCAATTCCTTCATGGTTACCTCAGTGTCTTGTTTCATTTTTTTGACTCCTGCGTCTAATACCTGCATGTCCAGTCTCAACTTGTTGATTATACGTTGACAATCATGTACACGTTGTCTTGCCACCTCTAGTTGATGCTCGAGAACATCAGCACATTCCAATTCCAATCCATAATCATTCGGTAACCGCCATGCCGCACTGCTCGCAGATCTTTGTGTTGATGTCACTTCATCCTGAAATGTTTCTGTAAGTACACATGACTAGGGCAAAAATATAGTTACAACAGTGAAGCGAACAAGACACTATTTTGTACTACATGGCAAAACAGGACTAACAATAATGTTACACGTCACTTTCAAAAAAAGTTACACGTCATGAAGCATAAGCAGTGATATTTTAAAAATTATAAAAAAGATAGTCTGTGCAGCCTGCATACAGAAATCCCTCTTAGCTCACCAGAGGAGCATGATGTTGGGGCCCAATCGAAAACACAGACAAGTTACAAATTTAGACAGCACATTGCGTATAAGTAAGCAAGCAGTTGGCCATTCTGTGCCTCAATTAAAGTCTTAGGGAGCATAATGAACAGCAGAGGGTTTCATACAAACATACTACAGCAGGCCAAAAACTATGCAATCATTAGCGTAGTATAAACTAGATTGTGAGCCTCATGCAATAATAGTTGGTTAATAGACTTCAAAGCTTCAGGCACACTTCGGCAGAGTAATTAAATGGTAAGGCCTTTAATTATGTCAACTAATAGTGATACAAGTACTAAACATCAGGCATGATTATTTGGGCATCTCATTAACTGAGGACAAATAAAGCAATTGAAAAGAGAAAATTAACTATGCCTGAAACAAACAAGGAATTGAACTGTTGAGTTGTATACAGTGACTTACCTTAGTAGGTTGAAGAGGCTCAGCGCAGCTCCTACTTCTCTTGCAAGGCTCCTTCCTAACATCTTGTACTTGGAAATCCTCAATCTTATCTTCATTGCACCCCCTCTGCAAGGTGACACAAACTAGTTACTCGTCTCCTTGGAAGATAAATATGCATACTTTCCAGTCTGTGAACACAAAAGGATGAGATTATAACAAAACAACACCACATAATGAAACATGCCGCATCTCTTGCACTTGCACACAATGAAATGAGCATTTACTATGTCTGCACTATGTAAAAACTAGGCATACCTTCGAACTGGATCTCTAGGTACTCTTGGAGAGCCTACTGTAGTGTACAGCCAAACCTTTATGTCACCTATGAGTTAGACAAGGCCCCACTACAGCAGCCCTTAGTGATAAAATCGTTGACAAGCTCTGTTAGAGTGTTAGGTCAAGAACATCAAGTAATCAAAGCAAACAGTCCTAGTATGGCTGGCTAATGCAAACAAGCAATTGAACAGATGTGTGAGCAAATCTTACATATCAAGAAAAGAAGCAAAGAAGGAGGCTTAAAGACCATCACTTGACTGACCAGATTTAAGGTGCATTTAAACATCATGTGCAACGTATGAACTAACATAAACATTGCATATTCCAGATTCTACAATGGAATGCACATGTATTAGGTTATACCATGTATGATGATGCCTAAATGTACAGATAGCAGGCAAGAGTGATTCATCATTGCACGCACAATTGAATTGCAGGTTAAGGGCCAGTTCGATTTCGCCTTTTCAGGGCATATTGTCAAAACAAGCCATAAAAGATGTAAAGAAGTCATTTTTGATTTATGGGCTTGGGCTTAACTAATTTCGCTTTGGAGGGGGGTGTTTTGGGTAGAACCTCACTAAAAATGAAGGGAAGGGGAATAGTGAAATGACTGTTGTCTGCCTATATTACACTCAAAATGCAACTGCTGACGCCCGTGTCACACCTGACCCTCAAGTAAAAACAAACACGCAAGCATTCATTGCCCTGCCCGCTTGCATCTCCTCTCCCCTTTCCCTCTACCTCGATCCCCTGCCTGCAGCACTAGGGTTCTTCCAGCGAGCCGTCGCCACTGGTACCATCTGGCCTGGTCCTCGACGATGCTATGTCCAGCTAGTCTACATGGCCGGTGGGTAGGGGCAAATCTCCCTGGCTGGTCCTCCCTCTGGCGCCGCCCCTCATTCTCATGGTCTCAAGCAGCTGCTCCACTGTGGTTCGTCCAACGCACTACTCCGGCGGGCGCTGCACAAGTACGGCTGATGCCACACTGCAGCAGAAGGCACCTTATTCCCCCTCCCCTCCTCCCAGGCCATGGCCTTGAGGTGCTGTTGAAGGATGAGCTCATCCAACAAGGTGAGGATCTCCTCTGATTTTTTGCCAAATTTTCATTCTGATCCAGTATACGATGAATTGCTATGAGCTGCTTCTGCTGCTGCTATATGATGCATTGCTATGAGCTGCTCCTGCTACTGCTATATGATGAATTGCTATGAGCTGCTGCTGTATGATGAGTTGCTATGAGCTGCTGCTGCTGCTATATGATGAATTGCTATGAGCTGCTGCTGCTGCTGCTATATGATGAGTTGCTACAAGCTGCTCCTGCTGCTACAATATGATGAATTGCTATGAGCTGCTCCCGCTGCTGCTATATGATGAATTGCTATGAGCTGCTCCTGCTGCTGCTATATGATGAATTGCTATGAGCAGCTGCTGGTATATGATGAATTGCAGACTGCTGCTGCTGTATGATGAGTTGCTATGAGCTGCTGCTGCTATATGATGCTTTCAGGTGGTGCTGCTATACGATAATAACCAACCACTTGGACCATCGAATTTCAATAAATAATTGTTCTTCATTTAAATGTGGGTCATGCATTCTTCGTTTAAATTAGGCAACGAGATCTCTATGGAAAACATTGACCAAATTAGATTGTGCCAAGTAGATGGTATCTTTGTATTTGCATTTTGAGCAAATAGTGATGGTCTGTTTTCCTATCATATTAATTACTGCACTGGGTTCAATTTGTGATGTTTGCAAGTCAAATTAATTTCCATATGGGCAGCAAAATGAAAAAAATATAATGCAATCTAGACTTTCCACTGATCATACCAAAGATAAGCTGAAAACGCAATGAAAAGAACTGGTTGGCTTATTACATGGAGCTTATATTCACAGGTGCTTATTTTCTTAGAATAACTCGTAATAACTGTCCCTAAGAAACTTGGCTAATAGAACTGGCATACAAATAACATGTCACGATGATTGCAATGGAGGAGTGACGTACCATAGCACACTGTATAGGCTCACCGCTGCCTCTCCTTTTTTTGCGATGTTCCATGAAATTGCCACATACATCTTGTACTTTTTCATTGTGTAACCCTATCTGCAAGTTGACACGGCTAATTTCAGACATATCTACATGATACTACATTGCATATCCCTTGCGCATATTTAAACCACCAATTAACGATTGTGTGCGTACCATAAACTAGCCATGACTCTGTATGCTGGACTAGCAGGCACTCTAAGGGAGCCTAATGTAGTGCACTGGAATTCCTACATGCCACCTACGATTTTGTGTAATGTACTGCCCCTGTTCCTAAATATATGTCTTTGTAGAGATTCCAGTATGGACAACATACAGATGTATATAGATGCATTTTTTAGTGTAGATTCACTCATTTTGCTCCGTATGTAGCCTATAGTGGAATCTCTAGAAAGACTTATATTTAGGAATGGAGGTACGAGGTAGTATCATGTATGACATCTACATATCTAATTTAGCAGCCAGTAATAGAAATCATTGTCTGCACAAAGGGATTACTAGTCGAAAATCCTAGCAAAGCACGCTGGCAGGCACAGAACAATACAAGAGAGAGAGACGCGCTTACAAGATCATAGCAATGCCTCAGTCCAGGATCTTGGTTGGCCAAGCTGTTAGATCCAGAAGAAACATCATCCTTGTAGTTTTTGCCAGCTGCATAACAGGTAACAGCGACCGGTTAGTATATTTTAAGTACATCGGGCAGGTGATGCTGGACGGGTTTAAAGGTGACAAGTACCTAGGCCGTGGCGGGTGCTTGGCATATCTCTAGACGGTTGGAATCAGGTTAGAAACGTCGAGGGTATGACGCTGCGCTGGCTGTCGGGGTCCGGTAAGGAGATCTAGAACCGTCGAGTAGGGTGTTTGTGGAGCGGCTTCGGTAGGGTGGACTATGGTGTGGGCGCGGATCTGTGGCCATGGACGAGGGCGTAGGTGAAGCTGCTCCGGTGGTTGGGTTAAGGATGGTGTCAACAACGCGGATCTGCGGCCGTGGACGGGGCGTCAGAAGCTGCTCCGTGGTTGGGTTAAGGATGGTGTCGACGATGCGGATCTGCGGCCGTGGACGGGGCGTCAGAAGCTGCTCTGGTGGTTGGGTTAAGGATGGTGTCGACGATGCGGATCTGCGGCCGTGGACGGGGCGTCAGAAGTTGCTCCGGTGGTTGGGTTAAGGGTGGTGTCGACGATGCGGATCTGCGGCTGTGGACGGGGCGTCAGAAGCTGCTCCGGTAGGTTGGATGAGGGTGCGAGGAAGCGGATCTGAGGCCATGGACTTGTGAGTTGGCAAAGCGGCCCCGATAGGGTTGAGAATGGTATAGGCGAAGGTACTCCAGTAGGGTTGACGATGGTGTCGGCGAAGCGGCTCCGGTAGGGTTGAGGAAGGTGTCGGCGAAGCGGCTCCGGTAGGGTTGAGGAAGGTGTCGGCGAAGAGGATCAGAGGCCGTCGACGGGGGCGTTGGTGGGGCGGCTCCGGGGGGTGTGGACGAAGCATCTCCGGTGGGGAGTACGAATGAGCCGCTGCAGATGCGCGGCGGTTGACGATAGTACCGGCAAAGCAGATCCGGCGCCGTGGACAATGCCGACACTGAATGGGCTGTGGTACAGTGGTGGATGAGCAGTCTACTTGTTTCTAGGGGAGGTGGGAGGGGTAGATGCGGCCGCAGAAGCAGATCCGGCAAGGTGGACGCCGCTGGCAGTGAATGGGCAATGGTACACCGGTGGATGAGCAGTCTAGGGTTTCGAGAGGGGAGGGGAGAAAGGGTGATGAAGTACGGACGGCGTGATGTAAGATGCTCTGGTGCTGTGGAGTTAGTCGTTTTTGCGGGAGAGGGAGAGGAAATGGGGGTGCCGTGTAGTAGGGGAACCGGAAGTTACCAAAGCAGCCCCGACCTATAAAGTAGATGAGAGCGATATTGTAACTGTTGGTCTCCGTGCACCAAGGAAAAAAGGGGGATTTCGCATGCTAAAGACTAAGGTGTCGGAAATTTTAGAAGGAGGCGGGAGATTTTGCCACCTGCCGGATCGTTCGTATCCAGTTTCAACTAATTTTGGACCGTGCTAGCGGGAAGGTCATGCTAGACTGTGTACATAGGGCACGCGTCAGCAGTTAATAACTGGTGTGAAGTCCACCCCAGAAAAAAAGACAATAACTCGGGATGATGCGCCGATAACTTGGACGTTCACACGGGCGCGGCCAATCGTACGGGTGTAGTGGCGCGTTCACGAAAAAGGGATCAAACGCTCAGCCTATGTATTTCTTGTGTAAATAGATAATTTAGTGCCATTGGTTATTTACTTTAAACATAATGCATTGACGTGTTAGTGTAGAGGCGCACAAAAAGAAATGGATATTGTAGTCAGCTACTTAAAAGTGTTACCTCATATGATTACATAGCCTCCATTTCATAAATTGTGTACCCATTGAATTCATATATGAATATTACATATATTACTTCAAAATAGAAACTTAAATCATCCAAGACTAATGAATTTGAATGCAAGAGTAACAATGGTGCATATACATGATAGCTACATTGGTTGTTTGAAGAAACATCACTGTAACTTTGGCATGCACAACTGAAAAGGTTTATTTAAATAGAAAAAATGTGATATGTGAGTGTCCAATCTTTATAGCGTTGAATCGATATTGTACCTTTGGCCATGATACGAAGTAGATATGAACTTATGTTCAAGCGATGCACGTCCACGATCGCCAGATAGTGATACGTGAATGAATTGTGCAATCTCCTCACACGCATACATATCTCATTTCCCTGTGGGCATCGGAATCACGCACGCGCACTTCATGTATTTCTCTCCCTCCGTCAGGGTTAAATTCGTCTTTCTACCCCGTCCTACAAGTCTCTCACACAGAAACACACACGCTCTCTATGTCTAACACGCCCACACCTTTAATTCCGCCCACCCACAGCCACTAATGTCTCCAAGTATAATAATGTCTCTCACACATATGCTATCTACCTATCCCTTAATATAGCTAGATATGTGTCACACAAACTCCTTCTCCCTACTAGCAAGATGCCCATGCGTTGCACGAAACATCAATATGCATTTGTATGACAAGTTTATCTTGTGGGAGAAAAGGATGAACGAGGGAATGCCTTATTTGCAAATGTGGAGAGGGGTGTGGGTATCTTTTTGCAAAATTGCCATAGTTTCCTTCCTGTCCGTCGGATATAAATCGGATGGCCTATATTGCAGGATGGCAGGAACACCATCATCACCAACTCTGTTTTTTGTAAGTGCAGAGATATGTGAGTGTCACTGCCCCCCCCCACACACCCACACTTCCCAACACCGAAGGAGTAGGGTGACACCTCCATCTTGATACTAATCTATTGACTGGCTTCTCTCTCAAACATACACACACACTACTCGGCACCGAAGGAGTAGGGTGGCACATCGATCTTGATAATAATCTATCTACTCATCTTTCAAACACACACACACACACACACACTCGCTAGTTGTGCCTCTGTGCCTACCGCGCACACTCTCGATACGTCTTTCTCTCCCCCCAACAATGACAGCAGAAGGGTGACAACTCGATCTGATCATAATCTGTCAATTGGTTTCTCTCTCAAACATTGTGTCTCGGTGCCTCGCTCAGTAGCCCCCTCAATATGTAGACTTCTCGCGCGCGCAGAGCTGTAGTGACGATGACGCTGAACCCAGTGTGCCTTGTTTTTACCGGCCTCATGTGATAGTTTTCACCCTGTTTTCTGTTAATTAACAAGGCAACCTTTTCTTTGTTACTACTAGTGAATCTGAAATCATTCGGGGCAGACATAAAATATATCACTTCAACCTAATTATCGCAGCAACTATTTTAAAAGAAATTAGCTAGCTGCCCGTGCGTTGCACGGAACATCAAGATGCATTTGTATGAGTAGTTTATCTTGTGAGAGAAAAGGTTGAATGAGGGAAGGCCTTATTTGCGAACGTGGAGAGACGTGTGGGCATATTTTTGCAAAATTGCCATAGTTTCTTTCCTATCCGTTAGATATAAATCTGACGGCCTATATTGCAGGATGGCACGCACACCATCATCACCAACTCTGTTTTCTACTCCCTCCGTCCGAAAATACTTGTCATAAAAATGGATAAAAAGAGATGTATCTAAAACTAAAATACGTCTAGATACATTTCCTTTTATCCATTTTGATGACAAGTATTTCCGGACGGAGGGAGTATTTGTCTTTTTAGAGATTTCAACAAGTGACTATGACCGGACCTTACCAATATACTCAAAAAAGTAGTCCATAATTTTGATGTTACCCTCTTTTCTTGGCGGTGCAGTGCCATCTGGATACCTCATAAATAAATCAAGGACAAATCTGAACCCTTCCTGAAAAGACATACGGAGCAAAATGAGTGAATCTACACTCTAAAATATGTCTACATACACATCCGTATGTGGTAGTCCATTTGAAATCTGAGAAAGACAAATATTTAGGAACGAATGGAGTATATATAAGAGTAGACATGGAGATATATCTCCAGCATGGTCTACAACAAAAATGTGCTGGGCTGGTTAGCGCCGGATGCTCGCAACGCGATGACATGAGTTCGAATTCTGTCTTTTAACTTTATATTTTTATATTATATATTACTCTACTTATTTCATATATACTTCTTTTGCTACTTTACTGATAGTGGAACCCACAAAGTACTTAGAATACAAGATTAAGGATGGACTTGTTTCTTTTTAACTTTCTGTATGAAGTTGTAGCCACCCTGCAAGTCACGTGTACACTGTACATGCAATTAACTTTTTATAGAGGGACAATCATACAGGCAATTAACTCAAATGGATTGGATGTCACTCTATTATTTCCAGGATAAAGAGCATTTCCAATGGCAGCCAGCAAATTTCCTCCCGCTTCCTTAAGCGGAGGACGACATCAAACGCCAGCGGTATACATTTTTACAACTCTAACCAACCAGATGAAATTCGTGCAAACACGGACTGATTTCATATAAGCATGAAGGATTTCGTATAAAAGAACCGGATCTTCATATAAACATGATGGATTTCATTACATTTACATGAACCAAGAGGTGACAATCCGGCTCTCTTGTATAATTAATACTCCCTCCGTCCGGAAATACTTGTCCTAGAAATGGATGTATCTAGACTTATTTTAGTTCTAAATGGCCGCCCGCGGATCCCTTTGTCTTCCTCATGTCCGTCAGACACTTGCGGGGTCGACGAAGGTCCTCGGAAGAGACGAAGCAGCAAAGAAACCACCTGAATCCGCGGTCGTCGCCTCGGCGGTGGCCTTCATGGGTCCCAAGTGGCGGCGGCCTCCCGTGTTCTACTTCTCCCCGATGATGGCGGCGGACACGGAGAAGTTGGCCACCGACTCGTCGCTCTCCACGCACCCGGCTTCTGTCTCTGCTTGCATGGCGTTGCCGCAGGCACGGGAGGCGCGCCCACAGACACGAGAGGCGCGGCCACCGTAGACACTGGTGGCGCGGTACGACGCGGCAGGGACGGCGCCCGTACCGGCGTGCTAGCCGCCGTGCCGGCGTGGAGCAACTCGCCACTCCTCATCGAGCTGAACTGGAGCGGCGAGTTGCTGAACCACGCGCCTGCTTGGGGCGGCAACTGGCTCCGTCGGTCCAAGCAAGGTTGGTGAAGCACCGAGCGGCCTCTCCCGTATCCGGAGGGCTCGGCGGGCCACCCAGCTAGGTAATATGCCGGAGAACGGCTCATCGAAAGCCATCGGAAGAGTGGAGAAAATGGTGAAGGAGGAGATGGGGGAGCGGCGGAGGGGTGCGATTCTTGCCCGCTGTCTGTCTGGCCTCGTGTAAATAGAGGGCGGACTGTAGGAGCTTGGTCGGCGTCTGGCCTCGTTTAAACTGAGGGCGGACGGGAGGAGCTCGGCCAGTGTTGCGTTTAATTCCGGCCCGCTCATGAACGGACGTGTGGTAGGAGTAGGATTCTCGGTTTGCATGCGGGTTTAACGGAGGGGTTTAATGGAGGCGTCGGGCGTGCAGCGGGCGGCGCAGTACTGTTTGATTTGACAGCAGTAATGAGCCGTCAAATCACGAAGGCCCTCGCCTCTCGTGAAACCGACCAAGCTAGACTGCCCCGCCCTCTAGCCTTTTAAAAAATGTATATACTCCACTTTTGTACAGTACTAGTATCGATGGATTGCGCCATGGAGAAAAACTTGAAATTAAAAAAAAGGTGGTACATATAGAGAGCGCTCATCGCCAAATTATGCATATAGTACTATTAAAAAGGCTTGTCACAATAATGGTGTCCAGCACAAGTGCACAACCCACCCCTCAAATAAAACTAAGCACCCTGAAATTCTTTGACAACTAAACTGCTGGCTATATGATGTTGGCCATATATATTGTACGTATATAATGTGAAGAAATGAGTGGTAGTACTATACCAACTAAAAGATGAAATGTAAGAAATACTAGTATGTACGTACTGAAGAGTCAAAGTAACAACAAGAAACATAACATAGTTCTGCTGGGGGCTCAACACAACACACCCCTCAAATTAAATTAAGCACACCTGAAATTAAACTTTGAAACTATTCCGGTAGATATTGCATTAGAACCACCATGAGCAACGACACTGCCACCTTACTCGGAGTCCTCGTCCACGTCCTCGACTTCGTCCTTGTCCCTCTTCCTCTTGGCCGATACTTCTTTGCTTGAGCCACACCCTTGGCTGTTGCTCTTCATCCAACCCTTGTAGATATTGAAGCAAAGGTAGCCATCCATTGCAGCGTAGTGGATGTGGTCTATATCTAGTACATTCCGCTGCCATGCATGACGATGAAACATGTATGGAGGTTTCTCTAGTTTACCGTACGAAGGATGAACCATGGCTCCTGCCAGGGTCAGCATTGAAGGCTGACGAGAGGACACCAGCCGATTCTTCTGGAGGTCGAAGGTGTTGCCTACAACGAGGCCTATCCGACGCAGGACTTCTTTGTCATTACCAAAGTCTACAGTAACGAATTTGACTAGGTTGCTCTCGAGGAAGTCCTTAAATTCCTGGCACTCAACATCGGCATGGCATATGTGGTAGACCAAGCATAAGTCATGCACGCAAACCTGGATCACGGCGGGCTTCTTCCTCTCTTCGTCCTTTAGATCCTTCTCTCGTCCCAGGACTGTGGTGTCCTCAACATCTAGCCCAGCGACCCACTCATCATCTGAGTCTTCGAACATGCGTCTGAAGCGAGAAAGGCATCCTTTCACCGTCTCGGAAGAATGGGTGTAGATGACGTCGAACTCATCGCCGGTGATGGTTCTAACCTTGTACTCATCGCCGATCGGGGAGATTTGGGACGCCATGGATTTGGGTGGAGGGTTAGGATTAGTGGAACTGTCGTAATGTGAATGGACGGGACGACTAGGAGCGAACCGCCGTAGTATTGAAGGACGTGCGGGGACGAGTAGGAGCGAACTGCCAGCGTGCGAACAGCAGGGTAGTGGCTTTCCATTCTCCCATGATACAGGCTTCCGAGAGCCCTTGGATCTGAGATCGAACGGTTGCATGGCGTGATTCTAGACCTATGGGTCAATATCCTATCCTGGAGGGTTATTCTGCAAATTTTCAGCAACTTAGCATGCAACCGTTTGATCTCAGATCCAAGGGCTGCCAGCAGCCCGTATCGTGGTCGCGCCTACCACGACCGTCGCGTCGCTCGTGCGGTCGCGCCCTTGGAGATTTAACACGGTGTGTTAGGCTATCTGATGTTGGCATGTCATACATAGTCATCACTTAGTCACTCATACTACAACAAGGTTTTGGCTATAAGGTTGGCTATAAGTGTATTTATTTTTTTACTTCTCTCTATCTCTTTCTTCGTACTCCCTCCGTCCCATAATATAAGAACGTTTTTGACACTAGTGTAGTGCCAAAAACGTTCTTATATTATGGGACACAGGGAGTACCAGTATTTATTGCATTTGCCAAGGAGTGACCTCTTCCAATGAAATGGTGTTGCTAAGTTTGCTTCATTTAATTAGCTATAGACTCAAAATTGTCTTTTCACCTAGGTACATGCGCTTAGCACCGTTTCTTCCTTGGGTCACCAAACTAGTCTCTCTCTTCTTGATTAACTTGCCACATCAGATTTTATGCCTATGTGGCAAGCTTAAGCACCTGTAGGAGCAAGTAAGTACAATAGTGCGCTTTACATGGCATTTTTGCATATGTGGAGGAAAGAGAGGCAAGGAAAAAGTGGAGAAGTGGGCTCTCATGCAAGAGCCAGCCTCTACTACATGGTGGAGCATTGGGAGAGGCACCTGTATGGAGGTGGTCAGGAATCGGGAGACTCACGCGGGTCGTAGCGCCGCAGTTAAAATGATAATGACAAGTCAAATCACGGGGCCCCACCGGTCCAGCAATAACTCGCTGTTAAATCACACAGCCCTATGTTTGCAGCATCCTACTCCCTCGTCTTCTCACGTCTCTGTCGAACCGACTAGGCGGAACTGCCCCGCCTACCGTGCAGGAAAAGCCCGCGCAGTATACTCCCTCCGTCTAGGTGACCAAGGTGGAGAGGAAAATGAGAGAGCTTAATGTTTAGTATTTGCTAAGGCTGGTTGTAATGGTACTAGCCTTAGCAATTTTGATGAGGTGTCATAGAATTAAATGAAGAAAGAGAGAGAGTTGAGTACTATGTGTCATACATGGCAATAAATAAAGTACTACATGATACTAATATATGATACATGGCGCAGGAGTACTAAGTATTATTAATACAGTTTTGCTAGAACTCATCTAGATGAGATATAATTTGGTCTCATTCATCTTTTATAGCCATTGGATGTGATGCTATATAAGATGTGTGTGTGCTGACGTGGGTTCTATTAGTTCTTGTGCAACGAACTGACCACTGCATGTCATGTTTGATAGTCTCAAGTCATTAAAAGCATACAAGCCCCACATCTCTTCTTGGTTGATTCCTCTATTTATGTCAAAAAATAAGAAACAACGTGAGAGTTAATGCACCACCCCTATGTGTTTACTATTTGGTTTTCGTAAGATGACTTAATACTCACCTAGACGGAGGGAGTATTCGATTTGACAGCGGGCAGCGCAGTTCCCGATACGGCTTTAATGCAGACGAGGGAGGGAGTAGCGGTTCCCGATATGTTGAACAGCCAATGCATCCTCCTTCAATTAATGCATGACGGAAGTAATGGGAGGAGGTCCGGGAAAAGAGGCTGCACGATGTGAATGCAACGCAGTTTGCCCTCATTGCCCTCATATAAAGGCGCCCCTCCATTCCAATGCATCTACCACATCGTACGCACCTAAGCATTTGCCTAAGCACCTACACTAAGCGCAAAAGAGCTCACTCCAAACCCATGGCAGCGATGCGCGTGAGCGGCCAGCGGCTGCGCCAGATGGTCCACGACGCCGGCCTGCGGCATGGTGCCGAGGATCGTCTCCAGACGGTGTTGGAGACTGGCTGGTGGATGGCCGCCGTCGACGCCAACTACGACTCTCAGTTGGACCAGATGATCGTTGCCACCAGCAACAAGTTCACCGTCCTCAAGAAGCTCGCGGACGACATCACCGTACTCCTCCAGCCCGCGCGCCCGGGCTCCTCATTGCCTGCCACCCTAATCGGCCTCCATGGACGGAACCTCTTTCAAGCACTGGTGGCCCTGCGATTGCCCGCCGACGCCACGAAGAATGTCCACCTGGAGGTCGCGCTCGCCGCGAGGCGCCTCGCCCTGCAAGAATTCGTCGACCTACACATCCATGTGTACGAGCAAATCGTGTACATAGGTATCTACAAGGCCAGTGAGGACCTACGACGTTGGCCTTCCTCAACCGGCTGGAAGCCTTGGATGCCTTTGCTGAGAAGCACCTCGACCTCGCCACAAAAGCCGCCGCTCCTTAGCCGCCGGTCGGTGGCCCGTCGCACTAAGTTGAGGAGGAGGAGGTCGTACGTTCGTGGATCCATCTTTCTTCTTGCCTTCTGTAACCACTACTGCGATCGCATCATCGTGGCCTTAATTCTTATTGTGCTGTTGCATTCTCATTCCAGTCAATACCGACATGTGCGATCCCTTTGCTTAATTATATGCATCACAGTAACTAGTACTCCATCCGACAATTTATAAGTTGTGCTTACCTTTTGCATCAACTTCGTGCAATGCGCGGGCATCTTGCTAGAAACACTAGAATATGTCTATATAATCCGTATGTGATAGTCCATTTGAAATCTCAAAAAAGACAAATATTTAGGTACGGAGAGAGTAATATATTAGGAGTATATCAAAACAATAGTGATTTCTTTCAAGTTTGTGAACAAATACTACTATTCTACTACTTTGGATCCGTCACAACGCACGGGCACATTGCTGGTAAAAGGAAAAGGCCTGCCGCGTTCGCGTCGCACCCCCACACGCTCGGGAGTCGGGAGTACAACACGGCCCGTCCGGCACGACACATAGCTGAGGGAAGGCGTGTTGCCTAGCATTTTCACTTTCATGTGGGACTGCCGTTGAGCAAACCGACACCCCGCCCGCCGCCAGGTTGGAAAACAGAAAGAGGGCAAGATCTAGCTGTAGCACGGGAGCCAAGAAATTTGGTGTCAGACGGGGCTCGTTGATAGAGTAGGAGCATTCCGTACTAGTACTACTCGTACTAGTACCAAGTTTGTACTCCTAATACTATATTACTAGTACTACCACTATACAACTAGTAGGTACGTGCACGGCACAACATCGTAGGGACAAAAAACGGGAAGATCTTGTTTTGGGTGATTTATCTTTTTTCAGTCAACGTAGTATGAATAATATGATGTGGGGGTGCACTACACTAAATAGATATACTTTGGATCCATTGCAACGGACCGGCACATCTATATCTATACCCCCTATATAGTGTGTGAAAAACTTTGAAAGTTGGTCGTCGGATGAAGCCAATCCGACGGTACAAATATGGCAAATCCGAGCACTACTGGCCGTTGGATATCATCCACCAGATTCTGCCACATGTATAATCTAGAAGACTCCATGGTTGAACTTAATTCATGACTAACTTTGCCACAACTAAGCTTAGGCAAAGTTATTAGTTCTTCAAAATGATTGCCACAAGTTGGCAAGCCTAAGGGAATCTTGCCACATTTTTTGTGTGTATGTCATGTGGGGCCTTAGTGTGGCTTGCCTAAGGTGTGGCTTGAACCAAACACTCACCTAAGTTAATCAAACTTGCCTAACCTTACATTCCACCAGATTTTGCCACATGTTAGAATCTAGAAACCTCCACATGTAGAAGCATAATGCACAAACCACCAGAATCTCATGCGTGCAATGCACGTGTACCTTACTAGTACTAGTTGGTAGTAGTAAGAAACAAATTCCAGTTTTGGCACGAGCTCTTACTGCGGGAGCACCACAAGGCCTGCCGCAGGAGTTACATTTCCCTCTCGGGGCCCACAGGACCGATCTTCAGTGGCTTAGTGCCCGGCCTATGAGTCAATGACATGCGGACCTTAAATGCGGCTGGCCCACATGTCATTCTCATGGTGGTGGCGTGGTTCGCAACTCACTCGTTCGAGATGAACCGACCGGTGGTGGCGTGGCCGTGGCGAGGGTGCCACAGCTGGGCGTCGGGGCGTTACGAGGCGTAGATGGCCACACCGGCGGGTACTACCTGTAGTACATAAGTACTCCAGCTGAGGATTGATGACCGGGACGAAATGTGTCACAGCCGCTGGATGAAAATTCGATGGTGCGGGAGTACGGATCGGAGCACAGGAGCGGAGCAGGCAAACCGCGTCCAATCAGGTGTGTCTGTGGTAGAAAGTTGATGGTCGCCGCAGTTCAGCTGGCCCGCATGTCATGCACACAAAGGCAGATGAGCGGTGGGGCCGAGAGGGATGAGGGGCACGTCGGGGGGATGAGGATCCCCTGACGCGAACAATCCTACCATTCTGTCATTGACGTGTGGGACCCATAAGCGTGGGTCCCACCTGTCAGCAAAGGAAAGGCAGGGCAAGGCAGTGTTAGCCACGTCAGAAGATCCATGTGCACATCGGGGGACATCGTGCCATGGGTTGGAGCGGCGTCGTTGGAATCGCGTGTGGGTGTGGCAGTGGTAGAAACAAGAAACGTGATGGTCGCCGTGGTTCAACTTCCATGGACAAGCTGTCATGTCTGCTGACACATGTATATCAAAACTAGAGTGTTTATATTTCAAGCACGTGAACAAGTATTATTCTACTACTTTGGATCCATTGCAACGCACGAGCCAGCACATTGGTAGTAGTAGTGTCCATCTCTATCTCTAGAGCCCTTCCCTCGTTCATCCTTTTCTCTCACAAGATAAACTACTCATACAAATGCATCTTGATGTTCCGTGGAACGCACGAAGATGTTTCCTTGGGGGTCTCTCCAGCGCGGCGTGGCCGTAGTTGCAAGTTGACGCCCCTTGAGATGCCGACATTGAGGGGCACTCGAATTTCCTCCGATTAGCAGGTAAGATGAGTTTGATCACGTAGTAAATGCATTCTAAAGACTACTTCCGTGTCCATTTCCTTATTCTCCCCCTGCCCACTGTTTCACAGGTTAGGCTCGGTGCGAGTGGAGATTGGCTTGCATATGTACGGGAGGGTACCAACATCAATTTGCACAACATTTACAACGGTGACACCGTTCCCGTAGAACCTTTGTCCAACATTGGGATCAGCCATGCAACGGGCCACCGCATGAATTGGTACGATGGAACCACGGTGAGATTGAATAAGATAGCTCGAACCTTGCACATGGCGGTCAAAGGCGGACCATGCTGTCTGCGGCCGATTTGTTGTCGTACGAGTAGGAAGACGCTGTGCTCCTTTCTAACCGCATCTTCGCGGTGACAAACCAGGGGACTTATTTTGTATGGGACACATCCTACGATATACTCCCTCTCTCCCAGTTTATTTGTTTTGAATCTTTTCGTTTTATAAGTTTCAAATTAAAATTTAGAGCTCCCCATCACATGTTGAGATTACAATGTCCATTAAATTGTTGCGTGAATGTATAAAGAAACAAATCTCGAGTTTGGCACGAGTTCATGCTGCGGGAGCACCACAAGCCCTGGCGCAGGAGTTACATTTCACTCTCAGGGCCGTCGGGACTGAGCTTCAGCGCCTTACTACACCTACCTTTTAGTCAATAACATGTGGACCCGATAGGTGACTGGTCCACATGTAATGCTCCCGTAGGCAGAGGGGCAGTGGGGCCAAGAGGGGTGAGCCGCAGGTCGGGGGACGTGTGGTTTTATGGGTTCGAGCTGTAGTAATCGCGGGTGGCTGTGGTAGAAACTTGATGCTCGCCGCATTTTAGGTGGCCAACCTGTCATGCACACAAAGGCAGAGGGGCGGTGCGGCCGAGAGGGGTGAGGCGCATGTCGGAGGGCGTGGTGCCGTGGGTTGGGGAGGCGTCGTGGGAATCGCGAGATGAAACGTGATGGTCGCGTAGTTGAACTTCCATGGACAAGCTGTCATGTCTACGGACACATGCACTGCATACCGATCACTGGAAGGAGTAGCAGAGAAAGCTATATATGCGGATAAATAGTTCCTTCTAGTAAAGCGGACCCACGCTACTACTCTGTTCCAAAGACATGCACACCATCGAAATAGTCCATCTATATCAATATACACCGAGAGGGAATAATTTTTTTACAAGAGAGGAAATAGTTCATCCATCCATAATGCCCTCCTGCTGGTGCAGCCTTTTCTTCTTCTTCTTCTTCTTCTTCTTCTTCTTCTTCTTCTTCTTCTTGTTCTCATTTTCTGTGGGAGACGGCTTCGCAACAAGCTCTTTGGACCTTGCAGCTATCTCGAAACTCACACGGGCATCGAGGGCAGCATATTTTATCCGCTCGTCAGTCAAGGGATAATTCTCCCATCCAGACGACCTTAATGCCACCGTCTCGTCACCCTTCTGAAGATTTGTACCGAGCACAAAATTTGCTACGTCGAATAGGGATGGTGTCTGTTTATCACAATCTTCTATAGGAATTTTGATTCTGGTTTGTAGGTTAGCGATGCTTTTCAAATCAAGGTTGTACGGCTCCAGCTTCTGTTTGTCCCCTTCGATGGCTGCCCCACAGAAGTATACATCCTCCCGAGGCAAGAAATCATGAAGCTCACCTGGTATGGAGGGCGAGTGTATGATGTGGTACACCAAAACATCATCTTCAAGGCACAGCTGAAGGACGGCTGCACGCTGGATCTTCCCAGGTGCACGCTCCGTGTACTCTGCGTCGAGACCGATGACCCTCGTCTCTACCTTTTCGAGGGAGTTGGATACATTGTTGATCCACTGCCGAACAACCCTTGGGTGGAAGGTGACGGTGGCAACTATGCGCATCGAGCCTTCGATGAGGACATGTTGGACGCTAAAAACCTGCATCTCGATCTCTTTCACCATTTGGAACCGCTGGAACGGAGGGCTATGGTTTGGAGAATTAGGATTAGATGGCTAGTCTAACTAAAGTAGTAGATGATTATTTAAAGAGGTTAAAACAATGGGAACGCAGTTGGGTTTGGATGCAAATGAACACGAAGGGGAGGTGAAGAAGCCGAGGAGAATCGGTTCCCGATGGAGAAGTAAATGGGAGAAGTGGCGTGCAGGCAGTTGATTAGACGGCTAGGTAGACTAAACGAAAAGACTATGCGGGTAGACTGATGAGTCGTACCTGTTCGTGTACGTGCCCATCCTTCCTGATAGGTGGGACCTATGCAAACAGATAAAAAAAGGTGTCGTAGTTTTTTTTGAGCGCGTGAGTGGGATACACAACATTCTCTGGTTAAGGAATACTCCCTCCGTTTAGGTGAGTATAAGTCACCTTATGAAAATCAGGTTTTCCCAAAACCTTTAGGCGTGGAGCATTAACTTCTTGCTCGATCCCCTCCCAGCCTCGTTAGCCAACGTTCTCTTCCTCTGCTGCCGCGTTCTACCTTTCCATTTTTCCTCTTCTCAAGTCTGGAATGATCTGCATGCCATCCTTGATGCACCAGAACGACCACTGCATGCATCGCGGCAGGGCGTTGATTGGGCATGCACGTAATTTGGTTCTGCTCGCAATATGGATGATACCTGAACGATGAAGTGAACAAGCATGCTACCACGGGAGACCTATTTCCGCTATACAATACTGGAGTACTCATGTTCCTACTACTACTAGTAGTAGTAGTAGTACAACTGTGGTACACTTGATTGTCAAAATACTATTCATCCGGTCCTCAGAGTGAAGTGACAACACCCTGCGCCTGACACTAGTCCAGGCGGCGTGTTCGGGTTACCAAAGTCAGCCTCACCCTGTGCACTGTGCAGTCTGTCACCACTGTTGTACAGCACATTGGCGCCTCGCCTCGTCTCCCTCTCCGCTCCCATAGCACCACTCCATCTCCATCTCCTTCTCCGTCTCTGTCTCTGTCTCCGTCTCCATCTCACAGTGCCCCCGTGTACCGTGGCCTCACTCGCCTCCCCCAGTACCACTATTCCCTCGCTAACCGCTCCAGCACCGACATCCTTCTCCCCCATAAATCAAGCCCCCTTCCAAACTCTACCATGGCCGAACGCGAACCGCGCAGCATCCATATGAGCCGCGATTGGAGCAATCTCCCCAGTGACATCCTCGACCTCTGTTGTTCGTGTATGGATATGTTGAGCGCCCTGCGGCTGGCTGCATGCTCGAGGGACATGCACACGGCCATCGTCGAAGCGAGGCCTAAGCTTTTCAAGACACCCTGCTTGCTGCTATCTGGTCTTGCGAGATTGGCTCACCATGATACGGAGGCGTGCATGATGCCCCTCGACTTCAATCCGATCTCCATTAGCCGAAACTTCTTTGCAGGTATGTAGTGCGTCGCCGTACATCATTTCCCTCAACATCGATCTGATCACCATCGCCCGAAACTTCTTGGCAGGTATGTACTGGGTCGGCATGAACTCCCACTGGATGGCTGCCTTCAGAGAAGATGGTAAAAAGTTGGTGCTCATGAACTTCCAGACCTCCCATGAGATTATCCTTCCTCTGTTGGATTATATAGAGTATTACCATCGCGGTCCAAGTCATCTAGATTACTACGTCAGTTGGACGGACCTTGTTTTGCAGAAGATTGTAATCTGCCAAGTGCCCACACGACATGCGAATTACGCAGACTTCAAGCTAATTGCCTTGTTCGACCGCGGACTCGCCTATCTTTACGCCGGTGCCTTCTTTAGCTGGAGACAACTCGGCTCGCAGTGGATCATCGCCAAAGCTGATACACACTTCTGTGATGCTATTGAACACAATGGCATCGTCTACGCGATCGACAAATCAGATGGCACCACGTATTGCTGGGACAGCGCGTGTAAGTTGTTTCCGTCTCATGTTAATGATGACGCAATGACACTGTTTGAACTTTTTGTGATGATTGGCATATCCCTGTTTGGGCAGAATTTGAGTAGAACTATGGCAATGTATTAGAGACGCCGTAAATCAGCTATATTTGGAATGAGTTAATTCATGCGATTGTGACCATGTCATTACAGCCAATTTGTACCCTGAATAATTAGACGGTTAGGAATATATGGATATTATCCTCATTTTACAGTAATCTATATACTACTACTAAATATGAGTGTGTATCAATGGCCATGTTAGTTTGCTCATTTTCATGATGTAGAAACATGCACCACACTGTTGGTTTCATCTGACCATACATTAGGGAAGTAAATGTGCATATGGAGAACTCTATATTTGGAAGTAGTGAAATCCTGCAATGCTTACCATGTGTACATACCTATATTCGCCCTTCATCAATCAATGGCTAGAATAATATCCTCAGAAAATTTTTGCCCACAGAACACGAGTATATAACAACGCATGGTCTGTTAGTTACCTTGAAGAATTTGTTTGTGAGGACAGAACATGATTACTCCCTCCGTTCCCAAATATTTGTCTTTCTAGAGATTTTAACAAGTGACTACATACGGAGCAAAATGAGTGAATCTACACTCTAAAATATGTCTACATACATCCGTATGTTGTGTCTATTTGAAATGCCTAGAAAGACAAATATTTGGGAACGGAGGGAGTACATAACATGCATGACATGGTAGTTTCCTGTGAAGAATCGATTGCGAGATAACATGAGTATAACCATGCATGGAACTTCTATATTTTTGAACCCAGTATACATTTCCCTGTATTTTCCTCCCAGATCCAACAGGGACATATCAATGCTGTTTCTTGCATTATCCAACTCATACTCTGAACAATGCTGATCTTACATTAACAATGCCTATCCATTTTGATATGATGCAGTGTCACTACAGTTACTGCCCTTTGTAATCACACCACCTTTGCCAAAAACAAGGAAGCACAACTGGTTCCTCGCTCGATCAGACGACGGCAAAAGACTGATGATCATTCGGACACATGAGCCAGAAAAGTTATATTGCAAAAGCCCCACTAAGTACAAGCACCGTGTAATACGTGAGTATCCGGACAGTGGTTGTTACGTCTATGAGTAGGATACCAGCTTGTTGGGGCCTTTAGGATTTTTTAGTTGGAGGCGGGTAAACAGCCGTGGTTCACACTCTCTGTTTCTCGGACTAAATTATCCGATTAACCAGGAGATCACCGTTGGCAAGGACCTTGATGGCAGAGAGGCTCTGTTTGCTATGGAAAACTGTGTCTACACGGCGAGCCCTAGGAGTTCGGGAGCAAACTCCCCTGATTGTCAACGATACAGCCTGCAGCCAAAATAAGGTGAGAATGACAAAGGCATCCGGATTAACTTTGATCTTTGGATGTCTCAATTACGACAGGCAGTGATGTGGTTCAAGCCTTCAGGTTGATAGGTAATTGGGCTGTTGCATCGAAAGGGTGGAGTACTGGTGTCTCCAGATCACTGGTCGCTGAAGCGGGGCTGCAAATTATGATGGTGTTGGATCATCTCTTCGAATGACTTTGTTGTCTTTGCTGCTGGTTCTGGATGGGTAGTTCTTTCTTTTGTTATGCATATTCCTTGTCATTTGGTCATCCTCGTCTATGTCACTGTAATGCGCACGATGCGGCTATATCTCCCACGTGTCGAGGCACGACTTAGAGGCATAACCGCATTGTGGTTTTGTCGCAAGAAGGGTCATCTTCACACAATCCCATGTAATGAACAAGAATGGGATAACGACAGTTGGCTTACAATCGCCACTTCACACAATACATAAATATAATTCATACATCATCCAAAATCCACACATAGACCGACTACGGTCAAAACCCAAATGAAAATAAGATAACCCGAAATGCTAGATCCCCGATCGTCCCAACTGGGCTCCACTACTGATCATCAGGAAAAGAAACATAGTAACGACCACGTTCCTCATCGAACTCCCACTTGAGCTCGGTTGCATCATCTGCACTGGCATCGTCAGCACCTGCAACTGTTTTGGTAGAATCTGTGAGTCACGAGGACTCAGCAATCTCACACCCACGAGATCAAGACTATTTAAGCTTATAGGAAAAGGATGGTGTAATGAGGTGGAGCTGCAGCAGGCACTAAGCATATATGGTGGCTAACATACGCAAATGAGAGCGAGAAGAGAAGCAACGCAACGGTCGCGAAGCTAGAAATGATCAAGAAGTGATCCTGAAACTACTTACGTTCATGCATAACACGAACCGTGTTCACTTCCCGGACTCCGCCGAGAAGAGACCATCACGGCTACACACACGGTTGATGTATTTAAATTGGGTCAAGTGACAAGTTTTCTACAAGCGGACATTAACAAATTCACATCTGCCTTATAACCGCGGGCATGGCTTTCGAAAGATAATACCCTGCAGGGGTGTCCCAACTTAGCCCATTATAAGCTCTCACGGTCAACGAAGGATAAACCTTCTCCCGGAAAGACCCGATCAGTCTCGGAATCCGGTTTACAAGACATTTCGACAATGGTAAAACAAGACCAGCAAAGCCGCCCGAATGTGCCGACAAATCCTGATAGGAGCTGCACATATCTCGTTCTCAGGGCACACCGGATGAACACTACGTACAACTAGAACCAACCCTCGAGTTTCCCCAAGGTGGCGCTGCAAGTGGCTCTAGTTTGGACCAGCACTCAGAGGAACACTGGCCCGGGGGTTTAAATAAAGATGACCCTCGGGCTCGCGAAAACCCAAGGGAAAAGTCTTAGGTGGCAAATGGTAAAACCAAGGTTGGGCCTTGCTGGAGGAGTTTTATTCAAGGCGAACTGTCAAGGGGGTCCCATAAATCACCCAACCGCGTAAGGAACGCAAACTCAAGGAACATAATACCGGTATGACGGAAACTAGGGCGGCAAGAGTGGAAAAAACACCAGGCATAAGGCCGAGCCTTCCACCCTTTACCAAATATATAGATGCATTAATTAAATATGAGATATTGTGATATTCCAAAATATCCATGTTCCAACATGGAACCAACTTCAACTTCACCTGCAACTAGCAACGCTATAAGAAGGGCTGAGCAAAAGCGGTAACTTAGCCAAACAATAGTTTGCTAGGAAAGGATGGTTAGAGGCTTGACATGGCAAATATGGGAGGCATGATATAACAAGTGGTAGGTAACGCAGCATAGCAATAGAGCGACAACTAGCAAAGCAAAGATAGAAGTGATTTCGAGGGTGTGGTCATCTTGCCTGCAAGGTTCTCAGAGTTGTCGAAAGCTTGATCCTCGTAAGCGTACTCAACAGGTTCCTCGTTCATGAACTCGTCTCCCGGCTCTACCCACAGCAAGAACACAAGCAATGGAACCACAATCAATCACGGGAAATGCACAAACAACATGATGCAAAACATGCATGATATGCAAGATATGATATGCGATGCATATGCGTGCTCCGGAAGAAAAATGATGAACAAGGCAGTAACTTGGCAAACCAAGCATGCCACTGGAAAGATGAGATGATTTCGGTCGAAATCGATATAAAGATCACCGGAAACGGATGCACGGTTTGCAAATGGCAAGCAAAACAAGATGACACGATTCTGCGATTAACAGCATGATAGCACCTAGAATACATCAAGTAACTATGCTACAGCACTCCAACATAGCAACAAAGCATATTGCAGGAATCTACAGGAGATTCTTGACAAAAGATGAACACTGAGCTATGGCTAGATCGCACCACAGCAGTTTCAAACAAGCATGACAAAAGTGCAAAAGATAACAGGTTCACAGACTTGGTGAAATTACTGGACATGGCATAAACAGTATCAGGTAGCAATGTTCAGAGCAAGCAATAATATGCTACAGGAAATTAACATAGCAAAACAAGGCACGGCATAAATCTACTAAATGCATAGAACCAAATTCCCTTACTGACCATAAGCCAAAAAGGAACCGAAGATATGATGGTACTCATGTAAACATAGCAAGTTTCGTTAACAGGTTTCAGACTTGGCAGAAAACAGAGCATGGCAGAAACAGTAATATGAAGGCATCTTGGTGAGCTTGATTCACTCATCACAAGGCAATGCTTGACAAAAAAAATATACCTACAGCAAGATGGCATGTTTATAAACCTATGCATGGCAAAAGAAAGTTCAAAGCATGTATGAAACAACTACAACAACCTTGGCAAAATTGAATAACACGTAAACAATCTGCCAGAAATATTTTATAACAAAAGTAGAGCAAGATTAAGTCATGCTATAGCACTCCATAATTCCAAACATAGGCATGGATGGATAAAGCAGCACTATATCTACAAAACATCCTTACTGAACATCACCAAAAGGAGCATGGATCTCTCTGTAGACACAAGGATACATGGCAACAAAATAACAGCAGTCACAGACTTGGTAAAACTACTAAGTCCCTGAAATCAGAAACATCACGAAGCCTAGTTTGCATGCTTGTGCTAGTCACCACAGAGATCACAAAAATACATGGCATAAATCTCTGTAAAGATGGCATGACATACATCAAAACACATGTAGATCTCATGCCCATAAGATGCACAGATCAAATGCAACAAAAATAACAAATCCTCATGTTCTGATAAGTAACAGCAGGTAACAGCAATTAGCACTCTTGCACCAGAGATTTGGGTATCAAGATGGACTCAAATAAACATGGCATAATGGAACAAAATGAAGAGCATCTCGAGGCGAACATTTTTCTATATTACACGCACGAAACGGAGCTATATGCAGAGAGTTATGATGCAATGAACAGAGCCATATATTGTGAATTATCTGGGACTTGGAGAATTTCGGGGGAGGAGGAGAAAAGTCAACCTTCGGTTTGGATCGAGATGCGGCGCGGATCGGGCTCGGGCCGTCGGCGCGGCTCGCCGGAGCTGCGACAGGAGGAGTGCGCCGGCGTGGAGAGGAGGGAGAGGGAGACGGCGGCGACCGACATGGGACTCGGGGAAGACGGGGCCGGAGAAGAGCGGCGCGGCCGGAGGAGCTCGCCGGGGCGCCGGATCCGGGCGGTCGGCGACGACGGTGGCGGGCGGCGCCAGAGATAGCGAGGCGGGCTGAGGCGGCGAAGCGCGGAAGGGCGGCGGGGCAGCGGGAGGAGGGGACGCGGGCCGCGGGGGCCGCGCGTGGGCTTCGCGGGCTCGGCGGCGGCACGGCGTACGGGCGCCACGTGGCGCGCCATGAGTGGGCGGGGGCGGCGGCGCAGTTGCGGCCGGCCCCGGGCGGACACGTCCGGCGGCGCGGAGGAGCAAGGCTAGGGTTTCGGGGATCCGGAATTTCGGGGAGGCTCACATATTTATAGGTAGAGGGAGCTAGGAGGCTCCAAATGGAGTGCGGTTTTCGCCCACACGATCGTGATCGAACGACCGAGAGCATGGAGGTGAGGTTTCTGTGTTTTGGGCTGTTTGGAGGGGGTTTTTGCTGCAACACACAAAAGGACTTTGCGGTTGCCCGGTTAACCGTTGGAGCATCAAACGACCTCCAAATGGAACGAAACTTGACAGGTGGTCTACCTGTGGTATACCAAGGCCACTTGGTAAGACTCGGTCCATTCCGAGGACGTTTAACGCCTCCTCACGAAAAGAAACAAGAGGGGTGCGCCGGAGGAGGTGGGAGTGCCGGATTGCAAAACGGACAACGGGGAAAAAGCTCGGATGCATGAGACGGACACGTATGCAAATGAGATGCACATGATGACATGATATGAGATGCATGACATGAACAAAATGCAAAAACGAAAAAACAAAATCCGACCACGAAGGGAATATCATAGCGTATAGCCGAAAATGGCAAGAGTTGGAGTTACAAATATGGAATGTTACATCCGGGGTGTTACAACACTCCACCACTACGAGAGGATCTCGTCCCGAGATCTAGGATGGCACCGGAGGGAAAAAGGAAGAGGAAAAGGTAAAACAAAGTTGCTTCTTTGACAAACGAGTGAAACCAAAGATCCTTGAGAGGTTAAACAATTTTTAGAAAAGAAAACAACGGAGATGAACGAGATTACAAACACTCCGTTAGAAAAGGAGTACAAGGGACATTATGAGAACCTTGTGGGTTGAAAGACATGAAACAAGGGCTTAACGAACCAAAAGAATATGAAACCACACCGATATAACGAGATAGCCAAGGAACAAGAATGACATAATTTTGACAGCACTCCGGTTGAAAAAGAGAAGGAAACTTGATAAGATGAAAAGAAATTGAAGAGATGACACCACACTCCGGTTAAATGGATAAGCAAGGAAAGAAGATGATCTTGACAAAATGAGAAGATGGATCGAAGAGAGCGATATCACAATGCCTCCGGTAGAAATGAAAGAATGCAATGAAAAGAATGGAGAAGAACGAAGTTGTTGAAAAATCAACAAGGAAAAGAATAAGCTTGGAGTGGACTTATGGAAACATCTCAACATTATGAGGTGACAAACGGCCACTAAAGGAAGCCATTGATTTGAGTGAGAGCACCAAGGCGATGAAAAACTTCTTTCACCAAGCGGATAGGAGAAAACTTGGATCATTGATAAGCACCACAATAGCAACATTCCTTAGGGAAGGTTTTAGGTGAAATATAACCCAAGATAACTCCAATGAAGAAACGATGGGTTTAAATATCTCATTCTTGATAACTTATGAATCATGAAACATGAAGAAAAATTATCAAGAATGACATAACACCACCTCAAAAGATAAGAGAGAAAGAATTGCACTTTGGAATGCAGGAAGAAAATATTTGAGCTCTTCCAACAAGAATCTTGAGAACACTTCGAGAATGAATTAAATCCTTGATGAACCACCATGAAAAAAAACTCCATGAAGAACTCCGGTAATAAAAGGATGATAGAAGGAAGAGAAGTTGAAAACACCAGGTGAAGCCTTGCAGTGATAAGATGAAGCTCTGAAATGATATAACCGAGAAAACTTGGAACTCCGGAAAGAAAGATGAACAAATGGAATCAAGAATTTTGATGAACCTCTGGAATAAGGAATTGAATTTACTCGATGAAACAAGAATAAGAATTACATTATGCTCATCCTTCACCAATTAATTGCTGACAAGCAATGGATTTGTCATACTACTTATTCTCGTAGAAAGGATTAAGATAGATATGGCGCAAACTAGGGAAGGTCTTGATGGGAATACCGATAGGATTTGGAAAGAGCGAATGAATTGATATGATAACGAAGGAATAGAAATCTTGAACGAACCACCGTAAGAATTGAAAATGAAAGTAGCAAAGGCGCAATTCATCGGGAAGAATTAGAAAACGAATAAAGATACTTGACAGAATTTAGACACATGAGAACGAAAAGATCATGAACTAATTAGAGGATATTTGAACGATGCACCGGAAGAATATGGAGATGAACGAAGAGACATCAATTTAGAATAATTGGAGAACGAGGCTGAAAACTTAGAACGAAGAAATTTTCTGAAATGATGGCCTTCCGAGAATCAAACTGAAAAGACTCCTGAAATGCTCCGGATGGGTGAAAAGAATTCTCACAGTCAAAACAATTATGAGAGGACGGCAACAAGTTAGAACCATGAATCTTCAAGAGAATGGACAAGATTTAGGAGAAATCCTTCTTCGGTCTTCAAATGTTGAGAATGATGACGAGAAACACCACCATGAATTGTTGAGATACTCCGGGATGAAAATAAGAAAGGTTGAACCAACAATGAAAAGAATTTGGAAGATCTTGGAAAAAGACATCTGACTGATGATAACTCATTCTTACGTCAAACTTTGAAATGAGTTTGGGAATAGCTCCGGGAAAATTAGAAGAGTCAGGTAAGATCCTGGGAAAAGACCTGTGGGTTAGGGCCCACTCAAAAGATACACCATTGAACGATTTAAAAGAGAGATTGCGTCGGTTCAATTAAATGGCTTAAATAAGGTAAGACCTCAAAATAGCTAGAAAGGATTAAGAATAGAAACATGAATCCTCTGGGATACCTTCAGCACTCCAAATAAACATGAATAGCAAGAGGTGGAAGATTAAGAGGTGCACTGGCATGAGAAAACATTTGAAACGATGAAAGGATACGATCAACACCGAAAGCTTGCATTGAAACCACCGAGGAAGATAAGAGAACAAAGAATGATAAACTTGAAGCTCCGTTAGTATCTTCAAGGGAAATCACCGGATAAGAACATTGACGAAAAAGAATGGAGAGACTTCCCATCTATAAGATGGATACTTGATTAAGAAATCTGAGTCCTTGAAGAAAAGGGTGGGAGGGTGGGAAAAACAAAGGCAACTTGGGGCATTTGGAATAAACACCGTTGAGAAAAAGCTTAGAATTGATCTTGCGAATGTTGGGATGACAGGATGCACTTGAAGAGAAGCACGCCGGTTGGAAAGAATTGGGATGACAATCTCGATGATCAAGAAGGATTGGTATCCACATAGAAATATGAGAACACCGCTTAGAATAAGGTATGGAATCAACACTTGACTTCGAAGCAACTCGAATACCATAATTCAAAACAAAACAAAGTATTGGCTTGCAGAATAAGCCGGAACAAACATATGATAGAGATTTCGTCCGAAGTTTTCGTGGTGGGCCCACACAGGCTCGATCGTACAACACCATCATGTACAAGGCAGTGCACATGACATACGAAGCGTCCCCGAGTCAGCATAGCCAAGGACTCTTTAAGACACTACGAGACCACTGTAAAACCAACCGTGGAAAGGCAGACCACTAGACGTCGAACCCCAATCTCATATCATGCGTCTGACGGAAAGATATCCTAGGAGCTACTTGAATTCCCACTTATAAACTCCCGAAACTTTCTGGTTATGCAATCTGGTGTTGGGGATACAGGGGACACAAAATATATCACCCAAACTAGCAATCCCTAGATCCAGCTGTATCCATCCGTCAACACATAACCAAGAAACCTTCGGAAATCATGTACCTCAACCTTCGAAAAGCATCCGTTATACGAGTTATGGCAATACTCCCGAACTCCCGCCCCAGTACTGGGTGGCGTCGAGGTGATCTCACCAACAACTGCATAAAAGAGATTTCGATGTCGGCGAAACTCAGGTATTCCAGAACTGCAACGATAAAATTGTGACGACAACACCTCGGAGCTCAACTCCCCGGGACACTGCCACAACCCCTAAATGTCAGGAGGCACCAAGAACAATGTTCTCGTCACAAAACCATTGGAACGATTCTAAGATACCCGCGTGATCCTAAATTTTTTTAGTGAAATTTGAGGAGAGAAGAGTCAAAACTTCTACGTCAGGAGGCCTCACCAGAGCGATGAAGGGACTGAGGAGTGAAAAGAATCCTACTCTCCGATATATATAATCCTAAGACTCAAAACATTTTTGTTCTAGACTCAACAACGCCAGCAATTCGATCAAGCAGGGGGCTCCTAAGTCGGGGATGGCTCTGATTACCAACTTGTAACGCCCACGATGCGGCTATATCTCCCACGTGTCGAGGCATGACTTAGAGGCATAACCACATTGTGGTTTTGCCGCAAGAAGGGTCATCTTCACACAATCCCATGTAATGAACAAGAATGGGATAACGAGAGTTGGCTTACAATCGCCACTTCACACAATACATAAATATAATTCATACATCATCCAAAATCCACACATAGACCGACTACGGTCAAAACCCAAATGAAAATAAGATAACCCCAAATGCTAGATCCCCGATCGTCCCAACTGGGCTCCACTACTGATCATCAGGAAAAGAAACATACTAACGACCACGTTCCTCATCGAACTCCCACTTGAGCTCGGTTGCGTCATCTACACTGGCATCGTCGGCACCTGCAACTGTTTTGGTAGAATCTGTGAGTCACGAGGACTCAGCAATCTCACACCCGCGAGATCAAGACTATTTAAGCTTATAGGAAAAGGATGGTGTAATGAGGTGGAGCTGCAGCAGGCACTTAGCATATATGGTGGCTAACATACGCAAATGAGAGCGAGAAGAGAAGCAACGCAACAGTCGCGAAGCTAGAAATGATCAAGAAGTGATCCTGAAACTACTTACGTTCATGCATAACACGAATCGTGTTCACTTCCCGGACTCCGCCGAGAAGAGACCATCACGGCCACACACACACGGTTGATGAATTTTAATTGGGTCAAGTGACAAGTTCTCTACAACCGGACATTAACAAATTCCCATCTGCCTCATAACCGCGGGCACGGCTTTCGAAAGATAATACCCTGCAGGGGTGTCCCAACTTAGCCCATTATAAGCTCTCACGGTCAACGAAGGATAAACCTTCTCCTGGAAAGACCCGATCAGTCTCGGAATCCCGGTTTACAAGACATTTCATTAATGGTAAAACAAGACCAGCAAAGCCGCCCGAATGTGCCGACAAATCCTGATAGGAGCTGCACATATCTTGTTCTCAGGGCACACCGGATGAACACTACGTACAACTAGAACCAGCCCTCGAGTTTCCCCAAGGTGGCGCTGCAAGTGGCTCTAGTTTGGACCAGCACTCAGAGGAACACTGGCCCGGGGGTTTAAATAAAGATGACCCTCGGGCTCGCGAAAACCCAAGGGAAAAGGCTTAGGTGGCAAATGGTAAAACCAAGGTTGGGCCTTGCTGGAGGAGTTTTATTAAAGGCGAACTGTCAAGGGGGTCCCATAAATCACCCAACCACGTAAGGAACGCAAACTCAAGGAACATAATACTAGTATGACAGAAACTAGGGCGGCAAGAGTGGAACAAAACACCAGGCATAAGGCTGAGCCTTCCACACTTTACCAAATATATAGATGCATTAATTAAATAAAAGATATTGTGATATTCCAAAATATCCATGTTCCAACATGGAACCAACTTCAACTTCACCTGCAACTAGCAACGCTATAAGAAGGGCTGAGCAAAAGCGGTAACTTAGCCAAACAACGGTTTGCTAGGAAAGGATGGTTAGAGGCTTGACATGGCAAATATGGGAGGCATGATATAACAAGTGGTAGGTAACGCAGCATAGCAATAGAGCGACGACTAGCAGAGCAAAGATAGAAGTGATTTCGAGGGTATGGTCATCTTGCCTGCAAGGTTCTCAGAGTTGTCGAAAGCTTGATCCTCGTAAGCGTACTCAACAGGTTCCTCATTCACGAACTCGTCTTCCGGCTCTACCCACAGCAAGAACACAAGCAATGGAACCACAATCAATCACGGGAAATGCACAAGCAACATGATGCAAAACATGCATGATATGCAAGATATGATATGCGATGCATATGCGTGCTCCGGAAGAAAAATGATGAACAAGGCAGTAACTTGGCAAACCAAGCATGCCACTGGAAAGATGAGATGATTTCGGTCGAAATCGATATAAAGATCACCGGAAACAGATGCACGGTTTGCAAATGGCAAGCAAAACAAGAATGACACGATTCTGCGATTAACAGCATGATAGCACTTAGAATACATCAAGTAACTATGCTACAGCACTCCAACATAGCAACAAAGCATATGGAAGCAATCTACAGGAGATGCTTGACAAAAGATGAACACTGAGCTACGGTTAGATCACACCACAGCAGGTTCAAACAAGCATGGCACAAGTGCAAAAGATAACAGGTTCACAGACTTGATGAAATTACTGGACATGGCATAAACAGTTTCAGGTGGCAATGTTCAGAGCAAGCAATCAACATGCTACAAGAACTTAACATAGCACAACAAGGCATGGCATGAATCTACTAAATGCATAGAACAAAAGTCCATTACTGACCATAAGCCGAAAAGGACCCGAAGATATGATGGCACTTATGTAAACATAGCAAGTTTCGTTAACAGGTTTCAGACTTGGCATACCTACAGCAAGGAACAGTAATATGAAGGCATCTTGCTGAGCTTGATTCACTCATCACAAGGAAATGCATGACAAAACAAGTATACCTACAGCAAGATGGCATGTTTATGAAGCTATCCATGGCAAGAGAAAGTTCAAAGCATGTATGAAACAACTACAACAACCTTGGCAATATTGTATAACACGTAAACAATCTGCCAGAAATATTTTACAGCAAAAGTAGAGCAAGATTAAGTCATGCTATGGCACTCCATAATTGCACACAGAGGCATGGATGGATAAAGCACAACTATATATACAAAACATCCTTACTGAACATCACCAAAAGGAGTATGCATATCTCTGTAGACACAAGGATACATGGCAACAAAATAACAGCAGTCACAGACTTGGTAAAATTATCAAGTCCCTGAAATCAGAAACATCACGAAGCCTAGTTTGCATGCTTGTGCTAGTCACCACAGAGATCAGAAAAATACATGGCATAAATATCTATAAAGATGGCATGACATACATCAAAACACATGTAGAGCTCATGCCCATAAGATGCACAGATCAAATGCAAGAAAAATAACAAATCCTCATGTTCTGATAAGTAACAGCAGGTAACAGCAATTAGCACTCTTGCACCAGAGATTTGGGCATCAAGATGGACTCAAATGAACATGGCATAATGGAACAAAATGAAGAGAATCTCGAGGCGAACATTTTTATATATTACACGCACGAAATGGAGCTATATGCAGATAGTTATGATGCTATGAACAGAGCCATATATTGTGAATTATCTGGGACTTGGAGAATTTCGGGGGAGGGGGAGAAAAGTCAACCTTCGGTTTGGATCGAGATCCGGCGCGGATCGGGCTCGGGCCGTCGGCGCGGCTCGCCGGAGCTGCGACAGGAGGAGGGTACCGGCGTGGAGAGGAGAGAGAGGGAGACGGCGGCGACCGGTGTGGGACTCGGGGAAGACGGGGCTGAAGAAGAGCGGCGCGGCCGGAGGAGCTCGCCGGGGCGCCGGATCCGGGAGGTCGGTGGCGCGGCCGGGAGGCGGCGACGGCGGCGGGCGGCGCCGGAGCTCGCGGCGCGGGCGGAGGCGGCGAGGCGCGGAAGGGCGGCGGTGCAGCGGGAGGAGGCGACGCGGGCCGCGCGGGGGCTTCGCGGGCTCGGCGGCGGCGCGGCGTACAGGCGCCACGTGGCGCGCCGTGATTGGGCGGGGGTGGCGGCGCAGTTGTGTCTGGCCCCGGGCGCACACGTCCGGCGGCGCGGAGGAGCGAGGCTAGGGTTTCAGGGATGCGGAATTTCGGGGAGGCTCACATATTTATAGGTAGAGGGAGCTAGGACGCTCCAAATGGAGTGCGGCTTTCACCCACACGATCGTGATCGAACGACCGAGAGCATGGAAGTGAGTTTGCTGGATTTTGGGCCGTTTGGAGGGGTTTTTGCTGCAACACACAAAAGGACTTTGCGGTTGCCCGGTTAACCGTTGGAGCATCAAACGACCTCCAAATGGAACGAAACTTGACAGGTGGTCTACTTGTGGTATACCAAGGCCACTTGGCAAGACTCGGTCCATTCCGAGAATGTTTAACACCTGCTCATGAAAAGAAACAAGAGGGGTGCGCCGGAGGAGGTGGGAGTGCCGGATTGCAAAACGGACAACGGGGAAAAAGCTCGGATGCATGAGATGGACACGTATGCAAATGAGATGCACATGATGACATGATATGAGATGCATGACATGAACAAAATGCAAAAACGAAAAAACAAAACCCGACCACGAAGGGAATATCATAGCACATAGCCGAAAATGGCAAGAGTTGGAGTTACAAATATGGAATGTTACATCCAGGGTGTTACAGTCACTCTTACTATGTAATAGTTGACTCTCAGGCCGGGCTCTCAAAAGATCCTGAAAAAAAGGCTGGGCTCTCCAAAATATAAAGAATAAGGACTCTTAGGCCGACATGTGGGCGCCACCGGTGTTTTCGTGTGCTTGCGCGCCGAGAGCGTATTGGCGTGTGCTCGAAATTCATGCTGCCTTTTCATCCCCAGTCTCCCGCCCTCCCCCACCTCTGGAATCTCGATTCCTACTCCAGTTCCCCCAAATCCCCCTCCTGTACTCCCTGTACTCAAGCGCACTATCATGTCCCCGGTCAACGTGGATCTCCGAGCTGGAGATCCCGAGGTCCGTCCTGCCTTCGGTCGCTGTGTGCTCTCGCTCAACAGTGGCATGGCGGGGCTTGACGACCAGTTTGCCGACAAAGTGCTGATGGTAACCATCAACGGCGACCGGCCTCCCGTCTCGCCGGACGACTTTTTCAAAGCTCTTGGCATTGCGCACGGCATCCAAATAAGTGACTTGCTGGTCGAAGTCTGTCCGCCACCGGCTGATTTCTTCGTCAGGTTCCGGACAACTTTCGACTGCAGTCGTGTGTTCGAATCTTCCCGGCGTTTGTTCTGCGATGGCGCGCTGGTGAGCTTTGATCGGTGGCACCCAGGATGGGGCTCGGTGCCCTCTGAGGTTGAGTTTTTAACAAAGCTTACCTTCCACGGCATGCCTCGACGTGCTTGGAACAACGAGTCAATGAACGAGCTTATCAACGACCTTGGAGGTGAGCTCGTAAGTATGTTTGTTCCTCCAGACAGCTGCGCTCTGACGGTTATGGCATGGATGAAGAAGCCGTCCACCATACCGAAGGTGATTGGTGTTGAGATACCGGTGCAGGAACCGGGGTTGTACTATTCGTTGCCACCAAGGCTGCCGCGGACCACGTTAGGGATGTACATGTATCGAGTGTTCGTGCATGTCGAAGAAGTGGTCAATCCATCAATCGAAGTCCTGCCGCCGCCGCTAGTGCCAGGGTCCGTCGACGACGTCCATTACAGGAGTCAATGTCAGACTTTCCCCGTGTTGCTCGGAAAGATGGATGGCACAGGGCCTACTCCATCGCGCGGCGGAGGCCACTGCTTCTTTGGGAGAAGAGGCAGGGCTGGCTGCCTGGATGTGCTCTAATTTGAGGTAACAACTGAATCTTGTCAGATACTAGTTAAATCCGAGCCATGGGTGTGAAGCACTGATATACCAGTACATTTGATTGTGACCTGTTCTAATTTTGTACCTGAACTTTTTTAGAAAGGGCTGTACATCAACTTAATGTGCTAGCAGAACTTATTGTGTTGTCTGTCTGTTTTCTATGCACAATATTCAAGATATTTCCCCGTCATTGATAAAGACGATGAACCGTTATGTACGACTTCGTTAGTTTCAACATAGCCCTTCCCGTAGCGATCCACTGCTTCCATCCTGATTGTGCCGCCTGCGTGAAATTTTTGTATGCAAGTTCAGTGTGCTATGATGTTCTATATGATTGTGTCAACTATATAAGTTTTGACTGAGCATCAACAATGCATATGGCTGAAAGATGTATTTACGACCATCGACCGATGGGTCTCTCTCTCTATCTCTCTCTCTCTCTCTCTCACACACACACACACGCACAAGTGGGACCCGTTGAATTATTTATTTGCTTGTGACAGCATTTAATTAGGTTCCACTGTAATCTAACTTTTTTCTTAAGTTATTAATTGAGCTCAGTGACTTAAAAAAGTTGTACAGAAGCCTTGTGTGGGCCTTTCCGGCGTCGCTGAATGTGGGCTGAGTAACCATGTTAGGTTGTACACACAGGTCTTTTTTTTCAACATCAGCAATGCAACTAGGCCGACAGTTGTACACAATATCTGGGTCAACTTGTTATTCTCCGCCCCGCTGGGCTGCAAACTTTCCTAGGAGGTATGCATTAGGCTTAACAAGAAAATGGACTTTAAGAAATAATAAATGGGATGTAATTATAATAAGTGGACAGTTACTATGCACCAAACACGTAATTAGTTTGAAAAATATATTATTTTTGGAATTTGAAAATTTTATTTTCATTACTTGTTGCGCACGCAATATTTCGTTGGATTTTAACGTAATACAACTTTATTTTGAAATTATATTTAACCTGAATAGAAATTTCGGATAAAAATATTTAGGATCCCATCAAAATGTGGGAAATTTTTTTGAATTCTCTTTTGAGGGGTTGTTTGATATTATTAATCGTTGTCCTAGCTAGAAGTTAGGCTGTACTCTTAACAAACTATAAATGGGCTGTAGTAAATTCCATTAGAATTAAAAATGGGCTGTACATTCTTACAAATCGCAAATGGGATATATGTTCTCTGCCAAATCCGAGCTGTGGGCCTACTAAGTTGACGCGTACCAAGGGCTTTGTCAACTTAGTCAATATAAACGATTCTAGTTGAAGTGATCGTACGATGTCCATCCAACGGCCGTAGTGCTTCTTCAACCTCTAGTCTTCTTGCCCCAGCCGCCCAAAGCAGCGCCGGTCGTGTCGCGTGCTCCTGCCTCCCGTGGCCGGCTGTGATGCCGCGGAGGCCTCACCGCCCCGTACTACTCCCACCGCTGGCCAGGCCATCCCTCTACTCACCCACACCCCCTATTATTCTGCGACGACGGCAGCCTCACACCGCAGCCGAACCAGTGAACCCTCGTACTCCTCTCCGCGCGGGCTTCCACTGCTGCGTCTTCCCCGGCTCCGCGTCGTCCCCTTCCTAGGCCTCGCCGTCGTCCAGACCACCGCCCTGGTGCTCTCGGCGCAGCGTGGTCAACGACCGACTTCCATCGGAAGAGTACTGTACGTGGACAGGCTGACAGCTGGGTCCAGGCGGCCGCAAGGAAGTGCCTCCTTATTACGCGCAAAATAATTATTCCTCCAATTGACAGCAGGGACCCACCGGACGGGCCACCTTATTTCGTGAAAAAAAACGTTTCCCCCCTGACTGCTGGGACTCACCGGACGGGCCAGCATATTTCGTGAAAAAAACGTTCCCCCGCAGTCAGCTCGGACCCACTGGAAGTGCCTCCTTATTACGCACAAAAAAATGAATACTCCCCCTACTAGCTGGGACCCACCATGGTGGGAGGCTGACTTGTGGGCCTACTAAGTTGACTGGGACGGGGGCCTTTGTCAACTTTAGTAAATATGAACGATTCTAGCTCCAGTGACCGTACGATGTCCATCCAACGGCCGTAGTGCTTCTTCAACCTCTGGTCTTCTTGCTCCAGCCGCCCAAAGCAGCGCCGGTCGTGCCGCATGCTCCTGCGTCCCGTGGCCGGCTATGCTGCCGCGGAGGCCTCACCGCCCCCTACTATTCCCACCGCTGGCGAGGCCCTGCGGCGACGGCAGCCTCACACCACAGCCAAACCAGTGAACCCTCGTACTCCTCTCCGCGCGGGCTTCCACTGCCGTGTCTTCCCCGGCTCCGCGTCATCCCCTTCCTAGGCCTCGCCATCGTCCACCGCCGTGGTGCTCTCCGCGCGGCGTGGTCAAGGAATGACTTCCATCGGAAGAGTACTGTACGTGGAGAGGCTGACAGCTGGGTCCACGGCCACAGCCCAGTTTTTTTGTGATTTGCCAAGTAAGTCGCTTTGTCATGCTTGTTGGGCTGCAAATCTTTCAAGACGAGGAGAGCTTTCATTCGGCTGGCCGAGAAAATGGCCCATCAGTAATGAGAAATGGGCTGTACATTTTTAAAACACATCAAACCGGCAATTAGTTTCAAATATCTTTTTTTTCATTTCGAGATTTTAAATTACATTAATTTTTATGCGTGGAGAATTTGTTGGATTTTATATTGATATACATTTATTTTTAAAATTAGTTTGAATGTGAGTCGAAATTTTGGGATTAAAAACAGTTCGGACCGCACCGAATATGCAAAATTTCGTATAATTTTTTAACCGTGGCCACAATATGGGCTGTAATGCTAACAAAAAGAATATGGGATCCAAAATAACCTTAATAATTAGCAAATGGGCTGTAAATTATTAGAAATAATGGCAGATGGGCTGTATGCTGTTTTCCACGGATTTGAGGCTTTCCTAAAAAAAAGGTTGACGCACAAGCAGTGACTGTTGGATGGCCATCCAACGGCCGTCGTGCTTCTTCAATCTCTGCTCTTCCTGCTCCAGCCGCTCAAACAAGCGCCGGCGGGACTGCCTGCTCCCACCTCCCCGCGGCCGGCTCTGCTGCCGCGCAGGCCTCACCGCCCCACCGTACTCCCATCGCTGGCCCAGCCATCCCTCTACTCACCCACACCTGTTGTTATTCTCCGGCGACGGCAAACGAACCAGTAAACCCTCGTACAGTCATACTCCCCTCCACGTGGGAAACAACTGCCGAGTCTTCCCTGCCTCTGTGTCGTTCCCTTCCTAGGCCTCGCCGTCGTCCACCGCCCTGGTGCTCTCAGTGCGGCCTGGTCAACGTGGTCAACGCCGACATGCATCTGAAGTGGATTGTACGTGGAGAGGCCGAGAGCTGGGTCCACGGCCGCACACAAGGAAATGCCTCCTTATTACGTGCAAAATAATGATTCCTCCACCTGACATCAGGGACCCACCGAAAGGGCCTCTGTATTTCATGAAAAAAATGTTACCGCCGCGGACAGCTCGGACCCACCAGCTATATCTTCGCACACAAGGAAGTGCCTCCTTATTACGCACAAAAAAATAAATACTCCCCCTGCTAGCTGGGACCCACCATGGTGGGAGGCTGACTTGTGGGCCTACTAAGTTGACTGGGACGGGGGCCTTTGTCAACTTTAGTCAATATGAACAATTCTAGCTCTAGTGACCGTACGATGTCCATCCAACGGCCGTAGTGCTTCTTTAACCTCTGGTCTTCTGGCTCTAGCCGCCCAAAGCAGCGCCGGTCGTGCCGCATGCTCCTGCCTCCCGTGGCCGGCTGTGCTGCCGCGGAGGCCTCATCGCCCCCTACTATTCCCACCGCTGGCCAGGCCCTGCGGCGACGGCAGCCTCACACCGCAGCCGAACCAGTGAACCCTCGTACTCCTCTCCGCGCGGGCTTCCACTGCCGTGTCTTCCCCGGCTCCCCGTCGTCCCCTTCCTAGGCCTCGCCGTCGTCCACCGCCCTGGTGCTCTCGGCGCGGTGTGGTCAAGGAGCGACTTCCATCGGACGTGGACTGTACGTGGAGAGGCTGACAACTGGGTCCATGGCCGCAGCAAGGAGGTGCCTCCTTATTACGCGAAAAATAATGATTCCTCCACCTGACAGCTGGGACCCACCGGACGGGCCACTGTATTTCGCGAAAAAAACATTTCCCCCTGACTGCTGGGACCCACCAGCTAGATCTTCGCACGCAAGGAAGTGCGTCCGAAAAAAAAATGATTCGCCCCCCTGACTGCTGGGACCCACCAGCTACATCTTCGCAGGCAAGGAAGTGCCTGACAGTCGGGACCCACCTTGTCAAAGCGTATGTAGCATTGTCATTCTGGTCGCAAACGTGTACGTACATACTAGTCGATGTAGAGGCGCGCATGTGTCGTAGTAGAGGCGCGCACGTAGCATGTGCACGTACGTACAGCGGCCAGTGTGCAAGAAAGAATATACGGCCACGTACATATATACGGGCAGGGTCTCGAACGCCTACTCGCGCATACGTACGGCCAGGGCTCGTGTACATGGCTGGGTCGAAACGGAGAAACAACGTCGTCGTCGTGTTCGTGGGGAGCCAACTAGCTGGGTCGGAATGGAATGCGTCATCGTGTTCATCGGGAGGGCTTGGATGGAACAGCCGATGGAAACGAGGCCTGGTGTACCGCAGAACAGAGGAAACGGCCTTGTGTTCGACCGGCCACGTTTGAAACGGGATCCTGTTCATCGGGAGGGGTCTGGCGTACCGCAAAACGGAGGAAACGGACCTCCTACGGTCGAAACGGGGGTCCTGTTGATCGGGAGGGGTGTGGCGTACCGCAAAACGGAGGAAACGGACTTGTGTTGGAGCGCTACGGTCTAAATGGGGGTCTTGTTCATCGGGAGGGGTGTGGCGTACCGCAAAACAGGACTCCATGGGACTCTGTTCATCTCCACCGTCGACACCCTCCCGCCTCCACGGGCTACTGTTCATCCACCGTCGACCTCCTCCAGCCTCCACCTGCGACTGTTCATCCACGGGCTCCTGTTCATCCAGCCTCCACCACGCGCTACTCCACCGGCTACTGTTCAACGAGCCCTCTCCACGGGATCCTGTTCAACCACCCCTCCACGGGCTACTGTTCATCCAGCCCTCCATGGGGTGGTCCAGTTCATCCTGCCCTCCACGGGGTGGTCCTGTTCATCCTGCCCTCCACGGGGTGGTCCTGTTCATCCTGCCCTCCACGGGGTCCTGTTCATCCAGCCCCAACCGGCTCGATCGATCGGGGTCCTATTCATCCAGAGGCAACACCACGGGGTCCTGTTCATCCACCCCCACCGGGAACTGTTCATCCAAACCCCCCCAGCAACGCTCACTGTTCATCCCAGAGGCAGCATCGATCGGCTTCAGTTAGCAGCAGTAGTGAAGGAATCGCTCGATCGGGTTCAGTTAACAGCCATCGATCGATCGCTCGAGTTCAGTAACGCGTAGCCTGCAGTGCAATCGCTCGGGTTCAGTTAGAGCCCAACGCCTCGCTCGGGTTCAGTTAGAGCCAACACCTCGCACACACGCGCGTACGTGTACGAGAGAAACGCGCATCGCTCGGCCCCCGACCTCCCACCGTAACCGGGAACTCCCCGAAAGTTTCCTCGCCCTCGCTTCTACCATAGTTTTTTCCGTCATGGACGGCGCAAAGAATGTCATGCAGCTGCGTCTCCGGCCCGCCCAGGACGAAAAGCCCATTTTCTGTCATGATTTTTTGTCATAGAAGTAGGAGCCCAACACATCTATGATGATACCGGGTTTTGTCACAATTATCGTCATAGAAGTGTCTTATGTAAGACAGAATTTTTTTTCGTTCGGCCCAAAATGTCACGGATGTGTCTTTTTTTTGTAGTGCATGCCATGCACATTACAAGTGTTGTTATTGTTGTGTAGTTTCCCACACTTATATTCGGTCTATGCTGCTTTGTCTTAAATTGATATGATTTGAACAGTATCTATCTTGATTTGGCAACATAAAATAGAACGATATAGACCAGACAGTGACCATACTACATAGATATATGTTTGTTTCATGTTGTTATCCTGTCCACCTTACTACTGAACTGGTTTACCAAAATGAGTTTCATATACTACATTGTAAACCTGTGATGTGTTTGTTTGTTTCTCTTTTAGAACGCGGATAAAATATTGGAGAAGAGTACCCCATTATGTAATGGTGAAGGAAGTAATGCAGATAAGGTTCAAGATAGTGAGACATCCCTGTTGGTCTCCAAGAAAGCTGATAAAAACTATATTGAAGACACTGAGACAACCCCAAAGTCCTGTCTTGATGTAGTGTTTTAGTTACTGGCTACTACTGCAGGCACCAGCTCTTCGAACTTGCTGCCTGAATCAGTTCAGCTTCTTGAGTCTCAACTTCAAGTTGAAATACATCGATTAGATGTTACGCAACACGAAGTCGGAGGACTGAGTAAGTCCCTGCAGAATGCAGATGCATACATTTTGGTGCAACAGCAAGTGCTGGAGGATTTAAGCGCCAAACAAGTGAAAGTTAATAAGCTTGCTAAGCATCTTGCCAGCATTATGGGTACCCAGGATATTGTTTCTTGAGATATCCTGAAGTGGTTTTCAGTTCTGGACTTGTTTAGTTGCGGTGTTTATTTGCACTGGTCGCCAACTTTGACAACCAGTGTATATGATATGCTGCTTTGTTCCCTATATTTGCACTGGTGGCGAACTTTGATGCCCAGTGGATGTAATATGTGTAATAGTCGTGATAGCCTAGCATAAGTTGCTTGCTTATTTATTTCCTTGTTGTCTTGTTTATTTGTTTGCTTGTAGTCAATGCAGTTCTTTTTCCGCGGTTTGCTAGTGGCCGCAATAACCTATTTTTTAAAACTAGGCCGCAATAACCATGGGCTACATATTTACTGTAGTTACCATGGGCCTCCTATGGGCCATAGAAACAGTGGGCCTTCTAAGGGCCGTAGAAACAATGGGCCTTCTACGGGTCGTAGCATGAATGGGCCTTCTACGTGCCGTATGATCGATAGGCCAAACATGGGCCAATAACAGACCGCATTATGGGCCGTAAATGGGCTAGATTTGGAATCGTCCGTTCATGGGCGGACAATAACGGGCCGTCATTAATCGGCCGTATTTGATGACACTACGAAAACGGCCCAATGGATTAACGGGCCGTAAATTTGTAACCGCGGGCTGAATTTGGCCCACAAGCAGGAAAGGCCAATAACAGGCCGTAAGAAACCGAATGCTGGAAATGAGCCCAAGAATAAATGGGCCCTGAGAAGGCCGAAAGATAACACGGGTTTGAAATGGCCCAATGGAATAATGGGCCATTAATGGGTATAAAGGGGTACACTGTTCATTGCGGGCCAGATTCACCACGAGCCGTTAATGGGCCAAGAGTTACAAATGGCCTCGTATGGGCCGAAAGACATCATGGGGCATACATGGGCCAGAAGTTACAACAGGCTGGAATCATATTGGACGGCCTAGATGAAGCTACTGGGCTTAATTCCGATAGGCCGTACCGGGCCGTGAGTTAGGGGGCCGTAAATGGGCTATATACGAACAGGCCGTTAACAGGCTTTCCGTGGGCTAGCCCGTTGCCTTTTGACCAAGTCAAACGGGATGACTTTTTCACTGGAATGGGCCTCTGTTGGGCCGTGCCACGTGTCGACGTATCATAGACGCCTCTTGTCCAATGAACGGATGACATCTGTCCCAACGGTGAGCCAACATGTATTTCCTCCGGCCAATAAGAATTTTACACGTGGAAAATCCCCATTGGTCCGGGCTTTTAGCGGGTTATCGGATCCAAAACCAGACCGGATAGCTTAATGGCGACCCGTTACGGTGGATGCCACATGTCGGTCACCCTTGACAAAAGCACTTCCATGACGCGCGATTTATCGTCATGGAAGTAGACACTTCTGTGATGATAATTTTGGTAATGTCATGGAACAATTCTATGACAGCGCAAGTATGACTATCTTGATTCTATCATAAAATCATCATGGATGTACATGCATGACAGAAAACGTGACCTACTGTGACAAACATGTATCATCACGGAAGTGTCTTTTTTTTGTAGTGATGTGTGGAAAGATCCTCTCTTGGTTGTAGAGGATGTACGAGTAATAGCTTCGCTGCTGATAACTCCAGAATCTATCGGAGGAGATCTTTGGCTTCAAATAAGGATTCTTGGCGCTGTAAAAGAAAGTATTGTGCTCTCTGAAGATATGCACGCTGAAAGAACCCTGTGTAGTTGCAACACTTGGAAGCCTTGGCAGCCTAGGCTAGGGCTTCTGAACTTGAGGCCTCTGCTCCACATGGTAATCATATTGTGGCCCGGGAGCAGTGGGTGGAACCATAACTGGCCATCTGACTGTGACAAGCTGACCTTCACGATTGAATGCATGTTCCATGGTGTGTGGCCTTGGAGGAGGAACAGTGTCTCCCGAGACGATTGGCGTCAAGGTGACATTAGCATTCTCATTAGCTTCAGGCTCCACATTGTCTTCAGCCATGACGGAGTCATTGGCTTCAGTGGCGTTGTTGGTGGCAGCCTCAGGGTTTTCAACCTTCATCTGTTCGAGGACTAGAGGGTCGGGCACAATCACATTCTCCTCGAGAATGACTTGATCACTTGCTGGGGGTGTTGCAACTCTTTCTTCTTCTCTTTCTTCATCGGCTGATGCTGCCGGAATTTCTTCAGCAACTATGGCTTCGAATTCAGAGGCATTCGCAGTAGAGGTGGCTTCAGGAAACACTTGTCATGCGACTGACCTGGGGCCTAGGGCCTTTGTGAAGCCTGCGAAACGTTGGCAACACCTTTGGTGAGGGAGTGGTCTGTACCATGTAGTTGCCGTCGTCAAACACCAGAGTGGTGACTTGAGGTTGTGGTGTTCTTGGTGTTTCATCATGTACTGGGGTGTCTTGTTGTTGGCGCTCCACCCATGAGTCATCTTGAGCGATTGGCGTCAATGGACGACCAATGCTGATAAGTTCACTGCTCGTTAGAGTAGGCCATGATACCGACTAGGACTGGAGCTGAGGAAGGACTACATCATCATCAACATTGTCTTCGTGACCAATGTCTTCAGCCGTGTTGGGGTCAGCAACTGGAACTTCTTCACTTGCATCAGCCTCTGTGGAAGCAGGCTCATGGATCACAAGACGACGCTCTTGGTTGGTCGAGGCAGGAAGAGCGACGGAGATAGGTTCAACAATGAGGGGCTCTGGGCAGCAGTACGATCTTTCTTTGAAGACTTTGTCTTGAATTTCTTCTTGGATGGAGCACTATCATAAGTGTCGTTGTGCTTATGCTTCCTGGCTTCGGCTTCAGCTGCCCTTGTTTTCTTCAGCTCTGAAGCTTCTGAGGTGACCTTAGGCTTCGAGCCAGTCATACTGGCAGGGAAGACTATGCTTGGTCGTTCCTGCCTTTGTGTTTCAGGTTGGGCTTCAGCAGACTTCTTCTTTTGCTTGGCAACCATCCTGGGGTTGATGCCAGGATGCCCAAGAGCCTTTCGCTTTTCATCTTCATTGTGGGCTTGAACGCACTTCTGCGCATAACACTTCATGCGCTCATGAGAGCCTTTGGCTTCTTCCCTCTTCTTGTGGAACTCTTCCTTAAGATCATGCAGCATCTTCTTGAAGATTTACACATCAGCCACAGTGAGCTTGGCCATGTGCTTCTTGAAATGCATCTTCTCATGATCAATCTTGTTCTTGAGCTCGACGATTTTCTGAGCCAAGGCCAATTCGTTGGCAATGGCTCCGTGGAATGTGACGCTGATGTCCACGGGCAGCTGAAGGTCATCAATACTGATGCTCTGGTCATCAAACTACTCATCAATGAAGTTGTTCAAAATATCAACGTCAAAGAGGGGCAGATCATTGAAGATCTCCTCCTCTTGCTTGCTCTTGACCAGCATCTCAAGTGCTTCATCACCAAGATCTTCATCACTTGATAGATCAATGGTGTCTTCCTTGTTGCGTAGAACAGCAGCAGGAGTCAGTTCATGCCCAGAAATCTTCTTGGGCTTCTTGGTCTTCTTGGTCTTCTTGGATACACGAGACAAATCCTTAGACTGCACACTGGGTTCAGGAGGTGCTGTCTTTAGTGGCTTCACAGTCGAAGCTTTTGGTGTAGCAGAGGGCTTCGAAGCTTTTGACTTCTTTTTCTTCTGCTTCGGTGGAGCTGGCGCATCTTCGGAGTCTGTGTCATCAGCTGATTGCTCCACTGTGGCCCTCTGAGCAGCAATGTGTGAGAGGGGCCCATCGAAGCTAGTGAAGGGGCCGATGACAATCGGATTGGCATTGCGAGTGCCATCCTGTCTAGGAGCAGACGGACCAGGGTTGAAGTTATGTCCAAAATCCCTTTTGTTCTTGGCAGCTGACTCTTTGGCGAACTGATAATTGCACTTGAAAAGATTGTCTTCGCAACACCATAACAAGGATGATGGGTTGGCATTCTCAGGCTCTGGTCCTCAGACCATGCACGGATAGAAACCTCGGGCAATAGCTTCATGCTTTGATTTTGGCTGCAGATTTTTGTACAGAATATAGCCCCATGGGCGCTTGATGGCGTTCTTCTCAGCATACTCAGCAATGACGAAGTTATATTTGAACCACTGCTCTGCCCAATATCTTCGAATCCATTGGATTTGGGTCTTGCGCTGATTGTAGTTCTCCTCAGGATCAGTTTTGTACAATTCATGCAGATCCGGAGGCAGATCTAGAGTTGTATTGCCTCAGTGCTGCCTGCCACCTTTCCTAGCAGACTTCTCTGTGGCCTTGATATTTAAGCAGATAGGCTTCAGAACAGTGAAAAGCTTCCGTCTACTGGTCAGACAAGAACTGGCTTTGGGGGAGTGAATATGATGCTGTAAGAACTCTGCAAATGAATGCAGACTGTGAGAACCAAGGGATTCTCCCACAGACATGTACCTGTGTAAGCATTAAAGGTGCGAGGGAAGGGGAAGAGGTCATATGCATTCTCAGAAGATTTTGAAGATAAATCAGTTTGAAAACATTAACCTCATAGAGCAAAGACATTCACTTATTTGAAGAGGGTCGGTTCCAGATTTGTACGAATCCATGAATAAGTACAAGTGAGGAATCTAACTAGTTATGAAGCATAAGTGAATATCTTTTGCATGATATGAGATGCAGACAAAGACAGATCCAGATTTGAAAGTCTAGAAACCACTTTTGGTTGAAGTGGATGGATTTGACAGATCAAAAAGACAGTAAAAAGTGAGATTTAATTACCGCTGACGAACTGCTAGACGAGGCAGAGAAAGAACCCGAGCAGTTCAATCTCCCGCGCCCTAACTTGGTGGCGGAAGACACCTACGGCGGAAGCGGAGAGGACGAGGTCCGTGGCCGGCGTGAGGACGGTGATGACCCACAAGTATAGGGGATCTATCGTAGTCCTTTCGATAAGTAAGAGTGTCGAACCCAACGAGGAGCAGAAGGAAATGACAAGAGGTTTTCAGTAAGGTATTCTCTGCAAGCACTGAAATTATCGGTAACAGATAGTTTTGTGATAAGGTAATTTGTAATGGGTAACAAGTAATAAAAGTAAATAAGGTGCAGCAAGATGGCCCAATCCTTTTTCTAGCAAAGGACAAGCCTGAACAAACTCTAATATGAAGGAAAACGCTCCCGAGGACACATGGGAATTATCGTCAAGCTAGTTTTCATCATGCTCATATGATTCACGTTCGTTACTTTGATAATTTGATATGTGGGTGGACCGGTGCTTGGGTACTGGCCTTCCTTGGACAAGCATCCCACTTATGATTAACCACTCTCGCAAGCATCCGCAACTATGGAAGAAGAATTAAGGTAAACCTAACCATAGCATGAACCATGTGGATCCAAATCAGCCCCTTACGAAGCAACGCATAAACTAGGGTTTAAGCTTCTGTCACTCTAGCAACCCATCATCTACTTATTACTTCCTAATTCCTTCTGATATGTCTCCAACGTATCTATAATTTTTGATTGCTCCATGCTATTATATATTCTGTTTTGGATGTTTAATGGGCTTATTTATACACTTTTATATTATTTTTGGGACTAAACTATTAACCCAAGGCCCAGTGCAAATTGCTGTTTTTTTGTTTATTTCAGTGTTTCGCAGAAAAGGAATATCAAACGGAGTCCAAAATGAATAAAACCTTCCAGAGAGTTATTTTTGGAACAAACCTGATCCAGAGGACTTGGAGTGGACGTCAAGAAATCACCGAGGAGGCCACGAGGCAGGGGGGCGCGCCTACCCCCCTGGGCGCGCCCTCCACCCTCGTGGCTCCACCGACCTACTTCTTCCTCCTATATATACCTACGTACCTCGAAATCATCCAGGAGCACAACGAAAACCTAATTCCACTGCCGCAACCTTCTATAACCGTGAGATCCCATCTTGGGGCCTTTTCCGGCGCTCCGCCAGAGGGGGCATCGATCACGGAGAGCTTCTACATCAACACCATAGCCTCTCGATGATGTGTGAGTAGTTGACCACAAACCTTCAGGTCCATAGTTATTAGCTAGATGGCTTCTTCTCTCTCTTTGGATCTCAATACAAAGTTCTCCTCGATCTTCTTGGAGATCTATTCGATGTAACTCTTTTTGCGGTGTGTTCGTCGAGATCCGATGAATTGTGGGTTTATGATCAAGATTATCTATGAACAATATTTGAATCTTCTCTGAATTCTTTTATGTATGATTGGTTATCTTTGCAAGTCTCTTCGAATTATCAGTTTGGTTTGGCCTACTAGATTGATCTTTCTTGGAATGGGAGAAGTGCTTAGCTTTGGGTTCAATCATGCGGTGCTCGATCCAAGTGACAGTAGGGGAAACGACACGTATTGTATTGTTGCCATCGAGGATAAAAAGATGGGGTTTATATCATATTGTCTGAGTTTATCCCTGTACATCATGTCATCTTACCTAATGCGTTACTCTGTTCTTATGAACTTAATACTCTAGATGCATGCTGGATAGCGGTCGACGTGTGGAGTAATAGTAGTAGATGCAGAATCGTTTCGGTCTACTTGTCGCGGACGTGATGCCTATATACATGATCATGCCTAGATATTCTCATAACCATGCACTTTTCTATCAATTGCTCGACAGTAATTTGTTCAGCCACCGTAATACCTATGCTATCTTGAGAGAATCCACTAGTGAAACCTATGGCCCCCGGGTCAATTTTCCATCATATAAGTTTCCAATCTATTTTTACCTTGCAATATTTACTTTCAATCTTTATCATAAAAATACCAAAAATATTATCATATCTATCAGATCTCACTTTTGCAAGTGGTCGTGAAGGGATTGACAACCCCTTTATCGCGTTGGTTGCAAGGTTCTTAGTTGTTTGTGTAGGTACGAGGGACTTGCGTGTGGACTCCTACTGGATTGATACCTTGGTTCTCAAAAACTGAGGGAAATACTTACGCTACTTTGTTGCATCACCCTTTCCTCTTCAAGGGAAAACCAACGCATGCTCAGGAGGTAGCAAGAAGGATTTCTGGCGCCGTTGCCGGGGAGGCTTACGTAAAGTCATGTCAAGATTTGATCTCCCGTCAACTAGCCAATTTCTGGCGCCGTTGCCGGGGAGGCTATGCACAAGTCAAGACATACCAAGTAAACATCACAAACTCTTCTCCCTCGCATTACATTATTTGCCATTTGCCTCTCGTTTTCCTCTCCCCCACTTCTGAAACGATTTTCAAAAACCTTTGCCTTTTCTTCGCCCGCCTTCCGTTCGATCTCGTGTTACCATGTGCCTTCTTTTTGCTTGCATCTTCACTTGCTAAAATTTTATGGATCCTCATCCCCTTGCTAATCTTTTTAAGAGATCCAATTATGATGAACCAATTTCTAGTGATTTGAGCGCACTAGATTATCTTTATGAGGTTTTGCTTGAAATTCATGAATCTGAAAATTGTGATGAAGAAATTGATGAAGAGATTCACGATAGCTCCTTGAATAAAAATCATGATTGCAATGATTTTACTATAAATTCTCTTGATGTCAATTGTGCTAATAATATGCAAAACCCTAAGCTTGGGGATGCTAGTTTTGATATGTCTACTACTTGTTGCAATGATCATGATTGGGGTGATTCTTCTTATGATCTTGAAAATTTATTTAAGCCCCATGATGAATATGAGATTGATAATAGTGTTTGAAATAATATTGAAAGTGGGTTTGGAAGAGTTTCAACTTTAGATCCCACATATTTGGAGAATGTTCAATCTTATGGTATTTTTGATAAAAGTGGGTTTGGAGAGGTCATGACTTTAGTTAATGATAATCCCACTATTTTGGAAGAGTGTCAACTTCGCATGCATGTGGATCATCTAGATAATATGTTATGTGATCGATATTTTGTTGAATTTTCCTACTCATATTATGAGAGAGGAAAGTATGGTTGTAGAAATTTTTATCTTACTAAATTACCTCTCGTCATGTTGAGATTGCTATCGTCTCTTTCTTCTTCCTTGCATATGCTAATTTTTGCTTGCTATGATAATTTGTTTGCTTATAAAATGCCTATGCATAGGAAGTATGTTAGACTTAGATGTGTTTATCACGTGTTCTAGGATGCACTCTTTGTGCTTTAATTCTTGTCTTTGATGTGAGCATCATTAAAATTATCAATGCCTACCTAGGGGCGTTAAACTATAGCGCTTGTTGGGAGGCAACCCAATTTTATTTTTGTTCCTTGCTTTTTGTTCCTGTTTAGTAATAAATAATTCATCTAGCCTCTGGTTAGATGTGTTATCATGTCTTAATTAGTGTTTGTGCCAAGTAGAACCTTTGGGAAGACTTGTGTGAAGTCTTTTTGATCTTGCTGTAAAAAACAGAAACTTTAGCGCTCACGAGATTAGCTACAACTTTTTACTGGAGAGTGCTATATAGTTTATTCTTTTTGAAGATGATTAATATATAAATTTCTCACGTCCAGCAATTTATTTTAGAATTTTTGGAGTTCCAGAACAATAAGTTTGATACAGATTACTACAGACTGTTCTGTTTTTGACAGATTCTGTTTTTCGTGTATTGTTTGCTTATTTTGATGAATCTATGGCTAGTAATGGAGATTATGAACCATATAAAAGTTGGAATACAGTAGGTTTAACACCAATATAAATAAAGAATGAGTTCATTACAGTACCTTGAAGTGGTGTTTTGTTTTCTTTCGCTAACGGAGCTCACGAGATTTTCTGTTAAGTTTTGTGTTGTGAAGTTTTCAAGTTTTGGGTAAAGATTTGATGGATTATGGAACAAGGAGTGTCAAAAGTCTAATCTTGGGGATTCCCAAGGCACCCCAAGTTAAAATCCAAGGACAACCAAAAGCCTAAGCTTGGGGATGCCCTGGAAGGCATCCCCTCTTTTGTCTTCGTCCATCGGTAACTTTACTTGGAGCTATATTTTTATTCACCACATGATATGTGTTTTGCTTGGAGCGTCTTGTGTGATTTGAGTCTTTGCTTTTAGTTAACCACAATCATCCTTGCTGTACACACCTTTTGAGAGAGACACACATTATTCGGAATTTATTAGAATACTCTATGTGCTTCACTTATATCTTTTGAGCTAAACAATTATGCTCTAGCGCTTCACTTATATCTTTTAGAGCACGGTGGTGGTTATATTTTATAGAAATTATTGATATCTCATGCTTCACTTATATTATTTTGAGAGTCCTTTAGAACATCATGGTAATTTGCTTTGGTTATAAAATTAGTCCTAATATGATAGGCATCCAAGATAAAAACTTTAAAGTGCATTGAATACTAAGAGAAGTTAGATACTTGATAGTTGTTTTGATATATGAAGATGGTGATATTAGAGTCATGCTAGTTGAGTAGTTGTGAATTTGAGAAATACTTGTTCTAAATTTTGTGATTCCCGTAGCATGCACGTATGGTGAACTATTATGTGATGAAGTCGGAGCATGATTTATTTATTGATTGTCTTCCTTATGAGTGGCGGTCAGGGACGAGCGATGGTATTTTCCTACCAATCTATCCCCCTAGGAGCATGCGCGTAGTACTTCGTTTCGATAACTAATACATTTTTGCAATAAGCATGTGAGTTCTTTATGACTAATGTTGAGTCCATGGATTATACACACTCTCACCCTTCCACCATTGCTAGCCTCTCTAATATCGTGCACCGTTCGCCGGTATCATATACCCACCATATACCTTCCTCAAAATAGCCACCATACCTACCTATTATGGCATTTCCATAGCCATTCCGAGATATATTTCCATGCAACTTACCACCGTTCCATTTATTATGACACGCTTCATCATTGTCATATTGCTTTGCATGATCATGTAGTTGACACCATATTTGTGGCAAAGCCACCTTTATAATTCTTTCATACATGTCACTCTTGATTCATTGCATATCCCGATACATCGCCGGAGGCATTCACATAGAATCATATTTTGTTCTAAGTATCGAGTTGTAATTCCTGAGTTGTAAGTAAATAAAAGTGTGATGATCATCATTATTATATCATTGTACCATGTGAGGAAAAGATGATGGAGACTATGATTCCCCCATAAGTCGGGATGAGACTCCGGACGAAAAAAAGGAAAAAAAAGAGGCCAAAAGAAAAGAAAAAGAAGGCCCAAAAAATGAGAGAAAAAGAGAGAAGGGACAATGTTACTATCCTTTTTCCACACTTGTGCTTCAAAGTAGCACCATGATCTTCATGATAGAGAGTCTCCTATGTTGTCACTTTCATATACTAGTGGGAATTTTACATTATAGAACTTGGCTTGTAGATTCCAATGATGGGCTTCCTCAAAATTCCCTAGGTCTTCGTGAGCAAGCGAGTTGGATGCACACCCACTTAGTTTCTTTTGTTGAGCTTTCATACACTTATAGCTCTAGTGCATCAGTTGCATGGCAATCCCTACTCACTCACATTGATATCTATTGATGGGCATCTGCATAGCCCATTGATACACCTAGTTGATGTGAGACTATCTTCTCCTTTTTGTCTTCTCCACAACCACCATTCTATTCCACTCATAGTGCTATGTCCATGGTTCACGCTCATGTATTGCGTGAAAATTGAAAAAGTTTGAGAACATCAAAAGTATGAAACAATTTCTTGGCTTGTCATCGGGGTTGTGCATGATTTAAATACTTTGTGTGGTGAAGATAGAGCATAGCCAGACTATATGATTTTGTAGGGATAACTTTCTTTGGCCATGTTATTTTGAGAAGACATGATTGCTTTGTTAGTATGCTTGAAGTATTATTATTTTCATGTCAATATTAAACTTTTATTTTGAATCTTTCGGATCTGAACATTCATGCCACAATAAAGAGAAATACATTGAAGAATATGCTAAGTAGCATTCCACATCAAAAATTCTGTTTTTATCATTTACCTACTCGAGGACGAGCAGGAATTAAGCTTGGGGATGCTTGATACGTCTCCAACGTATCTATAATTTTTGATTGCTCCATGCTATTATATATTCTATTTTGGATGTTTAATGGGCTTATTTATACACTTTTATATTATTTTTGGGACTAACCTATTAACCCAAGACCCAGTGCAAATTGTTATTTTTTTCTATTTCAGTGTTTCACAGAAAAGGAATATCAAACGGAGTCCAAACGGAATGAAACCTTCGGGAGAGTTATTTTTGGAACAAACGTGATCCATAGGACTTGGAGTGGACGTCAAGAAATCACCGAGGAGGCCACGAGGCAGGGGTGCGCCTACCCCCCTGGGCGCACCCTCCACCCTCGTGGGCCCCTCGTGGCTCCACCGACCTACTTCTTCCTCCTATATATACCTACGTACCCCGAAACCATCCAGGAGCACCACGAAAACCTAATTCCACCGCCGCAACCTTCTGTACCCATGAGATCCCATCTTGGGGCCTTTTCCGCCGCTCTGCCGGAGGGGGCATCGATCACGGAGGGCTTCTACATCAACACCATAGCCTCTCCGATGATGTGTGAGTAGTTTACCACAGACCTTCGGGTCCATAGTTATTAGCTAGATGGTTTCTTCTATCTCTTTGGATCTCAATACAAAGTTCTCCTCGATCTTCTGGGAGATCTATTCGATGTAACTCTTTTTGCGGTGTGTTTGTCGAGATCCGATGAATTGTGGGTTTATGATCAAGATTATCTATGAACAATATTTGAATCTTCTCTGAATTATTTTATGTATGATTGGTTATCTTTGCAAGTCTCTTCGAATTATCAGTTTGGTTTGGCCTACTAGATTGATCTTTCTTGCAATGGGAGAAGTTCTTAGCTTTGGGTTCAATCATGCGGTACTCGATCCCAGTGACAGTAGGGGAAACGACACGTATTGTATTGTTGCCATCGAGGATAAAAAGATGGGGTTTTATATCATATTGCTTGAGTTTATCCCTCTACATCATGTCATCTTACCTAACGCGTTACTCTGTTCTTATGAACTTAATACTCTAGATTCATGCTGGATAGCGGTCGATGTGTGGAGTAATAGTAGTAGATGCAGAATCGTTTCGGTCTACTTGTCGTGGACGTGATGCCTATATACATGATCATGCCTAGATATTCTCATAACTATGCACTTTTCTATGAATTGCTCGACAGTAATTTGTTCACCCACCTTAATACCTATGCTATCTTGAGAGAATCCACTAGTGAAACCTATGGCCCCCGGGTCTATTTTCCATCATATAAGTTTCCAATCTATTTTTACCTTGCAATATTTACTTTCAATCTTTATCGTAAAAATACCAAAAATATTATCATCTCTATCAGATCTCACTTTTGCAAGTCGCCGTGAATGGATTGACAACCCCTTTATCGCGTCGGTTGCAAGGTTCTTATTTGTCTGTGTAGGTACGAGGGACTTGCATGTGGCCTCCTACTGGAATGATACCTTGGTTCTAAAAAACTGAGGGAAATACTTACGCTACTTTGCTGCATCACCCTTTCCTCTTCATGGGAAAACCAACGCATGCTCAAGAGGTAGCACCTTCCTCTAGGCCCAAACAATGGTGAAGTGTCAAGTAGTCGACGTTCACATAACATCACTAGAGGACTGACAACATACAACTCATCAAAATATCGAACGAATACCAAATTCACATGACTACTTATAGCAAGACTTCTCCCATGTCCTCGGGAACAAACGTAACTACTCACAAATCATATTCATGTTCATAATCAGAGGGGTATTAATATGCATAAAGGATCTGAACATATGTTCTTCCACCAAATAAACCAACTAGCATCAACTACAAGGAGTAATCAACACTACTAGCAACCCACATGTACAAATCTGAGGTTTTGGGACAAAGATTGGATACAAGAGATGAACTAGGGTATGAGATGAGATGGTGCTGGTGAAGATGTTGATGGAGATTGACCCCCCTCCCGATGAGAGGATCGATGGTATGATTTCCCCCTCCCGGAGGGATGTTTCCCCGGCAGAACAGCTCCGCCGGAGCCCTAGATTGGTTTCGCCAGGTTCCGCCTCGTGGCGGCGGTTTTTCGTCCCGAAAGCTTCCTTCTGATTTTTCTCGGACGAAAGACTTCATATAGAAGAAGATGGGCACCGGAGGCCTGCCAGGGGGCCCACCAGACAGGGGGCGCGCCCCCACCCTCGTGGCCAGGGTGTGGGCCCCCTCTGGTTGATTCTTTCTCTAGTATTTTTTGTATATTCCAAAACGTGCCTCCGTGATGTTTCAGGACTTTTGGAGTTGTGCAGAATAGGTCTCTAATATTTGCTCCTTTTCCAGCCCAGAATTCCAGCTGCTGGCATTCTCCCTCTTCATGTAAACCATGTAAAATAAGAGAGAATAGGCATAAGTATTGTGACATAATGTGTAATAATAGCCCATAATGTAATAAATATCGATATAAAAGCATGATGCAAAATGGACGTATCAGACGACGTCGAAGAAGTCGCGGCAGCTAAGCACTTCGTCTTCAGCGTCGTCGCGAGCTAGCGGAGGCGCTAGGGTTTGAGCAAGGTGGCGAGGTGGAAGAAAGGATAATGACCACATAGGGTGTGTATTTATAAGGTAGAGGGATGTACAGCGTAATTATGTAGGTGCCCCTAGCGGTTCACATCTGATGGACACATGGTGTGCGTGCAACTCATTGAAAGTTGTTCCATGTTCCCATGCACGCCTAGTTTGTCGGGTGGTCGTTCCGGCTTCTCCGGGATTTAGGCAAAAGAGATATATCATTGAAAGCAGTTTTAAATGTGTGTCTCTGTATCTTCAGCTGACAAGGATGCAGTCAAGACATTCGACAGGTTTCAACACAACGCATATGACTAGATAGATAGAGTTTGAGGAAGAAGCATAGAAGGGGGGTTAGAGTCCGATCACATTCACTTTGTTCAGAAAAATGGCAAGTTCGAAGACATAGCTATAAGTGAATGTTGTAGAGGATAGAACACCATATATATACATACACACATCAAAAGACTAAATCAACATTACAAAGATAAACCATGAAGATAAATCAATGTTGAAGACAAACCAAATGCGAAGATAATGCAATCATGACGCCAAAAGAAAATCTTCGAGAAAGTTTGGTGGTCGCGTTACCCACCGTATAGGAAGTATTAGACCCAGACACAGCGCACAATTATCGTGGCGCTCCGACGTCAAATTCCGCGTTAATGTATTCACACTTAGAGTATATCTCTTCATTGATTGAAGATGTACGTTACTTCGTGTGTTGCACATTGTAACACCCACGATGCGGCTATATCTCCGACGTGTCGAGGCACGACATAGAGGCATAACCGCATGGTGGTTTTGTCGCAAGAAGGGTCATCTTCACACAATCCCATGTAATGAACAAGAATGGGATAAAGAGTTGGCTTACAATCGCCACTTCACACAATACATAATTAAATTCATACATCATTCAAGATAAACACATAGACCGACTACGGTCAAATCCAAATAAAAAGAAGATAACCCCAAATGCTAGGTCCCCGATCGTCCCAACTGGGCACCACTACTGATCAACATGAAAAGAAACATAGTAACGACCAAGTACTTCATCGAGCTCTCACTTGAGCTGGGTAGCATCGCCTGCACTAGTATCATCGGCACCTGCAACTGTTTGGAAGTATCTGGTGAGTCACGAGAACTCAGAAATCTCACACCCACAAGATCAAGACTATTTAAGCTTATGGGTAGGAGAAGGTAGTGAGGTGGATCTGCAGCAAGCACTAGCATGGATGGTGGCTAACGTACGCAAATAAGAACAAGAAGAGGAGCAACGGAACGGTCGTCAACTAGTAATGATCAAGAAGTGATCCTGAACTCCTACTTACGTCAAACATAACCCAAAAGCCGTGTTCTCTTCCCGGACTCCGCCGAAAAGAGACCATCACGGCTACACACGCGGTTGATGCGTTTTAATTAAGTCGAGTGTCAAGTTCTCTACAACCAGATATTAACAAATTTCCATCTGCCACATAACCGCGGGCACGGCTTTCGAAAGATAATACCCTGCAGGGGTGTCCCAACTTAGCCCATTATAAGCTCTCACGGTCAACGAAGGATATTCCTTCTCCCGGGAAGACCCGATTAGTCTCGGAATCCAGGTTTACAAGACATTTCAACAATGGTAAAACAAGACAAGCAAAGCCGCCCGATGTGCCGACAAATCCCGATAGGAGCTGCACATATCTCGTTCTCAGGGCCACATCGGATGAGTCTAGCTACGAGTAAAACCAGCCCTCAAGTTTCCCCAAGGTGGCCCCGCAGGAAGCTCAGTTCGGACCAACACTTGAAGGAGCACTGGCCCGGGGGGTCTAAAATAAAGATGACCCTTGAGTCTGCAGAACCCAAGGGGAAAAGGCTTAGGTAGGCAAATGGTAAAACCAAGGTTGGGCCTTGTTGGAGGAGTTTTATTCAAGGCAAACTGTCAAGGGGGTCCCATAAATCACCCAACCGCGTAAGGCACGCAAAATCAAGGAACATAACACCGGTATGACGGAAACTAGGGAGGCAAGAGTGGAACAAAACACCAGGCATAAGGCCGAGCCTTCCACCCTTTACCAAGTATATAGATGCATTAATTAAATAAGAGATATTGCGATATCCCAACATATACATGTTCCAACATGGAACAAACTTCATCTTCACCTGCAACTAGCAACGCTATAAGAGGGGCTGAGCAAAAGCAGTAACATAGCCAAACACCGGTTTGCTAGGAAAGGATGGTTAGAGGCTTGACATGGCAACATGGGGGGCATGATATAGCAAGTGGTAGGTGGCGCAGCATAGCAATAGAACGGACAACTAGCAAGCAAACATAGAAGTGATTTCGAGGGTATGGTCATCTTGCCTGAAATCCCGCTAGGAAGAAGAACGAGTCCATGAAGAAGACAAACGGACGTAGTCGAACGAATCCTCACAACTCCGGAACGAAACCGAAGGTAACGATACAAGCAAACCGGAAAGAAGCAAGCAACATGGTAAACAACCATCACATAAGCATGGCATGATGCAAAATCAAGTATATGATGCATGTCCGGTTTAATGAGGCATGTCATGGCAAAGTGCAACAAACAACACTACAAATTAAGTGGAGCTCAATATGCAACGAGTTGCATATTGACGAAACACCACATGACTCATTTAGTTCTCTCTCGGTTATGTACCCAACAATATTAAATGTTGTTAAACATGGCAATATATGAAGCATAAATAAACTATCTATTTAGGCAAGTTTAAATGAGGCCGGAACAACAAATAACAATTCCGGAAAATCCTCATATGCATATTTTGGAATTGGTACTGTTCTGCCATAAACACAATTTTAATGTTATTAAACAGCAAAATAAAGTGCACCATGTTAATCTATGCATTTTTCTACCCCATTTACATATAAAGTTTATTTTAATCCGAGCTACGGTTATTTAGTTATGAAATAAATCATTTTAACATGGCATTTAGCAAAATAAATGCAAGCAACATTTTAAACAAGGATGTAAGCAGCATATTATGAAACTAGATGAAATTCTGAGCATTTTTCATATATAATGTTTTCACAAATGATGCACGGTTATTAAGTTATTATATGCATGACAAAGAGGGTTTTTCTGCAAAACAGTAAATCCGGGGAAAATAGTTAAAATCGCAGAACCTAAAAAAAACTATGCGGGCCTAATCTGGCTAGCCCAACAGGAGCACAGGGGAGGGCTGGGGCTGCTCACCCATGGGCCAAGCCTAGCTGGAGAGGAGGAGGCCCAAGCGGCGCAGATCTGGGCCTCGGGCGTGCTGATGGCCCACGCGGGCACGTGCGCCAGCGGCCTGGGTCACGCAAGCGCTCTCCTTGCTCGCCCGAAGCAGAGAGGCAGGAGACGAAGCAGGGGAGCTCGGGAACGGCAGCGGAGGTAGCAGGGGAGCGGCGGTGGCGAACTTGACGGGGAGGTGGCTTCCGGCGGCACGTGGATGGCGGGGACGTGAGGATCCGGCCCAGCACGGCCGGATCTGGCAGTCTCCGGTGTCGAATGTAGCAGGCCAGCGGCGGGAGCCGATGGAGCTCGTGCTCCGGCGAGCTGCTGCTCGTTGCCGGCCAGACGGAGACGGGGCTTGGCGCGGAAGACACAGACGACAAGGAGGAAGACGGGGCACGGCGCGAGGAGGGACTTGGCACGGTTGACGGGACGCGGCTGGGGGGCACGGCCAAAGCGACGCGGGCATCTCTTCGGGCACAACCGTGCCATGACAGCAAGATGGCGACGACGGGGAGACGACCCGGTCGCCAGGAACTGGACGAGGGGACGAGGTGATGGCGACTCCGGCAACGCAGCTGCTACGGGTTGAAGCTGGGGCCTCCATGGCGGCGCTACGAGGACAACAGAGAGAGAGAGAGCAGCGTGAGAGAGAGAAAAAGAGAGAGCAGATGGGGAAGGAAGGGAGCAGGGCACGGCGGGGAACTCATCTCTGGCGAGGTTGTTGCTGTTGTTGCTAGGACGGCAGGGGCACAAGGCCAAGGGCACTCGTGTTCGATGGGGAATCGACAGAGAGCAGTGGCTGGGCGTGAAAGGAGATGGGCAGGTGGGTGGATCGGGGGGATCCCGAGGAAGATGCGGGAGAGAGTGGCGGCGGCGGCTAGGAGGATCCCTAGAAATTAGGGATTTGGTCTCGGTTTAGACTAGTATATATAGCGAGTGGGTTAGGTTAGGCGCTATCTTCTCCCTTCGATCGTAATCGGGCAGACGAAAAAATTAGGCTAGGGACAGTTCAATAAAGAACCGAATATACTTTCGGGATGTTAGGGGATGATCCGGACCCATCGGTAACAACATCCCGGGTCGGGTTCGGGACAGTTTTCGGACGCGCGCGAGGGGTGGTCTGAGAGGGGTCGACAAAGACAAAGTGTCTGAAAAAAGGCCCCGGAGAAGACAAGAGAGAAAACGAGGAGCAACGTTGCAAGTGTGGTTGGTCTCGAAACGGTCAACGAAAGCAAGGGGGACGCGGCAACTATGAGCGGATGCAAGTTTTATGAAAACATGCGGATGCAATGCGATGATGAATGCAACAAACAAATAAATACACACAACGATAACGAAAAAAACATGGAAGCCGTCTGGAGCGTTGGTCTCGGGGCGTTACAACACTCCACCACTACAAGAGGATCTCGTCCCGAGATCTAGGATGGCACCGGAGAGAAACGGAAGAGGAAGAGGTAAAACAAATTGCTTCTCGACAAATGAGTGAAACCAAAGAACCTTGGAAGTTGAACAGCTCGAAAGAAATGACACAACGGAGATAAGCGAATTGAGAGCACTCCGTAGTAAACGGAAACAAGCAACACCATGAGAACCTTGAGGTTAAGTGACAGGATAGATATTTAAACCACTCCGGTTAAAACAAGATAGGGAAGGAATAAGAATGATATAATTTGGGCAGCACTCCGACTGTAAAGGGAAGGAATTGAACATGATCTTGACAAGATGAGAGGATACTCGATGAAATTAACAACACATTGTCTCTGGAACTAATGAAAGAATGGCACAAGGGGTAAGAAAGATTTCAGACAGCCCTCCGGTTGAAATGAGATGTACAAGGAACGATAAGGATCAATTACAACAACACTCTGGTTGGAAATGGAAGGCATAGAATATGAACTTGGCAAAAAGAAAGCACTTGGATGAGACTCCGGTTAAAAGAGGAATGATAGACACAACACTCCGGTTAAATGGATAAGTAAGAAAAGAACACGATCCTCACAATTCGAGATGATGAGCGAAGAGAGCAACATCACCATGCCTCCGGAAGAAAAAAAAGTAGAAGATAGATCATTGGAATAAAGGAATGGAGAAGAAAAGGCCAACTTCTGCCACAAATGATCTTGGAAAGCACCCTTCCAAGAAGGTTAGAACAGATTTGTTGGAAAAACCAACAACGGAACGACTAAGCTTGTAGTGGGCTTATGGAAAATTTCTCAAGATAGAGGCGAAATTCTGCCAGTACGGAGACAGTTGATTGGATTGAGATCAACAAGGAGAAGAAAACTTCTTCACCAAGATGAGAAGGAGAAAATTTGATCATTGATAACCACCACAAATAGCTACATTCCTTAGGGAAGGCTATAGGTGAAATATAACCCAATACAACTCCAACAAAAAGAGTGATTGGTTGAAAAGATCTCTTGAACGAAGATAAAATGATGGATTTAAATATGTCACTCTTGAAAACTTTGTGAATCATGAACCCGAAGGGAAATTATCCAGAATGACATAGCACTACCTCAAAAGATAAGGTAGAAAGAATTGCACTTCGGAATGCGAGATGAAGAATGCTTGAACTCCTCAAGACAAACATGTGTTGAGCACCATGTTATTTTAGAGTATAGCTTGACGGATCTTAACTTCGAGAAAAAACTTGAAGAACAATTGGAGAATGATTGAAATCTTGACGAACCACCATGTAGAGTCTCCATGAAGAACTCCGATAAAAAAAAGGATGATAGAAAGAAAGAGAAGTTGAAAACACAAGGTGAAGCCTTGCAGTGATAAGATGAAGCTTTGAAATGATATAACCGAGAAAACTTGGAACTCCAGAAAGAAAGATGAACAAATGAGATCAAGAATTTTGATGAACCTCCTGAATAAGGAATTGAATTTACTCGATGAAACAAGAATAAGAATTACATTATGCTCATCCTTCACCAATTAAATTGATGACAAGCAATGGATTTGGCATACTACTTATTCTCGTAGAAAGGATTAAGATAGATATGGCGCAAACTTGGGAAGGTCTTCAACGAATCACCGGTAGGATTGGAAAGAATGAATGAATCTATATGATAATGAAGGAAGAGAACTCTTGAGCGAACCACCGTAAGAACTGGAAATGAAAGTAGCAAAGGCACAATTCATTGGGAAGAATTAGAAAAATGATTAAAGATACTTGACGGAATATAAATATATGAGAACGGAGAGATCATGAACTGACTAGAGAATAATTGAGCGGTGCACCATAAGATTTGGAGAACGTGATCCGAAAGCTGAGAATGAATAATTATGACATGATGGCCTTTGGATGATCAAGAAACGAAAACAACTCATGATTGGTCCGGATGGGTATGAAAAGAATTCTCACAATCGAAAACAATTATGAGAGGATGGCATAAGCTAGAACTATGAATCTTCAAGAGAACGAACCAAGATTTAGGAGAAATTCTTCTTCGGTCTTCAAATGTTGAGAATGATGATGAGGAACACCACCATGAATTTTTGAGGCACTCCGAAACCATGAAGAATAGAAAGGTTGAATCAACAATGAAAAGAATTTGAAAGATCTTGGAGAAAGACATTTGACTGATGATAATTCATTCTTACGTCAAACTTTGAAAAGAATTTTAGAAGCTCCGGGAAAATTAGAAGAGTCAGGTAAGATCCTGGGAAAAGACATGTGGGTTAGGGCCCACTCAAAAGAAACACCGTTGAATGATTTAAAAGAGAGATTGCACTAGTTGAATTAAATGGCTTGAATGAGATAACAACCTCGAAATAGCTTGAACGGATTGATAATGGAGACACAAATCTTCTGAGATATCTTCGGCACTCCAGAACAAATGAATGGCGAGAAGTGGATGATTAAGAGATACATCGGCATAAGAAAGCACTTGAAATGAAAAAAGGAATATGATCAACACCGAAAGCTTGAATTGAATCCACCGGAGAAGAAAATAGAATGATGAACTTGAAGCTCCGTTAGAATCTTCATGGGAAATCACCGGATAAGAACATTGAAAGAAAAGAAGGAGAGACTTCCCATCAATAAAATGATACTTGATTAAGAAATCTGAATCCTTGAATAAAAGGGTGGGAGGGCGGGAAAACAAAGGCAACTTGGGGCAGATGGAATAAACACCGTTGAGAAAACTTATAATTGATCTTCCGGATGGGAAGAATGATGGGATCATCTCGAAGAGAAACGCACCGGTTGGAAATAGAATTAAGATGGCAATCTCGATGGTCAAGAAGGATTAGTATCCCCATAGAAATATGAGAACACCACCTAGAATAAGGTAGGGAATCAACACTTGACACCGAAGCAACTCGAATACCACAAATTAAAACAAAACAAAGGATTGGCTCACAGAATAAGCCGGAAACAAACATATGATAGATCCCATATCGTATCATGTGTCTGTTGGAAAGATATTCTAGGAGCTACTTGAATTCCCACTTATAAACTCCCGAAACTTTTTGGTTATGCAATCTGGTGTTGGGGATACAGGGGACACAAAATATATCACACAAACTAACAATACCTAGATCTAGCTGTATCCATCCTTCAACACATAACCAAGAAACCTTCGGAAATCATTTACCTCAACCTTCGAAAAGCATCCGTTATACGAGTTATGGCAATACTCCCGAACTCCCGCCACAGTACTGGGTGGCGTCGAGGTGATCTCACTAACAACTGCATAAAAGAGATTTTCGATGTCGGCGAAACTCAGGTATTCCAGAACTGCAACGATAAAATTGTGACGACAACACCTCGGAGCTCAACTCCCCGGGACACTGCCACAACCCCTAAATGTCAGGAGGCACCAAGAACAATGTTCTCGTCACAAAACCATCGGAACGATTCCAAGATACCCGCGTGATCCTAAAAAAATTTAGTGAAGTTTGAGGAGAGAAAAAGTCAAAACTTCTACGTCAGGAGGCCTCACCAGAGAGACGAAGGGACTGAGGAGTAAAAATAATCCTACTCTCCGATATATATAATCCTAAGACTCAAAACATTTTTGTTCTAGACTCAACAACGTCAGCGATTCGATCAAGCAGGGGGCTCCTAAGTCGGGGATGGCTCTGATACCAACTTGTAACACCCACGATGCGGCTATATCTCCCATGTGTCGAGGCACGACTTAGAGGCATAACCGCATGGTGGTTTTGTTGTAAGAAGGGTCATCTTCACACAATCCCATGTAATGAACAAGAATGGGATAAAGAGTTGACTTACAATCGCCACTTCACACAATACATAAATAAATTCATACATCATTCAAGATACACACATAGACCGATTATGGTCAAATCCAAATAAAAAGAAGATAACCCCAAATGCTAGGTCCCCGATCGTCCCAACTGGGCACCACTACTGATCAACATGAAAAGAAACATAGTAACGACCAAGTACTTCATCGAGCTCTCACTTGAGTTGGGTAGCATCGCCTGCACTGGTATCATCGGCACCTGCAACTGTTTGGAAGTATCTGGTGAGTCACGAGGACTCAGCAATCTCACACCCGCGAGATCAAGACTATTTAAGCTTATGGGTAGGAGAAGGTAGTGAGGTGGAGCTGCAGCACGCACTAGCATGTATGGTGGCTAACATACGCAAATAAGAGCGAGAAGAGGAGCAATGAAATGGTCGTCAACTAGTAATGATCAAGAAGTGATCCTGAACTCCTACTTACGTCAAACATAACCCAAAAGCCGTGTTCTCTTCCCGGCCTCCGCCGAAAAGAGACCATCACGGCTACACACGCGGTTGATGCGTTTTAATTAAGTCGAGTGTCAAGTTCTCTACAACTGGATATTAACAAATTCCCATCTGCCACATAACCGCGGGCACGGCTTTCGAAAGATAATACCCTGCAGGGGTGTCCCAACTTAGCCCATTATAAGCTCTCACGGTCAATGAAGGATATTCCTTCTCCCGGGAAGACCCGATCAGTCTCGGAATCCCATTTTACAAGACATTTCGACAATGGTAAAACAAGACCAGCAAAGCCGCCCGATGTGCCGACAAATCCTGATAGGAGCTGCACATATCTCGTTCTCAGGGCAACACCGGATGAGACTAGCTACGAATAAACCAGCCCTCAAGTTTCCCGAAGGTGGCCCCGCGGGCAGCTCAGTTCGGACCAACACTCGAAGGAGCACTGGCCCGGGGGGGTCTAAAATAAAGATGACCCTTGAGTCTGCAGAACCCAAGGGGAAAAGGCTTAGGTAGGCAAATGGTAAAACCAAGGTTGGGCCTTGCAGGAGGAGTTTTATTCAAGGCGAACTATCAAGGGGGTCCCATAAATCACCCAACCACGTAAGGAACGCAAAATCAAGGAACATAACACCGGTATGACGGAAACTAGGGAGGCAAGAGTGGAACAAAACACCAGGCATAAGGCCGACCCTTCCACCCTTTACCAAGTATATAGATGCATTAATTAAATAAGAGATATTGTGATATCCCAACATATACATGTTCCAACATGGAACAAACTTCATCTTCACCTGCAACTAGCAACGCTATAAGAGGGGCTGAGCAAAAGCGGTAACATAGCCAAACAACGGTTTGCTAGGAAAGGATGGTTAGAGGCTTGACATGGCAACATGGGAGCCATGATATAGCAAGTGGTAGGTGGCACAACATAGCAATAGAACGGACAACTAGCAACCAAAGATAGAAGTGATTTCGAGGGTATGGTCATCTTGCCTGAAATCCCGCTAGTTCTCTCTCAGTTATGTACCCAACAATATTAAATGTTGTTAAACATGGCAATATGTGAAGCATAAATAAACTATCTATTTAGGCAAGTTTAAATGAGGCCGGAACAACAAATAACAAATCCGGAAAATCCTCATATGCATATTTTGGAATTGGTACTGTTCTGCCATAAACACAATTTTAATGTTGTTAAACAGAAAAATAAAGTGCACCATGTTAATCTATGCATTTTTCTACCAAATTTACATATAAAGTTTATTTAAATCCGAGCTACGGTTATTTAGTTATGAAATAAATCATTTTAACATGGCATTTAGCAAAATAAATGCAAGCAGCATTTTAAACATTTTAAACAAGGATGTAAGCAGCATATTATGAAACTAGATGAAATTCTGAGCATTTTTCATATATAATTTTTTTTAAATGATGCATGGTTATTAAGTTATTATATGCATGACAAAGACGGTTTTTCTGCAAAACAGTAAATCCTGGGAAAATAGTTAAAATCGCAGAACCTAAAAAAAACCTATGCGGGACGAATCTGGCTAGCCCAACAGGAGCACAGGGGAGGGCTGGGGCTGCTCACCCATGGGCCAAGCCCAGCTGGAGAGGAGGAGGCCCAAGCGGCGCAGATCTGGGCCTCGAGCGTGCTTGTGGCCCACGCGGGCACGTGCGCCAGCGGCCTGGGTCACGCAAGCGCTCTCCTTGCTCGCCCGAAGCAGAGAGGCAGGGGAGCTCGGGAACGGCAGCGGAGGTAGCAGGGGAGCGGCGGTGGCGAACTTGACGGGGAGGTGGCTTCCGGCGGCACGTGGATGGCGGGGACCTGAGGATCCGGCCCAGCGCGGCCGGATCTGGCAGTCTCCGGTGTCGAACATAGCAGGCCAGCGGCGGGAGCCGATGGAGCTCGTGCTCCGGCGAGCTGCTGCTCGTTGCCGGCCAGACGGAGACGGGGCTTGGTGCGGAAGACGCGGACGACGAGGAGGAAGACGGGGCGCAGCGCGAGGAGGGACTTGGCGCGGTTGACGGGGCGTGGCTGGGAGGCACGGCCAAAGCGACACGGGCATCTCTTCGGGCACAACCGTGCCATAACAGCAAGATGGCGACAACGGGGAGCCGACCCGGTCGCCAGGAACTGGACGAGGGGACGAGGTGATGGCGACTCCGGCAGCGGGGAACTCATCTCTGGCGAGGTTGTTGCTGCTGTTGCTAGGACGGCAGGGGCACAAGGCCAAAGGCGCTCGTGTTCGATGGGGAATCGGCAGAGAGCAGTGGCTGGGCGCGGAAGGAGATGGGCAGGTGGGTGGATCGGGGGGATCCAAAGGAAGATGCGGGAGAGAGTGGCGGCGGCGGCTAGGAGGATCCCTAGAAATTAGGGATTTGGTCTCGGTTTAGACTAGTATATATAGCGAGTGGGTTAGGTTAGGGGCTATCTTCTCCCTCCGATCGTAATCGGGCGGATGAAAAAAATAGGCTAGGGAGAGTTCAATAAAGAACCGAAGATACTTTCGGGATGTTAGGGGATGATCCGGACCCATTGGTAACAACAACCCGGGTCGGGTTCGGGACAATTTTCGGACGCCGCGAGGGGTGGTCTGAGAGGGGTCGACAAAGACAAAGTGTCTGACAAAAGGCCCCGGAGAAGACAAGAGAGAAAACGAGGAGCAACGTTGCAAGTGTGGTTGGTCTCGAAACGGTCAACGAAAGCAAGGGGGGACGCGGCAACTATGAGCGGATGCAAGTTTTATGAAAACATGCGGATGCAATGCGTTGATGAATGAAACAAACAAATAAATACACACAACGATAATGAAAAAAATGGAAGCCGTCTGGAGCGTCGGTCTCGGGGTCTTTACACACATCTAAGTCATCAACATGCATAAGCGTTAGGATGTGTGTCCAATCACAGGACATTTGAGGATTCTAAGATATTTAGCTCACACCGCAACTTGCAAAACCTTTTCTCATCCAAGGGATTTGTGAAGATATTTGCCAATTGCTCTTCAGTGTTGACGTGAATGATATCAATATCTTCCTTCATGACATGATCTCTGAGAATGTGATGACGGATCTGAATGTGCTTTGTCGTTGAGTGCTGAACTGGATTGTTGGCAATCTTGATTGGGCTTTCATTGTCGCATTAGAGTGGCACATGCTTCAGGTGGATGCCATAGTCCTTGAGAGTTTGCTTCATCCATAGAAGCTGAGCGCAGCAAGATCCAGCTGCAATGTATCCAGATTCAGCAGTGGATAGGGATACACAGTTATGCTTCTTTGAAGACCAACAGACCAGAGATCATCCAAGAAAGTGAAATGTGCCTGATGTGGACTTGCGATCAACCTTGTCACCATCATAATCAGCATATGAGAATCCAACTAGATCAAACTCTGAGCCCTTTGGATACCATAATCCTAGTGTTGGGGTGTAAGCCAAATATCGAAGAATTCGCTTCATGGCTAAGTGATGCGATTCCTTTGGTGTCGCTTGAAATCGGGCACACATGCAAAAGCTAAGCATTATATCTGGCCTAGATGCACATAAATAGAGTAAAGAACCAATCATGGAGCGGTATACCTTTTGATCGAACTCCTTACCATTGTTGTCGGGACCCAATTGACCTTTGGTTGCCATTGGCGTCGTGTACCCTTTGTTGTCTTGCATTCCAAACTTCTGCAGGCAATCTTTGAGATATTTTTCTTTTGATATGAAGATGCCATTGCTCTGCTGACAGATTTGAAGACCGAGGAAGAATTTCAGCTCACCCATCATGGACATCTGATATCGCTCTTGCAACATATGCCCAAACTCATCACTTTATCTCTTGTCAGTGCAGCCGAAGATAATGTCATCCACGTAGATTTGGCATAAAAACAGTTCACCATCATATGTCTTTGTGAAGAGAGTGGGATCTAGAGAACCAGGTTTGAAGCCTTTGCTCTTCAGGAAGTCTTTGAGTGTGTCATACCAAGCTCGAGGTGCTTGTTTGAGTCCATATAGTGCCTTGTTGAGCTTGTATACCATATCAGGATGCTTTGGGTCTTCAAAACCAGGTGGTTGTGCAACATACACTTCTTCTTCAATTTTGCCATTGAGAAAGGCACTCTTTACATCCATTTGGTAGAGAAGAATGTTGTTGTGATTGGCATAGGCTAACAAAATGCGAATGGCTTCAAGCCTAGCCATAGGAGAAAATGTTTCATCGAAGTCAATCCCTTCAACTTGAGTGTAACCTTGAGCAACGAGACGAGCCTTGTTTCTGATGACTTGACCATGCTCATCTTGTTTGTTGCGATAGATCCATTTGGTGCCAATGATATTGTGCTTGCAAGGATCAGGATGCTTAACTAGCTCCCAAACATTGTTCAGCTCGAACTGTTGAAGCTCTTCTTGCATAGCTTGAATCCATTCAGGTTCCATGAAGGCTTCATCAACTTTCTTGGGTTCAGATATAGAGACAAATGCAAAGTGCCCACAGAAATTTGCTAGTTGTGTTGCTCTTGAACGAGTGAGTGGACCAGGTGCATTGATGCTATCAATTATCTTCTCAATCTGTACTTCATTTGCAACACGAGGATCAACTGGACAAAGATTTTGCCTATGCTGATCATAGTCTTCATCTTTAGCATTGGCTTCAGGCTGAGCAGTGTCTTCGGGTTGATTAGGTGCAGGAATGATGGTTTCCTCTTCAGCCTATGCCTTTGAAAGCTTGATAGATTCACTTGGTGAGGCTTCATCTAGCACAGTTGGCAGGTGCTCTCTTTGCGAGCCATTAGTTTCATCGAACCGCACATCCACAGTTTCAACCACTTTATAGTGAAAGAGGTTGAAGACTCTGTAGGAGTGTGAATCCTTTCCATAGCCAAGCATAAAACCTTCATGTGCTTTCGGTGCAAATTTTGAAATGTGATGTGGATCCTGGATCCAACACCTAGCACCAACTACTTTGAAGTAGCTGACGTTTGGCTTCTTACCAGTCAGGAGCTCATATGATGTCTTCTTTAGAAGCTTGTGAAGATAAACACAGTTGATGATGTGGCATGAAGTATCAATGGCTTCAGGCCAGAATTTCCTTGGTTTCTTGTACTCATCAAGCATTGTCTGTGCCATCTCAATGAGGGTTCTGTTCTTGCGCTCCACGTTGCCATTCTGCTGAGGTGTGTATGGAGCTGAGAACTCATGTGTGATGCCCAATGTATCAAGATAAGTGTCGAGGCCAGTGTTCTTGAATTCTGTGCCGTTGTCACTTCTGATGTGCTTGATCTTGATGCCATAATTGGTCATGGCGCGATTGGCAAATCATCTAAAGACATCCTGCACTTCATTCTTGTAGAGGATTATGTGCACCCAAGTATACCTAGAGTAATCATCAACAATGACGAAGCCATAGAGGCAAGTAGTGGTGGTAAGGGTAGAGTAGTGAGTAGGGCCAAATAAGTCCATGTGAAGCAGCTCGAAGGGACGTGTCGTCGTCATGATTGTCTTTAAGGGATGCTTGGCCCTAGTCATCTTTCCAGCTTCACAGGCACCACAAAGCTGATCCTTCTTGAACTTGACGCCCTCGATGCCTACGACATTCTTCTTCTTCACGGGAGTGTACAAGTTCCTTATGCCAGCATGCCCTAGCCTCCGATGCCAGAGCCAGCATTCTGAAGCTTTTGCTAGAAGACATACGGCCAGCTGTGGTCCTGTAGAGAAATCTACCATATACAAATCGTCTTTTCGATACCCTTCAAAGACTAGAGATTTGTCAGATTCCATAAGCACAAGGCAACGATATTTTCCAAATATCACAATCATGTTCAGATCACAAAGCATTGAGACAGACATTAAGTTCAAACCAAGGGATTCAACAAGCATCACTTTATCCATGTGCTGATCCTTTGACATTGCAACTCTACCTAGACCCAATACCTTGTTTTTACCAGTGTCAGCAAATGTGATGTAACTCTTGTCAGACGGACGTAGGGTTGAATCCATGAGAAGACTTCGATCACCAGTCATGTGGTTAGTGCATCCACTGTCCATAATCCATTCTGAAGCCTTTGGTGTCATACCCTACAGTGCAGTTTGGGGGATAGGCTTCACCAAGGGTATTGTGAAGCATAAATATTTGACGAACAAGCGGATTATGAAAGTTCAGATCCTGGTTAGGGTAAATAGGATGTTTTTCAAGGAATCCTGAAATGAAATACATGGTAAGACCATTTTGGCATTTTATCTTGCGTCCCACAAGATGGTTTAGGTCCCCAGCATAAGCGTCAGAAGCCTTTGTTTTCCGGCTAGAGACCTTTCCCCGCAAAAGAGAGTTAATTTTTCTTAACCACCCACATCTTCAGGGTGGCTTAGAAGCAATGAGTCTAAGTGCAACATCTAAGAACTTCGGCTTTGGAGCCCTAGCAAATAGCCTTGCAGGAGGTGAATAATACTCATAAGAATAAGCAGAAAAGTTCTTGGTCTTATGAACATACACTACTAGAATCAGCTTCTTTGCCGTCCGCCATGGCGGACGGCAAAGGCATGGATCACGGACGGCAAACATCTTTGCCGTCCGCCAGCAGACGGCAAACTGTCCGTCTAAACACGTGCCAGCAAAGGATTGTGCCGTCCGCCATCCGGTGCCAGCAGACGGCAAAGACAAAGGACGGCAGTGCGGTGGCGTGAGAGCCGTTAGGGGGTCAACTACGCTCTTTGCCGTCTGCCAGCGGACGGCAGAGAGTCGAAGCTCTTTGCCGTCCGCTGTCAGACGGCAAAGAGCTCAGCTAGGCAGTACTGGGAAGCTGCCACGTGGCCAGCTATGTCGTCCGCTGGCAGACGGCAAAGTGATTTGAATCTTTGCCGTCCGTTGGCCGACGCAAAGTGACCAAATAGGCAGCCAATGTGCCCAGGTTTCACAGGTAGCTGCCACGTGTCCTCTTTGCCGTCTGCTAGCGGACGGCAAAGCAGACGGCAAAGAGGCTATGTATCCCCTGTTTTTATTTGAATCCATTTAATTTGACAGGGTTTTGAACACAGATATACATATATATATATATATGTTTTCACATGCACACACAGATATACATATATGATGTATCCAACACACAAATATACATGTACATATCTATCTCCATCCATGACAACATCCATATATACATAAGAAACATAGTTCCATCCATATATACATATTACATATCACAATATTCATCCAACACATTGTTCCATGCATCCATATAACAAGTTCCACATTTTTCATCGATACAAACGAAAAAAAGATAAGGGAAACAAGCACTCCATGCATCCATGCAAGCTTCCATATAGTGAATTAAATCTGCAAAATGGAAACAAGAAAGTTAGAAGAAGAAGTTCTTCTTCTTCTTCTCTTCTTCTTTTTCTTCTTCTTCTTTTTTTCCTATTCCTTCTTTTCTTCCTCTTCCTGGATTTTCTTCAACTTATTATGTCATTTGTGGACTAAAAAGGATAAATTATGTCATAAATGGACTAAATAGGCTAAATAAGAAGAAAATGCCATTTTTGAGCTTACCTAGCTAATTATGCCATTTTTGACCTAACTAAGCATATTATGAGATATAACTTAGAGCTTACTTCATTTTGGAGAAGAAGAAGAAAACTAGAAGAAGAAGAAGTAAGAAGAACTTCTTCTTCTTCTTCTTCTTTTCTTCCTATTCCTTCTTTTCTTCCTCTTCCTTGATTTTCTTCATCTTATTATGTCATTTGTGGACTAAATAGGCTAAATTATGTCATAAATGGACTAAATAGGCTAAATAAGAAGAAAAATGCCATTTTTGAGCTTACCTAGCTAATTATGCCATTTTTACCTAACTAAGCATATTATGCCATTTTTATATAACTTAGAGCTAACTTCATTTTCGAGAAGAAGAAGAAGAAGAAAAGAAGAAGAAGAAGAAGAAGAAGAAGAAGAAGAAGAAGAAGAAGGAGAAGAAGAAGAAGACTAGAAGATTCTTCTAGTCTTCTTCTTCTCCTTCTTCTTCTTCTTCTTCTTCTTTTATTCCATTCCTTCTTTCCTTCCTCTTCCTTGATTTTCTTCATCTTATTATGTCATTTGTGGACTAAATAGGCTAAATTATGTCATAAATGGACTAAACACGCTAATTAAGAAGAAAAATACCGTTATCACGGAGGTGTAGGAATGGTCGGGGCTGCACCAGTGCCTGACGGAGGTGGGACCGGTCGGCGTTCCGGCATTGGCAGAAGGAGTGGTCGATACTTCTCGGGAGCCATGTTGCACCAAAGATCATTTCCCATAATGTCTCGTTAGCAAGTTCGCAAACTGAAATGTGAATATTAGTAAGCAACGACCATTCAAATCAAACTCACCATGGTTGTCGGAGCAATCTGGGGCATCGGCGGAGGGGCCTCACCGTTTTTCTCGCACAAGCTCTGCACATTTGGCTCTCACGAGTCAGTCATATTAGATAGTAATGCGAACATTACGTGCATGATTGGGCTAATATGCACGAGAAACATAACACGATGAGCTCATATAGGGCCTGTCGGGTGGTTGGTGCGACATATGCCAATGGATGGCTTATCATTGTGGGAGCCAATAAGACGTCGCCGGTGCCTGGAAACGGGATGAGGCGAAGACATGCACGCCGGCGGATCTTACCCAGGTTCGGGGCTCTCCGAGGAGATAACACCCCTAGTCCTGCTCTGCGGGGTCTCCGCATGATCACTAGATAAAGGAAAGGTAGCTACAATCGCTCCTAGAGCTGTTGGGATCAAGGGAGAAGAAGAACAAGGCTAGCTCTTGCTTCTCTCTATCTATGGTGTGTGTGCTATGCTTAGAAGCCAACCCTTTGCATGGGTGCTCCGGGGGGTTTATATAGGCCTACCCCCGGGGGTACAATGGTAATCCGACTGGGTGCTGGTCCCAGCCGTCAGTGTCTATGCTCGCCGGCTTCTCCGCCGGCTGTTGGGTCCCGCCGGCTGGTGGGTCCCGCCGGCTGCCGGCTTCTTGGTCGACAAGCCGGCCCCAGCGCCTAGGGTCTTGTCGGCGGCTGCTTACTGTAGCCTCGCCTCTGATGACGAGGGCTTTGTCGAGGTAAGCGTGGCTACAGTGGACCGCCTCGGGGGCTCTCACTGTAGCCTTACCTCGTCTCGTCTCCTTAATGGGGCTCCTACTTCGAGGAAGGGAGTGGCCGGCTTCTGGGGGCCGGCTACGCTCTTGGCCGACTGGGAGAGGCCGGGCTGCCTTCACGCCTCTCTCTGGCTGAAGGGGCCCGTCGCCCGTGGGCCGTACGGGAGTCTGTCGTGGATGACGTTGAGGCTAGCATGGCTACAGTGCCGAGCTGCACAGGAGACGGCCGTCCCGTACGGCCTCCTGTAGCCATGCCCGCCTCGGGCTTCGGGGGTAGTGGGCCGCACTGTGGCCACACCCCGTCTTGTCACCATTATGTGGGAGTAGCTTTGGTGGTTGTGGTCACGGCCGGCTCCTTGGAGTCGGCGTCCTTCTTGGCCGGCCTCTTGGAGTCGACCACCCCGTAGTCGTCCTGGGGAGGGGTTGCTGAGGCTGGGTCGCCTTCCGGGAGTCGGCTTCAGAGGTAGCCGGCCAAGGAAGGCGGCCCAATGCTTGGAGTGCTTGGAGGCCCGAAGGCTAGATAATTTTTTCAGAAGAACCAGGGGCAGTCGGTTAGGCTACCCGTGGCCATTTACTCCGACAGTAGTCCCCGAAGGTGATTGGGCTTCGAGGTGGAGTAGGGGTTGAGAAGCTCGATCAGCTTCCCATCTTAGCAAGCCAGCAGCTGGGAGCCGGCCTTGGTCAGGCGCGCCGCCTGAGTCGAAATCTTCCGGAGTCGGAGGGCGGGAGCCCGCTAGTGCGTGCATCGGACCGCGGGCCAGAAAGCCTGCCAGCCCACGCGCGTGACGGGACGTCGCCGCAGTGAGGGGGCCTGCCACGTTCACGCCCCGGCCCAGGCGCGGATCGTCTACATCCCGAAAGCGCCCGCACGTCCCGTGCAGCAGTTTCGGCTCGCATTTATGCATAATAATCGCGAGACGTGGGGGAGTGGGTGCAGTTAATCCCATGACTCCCCCCGCGTTCGGCTTCTCCGGTGCTGCCGCGCGAGGCTATAAGTAGGGGGAGGTGGAGGGCGGAAGGCCCTCGCACGCTCCTCCTACCTCCTCCATCTTCTTCGCTCTCCCGCTCTTGCGACAGCGCCTCGCCGCCGCGCTCTTCCACTACGCATTCCTCCACCGCCGCGCTTGTTTTAGCCATGCCTCCCGCCACGGAGCAGCATGGCGGGGATTGGGATGGCTCCAACGTCCACGACGACCACGTCGAGTTTCTCCGCAACACGCGGCGGCTGCCCGGCACGGACAAGGTGGAGGTCCGCCTCGCGCCGACGAAGGAAATCAGGCCGGAGCCACAGGAGGGCGAGCGGGTGGTCTTCCGGTGAGCGCCTTCTTCCGCTCCCGGCTCGAATTCTATCAGCTCCAGCCGCACCATCTCACCCCAAACGCGGTGGTGCTACTGTCCGCCTTCGTCACCTTGTGCGAGGGCTACCTCGGCGTCCTCCCCACCCTTGAGCTCTGGGGGGAGTTCTTCCAGTCGAAGCTGGGCACGCGCATGCGGGGCGTGCCGGCTCAGACTGGCGCCTTCATCGCGTCGCGGAGATCAGTCGCCGACAACCCCTTCCCCGTCATCCCGCTAATCCAATCGGTGAAGAAGTGGTAGAAGTCGTACTTCTACGTGCGGAACATCGCCCCACGGGGCGACTACATCAACCTGCCGGCTTACGTAGCCGGCCCACCGGCGGGCAGGCTGCCCCAGTGGTCCTTCCGGGCTATGACGCTGACACCGGCTGGAAACGCCGCCATCGCCCGACTGCGGGTGATGGTCCAGTCGGAGGGCCTGACGGGGCCCGACCTTCTGGCCGCGTTCGTCACGCGCCGGGTTCTTCCGCTCCAGAGCCGGCCTCATCTAATCTGTCAGATGAGTGGCCAGCTCGATCTGAGCCGAATGTGCACCAAGGAGATGCCGCGCGAGGAGGTCGCCTACATGGTGACTACCTTGCGAACTGCAAACTCACCGAAGAGTGGCAGTTCGGCAAGGAGCCATATAGCCGAGCCAATCCGCCGCCTACGGTATGTTCTCCTTGTCTCTTTTTCTCTCTCTTTGATTTGTTGCCGAGTTCCTCTTAGCCGATTCTGACTTAGTCGATTTGCTTTTCGACAGAGCCCTCTACTTCGGCCGGCCGGCAGGTCAGACTCGGAGCGCCGATTCGTCCCCGACCGGACCGAACACGATCAGGAGGACCCCGACCTGGCGGTGGTCGGCATGGATGACGACGTCGAGCCGGGTGGTGGCCAAGCGGGTGGCGAAGCAGGCGGCTCCGGGCTCGGAGTCACCTTCGATGACTGGCCGGACGACGACGAGGCCGAAGTCGTCCCGCGCCGCCAGCCGGCATCTGGACGCGGCGCGGGTTCCTCCGCTGCACCGCCTGCTCGGGGCGGAGGTCAAAAGCGTCGCGCCGCCCAGGGTTTGTTTGGCAGCCGGACGAAGAAACCCAGAGGCGGGGCGGCAGCCACCAGGCGGGAGGAGGCGGCCGCGAAGGCGGCTCGCTTCCGTAAGGCGGTGAAGCAGCCGCAGACCGTGTCGGCGTAAGTTCACTTTCTTTCCTGTATTCTTTTTTCTTTCTTTTCTTTGGTGGTTCTTGAGCTCTTGTCTTCTTCTCCAATGATCAGGGCTCCGCTGTCGCTTGAGCAGGCGGCTGCTGCCTCCGTCGTCGAGTCGCCGAGGGGGTCTGGGAGCACCACCCGCCGTGTGGACCCCCGCGCCGAGCTTCAGGCGGTAACGGAACAGAACGCGCAGGAGGCGCGGGAGGAGCGGGAGGCACGGGAGGCGGAGGCACGGAAGGCGGCCGCTGCCCAGGCGGCACGGGAGGAGGAGGCGGCGAAGGCACTCGCCGATGCTGCAGCCAGGGCCCAAGCAGAGGCTGAAGCAGCTGAAGCTGCGGGGGAGGTCTTGATGGTCACCCCTCTGTGTGTTGCGGCGCCGGGGCCCATGGAGCCCTTGCCAGAGGGAGCCAGCGGCGACCAGCCAGGGCTGGGGGGAAGCGGCGACGACGTCATCATCTTGGAGAGGGCGCCGGAGCCGACCCCGCCAACTGGGGCGGCCCAAGGCGGCCGGCCTGATCCGCCGCCTGCACAGTCGGCGGGGGGCGAGCCGGCCGTGAGGGCAGAGACGGCGGTCCGGATTCCGTCGAGTCGGCGTGCGGGGAAGGCCGCGTCGGAGCCGCAGAAGGCCGCGTCGGAGCCACAGCCGGCCGTAGGTTCCAGCTCATCGGCCCGAGATGCGGAGGCGGCCAGCGCTACCTCGGGGTGGACGCCAGGCGAAGGGACGGCCGTGGTGAACGTGGCTGCACAAGACGTCCGGACCCGGCTCCAGAGCCAAGCTGCGGCGCTGAGGCAGTTCCCGACGAGTTCCTCGCGACGCGGGCGGCCATCCGGGTTAGTATTCCCATCGTTGCTTCTTCTTGATCTTGATTTCTTCTTGATCTTGATTTCTTCCGTGGGGGCGCGTCAGCGCACCCACTGGGTGTAGTCCCCGAGTTCCGAGTCGGCTGCTGAGCAGGCGGCTTGGAACTTCTTGGTGGATTTGTCTTTGCTATCTTTGTTCTTACTTCGGTCTTCTGTCCATCTTGCAGGACTACCACAACCTTCGAGCGGCCGCCTTCAACTCCCAGGCTCGGGAGTTGACTCAGAAGACCGCCGACCTTACTGAGAGCCGAGGTACGTGGTTTGTTCTTTATCTCATGTGGGGGCGCGTCAGCGCACCCACTGGGTGTAGTCCCCAAGATTCGGGCCGACTGCCCGGCCAAGTGGTCCCTCGCACCCCTAGTCGGACTGCCGACTGGCTGGAGGTGGCAGTCGGCCGCTTCGAAGCTTGGAAGGGCTCGGCGGCTCACTCCGGTGCCAGGCGGGCGCTGGAGTTCGTCAAGGCCTGGTATCCCAGCCTGAGCCTGGACCAGCTGGCTACCTGGCGGCAGCAAGCCGACACGGAGCTGGAGCCGGCACGGCCGGCCATCATCCGGCGGGCTTCGGCGATCGCCGACTACACCGACACCAGCGTCTTCGCCCCCGAGGTGGACGACAACGGTGTCGCCCAGCCGGAGGAGTGGTTCAGTCTGAACCCGGAGTATGGCGAAGACTCGGCGGAGGAGATCGACTCCAGCGACGAGGGTGAAGAAGAGGAGGAGGAGGGTGAAGACGCCGAGCCGGCTGGTGGAGCAGCCGGCCAGCCTCAGCTTGACCGCACCTCCAGCACAACGTCGCGTGCGAGTGCGTCTCCTGCCGCTGGTGGTGGTCAAGCCGGGACCCGCTAGTCGGCCACTCCTTCAGCCGGCGAGGCCGCCTTCACCGACCAGCTCAGCCTCCGCAGCGCGCCTTAGTCTGCCGTATTTTTGTTTCCCTGTCTAATTACTTTAGGAACAATGTTTGGTTAAGTCTGCACAATTCCACCCACTGGGTGTATTCGAACTTATGTCTGTTGCCAGCCTGTTGGGGGCTTTATGTATATATAACTTATGCATTCATTTGGCCTTTCCTTGTACTTTTGCTTTTTGTCCTTCTGCTTTTTCCTTTGCCGCCCTCCCTTGGTTGCCGCCTCCCCAGTCAAACAGTTGCTCTGCAATCTGTAGCCGGAGGAGTGCCTGGCCGATTGGGGGGGGGAAGTACTCTAGCTCTGCTGGACTAAAGCTAAGTTTTTAGGAAGCCAGCCAGCCGGCTGTTCTGGCAGCCCGCAGGCATGTTTGGAGGCCGTCTTTTTGCTATATAGGTTCGTTGTTCCTTAGCCATTTTTCGTGTGGGCATCCTTTCTGTCTTCCCTCTTGCTAGTCGGACAGTCAGTTCTTTGAGCTGCGACTTTCAACAAGAGAGGACTTGGGAGCCGGTGCACTACTTTTCTGACTTCGGGAAGAACTTTTAATATAGCTCAAGGCGGCCAGTCCCCGGGCCGACTAGTCGAGCCCGGTGCCAGACAAGAATTCAAATGTAATAATAAATTCATGGATATGACGCTTGTCGTTCATAGATAAACAAAGGCAGTCCCCGAGTACTATTCGGGGGGCCTGTTGGTTTGTACTTAATACAAATGGGGAGCATGATACATACTGCTTTCAACTGTAAAATCGTCTCAGGAGGTTTGCGTTCCATGGTCGCTCCGACTCCTTGCCGGAGTCGTCTCTCTTGCGTGCTCTTGGTTTTTGCACGTCGATCAAGTAGTAGGAGTCGTTGCCGAGTGCCTTGCTGACGACGAAGGGGCCTTCCCAAGGGGCCGAGAGCTTGTGCTGGCCAGCTATTCGCTGGATCAGCCGGAGCACAAGGTCGCCCTCTTGGAAGGATCTTGGCTTGACCTTGCGGTTGTAGTAGCAGCGCAGTCCTTGCTGGTAGATGGCGGACCGGCTGAGCGCTAGCAGCCGGCCTTCTTCCAGTAGGTCCACGCCGTCTTCTCTTGCTTCTTTGGCCTCCTCCTCCGTGTACATGGTGATCCGAGGCGAGTCGAACTCGATGTCTGTTGGGATGACAGCCTCGGCACCGTACACGAGGAAAAATGGAGTGAAGCCGGTTGACTTGTTGGGTGTAGTGTGCAGGCTCCAGAGGACAGCTGGCAGCTCTTCGAGCCAGCAGCCGGCCGATCGCTCCAGTGGTACAACCAGTCGGGGCTTGATGCCGGAGAGGATGAGTCCATTTGCTCGCTCAACCTGGCCGTTTGACTGCGGATGGGCAACGGACGCTAAGTTTAGTCGGATGCCCTGCGTCGCGCAGAAACATGCCAGTGCTCCTTTGGCGAAGTTCGTGCCGTTGTCGGTGATGATGCTGTGCGGCATGCCGTACCGAGTAGTGATGTCGGTGATGAATGTTACGGCAGTCGGCCCATTGAGCTTCTTGATTGGCTTTGCTTCAATCCACTTTGTGAACTTGTCCACAGCAACAAGTAGATGTGTCAGGCCGCCGCGGGCTGTCTTGAAAGGGCCCACCATGTCCAGTCCCCGGACGGCAAAAGGCCAAGTGAGGGGAATGGTCTTGAGGGCAGAAGCCGGCAGGTGTTGCTTGGAACTAAAAACTTGACATCCTCTGCAGCTCTTGACTATTTCTTTAGCATCCTCCAAGGCAGTCGGCCAGAAGAACCCATGGCGGAAAGCCTTGGCCACAAGGGATCTTGAGGTTGCGTGGTGGCCGCATTCGCCTTGGTGGATGTCTTTGAGGATTGCCACTCCTTTTTCTGGCTCGACGCAACGCTGGAAGACTCCAGTGACGCTGCGCTTCACAAGCTCTCTGTTGATTATTGTATATGCTGCGGCTCGTCGTTGCACTAGTCTTGCTGAGATCTCATCAGCCGGCAGCTCTCTGCTGACTAGGAACTTGAGGATGGGCTGGGCCCATGAGGGAGCTGTGACTTCTTCTTCTGTTAATGTGGCCACCATGACTCGGGTGGGTGGGTTGGGTGAGTCGGCCACTGCTTCTTGTGTCGTTGTAGTCTCCGGGCCGACTGCTGCAGTCCCCGGGCCGGGTTCTGAAGTCCCCGGGCCGGGTGCGACTACGGCAGTCCCCGGGCCGGTTGTCGAAGTCCCCGTGCCGCCTGCGGGGTTTCTCCAGTCGGATCCGGCTGTATCTGGTGCAGGCGGTACGAAAATGGAATCCGACTCTGGAGACGGCTTGATGGACGGCTTGAGGAGGCGCTGGAGGGAGACGCCAGTCGGTATGGCTTGTCGGGTGGAGCCGATCCGTGCTAGGGCATCTGCTTGGTCGTTGTCAGCCCTTGGCACATGGAGGAACTCGCACCCCTCGAAGTATCCGCTGATCTGCTGTACGAGGAATCGATAACTCGCCATGTTTGCGTCCTTGGCGTCCCAGTCGCCAGACGATTGCTGGACCACCAAGTCTGAGTCGCCGTAGCACAGGATCTGGCGTATGCCAAGCTCTTTGGCTAGCCGGAGCCCGTGTACGAGCGCCTCGTAGTCGGCCACGTTGTTGAAGGCGGCGAAGTGGATCTGCAGTGTGTACTTGAGCTTGTCGCCTTTGGGAGAGGTGAAGACGATTCCGTCTCCCAAGCCGGTGCGCATCTTGGACCCGTCAAAGTGCATCCGCCAATGGGTAGAGTCGGGAGCCGGCGGTAGGTACTGGGTCTCGGCCCAGTCGACGAGGAAGTCGGACAATGCTTGCGACTTGATGGCGGTGCGGGGTTGGTAGAAGATCGTGTAGGGCGCCAATGCAATGGCCCATTTGGCCACCCGGCCGGATGCATCCCGGCTGCCTATGATCTCGGCAAGCGGGGCGGTGCACATGACCGTGATGGGGTGCTCTTGGAAGTAGGGCTTCAGTTTCTTGGCAGCAAAGTACACCCCATAGCACATCTTCTGGTTGTGCGGGTAGTTTTGCTTTGAGCTGGATAGCACTTCGCTGAGATAGTACACCGGCCTCTGGACTAGCTGGGCTCGGCCTTCCTCCGGGCACTGGACCACAACAACAGTGCTGACGACTCGGCTAGTCGCGGCGATGTAGAGGAGCATAGGCTCCTTCTCAGTCGGCGCAGCCAGGACAGGCGGAGTGGTCAGCATTTTCTTCAACTCATGGAAGGCTTGGTCGGCTTGGTCATTCCACTCGAAGTGAGTGGACTTCTTCATGAGTCGGTACAAGGGGAGAGCCTTTTCTCCTAGTCGGCTGATAAAACGATTCAGGGAGGCTAAGCAGCCAGTGAACTTCTGCACATCTCGCAGCTTGGTGGGAATCTCCATCCTCTCGATGGCCTTGATCTTGACGGGGTTGCACTCAATGCCGCGTTCGGAGACCAGGAAGCCTAGCAGCTGGCCGGCTGGCACTCCGAACATGCACTTCTCGTGGTTGAGCTTGATCTGGAATCGGCGCAAGTTGGCGAATGTTTCTTTCAGGTCTTCCAGCAAGGTACCGCGCTTCTCTGTCTTCACCACAATGTCGTCTACGTAGACGTGGGCATTTCTGCCGAGTTGTTTCAAGAGACATTTCTGCATGCAACGCTGAAAAGTGGCACCGGCATTCCTCAAGCCGAATGTCACAGTCAGGTAGCAGAAAGCTCCAAAGGGTGTGATGAAGGCAGTCTTCAGGCGATCAGCCGGGTCCAACTTGATCTGATGGTACCCTGAGTACGCATCCAAAAAACTTAACAGCTCGCATCCGGCTGTGGAGTCTATCACTTGGTCAATCCGTGGCAGAGCAAACGGATCCTTTGGGCAAGCCTTGTTCAGACTGGTGTAGTCTATACACATACGCCACTTGTTATTCTTCTTCAGAACCAGAACTGGGTTGGCAAACCACTCTGGAAAGAACACATCCATGATAAAGCCAGCGGCAAGGAGCCGGGCTATCTCTTCTCCCACAATTCTTCGCTTCTCTTCTGACAGTCGGCGGAGGGGTTGTTTGACCGGCTTTGCATCAGCTCGGACATGTAGCTTGTGCTCGGCGAAATCCTTCGGGACACCCAGCATGTCCTTTGGGGACCATGCAAAGATGTCTCGATTCTCACGGAGGAAGTCGACGAGTTCGCCTTCCTATTTACTGTCCAAGTTTGCCCCAATGACAGCGAACCTCTCCGGGTTCTCCGGGTCCAGAGGTATCTTCTTCGTCTCTTTGGCAGGCTGGAAGGAGCCCTGCGCATCACAATCCTTGGGGTTGGGGGACAAGGCCGGCTGCTTGCCGGCCATGGCCACAACCCGTTCCAACCTCTTCTTCTCTTCTGCCACTACAAGGGACTCGGCCAGCCGGCTACTGGCCATGGCGCACTCGATGGACTTCTTGTAGTCGCCGGCTACCGTGATGATCCCCTTCGAGCTCGGCATCTTCATCTTTAGGTAGGCATAGTGGGGCACAGCCATGAACTTGGCCAGGGCAGGTCGGCCAAGCAGTGCATGATAGGGGCTCTCCAAATCCACTACCTCGAACCATATTGCTTCTCGGCGGAAGTGGTCTTTGTCTCCGAAGAGAACATCCATTTTGATCTTGCCGATTGGGGAGCAAGACAGGCCGGGGACGATACCATGGAAGACGGTGTGGCTCGGCATGAGCTGCTTTGCTTTGATGTTCAGCTTCTCCATGGTATCGCGGTACAGTATGTTGATACTGCTTCCGCCGTCTATCAGGACACGGGAAAATCTGGCAGCTCGCCACTCCGTCGCGAGGGTGACGTCCAAGACCATTGCATAGGAGCCAGGCGAAGGCATCACCTCTGGGTGGTCGGCCTGGCTCCAGCTGACTGGCTTTTCTGACCAGTGCATGAACTCGGGGGTGCTGGTGGCGACTGCATTGACTTCTAGATGCTGTCGGCGTCGGCTGCGCTTGTCGTCGGCTTGAATTGTGAAGACGACGTAGGCGGCATGCTCTTCGGGGAATTCGTCTTGGATGGCGCCGACTGCCGGCCGAGCCGCCGGCTGCTGGGGGGCTGGAGGCGGCGGGCCGGGAGCCGGAGGCGGCAGCATTCCCTCGTCCTTGGTAATGCGGGTGAGCCAGTGGCATTTCCGGGTCGTGTGGTTGGACGGCTTCGCGCCGCTGTGGAACTTGCAGGGGGCGTCGAGAGCTTGTTCGTAGGAGAAACACGGCTGCTAAGCCGGCCTTCCACCCTTCTTCTTGGGAGCGGGCCGTTCTTCGGGCTTCTCGTCTTCAACTATGGCCACCTGCCGACTGGAGGAAGTCGGCATGGGGGCCTTGCGCTTGTGTTCGTTCTGGTAGGGGCGCCGATTAGGGTCGCCAGCCGGCGTCTTGGGAGCCGGAGCAATCACCTTCCCAGAGGCGTCTACTCTCAGCTCGGTCTTCATCGAGGAGTCGGCCGTGGCATACTTGTCAGCGATGACCAGTAACTCGTCGAGGGTAGCCGGCTCGTCGCAGAGGAGTCGGTGCTTGAGGAGGGTGCCCTCTCGCACCCGGCGGTGAAGTACTCGATGGCCTGGACCTCGTGCACCCCCTCGCAGGAGTTGCGGAGCTCGGCCCATCGTGTGAGGTAGTCGCGGGTCGACTCGTTGGGCCCTTGGACGCAGAGGGAGAGCTGGCGAGGCTTGGGTGGCCGCTTGTAGGTGCTGGTGAAGTTGCGGACGAAGAGTTCGGTGAAGTCCAGCCAACTGTTGATGCTGTAGGGCTTGAGGCTGTTGAGCCATGTGCGCGCCGTGCCTTGCAGCATGAGGGGGACGTACTTCACGGCGACGCGCCGATTGCCGTTGGCTATGCTGACGGCCGTGGAGTAGTCGATGAGCCAATCTTCCGGCTTCACCGAGCCGTTGTACTTGGGCGTGTCTCTGGGGAGCGAGAACCCTTTGGGGAAGGGCTCGTCGCGGATGCGGGGGCCAAAGCATGGCGGGCCGACATCGTCTTCTTCTTCTAACGCCAAGGATCGAGCAAGGCGGTCGATCCTGTGGCGGGCGTCGTTCTCGCCGACTCCTTCTCGGCGGCCGAGTCGGTCGCCAAGAGTCGGGTGCGTGATAGGCGGTGGAGTGAGGCATCTTTCTCTTCGAGGCGGGGGAGGACGCAGATTTCCTTGGTGTTCAACCGCTCGAGGGCGGCCTTCCGCTTCGCGCTCGATGGTAATGCGAGTCCGGCTGCGGCTGGCAACCGGCTCCTTGTCTTTCTTCTGGCACGCGCCGGTCGCAGTTGGCGAGCGGGACGTCGCGGCGTGCTCCCGGCGCGGGGGATGACTATCAGCACGAGCACCGGCTTCGTGCCGTTCTGCAGCCGCGTCGAGCAGCTGCTGGATCCGTCTCGTCATGTAGGGGAGCTCATCGGCTCCCAGCCCATTGAGCTCTTCTGCGGCCGCCGCGCTTCTGGACGCGAGCAGCTGCTGGATCTGCCCCCAGCATGCTGGCGACGGCCGCGCCGCGCTTCTGGACGAAGCCGGCTCAGCTCGGGCCGCTAGGCGGCGGCGTACCGAAGGCAGCGCGGTCGACTTCGCGCTGCTGGGCCTCGGTGAGGCGTCTCATGGAGGCTATCTTCTGGCCCTCCGCGATGAGGGCAAGGCGGCGTGCCTCCAGGGTCTCGGCATCGGCGTCGGCCGGGATGGGGACGGAGAGGTCGTGCATTGCCGCTTGCAGGGCGTCGTGGGCGTTCTCGCCCGAGTTGGCGACGTGGCTGATGACCAGCACTTCTGTGACAGCGCTAGTGCCGCTGTCAGCTCGAGGGAGGGGGTCGTCGAAGACCACCACGTCGGAGAGGTAAACGTCGAGCGATGCTGTGTCCGAGTCAATGAGCATCGGGTTGGTGGAGCCGACCGACTCCATGTCCGCAGCAGGCTCGCTAGAGACGTGAAGCTGGTCGAGGAGGCTGACGAGGCGGTTCTCGGGGTAGTCGGTGCCTCCGTCGGACGCAGGCTCGTCGGAGATGCGAGTCTCGCCGAGCAGATCGGCGAGGCGGCTCGCTGCGCAGGCGTCGTCGACGCCTTGCAACGCGTCGAGGCAAGCGCCATCGGGCGCAGCAGGCTGGATACGCTCGCGGGGGAGGAAGAGGGTTCCCGTCCAGAACAGGTCTCCGGACGACGGTGCACCTGGACCCACGGTGGGCGCCAAATGTCGGGTGGTTGGTGCGACATATGCCAATGGATGGCTTATCGTTGTGGGAGCCAATAAGACGTCGCCGGTGCCTGGAAACGGGATGAGGCGAAGACATGCACGCCGGCGGATCTTACCCAGGTTCGGGGCTCTCCGAGGAGATAACACCCCTAGTCCTGCTTTGCGGGGTCTCCGCATGATCACTAGATCAAGGAAAGGTAGCTACAATCGCTCCTAGAGCTCTTGGGATAAAGGGAGAAGAAGAACAAGGCTAGCTCTTGCTTCTCTCTATCTATGGTGTGTGTGCTATGCTTAGAAACCAACCCTTTGCATGGGTGCTCCGGGGGGTTTATATAGGCCTACCCCCCGGGGGTACAATGGTAATCCGACTGGGTGCTGGTCCCAGCCGTCAGTGTCTATGCTCGCCGGCTTCTCCGCCCGCTGTTGGGTCCCGCCGGCTGGTGGGTCCCGCCGGCTGCCGGCTTCTTGGTCGACAGGCCGGCCCCACCGCCTAGGGTCTTGTCGGCGGCTGCTTACTGTAGCCTCGCCTCTGATGACGAGGGCTTTGTCGAGGTAAGTGTGGCTACAGTGGACCGCCTCGGGGGCTCTCACTGTAGCCTTACCTCGTCTCGTCTCCTTAATGGGGCTCCTACTTCGAGGAAGGGAGTGGCCGGCTTCTGGGGGCCGGCTACGCTCTTGGCCGACTGGGAGAGGCCGGGCCGCCTTCACGCCTCTCTCTGGCTAAAGGGGCCCATCGCCCGTGGGCCGTACGGGAGTCTGTCGTGGATGACGTTGAGGGTAGCATGGCTACAGTGCCGAGCCGCACGGGAGACGGCCGTCCCGTACGGCCTCCTGTAGCCATGCCCGCCTCGGGCTTCGGGGGTAGTGGGCCGCACTGTGGCCACGCCCCGTCTTGTCACCGTTATGTGGGAGTAGCTTTGGTGGTTGTGGTCTCGGCCGGCTCCTTGGAGTCGGCGTCCTTCTTGGCCGGCCTCTTGGAGTCGACCACCCCGTAGTCGTCCTGGGGAGGGGTTGCTGAGGCTGGGTCGCCTTCCGGGAGTCGGCTTCAGAGGTAGCCGGCCAGGGAAGGCGGCCCAATGCTTGGAGTGCTTGGAGGCCCGAAGGCCAGATAATTTTTTCAGAAGAACCAGGGGCAGTCGGTTAGGCTACCTGTGGCCATTTACTCCGACAGGGCCCGGTTAGCGCTGTCGTTCCGGTTCCTCTCCTCCTACAACAGCTTAGCCGTCTTCTCCTCCATCTCCCTCTCCCTCTCCATCGCCTCCCTTTGTGCCTCCCTTTTTGCCTCCTCCAGAAGCTCCTTCTTCTTCAATCTCTCTTTCTCAACAATAGCCTGCAACACACCACTCCTCGTTAGCATTGTAATCATCGACGGACGCACACACAATGTAATGGAGGAAAGGTGAGAGAGTCTGTATAACTAACCGCCATGGCGATCTGCGAGGGCCGTGCACGAGGCGTTATCACAGGATCAGAGCTACTCAGGCGCTTCTTGATCTGTGCGAGAGTCTTAGGACAACGTATCAGTCCATCACCAATGGCTAGAGAGCCATGGGACCTCCCGCTACCAGATATCATCACCAGCTCTGTATCAAAAGGATCATGGCTCGGGTTAAAGTCCTCCCCTTTCCTCGCCTTCCCCTCGTGTCTATACTTCACAAGCTTGTGGTGGGAGGTCTTGTTGGTGAAGTTCTCTGGATCATCTAGGTCAGCCTCTGTGAATGGCTTGGCCTACTTGTACGGGGCCATATGGGCCATGCCATAGAGGTCGAACAGACCTGGGACAGGCTTCTTGTGGTGGTGCGCCTGAGAGAGAGGAACAAAGTATTAGTTAAGGGCTCAAGCTAGCATGAAGAATGATATTGCTATGTAAATAGGTCATTTTGGAGCTAAGAAAGGTTATTATGTCTTTTTCGAGGAAAATAAGCTAAATTTAGGTCATTTTCGAGGTAACCAAGATTATTATGCCATTTTTGACCGAAGTATGCTAATTATGTCATTATTGAGCTATCCAAGGTTATTATGTCATTTTAGAGCTAACTATAGCATATTTAGGCATTCTATAGAGCTATCTAAGGTTATTATGTCATTTTAGAGCTAAATATGTCATAAATGAACTATCTAGCATGAAGAATGAATTGCATAAATCATGTAGCAAACCACATACCCAGTTATCCCCGTACTCAAACAGGTTGGAGCTCCCTTGATGGTGTGGCACACCTTCCATTTGGTCGTGCTTATCCTTGGCCCTTTGGTGTTCGACTTTCCATTGGTCAGAGCACCACGCATCCACCAACGCCTCCCAACAGTCCATCTTATCCACACACCATCTCGGGGGCACCTAAGTGAGTCAAGAGAAATTTTTGCACTACGCCTACGAATCAAATCAAGAAAACTACGTTCAAGGCCTTAAGAATAGGTAATTACATACATGTACTTCTCCTTACTTAGAAACTTGCTGCGACACTTCTGCTTGCCCCTCCTAATACCCTTCGAGGCGTAGTAGTCTCGAACGGCCTGCACCTGAGCCTCGTGCCTTAAGTTCTGAAGTAGGCGCTTGCACTCGTTTTCGAAAACCATAGCCACGGCCTCTTGCTCTCCCTCTGAAACCCTGTAGAAGGTATGCAATCAAACAAGGCAACACTGATTAGTACAATCACTAGGTACTGTTCATTTTTAATTCCGTAAAGGAGAAATTACCCAAAACCGACGGAACACAATGTCAGCCACCTTCTCGCACAAGACACCGTCGACCCTCTCCTCCGACGGGGCCGGGGCAACCGAGTACAGCTCCTAGGTCAGTGTTAGTTGTGGAACCTGACCCTCACCGGGCAACGTGACCCACCCAGGGAAGTGCTACCGGCAAAGCACACCAAGGACCTCGTTGGGCCTACGGGAACCATGGGGGCATACCCAGCCCCTGCAGTATGACAAGGCCAATGCATTAGATATTAATTTGAAGGAACATGAAGGCAAAAGGTTAAAAAATAGTAAATGCACTTACTTCAACCCTTTAGGCGCAATCAACCACCTCTGGTCGAGGGTCATCGACACGGGCGGGAGCTTTGTACAACCGTTTTCAACCAGCTCGTCATCGCTGTAGCTATCTTCTGAAAAGGTGTCCTCACTACCATCCTCCGAGCCACTAGCCTCCGGAGTCTCATGGGCCGAAGACCCCGTGACCGGAGTCTTCTGGGCCGAAGACCCCGTGACCGGAGTCTTCTGAGACAAAGACTCTGGGACCGGACTCACGTGGGGTGAAGGATCGGCGACCCGAGTCTGGTGGGGGAAGGATCTACGACCGGAGGCTCATGGACCGGAGTCCGAGATGGGTCCACGTCAGACAGAGCACTCCTGTGGTCGGGTGAATCAGCTGAGGGTGGCGGCGAGGAAGGCGTAACAGCCTTCCTACCTCTCCCGCTGCCACGTCCACCTCTACCAGCCTTCTTCGTCCTTCCCCGACCTCTCCCAGCCGAAGAAGAAGCGCCCGCCGCAGTTGTCTGCATACTGTCTAGTAGCGCTCTCGGGAGGGGCTGGGCTGGAATAATGGAACCACCCCTCCCAGTAGCACTCGCAGGAGGCTCGAGGTGCTCTGGACCCTTGCCCACCATCCTGTCAACACCTGCACTGACAAAAAGTAAACGAAATTAGTACAACATAAAAAATTTCGATACCTGACATGAACATAATAATATGTATATAATTTAAGTGTATCAGAATCATGACCATAATAAAAATACACCCGATCAACACAAATATATATGGGGTCGGGGTGTGGTGTCAAGGTGTCGGGGTGTTGGGCCGGGGTGTCGTGTCGGGGTCGGGGTGTCAGGGTCGGGGTTGGCGTGTGGTGTCAGGGTGTCGGGGGTCGGGGGTAAGGGTGGGTGTGGTCTCAGGGTGTCGGTGGTCGGGGTGTCAGGTGTCGGGGTGTCGGTGGTCGGGGTCGGGGTGTGGTGTCAGGGTGTCGGGGTGTCGGGGTCGGGGTGTGGTGTCAGGGTGTCGGGGTGCTGGGGTCGGGGTGTCGTGTCGGGGTCGGGCCGGGTTGTCAGGGTGTTGGGCTCGGGTCGGGGTGTGGTGTCAGGGTGTCGGTTGGTCGGGGGTCGGGGTCGGGGTCTGGGTGTGGTGTTGGGGGTCGGGGTGTCGTGCCGAGGTGTCGGGGTGTCGATCGGGTGTCGGGGGTCGAGTCGGGGTCTCTTTTTTCCTTTTCTTCTTCTTCTCTTCTTCTTCTTCTTCTCCTCCTCTCCTCTTTCTTCTTCTTCTTCTTCTTCTTCTTCTTCTTCTTCTTCTTCTCTTCCTCTCCTCTTTCTTCTTCTTCTTCTTCTTCTTCTTCTTCTTCTTCTTCTTCTTCTTATTCTTCTTCTTTCTTCTCCTCCTCCTCCTCCTCCTCTTCTTCTTCTTCTTCTTCTTCTTCTTCTTCTTCTTCTTCTTCTTCTTCTTCTTCTTCTTCTTCTTCTTCTTCTTCTTCTTCTTTCTCCTCCTCCTCCCCTCCTCCTCCTCCTCCTCCTCCTCCTCTTCTTCATCATCATCATCTTCTTCTTCTTCTTCTTCTTCTTCTCCTTTTTCCTCTTCTTCTTCTTCTTCTTCTTCTTCTTCTTCTCCTTTTTCCTCTTCTTAAACCTAGCACTAATTAAACAAAAACAAAACATGAAAAAGCTACACCTAAACCTAGCTATTCTTCTTCTCTTCTTCTAACTATTCTTAGTTTTTTTTCATGACTAAACATAAACCTAAAACTAAACTAAACATAAGACCAAACTAAAAGTAATCTAAACTAAACTAAATATAAAACCAAACTAAAAGTATTCTAAAATAAACTAAATCTAAAACAAAACAAAAAGTAATCTAAACTAAAAAGACAAAAAAACAGAAGAAAAAAAGAGGAGAAGAGGGCTCACCTGCGGCAGGGGTGGGACGGCCTGCGGCAGGCCGGCAGGGCCCAGGTGCGCCGGGCGGCGGGGTTGCTCGGCAGCGGTGGGGCGCTGGCCGGGCGGAGGGAGCGCCGGGCAGTGGTGGCGACGGGGCCGCAGGGCTCCTGGGCGGCGGGGTGGTGCTGGCCGGGCGGAGGGGGCGCCGGGCGGTGGTGGCGACAGGGCCGCAGGGCTCCGGGGCGGTGGGGTGGTGCTGCGGCGGGGTGGGACGGCGGCAGCATGAGGGGCGGCGGCGGGGCGGCGCCGTCCGGCGGAGGGGGCGCCGGGCGATGGTGGCGATGGGGCCGCAGGGCTCCGGGCGGCGGGGTGGGGCGGTGGCGGTGCGGGCGCGGGCGCGAGTGAGATGGGGGCGCGGGGTGAGAGAGAGGGGAGAGAGAGGGGGTGGGGCCGGAGAGACAGATAGCATGCATAGGAGGGGGTAGACGGCCGTTAGCTGGGCCCTTTCTTTGCCGTCTTCCAGCGGATGGCAAAGGTTTAGAAGGCGGACGACAAAGACTAGGCAGACGGCAAAGAAGCTGACCTAGCCACGCCGTGCCCTATGGGGCCCACCTGGCTCTTTGCCGTCTGCCTTCTAGCTCTTTGTCGTCAGCTGGCTGACGACAAGGAAGCAGCTGACGGCAAATAGCCTTTTTGCCATCGGCCCTTTCTTTGCCGCCCGCTTTGTGGAAGCTGACGGCAAAGAGCCTCTTTGCCGTTAGCTGGCAGACGACAAAGACGTGGCACACAGCAAAGAAGTGGATTCCAATAGTGATAGCGGTTTGATGAAACACGCTCATATTCATAAGTCTGAGTATGGTTTCCCTGCAAAACATTGGCATTACGGTCACTCTGATGAGTCCTCTGTCTGTATGAAGCCTTTGGACCATATCAAGCCTTTGGTCTGGGGTTTGTCTTCTTCCCAGGTGGTGTCATGATGACATTCACAGGAAGCTTCTCAAGACAACTTTTGGGCAACCAGATCTTCTTCAAAGGTGGTCCATTCCTGTAGTTAGTACCAATATACCAGGCAAACACTTCACCATTCAGATTCTTAAACAGTTTATAGTTTGCATCAAAGGATTCATCAATGATAATCGGGTTAGCATGCGTGAAGCCAGATAAGGTGATGGATCCACTGAAGGTCCCTTTGTAGCAACCCATGTGGTTTTGGGGTACTGCTCGGGCTTCCAGTATGAACCATCAACATTCATTTTCCTCTCGAACCCAACACCCTCTTTCCTAGGGTTTCGGTTCAGAATCTGTTTCTTGAGGACATCACATAGTGTATGATGCCCTTTAAGACTTTTGTACATTCATGTTTCAAGCAATGTCTTCAACCTGGCATTCTCATCAGCAATAGTAGTGGTATTCTCAATAGAGGGGTTAGTTACCACATCAACAGTTGAAGATATTGCAACAGGAGCAACAGTAGAACATTCAGCAACAGAGACAACATTATCACGCTCAAGACATTTTAGACATGGTGGTTCAAAGCCTTCCTTAGCAGAACTGATCCGTTGAGCACAGAGTGACTCGTTCTCCTTTTGAATATCTTCATGAGTCGCTCTCAAGTTCTCAAGTTCTTGCTTCCTTTGAAGATAATCATAGGAAAGCTTTTCATGAGTAGTTGAGAGTGTTTCATGACAACTTTCAAGTTCCTCATACTTAATGTGAAGATTTTTAATGTCGTCAATTAAGGACTGAGTTCGAGTCATTTCCGGTCCAACAGGTCTTCTCTTTTGTCTAGCAACTTTTGAATATGTTCCATAGAAGTTTGTTGTTCTGTTGCAATTTTAGCAAGTGTTTTGTAGCCAGGTTTAGATTCATATTCAGAGTCATCTTCACTAGATGTTTGAAAGTAAGCATCGCGTGAGTTTACCTTGGCACCACGTGCCATGAAGCAGTAGGTAGGAGCAGAGCCATCCTCATCATTAGCATCAGCGTTGGGGACGAGACCATTGTCTTCGGTGTTGAAGATGGACTTGGCGACATACTCTGAAGCCAGAGCCAGGCTTGCCATGCCTGAATCGGACTCCTCCTTAGACTCCACCTCCGCCTCCTCAGAAGAAGACTCCTCCTCTGAATCCATCTCCTTGCCAACAAAAGCACGAGCCTTGCTTGATGAGCTCTTCTTGTGAGATGAAGACTTTGACGAAGACTTTGAGGATTTCTTCTTCTTCTTGTCATCAGAATCATATTCCTTGCACTTCTTCTTCTTCTTGGTCTCATTGTCCCATTGTAGACACTCAGAGATGTAGTGACTAGGTTTCTTGCACTCGTGGCATGTTCTCTTCTTGTGGTCACGAGTGGAAGCTTCATCATTTCTTGAGCTGGATCTTGAAGACTTTCCGATGCCTTTCTTCTTGGTGAACTTCTAGAACTTCTTCACGAGCATAGCTAGCTCCTTTCCAATGTCTTCAAGATCCCCAGAGCTGCAGTCAGAAAACAACCTTTGCCATCAAATCACGAGTTCGGCCATAGTTGGGGCCATAGATGTCTCTCTTCTCAGATAACTAGAACTCATGTGTGTTGAGCCTCTCAAGTATGTCAGACCGATCGAGAGTCTTGAAGTCAGGACGTTCTTGAATCATCAGGGCCAGGGTGTCAAATGAGCTGTCAAGTGATCTTAGAAGCTTCTTGACGATTTTGTGCTTGGTGATCTCAGTGGCGCTAAGTGCGCGAAGCTCATTTGTGATATCAATGAGGCGATCAAACATGAGCTGGACATTCTCATTGTCGTTTCTCTTGAAGCGGTTGAACAGGTTGCGAAGAACATCAATCCTTGAGTCTCTTTGAGTTGAGACGCCTTGGTTGACCTTGGAGAGCCAGTCCCAGACTAGCTTTGCACTTTCCATTGCACTCACACGACCGTATTGTCCTTTGGTCAGATGACCACAGATGATGTTCTTGGCAGTCGAATCCAGTTGAATGAACCTCTTGACATCAGCAGCGGTTACACTTTCACCGACCATGGGAATGCCATTCTTGACGACATACCAGAGGTCGACGTCAATGGCTTCAAGATGCGTACGCATCTTATTCTTCCAGTAGGGGTAATCAGTGCCACCGAAGACAGGGCACGCAGCGGAGACCTTGATTATCACTGCAGTTGACATAGCTAAAACTCTAGGTGGTTAAACCGAATCACACGGAACAAGGGAGCACCTTGCTCTACCAATTGAAAGTGCTAGTTATCGACTAGAGGGGGGGGTGAATAGGCAATTTTTATGAAAGTCTTCAAAATACGGGGGCTTTGAAGACAAACAGTAGAAATGAACCTATTGATATGCAGCGGAAGGTAGACTACACTAGACAAGCCATAGTCAAGTAAGCAATGAAGTGAAAGCACGAAGATTATCAGCAACTAGGTAGTATAGATCAGGATGGAAGATAGTACGAAACCAAACAGTAAACAGTCTTCACATCGTGAAGACAATCAGATCATGCAAGCAGGCAATGACTTCACGAAGACAAACTGAAATTAAAGGGAAGTGAAGGATAGAACCAGTAGCTTGGTGAAGACAAGGATTTAGTAGACCAGTTCCGGTTGCTGTGACAACTATACATCTGGTTAGGGAGGCTGAGATTTAACTCAGAAGACCGCGTCTTCACCTTATTCCCCTTGAGCTAAGAAAACTTAGTCCTCGCCCAATCACTCTGGTAAGTCTTCAAGGTAGACTTACAAACCTTCACAAACTTCGTTCATTGGCAATCCACAATGGCTCTTGGATGCGCAGAACGCGACACCTAACCGGCTGGAGGATTCACAGTCCTCAAGTGTAACAAGTCTTCAGATCACGCAGACAGAAAGATTTCAGTGATGCCTAACACTCTTTGGCTCTTGGTGATTTGGGCTTTTTCCTCGCAAAGATCTCTCTCTCAAATGCTTCAGAGGTGGGTTGCTCTCAAACGACAAAAGCCGTGCACTAACTCTGAGCAGCCACCAATTTATGGTGTAGGGGGTGGGCTATTTATATACAGGAGGCAACCCGAGCTGATTTATCTAAAATGATCCTCGGTCACGAAGGAACCGACACGTGTCCAAAGGTCGGATTTCAAACACACGTGTCGGCTTGACTTGGGCTACAAGTAAAGCTGACTCATCCAGCTCTGGATAAGATTTGCTCTCATTGTCTTCGCTCAAAGACATAGGATTTGGTTGAGCATCACACCAGTCACTCTAACTTTGTTCACTTGGACCCCCACTTAACAGTACGGTGGTTCCTATGACTCAACCAAGAAGAAAAGGAAACTATGGAATAGCTATGTCTTCGCACTCCATAGTCTTCACATGAATGTCTTCTCATGTCATAATCTTCACTGTGAATATGTTCACAAACCACCATTATCTTCAATGTCTTCACACATTTTTAGGGGTCATATCTAGTAGGTAAACCGAATCAATAAGGGACTACTACCTGTGTTATCCTGCAATTCTCACAAACACATTAGTCCCTCGGCCAAGTTTGTCGTCAATACTCCAAAACCAACTAGGGGTGGCACTAGATGCACTTACATTAATACACATTGACCAGCGGCTTCTTGCCCTTCGGCATGTTGTTTGTTCGCCTGAGAAGCCTTCAGCATCTCCTGCAACTGCTCTGCCGATCCTGCAGTCGTCAATAAAGCAATGTATATTTAAAAATCATTGTTGGCGCAGAATCATCTTTTCCGGACACTGTTGTACTTACCATCAGGTGCCTTCCTAGATTTCATAACATTTTCCAGTTCGGCGGTAGCAGCAGTTAGCTTGGTCCAGCATTCTTCCAGCTCCTTGGACAGTGTGTCATTTTTCCCCGCGAGTACCTGGTGATATAACGACACTTGAGTCAGTTCGGTCAACTACTTCATGTCTCGGGGGCTACTGGCACATGCTTATTGAATCTACCAAAAGTTTTTTACCCGCATATCCTTTGAAAGCTGGTGAGTGGCTCCGGCAAGTCCATCCTGAGCAGCTCAGATATATGCGTCTGCAGAGCTGAGGGCGTTGAACACTTCTTCGGTGAAGCTTTGGTCGCGCATGGCTTCTTTCCACCGCTGATGATTCATTGCGCTCTCCACTTCGGAATTGGTGACGGATACATCATCTGAATCCGCTTGAAGATGACAATCCGGTGTTGCGCCCGTATCAACCCTAGTCCTTAAGGCAGGGTCTAGAACCGGATTACTCGACACATGGCCGGCGAGGTCCCTGGATATAGTCCGGCGTATACTCTTCCTAAAATATGACACGGCACGAAACGTCACAATCCGGCTTATCCACAAGATGCATGTTAAAAATTGTACCTCTTCGGTGAAGGTGGGGGTCCAGTGGTATCGTCGTTTGCTTTTCTTTTCAAAGACTCGCCCTGCGCGGGCGTCGCCTTCTTGGAGGATGCCTCTGATACAGCCCGGCGAGATGAGCGCCGCCCCTTCGGAGCATGAGACAGTGCGGTGGGTGAGGCGAGATGGGAAAACTCTTTTGGAGGATAAGTCTCGTGGGTACTTACGTGGGATGAGGGGAGGAGGCTGGGGTAATCGGCAATAATGGCCACTTCCATGTCGTCATAGCTCGCCTGATAAAAGATCCCCTCCTTGAGTTCTATAAATATATCCGGATCTTCTTCATATCTGGGATCCAGATCTCGAATATGGTCCTCTGGCTGCGGAGCGGGGCTATAAACCCCCTCGACGACTTTTCTCCACTCCTGTTAAAAATAGCCGGATTAAATTCGGTTAGCATAACTCTAGAAAGAGATTGAGTGAGGTCAATAATCGAAGGAAAAACTCACCCAGGGGATGGGGTTGTACATGGAAAAGCCTTCCCAACATGTCAGACGAGCGAAATCTTCCTTCTCCCCTTTGTAAAGGTCAGCCAAGATGGTGGCCAGGGCGGTGAAATTTTCTGGACCCTTGCGCAGACAACGGGATGCATCGTCCTCCCCATTATAATTCCACATGGGGAGACCTCTATATTGGAGCGGCTGAACGCATCGCGTTATTGAAATTGCCATTACCTCAATTATAGACAACCCGGAGTTGGCAAGTACACTAATGTTGTTTGCTAACCTTGAAACCTCCGCAATGTCTTCTTCTTCGAGGCTTCGGGGACGCCAGCTAGCGCGCTTCTTTAAAGGAGCGCTGGAGAATTCTGGAAGACCACGCCGGATTGGGTTCGGAAGAACGACGTCTTCTATATAAAACCACTCCGAGGGCCACTCTTCGGATGCCTTCTTCGGAGTGCCGGACAGATGTCCAGTCCCGGCTATGCGCCATACTTCGGCGCCGCCCACCTCGAATATAGATCCCTTCTGGGAGCGGGGGACGAGGCAGGAAAATTTCCGCCATAGTTCGAAATGAGCCTCGCAGCCTAGAAATAGCTCGCAAAGAGCAACGAAGCCCGCGATATGCAGGATGGAGCCTAGCGTCAGATTGTGCAGCTGGAGGCCGTAATACTCCAATAGACCTCTGCGGAAAGGGTGAATAGGAAATCCTACGCCTCTCAAAAGGAAGGAAACGAAGCACACCCGCTCCTATTTAGAAGGATTGGGGAAATTCTCCGCCAAGGCTTCGCCGTTGATGGAAGTTAATCCAGCCCGAACGGAGATTAGATCTGCGGGAGGAAGGTATCCCTGTGTCTGAAGCTTGTTCAGATGGGCATGGGATACCGAACAGGTTTTCCAGTAGCCTTTTGGAGGGCCATTGGGGCGCGAGGAAGAGCTAGGAGTGCTGGCCATGTTTGGGCAATTTCCTATGGCGAGTTCTAAGGATTTTCGCGTGGTGTGGAATAGTATCTAAGATCTAATCCTTTAAATAGGTGCCGTTCCCGCATGGTCAAGGGGTTATTTGTAAAAAGCACCTAGACTGTTCACATTCGTTTGACACATGGAAGACGAGGCGACGGCAGCGAAGAATCAATTGAAATGGTATTTAATGTGCAGCCGGACTATCGTCAATCCGAAGTACAACGGAGAAGCTGCCTCGCAAAGCCGAAGACATAAAATCGGATACAACATCGTCATTGAAGGCAAGTTCGGGGGCTACTGAGGGAGTCCTGGATTAAGGGGTCCTCGGATGGTCGGGCCATGTGACATAGGCCGGACCAATGGGCCGTGAAGATACAAGATAGAAGGCCTTTCCCCGTGTCCGGATGGGACTCTCCTTGGCTTGGATAGAAAGCTCGGCAGCTAGTTGTGTAGTTTCCTTTCTCTATAGACCGACTTTGTACAACCCTAGCCCCTTCCGGTGTCTATATAAACCGGAGGGGTTAGTCCGTAGATATCATCACAATCATACAGGCTAGACATCTAGGGTTTAGCCATTATGATCTCGAGGTAGATCGACTCTTGTAACCCATATACTCATCATAGTCAATCAAGTAGGAAGTAGGGTATTACCTCTGTTAAGAGGGCCCGAACCTGGGTAAACATCGTGTTCCCCCTCTCCTGTTACCCTCGATCTTCAGACGCACAGTTTGAGATCCTCTACCCGAGATCTGCCAGTTTTGACACCGACAGAGGCAGCGCAGGAGCGCCGCCGGCCGCGGGCGGCGAGGGCCGGCAGTTCGGCCAGTGGTGGCTGGCTGCTCAGGGGGTGGAGGTTGAAGATGAATTGCAGGCCCTTGATTTCGTATCCAACGCCTGGAAAATCGATTGACCAGAGATGAAAAAGTCAGTCGACTGACGTGTAGCCTCACCCCACATGTACACATGCACGCACGCAACACTCGCACGAACACATGCATGCCTGCAGGCGAGCAACACTGACATGTACACATGCACTCATGAACACACGCACGCATGCAGGCATGCAACACTGACACGTACATATGCACTCACAAACACACGCATGCACGCACACATGCATGCAACAATGAAACGTACACATGCACGCACGCAACACTCGCACGCCTGCATGCACACAGCACACAACGCAAGACACGCGCTCAACCTATATGTGCATGCACCCTTTGTTAAGGACATGGATTTTTACGGGTATTAATCAATCTTATCTGTGATAAGCAGAACATTGATGTTTGCAGCGGTCTTTATGAATCACAATGTATCGAACGGGCTATCAACATATATATGAAAATTTTAAAATTCTCTTACATTATATAGTAGGCTTACATACATGACATGATATAGATGACGTCACACTCAATGAACAATCATCGGTTTATGAAATCCCGCTTCTGACCACCCTGGCCCACCAAAAGCTCCTCTGTCGTGCGCTGCCTGTGTTGGGTCACTGACATGCAGGCCAGGTACCCAAAGAGCCCACACGTCAGTGTAATAACGGCGCGGTGTCGTACGTCAGAGTCGAGGGCGCCGCTTGTTGCACGCCTGGCTGAACACTCCTTCTTGCCGCATTCGAACGCCTCCATGAAACCCGTGTGGAAGCCGAGAACCCCACTCTCGACAACGTCCGTTCATAACCAGGCCGGCATTAAATGCAACACCGGCCGAGCTCCTCCCGTCCGTCATCTATTTAATCTCCTATTTAAACGAGGCCAGACGCCGGCCAAGAATCACACACCTCCACCGCTCCCCTATCTCCTCCTTCACCATTTTGTCCACTCTTACAATGGCTTACAAAGAGTAGTTATCCCGCATCCAAGCCAGCTGGGTGGCCCACCGAGCCCGCCGGATACGACCTATGTAGGTCACTGATCCACCTTGCTCCCCTCGCCCGACGGAGCCAGTTGCCGCCCTAAGCCGGCGCGCGGTTCAGCAACTCGCCGCTCCAGGCTAGCTCGACGAGGAGCGGCAAGCTGCTCCACGCCGGCACGGCGGGGAGCACGGGCGTCGTTGCTGCCATCCATGCCGCCGCCTCGTACTGCGCCTCCCGTGACTGCGACCGCGTCTCCCATTCCTGTGGCCGAGACTCCCATGCCGGCGGCTGCGCCATGCAAACAGAGACAGAAGCCGGGAGCGACGAGTCGGTGGCCAGCGCCTCCGCGTCCGCCGCCATCATCGAGGAGAAGTACAACACGGGAGGCCGCCCCCGCTTGGGTCCGATGAAGGCCACCGCGGAGCTGACACCGGCGTACACAGCAGGTGTCTTGCCGGATCATTTTGTTGCGAGGACCTTCGTCGACCCCGCAGGGGCTCCCCGGAAGCGGAGAAGCCCCCTTCCACCTCCATCTTGGGCATTGATACGTCCATTTTGCATCATGATTTTATATCGATATTTATTGCATTATGGGCTGTTATTACACATTATGTCACAATACTTATGCCTATTCTCTCTTATTTTACAAGGTTTACATAAGGAGGGAGAATGCCGGCAGCTGGAATTCTGGGCTGGAAAAGGAGCAAATATTAGAGACCTATTCTGCACAACTCCAAAAGTCCTGAAACTCCATGAAAGTTATTTTTGGAAATAATAAAAAATATTGAGCGGAAGAAATACATCTGGGGGGCCTCCACCTGGCCACGAGGGTGGGGGTGCGCCCTACCCCCCTGGGCGCGCCCCTGCCTCATGGGCCCCCTGTTGGCCCTCCGGTGCCCATCTTCTCGTATATGAAGTATTTCGTCCGAAGAAAAATCATAAGGAAGCTTTCGGGACGAGACTCCGCCGCCACGAGGCGGAACCTTGGCGGAACCAATCTAGGGCTCAGCAGAGCTGTTCTCCCGGGGACACTTCCCTCCGGGAGGGGGAAATCATCGCCATCGTCATCACCAACGCTCCTCTCATCGAGAGAGGGAAATCTCCATCAGCATCTTCACCAGCACCATCTCCTCTCAAACCCTAGTTCATCTCTTGTATCCAATTCTTGTCTCCAAGTCCGGGATTGGTACATGTAGGTTGCTAGTAGTGTTGATTACTCCTTGTAGTTGATGCTAGTTGGTTTATTTGGTGGAAGATCATATGTTCAGATCCTATATGCATATTAATACCCCCCTGATTATGAACATGAATATGTTTTTGAGTAGTTACGTTTGTTCCTGAGGACATGGGAGAAGTCTCGCTATTAGTAGTCATGTGAATTCGGTATTCGTTCGATATTTTGATGAGATGTATGTTGTCTATCCTCTAGTGGTGTTATGTGAACGTCTACTACATAACACTTCACCATTATTTGGGCCTAGAGGAAGGCATTGGGAAGTAATAAGTAGATGATGGGTTGCTAGAGTGACAGAAGCTTAAACCCTAGTTTATGCGTTGCTTCGTAAGGGGCTGATTTGGATCCATATGTTTCATGCTATGGTTAGATTTACCTTAATACTTTTGTTGTAGTTGCGGATGCTTGCAATAGAGGTTAATCATAAGTGGGATGCTTGTCCAAGTAAGGGCAGCACCCAAGCACCGGTCCACCCACATATCAAATTATCAAATTACCGAATGCGAATCATATGAACGTGATGAAAACTAGCTTGACGATAATTCCCATGTGTCCTCGGGAGCGCTTTTCTTTATATAAGAGTTTGTCCCGGCTTGTCCTTTGCTACAAAAAGGATTGGGCCACCTTGCTGCAGTTTATTTACTTTTGTTACTTGTTGCTCGTTACAAATTATCCTATCACAAAACTATCTGTTACCTATTATTTCAGTGCTTGCTGAGAATACCTTGCTGAAAACCGCTTATCATTTCCTTCTGCTCCTCGTTGGGTTTGACACTCTTACTTATCGAAAGGACTACGATAGATCCCCTATACTTGTGGGTCATCAAGACTATTTTCTGGCGCCGTTGCCGGGGAGTGAAGCGCCTTTGGTAGGTGGAATTTGGGAAGGAAAAATTTATATAGTGTGCTGAAATTTACTGTCACTTGTTACTATGGAAAGTAATCCTCTAAGGGGCTTGTTCGGGTATCTTCACCTCGACCAGTAGAGAAAAGAGTTGCTCCTCAACCTACTGAACCTACTGAAAATGAAAATGTCCCCTTTGAAGTTCCTTCGGGTATGTTAGAAAAACTGCTAGCTAATCCTTTTGCAGGAGATGGAACAAAGCATCCTGATGAGCACCTAATCTATGTGGATGAAGTTTGTGGATTATTCAAGCTTGCAGGTATACCCGGTGATGTTATTAAGAAGAAGGTCTTCCCTTTATCTTTGAAGGGAGATGCATCGACATGGTATAGGCTATGTGATGATACGGGGTCATGGAACTACAAACGATTGAAATTGGAATTTCGTCAGAAGTTTTATCCTATGCATCTTGTTCATCGTGATCGCAATTATATAGATAATTTTTGGCCTCGCGAAGGAGAAAGCATCGCTCAAGCTTGGGGGAGGCTTAAATCAATGTTATATTCATGCCCCAATCATGAGCTTCCAAGAGAAATAATTATTCAAAAATTTTATGCTCGGCTTTCTGATAACAATCGCACCATGCTTGATACTTCTTGTGCTGGCTCTTTTATGATGAAGACTATTGAATTCAAATGGGACTTATTGGATAGAATTAAACGCAACTCTGAAGATTGGGATCTTGACGAGGGTAAGGAGTCAGGTTTGACACCTAAGTTTGATTGTGTTAAATCTTTTATGGATACCGATGTTTTCCGTAAATTTAGCACTAAATATGGACTTGACTCTGAGATAGTAGCCTCTTTCTGTGAATCTTTTGCTGCTTATGTTGATCTCCCTAAGGAGAAGTGGTTTAAATATCATCCTCCCATAGGAGTAAAAGTAGCTGCACCTGTTAAAGTTGAAGAAAAGACTATCACTTATAATGATCCTATTGTTCCTACTTCTTATGTTGAGAAACCACCTTTCCCTGTTAGGATAAAGGATCATGCTAAAGCTTCAACTGTGGTTCGTAAAAGCAATATTAGAACTTATACACCTCCTGAGCAAGTTAAAGTTGCACCTAATATTGCTATTGTTAAAGATCTCTTGGTTGATAATATTGATGGGCATGTTATTTATTTCTGAGGTGAAACTGCTAGAATTGCCAAACCTTGTGCTAAAGATAAACATAGACCTGTGGTAGGCATGCCTGTTATTTCTGTTAAAATAGGAGATCATTGTTGTCATGGCTTATGTGATATGGGTGCTAGTGCTAGTGCAATACCTACTGACTTATACAAAGAAATTATGCATGAAATTGCACCTGCTGAGATAGAAGGTATTGATGTCACCATCAAACTTGCCAATAGAGATACTATTTCACCAATGGGAATTGTTAGAGATGTTGAAGTCTTGTGTGGGAAAACTAAATATCCTGCTGATTTTCTTGTTCTTGGTTCCCCACAAGATAGCTTTTGTCCCATTATATTTGGTAGACCCTTCTTGAACACAGTTAATGCTAGGATAGACTGCGAAAAGAATGTTGTTACTATTGGCTTGGGTGATATGTCTCATGAGTTTAATTTCTCTAAATTTAGTAGACAACACCGTGAAGAGGAATTACCTAGTAAGGATGAAATTATTGGTCTTGCTTCTATTGTCGTGCCTGCTAGTGATCCTTTAGAACAATATTTGCTAGACCATGAAAATGATATGTTTATGAATGAAAGAAGGGAAATAGATGAAGTATTCTTTAAACAGGAACCTATCCTGAAACACAATTTGCATGTTGAAATCCTAGGGGATCCTCCTCCACCCAAGGGTGATCCCGTGTTTGAGCTAAAACTGTTACCTGATACTCTTAAATATGCTTACCTTGATGAGAAAAAGATATATCCTGTTATTATTAGTGCTAACCTTTCAGAGCATGAAGAAGAAAGATTATTGAAAACTTTGAAGAAGCACCGTGCTGCTATTGGATATACTCTTGATGATCTTAAGGGCATTAGTCCCACTCTATGTCAACATAAAATAAATTTGGAGGAAGATGCCAAACCAGTTCGTGATCATGAACGACGGCTGAATCCTAAGATGAAGGAAGTGGTAAGAAAAGAAATACTAAAGCTCCTTGAGGCAGGTATAATTTATCCCGTTGCTGATAGTCAGTGGGTAAGTCCTGTCCATTGTGTCCCTAAGAAGGGAGGTATTACCGTTGTTCCTAATGATAAAGATGAGTTGATCCCGCAAAGAATTATTACAGGTTATAGGATGGTAATTGATTTCCGCAAATTGAATAAGGCTACTAAAAAGGATCATTACCCCTTACCATTTATCGATCAAATGCTAGAAAGATTATCTAAACATACACATTTTTCCTTTCTAGATGGTTATTCTGGTTTCTCTCAAATACCTGTGTCAGCCAATGATCAATCAAAGACTACTTTTACTTAGCCTTTTGGTACTTTTGCCTATAGACGTATGCCTTTTGGTTTATGTAATGTACCTGCTACCTTTCAAAGATGCATGATGGCTATATTCTCTGACTTTTGTGAAAAGATTTGTGAGGTTTTCATGGACGGTTTTTCCGTCTATGGATCCTCTTTTGATGATTGCTTGAGCAACCTTGATCGAGTTTTGCAGAGATGTGAAGAAACTAATCTTTTCTTGAATTGGGAGAAGTGCCACTTTATGGTTAACGAAGGTATTGTCTTGGGGCATAAAGTTTCTGAAAGAGGTATTGAGGTTGATAAAGCCAAGGTTGATGCTATTGAAAAGATGCCATGTCCCAAGGACATCAAAGGTATAAGAAGTTTCCTTGCTCACGCCGGTTTTTATAGGAGGTTCATTAAGGACTTCTCAAAAATTTCTCGGCCTCTGAATAATTTATTGCAAAAAGATATACCATTTGTCTTTGATGATGATTGTGTAGAAGCATTTGAAATACTTAAGAAAGCATTGATTTCTGCACCTATTATTCAGCCACCTAATTGGAATTTACCCTTTGAAATTATGTGTGATGCTAGTGATTATGCTATAGGTGCTGTTCTAGGGCAAAGAGTTGATAAGAAATTAAATGTTGTTCAATATGCTAGTAAAACTCTAGACAATGCTCAGAGAAATTATGCTACTACTGAAAAACAATTCTTAGCAGTTGTATTTGCTTGTGATAAGTTTAGGCCTTATATTGTTGATTATAAACTAACTATTCACATGGATCATGCTGCTATTAAATATCTTATGGAAAATAAAGATGCTAAACCTAGACTTATTAGATGGGTTCTCTTGCTACAAGAATTTGATTTGCATATTGTTGATAGAAAGGGAGCTGAGAACCCCGTTGCAGATAACTTGTCTAGGTTAGAAAATGTTCTTGATGACCCACTACCTATTGATCATATCTTTCCTGATGAGCAATTAAATGTCATAAATGCTTCTCTTGCTACTCCATGGTATGCTGATTATGCTAATTACATTGTTGCTAAATTTATACCACCTAGTTTCACATACCAGCAAAAGAAAAAGTTTTTCTATGATTTGAGACATTACTTTTGGGATGACCCACATCTTTATAAAGGAGTAGATGGTGTTATTAGACGTTGTGTACCTGAGCATGAACAGGAACAGATCCTACGCAAGTGTCACTCCGAGGCTTATGGAGGACACCACGCTAGAGATAGAACTGCACATAAGTTATTGCAATCCGGTTTCTATTGGCCTACTCTCTTCAAGGATGCCCGTAAGTTTGTCTTATCTTGTGATGAATGTCAAAGAATTGGTAATATTAGTAGACGTCAAGAAATGCCTATGAATTATTCACTTGTTATTGAACCATTTGATGTTAGGGGCTTTGATTATATGGGACCTTTTCCTGCCTCTAATGGATATACACATATTTTAGTTGCTGTTGATTACGTTACTAAGTGGGTAGAAGCTATTCCAACTAGTAGTGCTGATCATAACACTTCTATTAAAATGCTTAAAGAAGTTATCTTTCCGAGGTTTGGAGTCCCTAGATATTTGATGAATGATGGTGGTTCACATTTTATTCATGGTGCTTTTCCAAAATGCTTGCTAAATATGATGTTAATCATAGAATTGCATCTCCTTATCACCCACAGTCTAGTGGTCAAGTAGAATTGAGTAATAGAGAGCTCAAACTAATTTTGCAAAAGACTGTCAATAGATCTAGAAAGAATTGGTCCAAGAAACGTGATGATGCATTATGGGCCTATAGAACTGCATATAAAAATCCTATGGGTATGTCTCCGTATAAAATGGTTTATGGTAAAGCATGTCACTTACCTCTCGAACTAGAACATAAGGCTTATTGGGCTATTAAAGAGCTCAATTATGATTTCAAACTTGCCGGTGAGAAGAGGTTATTTGGTATTAGCTCACTTGATGAATGGAGAACCCAAGCATATGAAAATGCCAAGCTGTTTAAAGAAAAAGTTAAAAGATGGCATGACAAAAGGATACAAAAACGTGAGTTTAATGTAGGTGATTATGTATTGCTATACAACTCCCATTTAAGATTTTTTGCAGGAAAACTTCTCTCTAAATGGGAAGGCCCTTACGTTATCGAGGAGGTCTATCGTTCCGGTGCCATAAAAATCAACAACTTCGAAGGCACAAATCCGAAGGTGGTAAACGGTCAAAGAATCAAACATTATATCTCAGGTAATCCTATAAATGTTGAAACCAATGTTATTGAAACCGTAACCCCGGAGGAATACATAAGAGACACTTTCTGGAACGTTTCAGACTCCAAAAAGGAATAGGTATGTGGTACGGTAAGTAAACCGACACCACAACAGTTTTTATGGCAATATTTCTCTGTTTTGGAATATTTAGAAAAAATAGAAAGATAAGAAGCAGTCCGGGAAGGACACGAGGGCTCCACGAGGGTGGAGGGCGCGCCCTACCCTACTGGGCGCGCCCCCTACCTCGTGGGCACCTCGTGTGCTCTCCGGACTCCGTTTTCTTGCACAATACGTATTTCGGTCGGTAAAAATTCATTATATAATCTCCCGAAGGTTTTGACTCCTGTATCATGCAAATATCCTCTGTTTTCGTTTCGAGCTATCCTGCTGCAGATTAGAGGAACATGTCGTCCCAGGATTCTGAAGGAGAAAGCTATGTGGCTGATTAACTTGCAAATCCCAAGGTCTATGGAGATGTGGAGCATTGTGGTTGGACTATGGAAGAAGAAGAGGACTATGAGCCCAAGAGAAAGGAGGAGACGAGCTCAGGTGAAGATGAAGTCCCATTACCTCAACCTGGGGACATGCATGTGGAGTTCAAAAAGTCAAGCCTCCCTGATAGAGCAAAGAAATTTGAGATCGAGTTGATTGCTTTTCGTCTCTTGCAGGAAAACAAGCAGGAATTATGCAAAAAGATATTAAGCCTGGAGCAGGAGATTGATGACTTGAGGGATCAAAATTCTGTCCTCAAGCGCAAATTAAGGAGGAATACTACGCCATCAACTAAACCATCACCTTCTTCACCAGCAAAGGAGACATAATCACATGGGTATGGGCACTCCCCTTGGCAACTGCCAAGCTTGGGGGGAGGTGCCCCGGTATCGTATCACCATCACACTCCTATCTTTACCGTTTTTCTTAGTTCGATCCTATTAGTAGTATCTTGATCTAGTAGAATAAAGTTTTGGTATGATCTAGTTTTGAGTTTTGCTTTATGATCTCTCTATGTAACACTACTAGGAAAAGGCCTACTAATGGCGCACCTAATTTGGCCATTAATGGCGCATTAGTGGTGCGCCATTAGTGCCACGCCATTAGTATATTTTACTAATGGCGCACCACTGGTGCGCCATTAGTATCTGGTATACTAATGGCGCACCCCAGATGCGCCATTAGTATATACAACAGTGCGCCATTAGTATGCCTCCCAGGGGGCCATCTATACCCAGGTGCTTTGGCATACTAATGGCGCACAACAACAGGATGCGCCATTAGTAACTTCGGCATACTAATGGCGCACTATTTAGTGATGCGCCATTAGTATCCTTTGGCATACTACTGGCGCACTATGATGTGATGCGCCATTAGTATGAATATTAGGTTTTTTTATTTTTTTATTTTCTGTTTTTTGCACAGGTTACAAAATGTATAATTGGACAAAATATAGACAGCACACATCAACAACAGATTCATCGAATACAATAGAAGATTAGTCTCTGAATACAATTCATCATTTTAGTCTCCAAATACAATTCATCATATTAGTCTCCGAATTGAAAAGACCGAACAAAGATAGAACATTATATTACAAGTCTCGAGACCGCGAGTTTGTCTTCACATTACAAGTCGATATCGATCATCTAAACTACCATCACATAGAAGAGAGCTGCGGTCATCACGATGAGCATCATCACGATGAAACTCATCTTCATCCGGTTCCTCCAACGCTCCCTCCCCTCTCCCGCTAGATAGCGGGCGTATCTAGATTCGGCCTCGGCCCTAGTGGCGTACCCTTTGTAACTGTTACCGCTAAATCGGTGAACCTGTCTCCGACACTCCTCCCAGTCGTCGTAGACTCCGGGAACATTACCCTTGTACACGACATACCACGGCATCGCTATGCAGTAGCCAAACGAAACGTTAGTACCAATTCACAGACAATACATAAGCAATATATAAGTATGCAACAGAATGATCGGAAGAGAAAAGCAAGACATTAATAGCATCGATTACATCTAAGTTGAACGACTCTCGAAACCAAAGAGACATACTACAAGTTCATTAAAGTTTAATTACAACATGAGCCAATCGATGTTTCAGAACTAGACACAGCATCACTGCTTTCGACTCGACTCAAGGGACCGGAGCGTGGATGAAGCCGCCGTCTATCGTGGGAGTCATGAAACAACGGGCGTTGTCAGCCTGCATTTGTAGGATTGTGTCGATGTCACTGTTGGACGGTTGATTTCTGAGGTAGAACTGCCCCGAGGTACGAAGGACATCTTGATGGATGATTTCCGCAAACTCCGACTGGATGCGAAAGAATTCTTGTCTGATGTCCGCGTCCTGGATTGCCGACACGCTCGCGGCCCAATCTTTGAGTCTACTCGGTAGCAGAAGTTGATGATGGTCCCGTACGATCGCCCGCATGTGATGGATGGCGTAGTAGGCACCCTTCTGACCGCCAGGCGGCTGCTTGACGCAGCAGAACGTCGTATTGTGGGAGAACACGTGCTTGCCGTACTTACGAATAGGCCTGGTGAAGGTGCCTCCAGATTTGACGTAGCCGGGGAGAACATCATCAAGAACCTTCTTGACATTTGTGTAGTCTACGTTCGACTGACGGTCCGGGTCGAAATACGTGGCCATGGAATATTTGGGGCTTAGGAGGATGAGCGTGCAATGTGTGTCACTGCAGAAAACACGGAATGTTAAAAGAAAAATGATCGAAATCTAAGAATTCTTATGTTACAGGGCGGTTGAGGGGAGGACTTACTCGGGAAAGTAAGGCACGAGGAAGTTATCCTTATCTTTGTTTGCCAGAATGACGCATTCGAGGTAAGAACTCGCGACTTGCCGGTCCCCAGCGCTGCCCAAGATCTTGGCACGCATGTAGAAGGGGTCGACTATCACGATGTTCGGGGTCTTGTCGCGAATGATCCGCATCTCCATACTCAGCGAAAATAGCCGAACGAAGGTGTAGTGCAGCGGATGAAGGTTCAACATAGCGTGGATGTCATCAAACCGCAGGACGATCGTACCCCCGATGGAGTTATCCACAAAGCCCTTGCCCTCTGGCACCTTGGCCGCGAAAACCGGGTATGCCACAGCCTTCTCTCCGAGACGCCGCTTCTCCAATGAAAGAACACTGTCATGCAGACTCCGCATAGCACCGCACGAGGGGCGGTAGGCCTTGCTCGGCACGGTCCGCCTCCTCCTTGTCCCATATAGGCTCCGCCACTCTGTAACCGCCGGGACCGAGTGTGTGTTCCCCTAAGTTCAGCTCCCGCATTTCTTTCCCCCACTTACTTGATTCGGAGTTTGCGGTGCTCGAGCAATTGATCTTGAAGTCGTTGTAGTCATCTTCGATGATCGAAGGATTTTTCTCCTTGATCTTCTCATAACTCTCACCTTTCTCGATCATTCTCTTCACATTGCTTTTCCAAGTAGACAGGGCCTTGCTCATCTTCGTGAGGGCAGCATTGTTCACTTTATTCCCTTTGAGGCTTGTGTTTTCAAATTCAGCGGGGAACTTGTATCGTTCGTGCAGCTTCGTGAAGAGGAGGTTGCGCAAATTCCCTCGGTCAGGATGCCTCAGGTTCTCGGTGTTGATCGAGACGGTGCTCCGGAGAATGCACCCGAGCTGAAGCGAGTACCCCTTGACTATTCGTTCGGACGCCGTTGGATTCCCGTCGGAGTCCACTTCAGTAACTTCCTCCTTGAGGGTGCGGAGCACGGTCGGGCGCCGGTCCTTCCGTTGCCTCTTCGGTTGGCTGCCATCTGTGCGTGCGCCGCCATCATCAGTGGTGGCATCCTCGGCGGCACCATCAGTGGTGGCATCAGTGGGGTCATCCTCGGCAGTACCATCAGTGGTCTCAGGATCAGTGGGGAAGGCGGCGTCCTCATACAAGTGAGGTTGTTCCTCCATCTCCTGGGACAGCTTCCAGAATGCCTTGACGCCTGAACCCCCGGCCTCATCGTTGTTGGCCATGTTTCTCTCTAAATAGGAACAAAGTTTGGTCAAAAAGTTGGTTATTGTCAAGGAACAAGATCATGGTCTCATCATTTAGGGTTTGTCGACACCGAGGCATCCTAAAAGCTAAGCTTTTATCATTGAGGGTTTTTCGACGCCGAGGCACCCTAAAAGCCTAAGCTTTCATCATTTCGGTTTTTATCGACACCGAGGCACCCTAAAAGCCATGCATTAGTCACAAGTACGCCGGGGCACTTGATCCTACTTAATTAACTACTAAGATACCCCGGCCCATGCATTAGTCACAAGTACCCCATATGTCCTATTTTTAGCAAAGTCATGCTAAAATTCACGGAAAATTTCAGCATGACCTTTGCTGAAAATAGGACATATGGTGTACCCGAATTTGCCGGAACGGAAGTTAATCGACATTCTGGCAAACTCAAGGGCCTCTCGGGTGGACAAGGCAAAAAAGGCCTCCATCACAACATGGAAAATACATTGGCATGTGAAGAGGTGAAACAATATATGCATCTCCAAGCAGTATCATTCAACATTTTGGACAAAACACTACAAGCAACATGAGACACTGAAAACAATTGCTACCAATGAATCTACACTTCTATAACAAAATAAATCAGAAACTTAGTCTGTCATCATTAGGCAGCCACCATTAGTTATTCCGTTATGTTAAAGCAGAAATAGAAAAATAGACTGAAAACACTAAAATCAGAAACAAATCCAACTGTACAGGCCAATGCATATAGGAAAAGTGAGGGGTTGAACTTCATTTTTTTTCAGGTTTTCTTGGGTGTATGAGGTCTGCAGATCATATGATCCATTTGACTTATTATACTAACACTAGCATTTGACATATCTAATCCCGACTAACTGAGCTATGATTCACTTTTGTTATTGTGTTGTTCATGCAAAGACAGGCCGGGTGCGGCATTGTCGTGATTTGGTTTATGCCTCAATCAAACAATCAAGAGCAAAAGTTTACCTAAATACTAAACCGAAGACTCAAAAAACATGGTGCCATGGTCGATGCGGTTTATGCAATGCCCAATCAAATAATCAAGAGCAAATGTGGCCACAGCCACTGGACACGCAAAATAAACAACAAGAGTGGCGCGCTTGAGTTGGGATCGAAGGAATAGCATACGAAAAGGATCTGCACTGAAATGAGAACAAGAGTGGCGCACTTGACTGAAGAGAAACCCAACAATGTTTAGCTTTTGCACAGTTGAATGAATTGGATCACCCGCCACATGCAGATCAATACAAATTCAGAACAGGGCAAAGCGGAAAGACAGGCTGTGTGCGGAGACTATCTATTTAGTCGCAATTCAGGAAGGACTAAACTGAAGATTCCAAAAAAACATGGTACCATGATCGATACAGTAGATGCATTGCCTGATCAAAACAACCAAGAACAAATGCGGCGCGCTTGTAAGGGGATCACAGCAATAGCATCCGAAACAGCTCACCCGCTAAACCAAGAACTGGGCGCACTGCCGTCGGTTCAGCAAGAGGGAAATGATTTGACCTGAAACACGGGCATAAACTGGACTGGTGATTAACAAATCCCCTTCCCGTGGACACAGCTGAACAGCTACTGGACATGCAAAATCAAGAAGAAATGTGGCGTGTTCGAGTGGGGATCACAGCAGTAGTACACGACACGGGTTTCCACTGAACTGATAATAGGGCGCGCTGCCAATTTTGGCGAGGTGGGGAACAGCTTAACCTAAATTGCATGTGTACGGACGGAGTGGGTTAACGTTAAACATATGCCGCGGGCACGAGCGCCGGGGCGGGTGGTGGGGTACCTGGAGGAAGGCGGGGAGGAGCGCGAACTTGTCGACGGGGCTGGCCACGGGTGCGGCCAGCGGCCAGCGGGGAGGAGACGAGGAGAGCGGCGCCGAGGAGACGAGGACGACGGGGCGGCGGGGCGGCGGCGTCGGGAGAGGAGAGGGCGGCGTCGGGGCGGAGACGAGGACGACAGGGCGGTGTCGAGGCGGCGGGGCAGCGGCGTCGGGAGAGGAGAGGGGAAGGGGATCGAGGGCGAGGGCGAGGGAGAGAGAGGGGATAGGTTTGGGCCGGGGATAGGAGAGGGGAAAGGGATCGAGGGCGAGGGCACAATACTAATGGCGCACCACCCCTCGGTGCGCCATAAGTACATCCATACTAATGGCGCACCTCACCCTGGTGCGCCATTAGTATTTTTTTTTTATTTCTGCTCGAGCCAATAGGTTATCTTCCACCTGACCTGATCCACACCAAGTTCCCTCTACTAGCTCGACTGGTCAGCAGCTAGTTCTCACACCAGGAGGTCCTGGGTTCGATTCCCAGGCTCCACAATTTTTTTATGCATTTAAAATGCTGTTTGATATTTATTTGTGTTTAAATATGTTCAAACTTGTTTAAATCATAACAGTAATATTTTTTTATAAGACAGTAATAACTTTTTAAAAATATCATCAAACAGTAATGCCGGTGGAGCGGGGGAGGGTGCGCGGGGTGCGGGGGGCCGGTGGACCGGGGGGTGCTCGGCGGCGAGGGGGACCGGATCTGGCGAGGTGGGATAGCGATCGAGATGGAGGGGGATCGAGATCGAGTGTCCATGAAATTTAAAAATATTCATGATAGTTCAAAAAGTGCCCATGAAATACAACCGAGAAATGAAGGCTACGATTTAAATACAATCGATCTTAGCTAGCTATCTGTTCACAATCTTCTTGCCCTTCTTTTTCGCAAATGGAGTTCTTCTGTGGAACGGACGTCCTTTAGGTAGGGTGGTCCTGCTTCTTCTTGTGGTGTATGCTGCTACTTCATCATCGTCGTCATGTTCGATTCTCGGGTCGCCGTACTTGTCGAAGTCTTGCTCATTGGCTACTCCATCCATTCCGATGATCTTCCTTTTGCCTCTCCTCACGACAACACGACTGGGCTTTGACGGGTCGGTAATGAAGAAGCATTGGTCCACTTGGGAAGCCAGTACCCATGGCTCATTTTTCGCGGTAAAGTTTGCGCCTGCGGTCTTGGATTTGGCTTCGGGTATAACCATGGTGGTGAAATACCGGTCTTCTTTTAGGACGCTCTTGGCCCATCTGACACGGAACATCGGGACCTTCTCTCCAGCGTAGCTCAGCTCCCAGATCTCCTCGATCCTTCCGTAGTATCTGTCCTTGTCGTTACCGGTGTAGGATTCCATCGTTACCCCGGAGTTCTGATAACCATCGCTCTTCATGTCCTTGGCCTCGGTGTAGAATGTGTAGCCGTTGATATCGTACGCCTCATAGGTCATCAGGTTGTGCTCGGCGCCCTGTGACAAGGTGAATATGAGTTGTTCTTCCGCGGAAGAATCCTCATGTAAAGGGTACGACAGAAGCTTCTGCTTGAACCAACGCGTGAAACATGAGTTGTGCTCTTTGAGTATATCTCCATCCGTCCTCTGTTGGCCTCGGTCATTGTACGTCTTCTTAATAAAGGTTCTGTGCTCTACCACCCAAGGATCGACCACGTCTATGTGTTGTAGCGCGACTAGGTTTGCTCTTTCAAAGTCGGCGAGTCGACCCTCGAAGTCGACATGCATTTCGCGGCGACCCTCACGGTGACCCCATCCAGCGAGCCTGCCGAGGTGCCTATTGACGGGCAGACCAACGGGGTTCTCGATGCCTAGATAATTCGTGCAGTAGGAGATGCACTCTTCGGTCGGAAAGCCCCTGGCTATGCTTCCCTCTGGACATGACATGTTGCGAACGTATCCTTTGATGACACCATTCATCCTTTCGAACGGCATCATGCTGTGCAGGAACGTCGGCCCGAGTTGGATGATATCGTCCACGATATGGACCAGCAGATGCACCATAACGTCGAAGAATGCGGGCGGGAAGTAAATCTCAAGCTCGCATAGTATCACCATGATCTCTTCCTGTAGCCTTCTGAGTTGCCTCACGCCAACAGACTTCCGAGAGATGACGTCGAAAAAGTTGCATAGGCCAAATAGCGTTTCACGGACGTGCGCGTCCATGATCCCACGGATTGCAACTGGAAGTATCTGCGTCATCAGCACGTGACAGTCGTGAGACTTCATCCCGCTGAACTTCAGCTTCGCTAGGTCTAGGTATCTGCTTATCTTCCCCGCGTAACCGTAAGGAAGTTTTACTCTTACGAGGAAGGTGAAAAACTGCTCGATCTCCTCCTGACTTAGAGTGAAGCACGCGGGAGGGTAGTCATTTCCGGTCTTCTTGGCCTTTTTGCCTTTGCGACGACTTTCCGTGTCCCGCTTCGCCTCATCATCATCATCATATATGGCGTGAAGCTCCTGCCTGATGCCCATTGATTTCAAGTCTGCCCTTGCTTTCGGCCCATCTTTGGTCCTCTCTGGCATGTTGAGCAGGGTACCAAGTAGACTCCCTCACACGTTCTTCGTGATATGCATGACATCAAGGCTGTGAGGCACACGGTGGATCTTCCAGTACGGCAAGTCCCAGAAAACAGACCTCGTTTTCCATACCTTCAGCAGCGGCTCTGGCGCCGGCAGGTCCCAGAAAACAGACCTCGTTTTCCATACCTTCAGCAGCGGCTCTGGCGCCTTTCGCTTCTTTCCCGGCTCTGGCGCATTTTGCTTCTTTCCCGGCAGTGGGCAGTCTTTCCAATTTTTCAACAGCTCGTCTATTTCCTCGCCGCTCCTCGTACGCGGGCGTCCTCGGGGTTCGGTTTCACCATCGAATAGATCCTTGCGTTTTCTCCACGGGTCATCGTCGCGAAGCCACCTTCGATGTCCCATGAACACGGTTTTCGAAGACCCAGGATCTCTATCTAGCTGGCGATACGTTGTGTCATCCATGCACCTGACGCATCCAGAAAATCCGTGGACCACCTGCCCCGCGACATATCCGTAACCGAGATAGTCGTGCACCGTCGTGAGCAGCGCGGCTCTCATAGGGAAATATTCTTTCTCTGCGGCGTCCCACGTATTGGCTGGCGTTTTCCACAGCGTGTCAAGCTCCTCTTTCAGCAGCCCCAGATACAGATTGATGTCATTCCCTGGTTGTTTCGGTCCTTCAATTAGCATACTCATGTGAATGTACTTCCTCTTCATGCACAACCAGGGGGGAAGGTTGTACATCCACACAAACACAGGCCAGGTGCTATGTGTGCTTCTCTGGCTGCCAAACGGATTGACTCCATCGGTGCTCGCGCCCAGCACGATGTTCCTTGGATCGTTCCCAAATTCTAGGTCTTCGAAGTTCAACGCTTGCCACTGGCTCGCATCCTTAGGGTGACTCAGCATCTTGTCTTTTTTATCTATCTCCGGATCATTTGCGTCATCTTCTCGCTTCTTCTCCTCCCTATCCGCGTGCCAACGCAGGAGCTTTGCTACCTTAGGGTCCGCGAAATACCGCTGCAGATGAGGAGTGATCGGAAAGTAACACACCACTTTTCGAGGAGCTTTCTTCCTCTTCTTGTATCGAGTGACGCCGCACACCGGACATATGGTAGACTCCGAGTGCTCGTCCCGATAAATGATGCAATTGTTCATGCACACATGGTATTTCACGTGCGGTAAATCCAGAGGACACACGATTTTCTTCGCCTCCTCCAAACTGGTCGGGCACTTGTTCCCCTTGGGAAGACGTTCGTGCCAGAATGACATGTTCTCGTCGAAGCATGTGTCGGTCATTTGTGTTTTACCTTCATCTCCAGAGCCATGAGCGTTACTTTCAGGCGGGTATCCTCGGGCCTGCATCCTTCATACAATGGAGTAACCGCGTCTAACTCAAGTTGATCCATCTTGGCTTTCTCTCGGGCGGCAGCTCTTGCGTTATCCGTCTGCTTGAGAAGCAGCTCTTGAATATGAGGGTCCTGCACCCAGCCCATCGATGGTCCAGCGTCGTCTGCTCCGCCGGCATCATCATCTTCATGATCATGCCCATCGTCTGCTCTGGCATCTTCCTCATCATCATGTCCTGCATCTTCTACATGATGACTGTGTACAGCATCACCGTCGTGATCATCTCCTGGGGATTCTTCGTCTTCTCGCCCGCCCGAGCCGCGGTGGTTGTCTTGCTGCGCTTCCTCATTTCTTGCCCGGCCCCCATGGACGACTTCGTAGTCATCTTCATCACCTTGCCACCGATAGCCATCCATGAAACCACGCAAGAGCAGGTGGTCCCGCACCTGCCCGGATTTCGGGTCCGCAATAAGGCTCTTCAGCTTGCATCTTCGACACGGACATCTTATCTCCGTCTCGTTCTTTTGAAGCATCTCGGCCTTCGCGGACCTCAAAAACCTATTCACGATGCCTTCGGTCATCATGCGGACCATGGTCGCCTGCGGGGTAGAGCAAAACGATATTTTAGAACCAAGAAAAAATTTGGCATGACTTTCCCTAAAAATAGGACCAAAAAGAATGCTTAATGCCAAAATTCTCGCCGAAACGGAAATGAATCAACATTCCGGCAAAATATTGGCAACTATCGCATTTCAAATACCGGTACACCTCCAAACACAAACACATATGCAACACCACAAACATATGCAACACCATGAACATACATAGATCTAGCTAGGCCATAAAAAGTGCATGTGCACATTGTTGTAGGGAGAACAACATAAATATAGCTTCCCCCCTTACTTACCTATCAAAATAAGGTAATTTAACCACTTAAATTGAATGAATCTATGGTGGAAATGAGGTGAAAAAGAGGAGGCACCCGAGGCAAGGAGGAGGTGGAGAAAATGAAGTGGGGAGAAAGTGAGTGTGGGTAGGAGAGGCTGTCCAAAATATCTTGTTGCTGCCCACTTACTAATGGCGCACCAACTCTAAATACGCCATTAGTAATCCAGGTTACTAATGGCACACCTTCTGGTGGTGCGCCATTAGTAGTTTTGCAAAAAAAACATACTAATGGCGCACGGTGGAAAAGTGCGCCATTAGTAGTTTTGCAAAAAAGGGAACAAAAAATATAATAGAAAAAACAACATTAGTGGCGCACTTTCCGGCAGGTGCGCCATTACTAGTTACAACTAGTAATGGCGCACTGTGTCTGGATGCGCCATTATTATGTTTGGACAGGCGCACTAGTTAAAAAAACATTTTGATACTAATGGCGCACCCTGGGCCAGGTGCGCCATTAGTAGTTTCAACACTAATGGCGTATCAGAAGGTGGTGCGCCATTAGTATATACTAATGGCGCACCGCTTGTCTGGTGCGCCATTAGTGTCAATCCCATCTATAGCCCTTTTTCTAGTAGTGTAATCGAGTCCGTGAGCTATATAATAAAGATTAGTGTTGAGTCAAGGGCTTGATTATCTTGCTATGATCTTGAGTGAATAAAAGAAAAGAGAAAACAATAAAAAGGAATAAAAATATCATATTGATCTTATTGAGAGTAATGACTTCACATAGAAAGAGTATGATGATTAAAAGTTGTTGAGGGTTGACAAACATAGCTTTGGTCATCATTGCAATTAATAGGAAGTAATAAGGAAAGAGAGGTTTCACATATAAATATACTATCTTGGACATCTTTTATGATTCGGAGCACTCATTAAAATATGACATGCTAAAGACTTGATGTTGGACAAGGAAGACAACGTAATGGTTTATGTTTTCTTATATCTGAGATAAAGTATATTGTCATGGATCATCCAACATGTTGAGTTTGCCTTTCCCCCTCATGCTAGCCAAATTCTTAGCACCAAGTAGAGATACTACTTGTGCTTCCAAAAACCCTTAAACCAGTTCTGCCATGAGAGTCCACCATATCTACCTATGGATTGAGTAAGATCCTTCAAGTAAGTTTTCATCGGTGCAAGCAATAAAAAATGCTCTCTAAATATGTATGATTGATTGGTGTGGAGGAAATAAGCTTTATACGATCTTGTGATGTGGAAGAAATAAAAGCGACGGACTGCATAATAAAGGTTCATATCACAAGTGGCAATATAAAGTGACGTTGTTTCGCATTAAGATTTTGTGCATCCAACCCTGAAAGCGCATGGCAACATCTGCTTCCCTCTGCGAAGGGCCTATCTTTTATTATTATCTTCTACCTTATGCAAGAGTCATGGTGATCTTCACCTTTCCTTTTTACATTTTATCCTTTGGCAAGCACAGGATGTTGGAAGGATCCTGATACATATATCTAATTGGATGTGGGTTAGCATGAGTTATTATTGTTGACATTACCCTTGAGGTAAAAGGTTGGGTGGGAAACTTTAAGCCCCTATCTTTCTCTGTGTCCGATTAAAACTCTGTAACCACAAGTATTGCGTGAGTGTTAGCAATTATGAAAGACTAAATGATAGTTGAGTATGTGGACTTGCTAGAAAGCTCTGACATAGACTCTTTCTGATGTTATGATAAATTGCAATTGCTTCAATGACTGAGATTATAGTTTGTTGGTCCTCAATAAAGTTTCTGATTTATACTTTGCATTGTGAATAGATTATTACTTGAGCATAAGAAATCATATGACAATATCCATATATGTTGCTGTTATGAGAATAATCATGATGCCCTCATGTCCATATTTTAATTTATCGACACCTCTACCTCTAAACATGTGGACATATTTATCGTTATCGGCTTCCGCTTGAGGACAAGCGAGGTCTAAGCTTGGGGGAGTTGATACGTCCATCTTGCATCATGCTTTTATATCGTTATTTATTGCATTATGGGCTGTTATTACACATTATGTCACAATACTTATGCCTATTCTCTCTTATTTTATAAGGTTTACATAAGGAGGGAGAGTGCCGGCAGCTGGAATTCTGGGCTGGAAAAGGAGCAAATATTAGAGACCTATTCTGCACAACTCCAAAAGTCCTGAAACTCCACGAAAGTTATTTTTGGAAATAATAAAATATATTGAGCGGAAGAAATACATCAGGGGGGCCTCCACCTGGCCACGAGGGTGGGGGGTGCGCCGTACCCCCTGGGCGCGCCCCCGGCCTCGTGGGCCCCCTGTTGGCCGTCCGATGCCCATCTTCTGGTATATGAAGTCTTTCGTCCGAAGAAAAATCATAAGGAAGCTTTCGGGACGAGACTCCGCCGCCACGAGGCGGAACCTTGGCGGAACCAATCTAGGGCTCCGGAAGAGCTGTTCTGCCGGGGGCACTTCCCTCCGGGAGGGGGAAAGCATCGCCATCATCATCACCAACGCTCCTCTCATCGGGAGAGGGCAATCTCCATCAACATCTTCACCAGCACCATCTCCTCTCAAACCCTAGTTCATCTCTTGTATCCAATTCTTGTCTCCAAGTCCGGGATTGGTACCTGTAGGTTGCTAGTAGTGTTGATTACTCCTTGTAGTTGATGCTAGTTGGTTTATTTGGTGGAAGATCATATGTTCAGATCCTATATCCATATTAATACCCCTCTGATTATGAACATGAATATGCTTTGTGAGTAGTTTCGTTTGTTCCTGAGGACATGGGAGAAGTCTCGCTATTAGTAGTCATGTGAATTTGGTATTCGTTCGATATTTTGATGCGATGTACGTTGTCTATCCTCTAGTGGTGTTATGTGAACATCAACTACATAACACTTCACCATTATTTGGGCCTAGAGGAAGGCATTGGGAAGTAATAAGTAGATGATGGGTTGCTAGAGTGACAGAAGCTTAAACCCTAGTTTATGCGTTGCTTCGTAAGGGGCTGATTTGGATCCATATGTTTCATGCTATGGTTAGGTTTACCTTAATACTTTTGTTGTAGTTGCGGATGCTTGCAATAGAGGTTAATCATAAGTGGGATGCTTGTCCAAGTAAGGGCAGCACCCAAGCACCGGTCCACCCACATATCAAATTATCAAAGTACCGAACGCGAATCATATGAACGTGATGAAAACTAGCTTGACGATAATTCCCATGTGTCCTCGGGAGCGCTTTTCTTTATATAAGAGTTTGTCTAGGCTTGTCCTTTGCTACAAAAAGGATTGGTCCACCTTGCTGCACTTTATTTACTTTTGTTACTTGTTGCTCGTTACAAATTATCCTATCACAAAACTATCTGTTACCTATTATTTCAGTGCTTGCAGAGAATACCTTGCTGAAAACCGCTTATCATTTCCTTCTGCTCCTCGTTGGGTTGGACACTCTTACTTATCGAAAGGACTACGATAGATCCCCTATACTTGTAGGTCATCAGGCATCAGCCAACGATATCAGTTGGGCAGTGGGGAAGCGAGTCGTCCTTTGCGCTGAAGCATATACCTTCGGGGCTCCCGGCAGTACGATAATCGTGCCGCCGGACATGAGGAACACAAATGGATCGGCGGGCGGCCATTTAGGCCAGGTATTATTATACCTATGCTGTCGAGAACTAGCACCACTTAGTTGATTTGAATGTAACGAAATCCGTCATGTTTGTTTGAAAATCCAGTATTTTATATGAATTCCATCATTTTTTATATGAATCACCGTGTTTGCATGAATTTCGTCCGGTTGGTTGAGTTGCTGTCAGAATGTGTGCGGCTACGGTTGGACGGCATAATTTGCGGGTCGCTGGTCAGTCTGTGGCCGGCTCGGGCAGCATGGTGGGACAAAAGAAGCACAGCTCGTGCGAGCTCGTCTCCAGCGCGCGCGCTGGAGGATGCATGAGCACCCGATCTATTCCTCGTTCATCGGTGGCAAAGGCACCAGTGGACAAAAGGGTCCCCAATATTTTGGCTACCCCAAGCAAGATCCAAACAGCCTCTCCCAGCACATTCAAATCCCTCGTTCGCCATGAAATTTTGCCATGTCTTGTTTTCATGGACTAGCAAGATGCCCGTGCATTGCACGGAACATCAAGATGCATTTTTTTACAAAACACTTGTTGTGATTGACCCATGCAGGAGTAATCCCATGTGTAAAAACTAATGATATCTCAAGAATTTTATCGGAAAAACTGTATCTCAGGAATTTATCGGAAAAATGGTATCTCAAGAATTTCATCGAAAAAATGATATCTCGAGAAAGATGAGAGATAAGGTGAGGAGGAGTGGGGCGTGGTGGTGACTGGTGGTCGAACTAGGCGGAGGCATGGGGATGTATGGCGCCGGCAGGCTACAGCGGCCACCATGCTAGATTGTTCCAGAGACTTCCTTTTTTAATTTCTCAGCAATGAGGTTGTGGGAGATAAGGATGAATGAGGCAAGGCCTTATCTGTAAATGTGGAGAGAGGTGCGGGTATCTTTTGTAAAATTGTCATTGTTTGCTTTCTATTCGTCAGATAGATCGGACGGTCTATATTACAAGATGGCAGGCACACCATCATCACCAACTCGGTTTTTTATAAGAGTAGAGAGTAGAGATAGAGATATTTCACTGTGTGGAAACATATTTAAATATGAACGAATAATCGGTGTCCGCGGTTTTCTGCCGGGAGCCCGGGACACGATTGGATGGCCTCATAGTAGTAGTAGTGTAGAGTACTACTAGTACTACTAGATAGTGAGTGTTTACTACTGTATCTATGTACTAATTGCAACACATGCATGTGTTAGCAGTATAATTACCACGTATGGATTTGATGGTAAGATTAGTGTAAGTTGGGTGTCATATTAATGCTCTAACATGTGGTCAAAGTTAGCCTCCAAAACGCATTTTATACCCCCTATGAATTGAGGGAGTACATTCATTGCCGAGGTTTCTCTTAATCCTTGCGTGCAACATTTTTATTGAAGCTTGAAATGTGAACATGTGAATGGGAGGGAGTACTACAACCCTTCCAAAAGAACTGTAGTATTAATGGTATCGTACTCCCTCCGTTCACACATGCTTAGTTTTTTCATTTGATAAGAGGCAAACCATGTGGGGCCTACCTTAGAGGCAAGGCTCGATACGAGCATGGTTAATAGAAGAGCTGACAGTGGAGCTCTATACCCATGCCAAGTCATTTATAGCCTTTGTAAAAAATATCTCATATAATAAGGCTGCTTGTAAGTTGGCTGTAGCAATTAGTGTTTGCATGCATGGGTAAGAAGGCAAGGGCACTTGGTTGGGTGGGAGAAGGTAGCGCCAGCCTTTAGCGCTTTACAAGGGTTGCATGCATTCTTTTATCTCGTACACGGTGATATAGCCCGACGATTGTTGAAGCGTCGGCTCTCTTCTCATTCCTCACTTCTCTCTCCTCCAGCTAGTACTTTTGCTGATCTGGACTGCTTGTAGCCTGCTGACTCAGACCTAATATACTTGCTCTACACTGGAGATGCTCTGTACGTATTACTTTTGATGTCTCCCATCAACTCGCAGAACGAGGAGAAGCTTGCTTAGTACGACGTCTCCCCCACCCACGGGCGCGGTGGCTCGCAGTGGCGGGACGAGGAGAAGCTTGCTTAGAGCAAGTACAATAGTGGGCTTATAGCCTGCTTACATGGCATTTTTGCCTATGTGGAGGAGAGAGATGTAAAAAAGTAAGGGGAGTGGGCTCTCATGCAAGAGCCTAGCTATATGCGCATTCCTAGGTAAATGCAATAAATGTGAAGAAAGAGATAGAGAGAAGATGAAAGAAAGTACTAATGCAATAGCCAACCTTATAGCCCACATTATTGTATGAATGCATATAGATGATGGCTATAGATGACATTATTGGACGCTTACGCCCGCTCCCTCGCCCACGCGCACGGTGGCTCGCAGGACGAGGAGAAAAATTTACTACTCCCTCTGTTTACTCCTCGTCCCTACCTTGGTTAGAGAGATTATCATATTGTTTGAAATATGCCTTTTCGTAGTAGGAGTAGTATAGTGGTACATAGGAGTAGTACTACAGCAATTTCCTTGGAGTCCATGGTGCAGCAAACTACCCTAGGCTATGTTACTACTCCCTCCTTTCTGGTTTATGGCTCAATTTCAAAATCTCTCCAACCAAGGTAGACGATGAGTGGTGGAATTAATTTCATAGTATGCACAAGTAATTAGTACGCTCGTTTTTCTCAAGAAGTTATGTTTACGAATGCATTAATTACAACGAATGCATGCATGACCACTAAATTTCCATGAACTTCTACATGCATTGGTGAGTTTTCTCTTGACACTGCTTGCATCGGGTGATTTAACGCACCTCGAAATCCAAACATGTGATGGTACTACTACTAGTAGAATTGCGACTTATAAAACAGAAAACGATTTTTTTAGATCAGCCCTATAAACCGGAAAGGAGGGAGTAGTAAGTAGTACTACCTCCATAGTGGGTACGTACTCCGTAAAATCAGGATTTCCGAAAACTAAGTCACTCAACCTTTATTTGCTTGTTTTCCTTCCTGTCTCGTTGCCTCGAATAGACTATGCCAAACTTCCCTGCCTGCCGCGCGGGAAAAGACCCACCCTCGCCTTTTTTAGTCCGGGTTTGTATCGATGGATCGCGCGAAGCAACAAAAACCAAGTCGTTTCTTGTACTCCTCCGTCGATGCTCGCTTTCAAGAATTTTTTACTTCCTCTCGCCGACATGTGGGACATATAGCAACCGGGTCGACGTGTCATGCACCAAATAACAGTGCAGAACAGCACGGGGACACACCCCAGCCGTAGCGCCCCAGTAGTAGTAATGAGAAATGAGACGTCAAATCACAATGCCGCACCTTCCCAGACGGACGAAGCAACCATTATTTGACACTCGCTAAATCCGCTTCCCCATCATCTCCTTCAAGAAAACCACGTATTGCTTCTGCCATTGTTCTGCCCCAAGAGGGAAGCACATCGCCTTGGTACATCATGACACGTGGGACCGCATGACAGGCCATGCTCCCCCGCCCACCGCTCGGTAAAATCACCTCATTTTTACTACTTCCTCCATATCGGTTTAAAGGGCATGCACTTCTGTCGGAGTAATGGGCCATGGGTAGCCTCACCCGAGTCCCAGAACCTTTTCACGATATCGGGGCCGGCTACGCCCCTCTGGACATCAGGATGAAGCGCCGCCTTCTGATGGCCGGCTGGCCCAAGCAGCCAGCTGCCAGAAGGCGGCTAAGCTCCTGAAGGTGGCACCAAGATTGGCCGACTCCTTTTAGGCGGCCTCCAGAGAGGCCGGCTTCTAGCAGACGGCCCACGGCTCCCTCAGAGTCCGCGCCCTCATTAAGAAGACAAGACAGGGTGAGGCTATAGTGTAGCCCATCACCCCCGTATCCAGGGCTGGGCGTGGCCGCAGTGCTCCGTACAGGCGGAGATCTCCGCCCGGCGCGGCACTGTTGCCGCTCCGCCCCTGATGTCACATCGGACAGGCGGAGCTCTGTTCCCACGACGGCATGTCGGTACGACCTGCATGCGGCGGGCCCTACTAGGCAGCGAGAGCCCGGAAGACGGCGGAGGCCTGACCAGCCGGACCTGAGGGAGGTCGGCTTCCAGCAGGCGGCCCGTTCCTTCCTCGGGGCCCGTGTGCCATTAACCAGATGAGACACGGTGTAGCTACAGTGATCTCCCACCAGGCGGCGGGACTGTAGCCACGCTCCCCTGACCAAGCGTGCGTCATTAGCGTCGCAGCTACAGTAATCAACAGCCGACCAGACCCGCAAGCGGCGGAGGCGGCCAGTCGGCTCCGTACCAGACCAGTCGGCGGGGCCCATCAGGCGGCGGGCACCAGCAGCCGGCGGAGAAGCCGGCGACCAGAGACACTGACAGCCGGGTCCTACACCCGGCCAGATTACCATTGTACCCCTGGGGGTAGGCCTATATAAATCCCCTAGGGCACCCATGCAAAGGGTTCCCAACCTGTTAGAACTAGACTCATACCTAGAGGAAGGAGAGAGCGAGCCTGCCTTCTTCTACCTCTAGCATACAGCTCGAGGAGCACCATTGTATCCACTAGTGCCTTATTGATCATGCGGAGACCCCGCAGAGCAGGACTAGGGGTGTTATCTCCTAGGAGAGCCCCGAACCTGTGTAAAGTGCATCGGCGTTCATGTCTACGCCTCATCCCGCTTCCAGGCACCGGCGACGTTCTACTCGCTCCCACCATGATAGGCCATCCATTGGCATATGTCGCACCCAACCCCCGACATTTGGCGCCCACCATGGGGCGAGGTGCATCGTCTCCCGGAGACCTGTTCTGGACGGGAACCTTGTTCCTTCCTGGCAAGCGCAGCCAACCCGATACACCAGACGGCGTCTGCACCGACGCGCTGCACGGTGCGGAGGTCGCCTGCGCGGCGAGCTGCCTCGGCGATCTTGTTGGCGAGATTCGCCTCTCCGACGAGCCCGCGTGTGATGCGGGCACAGAGGGCCTCGAGAGCCGCCTCACCAGCCTCCTCGATCAGCTCCACATCGCCAGTGAGCCTGCTGTGGACTTGGAGTCGGTTGGCTCCACCGACCCGATGCTTGTCGATTCCGACACGGCGTCGCTTGACGCGTTCCCCACCAATGTGGTGGTCTACGACGAACCGCTTCCTCGCGCGGACAGCGGCGGCAGCACTGTCACGGAGGTGCTTGTCATCAGCCACGGCGAGCACCCTGGCGGAGGTGGCCAGGATCCGTTGCAGGCGGCAATGCGAGACCTGACTGCGCCCATCCCGGAAGACGCCGACGCCGAGACGCTGGAGGCACGCCGTGTCCAGCTCGTCGAAAGCGCCAACCGGCTGGCCAGCATGAGACGCCTTTCGGAGGCCTACCAGCGCCAGATGGACTGAGCCGTCGGCGGCACGCCGGCTCCTGGTGGGCCTAGCCGAATTGGCCTGATCCAGCAGCGTGGCGCGACCATCGCCAGCATGTTCGGGACAGATCGTCCCGTCTACGCCACGCCCGCAGAGAACATACGAGCCGCCCAGGCGGCGGCAGATGAGCTAGACAAGCTCGAGAGCGACGAGCGTCACCACATGACGAAGCGCGTCCAGCAGCTCCTTGACGCGGCTGCTGAGCAGCAAGAGGCCGGGTGCCGCACTGAAGCGCCCAACCGGCAAAATGACGACCCGCCTCCTCACCGAGACCAAGGCGTGACATCTCGGACGCCGACTGGTGGCGTCCGCGATAGAAGAGACAAGGAGCCGGCTGCCAGCCGCAGCCGAACTCGCATCACCATCGAGCGCGACCAAGACGGCCGCCCAAGAGCAGTGGAACGACGGGACAACTGTCCGCCTCCTCCTCCCCCTCGCAGGGTGAGGCGCGCTTCCCCACCGCCTGTTGATCGCCGAGAAGGAGTCAGAGAGAACGATGCCTGCCACCGGATCGACCGCCTCAACCGATCCCTGGTGCTAGAAGAAGAAGACGATTTGGCTCTGCCTTGTTTCGGCCCCCGCATCCAAGATGAGCCTTTCCCCAAAGGGTTAACTCTCCCGAGAGATACGCCCAAGTAGACCGGCTCCGTGAAGCCGGAAGACTGGCTGGTCGACTACTCCACACCCGTCAGCATCGCGAACGGCAACAAGCGCCTTGCTGTAAAGTATGTTTCGCTCATGCTCCATGGCACAACCCGGACATGGCTGAACAGCCTGAAGCCCCGCAGCATCAACAGCTGGGTTGATTTCACCGAAGCCTTCATCCGCAACTTCACCAGCACGTACAAGCGGCCGCCCAAGCCTCGCCAGCTCTCCTTATGCGTCGAAGGCCCCAACGAGTCGACTCGCGACTACCTCACGCGCTGGGCCGCGCTGCGCAACTCTTGCGAGGGTGTGCACGAAGTGCAGGCCATCGAGTACTTCAATGTCGGGTACCGAGAGGGCACCCTCCTCAAGCACAAGCTTCTCTGAGACGAGCCGACGACCCTCGACGAACTGCTGATCATAGCAGACAAGTATGCCACGGCCGACTCCTCCATGAAAGCGGAAATCCAAGTTGACACATCTGGCAAGGTGGCTCCCCAAGCTCCTCGGACCCCGGCAGGTGACACCGGTCGACAACAGCAGCAGAATGACCATAAGCGCAAGGCCACGCAGCCGGCTTCCACAAGCCGGCAGGTGGCGACAGTTGAAGACCAGCAGCCGGAAGGGCAACCTCCTCCCAAACGCCAGAAGGGCGGCAAGCCTAACTGGTTGCCCGCCTTCTCGTACGAGCAGACTCTTGATGCACCCTGCAAGTTCCACGGCGGCGCGAAGCCGTCCAACCACACCACTCGGAAGTGCCACTGGCTCACCAGGATCGCCAAGGGTGATGGACTCCTGCCTCCTCCGCCTGCCGGCCCGCCTCCTCCTCCTCCCCAGCAGCCGGCGGTTCGGCCAGTCAGCGCAATACAAGATGAATACCCTGAAGAGCATGGAGCTTATGTCGTGTTCACCAGCGTGGCCAACGACAGGCATAGCAGATGGCAGCGACAACAAGAAGTAAATGCAGTAGCATCAGAGACCCCCCGAGTTCATGCATTGGTCTGAGAAGCCCATCAGCTAGAGCAGAGCTGACCACCCGGAGGTGATGCCCAATCCCGGTTCTTATGCTTTGGTCTTAGATGCCACCTTCGCAATAGAGAGGCGGGCTGCTCGCTTCTCCTGAGTCCTGATAAATGGCGGCAGCAGCATCAACATCATGTACCAAGATACTATGGAGAAACTAGGAATCAAACAGAGGCAGCTTCAGCCCAGTCGGACTGTATTCCATGGCATAGTTCCTGGCCTTTCCTGCTCACCAATCGGCAAGACCCAGATAGATGTCCTCTTCGGAGACAAAAATCACTTTCGCCGAGAGCCAGTATGGTTTGAAGTGGTGGACCTTGAGAGCCCCTATCATGCGCTGCTTGGCCGGCCTGCTCTGGCCAAGTTCATGGCGGTCCCCCACTATGCTTACCTCAAGATAAAGATGCCGAGCTCCAAGGGAATCCTGACCATAGCAGGGGACTACAAGAAGTCATCCGCCTGTGCAGCAGATAGCAGCCCGCTAGCCGAGTCGCTCGTGATTGCAGCAGGGAAGCGACTCCTTGACTGGGTAGTGGCAATGGCAGGCAAGCAGCCGGAAATGTCACCCAACCCCAAGGATTCAGAAGCCGAGGGCTCGTTCAAGCCAGCCAAAGAAACAAAGAAGATACCTTTGGACTCGGAGCACCCGGAGAGGCACGCTGTCATAGGTGCGAACCTCGACAGCAAATAGGAAAGCGAGCTCGTCGATTTCCTCCATGAGAATCGGGACATCTTTGCATGGTCTCCCAAGGACATGTCGGGTGTTCCGACGGATTTTGCCGAGCACAAGCTACATGTCCGACCTGATGCCAAGCCAGTCAGGCAGCCCTTTCGCTGCCTGTCGGAAGAGAAGAGAAGAGTCCTTGTGCTGAAGAAGAATAAGCAGTGGCGCATGTGTATTGATTATACCAGCCTCAGAAAAGCATGCCCCAAAGACCCATTTGCTTTGCCAAGAATCGACCAAGTAATTGACTCCACAGCCGGATGCGAGCTGTTGAGTTTTTTGGATGCATACTCAGGGTATCATCACATCAAGCTACCGGCCGACAGGCTGAAGACCGCCTTCATCACGCCATTCAAAGCCTTCTGCTACCTGACCATGACGTTCGGCTTGAGAAATGCCGGCGCCACGTTTCAGCGTTGCATGCAGAGTGCCTCCTCAAGCAACTCGGTAGAAACGCCCAAGTATATGTGGACGATGTTGTGGTGAAGACGGAGAAGCGTGGAACGCTGCTAGAAGACCTCAAGGACACCTTTGAAAACTTGCGCCGATTTCAGATCAAGCTCAACTCGGAGAAATGCGTCTTTGGAGTGCCAGCCGGCCAGCTTCTTGGCTTTCTGGTCTCAGAGCGCGGCATAGAGTGTAATCCTGTGAAGATCAAGGCCATCGAGAGGATGGAGGTGCCCACCCGGCCGCTGGACGTGCAAAAATTAACCGGCTGCTTCGCATCCATCAGCCGTTTCATCAGTCGGCTGGGCGAGAAGGCTCTTCCCCTGTACCAGCTCATGAAGAAAACCACTTTTTTCGAGTGGAACGACAAGGCGGATGAAGCTTTTCTCTAGCTCAAGAAGATGCTGATCACTCCGCCTGTCCTGGCGGCTCCGACTCCTAAGGAGCCGATGCTCCTCTACATCGCCGCCACCAGCCGGGTGGTCAGCACGGTCATAGTTGTGGAACGAAAGGAAGAAGGCAAAGCACTACCAGTCCAGAGGCCGGTGTATTACCTGAGTGAAGTGTTGTCCACCTCCAAGCAGAACTACCCCCACTATCAGAAGATGTGCTACGACGTGCACTTTGCCGCCAAGAAGCTGAAGCCATACTTTCAAGAGCGCCCAATTACTATGGTCTTCACTGCCCTACTTGCCGAGATCATTGGAAGCCGAGATGCTTCAGGTCGAGTGGCCAAATGGGCCATGGATTTGCCCCCCTATACCATCTATTACCAGCCTCGCACCGCCATCAAGTCACAAGCACTGGCCGACTTCCTCGTCGATTGGGCCGAGACCCAGTACCTGCCGCTGGCGCCAGACTCCACCCATTAGCGGATGCACTTTGATGGTTCCAAGATGCGCACCAGTTTGGGAGCCGGCATCGTCCTCACCTCTCCCTAAGGCGACAAGCTCAGATATGTGCTGCAAATCCACTTTGCCGCCTCCAACAACGTTGCTGAATACGAAGCACTCATTCACAGGCTCCGGCTTGCCAAGGTACTCGGCATTCGCCGGATCCTGTGCTATGGTGTTTCCGACTTGGTGGTCCAGCATTCCTCAGGCGACTGGGACGCCAAGGATGCATATATGGCGAGCTACCGCTTCCTCGTCCAGCAACTCAGTGGATACTTTGAAGGGTGTGAGTTCCTCCATGTGCCACGAAACAACAACGAGCAAGCTACTGCTCTGGCACGGATCGGCTCCACCCGGCAAGCAATACCAGTCGGCGTCGCCCTGCAGCGCCTCCTCAAGCCGTCTGTCAAGCCGTCACCAGAATCAGACTCCATCTTCGTGCGAGCTCCTCCTGAAGTAGTCGGATCCGACTTGAGCACCCCAGCAGCCGGCACAGGGAATTCGGCAGGCAACCCGGGGACTGCAGCAGCCACACCCGGCCTGGGGACTTCAGAGCCCAGCCCGGGGACTTCATCGACTCAGCAAGCGGCAGCCGACTCCAACCCGCCGCCTCCCGGCCTAACCGCCCTTGTGCAAATTGAAGTCCTGACAGTCGAAGAAATAACAACACCTTCATGGGCTCAGCCCATCCTCAACTTTTTGGTGAACAAAGAGCTGCCGACTGATGAGATCTCGGCCCGGCAAGTGCAACGCCGGGCAGCAGCGTACACCATTGTCAACAGAGAACTAGTGAGGCCCAGCGTCACTGGTGTTTACCAGCGCTGCATGGAGCCGGAGCAAGGCCAAGCAATCCTCAAAGATATCCACCAAGGCGAGTGTGGTCACCACGCGGCTTCAAGAGCACTTGTCGCCAAAGTTTTCCGCCACGGTTTTTTCTGGCTGACTGCTTTAGAAGACGCCAAAGACTTGGTCCAGAAATGCAAAGGGTGCTAGAAGTTCCGCTCCAAGCCACATCAGCCGGCTTCACTCAAGACCATCCCCATTGCCTGCCCCTTCGATGTCTGGGGGCTGGATATGGTGGGACCATTCAAGACAGCACGCGGCGGCATGACTCATCTACTTGTCGTGGTGGACAAGTTCACCAAGTGGATAGAAGCAAAGCCAATTAAGAAGTTGAATGGTCCGACTGTTGTGACTTTCATCTCCGACATCACCATCCAGTATGGCATACCACACAGCATCATCACCGACAATGGCACAAACTTTGCCAAAGGCGCCTTGGCCCGTTTCTGCGCGACGCAGCGCATCCGACTGGACTTAGTGTCTGTTGCCCATCCGCAGTCAAATAGCCAAGTGGAGCGAGCAAACGGACTCATTTTGTCCGGCATCAAGCCCCGACTAGTCGAACCTCTGGAGCGTTCGGCCGGCTGCTGGCTCGACGAGCTGCCGGCCGTCCTCTGGAGTCTGCGCACAACTCCGAACAAGTCAACCGGCTTCACACCTTTCTTCCTCGTCTACGGTGCCGAAGCCGTCATCCCGAAGGACATAGAATTCTAATCCCCTCAAGTCACCATGTACACCGAAGAGGAGGCAAAAGAAGCACGAGAAGATGGCGTCGATCTGCTGGAAGAGGGCCGGCTGTTGGCACTCAACCGGTCCACCATCTACCAGCAGAGCCTGCGCCGATACTACAACCAGAAGGTCAAGCCAAGATCCTTCCAAGAGGGAGACGTTGTGCTCCGGCTGATCCAGCGAACAGCCGGCCAGCACAAGCTCTCGGCACCTTGGGAAGGCCCCTTCATCATCAGCAAGGTGTTGGGCAATGACTCCTACTACCTGATCGATGCTCAGAAGCCTTGAGCACGCAAAAGAGACGACTCCGACAAGGAGACGGAGCGACCATGGAATGCAAACCACCTCCGAAGGTTTTACAGTTGATGCAGTATGTACCACGCCAACTTTTGTATGAAGTACGAAGACTCCGGGTCCCCGAGAAGAGCTCGGGGACTGCCCTCTTTTATCTATATGATGAGTATTATGCCTATCAATGTGTTATTTCATTAGTCCGCCTGGCACCGGGTTCGACCAGTCGACCCGGGGAGTCGCCGCCTTGTACAATGTAATGCTCCCTACAGCCGGACAAGTAATGCGTTGGCACTTAAGCCTTCTCCTGCCAGAAGCTGCAGCTCGCAGAGCGACTGTCTGGAAGGCAGGAGTTAAGGCAGAAGGGTGTCTGCATGAAAAATGGCTAAGGACCCAAAGCATGCACATAGTTCAAGCCGGCTTTCCGCTTCGCCGACCGGCTGCTGAGCAGCCGGCCGACCGGCTTCTACTTAACTTGCTAAAAAGCTCTAATCGCCTAAGTACTTACCCTCCCAAAGCGGGCAAGTACTGGACCCAGCCGCAGTCCGCAGAGCGGCTGTTTGGCTGGCTAGACGGCAGCTCAGAGAGGGCGGCAAAGGAAAAAAGCCAAGGAGCAGAAAGCAAGGAAAGATAGAACTCGGCAAACATATTTACATATCAAAAGGCCCTTGGCCAGCATTCAACAGAAGTTTGAAATACACCCCGCGGGTGGAATTGTGCGAAGTTAACAACATTTGTCGAGACTGATAAGCAGGTAAAAACAAAATATAAATTGGCAGCCTAGGGAGCAGCAGACGGGTTCGGCGGAACGGTGGAGTCGGTGGTGCCGGTTGGTGGAGCGGCCGGCTGGTCAGTCTCCGCTTGGTCGCCTTCGGTAGCAGTCGGCTCGCTCGGGCATGGCTCGTTGCTGGAGGAGCGGTCGAGCTGAGGCTGGCCGTCCGCTTCAACCTCTGGCGCTTCCTCTTCACCTTCCTCGTCCTCCTCATCTTCTCCTCGTCGCTGGAGTCGATCACTTCGGCCGAGTCCTCGCCATCCTCCGGGTTCAGCCCGAACCACTCTGGTGGCGCCTCGACACCATTCTCAGCCAGCTCCGGGACGAAGATGCTGGTGTTGGTGTATTCGGCGATTGCCGCTGCCCGTTTGACAAGTTCACCCTCTACCGCCACCAGCTCCTCCTGGGCCTCCTGTCGAAACGTGGTCAACTAGGCTAGATTTAGCCCAGGGTACCATGCCTTGATGAACTCCAAGGCCCGGTGTGCTCCAGCCAGGGCCGAGGAGCCCTTCCAGGCCTCAAGACGGCTGGCCTCCACCTCCAGCCAGTTGGAAGTTCGACTGGGAGTGCGCGGTGCCGGCATGTCTGGCCACAAGGCGGAGATCGCCTGGGCGCCGACGCGTTGAAGACGGCGTAGCATCCGATGAGTCGGGCGAAGACGGGCCTGGATGCTGAGAAGCTGTTCGCTAAGGGTCCGGGGGGCGTTGGCAGCAATCTGCGCACCTTCCACCCTCCGCTCTTCGCGATCAGCCTCGATGGCCTGATTGGCGGCGTCAGAGTGACCAGGGAAGAAGTCTGCTCAAACAGAAAGCAAAAGAGCCAAAGTCAGAGACAAGAAGCCGGCTCGATCAGCAGCCGGCAGCTCAAAGAAAGAAAAAAGAGGGAAGCTCACCGTCAACCATGTCTTCAATTTTGCCGAAGCCAGCAGTCAGCAAAGCCTCCTTATCGGCCCAGGCAGAGCGTTCGGTCTCGAACTCAGCAAGGAGAGTGGTCTCCTTTTCCTCCGCCTCCTTACGGGCTTTCTTGAGAAGCTCCGCCTGCTTCGCCAGTTGCGTGGTCAGCCGGTCACGCTCCTCGGCCAGCTTGCTGGAGTCCGCTTCCTTGGCATGCAGCGCAGTGTTGGCTTCGCCCAGCTGCTGCTGCAAGGCAACGTTGGCCTCTGCAAGAAGGGAGAAAGAAAAAGGCGTCAGCAGCCAAAAGAGAAGAAGTACAGTCGCCGGGAGATCCGGCCCAACTGCTCAGCAGTCGGCCTGAATCTCGGGGACTACGGCCCGTGGGTGCGCCAGCGCGCCCCCGCAGAGAAAGAAGTTATCAATGCCAACAGAGAAGAAGTACAGTCGCCGGGGAAATCTGGCCCGACTGCTCAGCAGTCGGCCCGAATCTCGGGGATTACAGCCCGCGGGTGCGCCAGCGCGCCCCCGCAGAGAAAGAAGTTTTCAATGTCAACAAAGAAGAAGAACAGTTGCCAGGGAGATCCGGCCCGACTGCTCAGCAGTCGGCCCGAATCTCGGGGACTACAGCCCGCGGGTGCGCTAGCGCGCCCCTGCGGAGAAAGAAAACAAAGACTTACTCCGGCTTTCCGACAAGTCAGCGGTCCGTTGATTTAGCTCCTGGACTTTGGAGTTGAAGGCGGCCGCGCGGAGGTTATGATAATCCTGCAGTGAAGATATCCGACAATGTTAGTACTCGGAGCTGGCCAATTAAAAGTTCCGAGCTACCTGCTCAGCAGCTGGCCCGAAACTCGGGGACTACACCCAGTGAGTGCACTGGCACGCCCCCACGGAGAAGTATAAGAATCAGTAATAAAGAAGAAACATACCCGGATGGCCGCTCGCGAGTCCAGGAACGCCGTGTTGCAATGCTTAAGAGCGTCGGCCTCAGCCCGGAGCTTGGCCTGGACGTCTAGGATCGCCTGATTCAAAGGGCCCGTCCCGCCTCCCCGCACCCAATCAGCGGGCGTGGCGCTGGACGCCTCGGCGTCCAGGATCGAAGTGCTCACGGCACTGGCTTCCAGCGGACGTGGCGCCGAAGCCGCCTTTGCAAACCGGCGGCGCAATGGTGTGCGGACCTCGGGAGTCGGGCTCGTCACCATCTCGTCTCCGGCTGGCCTCACCGGCGGGTCCGCCGGCTATTTGTCTCGCGCCTCTCCAGATGGTGGTGGCGGAGGCATGGCCACGTCCGGCATGACGACATCGCCGCCATCCCTCTCCATGATTGGGTGCTCGTCGCCGGCTCCCCCAGTCGGCGCCACGAACTCTGGTGGTGGCGGCGCGGAGTTTAGGGGAACGACGAATAACGTCGACTGACGGCACGCGGCTTCATCGGCCTGCTCCTTCGCCGCGGCAGCAGCCTCGGCCTTCGCCAGCTTCTTCAAAGCGGCGGCCTCCGCCTGTTCCGCCTCCGCCTTCTCTAGGAGGGCGGCTTCCTGCTCCTCGCGCACCTCCCGCGCGTTTCGCTCCTGCGCCTCCCGGAGGTCGGCAACCGAATCGATTCGCCGGGTGGTGGTGGAGGTCTCCGTCGACCCAATGACGGAGGCGGCGGCCGACTTCTCAAGAGAGAGTGGGGCCCTAAGTCAAGAAAATAAAGCAAAGGAAGTTCAGACAGAATCGACAAGGAAGAAAAGCACAAGAAAGGATACTTACGCCGACACCATGGGAGGCGCCTTCAGGAGCTTCCGAAATTTGGCTGCCTTCGCAGCGGCCTCCTTTCGTCTGTTCGCTGCGGTCGGGTTCTTGGCCTTCTTCGGCGCGCTGCCGAACAAGGCACCGCCTTTTTTGCGCTTTCGCGTGCCGCCTCGAGCAGCCGGCTCGGCAGAGGGGTCCGCATCCGCCTTGCCGGCGCCTCGTGAAGGGCGCGGATCATCCTCCTCCTCCTCGAAGTCGTCCGGCCACGTCTCGACGCCGCCCCCTTCCTCGGAGCCGCCGGCTCCATAGATGCCACCTGTGGCGTCGTCCTCCAAGGCGGCCACCCCCAAGTCGGGGTCATCCACGTCGCTCATAGCTCGGTCGGGTGCGTAGGGGCCACCCACCCCCACGATGGCGGTTGTCGCCTCAGACATGTAGATCTGTTTCAATGGGCAAGAGGACGACTGTTCAAAACCGCAAGAAGGAATCAAGACGAAGTATTGAAGAAGGGAAAGATTGAAGAAATTACGACTGGTGGCGGGTCCGCGCGGGAGCACGGCTGCTTGCCGAACCGCCACGACCCCTCCAGCTTGAGGTCGGAGATCTCGTTCACCAAGTTTGCCACCTCGGCAGGCTGCATCTCCTTGGTACTCAGCCGGCACAGGTCGCGCTGCCCGCTCATCCGGCTGATCAAGTGAGGCCGGCCTTGGAGTGGGAGAACCCGGCGCACGACGAAGGCGACCAGCAAGTCGGACGCCTTGAGGCCTTCGGCTTCGGTCAGCACCCGGAGTCGGTTGATGGCGGCGGTGGCGTCTGCTGACACAGGCTTTGGCTTGTAACCCAGTTGGCCCAAGGCTCAGCCGGCGGGCCGGCTTCATAGGCCGGCAGGTTGATGAAGTCGACTGCCGGGTCGACGTTCTCCACGTAGAAGTAAGATTGCTGCCACATTTTGACCAACTATGGCAGCTTGATGGAGGGGAAGGCGTTCCTTGGAGACGGACGGCGCACCACAACGAAGGCACCGCACTGGGCTGCCACCTCCCGGACGGAGGTGCCCAGCTTGGTATAGAAGAACGCTCCCCATAGGTCGATGGTGGGGAGGATGCCGAGGTAGCCTTCGCACATCATGACGAAGGCGGGCAGCAACATCATGGTGTTGGGCGTGATGTGATGAGGCTGGAGATGGTAGAACTCGAGGAACGAGCGGAGGAAGCCGCTCGCCGGCAGGCCGAAGCCGCGGATGAAGTGCGAGCGGAAGACGACCCGCTCGCCCTACGCCAGCGCCGGCAAGATCTCCCCCGCAGGAGGTACGCGCGCCTTCAAGTAGCCTGCGCCGAGATGGCGCCGCGTGTCGTGGAGAAAGGCGATGTGGTCTTCATTGATGTTCGACCCGTCCCAGTCTCCTCCCCGCTCGCGCGCCATGGAAAGCTCGAGAAGGTGAATGGCGTGGCAGGGGAGCTGAGGATTGGTGCGGGGCCAAGAGGGCTCGGGACAGAGGAGCTCGACAAAGACGAGCAGCGGTGGCACCCCGGCGTGGCTCGGGAGCGCTGCGGCGAGAGGAAGAAGATGGAGCAAGAAAGAGACGAGCGTGGGGCGGGGGGTGCGCGCGTGCTCCGCCGCTCCCCCTCCTCCCCCTACTTATAGCCCGTGGGCTATGAAGCCGAGGGGGCGGGGCATGGGATCGTGGGATTAACTGCGCCCACGACCCCACGTCCCCGCGTTTACCGCACGAGTTACTGCGCGCAGTAACTCCGCGACGAAGCTCAACCGCCCACCTCGGCCGCAGCGGATCGGCTCGCGTGCCGAGCCCCGGTGGTGGTAGGCCAAACCCGCTGTCGTGTCCCATCACGCGCGTGGGCTAGCAGGCTGGCCCGGCTGGCTGACGCCATGTGGCGTGCCCACGATGGGCAACGGGCCTGGAGGCTTAGCTAGCACGCCACCTAGTTCCCGCCGTTGCGTTCGAAGTTTCAGACGAATCCGACTGGACGTGGCCGACTCCCACCAGGCGGCTTGCCAGGAGGCGGATGAAGCTTCCGTCCATAGCACCCGGAGAAATAAACTGTTGAGGCTCCACGGCTCCTCGGCCGTGGTGCCTCACCAGCTTCGGGGACTACTGTCGGAGTAATGGGCCACGGCTAGCCTAACCCGAGTCCCAGAACATTTTCAAGACATCGGGGCCGGCTACGACCCTTAGGACATCGAGATGAAGCGCCGCCTTCTGATGGCCGGCTGGCCCAAGCAGCCGGCTGCCAAAAGGCGGCTAAGCTCCAGAAGGCGGCACCAAGATGGGCCGACTCCTTTCAGGCGGCCTCCAGAGAGGCCGGCTTCTAGCAAACGGCCCACGATGCCCTCAGAGTCCGCGACCCCATTAAGAAGACAAGACAGGGTGAGGCTACAGTGTAGCCCATCACCCCTGTATCCAGGCTGGGCGTGGCCATAGTGCTCCGTACACGCGAAGATCTCCGCCCGGCGCGGCACTGTTGCCACTCCACCCATGACGTCACAACGGACAGGCGGAGCCCTGTTCCCACGATGGCTTGTCGGTACGGCCTGCATGCGGCGGGCCCTACCAGGCAGCGAGAGCCCGGAATACGGCGGAGGCCTGACCAGCCGGACCTGAGGGAGGCCGGCTTCCAGCAGGCGGCCCATTCCTTCCTTGGGGCCCGTCCGCCATTAACCAGATGAGACACGGTGTGGCTACAGTGATCTCCCACCAGGAGGCGGGACTGTAGCCACGCTCCCCTGACCATGCGTGCATCATTAGCGTCGCGGCTATTGTAATCAACAGCCGACCAGACCCGCAAGCGGCGGAGGCGGCCTGTCGGCTCCGTACCAGACCAGTCGCCGGGGCCCATCAGGCGGCAGGCCCCAGCAGCCGGCGGAGAAGCCGGCGACCAGAGACACTGACAGTCGGGTCCTACACCCGGACAGATTACCATTGTACCCCTGGGTGGTAGGCCTATATAAACCCCCCAGGGCATCCATGCAAAGGGTTCCCAACCTGTTAGAACTAGACTCATACCTAGAGGAAGGAGAGAGTGAGCCTGCCTACTTCTACCTCTAGCATACAGCTCGAGGAGCACCATTGTATCCACTACTGCCTTAGTGATCATGCGGAGACCCTGCAGAGCAGGACTAGGGGTGTTATCTCCTAGGAGAGCCCTGATACATCTCCAACGTATCTATAATTTATGAAGTATTCATGCTATTATGTTATCCATCTTGGATGTTTAATGGGCTTTTCTATGCACTTTTATATTATTTTTGGGACTAACCTATTAACCCAGAGCCCAGTGCCAATTTCAGTTTTTTCCCTTGTTTCAGTGTTTCGCAGAAAAAGAATATCAAACAGAGTCCAAACAGAATGAAACCTCCGGGAGAGTTATTTTTGGAACTAAAGCAATCCAGGAGACTTCGAGTACACGTCAGGAAATCAACGAGGATGGCACGAGGCAAGTGGGCGCGCCCACCCCCTGGGAGCGCCCTCCTCCCTCGTGGGCCCCTCATGGCTCCCCTGACCGACTTCTTTCGCCTATATATGTCCATATACCCTAAAAACATCAGGGAACAGAATAGATCGGGAGGTCCGCCGTCGCAAGCCTCTCTAGCCACCAAAAACCAATTGGGACCCTATTCCGGCACCCTGCCGGAGGGGGAGAACCCTCACCGGTGGCCATCTTCATCATCCCGGCGCTCTCCATGACGAGGAGGGAGTAGTTCACCCTTGGGGCTGAGGGTATGTACCAGTAGCTATGTGTTTGATCTCTCTCTCTCTCTCGTGTTCTTGAGATGGTACGATCTTGATGTATCGCGAGCTTTGCTATTATAGTTGGATCTTATGATGTTTCTCCCCCTCTACTCTCTTGTAATGGATTGAGTTTTCCATTTGAAGTTATCTTATCGGATTGAGTCTTTAAGGATTTGAGAACACTTGATGTATGTCTTGCCGTGCTTATCTGTGGTGACAATGGGATATTCACGTGATTCACGGGATGTATGTTTTGGTGATCAACTTGCGGGTTTCGCCCATCAACCTATGCATAGGGGTTGACACACGTTTTCGTCTTGACTCTCCGGTAGAAACTTTGGGGCACTCTTTGAAGTACTTTGTGTTGGTTTGAACAGATGAATCTGAGATTGTGTGATGCATATCGTATAATCATGCCCACGGATACTTGAGGTGACATTGGAGTATCTAGGTGACAGTAGGGTTTTGGTTGATATGTGTCTTAAGTTGTTATTCTAGTACGAACTCTTGAATAGATTGATCCGAAAGAATAACTTTGAGGTGGTTTCGTACCCTACAATAATCTCTTCGTTTGTTCTCCGCTATTAGTGACTTTGGAATGACTCTTTGTTGCATGTTGAGGGATATTTATATGATCCAATTATGTTATTATTGTTGAGAGAACTTGCACTAGTAAAAGTATGAACCCTAGGCCTTGTTTCCTAGCATTGCAATACCGTTTACGCTCACTTTTATCGCTTACTACCTTGCTGTTTTTATATTTTCAGATTACAAAAACCTATATCTATCATCCATATTCACTTGTATAACCATCTCTTGGCCGCACTAGTGCACCTTTACAATTTACCATTGTATTGGGTGTGTTGGGGACACAAGAGACTCTTTGTTATTTGGTTGCAGGGTTGCTTGAGAGAGACTATCTTCATCCTACGCCTCCCACGGATTTATAAACCTTAGGTGGTCCACTTGAGGGAAATTTGCTACTGTCCTACAAACCTCTGCACTTGGAGGCCCAACAACGTCTACAAGAAGAAGGTTGTGTAGTAGACATCAAGCTCTTTTCTGGCGCCGTTGCCGGGGAGGTGAGTGCTTCAAGGTATATCTTTAGATCTTGCAATCGAATCTTTTTGTTTCTTGTTTTAGCACTAGTTTAGTTTATAAAAGAAAATTACAAAAAAACGGAATTGAGTCTGCCTCATACGCTTCATCTTTTTAATATCTTTCGTGAGTATGGTGGAAAGGAAAATTGTGCCAAAGAGTTAGAAGAAGAATGCATTAAAATGTTTGGCACTAAATCTTTGAATGATGAGCATGATTGCAATGTTGTTAGTATGAACTCCTTGAATATCCATGGTACAAATGATAATTTCACTAGTCATGATGAAAATATCTCTTATAAGCATGTTGATTTTTGTGGAGTGCATAGAGTTTGCAAATACATACCAAAAAGGGAAGATAGATTTTGTAAGAGGCATAAGTACTTAGAAACTAAATGGTTGCAAGAAAGGCTAGATGTTTGTGCTGAAAATTTATTTTTTCTTAGCCGTACTTGTGAACTTTGCAATGAACGTGGTCATTTAACTATCCGATGCAAATTGTTTCATGATCTAATCGTGTCCAAAAATTTGTGATGACTTGATTTCCCTTGCACATCATAATGAACTTAGTTTGCTTATGGGCTATGAAGAAATGAAACGTATAACTAACTATCTTCCAGAATTTGCCCGTTATAAACTTCTTGATTTTGATCTAGAGGAAATTTATATGTATTGTGCGGTGAATTGCATTGAAAATCCTTATATTGGCAATTAAATAAAGAAAAGAAAACAAATAGAAGATGAAGAGAATACTAACGAAAGGGAAGAGACTTCCCAATATTCTCCTATTATTTCTTACGATGAATCAGGTAACGAGGAGGAGCTTTCTATTCAACCAGTCTCATCAATAAGGAGCTCAAAAAAGAGGGATAAACCCGCACATGATGTGAAGAAGAAAAAGAAAAAACGGAGAAGCAAGGGTAAAAAGGTATCCCTCCCAAATGATGTTACTCCTACTACTCATTGTGATGATGATAATTGCTATACTATTGGTGATATCCATACTATTAATGATGAGAGTAATTATGCTTACGATATGAAAAGGCCCAAGCTTGGGGATGCTATGTTTGATGAAGATGATGTTTTTGAGAATATATTTGCTGCAATTAATGTTTGTCCCAAGCTTGGTGATGCTACGTTTAATGAAGATGATATTTTTAGCCTCCCAAGTTTTGATATGCAAAGTTGTTATGATGATAGCATGCCTTCTACCTATGATGATTATATTGATGAAAGTGGGTTTGGAAGAGTGTCAACTTTAGGAAGTAATTATCCCACTATTTTGGAGGATGTTGAATCTTATAATATTTATGAAAGTGGATTTGGAGAGGTCATGAATTTATTTAGTGATGAATCCACTATTTCGGAAGAGGTTTCAATCGATTATGATGAGAACAAAGTTGCTACTTATGATGATTATTGTGATTAAACTTATGCTATAAAAAGTAGTGATGATTATATTTATAAAACTTGTCATGATTATGATTACCCTTTTTCTGAACATTACTCTTTTAATGTGGAAACAATTTATAGTATTCAAGTCTCTTATGATATTCCCACTATTTCGAATGAGAAGAATTTTGCTTATGTGGAGAGTAGTAAATTTTCTATGCAAGTAGATCATGAAAAGAATGCTTTAGGTGCTGGTTATATTGTTGAATTCATTCATGATTCTACTGAAATTATTATGAGGGAGTAACATATGCTTGTAGGAATTGCAATAATATCAAGTTTCCTCTCTATGTGCTTAAAGTTTTAAAGTTATGCTTGTTTTGCCTTCCTATGCTAGTTGATTATTGTTCCCATAACTTGTTTGCTCACAAAATCCCTATGCATAGGAAGTGGGTTAGACTTAAATGTGCTAGTCATATTCTTCATGATGCTCTCTTTATGTTTCAATTCTTATCTTTTATGTGAGCATCATTGAAATCATCATGCCTAGCTAGGGGCGTTAAACGTTATCGCTTGTTGGGAGGCAACCCAATTTTATTTTAGTTCTTTGCTTTTTGGTTCGGTTTAGGAATAAATAGTCCATCTATATTCTGTTTAGATGTGGTTTTGTGTTTTAATTAGTGTTTGTGCCAAGTAGAACCTTTGGGAAGACTTGGGTGAAGTCTTTATGATCATGCTCTAAAAAACAAAAACTTTAGCGCTCACGAGATTAGCTAAAACTTTTTACGGGAGAGCGCTATTTAGTTGATTATTTTAGAAGATGATTACTAGACAAATTCCTCAGGTCCACCAATTTATTTTATTATTTTTGGAGTTCCACAAGTATACGTTTGATACAGATTACTACAGACTGTTCTGTTTTTGACAAATTCTGTTTTCTATGTGTTATTTGCTTATTTTGATGAATCTATGGCTTGTACAATAGTTTATAAACCATATAGAAGTTGGAATACAGTAGGTTTAACACCAATATAAATAAAGAATGAGTTAATTACAGTACCTAAGTGGTGATTTATTTTCTTATACTAACGGAGCTTACGAGTTTTCTGTTAAGTTTTCTGTTGTGAAGTTTTGGGTAAAGATTCGATGGACTATGGAATAAGGAGTGGCAAGAGCCTAATCTTGGGGATGCCCAAGGCACCCCAAGGTAATATTCAAGTACAACAAAAAGCCTAAGCTTGGGGATGCCCCGGAAGGCATCCCCTCTTTCGTCTTCGTCTATCGGTAACTTTACTTGGAGCTATATTTTTATTCACCACATGATATGTGTTTTGCTTGGAGCGTCATGTCATTTTATTTTGTTTTGCTTGCTGTTTGAATAAAATACCAAGATCTGAAATTCTTAAATGGGAGAGAGTCTTCAAATAGCTACATAATTATTTAACTACTCATTGATCTTCGCTTATATCTTTTTGGAGTTGTTTGCCATTTACTCGTGTGCCTCACTTATATCCTATGAGTAAATGGTTGAATGATGTGAATGTCATAAATCTGAAATTATATATGTTTCCTATGCTTATCCCACGGGGAGTAATGACTTCACATATAAGAAGTAGAGGTGGTAAATTTATTGAAGGTTAGCAAACATTGTATTGGTCACTTGAACAATTCATGAAAGAATATTGAAGGAAGAGAGATTTCACATATAAATATACTATCTTGGACATCTTTTATGATTGTGAGCACTCATTAAAATATGACATGCTAAAAGGTTGATGTTGGACAAGGAAGACAACGTTATGGGTTATGTTTTCTTATATCCGAAATAAAGTATATTGTCATGGATCGCCCAACACGTTGAGCTTGCCTTTCCCCCTCACGCTAGCCAAATTCTTTGCACCAAGTAGAGATACTATTTGTGCTTCCAAACATCCCTTAAAACAGTATTGCCATGAGAGTCCACCATACACTACAGGAAACAGCTTCTTTGCCGTCAGCCACGGCGGACGGCAAAGGCTCGAAAGGCGGACGGCAAAGACCTTTGCCGTCAGCCGCTGACGGCAAAAGGCTCCAGCAAAGAAGGCTACGGTAAACAGCTGCTTTGCCGTCTGCTTCCTGGCGGCGGACGGCAAAGGCTCTTTGCCGTCTGCGGCGGACGGCAAAGAAGGCGGACGGCAATAATTGCGCTGTCAGTCCGTTAAGTGGCTAACGGCAGACCTTTGCCGTCCGCCGCAGACGGCAAAATTTCTCTGGTCTTTGCCGTCCGCCTTATGATGTCATCTACACGTCACTAGATGGCAGGTTCTTTCCCGTCTGCCACTGATTCTTTGCCGTCTGCCACGGACGGCAAAGTCTTTGCCGTCTGCCACTGTAGGCAAACTGACCAAATGGGTCAGCTCCCAGGAAGCACAGTTGGCTGCCACGTGGCTTCTTTGCCGTCCGCGGCAGACGGCAAAGAGCTCTTTGCCGTCGGTGGCAGACGGCAAAGAGCCTGCATATTGTCTGTTTTTTTCTGTTTTTTGTTAAATCCCACAATTTGCACAGAAAATATATATGACATATAGATATATTTCACAGGCATTCATCACATAAACAAGTTCATACATCATTTCATACATAAACAAGGTCCATCCATCATTTCATACATAAACAAGTTCCATCCATCATTTCATACATAAAGAAGTTCCATCCATACATAAAGTAGCACTCCATAGCTATAAGGTGACTAGAATGAGAAGACAAGAATGAGAAGACAAGAAGAAGAAGAGTAGAACAAGCACTCCATCCAGCACATAATGAAATCTGCAAAATGGCAAAATAAGAAAGTTAGAAATGGATCGTTTTTGAGGTAACTAAGGTGAAATGGATCGTTTTTTAGGTAACTAAGGTGAAATGGATCTTTTTTAGCTCACTTAGGTCAAATGGATCGTTTTTGAGCTAACTTAGTTGAAATGGATCGGTTTTGAGCTAACTTTGTTGAAATGGATCATTTTTGAGCTAATTTAGTTGAAATGGATCATTTTCAGCTAACTTAGGTGAAATGGATCATTTAAGAGCTAATTTAGGTGAAATGGATCGTTTTTTAGCTCACTTAGGTCAAATGGATCGTTTATGAGCTAAATTAGTTGAAATGGATCGTTTATGAGATAACCTACGTAAGATGGGTCATTTTGGAGTTAACGTAGGTGAAATGGGCCATTTTAAAGCTAACGTAGGTAAAATGGATCATTTAGGAGCTAATCTAGGTAAAATGGGTCATTTTTGAGCTAACTTGGATGAACGACATCATTTATAAGCTAACCTAGGTAAAATGGGTCATTTTGGAGGAAAATAAGCTAACTCTAGGTCATTATGGTAAGCATATTGGAGGAAATAAAGCTAAGTCTAGGTCTTTATGCATTTGGTAAGCAAAACACTAGAGAAACTTACCGTGATCAGGGAGATGTAGGAGCGGGGTGGCTAGTGTCGCTACCTGGAGAAGGATCGTGCGATGCGTTTCTGGAGTTAAGCTGCAACAAAGATCATTTCCAATGTCTCGTTAGCATTACGACACTCAAATGTTAAGACTACCAACTAATGTCCATTCAAACTAAACTCACCATGCTCCCAGGAGCAATCACTGGCATCGGCGGAGCGGGCTGACCGGACTTCTCGCACACAGACTGCACATTTGGTTTTCAGAACAGAGTCATACTAGTTAGTAATGAGACTCAAATGTTAAGACTAGCAAGTAATCTGCAGAAGAAACTTACCACAAGGAGCTCGTACATGGCCCTTGCCTGCATGTCATTCCGTGCCCTCTCCTCCTCCATCATCTTTCTCGTCCTCTCCTCCATCTCCCGCTGCCTCTCCGCCGCCTCCGCCAGAAGTTTCTCCATTCTATCTCTCTCAGTCTGTATAGCAGCCTGCAACACCACTCACATGACCATTTGTAATCATTGATGGAAGCGCACACAATGTAATGGAGAAAGATAACTGAGTACGTATCACTAACCTTGATGGCGAGTTGCACTGGCCGTTCACGAGGCCTTATCTCAGGAGCGGAGCTCGACTGGCGCGCCTTGATCTCCGGGAGAGTGCTAGGACAACGGATAAGTCCATCTCCAATGGCTATGGAGCCATGGGACCTCCCGCCACCAGATATCATCACCAGCTCTGGATCAATGGGACCCTGGCTCGGGTTAAAGTCCTCCCCTTTCCTCGCCTTCCCCTCATCTCTATATCTCACGAGCTTGTTGTGGGAGGAGATGTTGGTGAAGTTGTTTGCATCATCGAGGTCAGAGTGAGAGAAAGCCTTGACTTTCTTGAAAGAGCCAGTGTGGGCCATGGCATACAGGTCGTACACCTCTGGCACCTTATCTGCCTTATTGTGGCGTGCCTGAAAGAGAGAAACAATGAAAATTAGTAATTAAAGGGCTCAAGCTAGCATGATGAATGAATTGCATGAATCATGAAGCAAACCACATACCCAGTTGCGCCCGAACTGATATAAGTTGGAGCTGCCTTGATGGTGTGGCACACCTTCCATTTGGGCACGTTTGTCCTTGGCCTGGTTGTGGAGGGCTAGCCATTCTTGTGAGCACCACTCATCGACCAACACCTCCCAACAATCCATCCGATCCGCACACCATCTCGGAGGCGCCTAAGTTAGCAAATAGAAACTTGAGCGCTACGGCTAAGAATTACTAAATGAAGGAACTTAAGTAGAAGGCCTTAAGAATTACCTTCATGTACTGCTCCTTACTCAGGAACTTATCGCGGCACGCCGGCTTGGTCTTCTTGATACCACGCAAGGCGTAGTAGTCTCGAACAGCCTGCACCCGAGCCTCGTGCCGTAAGTTCTGGAGTAGGCGCTTGCAGACGTTCTGGATAACATTTGCGCTGTCCTCCTCGTATCCCTCCTCACACTTGTAGAATTTCTGCAATCAAATGAGACAATATTGATTAGTACAATTAATAACTAGCTAGTTGAAGATTTTGAAATGTGTAAAGGAGAAATTACCCAGAATGTCCTGATCACCATGTCTGCCCTCGTGTCGCACACGACACCGTCGATAATGACATCCGGCGGGGCCGGGGCAGCCACGTAGTGCTCCCAGCTCAACCCAAGCTCTGGAAGCCGACCCTCACCAGGCAACGTGACAAACCCCGGGAAGTTTTGCCGGCAAAGAACTCCAAGGACGGAGTTGGGCCGGCGGACACTATGATGGTGGTCCCAACCCCTGCAGCATGACAAGGCCAACGCATTAGTTATTTGAAGAAACGTGAATGCAGAAGGTACAAAAATATTAAATGCACTTACATACCTCTCCCCATCAGGGAAGATCAACCACCTCTGCTCGCGGGTCGCCGGCATGGACGGGAGCCGTGTAGCACCACGCTGGTACACGGTGCCACCCTCCTCCTCAAGATCAGTCGGCTCCCCGCCATCATCAGCATGGCCACTCGGCTCCTCGGGCTGATCCGGCCAGGTACCCCATCCGGACGTGTGCTCCTCCGGGGTCTCGTGGGCCGAACTCTCGTGGGCCGAAGGCCAGTCGACCCGAGGCTCGTGGGCCCAAGACCCGTGGACCGGAGGCTCGTGGACCGGAGTCCGTGTAGCCTCCTCCTCGGACGAGTCCACCCTAGCAGTCACGTGCTCGGGTGAAACAGCTAGGGGTGGCGGCGAGGAAGGTGCCCTAGCAGTCACCCTACCTCCTCTCCCGCGACCACGTGCCCCACCTCCTCTCTTCCTACCTCGTCCCCTGCTGGGCACTGCGGTCGACGAAGAAGGGCCCAGCGGTGTGGACATACTGTCCAGCAACGCTCGGCGGAGAGGTACGTCTGGAATCGAAGACCTCAGACCACGCGCCGACGAAGAAGGGGCCTTGGCGCGCTCCCGACCAGCGCCCACCATCTTTCAACACCTGCCATGAGAAACAGTAAACGAAATTAGTACAACATAAAAAAAAGACCGACATGAATAATAATATGTGTATCACTTAAGTGTATCATCATCAAGTACAACATTAAAAAATTTAATACCTGACACTACTAATAATCTCGATCTGTATCATCAATAAATGCATAATCATCATCATCACTATAATCAATGACGGGCTCATAGGGTTCAGTGGCATCAACATGTGCAAGGCCACCTTGACATAATCGGTCAAGCAATGACAGGTCATCCGCAGCAGTAACCTCTTCTTGTTCCGGCTCTTCTTGTTCCTCCTCTGGGGTGATGTCGGATTCACTGTCGCTGTCTACTTCAATGTTTTGGGGTGAAGTATAGCGGTTCTTGAAACGCTTTTTGGAAAGACGTGTCTCTTGGAAGAATTCTCCTTCATATGTGTCTGGGTTAATGTGAGGTTCATAATCCTCTTCCTTTGGGGGAGATAGTCTAGCACGTGGCGGCACTTCATAAACGACATCCCAACCTTTCAGATTTGGATTAGTTTGGCAGGCCCACGGTAGATAGAATACTTGGGTCGCCTGTTGAGCCGTAATATAGACATCAGGAACATCTAAATGGGTGCTTTGGTTGATTTCAACTAGCCCTATATGTTCATGAGTCCTTCTAGTCTCCTTCGGCTGAAACCAATAACATTTGAAGACTACGACAATCGGTGGGTTTTCACCATAGAATAGAAGTTCATATATTGCTTCAACTCTCCCATAATACTCGGTACCTCCTTCGCCGATAGCAGATACACAACAATTTGTAGACTTTCGGTCGGCCATAGATAGCTCTTTGCCATAGGTACGAAAGCGATACCCGTTGATGTCGTATTTGTCAAATGAACGGACCTTATAGTCAAAACCATTAGCGACTTGTCTCAATTCGGCGTCCATAGACTCTGAATTAGCCTACAAGTTTAATATGAAAGGATTGTTGCATTACGCACAAATTAGCGAATGAAACCGGGATAGCCGCCTACAAATTAGCCTACAAGTCTAATAGAAATTACCGTTGGTTTGAACCAAGAGATGAAACCGGGATAGCCGCCTCCTTGCTTTGCGAGAAGCTCATACTCTTCGACAGAATCCTTTTGGATCACCGCTCCATACGAGAATAAGGCGACGTATCGACTGTATGAAATATCCAGGAATAAGAGCAGTTCAAAGGAAATAGAAGTTGCGAAACTATGTACCGAGAACTTACTCGATGTACGGCCGCACTTCTATCAGGTTGTTGAAGATATACAACGAAATGGTCCGCCATTGTTCGTTATCCAAAGATACTGGATTTGAAACACTGGCTGGTGCGAGATTCCCTTTGAATAGGCTGAGGTTGGATCCACCCTTTTTAGGGTCGTCAGCATTGTACCGAGGCTTCGGATTATGCAAATGACGATTTTTGGCTTCGTAGTGTGCTGTCACGAAGTTTGTCGCCTCCTCAGTGATGAATGCCTCAGCCATCGATGCTTCAATTCTACGTTTATTTTTACATTTTTGTCGAAGTGTCTTCTGCATCCTCTCAGTTGGGTAGCACCAACGATTTTGCACGGGCCCCCCCAATCTTGCCTCGGTCGGGAGATGCAAAATCAAATGTTGCATTGGATTAAAGAAGCCCGGTGGAAAGATCTTCTCTAACTTGCAGATCAACTCCGGCGCCAACTCTTCCATTTCTTCTAGCACGCCAGGCGATAGTTCTTTCGCACAAAGAACACGGAAGAAATAGCTGAGTTCTGCCAGTACTAGCCATTCATCCTCATGGATGAAGCCACGCAACATCACCGGCATTACCCGCTCAATCCATATGTGCCAATCATGACTCTTGAGACCAAATATCTTCAATTTATCAAGACTGGCTCCCCTCTGTAGATTCGCTACATACCCATCGGGGAACATCAACTGCATTTTCACCCACAAGATAATTTCCCTCATAGCTGGCCTTCCAAGATTGAACCATGCCTTTGGCTTCGTCCAGTTCTGCTTTCCTTTCAGTTCTTTCATGTTTTGTAACAGCCTGTCACATAGCGCCTCCAGATCGACTCTAGCCTTAGTATTATCCTTTGACTTCCCATCTATGCCGAACAATGTACCAAAAAGTGCCTCGGCGATATTCTTCTCAGTGTGCATCACGTCGATGTTGTGTGGGCAAAGGAGGTCTTTGAAGTAAGGCAGATCCCATAAGCATGTTTTGTGAGTCCAGGCGTGCTTAGAATTATACCCCTTGAAGTACCCTGGACGCTCTGGATCTGGCTCGAGAGCGTTTAACTGATTCAGGGTCTGTTGGCCTGTCAATGCATGTGGTGCAGAGTTTTTGTCAACTCTACCTCTGATGAAGTTCTTCTTGTCTTTCCTGAACTTATGGCGAGGATTCAGGAACTGTCTATGCATGTCGAAGCAAGAAAACTAGCGACCGGCCTGAAGCCAACGAAACTCAAGAGCTCCCTTGCATGTGGGGCACGGGAACCTTCCATGCACACACCAGCCAACGAATAGCGCATACGCCGGCAAGTCATGCGTCGAGTACATGTACCAGACACGCATTATGAAGTTCCGTTTGCTATAGGCATCGTATGTCTTGAACCCATTATCCCAGGCTTCTTGCAATTCGTCCTTAAGCGGTTGCATATACACATTCATATTTTTCCCCGGATAGTTGGGCCCTGGAATTATCAACGTCAGGGAAATGTTCTTTCTTTGCATAATCTGTCCGGGGGGGAGATTGAGTGGAAATACAAATACGGGCCAACAACTGTATTGGGCTGCCGTCATACCAAACACACTGAACCCATCCGTGTTGATGCCGACTCGAGGATGCCTCGGATCTGCCGCTTTGTCACCATGTAATTCATCAAACTTTTTCCACGCAACACCATCCGATGTGTGTACAATCATCAGATTCCCATCTGCATCTAGTTCGGTTCTTTTGCCCGTTTTGTGCCATGTCATCTGTCTGGCCGTCTCTTCGACCATGAAAAGACGTTGAAGTCTTGGTACGATTGGCATATACCGAAGAACACTAACGGGGATTTTGGTCTGTGTCTTCTCACCCATACCGTTGTCTACCACAACATACCTGGAAGACTTGCAAATGGGACAACAGTTCAAGTCCGCATAGTCAAGCCTAAACAAGACACATCCTTTCTCACAGGCATGTATCTTATCATAGGGCATCTTCAGTGCACGGAGGATTTTGTCCGACTGGTACAGGTTTGCAGGCATTACATGGCCTTTGGGTAGAAAGCGTCCAAATACTGTCATCATTGCATCGTAGCATTCTCTGCCCAAGTTGAACTGAGCCTTCAGAGCCATTACTTGTGAGATGGCATCCAACTGACAAAGCTCAGTGTGCTCATGGAGCGGACGTTTTGAAGACTCCAACATTTCATTGAAGGCCTTTGCAGATTCCTCCATCTCCTCGTCCGAATCCCGAGCATCATCAAAGTCTTGCACCATGTTTTCCATACCGGTACCATGCTCGTCGGTGCGACGACGATCCACCTCAGCTCGGTCACGTTGGGCAGACTCACCATGAAATGTCCACACCGTATAATCGGGCGTAAAACCACTCTTCTGCAGGTGTTTGCCCATTTCAGCCTATGTCCTCTTTTCCCAATTGCCGCACCGTAAACAGGGGCACCAGGTTTTCCTCTGGCCATTTGCAAATGCGGCTCACACAAACCCCTTGGTTTTTGTGAACCATTCAGTGCTCCATTTGTTCTGACCAGTGTGACCGGTGTACATCCACGCACGGTCACTCATCTTGACTTTCAGAGCTACTAGACACACAAAAAATATATATATATATAATTCACCATGTATGTATTCATCAGTTGATCTACTTTGTCATTTTTATTACGTCCATGCAACCTATACTCTAATAGGTAATGATAGGTCCTAATCCCACCCGAGTATGTTTAGATTGGGTTCATTTTCCCATGCTATGCCCCGGATCCTACGCAAAATTTCGGCAGCACCTCCCCGCTGTTCTCCTGATACACGTCTCTGCAATAAACAGAGAGGATGTGTACCCGGAGAACAACAGGGGAGGCACTGACGAAATTTATGCGTCGGATCCGGAGCAAAGCATATGGGAAAACGAACCCAATCTAAACATACTCGGGCTGTCCATGGATAGCGTTGGACAATTCGAAAGAATCAAGGTTATAAATATGCAAATGCATGCATATTTATAACTATGACGCTTTCGAACGGGAGACACATATTGGTTACGCATACTGATGATTCAAGACACATATATATCTAGCTATCAAGTTTCATCGGGATAGATCAAATAATTAATGGGGGAGGAGGACATGTCATTTGTGCTCACCCACGAACTAAGGGGCAGAGCTCGTCAAATGCACGGCGAGGTCGTCGAACACCAAACCTCGCAGCGATGAAACAACTGCACATTTAAAACTACCTGATCAACACAATTATATATATGATGTTTTTCATAACAAAATCGAAAGATATATGACCTAACTAATAATTCACAAATATATGACCCCGTCGGCTTCTGGAAGGCCAAAGAACACCTTTTCGGGGTCGGGGTCTCGGGGTCGGGGTGTCGGGTCGGGGTGCCAGGTCGGGGTCGGGGTGTCGGGTCGGGGTCGGGGTATCGGGGTCGGGGTCGGGGTCGGGGTCTCGGGGTCGGGGTGTCGGGGTGTCGGGCGTGTCGTGTCGGGGGTCGGGGTGTCGTGTCGGTCTCGGGGTGGCGTGTCGGGGTCGGGGTGTCGTGTCGGTCTCGGGGTGCCGTGTCGGGGTCGGGGTCTCGGGGTCGGGGTGTCGGGTCGGGGTGCCGGGTCGGGGTCGGGGTGTCGTGTCAGTGTCGGGGTCGGGGTGTCGGGTCAGGCTCGGGGTCGGGGTGTCGGGGTCGGGGTCGGGGTCGGGGTCTCGGGGTCGGGGTGTCGGGGTGTCGGGGGTGTCGTGTCGGTCTCGGGGTGCCGTGTCGGGGTCGGGGTGTCGTGTCGGTCTCGGGGTGCCGTGTCGGGGTCGGGGTCTCGGGGTCGGGGTGTCGGGTCGGGGTGCCGGGTCGGGGTCGGGGTGCCGTGTCGGTGTCGGGGTCGGGGTGTCGGGTCAGGCTCGGGGTCGGGGTGTCGGGGTCGGGGTCAGCGTTGGGGTCGGGGTCGGGGTCGGGGTCTCGGGGTCGGGGTGTCGGGGTGTCGGGGGTGTCGTGTCGGGGGTCGGGGTGTCGTGTCGGTCTCGGGGTGCCGTGTCGGGGTCGGGGTGTCGTGTCGGTCTCGGGGTGCCGTGTCGGGGTCGGGGTCTCGGGGTTGGGGTGTCGGGTCGGGGTCGGGGTGCCGTGTCGGTGTCGGGGTCGGGGTGTCGGGTCAGGCTCGGGGTCGGGGTGTCGGGTTCGGGGTCGGGGTCTCGGGGTCGGGGGTGTCGTGTCGGGGGTCGGGGTGTCGTGTCGGTGTCGGGGGTCGGGGTGCCGGGTCGGGGTCGGGGTGCCGTGTCGGTGTCGGGGTCGGGGTGTCGGGTCAGGCTCGGGGTCGGGGTGTCGGGGTCGGGGTCGGGGTGTCGGGGGTGTCGTGTCGGGGGTCGGGGTGTCGTGTAGGTGTCGGGGTGCCGTGTCGGTGTCGGGGTGCCGTGTCGGGGTCGGGGTGCTGTTTCGGGGTCGGGGCTTCGGGGTGTCTCCTCCTCCTCTTCTTCTTCTTCTTCTTCTTCTTCTTCTTCTTCTTCTTCTTCTTCTTCTTTCTCCTCCTCCTCCTCCTCCTCCTCCTCCTCTTCTTCTTCTTCTTCTTCTTCTTCTTCTTCTTCTTCTCCTCCTCCTCCTTCTCCTCCTCCTCCTCCTCCTCCTCCTCCTATTCTTCTTCTTCTTCTTCTTCTTCCCCCTTCTACTTAACCTAAACCTAAACTAACCTAAACTAAAAACCTAAACTAATTAAAACTAAACTATTTAAACTAATTAAACCTAAACTTAAACAGAAAAAAAAACAAAAAAATAGAAGAAAAAAAACAAAGAAACAGAAAAAAAAGGGAGGAGGGGCTCACTGTGGGGGGCGGCGATGGGTCGGGGAGGTGCCGGCGACGGAGGGCCGGGGCGGGGCGGTGGAGGAGGCGGGGCGGCGGGGGCCCAGCCGGCGGGGGGCCGGGGCCGGGCGGTGGAGGAGGCGGGGCGGCGGGGGCCCGGCAGGCGAGGGGCCGGGGCAGCGGGGGGGGGGATGGGGGGCGGGGGGCCGGGGCGGGGCGGTGGAGGAGGCGGCGGGGGGCGCGGGGCGGCGGGGGGCTGGGACGGCGAGGGGCCGTGGCGGCTGTGGGCCGGGGCGGCGGTGGGGCGCGGGGCGGCGGGGGGCCGGGGCGGGGGGCGACGGGGCGGTGGGCGGCGGGGCGACGGGGCGGCGGGGGGCGGCGGGGCGGCGGCGCGCGGCGGGCGGCGGCGGCGGCGGTGGGGTGGGAGGAGAAGGGCGCGAGGACGAAGTGAGTAACGGGCGGGGGGTACGTGCCGTTAGTCAAGTGCCTTCTTTGCCGTCCGCCAGCCTTTGCCGTCCGCCTTTTTGCCTCTTTGCCGTCTGCTAGCGGACGGCAAAGAGGTGGGCCGTTATGATTTTTTCAAACGAGCGGGGGGTGGGGGCCACCACACTCTTTGCCGTCTGCCAGCGGACGGCAAAGATTCTTTGCCGTCCGCTGGCAGACGGCAAAGAGCTGGCAGATGGCAAAGAGCTTCTTTGCCGTCAGCCTTTTCTTTGCCGTCTGTTTATGTGTAGCTGATGGCAAAGAGCTTCTTTGCCGTCAGTTAGCAGACGGCAAAGATCTGGCAGATGGCAAATTAGCTGATTCCAGTAGTGATACCTACCTATGGATTGAGTAAGATCCTTCAAGTAAGTTGTCATCGGTGCATGCAATAAAAATTGCTCTCTAAATATGTATGATCTTTTAGTGTGGAGAAAATAAGCTTTATACGATCATTGTGATATGGAAGAAATAAAAGCGACAGACTGCATAATAAAGGTCCCTATCACAAGTGGCAATATAAAGTAACGTTCCCTCGCATTAAGATTTTGTGCATCCAACTATAAAAGCGCATGGCAACCTCTGCTTCCTCTGCGAAGGGCGTGTCTTTTACTTTTATGCAAGAGTCATGGTGATCTTCACCTTTCCTTTTTTCATTTTATCCTTTGGCAAGCACCTCGTGTTGGAAAGATTCTGATATATATATATCCAATTGGATGTAGGGCATCATGAACTATTATTGTTGACATTACCCTTGAGGTAAAAGGTTGGGAGGTGAATCTATAAGCCCCTATCTTTCTCTGTGTCTGATTAAAACTTTGAACCGATAAATATCGCGTGAGTGTTAGCAATTGTGAAAGACTAAATGATAGTTGAGTATGTGGAGTTTGCTAAATCAAAGCTCTTACATAGACTCTTCCTGAAAATAAGATGAATTGTAATTTTTTGATGACTAATAACACGATTTGTTAGTTTTCAAGAAAGTTTATGATCTATACTTTAACATGTGAATAGATTGTTACTTGATCATGCAAAGTTCTATGAGTTGAGCTACTGTTATGACATATAATGATGCTAGACAAGGTGATTGAAATTATCATTGATCAAACTTACACACCTCCTAGCATTCACACTTCATAAATTCTTTCTTTTATCGTTTTCCTACTCGAGGACGAGCAGGAATTAAGCTTGGGGATGCTGATACATCTCCAACGTATCTATAATTTATGAAGTATTCATGCTATTATATTATCCATCTTGGATGTTTAATGGGCTTTACTATGCACTTTTATATTATTTTTGGGACTAACCTATTAACCTAGAGCCTAGTGCCAGTTTCTGTTTTTTCCCTTGTTTCAGTGTTTCGCAGAAAAGGAATATCAAACGGAGTCCAAACGGAATGAAACCTTCGGGAGAGTTATTTTTGGAACGGAAGCAATCTAGGAGACTTGGAGTACACGTCAGGGAATTAACGAGGAAGGCACGAGGCAGGGGGCGCGCCCACCCCCCTGTGCGCGCCCTCCACCCTCGTGGGCCCCTCGTGGCTCCCCTGACCGACTTCTTTCGCCTATATATGTCCATATACCCTAAAAACATCAGAGAACAGAAGAGATGGGGAGTCTCGCCGCCGCAAGCCTCTGTAGCCACCAAAAACCAATCGGGACCCTGTTTTGGTACCCTGCCGGAGGGGAGAACCCTCACAAGTGGCCATCTTCATCATCCCGGCGCTCTCCATGATGAGGAGGGAGTAGTTCACCCTCAGGGCTGAGGGTATGTACCAGTAGCTATGTGTTTGATCTCTCTCTCTCGTGTTCTTGAGATGATACGATCTTGATGTATCGCGAGCTTTGCTATTATAGTTGGATCTTATGATGTTTCTCCAACCTACTCTCTTGTAATGGATTGAGTTTTCCATTTGAAGTTATCTTATCGGGTTGAGTCTTTAAGGATTTGAGAACACTTGATGTATGTCTTGCCATGCTTATCTATGGTGACATTGGGATATTCACGTGTTTCACTTGATGTATGTTTTGGTGATCAACTTGAGGGTTCCTCCCATGAACCTATGCATAGGGGTTGGCACACGTTTTCGTCTTGACTCTCCGGTAGAAACTTTGGGGCACTCTTCGAAGTACTTTGTGTTGGTTTGACTAGATGAATCTGAGATTGTGTGATGCATATCGTATAATTATACCCACGGATACTTGAGGTGACACTGGAGTATCTAGGTGACATTAGGGTATTGGTTGATATGTGTCTTAAGGTGTTATTCTAGTACGAACTCTTGAATAGATTGATCCGAAAGAATAACTTTGAGGTGGTTTCATACCCTACAATAATCTCTTCGTTTGTTCTCCGCTATTAGTGACTTTGGAGTGACTCTTTGTTGCATGTTGAGGGACATTTATATGATCCAATTATGTTATTATTGTTGAGAGAACTTGCACTAGTGAAAGTATGAACCCTAGGCCTTGTTTCCTAGCATTGCAATACCGTTTACGCTCACTTTTATCGCTTGCTACCTTGCTGTTTTTATATTTTCAGATTACAAAAACCTATATCTATCACCCATATTGCACTTGTATCACCATCTCTTCGCCGAACTAGTGCACCTATACAATTTACCATTGTATTGGGTGTGTTGGGGACACAAGAGACTCTTGGTTATTTGGTTGCAGGGTTGCTTGAGAGAGACCATCTTCATCCTACGCCTCCCACGGATTGATAAACCTTAGGTCATCCACTTGAGGGAAATTTGCTACTGTCCTACAAACCATTGCACTTGGAGGCCCAACAACGTCTACAAGAAGAAGGTTGTGTAGTAGACATCAAGCCCCGAACCTGGGTAAAGTGCGCCAGCGTTCGTGTCCACGCCTCATCCCGCTTCCAGGCACCGGCGATGTTCCACTCGCTCCCACCATGATAAGCCATCCATTGGCATATGTCGCACCCAACAACCGACAATGTCGTTCTAGGTTAAGAATTTAACTGGCTATATATGTGATGAACAGTATATGTTTAGAAACTACATCCTCTTAAGAATCCAATGATATACTTTTGGTCACATAGTAACTCATATTTAGTTAGTCAAACAGATGACCTAGAACTACGTGCATGCCCTATAAAACGAGATGGAGGGAGCAGTATCTTTTTAGATCTCTATAGTCGGGATTCACCAAGGAGCAAAACCAAGTGGTAGGCTGCTCCTGTCGTGTTGGCGTAGCAACTCAAGCAGGGTCAGTCCGCACACGAAATGGCGACACACTTAACATGACCCCTTTGGCCGACATGTGGCTCATCCACCATCTTGTTCCATGTGCGATGCACCAAATTACAGTTCGGAGCAGTGGTTGGACTTGGAGGCACCCCGGTCGTAGCGCTGCAATAGTAGTAAATGAGCGATGAGGGGTCAAATCACAAAGCCCCACCTTTCCAGCATTAAGCTGGACGGACGAAGCAACCATCGTTTCACTCTAGGGCGCAAAGCATAAAGAAAAGAGAAAACCAATGATGTGTGCGGCAGCTACCTAGGGCACCCTAGGGTAGGAGCCTCCACTACAAATCCTTTTTTTAAAGCGCCTCCACTACAAATCCGCTTCTCCCTCGTACTCTTGAAGAAAACCGATGATGCGTGCGGTGGTAGGGTTTGTAGGAGTACTACGGTGTGCGGGGCCACGTTGTAGTAAATGGGAGAGGGGTTGAGTTCGACTCGACGCCTTAATATGTGTGGGCCGCTTGGTTTTACGGGAACGAGGGAGCATTTTGGGTTCTGGGACTAGTGTAGATATACGTACAAAAATATGTGAACGTAGGTTCGACCGAAAGGCAATGATGCATGGGCCCTGCATTTTGATATACCCGCGGTTGCGTGAAATTTGCTACTCTACTCAAAATAATGCATAAAAGTTCCTCCAAAAACATCTATAACTAATGGGAAGTGAATGTATGCTTAAAATGAAAATGTAATACTCCCTCCGTCTAGGTGTATAAGTCATCTCAGTTTTTTTTGCTAGTTAATAGCATTGCATGCAATGAATTAACCACTGCATGTCATGTTTGAAAGTCTCAAGCCATTGAAAGCATGCACGGCCCACATCTCTTATTGGTTGATATGTCACGAAACAAGAAACGAGGAGGGTGTTAATGTACCGTGCCTAAGAGTTTTGGCATTATTTGGTTTTCGGAAGATGACTTACACAACTAGAAGGAGGGAGTACAAAGAGAAAAAATGAATTGCAGATAAAAGAATTACATTTCTAACAAAAGTGTGAATGTGAACTACATATGTGCGCACGTGACCAACACATACATTGTCAATACAAAATCTAATGCAAAAAATAACTTGTGAGTAACATGCACGAATTGATGGTGTGGTGCTTGCATGCATAGAGTACAAAAACAATGTGATTTATGACTTGCATGCATGACGTGTTCTTGTGCCGTAGTTGCATGTCTAGGAAAAAAGCTACTAGTGGGTTGTACTAGCTATTTAGGAATAGAAGATGTATACATGGAAGTTGCAGGGAAAAAGATGACATGTATCTCAATTCCTATGAGTAGGGATTGGAAAAGAGATGTCATTTGGTTCACATCATAGGAACTTTTCTATTGAATCTAGAGATGACATGTATCTCAATTCCTATGAGGAGGGATTAGAAAAGAGATGTCATTTGGTTCACATCGTAGGAAGTTTTCTATTGAATATACGCTAATGTGGGAGTATAGGAATCCATTCATATGAACCAAGTGGCTCTAAAGCTATAAAAATGATATCATGTTTATTTTCCTTTGAAATGTGGAGTATATGAATCTATTCCTATGAACCAATTGGCTCTAAAGGAAAAAATCCTATAAAAATCATATCATATAGAGTTCTTATGATATTCCTCCACACCAAAGGATGGTTGAAATTGTTGCAGGTGATACGACGGTCTTTCTTTGTAGACTCCTCCCATCTTTATAGTTACCTCTCGAAGATGAATGAAATGATATATACTGGGTATTCTATATGTGCATTTTGGTACACGAAAACTCGGTAAAAGTTTGCGAGGTTCGAATTTTCAATAAAGCTATATGCACTTCATTTTGGAACGGAGGGAGGAGCATACGGCAGTTGCTAACACTAACATGGAAGATTTGTGTGTCGGAGGAGTGGATGGTCTGTTAAACGACATGGCAAAACTGACACTGTCGGATGCCGATCTAACAGTTCTTATGGCGTTCATCAGGAAACGGCTTGTGGCGAACGTTTGTCAGATATGATTTACTAACACATGCATTGCATTGATACGTGCCCCTCTCTCTCACACACACACGCACCCTCACGAGTCACGACTCTCCCGAGTCCTCTCGCACCCACCGTCCATCTGCAGGTAGGCGTCACACACATATGTGCTCTTCACACCATACCCTCAGAACTTCTAAAAAACAAAAGACGTCACACACCTTTTATTTTAACACACACGTCACACACTTATACTATTACTCTTGTGGTGAACGTTCTTTGGGCTAGTATATTGTACTCTCACGAAGAGAAGCAGTGCACGCACATAGTAGTTCTCTCACACCCACTCGCGGGTACACGTAGGAGTGCATTTTTTTGAAGCTCGTACAACAAAATCACTCCACTATATATATATATATATATATAAGCAGGAGCCTTAGCGCTTGCTTTACTAGGGTTTCTCTCTTTCACTCTCTCATGCTCTCCAGATCTAAGCAAGACATAGGTGGCCACTCTCTCTCTCTCTCTGCTCACGGCTGGTCACAAATCCGGCCGGACCACCTCGACCAGGGCAGGGGTGTAGGTGCATCGTTCAAGCTGGCGTCGGCGGCGAGGGAGGAGACCAACGGCTGCCCGTGCATCCCAATTGGCGGTCGTGTCGTTCTCTCCGAGAGAGTGCCGGCTCGGGAGGGCCTCCGACCCCTTCTTCCTCCCTGCGGTATTGTGGCCAAGATGCGGCCTCCTGACGCCGTCTTTGCCACATGCCGATGACCCTCAGGTATATATTCCTTCGAAACCTGCCTTGCTCTACTGCCCCAGCTCCCCACGTGGCTGCGTGTGGATCTTTTTCTACTTCCGCCGGCTGTTCCAAAGCCACCTAGACTTTTACTATTATTAGAGGTAAAGCTAGTTCATACAGTCAAATCTAAGAGTTGGTTCAAACAGGGAAGAAAGTGGGAAAGCTGTAGCATGAATCTAGTACTTGGTTCTAAGAGGAAACGGGGGAAAGTAGTAGATACTGGCTACCCAACCGGTCTCTTGGTTGAAAAGGCGAAGAAAGCATGGTGGATGGCGAAGGGTGGGGGAAGTGACCCTGTCTCTTGGTCGGAAAAGGAAAGAAAGTGAGGGGTGTTGAGGGACAACGCAAATGAGCATGAGCAGGTCTAGATTTCCTGTGCTCACATAGGAAAATGTCACTGAGGAGATAAAAAATGGGACAAATGCAGACATGATGCGTGAGTGTTTGCCGCTCTCGGCAACCACATCTGCCTCACCACTTTATGCCCCTACTGTCCCTACGCCCATATCACTACCGTTAATGTAAAATCACATGAAGCATTAAGCAATGCCACCTAATGTCACTATAAGTAATGGTCTAGTGTCGTCGATAAATTGAGGCAATGCCACCACCATTTTATGAAGTGCTTCCGTCTTGCTTTATTTCCCATGAATTGTGTTTTTGCAGTTACACTTAAATCTCACACCGCTAACATTGCTTCATCCTAGTGGAACTGCACAAATTTGATTGCACATTTATTGACCACGTGCTACTCTCATGATAGTAATACTAATGCTATTGTTCTGCATGTTAATCTAGTGGCAGTGCTGATGTGATGTGATGCTACTTACTTAATGGCACTTTCATACTGTCAACGTAGTGCCAATTATAACATAATAGATGTTGTTAATCATACGCCACTGCAAATAATTGTCACCGTTTAAATAACTATATTTTGTATTTGCGCAAACAGGGATGTCTGTCTCCATATCATTTCTATCTGTGGAATCAAAAGTACACACCTCAGTTTTAGTAGAACTGCACAAAATGAGATGGCTATTCCTAGCTATCGTCCTCTAACCACCCGTCTTCCAGGTATTCCTACATTGGTAGTAACTAGGTAGAATGACCAACGCAATCTAAAAGAAGCTGATTCGTACGTTTTACTTCCTGATTGTAGTGCAGGGACAAGCGAAAACAACTGCATCCTAGTCCGGAATGCACTTTCTACCAATTCATCCATGGACCAAGGACTAGGTGGCACGGCTGCACAGAGGTTTTTGGGACAGGTGTGCGGACAAGAGGCATTGTGGTCTGCTAATTTCTGCAAATAGCGGTGCTCAAATTTAGTGGAATGCACAAGAAATTCAGATGGTCAGTACACTACATGGTTCAGTTCAGCATTCCAGCTGAGAACACAATTATAACTTGTTATTCTGGAATGAGAGAACCTAACCCTGGATGGTGGCAATAAGAAAAAACCAGAGTGAACTCCAGGAAATTAAATCCTGCCTAGGGAGGTCCTTTGCTTAGAGAAGCCTTGCTTGATTTTCCTGATTTGTAAACCTTCTCACAACTTTGTCTTTTGTTGTGAAATAGTGTATGTTTGTTATGTTCTATGAATCATTGAGATGTATAAAATTGCGTAACTTATGCTTTTCAAGTTTTTTATGAAGCCGAGTTTAATGTGAGTGTTCCACATGAACGCTGGACTAGCGTGTGAACGTTTGGAATTTACATTGTGGCCTCAGTTAATTGCATGAACCACTATAACAAGATACGTCGTTGCTTATATGTCAGACAACAGATTATTGATTGTTAGTTGCTCGATAGCCTAGTGTTGAAGCGAGCTGAGCCAATATGTCGTGTTTTGCACAACTGCTTACAAGTGGGGTAGCACCAATAGTGTTTACAAATACTTAACCAACCTTATGTACTCTATGTATATGTCAGTGCACAGTTCTCGAACGAGTACTCTATTTCATCAAACACACACTGCTCGTATGATAAACCGTGACAACTTATGTCTTACCATGCCATATTCATGAAAAAACTAGTGAGGACACTTCTATTTTGGCAACAATTACGATGGTTCTCACATGATTCACGGGCACACAAAAGTAGTAGCAGTTCCCATAGACGGATTCAAATAGAGTACTAGCCCCTGAGGGCCTGATAATAGGCAATGTTTGGATAATTAGACACAATCCAAACTACTATTAAAAACTAGCTGGGGCAACTATTTCATGCCTCGATCCAATTTGGGATGGACACAAGACGGACCTTGCCATGAACATCATCGAGGACGTCCAGCAGCAGCTCAATCCTGTGAACCTTCCTGAAGATAACCTTGTGGCCTTGCCACTCATAAACTTGTTTATGGAGGCATGCCATGTCATCTTCCTGCGTAAGCTTGACAAGAACAATACGCCTCACAAACAAAGGAGTAGCTTTGAAATTCTTGTGCTTCAGTACACCCTGGACAACACGCTTGACAACAGTGAGGTTGGAATACAACTCGACATTGGTATAAGCGCAAATGGCTTCCAGGATCCAACAACCTAAGAAATCTGTTTTCCCAGTGCGTATATTCAGGTCATCCGCCTCATAGCGAGTGACACGTACAACCACACAATCCTTGTCTACATCAGGGCTCTAATTGAAACAGAAACAAATTCTCAATTACTTTCTAGTATAAGAAACACAAGTTATTTAAACCACTATGTATAGCATGGCATCGAAGCTAATAAAATTTTGCATTATTCATCACCACATACTTACATGAAAAACCATAATCGAGATCGGCAAAGAAGAAAATCACCTTGGGCAGCTCAGCGGGGGGGGGGGGGACACATCCTCGAAGGGGGAATACTGCTCCTTCAGGGCCACGGGGGCAGTAACCACAAACGGGGCGTTGACCATCTCAATAGTGGCCATGAGCGTATCAGGGGTCGGCTCGGTGGTTGCCTTCATCTTCTTGGAGCTTTCTGTCTCGTGGGGATCAGCCTCCCACGTCTGCTCCAATATCGTCAGATCTTTGCCTAGTTCTCCTTGGTCCAGCATGAAACTAACGAATACTAGGAGACCACTAAAAGGAAAACACAATTGCAATGACAATGAAACAAAAAAGAGAGTGAGGATCGGTTACCAACATCACGGATCCGCTTACCTTCCCTTCGTTGGGAGAGAAGAACAGTGACAGATCCGAGTGTTGGCTTTCTTCAAGACGATGAGGGAGAAGGGGATTCAGTGAAGAGTGAACTGATGGTTGCTTCGTCTGTCAAACTTAGACTGCAGGGAGGTGGGGTTTTGCGATACGACGGTCGTTACTGCCGCGCTACGACCGGGGTGACTCTCCGCCTGCATACTGCCTTCTAATTTGGTGGATGGCATTTGGGCCCGTGCGCTGCATGGCCCGCATGTCGGTGAACAAAAGTAAAACGGCATTCAGTAGAGGGAGACGTTTCGATGACCTCGGAGGAGCCAGAAGCGGTAGTGTATCCACCGTACTAGTAGTAATTGTTTTTCTGGGTAGCTATGGAGTGTCTCCACTGTACTAGTAGAAATTGTTTCTCTAGGCCCAAGACAAAACAGCCTATCCACCCTAGTAAATACTAAAATCAATTCAAAAGCCCATATATTTACTTAATGAGAGGCGCTACCCACACCCAGCACACCGCCCCCCAAAAAAACCTGGGTGCTCTTCTTCCTCCTCACTCCCACCCACCTCACTTCAGCTCGCTCCACTCGTACCCCCAAATTCCTCACCTCACTCCTACAGAAAACCCCAGCTCCCCTTCTTCCTCACTACTATAGAAATGCCCCAGCTCCCCTTCTTCTTCACTCGCACTACAACTAGGCTCGTCATTCATTACTCTGCTCAAATCCGTGAGCTCGACGCGACGCCCTCGAGGAAAATGGAGTCGGCTGACCCCAGCGCTAAGAAGATGAGGCTCCCGCCAGCGGCGACGCCTGTTGTAGATCCCGCGCCCGGCAGCGCGGGGAGAAGCGGCGAGCCCGCATCCATCGGTTCCCAGGAACCCGGAGAATCTAGGGTGGACCACATCAGCGATCTCCCAGACGCCATTCTTGGGGAGATCATCTCGCTTCTCCCCACCAAGGATTGCTGTCGCACCCAAGTCCTCTCAATTCGATGGCGCCCTCTATGGCGCGTCGTGCCCCTTAATCTCGATTGTCGTCAGCTATCTCTCTTCAATGATTTTGAACTCCCCAGAGCCATCATCTCCTCCCACTAGGGTGTCGGTGTACAAAAGAAGGGGCGCACCTTTGTACCCCTTTACTTGTGCACGGGCAGTCAGAACCGCGCCCACGGCCGCACCAAGCAGGACAGGGGAGGTGAACGAGGTAAAACCAAAGCCCAAGACAGCTAGGGCAACGCCAAGGCTAAGAAGCACAAAGAGCCGGGAGGCGAAGCAGGTTCCCCCGGCAAGACCCTTGCTGGGGCAGCCTAAGCAGCCCCGGCAAGACCCTTGCCGGGGCGGCTCGCCCACGCCAGCGGAGTGAGCCACCCTTGAGCCCACGGTTTCCAACACCACCAACGAGGTTGCACTAGGGCTCGGGAGGCACCTCCATCGTGGCATGCAGATCTTTGTCAAGACCAAGGAACACTCAAGACTAGATGAGGATTAAAAGACAACGGTCCTCGGCAAGATCCTTGCCGAGGAGAGCCGCAAGACCCCCGGCAAGATCCTTGCCGGGGACGACAGCGCGCCACGGCAAGACCTTTGTCGGTCCACCCGGCAAGGCCCTTGCCAAGGGCGTCAGCAGGGCCACTGCCAGGCCCGCACCAACCAAGTCTCCACCACCGTTCGCATGCAGCTGCCAGCCCGACCAACTGGGCACGCACCTCCGTGGCAACATGCAGCTCCTAGCCCAACTCAGCACACGCCTGCATGGCGGCATGCAGATCTTCGTGAAGGCTCCACCACCGTGCCACCTTAGCGGCCTGCCTGGCTACATGGCACTGCACGCATCGCTAGCCAGGGAGCATGTCGAAGTGAGGAGGAGCAGCGACGGATGGGACGGGCCTCGCTCCCGCCCCTGATAAAGCTAGGGGACACCTCAGTGGCGCATTAAATGCGTCTTGTCCTATAATACGGGCGATAAGCTCACAGTACTGTACGCCTTTCCACCTCCTGTGTGCCACTGTGGCAGCCCCATTTCGACTATAAAAGGAGGCCCATGGCGTACTGGAGAGGGATTCGGCTCCTTGAAACCAGACATCCACCATACCTAGTTCGAGAGCTCAAGAACTCTCTGAAATACAGCCACCAAAGCAGGACTAGGGTTTTACGCATCCTCGCGGCCCGAACCTGGCTAAACGATCCTTGTGCTGATTACTAATCCTGATCTTCTCACAACCTTGCGCCCGGGCAACCGTAGAAGGGATTCTTGTGATCCCATAGGTGTCATTCCACACCGACATCTTTGGCGCGCCAGGTAGGGGGCGCAATTGTGAGAATCTGGTCTAGTAGTTGGCCTAGCAGTTCTTCATCGCCATGGCTCCCAAGAAGGAGACGGCCAGGAGAACAGGGCGCCACCTGCGAACGCGAAGGACGCCAGTACGGCAACAGAAAAGCTAAGTCATTCAGAGCCTTGAGTTATTTCCTTTTATACATATAAGGTTATCGTCCTCGGAGATCTTGCCTATGTATGGAAAACCTGCACGCAAAGGGGCCCTCCCACGATTGGCAACGCCCTTGTTCTGTTTTGAGTCCGCTCAACAGCTCAAAGCGGCCGCGTCGAGAGTGGCGGGGTAGCCTTCCGCACTTGGCAACGCTCTCGACTCTGACTCGAGTCAAGCTCGACAGTTTGGGCGGCCGCGCTAAGGGCGGTAAGGTGGTTCGCCCAGCTGCAAGCACAACCGGTAGGCCAATGGGGATCCGTCCCCAAGACGCCGCCCTGGGTTTACGCGCCGGCAAGCCTACCCAGTTACGTAGGGTGGACATACAAGGAAAAATCGAACAGGAAAATAACATGCATAATATCAAGAGTACTGCAGAGGTATATTACATCAAATTGTTGCTGCGGTTCTAACTAAAGATAGAAATTGTCTTGGCCATTAACCTGCAGCGATGATAAGAAACTGGGTACCTAATCTCGGCGCTGGCCCTCCACCCTCAGAATTCCGCCGACACGGCTGATGATGGGCTTGATGCGCTCCCTGAGCGGCGCGAGGTCAGTATCCTCCGGCAAGCTCTCCAGCGCGGCGTCGAAGTCGAGGTCGGGGTACCAGTATGCCACCTTGGTGAGAACCTTGGTCCTAGCGCCCTGGCAAAGCCTCCGGGCCTCGTCAGCCAGCGAGGCCGCCCGGTTGCCGTGAAGCTGCTCCAGGGCCCCGAGAACGCACTCGAAGAACAGGGTCAGCTTAGCGTTGGAGGTCCCGTTGCGCTCTGGGGCGTACCTCACGTTTGGCATCCCCATGGTAGCCAGCTGCGCAGTGATCCTGCCAGTGACGTCCTCGAGGCGGCCGATCCAGCGGTTCACGCCCTCCTTGAAATCCTTATGCTCGGCGGCCTCGTTCTTCTGTAGCTGCTTCTCGGTCTCCAGCTCCTTGGCCAGGGTCCCCTCCCCGGCTTTGGCCTCCGTGAGCATCCCCTCGAGGCCCTCCAGCTTCAGTGTGACGTCCTTGATGGACTTGTTGGCCTTGGAGAGCTCCCCGGCCTTGCTGACGGCCGCGCCCTGCGCCTCCGTCAAGGCGCCGTTGAGCGTGTCCTTCTCCTGGGACAACTTCAAGGCCTGCTCCTTTAGCTCGTCCCGCTCCACCTCCAGCTCCTTCACCTTGCCGGCGTGAACTAGAGCTTGGGCATTGAGCGCCTCCCTGTGCCTCTGCTCCAGCTCTTGGGTCTGCTACAAGACAAGCTTCTCCACTTCCCTGTTTGGCGTGGAGTTTGGCGTCGAGGTCCGCCTTGCGCTTGGCGAGGTCCTAATCCTGGGAGTTCAGCGCGGCCTGGTGCTGGGTTCGGGCGGCCTCGGCCGCCACGGCCAAGCCTGCCGCCGTCTCCCGGACCTTCTCGATGTCGACCAGCTTCATGGTGAGCTCCACGTCATGCTTGCCTAGCTCGCCCTGGGCGGTCTTCAGCTCATCGCGAGCCTGGCGGAACCAGTCCCGCGTCTCGGCGACGCGCTTCTGGAGGTCCGCCTCCGCCTTCTCCGCCACCGCCATCCTGGACCTAGCTTTGTCCAGACGGGCGCAGTGGAGCGCCTGGAGCTTTCGGAAGCCGGCGCCCATGGCCTGGAGCAGCCGCTCCTCCTGGGAGCCGTCGCCACCAACGCTCGACTCGTCGACGACCTCGAGCCCAGCGGCGGCAAGCACTTCGTCATCAAACACCTCTCCCTCGACGGGTGTCCTGGTGCTCGAGCGCCTGGGAGGTAGACGAACAAGTCGTCACTCACCCTCAGGTACTTGCCGGAGCCGGAAGCAGCAGAGGAGGAAGGCTGGTCATCAGCCACCTCCTCCTCCTCCTCGGCAGCGGCCTTGCCGGCCTCCCCGGTAGGTCCCTTGCCAGCCTCCTCAGCGGTGGCCTTGTCGGCCTCCTCGGCAGGCCCCTTTGCAGCGCCCTTGGCGGCCTCCTCGGTGGCAATCTTCTCGGCGTCCGCCTAGGAGGCCTTGGCGACGTCCTCAATAATGGCGTCCACGTCCTCTGGGTTCACCGAGGAGGGATCTGGACACCGAAGAAGGGAGTGAGGCAAGACCAAGACCAAGAAAAAGAAGAGAAAAAGCAAGGACTAAAGGCGTATGACTTACCAGTCCCAGGCTGGGAAACAAAAGTCCCCTCTCCACCAACATTTGGCGCCGAGGCAAAGCCGCCAGCGCCCAAGTTCTCCTCCTCCTCCTCCATGTGCATGGGCTCGGCGCCTGGCGCCCTTACCAGGGACGCCCCTCGGGGCGGCGTGGTCGATGGGGGCGGCGTGTTGGGAGTAGCCCTCTGCGGCTCCTCCTGCTGCTGCTCTCCTCCTGCGCAAACGGCAAGGTCAGCACCAAGGTATCATACCCCTAACACATGTCGACGAGGGGAGAGTAATGAACTTACGCTGGGGGTTGTGCCGGGGGCTGCTGTTCGGGCTGCTCAACACCACCAGTGGCACCCTTGAAGTCCAGCCGAGGGCTGGCCGCCCGTCGAGGCCTTAGCCCTCTTCACTCTTTGGGCCAACATCTCCACGTCCCTACAAAGACAAAGACAAGTCAAGACAAGTGGCACAGAGTGAGGAAACAGGGATGGCGAAAAGAAGTAGAATGCTAACGCGTCATCCACCTCCTCTGTTGCCTTCCTCTTCCTTCGAGGGCTAAGTGACCCGAAGTCGAAGGTGACCCCCGCGTCGACGTCTACCGAAGGAGGGGAGGAGGGCGCAGTCTGGACGCGTTTGGACGAAGAGGAGGCAGATGCCTTCTTCTTCGCTGTCGTGGGCTTCACCACCTTCTTCGCCGCCGCGGCCCTCGTCTGGCGCGCGGACTCCTCCGGGGATTTCGGCTGCCGCGCGGCCTTGACGGGCCGTACCGGCTCACCAGAAGTGGCCCGGCGCGAGACTCGCCTTCTCCCTGAGGCCGGAGGATCTACAGCCCCGGCCTCCTCCGACGATGACTCATCGGCCGCATCCTCAACAAGAGGAGCCCCGGTGCCGGTGCTGCTGGCCTCCCCAGCGGCCTCCGCCCACCTGGTGAACTCCTCCTCCTCCGCGGCCGTCGCGTCCTTGTCCTCCACACCACCGGCGCTGCCGACCTCCTCGGCAAGCTGTGCCTCCCTCGCCCTGGTGGCGATCTAGTCGAGCTCCGCCTGGGTGGTGTCTTGGACGAGCAGCCGCTCGGTGTTGGCGTTAATGTATCCCTCGTGCAGAGTGTCAAAGAACTGCTGCACCTCGATATCCTCCGGCTCGACCCAGCTCGGGTCAGGGCTATGCGCATTGCAGTCCGGCATCATGGCGATGATCTCGGTCCGGCGCGAATTATTGCACAACGGACCACTCCCGCCGGCAGCTTGAACAAGGGCCCCTTGAAGACCTTGCCGGCCTTCGCGGCGGCCCTCGCGACCTTGCCGGTCCACACGACCTCACCGTCACGGCCCACATCGAGCTGGAAGAGCCGCTGGCAGAAATGGGCATTCCCCATCACTGTGAAGTTGTGGTCGAGGCCGGGGCAAAGCCGCATGATGTCGGCGGGGTTCGCGAAGAGCCAGGCCGGCCTCCCCTTGTTGTGCAGTGGAGCGATCCGGCGGCGGATGAAGTCCGCCCCGATCATCTCAAGGGTGAGCCCGGCCTCGGTGAGCCGAAGGATCCTGGTGGTGGCGATCGTGAGCTTCTCGTCCTCGGCGTCGACGTCGCTCCAATCGCTTATGTGGACCGGCGGCGCCCGGCGAACTTCGCAGAACGCCGGCAGGTCCTTCTCCTCGATCCAGCACCACCGGCCCCGCCATTCTTCCCACCTCTCCTTCATGGCGCCGTCCGGGTACGCTCCCTTGGACCTTGGGATCCAGGTGATGCAACCAGAAATGGCGCCTCCCATCTGGATCCGAGGGAAGAAGTAATGGCGGAAGAGCGCCGCGTTGGGGTGTACCCCGGCGAAACCTTCGCAGAGGTGCGCGAAAAGGGCCATGCACGCCACCGCATTCGGGGTAAAATCCAAGAGGCAGCAGCCAAAGGTGTGCATGATATCGCTGAAGAAATCGGAGAAGGGAGGACAAAGCCCGCAGGAAAAATAGTCGATAAAGAAGGGGTACCGATTTGGGGCAGCCTCGGCGCAGTTGGCGGGGATGACGCGCGTGGCTGGATGCCCCGACTTCTCTCCCCCCGTCTTCACCCCCCACAGGGGCTTGAAGGCTTCCCGGAGGTCAAACACATCAACTGTTGAGGGGAAGAAGGCGGACTGCGTCTGCTGCACCGCCAGCGCACTTTCCGGCGGCTCCGTCGCTCCGACATCCTTGGCCACTCCCTTGCCAAGACGGGAAACAGAGGACGGCGGGAACGCAACGGCGGCGAGCAAGAGCGAAGCTTGGGGAAGAAGAGGAAGGCGAACGGAGGCTTCCGAGAATGGGATTGCGCGAAGGGTAAAAGGAACAGTGCGCCCGCGGTTATCCCTTTTTATGGGGAAGGTGCGGGTCGCGCTGCCCATTTACTGCGATGTGACGCATGCGTGCAGGAACTGCCCCACGCATGCCGCCCACGTCACGTGCACCCCTCCACGTCATGCGTTCAACGCGGGTCGTGGGGAAGCGCAGCAGACGAAAAGTTTTACCGCGGTAAAAACCGCCCCTCCTGCCCGCGCACCATTTTGGGCCTGGCCCAACAACGTATCGCGCTTATGTGTGGCCCAGGCCTGGGGGCTCCTGTCAGTGTACAAAAGAAGGGGCGCACCTTTGTACCCCTTTACTTGTGCACGGGCAGTCAGAGCCGCGCCCACGGCCGCACCAAGCAGGACAGGGGAGGTGAACCGAGGTAAAACCGAAGCCCAAGACAGCCAAGGCAACGCCAAGGCCAAGAAGAACAAAGTGCAGGGAGGCGAAGTAGGTTCTCCCGGCAAGACCCTTGCCGGGGCAGCCTCAGCAGCCCCGGCAAGACCCTTGCCAGGGTGGCTCGCCACGCCACCGGAGTGAGCCACCCTTGTGCCCACGGTTTCCAACACCACCAACCACGTTGGAACTAGGGCTCGGGAGGCACGTCCATGGTGGCATGCAGATCTTTGTCAAGACTAAGGAATACTCAAGACCAGATGAGGATTAAAAGACAACGGTCCTCAGCAAGATCCTTGCCGAGGAGAGCCGCAAGACCCCCGGCAAGATCCTTGCCAGGGACGACAGCGCGCCACGGCAAGACCTTTGCCGGGCCACCCGGCAAGCCCTCTCCAACACTACTAGGAAAAGGCCTACTAATGGCGCACCTAATTTGGCCATTAATGGCGCATTAGTGGTGCGCCATTAGTACCACGCCATTAGTATATTTTACTAATGGCGCACCACTGGTGCGCCATTAGTATCTGGTATACTAATGGCGCACATGCGCCATTAGTATATACAACAGTGCGCCATTAGTATGCCTCCCAGGGGGCCATCTATACCCAGGTGCTTTGGCATACTAATGGCGCACAACAACAGGATGCGCCATTAGTAACTTCGGCATACTAATGGCGCACTGTTTAGTGATGCGCCATTAGTATCCTTTGGCATACTAATGGCGCACTATGATGTGATGCGCCATTAGTATGAATATTAGGTTTTTTTATTTTTTTTATTTTCTGTTTTTTGCACAGGTTACAAAATGTATAATTGGACAAAATATAGACAGCACACATCAACAACAGATTCATCGAATACAATAGAAGATTAGTCTCTGAATACAATTCATCATTTTAGTCTCCAAATACAATTCATCATATTAGTCTCCGAATTGAAAAGACCGAACAAAGATAGAACATTATATTACAAGTCTCGAGACCGCGAGTTTGTCTTCACATTACAAGTCGATATCGATCATCTAAACTACCATCACATAGAAGAGAGCTGCGGTCATCACGATGAGCATCATCACGATGAAACTCATCTTCATCCGGTTCCTCCAACGCTCCCTCCCCTCTCCCGCTAGATAGCGGGCGTATCTAGATTCGGCCTCGGCCCTAGTGGCGTACCCTTTGTAACTGTTACCGCTGAATCGGTGAACCTGTCTCCGACACTCCTCCCAGTCGTCGTAGACTCCGGGAACATTACCCTTGTACACGACATACCACGGCATCGCTATGCAGTAGCCAAACGAAACGTTAGTACCAATTCACAGACAATACATAAGCAATATATAAGTATGCAACAGAACGATCGGAAGAGAAAAGCAAGACATTAATAGCATCGATTACATCTAAGTTGAACGACTCTCGAAACCAAAGAGACATACTACAAGTTCATTAAAGTTTAATTACAACATGAGCCAATCGATGTTTCAGAACTAGACACAGCATCACTGCTTTCGACTCGACTCAAGGGACCGGAGCATGGATGAAGCCGCCGTCTATCATGGGAGTCATGAAACAACGGGCGTTGTCAGCCTGCATTTGTAGGATTGTGTCGATGTCACTGTTGGACGGTTGATTTCTGAGGTAGAACTGCCCCGAGGTACGAAGGACATCTTGATGGATGATTTCCGCAAACTCCGACTGGATGCGAAAGAATTCTTGTCTGATGTCCGCGTCCTGGATTGCCGACACGCTCGCGGCCCAATCTTTGAGTCTACTCAGTAGCAGAAGTTGATGATGGTCCCGTACGATCGCCCGCATGTGATGGATGGCGTAGTAGGCACCCTTCTGACCGCCAGGCGGCTGCTTGACGCAGCAGAACGTCGTATTGTGGGAGAACACGTGCTTGCCGTACTTACGAATAGGCCTGGTGAAGGTGCCTCCAGATTTGACGTAGCCGGGGAGAACATCATCAAGAACCTTCTTGACATTTGTGTAGTCTACGTTCGACTGACGGTCCGGGTCGAAATACGTGGCCATGGAATATTTGGGGCTTAGGAGGATGAGCGTGCAATGTGTGTCACTGCAGAAAACACGGAATGTTAAAAGAAAAACGATCGAAATCTAAGAATTCATATGTTACGGGGCGGTTGAGGGGAGGACTTACTCGGGAAAGTAAGGCACGAGGAAGTTATCCTTATCTTGGTTTGCCAGAATGACGCCTTCGAGGTAAGAACTCGCGACTTGCCGGTCCCCAGCGCTGCCCAAGATCTTGGCACGCATGTAGAAGGGGTCGACTATCACGATGTCGGGGTCTTGTCGCGAATGATCCGCATCTCCATACTCAGCGAAAATAGCCGAACGAAGGTGTAGTGCAGCGGATGAAGGTTCAACATAGCGTGGATGTCATCAAACCGCAGGACGATCGTACCCCCGATGGAGTTATCCACAAAGCCCTTGCCCTCTGGCACCTTGGCCGCGAAAACCGGGTATGCCACATCCTTCTCTCCGAGACGCCGCTTCTCCAAAGAAAGAACACTGTCATGCAGACTCCGCATAGCACCGGTTGCAGCATCGAGCATATTTCTCGGTAGCATCGGCCTACCCGCCACATGCACCCTCCTCGAGATATCCTCAGTTGAAGGTGGCCCGTCCTGAGCACGGATCGTACTCGGTGCCGGCTGGCCCGCACCCTTGTTAGTCTTTCTTTTGCGTGCCTTCTTCTTCTCCTGTAATGGGACCGAGTTCTGCTCACAGACCGCCTTCTTGAGTGTGTTGGGGCTGATCATATTTCGCACCTCGCCTATCTGAGGCTCAGTGGAGTCGGCAGCTGGAGGCGTCTCCTGAGAGCTGAACTGCAGACGACGCCTGTTGCAACTTGGCTTCTCCGCAGTACCAGCTAGATCGCACATGTCTTTTGTTGGGTTGGGTTCTTGAGAAGGAGGCCCCATGAAGTCGCCACCGTACCCATGATCGAAAAAGTACTGATCGACGTTGGCAAATTTATCGTCGTCGTCGTCGTTCTAATCCTGTGCCATATGCATGTTTGGATCCAGTGGCATAGGGATGTCCGGCACCGTTGCGGCGGTCTTGCCATGGGGCCGACTTGGCGCCGGCACGACTGGCGGTGTTGTCTTTGGGGTGGTGTCCCCCGCCCCCAAACGAATCTGGCTCTTCGGCCAAAGCAGGGGCCAGCTCAGGCAGGCGCTGAGGGTCATCACGTCATCATCGTCGGCCCCGATGGGTCGAATCGGAGGTAACAACTCGTCGCAGCCTGGCAGCACCCGAACCAGTTGAACCCTAAACAAGTTGGGTGGCATCTGGGTACCGTGGAACAAGGGGTTGCCCGGTTGAACAATTTTGCCCTTGGCGACATCGACCAACTCGTTGTTCACGAAGTGCAGGAGAGTGCACGGAACGTCGGCGGCGCCCTGCGAAAACATGTAGGGCGTTAGGGATGCCCAGTCAAAGGCAAGGAGATGAAGTCCTCGGCCGAGAGAGGCTTAATTAGTTACCGTGATGATGGCGTCGAGCTCGGCTAATGTCGAGGCACCGCCAACGGCGGGCGTGCAGTTGACGGAGGGGCCGCTTGCTGCAGAGGTGCCGGCCGGCGTACACCCGGGTGCATTAAGCTCCCGTGCCGGCGTCGGAGACACCAATGCCGCCTCCGCCGGAGACACCAATGGCCCCGCCATCGCGTTCTGCGAGTTGCTGGCCGTGAAGCTAGGAATCGGGGGCGGCCCCTGTTGGCCGCCCGCAATCCACGCACTAATCCCCTGGATCAAGGTAGGCACATTGGCGGTGATCGTCGCTCCGAGTTGTTGTTGCACTTGCTCTTGGACAATCTCCGGAATCCGTGCCACCTGTGCCCTGAGTTCTTGAACCTCGCGCGCCTGGCTTTCCGAGCTGGTCTTTTTCTCCTTTCGCCCACCAGTGTTATAGTATGACGACCATTTTGTCGACATGCCTTTGCCGGCCACACGACCAGCTGACGTCGGCTTACTGAGCTTATCCTTGTTCTTCATTACATTCAACGCCCTATTTAGAGTGGTGTCCCAAGGGTTGCTCTTAGTCGACCCCGCGCTACTGCTTTCAGTCGCCTGCGGAAGGAATGTGAACCATTTAGAAATTTGGCTTCATTAATTAGAATGCAACCATATGGATCTAATTACGCGGGGGTGTATTCCTTACCAGAACAAGCTCAAGCGCCCTGGTCTTCGGATCCGTGGTAAGCTCCTTTGTTTTCGGGTCCTTCTTGTACCGGGCCCTGACAAAGTTCCTGGTCTGCTTGTCACCGTATTTATCGAAGAGGGGCGGTAGGCCTTGCTCGGCACGGTCCACCTCCTCCTTGTCCCATATAGGCTCCGCCACTCTGTAACCGCCGGGACCGAGTGTGTGTTCCCCTAAGTTCAGCTCCCGCATTTCTTTCCCCCACTTACTTGATTCGGAGTTTGCGGTGCTCGAGCAATTGATCTTGAAGTCGTTGTAGTCATCTTCGGTGATCGAAGGATTTTTCTCCATGATCTTCTCATAACTCTCACCTTTCTCGATCATTCTCTTCACATTGCTTTTCCAAGTAGACAGGGCCTTGCTCATCTTCGTGAGGGCAGCATTGTTCACTTTATTCCCTTTGAGGCTTGTGTTTTCAAATTCAGCGGGGAACTTGTATCGTTCGTGCAGCTTCGTGAAGAGGAGGTTGCGCAAATTCCCTCGGTCAGGATGCCTCAGGTTCTCGGTGTTGATCGAGACGGTGCTCCGGAGAATGCACCCGAGCTGAAGCGAGTACCCCTTGACTATTCATTCGGGCGCCGTTGGATTCCCGTCGGAGTCCACTTCAGTAACTTCCTCCTTGAGGGTGCGGAGCACGGTCGGGCGCCGGTCCTTCCGTTGCCTCTTCGGTTGGCTGCCATCTGTGCGTGCGCCGCCATCATCAGTGGTGGCATCCTCGGCGGCACCATCAGTGGTGGCATCAGTGGGGTCATCCTCGGCGGTACCATCAGTGGTCTCAGGATCGGTGGGGAAGGCGGCGTCCTCATACAAGTGAGGTTGTTCCTCCATCTCCTGGGACAGCTTCCAGAATGCCTCTACGCCCGAACCCCCGGCCTCATCGTTGTTGGCCATGTTTCTCTCTAAATAGGAACAATGTTTGGTCAAAAAGTTGGTTATTGTCAAGGAACAAGATCATGGTCTCATCATTTAGGGTTTGTCGACACCGAGGCATCCTAAAAGCTAAGCTTTTATCATTGAGGTTTTTCGACGCCGAGGCACCCTAAAAGCCTAAGCTTTCATCATTTCGGTTTTTATCGACACCGAGGCACCCTAAAAGCCATGCATTAGTCACAAGTACGCCGGGGCACTTGATCCTACTTAATTAACTACTAAGATACCCCGGCCCATGCATTAGTCACAAGTACCCCATATGTCCTATTTTTAGCAAAGTCATGCTAAAATTCACGGAAAATTTCAGCATGACCTTTGCTGAAAATAGGACATATGGTGTACCCGAATTTGCCGGAACGGAAGTTAATCGACATTCCGGCAAACTCAAGGGCCTCTCGGGTGGACAAGGCAAAAAAGGCCTCCATCACAACATGGAAAATACATTGGCATGTGAAGAGGTGAAACAATATATGCATCTCCAAGCAGTATCATTCAACATTTTGGACAAAACACTACAAGCAACATGAGACACTGAAAACAATTGCTACCAATGAATCTACACTTCTATAACAAAATAAATCAGAAACTTAGTCTGTCATCATTAGGCAGCCACCATTAGTTATTCCGTTATGTTAAAGCAGAAATAGAAAAATAGACTGAAAACACTAAAATCAGAAACAAATCCAACTGTACAGGCCAATGCATATAGGAAAAGTGAGGGGTTGAACTTCATTTTTTTTCAGGTTTTCTTGGGTGTATGAGGTCTGCTCTAATTTGTTTTGAAAAGTGAACCTGCTGTACTGGCCAATGCATATAGGAAAAGTGAACCTGCTGTACAGGCCAATGCATATAGGAAAATTAAGTCATGGAGAGTTGTTCATGATGTTCCTTGCCTTTTTTTGTGATACATAAGGTAAGGTTCAACAGCTTCAGAACTTTTTCTATGATACAAATACTGCTTCAGTTTAAGAACATGTCTTAGTTTTGAATTCTCTTAGTGAAAACCTACTTCAGAGCGTCAACACAAGTTGGGATACACAGCCAGACAGACGCACATGAACATAAATGGCTAGTTTAAGCGTGAACCGCATCATACAAAATAGAAGAACTTCACTACACAACTGAAACTCAATTAAGCTAGTTAAATGGAATTCATCTACTCACTAGCAGTACTACTAACTGGCAGTACTTAAACAAGTTAAGCTACTCACTACAGTATTGGCTACTCACTTAAGCTAGAAGCTACAAGTTAAACACATTTTACCAAGATTGGCTACTGAAAGATTGGCTAATTTCATCCAAACTGTCAAACAGGTTTTGCAAGAAGCAGTCGTGTTTCCAACAAGCAGAAAACTAAAACATCCGTGACAGAAGTTTCATTTCTCAATATATATGTACCAACACATTAATGATTAATAAAAGTACAAATAGACTCCTCAAAATACTTGGGCCAGATGCTGCACCAGTGCTATAGAATGATCAAGGTATAGTGCCACAAGGTTTTTCCTAATCTAATTTTCCACCCTTCCCTCTATTTCAAACCTACACTTGTTAACCTTGCGGCAACTGTGGAGTTTTGCAGTATGCTGGTTTTACTTACATGAACAAAATTTATGTTGGGAGCAGGGAGTATCCCTGTTGTACGTGTCAGAAAAAATATGGTTGATTCTAGAGCTAAGTTGATACTCCAAGAGGTGTTCTACGCATGGGAGCTCCATTTAAATCAAACATAGTATGCAGTTCCCAAACAAAATGTACTCAGGAGTCCAAAAGCGAAGTTCAGAGACAGATTGTTGTATTAGGAACATACACATGAGAATGTCATGGCACCACGAACCCTACAAATGCAGGCTACTTAAGCAATTAATTTAGGGGACCAGTACTACAACCCTGTGACAGACGGCAATTCCTCTACAAAAATGCAGTGCGAAAATTCAGTTAACACACTGTCAATACATTCAGTTTGAATTATTTCTCTTGGCGATCCTCAACGAAATCTTATGACAGAACTACCAACTTTATAAACCCAAGATAAACCCTAGGAATAATTAGAGAGGGAGAGGTCAAGGAGGGAGGAGCAAAGAGGGAGAGGTGGGAAATGGAGGCGGGGGTGATTTGGATGGGGTACCTGCGGGCGTAGAAGACGGGGGCGTCGTCGGAGACGAAGACGTCGACGCTGTGGATGTTGGTGGTGGTGCGATGAGGTCCGGGAGGCGACGAGGTCCGGGTGGTGGTGGTGCTCAGAGGAGACGAGGAGAGCGGCGCCGAGGAGACGAGGACGATGGGGCGGCAGGGCGGCGGCGTCGGGAGAGGAGAGGGCGGCGTCGCGGCGTCGGGGCGTCGGGGCGGAGACGAGGACGACGGGGCGGCGTCGAGGCGGCGGGGCAGCGGCGTCGGGAGAGGAGAGGGGAATGGGATCGAGGGCGAGGGAGAGAGAGGGGATAGGTTTGGGCCGGGGATAGGAGAGGGGAAGGGGATCGAGGGCGAGGGCACAATACTAATGGCGCACCACCCCTCGGTGCGCCATAAGTACATCCATAGTAATGGCGCACCTCACCCTGGTGCGCCATTAGTATTTTTTTTTCTGCTCGAGCCAACAGGTTATCTTCCACCTGACCTGATCCACACAAAGTTCCCTCTACTAGCTCGACTGGTCAGCAGCCAGTTCCCACACCAGGAGGTCCTGGGTTCGATTCCCAGGATCCACAATTTTTTTATGCATTTAAAATGCTGTTTGATATTTATTTGTGTTTAAATATGTTCAAACTTGTTTAAATCATAACAGTAATATTTTTTTATAAGACAGTAATAATTTTTTTAAAAATATCATCAAACAGTAATGCCGGTGGAGCGGGGGAGGGTGCGCGGGGTGCGGGGGGCCGGTGGACCGGGGGGTGCTCGGCGGCGAGGGGGACCGGATCTGGTGAGGTGGGATAGCGATCGAGATGGAGGGGGATCGAGATCGAGTGTCCATGAAATTTAAAAATATTCATGATAGTTCAAAAAGTGCCCATGAAATACAATCGAGAAATGAAGGCTACGATTTAAATACAATCGATCTTAGCTAGCTATCTGTTCACAATCTTCTTGCCCTTCTTTTTCGCAAATGGAGTTCTTTTTTGGAACGGACGTCCTTTAGGTAGGGTGGTCCTGCTTCTTCTTGTGGTGTATGCTGCTACTTCATCATCGTCGTCATGTTCGATTCTCGGGTCGCCGTACTTGTCGAAGTCTTGCTCATTGGCTACTCCATCCATTCCGATGATCTTCCTTTTGCCTCTCCTCACGACAACACGACTGGGCTTTGACGGGTCGGTAATGAAGAAGCATTGGTCCACTTGGGAAGCCAGTACCCATTGCTCATTTTTCGCGGTGACGTTTGCGCCTGCGGTCTTGGATTTGGCTTCGGGTATAACCATGGTGGTGAAATACCGGTCTTCTTTTAGGACGCTCTTGGCCCATCTGACACGGAACATCGGGACCTTCTCTCCAGCGTAGCTCAGCTCCCAGATCTCCTCGATCCTTCCGTAGTATCTGTCCTTGTCGTTACCGGTGTAGGATTCCATCGTTACCCCGGAGTTCTGATAACCATCGCTCTTCATGTCCTTGGCCTCGGTGTAGAATGTGTAGCCGTTGATATCGTACGCCTCATAGGTCATCAGGTTGTGCTCGGTGCCCTGTGACAAGGCGAATATGAGTTGTTCTTCCGCGGAAGAATCCTCATGTAAAGGGTACGACAGAAGCTTCTGCTTGAACCAACGCGTGAAACATGAGTTGTGCTCTTTGAGTATATCTCCGTCCGTCCTCTGTTGGCCTCGGTCATTGTACGTCTTCTTAATAAAGGTTGTGTGCTCTACCACCCAAGGATCGACCACGTCTATGTGTTGTAGCGCGACTAGGTTTGCTCTTTCAAAGTCGGCGAGTCGACCCTCGAAGTCGACATGCATTTCGCGGCGACCCTCACGGTGACCCCATCCAGCGAGCCTGCCGAGGTGCCTGTTGACGGGCAGACCAACGGGGTTCTCGATGCCTAGATAATTCGTGCAGTAGGAGATGCACTCTTCGGTCAGAAAGCCCCTGGCTATGCTTCCCTCTGGACGTGACATGTTGCGAACGTATCCTTTGATGACACCATTCATCCTTTCGAACGGCATCATGCTGTGCAGGAACGTCGGCCCGAGTTGGATGATATCGTCCACGATATGGACCAGCAGATGCACCATAACGTCGAAGAATGCGGGCGGGAAGTACATCTCAAGCTCGCATAGTATCACCACGATCTCTTCCTGTAGCCTTCTGAGTTGCCTCACGCCAACAGACTTCCGAGAGATGACGTCGAAAAAGTTGCATAGGCCAAATAGCGTTTCACGGACGTGCGCGTGCATGATCCCACGGCTTGCAACTGGAAGTATCTGCGTCATCAGCACGTGACAGTCGTGAGACTTCATCCCGCTGAACTTCAGCTTCGCTAGGTCTAGGTATCTGCTTATCTTCCCCGCGTAACCGTAAGGAAGTTTTACTCCTACGAGGCAGGTGAAAAACTGCTCGATCTCCTCCTGACTTAGAGTGAAGCACGCGGGAGGGTAGTCATTTCCGGTCTTCTTGGCCTTTTTGCCTTTGCGACGACTTTCCGTGTCCTGCTTCGCCTCATCATCATCATCATCATCATCATCATATATAGCGTGAAGCTCCTGCCTGATGCCCATTGATTTCAAGTCTGCCCTTGCTTTCGGCCCATCTTTGGTCCTCTCTAGCATGTTGAGCAGGGTACCAAGCAGACTCTCGCACACATTCTTCGTGATATGCATGACATGGCACACGGTGGATCTTCCAGTACGGCAAGTCCCAGAAAACAGACCTCGTTTTCCATACCTTCAGCAGCGGCTCTGGCGCCTTTCGCTTCTTTCCCGGCTCTGGCGCCTTTTGCTTCTTTCCCGGCAGTGGGCAGTCTTTCCAATTTTTCAACAGCTCGTCTATTTCCTCGCCGCTCCTCGTACGCGGGCGTCCTCGGGGTTCGGTTTCACCATCGAATAGATCCTTGCGTTTTCTCCACGGGTCATCGTCGCGAAGCCACCTTCGATGTCCCATGAACACGGTTTTCGAAGACCCGGGATCTCTATCTAGCTGGCGATACGTTGTGTCATCCATGCACCTGACGCATCCAGAAAATCCGTGGACCACCTGCCCCGCGACATATCCGTAACCGAGATAGTCGTGCACCGTCGTGAGCAGCACGACTCTCATAGGGAAATATTCTTTCTCTGCGGCGTCCCACGTATTGGCTGGCGTTTTCCACAGCGTGTCAAGCTCCTCTTTCAGCAGCCCCAGATACAGATTGATGTCGTTCCCTGGTTGTTTCGGTCCTTCAATTAGCATACTCATGTGAATGTACTTCCTCTTCATGCACAACCAGGGGGGAAGGTTGTACATCCACACAAACATAGGCCAGGTGCTATGTGTGCTTCTCTGGCTGCCAAACGGATTGACTCCATCGGTGCTCGCGCCCAGCACGATGTTCCTTGGATCGTTCCCAAATTCTAGGTCTTCGAAGTTCAACGCTTGCCACTGGCTCGCATCCTTAGGGTGACTCAGCATCTTGTCTTTTTGATCTATCTCCGAATCATTTGCGTCATCTTCTCGCTTCTTCTCCTCCCTATCCGCGTGCCAACGCAGGAGCTTTGCTACCTTAGGGTCCGCGAAATACCGCTGCAGACGAGGAGTGATCGGAAAGTACCACACCACTTTTCGAGGAGCTTTCTTCCTCTTCTTGTATCGAGTGACGCCGCACACCGGACATATGGTAGACTCCGCATGCTCGTGCCGATAAATGATGCAATTGTTCATGCACACATGGTATTTCACGTGCGGTAAATCCAGAGGACACACGATTTTCTTCGCCTCCTCCAAACTGGTCGGGCACTTGTTCCCCTTGGGAAGATGTTCGTGCCAGAATGACATGTTCTCGTCGAAGCATGCGTCGGTCATTTTGTGTTTTACCTTCATCTCCAGAGCCATGAGCGTTACTTTCAGGTGGGTATCCTCGGGCCTGCATCCTTCATACAATGGAGTAACCGCGTCTAACTCAAGTTGATCCATCTTGGCTTTCTCTCGGGCGGCAGCTCTTGCGTTATCCGTCTGCTTGAGAAGCAGCTCTTGAATATGAGGGTCCTGCACCCAGCCCATCGATGGTCCAGCGTCGTCTGCTCCGCCGGCATCATCATCTTCATGATCATGCCCGTCGTCTGCTCCGGCATCTTCCTCATCATCATGTCCTGCATCTTCTACATGATGACTGTGTACAGCATCACCGTCGTGATCATCTCCTGGGGATTCTTCGTCTTCTCGCCTGCCCGGGCCGCGGTGGTTGTCTTGCTGCCCTTCCTCATTTCTTGCCCGGCCCCCATGGATGACTTCATAGTCATCTTCATCACCTTGCCACCGATAGCCATCCATGAAACCACGCAAGAGCAGGTGGTCCCGCACCTGCCCGGATTCCGGGTCCGCAATAAGGCTCTTCAGCTTGCATCTTCGACACGGACATCTTATCTCCGTCTCATTCTTTTGAAGCATCTCGGCCTTCGCGGACCTCAAAAACCTATTCACGATGCCTTCAGTCATCATGCGGACCATGGTCGCCTGCGGGGTAGAGCAAAACGATATTTTAGAACCAAGAAAAAATTTGGCATGACTTTCCCTAAAAATAGGACCAAAAAGAATGCTTAATGCCAAAATTCTCGCCGAAACGGAAATGAATCAACATTCCGGCAAAATATTGGCAACTATCGCATTTCAAATACCGGTACACCTCCAAACACAAACACATATGCAACACCACAAACATATTCAACACCACGAACATACATAGATCTAGCTAGGCCATAAAAAGTGCATGTGCACATTGTTGTAGGGAGAACAACATAAATATAGCTTCCCCCCTTACTTACCTATCAAAACAAGGTAATTTAACCACTTAAATTGAATGAATCTATGGTGGAAATGAGGTGAAAAAGAGGAGGCACCCGAGACAAGGAGGAGGTGGAGAGAATGAAGTGGGGAGAAAGTGAGTGTGGGTAGGAGAGGCTGTCCAAAATATCTTGTTGCTGCCCAATTACTAATGGCGCACCAACTCTAAATGCACCATTAGTAATCCAGGTTACTAATGGCGCACCTTCTGGTGGTGCGCCATTAGTAGTTTTGCAAAAAAAACATACTAATTTCGCACTGTGGACTAGTTTAAACTAGTAATGGCGCACGGTGGAACAGTGCGCCATTAGTAGTTTTGCAAAAAAGGGAATAAAAAATATAATAGAAAAAACAACATTAGTGGCGCACTTTCCGGCAGGTGCGCCATTACTAGTTACAATTAGTAATGGCGCACTGTGTCTGGATGCGCCATTAGTATGTTTGGACAGGCGCACTAGTTAAAAAAAATTGATACTAATGGCGCACCCTGGGCCAGGTGCGCCATTAGTAGTTTCAACTCTAATGGCGTATCAGAAGGTGGTGCGCCATTAGTATATACTAATGGCGCACCGCTTGTCTGGTGCGCCATTAGTGTCAATCCCATCTATAGCCCTTTTTCTAGTAGTCAAAGGGCGTCAGCAGGGCCACTGTCAGGCCCGCACCAACCGAGTCTCCACCGTCGTTCGTATGCAGCTGCCAGACGACCAACTCGGCAGGCACCTGCGTGGCAACATGCAGCTCCCAGGCCAACTCAGCACACGCCTGCGTGGCGGCATGTAGATCTTCGTGAAGGCTCCACCACCGCGCCACCTCAGCTGCCTGCCTGCCTACATGGCACCGCACACATCGCTTGCCAGGGCGCGTGTCGAAGCGAGGAGGAGCGGCGACGGATGGGACGAGCCTCGCTCCCGCCCCCATAAAGCTAGGGGACACCTCAGCGGCACATTAAATGCGTCTTGTCCTGTAATGCGGGTGATAAGCTCGCAGTACTGTACGCCTTTCCAGCTCCTGTGTGCCACTATGGCAACCCCTTTTCGACTATAAAAGGAGGCCCATGGCGTACTAGAGAGGGATTCGGCTCCTTGAAACCTGACATCCACCATAGCTAGTTCGAGAGCTCAAGAACTCTCTGAAATACAGCCACCAAAGCAGGACTAGGGTTTTACGCATCCTCGCGGCCCGAACCTGGGTAAACGATCCTTGTGCTGATTACAAATCCTGCTCTTCTCACAACCCTGCGCCCCGGCAACCATAGAAGGGATTCTTGTGATCCCATAGGTGTCGTTCCACACCGACATAGGGCTCCATTCAAAGCCTCTGCATCCCGTCATTTTACCTGAGCAAGCATACCATGCCCTTCATGGTGGACACCTGCTAAAATCCCCTGAATTCACAGAACTACAGCTTCTTGAGTTCTACTATTCCCTAGGAAATCACCTACCAGATACTGAACTCCGTGTACTTGTGCCATCAGCACCGATGTCCATCTCGCGGTTTTCCTCCTCTTTCCACACCGCCACCTTTGCGTTGTGCTACCTACCAGACAATCTAGTACTAAACCTTTGACTCCCATTTCTCAAAAAAATCACTTGTGCAGGTTCGCATATCGGAGGCCTCATTGCACAACATCATCCACTCCATTTGCCCTGCCCTGGAGTGCTTCGTGCTTGTTTTCACAGTTAGAATCGGTTGTCTCCAAATAAGGTCGCCTAACCTTGTAAGAATTGGAATTTCTTTTGACAGAAGGCAGCTCATCATCCAAGATGCCCCTACAATTCAAAGGTTTATCCTTGATTCTAGTTATTCACCGTCGCAAATAAACTTCCTCTTTGCGCCTAAACTGGAGACCTTGGGTGTAATACATGATCTCTGTGCTCATTTCGAGATGGTGTTTGGCTCCACAATTCTTCAGGTACTTTATATTATCATCTACACTTGTAACCATAAGCTGCATTTTAAATTTCTGCGCATAAGTTATATATCATCTTGGAGTACACATTTTGTACTAATATTATGTTCTATGTTCAATGAAGAGTTTCTCCATGGATAGCCTATCAATGGTGCTGGATTCTGTCAAGATCTTATATATCCAAATGAATAGTTTTGATCTGAATAAGATTATTGGCTTGCTGCAATGCTTTCCATGTCTGGAGAAGTTGTATATAAAGGTGATAATTACATGCACATTGGAAGCCTGCATATAGTGTACTAGAATTAACCGTTTAGTTCACTAGTGCGCGTCGGTCCTAAACAAACGGTTTTTAACCCCTTTCCGCGACGGCATTTGGAACCATCGCCAAGTGAGTGTGGGCGCTAGGGGGGTCCTTCCCACACGACCCAGAAACCGTCGGGGATAGGGAGCCTTGATGCATACAGTTCTCCCTATATAACCGTTTCCGATATCTCGAATATCCCAAACGCTTCATCCTTGCTACTCGTTTGTGCTCGCATTGCCATCGCAGTCGGAGTTTTGTGGTTCTGCCTAAAACCAGGCAGATTCCACGCACGGGAGTTTTCCAGGCAGATTCTAGGCACGGGAGTTTTACGATGCCTGGCACATCACAAACAGTTCATGATTATAAACCATGTACGATGGGTAGACAATCACACACATTTAGTTTTCCCGCACCGTATGTGATAGTGTCTGACATCACACACGCTTTGTAAACTGCAACTGTGTGCATGCTTGCACACGTTTCCTCTCTGTGAACCATCTCGGATTATGGTGTATATCCCAAACGTTTGTGTTTTACCAACCGTGTGTGCCATAATGACCTCCACAACGTAATTTCGCCCTAATTTAATTGATGCTATTTCAAATTGTAAATAATTTAAACTTGAAAGTAGGCTATAGCTTTATTCATATCCATCAGGTTCAAACAGCCAATGCATTATTCGATTCATAGGTACATATGTTTAAGAATTTCATAAGCACCAAATAAAGAATGATGTACCAGGGTTCTATACTTGTACTATTACACATGGTAAAGAAAGTGGCGACAAACATTCCAGTTGCTGAACAAGGTGAAGCGGAATGGCCCTATGGTGCTCTCATGGATGCAGAAGGCATGCAGGACTCTAGTCCAACCCCTTGTGATGGCCGGCCGCCAATCATGTAGTTTGAGAGGTAATCTTGAGTAAACTGCTTCAGGATCCACTACAAAAGAAAAAAGATTCAGATATTGTCATCTAACACAACTCATTACAGGCAGTAAAAAGAAGGCTACAGGGTTCTTATTTACCATCTTGCTTCACTGTTGTCTTGCATAAAGTGTAAACAAATAGTTCGATTGCCATCTTTTGACCCATTTTAATAACAATCTTTATCAGTTTCCTCACCTGATGCTGGTTCATGAATATCTCATTGCCCCATACGCAGAAACGGTCGAAGTGTGGATCTTTGGCAATGATATATGTACCTAAAAGCACCAAGTTAATATTAGAAGCTAAACAAGAATTGAAAATTGATGTAGTACAACACTCCATCCATCCCATTATATAAGATTTTATTACATGTATATCTAGACATCATCAGAACATTAAGGTAACACTCTTCCTTGTTGCTATGTAGCCTGGGATTGCATATTTAGTCATTCAGTACAATGCATGTTGCTAAACAACAATTGAAAAACGAAAAGGCATGTTAACTGCAATATCCTTAACAGCAACCAAATATCGTAATTCATATTGGTATTGTTGAAACTGTTATTGATGAAATTGAACTGCACGGCAAATAGTCGCACATATAGAGCATCACATTGTGAAGAACTGAAATAAACAAGTCATAAGACATCTCTAGGCGATCCTTAAAAAGTTAAAGGACTAAAACCCTTAGTGGATATATATATATATATATATATACTCTAGCAATTTTTGGCCCTTTCTAGTCGATCCCCTAAACTTAAGGTTGTAAAATTCAATTTGATCAAGTTCAAAGCAGGTTCAACCGAAAGTAGCATGCATTCAAACATAAACATAAAGAGTTTTGCATAACCGAACATAAAACATAAATTTAAACTAAGCTAAACTACTTTCGGTCGAAGTAGAGGTCGAGCCAATCCTTCATCGTCATGTACGGTGTGCCGCGAGCCGGGTCTGGGCCAGTACCGTCGTCGGGGTCATTGGGGAAGGCACTCCTCCACTCGTCAATGTCGATCTCCTCGTCCTCAGGGCCCACCTCGATGCCCTCCGCGCCACCGTCGCTGCCGCCTTCGACCTCGTCATCAGAGGAGAGCGCAATAACCTCGCCGCCCTCCGCGCCGCCGTCCTCGCCGCCTTCGACCTCGTCATCGGAGGAGAGCGTGATAACCTCGCCACCCTCCGCGCCGGCAAAGATCGCCCGCTCCGCCTCCATGAGCTCCGAGTGTTGCCGGCGGAGCTCTTGCATGTAGGCCTCGTCGGCAGCCTCGGCCTCGAGGCGCTCCCATGCCTCACGAACCACCCGCGCCATAGCCGAGCTCACCACCCCTGGCTCTGGCGGAACGAGGTGGACCGGACGTGTGCCGAAGGGGAAATTGAGCCTAGCCGCCGAGCCGTGGTAGCGGACCTGCCAGCGGTCGTACTCCATAACCGCGAGCTCGGCCGTGTGGAAGCTACCGAGCCACCGGCGGGTGTGGGTCTCTCGATCTGTAATCTCGGCGACCCACGTCCCCCATCGCCGCTGCCGGACCCCGAGGTAGGACTTCGTCGGCTGTCGGGTCCGAGGGAGGACAAGGAAGTCCTCGAACCGGCGTAGGGGCGCAGCGGCACGCATATCGGGGGACCAGCAACGGCGGACCGGGCCCGCGAAGGACGACAGGGACACCTCTGCAGCCACCTCGCCGGCGTTGGGCGAAAAGGCCGCGATAAACCTCTTTTTGGCCATTGGCTCCTCGAGCTCCCCAGCACACGGGCAAAGGTTGAGGATGGAGGCGCCGGTGATGGCGGTGACTGACCAATGGTTTCGAGGGTTGTGTGTCTCTGTGTGAGCGGAGGTTTTGGGGCGTGTGTGGAGGGGGTGGCAAGGTTGTGTTTGAGGAAATACTGCGGCAACTAAAAATTTTACTAGGCGGGGCTACTGAAAATTTGGATCAAGGGCGAGCAGATATTTTTGAGATTGCAAGGGATGCAGAGGCGGGAGTAAAATGCTGGGGCTACTGAAAATTTGAATCAAGGGACTGAAGCAAAGCGGGAGTAACAGACAGTGCACACGGTCCGCACATACTAATCATGTGCTATCAAACATTAAAACCTTCTAGGCGGTAGATATTTTCGAGATTGCGAGGGATGCAGAGGCGGGAGTTTTTGGGGAGTGAGCTAGTGTGCTTGACACGCAGGCTTTGGACTATAGCCGACGCACCTTCTCGCGTAGGCCATAGGCGTACTATACACCGACGGTGCTCCAAGATATTTTGTACTACATCTCACACGGTTGGTGATAATAAACTGCGTGGGATCTACTTGATTTAAATTAAAAAATGGGGTCACAGCGGCAATGGACGTTGTTTGAATTGCTAGACCTTTTATCTGCAGTGAACATGCAACTATATGTGTGTCGTAAAAGAATAGGAATTATTGAGGGTTCGTTTGGACATTTTATACAATAAACTGGTTTTCTAGCCATTTCACGTGCACAATTCAAAATTAAACTACATGCACATGCTCCGGTGCATACAAATTGGTTGAAAAATCAAATATGTGTCCTTCAGTGCATGCTTAAGTCCCATGCAAGAAATGGGAAGAAATTTTTCGGGGTTCGTTTGGCCTTTTTTATACATTAACTGGGTTTTCTGTGCATTTTATGTGCATAATTCAAATTTGAACTACAAGCACATGCTCCAATGCACCAAAGTATGTTGAAAAAAATCACATGTGTGTCCTTGGGTGAATTTCTAGGTCCCATGCAAGAGATGGGAATGAATTTCAAACACCAGGGCACTGTTGATTGCCGGCAAAACGTTGAGATACCTGGTTTTTAAATTCTAGTAAATCCAAAACTCGTCTGAAATTCATGAAACTTGGCATGCTATCATGGAGCGGCATCAATATGCCGTGGTGAAAATTTTGTCCCATTTGGGGCAGGTTTGGGTATAAGCTTCTCACAAACCAGAGCTTCTCACAACAAGCATGATGGTTTCGATAGGGAACGTACCACCTTTGGGGACGGGACGACATCCGTTGCCTCTTATTGCTTTCAAAAACTTTCTAGTGTCAACATAGAACAACAGGAGTGTTGTGTTTAATCTTGGAATTTTTCGGGTTCGTTTGGCGTTTTTTATACATTAACTGGGTTTTGTAGGCATTTTATGTGCATAATTCAAATTTGAACTACAAGCATGTGCTCCAATGCACTAAAGTTGGTTGAAAAATCGCATGTGTGTCCTTGGGTGAATTTCTAGGTCCCATGCAAGAGATTGGAATGAAATTCAAACACCAGGGCACTGTTGATTGCCGGCAAAATGTTGAGATGCCTGGTTTTTTAATTCTAGTAAATCCAAAACTCGTCTGAAATTCATGAAACTTGGCATGCTATCAATGAGCGGCACCAACAAGCCGTGGTAAAAAATTTGTCCCATTTGGGGCAGGTTCGGGTATAAGCTTCTCACAAACCAGAGCTTCTCACAACAACACTACAAAAAAAGACACATCCATGACATTTTGGGCCGAATGAAAAAAAATTCAGTCATAGTTTTTACACTTCTATGACGATAATTGTGACAAAACCCGGTATCATCATAGATGTGGTGGGCTCCTACTTCTATGACAAAAAATCATGACAGAAAATGGGCTTTTCGTCCTGGGCGGGCCGGAGACACAGCTGCATGACATTCTTGGGCCGTCCATGACGGAAAAAACCGTGGTAGAAGTGAGGGCAAGGAAAATATCGGGGTGTTCCCGGTTACGGTGGGTGGTCAGGGCCGAGCGATGCGAGTTTCTCTCGTACACGCACGCGCGTGGGTGCGAGGCGTTGGGCTCTAACTGAACCCGAGCGATTGCACTGCAGGCTACACGTTACTATACCCGAGCGATCGATCGATGGCTGTTAACTGAACCCCCATCGAGCGATTCCTTCGCTACTGCTGCTAACTGAAGCCGATTGATGCTGCCTCTGGATGAACAGTGAGCGTTGCTGGGGAGTTTGGATGAACAGTTCCCGGTGGGGGTGGATGAACAGGACCCCGTGGTGTTGCCTCTGGATGAACAGGACCCCGATCGATCGAGCCAGTTGGGGCTGGATGAACAGGACCCCGTAAAGGGCTGGATGAACAGGACCACCCCGTGGAGGGCTGGATGAATAGTAGACGGTGGAGGCCTAGATGAACAGTAGCCCGTGGAGGGGTGGTTGAACAGTAGCCCGTGGAGAGGGCTGGTTGAATAGTAGCGGTGGAGTAGCGCGCGGTGGAGGCTGGATGAACAGGAGCCCATGGATGAACAGTCGCAGGTGGAGGCTGGAGGAGGTCGACGGTGGATGAACAGTAGCCCGTGGAGGCTGGAGGGTGTCAACGGTGGAGATGAACAGTATCCCGTGGAGTCTCGTTTTGCGGTACGCCACACCCCTCCCGATGAATAGGACCCCCGTTTCAACCGTAGCGCTCCAACACAAGTCCGTTTCCTCCGTTTTGCGGTACGCCACATCCCTCCCGATCAACAGGACCCCCGTTTCGACCATAGGAGGTCCGTTTCCTCCATTTTGCGGTACGCCAGACCCCTCCCGATGAACACGATCCCATTTCAAACGTGGCCGGTCGAACACAAGGCCGTTTCCTCCGTTCTGCGGTACGCCAGGCCTCGTTTCCATCGGCTGTTCCGTCCAAGCCGGTTGGCTCCCACGTGTTCCGTTGCCTCCCAATGAACACAACGCATTCCGTTGCCTCCCCATGAACACGACGACAACACAGCTTCTCCATTCCGACCCAGCCATGTACACGAGCCCTGGCCGTACGTATGCGTGAGTAGGCGTTCAAGACCCCGCCCGTATGTACGTATGTGGCCGTATTTACTTTCTTGCACCCTGGCCGTTGTACATACGTGTACATGCTACGTGTGCGCCTCTACTACGACACGTGTGCGCCTCTACATCGACCAGTATGTACTTACACGTTCGCGACCAGAATGACAATGCTACGTATGCTTCGACCAGGTGGGTCCCGACTGTCAGGCACTTCCTTGCGTGCGAAGATGTAGCTGGTGGGTCCCAGCAGTCAGGGGGTGAATCGTTTTTTTTTGCCCGGACGCACTTCCTTGTGTGCGAAGATGTCGCTGGTAGGTCCCTGCAGTCAGGGGGAAACGTTTTTTTTTTGCGAAATACGGTTGCCCATCCGGTGGGTCCGTGCTGTCAGGTGGAGGAATCATTATTTTCCGCGTAATAAGGAGGCACTTCCTTGCTGCGGTCGTGGACCCAGTTGTCAGCCTCTCCACATACAGTCCACGTCCGATGGAAGCCGTTCCTTGAACACATTGACCACGCCGCGCCGAGAGCACCAGGGTGGTGGACGACAGCGAGGCCTAGGAAGGGGACGACGCGGAGCCGTGGAAGACGCGGGAGTGGATGCCCACGCGTAGAGGAATATGAGGGTTCACTTGTTCGCTGTGGTTTGAGGCTGCCGTCGCCGCAGAATAACAGGGGGTTTGGGTGAGTAGAGGGATGGCCTGGCCAGTGGTGGGAGTAGTAGGAGGCGGTGAGGCCTCTGCGGCATCGCAGCCGGCCACGGGAGGCAGGAGCACGAGGCACGACCGGCCCTGCTTTGGGCGGCTGTAGCAAGAAGATCAGAGGTTGAAGAAGCACTACGACCGTGGGATGGACATCGTACGGTCACTTGAGCTAGAATCGTTCATATTGACTAAGTTGACAAAGCCCTCCGTCCTCGTCAACTTAGTTGGCCCACAAGTCAGCCTCCCACTATTGTGGGTCCCAGCTAGCAGGGGGTATTCATTTTTTTGTGAGTAATAAGGAGGCACTTCCTTGCGTGCGAAGATATAGCTGGTGGGTCCGACCTGTCAGTGGTGGGACGTTTTTCGCAAAATACAGAGGCCCTTCCGGTGGGTCCCAGCTGTCAGGTGGAGGAATCATTATTTTGCGCGTAATAAGGAGGCATTTCCTTGCATGTGGCCATGGACCCAGCTGTCAGCCTCTCCACGCACAGTCTACTTCTGGTGGTGCCGTTCGTTGACCACGTTGACCACTCCGCACCGAGCGCATCCAAGGTGGTGGACGACGGCGAGGCCCCGGACAGCAACGAGTCGGAGATGGGAAGACGCGGGAGTAGAGTCGTAGACGGAGAGGTGTACGAGGGTTAACTGGTTCTGGTGCGGTGTGGTTCGGTAGTCGGTGGAGAAGAACATGAGGTGTGGAGGGGTGGAGAGATGGCCTGGCCAACGGTGGAGTAGCGCTTCACAACGAAGCGTGCTCAGCAGAGCTGCTAGCAGCAGGAGGCGGGAGCAGGGTTGGATGCCGGTCGTTGGATGTAAATCCAACGGCTAACAATGTCAGAATCATTTGTTGACTAAGTTGACAACGACTTGCATTGGCTTCGACCTATTGGCCCACATTTCAGCCTCCAAAAATGTGGCACGTACTCAACCCATTTTTTCAGAATTTACAGTCTTTTTTTGCGGGGTAGAATTTACAGTCCATTCGATCATTTTTTTTGAATTACAGTCCATTAGCTGGGTTGGGTGAACAAATAATGTAGCGTCCACGCGACCCATTTATGTTTTTCCTAAAAAATTACAGGCCATTTGCACTTTCTCGAAATACACGATTTTGCTGGGCTTATTCTAATTATAATGTTGGGGTGGGCGCAGCAATGTTATCAAAAAATAAACAGGGGCTGAGCACTTGTTATATATATATATATATATATATATATATATATATATATATATAATAAGTGATTTATTATTACATTGGTCCTTAAATCTTACCAAGCATTTGTACACAATCACCAGGATTTTCGTTGCCAAAATAAATCCAGGATTTTATTGTTAAGAAATTATTTTTATAAGTTAATAAGATGTGGGATATTGTCTTCTTACATATGTAAGTATCTGTTAAATATATGATGACAATAACAATAATATATAATAACATATAAAATAATTTAAATATATACAATATAGTTAGAAGGGAAACATAAGTTGGACCAGGCGTTCCTATTCTTATATAGAAAATTAGAACAGACCTCTGCGTTTTCTTCAAAAAAATAGATAAATTGGGCTGCCGATGTTTCAAGAAAATAAAACCTCGGATGGGAGGTCCATAGGCCGGTAGATACATGACGGCCCTCAAGAAAATACAAACAGGCCTATGGACCTCCCATCCATGGTCGTGGGCTGCGCATGTTAAAAAAGAAAGCATAGACGGGGCAGCCCAAAACCCAGCTGATACTTGCTGCCCCAATGATAATAAATGATACCTGCCAGCTCCCCGGCTTCGTTGTGAATTTATCTCCTATAGTAACTACGTTGAAGCACCTAAAAATGTAACTATGTTGACAAACCCGTGGGCCCCAACGTCAATATAGCATTAGGAGGAAGTATTTTTTCGATGAGGCACTTGCTTGCGTACGGCCATAGACCTGGTGGGTCCCGACTGTCCGCCTCTCCACGTACAGTCCTCTCCAGATTCCTCACGTTTGTTTAGCATGTTCACAACAGCAGACAACGGCGTCACGGCGAGTGCACAAAGGCACGGGAGGAGATCCGACCACCTGAGGAAGTGCCTTATTAGTAACGAAACAACTGAACTAGCCTAATGGCCGAGTGACACTACCCGACAGCTGTTCCGCCCGGGTTCGATTCCACCTGTGTAGAGAAAATATCTCTAAAAATTTTGCCTCTGCCTTTATTGACATGTGGGTCCCAATTGTCATCTACACACACCACGTCCAACACTTGCCAAAACTTCGTCCCTTGTTTTCTCTGTTTTTCGCACACTCGACATTGTGTGGGCATCTTGAAAATAGCATATCTTTTTGACCGTGCATCATATGAAGATGTGCTATGCATGAATGTTGATCAGCATGATGTTAACTGGCTGGTAGTTCTAGTTTCAACCATGAATAAAATTTATAGCATGATGTTAACACTGTTTGAAAAGGCCGTGTTAATAGAAATGCTCTGCCTATGAAAGTTGCAGTTTCTTATCTGAAACTGAACTTGGAGTTTCTTCTCTGAAACTGAAACTTGCAGTTTCTTCTCTGAGAATCACATTGTCTGCACTTTTATACTCCTATGAAACTACATTTTTTAAGTGCTAAAAATAGATCTCTAGAATTCATAAAATACTTCATATGCTCAATACTGCAAATCTGAAATTCAAAAGACATACATATCTGAAAGTACTCTCAAAATACACAACACAAAACACAATTCACAACCTGCAAATACTAACAACCCTAAGCTCCTCCTGACAATTCACAACCTGCCTGACTATTGGTCTGGGGGGGCAATCCCTCCTATTCCTCGACGGCAGAAAGCCGCCCCGTGAGACGATGTGAACGGCGAGGGAGAGGATGGCGGGGAAGCGTCGTCGGGCCAACTGTTTTTCTCCTCTTGCAGTTGGGTTCGGTCGACGAAGACTCCAGCGGCTCGCTCTAGCACGACACCCTCACAAACGGCACCCTGTAGATGCTCGATCCTTCAATCTCTGGTGGATGCTCCATCTGGGATCGATACTCCCACCATCGCTCCCTCACGATCAGATTCGGTGAATCTGTTTGCTCCATGGCCCAGAGGAGCAGCTCTATGTACTCCCGCGCGACTCCCTCCGGGAGTATCGCCATCTTTTCGCTCTGTTGCAGATATTTGCCCATGGATGTCGCCGTCGCCACTAGTTGGGCCTTGTTCTCAAACCAAGACTGTAGCACCAACATCCTAGCTAGCTTCACAGGGTCGCCGTCTGCGATCCTCACGTATCGGTTGTACTCCTCCATCGATCTACTTCTCCACAGCACCTTCACTCGCCGGCGGTAGTTTTTGAATGGAAGAGGAGAGGAGCAGCGCTGGTTTTGGTTTAGAACGGGAGAGGAGCGACGCTGGTTTTGGGTTGGAACAGGAGAGGAGGGGCGGTGGTTTTGAAATGGAAGAGGAGAGGAGCGGCGCTGGATTTAGATTGGAACAGGAGAGGAGCGGCGGTGATTTAAGAGGAGAAGAGCGAAAGAGCGGCGCTGGTCTTGGAAGTATTTCTTTTGTTTTGCGTATTTTGGGTCAAAGTTTGACCACGTACTGTATTTGACAAGCAAAATCTGAATGCATGTCACAAAAAATGGTATCGTTTGGTTCATATCTGAATGTACTTTCAAATTATATTATTTTTGCAACGTATAACATATATTTTATTTGCAAAAATCATGGTCAATTATGACCCAGAATAAAAGGGAGACTAGTTAATGTGGGGTCGCTTTCTTAATTGAAGGGTAAATTGATTTTGATTTTGATCCAGTCACAGCGTGCCAGCCCTCTCGTCCAATCCTAAATCGCGGCCGCACCCTCCTCTCCCTCTTCTCCATTGCAAAACCACCTCCTCTCCTCTCCGTCATCTCCATTCCAAAACCACCGTCTCGCCTCTCCCTCTTATCCATTGCAAAACCACCTCCTCTCTCCTCGGCCGAGGATCCCCTGACGTAGCCCATCCTGCCCTTGAGACACTGACACATGGGTCCTACCAAGCGTGGGGCCCACCTGTCAGCGACCGAAAGGCGGGGGAACCTCTCCTCTCCATCATCTCCATTCCAAAACCACTGTCTTGCCTCTCCCTCTTCTCCATTTCAAAACCACCCCCTCTCCTCTCCATCATCTCCATTACAAAACCACCATCTCGCCTCTCCCTCTTCTCTATTGCAAGACCACTGTCTATCCTCCCATCTTCCAAAGCTAGCACCGGACCACTCAGAAGGACATCTATGGAGGGGATGCAGCAGCGAATCAGGCAGATCGCCGGCGGCGACAGGCAAAGTTAGCCAGGTTGAAGGAGATCCTTACTTGGTTTCACAATGAGTGGGAGATTTCGAGGTAGGTGAGGGCCATGTGGCAATGTATGCGAAAGAGCAAGACGACGGCGATAAGGGCGGCGATGTACTCCTCGGCGGCAGTCACGCCACAGTCCTTCGAGTTCATCGAGTATCTCCTCTGGGCGATGGAGCAGACAGATTCGCCCGAGGCGAAAGTCAGGTGGAGGTGGTGGGCGTACAGGTCAAAGGTCGAGCACCCAGAGGATAGCAAATCGATCGAGTATGGCGTGCCATTCGTGAGGGTGCAGAGCCAGCCGGAGCCACAGGAGTATTTGTTCTCCCACCGCAAGAGGAGGCCGGATGGCGCGACGTCGCTTCCCCGCCGTTCTCCACGGTTCCCTCGACGCTCACCTCGTTTCAACGGCGTTGGTAGGGTTTAAGGTAAGTTTCGCACTAACCTAATCTTCCATCTGCTCATGCTTACAATCAGTGTGACAACTAATAAAAATCATGCTTACAATCAGTCTCCGAGTACTACACCAATCACCCTAAAATAGCTCTGGACCTTTGGGTCAAAGTTATGACACTATGTACAAATAAAGAAAAATAGATTGGTGCTTCTTTTAGAAAAGAGTACACCCCTAGAAAACTGCCAATATAGGCTACTAGTATTTTTTTTTAAGTCTAAGCTACTAGTATTTGGTTAGAGGATTTGCTGCCAAGAAAGATCCGTCCACAGTGAGCGCCACACATCCAACTGATGGTGGTGGATGCCAATGCTTAGATGGAGCAGGGTTGGTGTCGGTAATTTTTACTTGGCACCTCGCACTCTGCATATATGCCGGTTCCATCCGTACATTTGTGCAGTTCCACCAAAATGCAGCTGAATAACCCTGTTTGCACAGATAATGAAAAGGCGTGATTACATTATAGTGGCACTAGTTGATGAAACATACACTAATAAACAGAAGAAAATATTACATCATACTGGAAATCGACCCAAGTCTCCCCGATACACTTTCTGCCAGTGATGAACATCAGTGTACAGCGATAGTACAAGGAGGGGCCTTGAGACATTCAAATCTCTATTTTTGTGCAGATCAACTAAAATTAAGCACCCCAGTTTGCAGAAACGCTTAAACATCAACAATGGGACTAGTTGATGAAACATACATTAACAAAGAGAAACACTTTCTTTATCTACATTGGAAATGAAATGATAGAGAGGACACTCGCTCTATTTTAACTGTATTATTACTTCATTTTATCAGTGACACTAGGGTCGAGCAGGTGGCAAACGAGGTGTACCGTGCGTCTCAAGGATGAAGGCCGGGGGTGCTTAGACTGGGATGCTGAAGCTGGCTCTTTCAATCCCTATCTTCCCCCTGATGTTTCTGTGGTAGCATTTGGGTTGTAATCCAAACTTGGTCAAGCTGGTGCTGCGTCCCCCTACCTGCCTAGCTTATGTGGTGAACTTGTCTCCTGCTAGTACTCAGTCCGTTCTAGTAGTAGTTGCATAACTGCCCGTTTACACCGAGATGTTGTCGGATAATGGTTCTCTATGGTTGGGTTTCTTTAATGAAATCGGAGGGAACCCCCTCTTGCGATATATAAAAAAACAGTGGCACTAGCGGTGTGATAATCCCCAAGTGCAGGGAATCATCGTAGCAATTCCCAAAGGTGGAAGTGATAAGTATGGAGTGTCGAACCCACAAGGAGCAAAAGGTAAGATCAATATTCTCTCAAGCCCTATCCGCCACTGATACGACTCTACGTGCACCGAACGTTTGCTTCCAACTAGAAACGAGAAATAAAACTACGTTGTGGGTATGAAGAGGATAACTTTGCATGGTATCGGAGAGCTAAAATATAAAAGTAGGTGCTGTTATCATAAAGTTAGAATATATTACTAAAAATTATAAATAGCGAGTGTGGAATAATGGTGGATCGGTGTGCGGAATTGTCCTAGAAAATTGTTAACAAGACCGATAGTCATCATTGCAATTTCATATGAGGGAGAGGCATAAGCTAACATACTTTCTCTACTTGGATCATATGCACTTATGATTGGAACTCTAGCAAGCATCCGCAACTACTAAAGATCATTAAGGTAAAACCCAACCATAGCATTAAAGCATCAAGTCCTCTTTATTCCCATACACAACAACCCCCTTACTCCGGTTTGTGTTTCAGTCACTCACCAACCCACTATAAGCGAATCATGAACGTATTGCAACACCCTACAGCGGGAATCCCTCACGCTTGCGCGACACGAAGGGCACCATAGGACAGCACCAAAATAAAACATACAACTCGTACCAATCTAGATCATCAATCAACCCAAAGACAAAGGATATCTACTCAAAACATCATAGGATGGCAACACATCATTGGATCATAATATGTGGCATAAAGAACCATGTTCAATTAGGGATTACAGCGGCGTGCGGGAGAGTGGACCGCGTAAAAGAGATGAGGGTGGTGATGATGATGGTGATGTTGATGAAGACGATCACCGCGGCGATGATTCCCCTCTCGATGGCACTCCGGTGCCACCAAGAGAGAGGAGGAGAGGTTCTCCCCCTTGTGCTTCCTCCTCCATGGCCTCCCCCCTCTGGTCCTCGGCCTTCATGGTGATGATGGCCCCTCTGGGATCCTCCTCCATGGCCACCAGTGATGATGGCCCCCTCCGGCAGGGTGCCGGAGACGGCCTAGATTGATTTCTCGTGGCTACAGAGGCTTGCGGCAGCGGAACTTCTGATCTAGGTTAATTTTCCGAGGTTTCTGTATTTATAGGAATTTTTGGCGTCGGTCTCACGTCAAGGAGGTGCCCGAGGTGTCCACGAGGCAGGCCCACGCGCCTGGGGGGTGGGCGCGCCCCCCACCCTCGTGGACGCCCCGGGACTCTCCTGGCCCAACTCTTTTACTCCGGGGTCTTCTTTTGGTCCATAAAAAATCGTCAAAAATTGGCATGTCAATTGGACTCCATTTGATATTCCTTTTCTGTAAAACTCAAAAACAAGGAGAAAACAGAAACTGGCACTGGGCTCTAGGTTAATAGGTTAGTCCAAAAAATCATATAAAATAACATATAAATGCATATAAAACATCTAAGATTGATAATATAATAGCATGAAGACATCATAAATTATAGATATGTTGGAGACGTATCAGCATCCCCAACCTTAATTCCTGCTCGTCCTCGAGTAGGTAAATGATAAAAGAAATAATTTATGAAGTGTGAATGCTAGCAAGTGCCTAAGTTTGATCAATGATAGTTTTAATCACTTTTTCTAGCATCATTATATGTCATAACAGTAGCTCATCTCATAAAACTTTTCATGATCAAGTAACAAGCTATTCACATGTTAAGTATAGATCATAAACTTTCTTGAAACTAACAAACTATATTCTCAGTCATCAAACAATTGCAATTCATCTTACTTTCAGAAGGGTCTATGTCCGAGCTTTGATTCAGCAAACTCCACATACTCAACTATCATTTAATCTTTCATAATTGCTAACACTCACGTGATATTTATGGGTTCAAAGTTTTAATCGGACACAGAGGAAGATAGGGGCTTATAGTTTTGCCTCCCAACCTTTTACCTCAAGGGTAATGTCAACAATAATAGTTCATGATAACTTACATCCAATTGGATATATATATCGGAATCTTTCCAACACAATGTGCTGCCAAAGGATAAAATGTAAAAAGGAAAGGTGAAGATCACCATGAATCTTGCATAAGGTAGAAGAATAAAAGTAAAAGATAGGCCCTTCGCAGAGGGGAGCAGAGGTTGTCATGCGCTTTTATGGTTGGATGCACAAAATCTTAATGCAAAAGAACGTCACTTTATATTGCCTCTTGTGATAGAGACCTTTATTATGCAGTCCGTCGCTTTTATTTCTTCCCTATCACAAGTTCGTATAAAGCTTATTTTCTTCGCACTAATAGATCATACATATTTAGAGAGCATTTTTTATTGCATGCACCGATGACAACTTACTTGAAGGATCTTACTCAATCAATAGGTAGGTATGGTGGACTCTCATGCAAAACTAGTTTAAGGGATATTCGGAAGCACAAGTAGTATCTCTACTTGGTGCAAAGAATTTGGCTAGAATGAGGGGGAAAGGCAAGCTCAAAATGTTGGATGATCCAAGACAATATACTTTATTTTGGATATAATATAACATAACCCATTACGTTGTATTCCTTGTTCAACATCATCCGTTTATCATGTCATATTTTAATGAGTGCTCACAATTACAAAAGATGTCTGAGATAGTATATTTATATGGGAAATCCCTCTTCCTTCAATATTCTTTCGTGAATTGTTCAAGTGACGAATTCTACATTTGCTAACTTTCAATAAGTTTACTACCTATACTTATTATGTGTGAAGTCATTACTCCCCATGTTATAAGCATATGAAACATATATAAATTATGATTTATGACATTCAATTCATTCAACCATTTACTCATAGGATATACGTGAAGCACATGAGTAAATGACAAACTACTCCAAAAGATATGAGTGAAGAACACTGAGTAGTCAAATAACTAACTAGCCATGGGACGATTCCTTTTCATTCAATATTTCAGATCCAATGATTTTATTCAAACAGAAAGTAAAATTGAAATACGCTCCAAGCAAAACATATATCATGTGACAAATAAAAATATAGCTCCGAGTAAGGTATACCGATAGTTTTGAAGACGAAAGAGGGGATGCCTTCCGGGGCATTCCCAAGCTTAGGTACTTGAGTCTTCCTTGAATATTACCTTGGGGTGCCTTGGGGATCCCCAAGCTTAGGGTCTTTCCACTCCTTATTCTCCTCATATCGATATCTCACCCAAAGCTTGAAAACTTCAATCACACAAAACTTAACAAAACTTCGTGAGATAGGTTAGTATGATAAAGAGTAAACCATCCACTTTGGTACTGTCTAAGACAAGGTTCATAATTGTTCCCACACAATGTCTACTGTACCATATCATTTCTACAATTTATATTGAGACATATAAGCCATAGAAACTAGAAAACAAGCAAACTATGCAATGAAAACAGAATCTGTCAGAAACAGAACAGTCTGTAATGATCTGAACATAAACCATACTTATGATACTCCAAAAGTTATGAAATAAATTGGTGGACGTGAGTAATTTGTCTATTAATATTATGCAAAAATAATCAACTCAAAATCACTCTTCTGTGAAAAAATGACAGCTAATCTCGTAGCGCAAAGTTTCTGTTTTTTACAGCAAGATCACATTAACTTTCACCCAAGTCTTCCCAAAGGTCTTACTTGGCACTTTATTGAAACAAAAGCTATAAAACATGATTACTACAGTAGCTTAATCATGTAAAATAACAAAAACAGTAAGGGTAAATATTGGGTTGTCTCCCAACAAGCGATTTTCTTTAGTTCCTTTTAGCTAGGCAGGATGATTTCAATGATGCTCACATAAAAGAAAAGAATTGAAACATAAAGAGAGCATCATGAAGAATATGACTAGCACATTTAAACATAACCCACTTCCTATGCCTAGGGATTTTGTGAGCACACCATTTATAAGAAGAACAATCAACTAGCATAGGAAGGCAAAACAAGTATAACTTCAAAACTTTAAGCACTTAGAGAGGAAACTTGATATTATTGCAACTCCTACAAGCATGTATTTATCCCTCATAATAATTTTCAGTAGCATCATGGATAGCACCTTTGTTCTCATACTCAACTGGAACCACTTCCGAAATCGTGGAATCATTACTAGCTAAAGTTGACACTCTTCCAAATCCACTTTCATAAATATCACACTAAGATTCAACACCCTTGAAAATAGTGGGATCACTAATTCCTAAAGTTAACACTCTTCCAAACCCACTTTAAATGATAGTATTATTCATACTCCAAAATATATAAGTGAAGTTCATGGAGCATTCTACAATTAATATAGACTAACCAAGCTCAAAATGTATAAGTGAAGCACACGAAGCATTCTATAAAACCATACTCAAAAGATTTAAGTGAAGCACAAAGAGCAATTCTATAAGATCATTCTTAAAAGATATAAGTGAAGCACATGAAGTATTCTATAAATTGATGATGGGACATCTCACACTAGCATGGTTCTTGAAGAAAAAGAAAAAAACACAAAGGACACAAATCATGTGAACAAAAGAAAAACCGAGGTATACCGATATTTGTTGAAGAAGAAAGATGGGATGCCAAACGGGGCATCCCCAAGCTTAGATGCTTGAGCATCCTCTTAAATATTTACTTGGGGTGCATTTAGCATCCCCAAGCTTGAACTCTTGCCTCTCTTTATTCTTCTCATATTGATAGCTCCTCGATCTTCGAACACTTCATCCACACAGAACTTTAACAAAAACTTGTGAGATCCGTTAGTATAACAAAGCAAATCACAACTATAAGTACTGTTGCAAACCAATTCATATTTTGTTTTTGCATTATAGCTGCTGTAATATAACTTTTCCATGGCTTAATCCACTGATAGAAATTGATAGTTTCATCAAAACAAGCAAGCAATGCATCAAAAACAGAATATATCTTAAACAGGACAGTCTGTAGTAATCTGGAAGTTTAGCAAACTTCTGTAACTCCTAAAATTATGAAATAAATTTGACAATTTCAAGAATTTGTACAGAAGTAATGTGCAAAAAGTTTCAGACCCATTTGACCTTCCAGTAAAAAATGTAAATTCATGCACTACAGCCGAAGTTTCTGTTTTAGTTCTGCACATAGTAAACAAGCAATCTAATCATCCTAAAACCAAAGCTTGGCACATTATTTTTATGATACAATGGATATACACAAGGGGATAATTATTTACAGAGAAACTTCCATGAAAAATTCTACATTGTTTCCGTGAGCATGAACACAAGTGCTCAAGGTCGACCCTCACTTCTTCAATGCATAACATTCCAATCACTTCTCTTTTTGAAAAACTTTTTAGGCATGAAAGGCAAGTAATATTTTTTGTATTTTCATTCTTTTAATTTTTTTTGTATGTTTCGCCCACAACTAAACATAAACAGAAAGGAAAAACAAAATCTACTTAGTGAGAAAGCAAACAAGCACACACGAGAATATCAACCCCACGCTATTGCTCCCCGGCAACGGCGCCAGAAAAGAGCTTGATAATCCCCAAGTGCAGGGAATCATCGTAGCAATTCCCAAAGGTGGAAGTGATAAGTATGGAGTGTCGAACCCACAAGGAGCTAAAGGTAAGATCAATATTCTCTCAAGCCCTATCTGCCACTGATACGACTCTACATGCACCGAACGTTTGCTTCCAACTAGAAAAAAGAAATAAAACTACGTTGTGGGTATGAAGAGGATAACTTTGCATGGTATCAAAGAGCTAAAATATAAATTAGGTGCTGTTATCATAAAGTTAGAATATATTACTAAATACTATAAATAGCGAGTATGGAATAATGGTGGATCGGTGTGCAGAATTGTCCTAGGCAATTGTTAACAAGACCGATAGTCGTCATTGCAATTTCATATGAGGGAGAGGCATAAGCTAACATACTTTCTCTACTTGGATCATATGCACTTATGATTGGAACTCTAGCAAGCATTCTCAACTACTAAAGATCATTAAGGTAAAACCCAAGCATAGCATTAAAGCATCAAGTCCTCTTTATTCCCATACGCAACAACCCCCTTACTCGGGTTTGTGTTTCAGTCACTCACCAACCCACTATAACCGAATCATGAACGTATTGCGATAACCTACAGCGGGAATCCCTCACGCTTGCGCGACCCAAAGGGCACCATAGGACAGCACCAAAATAAAACATACAACTCGTACCAATCTAGATCATCAATCAACCCAAAGACAAAGGATATCTACTCAAAACATGATCGAATGGCAACACATCATTGGATCATAATATGTGGCATAAAGCACCATGTTCAAGTAGGGATTACAGCGGGGTGCGGGAGAGTGGACCGCGTAAAAGAGATGAGGGTGGTGATGATGATGGTGATGTTGATGAAGACGATCACCGCGGCGATGATTCCCCTCTCGATGGCACTTCGGTGCCACCAAGAGAGAGGAGGAGAGGTTCTCCCCCTTGTGCTTCCTCCTCCATGGCCTCCCCCCTCTGGTCCTTGCCCTTCATGGTGATGATGGCCCCTCCGGGATCCTCCTCCATGGCCACCGGTGATGATGGCCCCCTCCGGCAGGGTGCCGGAGAGGGCCTAGATTGATTTCTCGTGGCTACAGACGCTTGCGGCGGCTGAACTTCCGATCTAGGTTAATTTTCCGAGGTCTCTGTATTTATAGGAATTTTTAGCGTCGGTCTCACATCAAGGAGGTGCCCTAGGTGTCCACGAGGCAGGCCCACGCACCTGGGGGGTGGGCGTGCCCCCCCCCCCCACGCTCGTGGACGCCCCGAGACCCTCCTGGCCCAACTCTTTTACTCCGGGGTCTTCTTTTGGTCCATAAAAAATCGTCAAAAATTGGCACGTATATTGGACTCCGTTTGATATTCCTTTTCTGTAAAACACAAAAACAAGGAGAAAACAGAAACTGGCACTGGGCTCTAGGTTAATAGGTTAGTCCAAAAATCATATAAAATAGCATATAAATGCATACAAAACATCTAAGATTGATAATATAATAGCATGAAGACTTCATAAATTATAGATACGTTGGAGACGTATCACGGTGCCAAAACATTGCCTCAAATTAATAGTGCCACTAGATTAAGGTGCAAAATAATAACATTACTGCTCTAGCATGGCAGTGCCAAAATAGTAGCACAAGAGCAGGATCAACATGCAGGATCTTTGGCAAACGGTCAGACCAAAAAGGAACATACGTCGTGATGGGAACCATATCTGCAGTCAACGCCATCGTAGAAGGGATGACACCAGTCACCAACATGGATGATTCAATTCATGGGACCTTTTGGTGCAGTTCACCTAAAATGAAGCAATGTCCCATGAGCTAGCTGCTGCTTCTTCTTCTTTTTTAAGAAAAGGGATCGAGCCCCTGTTCCATTTCCATCAGAAAACGAAACCCACAGAGCTTCTTCTTCATTAGTTGCAATAAAATTGAGCAACATCAAGGTTGGTCGTGAAGCTCCTGGAGAGTAGGCGGACCAGGACAGTTGCATCTCTAACGAAAAGAAGCAACTTATCTTAATGGGAAATTTAGCAGGACATGAAAAAAAGTGCCATTGATTCATATTACTAGAGGCATTACATTGAAAACAACATTGGTTTAACGTGTCCTTACTTTTAACAGTGCGACTGCTACATTTTACCAGTGGCATTACATAAGAGCGGCTCGGGGCAACAAACATCAGAAGAGGATATCTGGGTTGATCCCATTTTTGTTCGGTATATAGCCACCTTATACTATGTGAGGCTAGCAAATCTAGTGCTGGACTTACTCTGTTGACTTGTCCCCCAATCCCAACTTTCTTTCCTTTTTCAACCAATAGATCGGGTTTATATTGAGTTTGTACTGCATTCCCTTTATTTCCCTATTAGACCTAGAGACCAGTTGGATAGCCAGTCTCTGCTACTTTTCGCCCCCATTATTTCCTCTTTCGAACAAGTCCTAGATTTAGGTAACAAATCTCCCCCCACCCCCACCCCCTTTCTTCCTTGTTTGAACCAAGTACTACTAGATTCGAGTGCATGAACTAATTTTACCTCTTAATAGTAAAAAATTAGGTGGTTTTCGAATAGCCGATCGATCCTATCTACATGACGGGCCTGAGAAATAGTAAAGATACAAATGCAGCGACGTCAGGAGCACGGGAAGTAGAGCAAGGCCGGTTTCGAAGGAAGTTATTCCTGAGGGTCACCGGGATGTCGCTAGGTGGGCGGCGGGAGGCCGGATCTGCCCACACTATGGCAGCTAGGAAGAAGGGGTGGGAGGCCCTCCCTCGCCAGCGATGCTTGGGAGAGAACGGCAAGGCACGCTCATCGGGACGCGCCGACAATGGGTAAGAGCCATCACCGAGGACGACCGCGTGAACGTTGCACCTTCTCACCTTCCCCGGCGGAGAGGATCCGGCAGGATCTGTGACCAGTGGTGAGTAGAGAGAGAGTGTGGCCACTGCTGTCGTGTTTAGAGGACGAGACAGTGTGAAGACAGCAACACTAGCAAGCAAGCGCGGAGGCTCCTGCCTATATAGTGGAGTACTAGTTTTCTTTTGTCTAACGGCCGGAGTCGGCTTGACCTCGGCAATGACTGTCGAGAAGTCTTCATGCACGTGCCCCAGAGGCGCAGTTGTCGCCATTTTGATCTGAAGCCCCGGAGGATTATAACATATAACACGAAAAAATGCCACATGACAAGAAATCATAACCTCACTGCCCAAAGGAGACAAGATGAATCCCGACGGACAAACTAGACGAGGATCAAAGCTCAAATTAAAGATAAACTCGTAGAAAAGGGGTCCGTCGATAGATGTCCTAATTAACATAGCCGGCTTGACCTAGATGGCAGCAGAGTAGTCTTCGTGCATGTGCCCCCAATGACTAGCCCAACTCAGTTGTCGCTGTTTAACCCTCGCAGTGATCCAAAGCACATGACACCTAATTTTGCGAGATGACACGAAACCTTTTTTTTAGATTTCTCACCAGAACTACAACCCTGTACAACACAGCCTGCACGATATGTAGACGATAGCCAATCCAGGCGTGTCTGCTGGAGTCTGGTCACATGCATGGACGAACTGATCTTCCGTGTCTTGCAGGGATCGTCCAGGTACCAACCTATGTACTTCTATTAACTCACCCGACTTGCGGGGCCGGGGAGTGTGCCTATGGTCGGTTCTCAATTGCGGTCCCACATGTGTGTGCAAACGCAATATGACGCGCGTTCCATTCGGAGAGCGGCGTGCCAGACCGACCGACCGTCTGGGGTGCGATGCGAACGTGATGGGCGTGTTGTATACTCCGTACATGTGTACCGCCGTTTTCTTGAGGCTTGGCTCCATGGCGCAATCCATGGATACAAAATTAGTATACAGTACTATTTAAAAGTCGAGTGCGGGGCTTTTCCCGCGTGATAGGCGGGGCAGTTCCGCCTAGTCGGTTCGACAGAGACGCGAGAAGATGACGGAGTAGGCTGCTGCAAACGTAGGGCTATGTGCTTTGATAGTGAGTTACTGCTGGACAGGTGGGGCCCGCTGATTTGACTTGCCATTATCATTTTAACTGTGGCGCTACGACCGACTTGAGTCTCCCGATTCCTGACCACCTCCATACAGGTGCCTCTCCCGATGCTCCACCATGTAGAGGCTGGCTCTTTCTTGAGAGCCCACTCCTCCACTTTTTCCTTGCCACTTTCCCCCACGTATGCAAAAATGCCATGTAAAGCGGGCTTATAGCCCACTATTGTACTTGATCCAACAGGTGCTAAGCCTACCACATAGGCATAAAGTCTGATGTGGCAAGTTAATTAACAAGAGAGAGACTAGTTTGGTGACCCGAGGAACAAATGGTGATAAGCGCGTGTACCTAGATGAAGCAAACTTAGCAACAAAAAACTAAGCACCTATGCATTGGGGACTTGAGTTGCTAAGCCATTTAATGCCCATAGCACCTCATCTAAGCACCATTTCATTGGAAGAGGTCACTCCTTGGCAAATGCAATAAATACTATGAAGAAAGAGATAGACAGAAGTAAACAAAAAATACTCTTATAGCCAACCTTATAGCTAACCTTGTTGTATGAGTGACTAAGTGATGACTATGTATGACATGCCAACATCAGATAGCCTAACGCACCGTGTTAAATCTCCAAGGGCACGACCGCAAGAGCGAGGCGACGGTCGTGGTAGGCGCGACCATGATACGGGCTGCTGGCAGCCCTTGGATGTGAGATCGAACGGTCGCATGCTAAGTTGCTGAAAATTTGTAGAATAACCCTCCAGGATAGAATATTCACCCATAGGTCTAGAATCACGCCATGAACCGTTCGATCTCAGATCCAAGGGCTCTCGGAAGCCCGTATCATGGGAGAATGGAAAGCTTCGTATCACCTGTAATTTTCCCGACGCTTGACATGACATCGAAAGCCAGTTAATTGGGCGTCGAGTAAACATGATATCTAATTGGGCCCCCATAGTACTGTGCATGAATCCATTTATCCACCAGGCAAGCCACTACCCTGCCATTCGCACGCCCCCCCCCACTCGGCATTTTTACAATCGATAAACCGCTCCTAGTCGTCCCGTCCTTTCACATTACGGCAGATCCACTAATCCTAACCCTCTTCCCAAATCCATGGCGTCCCAAATCTCCATGATCGGTGGTGAATACAAGGTTAGAACCATCACCGGTGATGAGTTCGACGTCATCTACACCCGTTCTTCCGCAACAGTGAAAGAATGCCTTGCTCGCTTCAAACGCATGTTTGAAAACTCAAATGATGAGTGGGTCGCTGGGCTAGATGTTGAGTACACCACAGTCCTAGGAAGTGAGAAGAAAATAAAGGAGGCAGATAAGAAGAAGCCCGCCGTGATCCAGGTTTGCGTGCATGACTTATGCTTGGTCTACCACATATGCCATGCCGACGTTGAGTGCGAGGAATTTGAGAAGTTCCTCAAGGGCGGCCGAGTCAAATTCGTTACTGTAGACTTTAGGAACGACAAGTAAATCCTGGGTCGGATAGGCCTCGTTGTAGGCGACCCCTTCGACCTCTAGAAGGAAGGGCTAGTTCCCTCCCTTGATCAGCCTTCAATGCTGACCCTGGCAGGAGCCATGGTTCATCCTTCGTACGGTGAACTGAAGAAACCTCTGCACACGTTTCATCATGCATGGCAGTGGACTGTACTAGATATAGACCACATCTACTACGCTGCAATGGATGGCTACCTTTGTTTCAATATCTACAAGGGTTGGATGAAGAGCAATAGCCAAGTGTGCGGTTCAAGCAAAGAAGTATCGCCCAAGAGGAAGAGGGACAAGGACGAAGTCGAGGACGTGGACGAGGACTCCGAGTAAGGTGGCAGTGTCGTTGCTCATGGTGATTCTAATGTAGTGTCTACCGGATTAGTTGCTTAGTTTAATTTCTGGTGTGCTTAGTTTTATTTGATGGGTGTGTTGTGCTGAGCCCCCAGCAGAACTATGTTATGTTTCTTCTCGTTATATTTCGTACATTTCATCTTTTAGTTGGTATTGTACTACCACTTGTGTCTTGACATTATATACGTACAATATATATGGCCAACATCATATAGCCAGCAGTTTAGTTGTCAAAGAATTTCAGGGTGGTTAGTTTTGTCAAAGAATTCCAGGGTGCTTAGTTTTATTTGAGGGGTGTGTTGTGCTGGACACCATTAACTTATCATTGTGAGAATCGGCTTATTTTTGTCATGTAACATGGTCAACGGGTTTGACGTGAAAATAACAATGTCTAATGGCATTTCTGACCAAACATCTAACTTAACAATGGCATTTTTTAGATATCTAATTGCATTTTTGAGCAGGCATCTCACAGATCGATGGCATTTTTTGAGTAGTTGTAACTTCTAATGGCAAAATTGAGTAGTGATACACAACTAGTGGCATAAATAATAAGAACCCAAGAATTAAATAGGTATGCTAATTTCTTTATTCCTTTATACCTTTGTGTGCGAAACAATATATGCTGCCTCCCCCCAGATTTTCTTTACAGAGGCAACATAGAACTATATGAGTGCCCTGTTAAATTTTGGAATTATTCCGGGTTCGTTTGGCCTTTTTTATACATTAATTGAGTTTTTGGTCATTTAATGTGCATAATTCAAATTTGAACTACAAGCACATGCTCCCATGCACCAAAGTTGACTAAAAATCACATGTGTGTCCTCGGGTGAATTTCTAGGTCCCATGCAAGAAATGGGAATGAAATTCAAACATCTGGGCATCGTGGTTCGGCCGAGAACATTGAGAAGCTTGGTTTTAAAATTCTAGGTCCCCTTTTTTATTAGCTAGGAGGCGTCGTGTAGGGTAGCTATTTGAGTACGGGAGGCGTGCGATCAGACCCCTGCGCGTGCTTATCGGGAGGAGAGCCCTTTGACCTCCATCTACCGCCCACCTCTCTCCCAAGGTATCCGTTAATGGCGCCCGAGCCTCTATTTAATGGCGTGGCAATGTCTCACTCGACTGAGATTTAAGAGAGAAAAAAAGAAAATCTGAAAAGAAAATTTTGCACGGATCTTGATGTAAGATCCGACGGACCTATATAGCCTCTACTGCGACTTATAGCAAGACTGATGAATATATATAAGGACGACGAGAGTGGATAATAATTGTCTTACATAATTAGGAAGATAATTAAAAAAGCCACATGCGGCTACGCCCGAAATACACAAGGGAAAAAGAAGAAGGAAGACACATACAACGATCTGGCTCGCTGATCTCTACTTTCTTTATGCTCCGAAGGTCGCAGAGACTAGTTCTCGCGGCGGGCGATGATCTCTTTCATTGGTTTCATGTCCTTAATACGCTGCTTAGTTGTCGCTCAATGTTTATTAATTTTAATACGCTGCATAGTTGTCGCTGTTTATTAATATGGTGGATTATATCCTACTCATGCTTGTAGTCAATGTTTATTAATTTTAATGCATGTTCATGACTGTTGTCGCTCTTTAGTTGGTCGCTTCCCAGTCTTTTGCTAGCCTTCACTTGTACTAAGCGGGAATACTGCTTGTGCATCCAATCTCTTAAACCCCAAAGTTATTCCATATGAGTCCACTATACCTTCCTATATGCGGTATCTACCTGCCGTTCCAAGTAAATTTGTATGTGCCAAACTCTAAACCTTCAAATGAAATTCTGTTTTGTATGCTCGAATAGCTCATGTATCAACTAGGGTTGTCTGTATCTTCCATGCTAGGCAGGTTATTCTCAAGAGGAGTGGACTCCGCTCCTCACTCACGAGAAAATGGCTGGTCACCGGGATACCCAGTCCCATGCTTTATGCAAACTAAATCAAAATAATTGCAAACAAAACTCCCGCTAGGACTGTTGTTAGTTGGAGGCACTCATTGTTTCGAGCAAGCCATGGATTGATGCTTGTTGGTGGAGGGGGAGTATAAACTTTACCATTCTTTTTGGGAACCGCCTATAATGTGCGTAGCATGGAAGATATCGCCATCTCTTGGTTGTTATGTTGACAATGAAAGTATGCCGCTCAAAATATTATTTATCTCTGCTTTAAAACCGAGCTCTGGCACCTCTACAAATCCTTGCTTCCCTCTGCGAAGGGCCTATCTATTTACTTTTATGTTGAGTCATCACGTTCTTATTAAAAAGCACCAGCTAGAGAGCACTGTTGTCATTTGCATTCATTACTATTAATTTATATTGGGTATGACTATGATTGGATCTCTTTTGCCATGAATTACAATGTCTAGTTAGTCCTTGATCTTTAAAGGTTCTCTGCATTTATGTTTTGCGGTCTCAGAAAGGGCTAGCGAGATGCCATCCTGTTATATCATATTATGATTGTTTTGAGAAAGTGTTGTCATCCGAGATTTATTATTATTGCTTGCTAGTTGATTATGCCATTGATATGAGTAAACATGAGACCTAAGAGTTATTGTGAATGTGGTTAGTCATAATCTTTGCTGAAAACTTGAATGCTGGCTTTACATATTTACAACAACAAGAGCAAATAGAGTTTGTAAAAGTTTTTCTTTATCACTTTCAGTTTATCAACTGAATTGCTTGAGGACAAGCAAAGGTTTAAGCTTGGGGGAGTTGATACGTCTCCGTCGTATCTACTTTTCCAAACACTTTTGCCCTTTTTTTGGACTCTAACTTGCATGATTTGATGGAACTAACGCGGACTGACGTTGTTTTCAGCAGAATTGCCATGGTGTTATTTATGTGCAGAAACAAAAGTTCTCGGAATGACCAGGAACTCCACGGAACTTATTTTTGGAAAATATTAAAATTACTGGAAGAAGAATCCACGTCAGGGGGGGTCTCCACCTGTCCACGAGGGTGGGGGGTGCGCCTGCCCCCCTGGGCGCGCCCTCTGCCTCGTGGGCCCCCTGTTGCTCCACCGACCTCAACTCCAACTCCATATATTCGTGTTCAGGGAGAAGAAAATAGAGGAGAAAGATTCATCGTGTTTTACGATACGGAGCCGCCGCCAAGCCCTAAAACCTCTCGGGAGGGCTGATCTGGAGTCCGTTCCGGTCTCCGGAGAGGGGATACCATCGCCGTCGTCATCATCAACCATCCTCCATCACCAATTTCATGATGCTCACCGCCGTGCGTGAGTAATTACATCATAGGCTTGCTGGATGGTGATGGGTTGGATGAGATTTATCATGTAATCGAGTTAGTTTTGTTAGGGTTTAATCCCTAGTATCCACTATGTTCTGAGATTGATGTTGCTATGACTTTGCTATGCTTAATGCTTGTCACTAGGGCCCGAGTGCCATGATTTCAAATCTGAACCTATTATGTTTTCATGAATATATGTGAGTTCTTGATCCTATCTTGCAAGTCTATAGTCACCTACTATGTGTTATGATCCGGCAACCCCGAAGTGACAATAATCGGGACCACTCCCGGCGATGACCATAGTTTGAGGAGTTCATGTATTCACTATGTGTTAATGCTTTGGTCGGGTACTCTATTAAAAGGAGGCCTTAATATCCCTTAGTTTCCACTAGGACCCCGCTGCCACGGGAGGGTAGGACAAAAGATGCCATGCAAGTTCTTTTCCATAAGCATGTATGACTATATTCGGAATACATGCCTACATTACATTGATGAATTGGAGCTAGTTCTGTGTCACCCTATGTTATGACTGTTTGATACGTCTCCAACGTATCTATAATTTTTGATTGCTCCATGCTATGTTATCTTCTGTTTTGGACATTATTGGGCTTTATTATTCACTTTTATATTATTTTTGGGACTAACCTATTAACCGGAGGCCCAGCCCAGAATTGCTGTTTTTTGCCTATTTTAGAGTTTCGCAGAAAAAGAATATCAAACGGAGTCCAAACGGAATGAAACCTTCGCGAACGTGATTTTTGGAACGAACATGATCCAGAGGACTTGGACCCTACGTCAAGAAATCAAGCAGGAAGCCACGAGGTAGGGGGTGCGCCTACCCCCCTTGGGCGTGCCCTCCACCCTCGTGGGCCCCACGTTGCTCCACCGACGTACTCCTTCCTCCTATATATACCTACGTACCCCCAAACGATCAGATACGGAGCCAAAAACCTAATTCCACTGCCGCAACCTTCTGTACCCACGAGATCCCATCTTGGGGCCTGTTCTGGAGCTCCGCCGGAGGGGGCATCGATCACGGAGGGCTTCTACATCAACACCATAGCCTCTCCGATGAAGTGTGAGTAGTTTACCTCAGACCTTCGGGTCCACAGTTATTAGCTAGATGGCTTCTTCTCTCTTTTTGGATCTCAATACAATGTTCTCCCCCTCTCTTGTGGAGATCTATTCGATGTAATCTTCTTTTGCGTTGTGTTTGTTGAGACCGATGAATTGTGGGTTTATGATCAAGTTTATCTATGAACAATATTTGAATCTTCTGAATTCTTTTATGTATTATTGGTTATCTTTGCAAGTCTCTTCAAATTATTAGTTTGGTTTGGCCTACTAGATTGATCTTTCTTGCAATGGGAGAAGTGCTTAGCTTTGGGTTCAATCTTGCGGTGTCCTTTCCCAGTGACAGTAGGGGCAGCAAGGCACGTATTGTATTGTTGCCATCGAGGATAACAAGATGGGTTTTTTTTATCATATTGCATGAATTTATCCCTCTACATCATGTCATCTTGCTTAAGGTGTTACTCTGTTCTTATGTAACATCCCAAATTTTCAATTTGGAATGTTATACATTAGATCATCATTGCATAGCATATTTTATTGCATTTTGGCAAATCCTCGATAAATCCTAAGCAACTCAAGGACCCTCGGAGAGAGTTGGGGATTTTCCCGGTTTTTCATATTTGATTTTTTATCAAATAATAAAACGAGGATTTTTGGTTTTAATTATTTTTCTCTCCGAAAAAAATATTTCATATTAAAATAAACGAGAGGAGAAAATATGACTTCTCCACAATAATTGAAATATTGGAGGAAAAATATTAAAATCAAATATTTGATTTTATTCGGATTTTATTTGCAATTTTAATTGCATTAAAAAAATTGCACGTTTTCAAAACTGCATTTTTGGGCCAAGAAAATGTTCATCTTGTTCTAATTATTTAAATTAGACGGGAAAAATTTGTTTTAGCATTTTTGGATGTTTCTTTATTTTTCTGCGAATTTTTTTAGATTTGGCGATTTTTTAAAAAAAAACGCCATGCACGCCGACTGGGCCGAAGCCCAGCCGACGGCCCAGCCTGCCCCGCACCCGTCTCCCTCCCGAGCACGGCTCCCGCGCCGCCGCCGAGTCCGGCTCGAGCACGCCGCCCGTCGCCGCCTTGCCCCCTCCTCCACGCCACCCCCCTCCCCCTCCTATAAATACCCCCTGCCCCGCCACCTCTCCTCACCCCGCCGCCCCAACCCGCACCCGCCGCCGCCGCCATGAGCGCCCGCGCCGCCGCCGAAGACGCCGCCGCACCAGAGCCCGTGCGCCGCCGCCCGCCGCCTCCCGTCGCCGCCCGAGCCCCGCCGCCCGACCCGCCCCTCGCCCGACCCGCCGGAAGCCCCGCCGGAGCTGCCCGCCGAGGTAGCCGACGCCGTCGCCGTGCCCGGTTTCTAAAAAAACACCCCGGTTTTTTTTCTAAACCCTAGTTTTTTTATATATAGATCGGTTTATTTTTTTGGTTTTATTACTTAGTGAACGTTCACCGATTCGTTCGTTTTAATGAACGCGTTCATCAGTTTGACGCTGTTAACGAACGTTCGTTCGTTTAACCGTTCGTCAGTTTTCTTTTTCGTCGGATTTTTCGCGATTATTCCAGATCGTGATTTTTGATCAGATTTTCGTTCTGGTTTAAGTTTTCGCTCGTTTATCGGAATCAGGCGATTCAAGCGCCTAGAGTTTCATCTCGAAATTCTATTTCCTTTTAACCTACTCAAACAAGTTTTTGCTACTGTAAAATTTGACTTAGATCCAGATTAGTAAACGAAGCTTGTTTCTTTCGCCGTTTGACTTTCATTGCTTCGTTTGAGTTGAATCTTTTTGCAAACCGGAGTTCTTAAGTTGAACTTTCTGGTTAGATCTTTATTTGAGTTTTACTTGTGCATTAGATGAGTACTTATTGTTTGCTTGTTTGTTTGCGATAGAATACCCGGAGTGCGCCGCTTGCTACTTCGAATCTCTAGGTTTCACAGATCATCAGCAAGGCAAGTAACACTTTGATCATACTTTTCACTACCCAGTTTTATTGCATTAGATCAATCCTCAAACATTGCATGGTTAGGATCTAATTAAATTGTGGGTATTGGGAAGTAGTTGAGGTAGTACCTATTACCTGTTTTATTATCAAACCCTTGGGAGTTACTTCTACGTTTGCTTATATTGCTATGCTATGCTAGTAGACGTGGATTGGGTTTGAGAGATATTCATGACAGATGTGAGATTGTTAATTAATGGTTTACTTAAGGTGGCAACTAAAACTCACATCTGGGTGGATTGAGGCACCTGCAGAACCCAGTGTTGCCTGTATTTTTGGATATCCCGGAGTACCCGTGTGATCATCCTATGGACCGCCACCCAGGCTCAAAGGGATCATGAGATTATTCATGCTAGAAACTTCCGTGTGCAGCCACAAGCTATTATGGGCTCTAGGATAGTTGATTAAGTTGTGTGAGCTCTTCAAGAGGTAGACTAGCAGATGTAGGGGTTGTAGGTGGTACTGTCTACCCGGAGTAGAGAGTTAACGCTTCTGAAAGACTGTGTCTCGGTCATCCGTTTCTCAAACATCATGTAGTGCGAGAATCAAGCGGAGGCGATCGAGTCTTGTGGGGAAAAGTGCACAAACCTCTGCAGAGTGTATAAACTAATCATGGTTAGCCGTGTCCCCGGTTACGGACAACTTGAGTATCTAGTACTTGGATTATCATGTGAATCTCATCATGTTACTTTAATTAATATTGTTGGGTTAATGATGATACTTAATTGGGATTGAGTTGGAGGTACCTTCTCAATGTTTAACAACCACCATGATAGTTAAATAAAATTTATTCCTTTGAAGTAGGGAAAAATTGGCTTTTCGCAAAAACTGTAACCATAGAGCTTTCTACCAGCCACATATGCATGTAGTATATTATTATTCTGTTCATTACTCTCTATGTGTTACATTGCGAGCATATTCCATGTGCTGACCCGTTTTTGGGCTGCAACGTTTCATGTTGCAGACTTTTCAGACGACGAGTAAGGTGCCTTAGGTCGTGGTCTTATACTCAGTGATGCCGTTGGAGTTGATGGACTCACTTATCTTCCAAGCCTTCCGCTGTTATCGTGTTAGATGGCCTTAAGCCATATTTATCATACTTATTCTCTCTTGAGATATTCGTTGTAATAAGTGTGTGATTGCTACTCTGTTATAAATCCTCCATTTGTACTGTGCGTGTCAGCATTACTGATCCAGGGATGACACTGGTGCACAGCAGCACATACTGTTTGAGGTCTGGTCGCTACAAAAGGTGGTATCAGAGCACACGCTGACTGTAGGACACGACCACTAAGCTTAAACCCTAGAACACTTCTCTCTTCTAATTTCTGACTCCTCTCCACTTTCTACTCTTTTAGGAATGGCGGATGCAAGGAACAAGTTCATGCAACCAGATGAAGACACGCCTTTTGGACGACACTTGAAGGAAGTCACTAAGTACTTGAACATTGGAATGCCAAGCATCACCGGAACCTACAACGCCACATTACCTGAAGAGGAGAGCTGGAAGATTCAAGTTCAAGTTCCAGGAAGGACGTTTACGCCAGTCACTGAGCCTATAAAGTTGTCATTTGAAGCACCAACCTGGAGTTTAGGGAAGAGCATGGCAGCCCACATCTCTATGGGACGCATTGGAGAAGTCTACCACAGGGAGCTTAAGGATACTATTTATCAGATTTGTGGACGCCGAGACGAGCAATGGGAGATGATTAGCACCAAGAGGGATGGATCCATTTCAGCTTTCATCCAGGAGCAAAACCAACACATTCGTCGCCAGGAGTACCAGATGTGCTCAAACAAGATAGATCTAAAGAAGGCATTGACGAAGATCAAGGAGTTGGAGGAAGAACTCAAGGCTACACGCGAGGATTACTTGGAGGAAATCGTCGCACTAGTAGGGAAGAATGACGACCTGGAGAAGAAGATTGGAGTATTCGTGGGAAATCCAGTATCAAAATCAGAAGATGATGAATGCGCTTGCCCGGATAACTACATCATCATCGACGACACCGACTCGGACCCCAGTGAAGATGACTTTGTTGATGAAGCTGGAGCAGATATCATGGAGTCTTCGAATGATCAAAATTTCTAGTAGACCACCATATCAGTAGTAGTTTTCCCCATATATATAGTATAGTTCAAGCACTTTTGTAACGCTAGTTAGATCGATTGTATGCCTTGTTTGAATTGATTGAGTGATATTGATTGTGTTTGTCTCATGAGCATATGGGTAGTGTTTTCTCTCTAGACCTCATTCTATTCTAGACTCTCATCTTTTCTAACCTATCCGATGCCTCCGAGACGCAACACCGGATTTGTTTTCCCACCGGAGATCACACAGTTGATTCAGCAACAGAATGCCCTGATGCAAGTGTTAGTATAGAACCAAGGCAACAACAACAACAACCCACCACCACCACCTGTTGATCACCTAGCCCGTTTCTTGAGGCTAAATCCGCCGGTGTTTTCTAGCAGCACCGAGCCGATTGTTGCAGATGATTGGCTCCGCAAAGTTGGAAGGGAGTTGACCACTGCAGGATGCACAGATGCGGAAAGAGTGCGTTTCGCCGCACATCAGCTTGATGGACCCGCAGCATCATGGTGGGAGAATTACACAGCCACACACCCTATTGACACTGTCACATGGGACCAGTTTCAGCAAGCTTTACGTACAGCCCATGTTTCAGCAGGAGCTATGGCTATGAAGAAGCATGAGTTTCGCAACCTACGCCAAGGAGGACGCACCGTAGGCCAGTATGTGGAGGATTTCAGTAAGTTAGCACGTTATGCACCCGATGACGTTGCCACAGATGCAGCCAAGCAAGAGAAGTTTTTGGAAGGACTGAATGATGAGCTGAGCATGCAGCTAATGGTAGCAACCTTCAACAACTACCAGGAGTTGGTAGATAGAGCACTCATGATTGAAGGGAAGCAGCAGCAGATTGAAAACCGTAAGAGGAAGTATGGACAAGGGAAGTATAATTCTGGAGCCCAGCAGAAGCCACGTTTTACCCCGAAATTAGGAGGACAGTTTCAGCATACCCATGGAGGAGGTAGTTCGCACAACCCTAATGGCCCCAAAAATGGTAATGGGAATGGAGGAAGCAACGGGCAGAACCGTAATAACCCATCTACCCCATCCAAGAGGGATCTAAGTCACATTACTTGTTTCAAGTGCCAGAAGACTGGACATTATGCAACTGAATGTCCTGAAGCCCAGAATGGAAATGGCAATGGAAGCTCTGGGAAGAAGCCGAACCCTTTCAACAAAGGACATGTGAACCACGTTAGCGTGGAAGAGGTTGAAGCACAGCCTGATGCAGTAATAGGTAAGTTTTTGGTTAAGTCATTTACTGCACTCGTTCTTTTTGATACTGGTGCATCGCATTCATACATATCAAGGGGATTTGTGGATAAGTATAAACTGCCAACCCAAGCCCTTAGGTCACCCATGTTAGTAACCTCGCCAAGAGCAGAGTATATGGCTAGTTTATGGTGTGATCGGTTACCATTAAGGATTGGTAACTACGTGTTTCCCTCAGACCTAATAATATTGGAATCGCAAGGATTGGATGTGATATTAGGCATGGATTGGTTATCAAAGTATGGAGGGAACATCGATTGTGCCAGGAAGTCGATTTTCCTTACCACCCCAGAAGGAAGAAGGATTAAGTATGTATCCCGGCATGTGCCGAAGAGGACTCAAGTGAATTCCTTATCAGGAGTTGTACAGGAGGAAGTACCAGTGGTGAAGGATTACCCGGATATATTTCCAGAAGAGTTGCCAGGCATGCCACCGGATAGAGACATTGAGTTTCTGACTGAACTTTTGCCAGGCACAGGACCGATATCTAAGAGACCGTACAGGATGCCCGCAAAAGATTTGGAGGAAATTAAGAAGCAGATTAAGGAGTTACTGGATAAAGGATATATTCTCCCAAGTTCGTCACCTTGGGGATCGCATGTACTTCTAGTGGAGAAGAAGGATGGATCGTTAAGGATGGTCATTGATTACCGTGGATTGAATGAAGTAACCATCAAAAACAAGTACCCACTGCCGATGATCAATGATCTGTTTGACCGATTACAAGGAGCTAAGGTATTTTCCAAGATCGATCTACGATCAGGATAGCATCAGTTAAAGATTCAAGAGCAGGATATACCTAAGACGGCTTTTACCACCAGGTATGGGCTATACGAGTATACCGTTATGTCATTTGGTCTGACTAACGCACCTGCCTATTTCATGAACCTGATGAACAAAGTGTTTATGGAGTTTTTGGATAAGTTCGTCGTGGTGTTCATTGATGATATTTTAGTCTACTCCAAGAATGAAGAAGAGCATAAGGAGCATTTGCGTTTGGTACTTGAGAAGCTCAGAGAACACCAGATATACGCCAAGTTCAGCAAATGTGAATTTTGGCTGAAGGAAGTTGGATTCCTCGGACATGTTATATCCGGAGAAGGAATAGCAGTAGACCCCGCCAAAGTTGACATAGTAACAAGTTGGGAATCACCCACGTCAGTTGGAGAGATCCGGAGTTTCCTTGGACTCGCAGGATACTATCGGAGATTCATTGAGAATTTCTCAAGGATTGCAAAACCCATGACTGAGCTATTGAAGAAGGACACCAAATTCAATTGGACTGAGGAATGTGAAGCTAGTTTCCAAGAGTTGAAGAAACGATTGGTTACATCACCAGTGTTGATTCTGCCAGATCAACGCAAGGATTATGAAGTTTATTGCGACGCTTCTCGTCGAGGACTTGGAGCAGTGCTTATGTAGGAAGGAAGAGTTGTGTCATATGCTTCACGACAACTTAAACCCCATGAGAAGAATTATGCCACACATGATTTGGAATTAGCAGCCGTAGTGCATGCGTTGAAGACATGGAGACATTTTCTCATCGGAAACCATTGTGAGGTGTACACGGATCACAAGAGTTTGAAGTACATTTTCACGCAGAAGGAGTTAAATCTCAGGAAGAGGAGATGGTTGGAGCTTATTAAGGACTATGATATGAGATTGCATTATCACCCAGGGAAGGCTAACGTAGTAGCAGATGCGTTGAGCCGCAAGAGCCATGTCAACACACTCATGACAGGAGAGCTACCCCAGGAGTTAGCCGAGGATCTTCGCCAGCTATGTTTGGAGATAGTTCCAAGAGGCTATTTAGCAACATTGGAGATTCAGTCTACCCTGATGGAAAAGATCATAGAAGCTCAGAAGACAGACAAGGAAATTAACGAGATAAAGGAAAAGATGAGCAAAGGAAAAGCCAAGGGATTTCGTGAGGATGAGCACGATACCTTATGTTTGAGGACCACGTTTACGTGCCCAATGATCTGGAGATCAGGAAATTGATCTTGCAAGAGGCCCATGATTCACCATACTCGTTTCACCCAGGAAAGACCAAGATGTATTTGGATTTGAAGGATACTTTTTGGTGGACCGGAATGAAGAAGGATATTGCGGAGTATGTAGCAGTTTGTGATGTATGTCAGAGAGTGAAGGCAGAACATCAGAAGCCAGTGGGATTGCTACAACCATTGCTGATACCCGAATGGAAGTGGGATAAACTAGGCATGGATTTTATCACGCGATTGCCCAGGACTCGTTCAGGCTATGACTCAATATGGGTTGTAGTCGACTGTTTGACGAAAGTAGCTCATTTCATCCTAGTGAAGACCACTTACACCAGTGCTAAGTTGGCAAAGATATACATGACCAGAATCGTATGTTTGCATGGAGTTCCGAGGACCATTGTATCAGATAGAGGAACCCAGTTTACCTCAAAGTTTTGGAATCAGTTACATGAAACCTTGGGAACCAGGCTAGAATTCAGTACAGCCTTTCACCCACAGACAGATGGACAGACCGAGAGAGTCAATCAGATTTTGGAAGACATGTTGAGAGCCTGTGCGCTAGATTATGGATCTAGTTGGGATGAAAATTTGCCATATGCAGAGTTTTCTTACAACAACAGTTATCAAACCAGTTTGAAGATGGCCCCTTTCGAAGCTTTGTACGGAAGGAGGTGTAGAACACCATTGTTATGGGACGAAGTTGGGGACCGTCAGTTGCTTGGACCAGATTTGATTAAAGAGTCTGAACAAAAAGTGAGGTTGATTCGCGATAGGCTCAAGGTAGCCCAGTCCAGGCAGAAGAGTTATGCGGATTCTAAACGTAAGGAGACAGTTCATGAAGTCGGAGACAGAGTTTATCTTCGAGTATCACCACTTCGAGGAGTGAAGCGCTTTGGAGTTAAGGGAAAGTTAGCGCCTCGTTTTGTAGGACCATACAGAGTTTTGGAACGTATGGGAGAAGTTGCCTACAAGCTGGAATTGCCTGAAGGATTGTCAGGAGTTCATGATGTATTTCACGTTTCCCAGTTGAAGAAGTGCCACGCAGAGATGGCTGAGATACCACTGAGAGATACAGTGCCACTGGAAGCGATTCAGCTGGAAAGTGATTTGACCTATGAGGAGAAACCAGTTAAGATTCTTGAGTATGCCAGCCGAGTCACCCGCAGTAAGGTTATCAAGTTTTGCAAAGTCCAGTGGAGTCACCATACTGAAGATGAAGCCACTTGGGAGCGAGAGGAAGATCTACGGAAGAACCACTCTCACCTATTTTCTAGCCAACCCGAATCTCGAGGGCGAGATTCATCTTAAGGGGGTAGGTTTGTAACATCCCAAATTTTCAATTTGGAATGTTATACATTAGATCATCATTGCATAGCATATTTTATTGCATTTTGGCAAATCCTCGATAAATCCTAAGCAACTCAAGGACCCTCGGAGAGAGTTGGGGATTTTCCCGGTTTTTCATATTTGATTTTTTATCAAATAATAAAACGAGGATTTTTGGTTTTAATTATTTTTCTCTCCGAAAAAATATTTCATATTAAAATAAATGAGAGGAGAAAATATGACTTCTCCACAATAATTGAAATATTGGAGGAAAAATATTAAAATAAAATATTTGATTTTATTCGGATTTTATTTGCAATTTTAATTGCATTAAAAATTGCACGTTTTCAAAACTGCATTTTTGGGCCAAGAAAATGTTCATCTTGTTCTAATTATTTTAGTTAGACGGGAAAAATTTGTTTTAGCATTTTTGGATTTTTATTTATTTTTCTGCGAATTTTTTTAGATTCGGCAAATTTAAAAAAAACGCCAAGCGCGCCGACTGGGCCGAAGCCCAGCCTGCCCCGCGCCCGTCTCCCTCTCGAGCACGGCTCCCGCGCCTCCGCCGAGTCCGGCTCGAGCACGCCGCCCGCTGCCTCCTTACCCCCTCCTCCACGCCACCCCCTCCCCCTCCTATAAGTACCCCCTACCCCGCCACCTCTCCTCACCCCGCCGCCCCAACCCGCACCCGCCGCCGCCGCCAGGAGCGCCCGTGCCGCCGCCGAAGACGCCGCCGCCCTGGAGCCCGTGCGCCGCCGCCCACAGGCCTCCCGTCGTCGCCCCGTCGCCGCCCGAGCCCCGTCGCCCTCGCCGCCCCTCGCCCGACCCGCCGGAAGCCCCGCCGGAGCTGCCCGCCGAGCAAGCCGACGCCGTCGCCGTGCCCGGTTTAAAAAAAACGCCCCGGTTCTTTTTTGTAAACCCTAGTTTTTTTAATATATAGATCGGTTTATTTTTTCGGTTTTATTACTTAGTGAACGTTCACCGATTCGTTCGTTTTAATGAACGCGTTCGTCGGTTTGACGCTGTTAACGAACGTTCGTTTGTTTAACCGTTCGTCAGTTTTCTTTTTCGTCGGATTTTTCGCGATTATTCCAGATCACGATTTCTGATCAGATTTCCGTTCTGGTTTAACTTTTCGCTCGTTTATCCGAATCAGGCGATTCAAGTGCCTAGAGTTTCATCTCGAAATTCTCTTTCCGTTTAACCTAGTCAAACAAGTTTTTGCCACTGTAAAATTTGACTTAGATCTGGATTAGTAAACGAAGCTTGTTTCTTTCGCCGTTTGACTTTCGTTGCTTCGTTTGAGTTGAATCTTTTTGCAAACCGGAGTTCTTAAGTTGAACTTTCTGGTTAGATCTTTATTTGAGTTTTACTTGTGCATTAGATGAGTACTTATTGTTTGCTTGTTTGTTTGCGATAGAATACCGGGAGTGCGCCGCTTGCTACTTCGAATCTTTAGGTTTCACGGATCATCAGCAAGGCAAGTAACACTTTGATCATACTTTTCACTACCCAGTTTTATTGCATTAGATCAATCCTCAAACATTGCATGGTTAGGATCTAATTAAATTGTGGGTATTGGGAAGTAGTTGAGGTAGTACCTATTACCTGTTTTATTATCAAACCCTTGGGATTTACTTCTACGTTTGCTTATATTGCTATGCTATGCTAGTAGACGTGGATTGGGTTTGAGAGATATTCTTGACAGATGTGAGATTGTTAATTAATGGTTTACTTAAGGTGGCAACTAAAACTCACAACTGGGTGGATTGAGGCACCAGCAGAACCCAGTGCTGCCTGTATTTTTGGATATCCCGGAGTACCCGTGTGATCATCCTATGGACCGCCACCCAGGCTCAAAGGGATCATGAGATTATTCATGCTAGAAACTTCCGTGTGCAGCCACAAGCTATTATGGGCTCTAGCATAGTTGATTAAGTTGTGTGAGCTCTTGAAGAGGTAGACTAGCAGATGTAGGGGTTGTAGGTGGTACTGTCTACCCGGAGTAGAGAGTTAACGCTTCTGAAAGACTGTGTCTCGGTCATCCGTTTCTCAAACATCATGTAGTGCGAGAATCAAGCGGAGGCGATCGAGTCTTGTGGGGAAAAGTGCACAAAACTCTGCAGAGTGTATAAACTAATCATGGTTAGCCATGTCCCCGGTTACGGACAACTTGAGTATCTAGTACTTGGATTATCATGTGAATCTCATCATGTTACTTTAATTAATATTGTTGGGTTAATGATGATACTTAATTGGGATTGAGTTGGAGGTACCTTCTCAATGTTTAACAACCACCATGATAGTTAAATAAAATTTATTCCTTTGAAGTAGGGAAAAATTGGCTTTTCGCAAAAACTGTAACCATAGAGCTTTCTACCAGCCACATATGCATGTAGTATATTAGTATTCTGTTCATTACTCTCTATGTGTTACATTGCGAGCATATTCCATGTGCTGACCCGTTTTCGGGCTGCAACGTTTCATGTTGCAGACTTTTCAGACGACGAGTAAGGTGCCTTAGGTCGTGGTCTTATACTCAGTGATGCCGTTGGAGTTGATGGATTCACTTATCTTCCAAGCCTTCCGCTGTTATCGTATTAGATGGCCTTAAGCCATATTTATCATACTTATTCTCTCTTGAGATATTCGTTGTAATAAGTGTGTGATTGCTACTCTGTTATAAATCCTCCATTTGTACTGTGTGTGTCAGCATTACTGATCCAGGGATGACACTGGTGCACAGCAGCACAAACTGTTTGAGGTCTGGTCGCTACATCTTATGAACTTAATACTCTAGATGCATGCTGGATAGTGGCCGATGTGTGGAGTAATAGTAGTAGATGCAGGCAGGAGTCGGTCTACTTGTCTCGGACGTGATGCCTATATACATGATCATACATTGATATTCTCATAACTATGCTCAATTTTGTCAATTGCTCAACAGTAATTTGTTCACCCACCGTAAAATACTTATGCTCTTGAGAGAAGCCACTAGTGAAACCTATGGCCCCCGGGTCTATTTTCCATCATATTAATCTTCCAACACTTAGTTATTTCCGTTGCTTTTTACTTTGCTTTTATTTTACTTTGCATCTTTATCATAAAAATACCAAAAAAATATTATCCTATCATATCTATCAGATCTCACTCTCGTAAGTGACCGTGTAGGGATTGGCAACCCCTTATCGCGTTGGTTGCGAGGATTTATTTGTTTGTGTAGGTGCGAGGGACTCGCGCGTAGCCTCCTACTGGATTGATACCTTGGTTCTCAAAAACTGAGGGAAATACTTACGCTACTTTGTTGCATCACCCTTTCCTCTTCCAGGGAAAACCAGCGCAGTGCTCAAGAGGTAGCACTGTTACATGATGAACCACATCCGGCATAATTTTCCATCACCAATCCAATGCCTACGAGCTTTTCACATATTGTTCTTCGCTTATTTACTTTTCCGTTGCTACTGTTACAATCACTACAAAACCCAAAAATATTACTTTTGCTACCGTTATCGTTACTTCCATATTACTTTGCTACTAAATACTTTGTTGCAGATACTAAGTTATCCAGGTGTGGTTGAATTGACAACTCAACTGCGAATACTTGAGAATATTCTTTGGCTCCCCTTGTGTTGAATCAATAAATTTGGGTTGAATACTCCACCCTCGAAAACTGTTGCGATCCCCTATACTTGTGGGTTATCAAGACTATTTTCTGGCGCCATTGCCGGGGAGCATAGCTCTATTCTTTGAGTCACTTGGGATTTATATCTGTTGTTCACTATGAAGAACTTGAAAGACGCGAAAACAAAAAATTATCCCTCAACTACGAGGGGAGGTAAGGAACTTCCATCTAGCTCTGCACTTGATTCACCTTCTGTTTTGAGTAAGCTTGCGACACCTAAACCTGCTTCTGCTATTAATTCTGATATGTTGCATGTTATTGATGATGCCACTTCTGTTATGCATGATACTTATGATGAAACTACTTCTATGCTTGATACTACTGTGCCACTCGATGAATTTCTTGATGAACAACTTGCTAGGGCTAGAGAGAATGAAAATATTGAAACTGATAATATTGATGATAGTGATGATGAAGACTCTCCCCCTAATAAATATGAATTACCTGTTGTTCCTGAGGGATATGTTATGGATGAAGTAGCTGCTAGAGCTATTTTAGCTTGCAATTATAGATATGATCTTAGGAAGTTACTAGCTAAATGGAAGCAGCAATCTCTTAATGCTAGAATGAAACCTGACCCTGCTTTTGCTACTTCACCTATCTGTGTTACTGATAAGGATTATGAATTCTCCATTGATCCTGATATAATTACTTTGGTTGAATCTGATCCTTTTTATGGCTATGAATCTAAAACTGTTGTGGCAGATCTTACTAAATTAAATGATATAGCCACCCTATTCACTAATGATGAGAGAGCTCGTTACTTTTATATCCTTAAAATATTTCTGTTCTCATTAAAGGGTGATGCTAAGACATGGTTTAATTCTCTTGATCCTGGTTGTGTGTGTAGTCCCAGAATATGATTTATTACTTCTCTGCTAAATATTTCCCTACTCATAAGAAACAAGCTGCTTTAAGGGATATATATAATTTTGTGCAAATTGAAGAAGAGAGTCTCCCACAAGCTTGGGGGAGGCTTCTCCAATTACTTAATGCTTTGCCTGATCATCCTCTTAAGAAAAATGAAATACTTGATATCTTTTATAATGGACTAACCGATGCTTCCAGAGATTACCTGGATAGTTGTGTTGGTTCTATTTTCAGGGAAAGAACACCGGATGAAGCTAAAATTTTATTGAATAATATGTTGACAAATGAAAATAATTGGACACTTCCTAAGCCAATTCCTGAGCCTATTCCTAAACCAACTCCGAAGAAGAGGGGTGTTCTATTTCTCAGTCCTGAAGATATGCAAGAGGAAAGAAATCTATGAAAGAAAAAGGCATTAAAGCTGAAGATGTTAAGAATTTACCTACTATGGAAGAAATACATGGTCTTAATTTACCGACTGTTGAAGAAACTTATGATCTTAATCCATCACCTATTGAAGAAACTCACGGTCTTGATAACCCGACACAGGTAGTAAAGGTAAATTCTCTCTATAGATATGATAAAGCTGAAATCCCTCCTACTAAGTTTGCTAGCCAATGTTTGGATGAGTTTGATAACTTTATGGTTAAGCAAGAAGATTTTAATGCTTATTTTGGTAGACAATTAAAACAAAATTCTTATATGATTAAACACTTGGGTGATTATATGTCTAGAGTTAAAGGTGAACTTAAACTCATTAGTAAACATGCTTCTATGGTTACCACTCAAGTAGAACAAGTACTTAAAGCTCAAAATGATTTGCTCAATGAATTGAATAGTAAGAATAATGACTATGCTGTTAGAGTGGCTACTAGAACTGGTAAAATGACTCATGAACCTTTGTATCCTGAAGGCCATCCTAAGAGAATTGAGCAAGATTCTCAAAGAACTAATTTAGATGCACCTAGTCCTTCTAAAAAGAAGAAAAAGAAAAATGATAGGACTTTGCATGCTTCTAGTGAACCTGTTGCTGAAACACCTGAGAATCCAAATGATATTTCTATTTCTGATGCTGAAACACAATCTGGTAATGAACATGAACCTAGTGATAATGTTAATGATAATGTTCATGATGACGCTCAACCCAGCAATGATAATGATGTAGAAATTGAACCTGTTGTTGATCTTGATAACCCACAATCAAAGAATCAACGTTATGATAAAAGAGACTTTGTTGCTAGGAAGCACGGTAAGGAAAGAGAGCCATGGGTTCAGAAACCCATGCCTTTTCCTCCCAAACCATCCAAGAAAAAGGATGATGAGGATTTTGAGTGCTTTGCTGAAATGATTAGACCTATCTTCCTGCGTATGCGATTGACTGATATGCTCAAAATGAATCCTTATGCTAAGTATATGAAAGAAATTGTCACTAATAAAAGAAAGATACCGGAAGCTGAAATTTCCACCATGCTTGCTAATTATACTTTTAAGGGTGGCATACATAAGAAACTTGGAGATCCAGGAGTACCCACTATACCATGCTCCATTAAAAGAAATTATGTTAGAACTGCTTTATGTGATCTTGGAGCCGGTGTTAGTGTTATGCCTCTCTCTTTATATCGTAGACTTGACTTGAATAAGTTGACACCTACTGAAATATCTTTGCAAATGGCTGATAAATCAACTGCTATACCTATCGGTATTTGTGAGGACGTGCCTGTTGTAGTTGCAAATGTTACTATTTTAACGGACTTTGTTATTCTTGATATTCCCGAGGACGATAGAATGTCTATTATTCTTGGAAGACCTTTTTTGAATACTGCAAGGGCTGTTATTGATTGCAACAAAGGCAATGTCACTTTTCATGTTAATGGTAATGAGCATACGGTCCATTTTCCGAGGAAACAACCTCAAGTTCATAGTATCAAGTCTATTGGAAAAATTCCATCGATTATTTTTCGAGGTTTTGAATTTCCTCTTCCTACTGTCAAGAAGAAATATGATATTCTTATTATTGGGGATGTGCATATCCCCGTTGAGGTAACATAGTGTTATTCGAAATTTCTCTGGTTCCATCTTAGTCGGAATGAGTTTGTTAACAAGACTTGATCAACCTTGTTAGTGGATTCCTTTTGATGAGCATGAGATGGATGAAGTTAGAAAGCACAACCTTAAGTACCTTCTCTCTACTTTCTGTTATTTAGTTGAAATAAAGCAAAAATAGTATTTTTCCTGTCTGTTTTCTGAATTATCCGTACAATATAAAAATACCCCGAAAATAAAAGTTCTCCAAATGCCCTGAAATTGGAATATGATTTTTACTAGAATATTTGAGAATATCGGGCACTGAGAACACAACAGGGGGGAGCAAGCACCTGTCCACGAGGGTCCAGGGCGCGCCCCCTGCCTCGTGGGCCCATGGTGGCTCCCATCCACTTATTCCTGCACCCACACACTTCTTCTTCCTCCCAAAAAAAATCACCATCCAGCTCAAGCACGAGTTCTGGCTCATTTTGCTGCGATTTTCGATCTCCTTGCTCAAAACACTTCTCACAAAACTGCTTTGGGAGATTGTTCCTTGGTATGTGACTCCTCCATTGGTCCAATTAGTTTTTGTTCTAGTGCTTTATTCATTGCAAATTTGTGCTGCCTAGGTGACCATGTTCTTGAGCTTGCATGTCAAATTTATATGGTTCCAAGTAGTTCTAATGCTTGATATAGTCTCTAGGCACTTGTAGGAGTAGTTGCTATCAATTTTGTTGAGCTTGGTTCACTTTTATTTGAAGTTACTAAAAATTTCAGAAATTTTTCAGAGGAAGAAATATGTTTAGGAAAATGTACCAAGGTGGCCCTTCAAGGAAGCAAGGACCCAGGCTCGCAATGCGCGATGCCGATGATGAGCCACCAAGGAACGCTCCAGTGCGGCCTTGTGAATGGCCTTCAGAAGACTTTATGGATCGAGCGGGAATCAAGGAAGAATTTAACGCGTATTTGCATAACGCTGATCTTGTGAGCTTCGAGGAGGAAAAGTGCCGCCAGTAGCACTATCTCACTAGTTCCTTTGTGAGGAGGTTTGAATTTTCATCTTCACGCAATTCTCAAACTGTCCTGTTTGATCTTTATGAAAAATCTTATACTATGGACTTAGAGGATTTTACCACTGCTTGCAAGCTTCCACAATGGGGTAGTGCTAGTGAACCTCGCAAATCTGAATTTAGAGATTTTCTTGCTACTATAACTGTGGGGGAATCTAGAGATATAGCCCAAGCTACCATAGGGAGCATTCATTTTCCTGCTATACATCATTTTGCTCTCTTCATAGGTAGGTGCATAAATGGTAAAGATGAAGCATGTCATATGTGTGTCCCTGACCTCAGTGTTCTCAGGAGTGCTGTGTTAGAAGACAAATCTTATTATTTGGGAGCTATTATTGCGCGTAGGTTGCATCACAATAGATCTAATGGAGATTTCTTTGGTGGAATTTATGCAACCCGCTTAGCTGATTTTCTTGGTGTAACCATACGTGATGATGATATTGAACTGCCTCCTACTTATCTAGACTTTAATGCTATGTTTCATCATCAGGTTGTCGAGAGGAATGAACCACCTCTCCAGTACAGACTAATCTTTGACAGGCGTCACGCCGTCAATATTGTTCTTCCAGCCCCTACTCTCTTTGAATTTCAGGAAAAAGGTAGACATTACATAACCAGAGAGGAGGCGGAGGAGTATAGGAGGAGGGCTGAGATAGCTCGCCTCCAAGCTGCAGCACACGATGCAATGACCGCTGCATCTCAGTACGACCCCAACTACAATTATGGATATCCGCCAGGCCATCCGTGGCAATAAACCAACTTAGGCCAAAAGCCTAAGCTTGGGGGAGTACGTATTTCTCACCGACATTACATTTATGTTCACACACTCATTGCTAGTTGTCGGTGCTCATACTTTTTCACTGTAATATCCATGCTAGTTTATTTTCCTTTTTCTTGCTTTCTTCTTGTGTGCTGAATAAACCTTAAGAAAAACCAAAAAAATTAGTGTAGCTTTTAGTTAGTTTACTTTTCTTGCTGTAGTAGTAATAATTAAAAAGAAAACCCAAAAAGATTTCCCGTTCTTCTTTTGCTTGTTGGGAGCTTTCCCGTGTAAATAGTTTTATTTCTTTTCCTTTCTTTGGGGGTCGATAGAAGAAGACCATAATTAAATTGTTGAAGTGGCTCTTATATGCATTATTGTTGATTTAACCAAGAGACCATATTGCCTTGTCTTCTCCTGTTTATTGAATGCTCGCACATTCCAGCTTAGGCCAATGCACGTGCACTCTTATTATTTTCACATCGTTCGGTCGTGCAAGTGAAAGGCAATTATGACGATATATGATGGACTCACTGAGACGAGAGAAGCTGGTATGAACTCGACCTCTCTTGTTTTTGTAAATATAGTTCATCATTCCTGATTCAGCCTATTATGAATAAACATGTTTGCAATGGCAGTTAGAGATTATAGTTGCTCGTGCCATGCTTGATTAGCTATGAGTCATAATGGTTTACCTTGCGTGCCAACATGCTATTAAAATGGTTGTGATGTGGTATGATGGGGTGGTATCCTCCTTTGAATGATTTAAGTGACTCGGCTTGGCACATGTTCACACATGTAGTTGAAATAAATCAACATAGCCTTCACGATATTTATGTTCATGGTGGATTATATCCTACTCATGCTTGTACTCAATGTTTATTAATTTTAATGCATGTTCATGACTGTTGTCGCTCTTTAGTTGGTCGCTTCCCAGTCTTTTGCTAGCCTTCACTTGTACTAAGCGGGAATACAGCTTGTGCATCCAATCTCTTAAACCCCAAAGTTATTCCATATGAGTCCACTATACCTTCCTATATGCGGTATCTACCTGCCGTTCCAAGTAAATTTGTATGTGCCAAACTCTAAACCTTCAAATGAAATTCTGTTTTGTATGCTCGAATAGCTCATGTATCAACTAGGGTTGTCCGTATCTTCCATGCTAGGCGGGTTATTCTCAAGAGGAGTGGACTCCGCTCCTCACTCAAGAGAAAATGGCTGGTCACCGGGATACCCAGTCCCATGCTTTATGCAAACTAAATCAAAATAATTGCAAACAAAACTCCCCGTGGGACAGTTGTTAGTTGGAAGCACTCGTTGTTTCGAGCAAGCCATGGATTGATGCTTGTTGGTGGAGGGGGAGTATAAACTTTACCATTCTGTTTGGGAACCGCCTATAATGTGTGTAGCATGGAAGATATCGCCATCTCTTGGTTGTTATGTTGACAATGAAAGTATGCCGCTCAAAATATTATTTATCTCTGCTTTAAAACCGAGCTCTGGCACCTCTACAAACCCCTGCTTCCCTCTGCGAACGGCCTATATATTTACTTTTATGTTGAGTCATCACCTTCTTATTAAAAAGCACCAGCTGGAGAGCACTGTTGTCATTTGCATTCATTACTATTAATTTATATTGGGTATGACTATGATTGGATCTCTTTTGCCATGAATTACAATGTCTAGTCAGTCCTTGATCTTTAAAGGTTCTCTGCATTTATGTTTTGCGGTCTCAGAAAGGGCTAGCGAGATACCATCCTGTTATATCATATTATGATTGTTTTGAGAAAGTGTTGTCATCCGAGATTTATTATTATTGCTCGCTAGTTGATTATGCCATTGATATGAGTAAACATGAGACCTAAGAGTTATTGTGAATGTGGTTAGTCATAATCTTTGCTGAAAACTTGAATGCTGGCTTTACATATTTACAACAACAAGAGCAAACAGAGTTTGTAAAAGTTTTTCTTTAGCACTTTCAGTTTATCAACTGAATTGCTTGAGGACAAGCAAAGGTTTAAGCTTGGGGGAGTTGATACGTCTCCGTCGTATCTACTTTTCCAAACACTTTTGCCCTTGTTTTGGACTCTAACTTGCATGATTTGAATGGAACTAACCCGGACTGACGTTGTTTTCAGCAGAATTGCCATGGTGTTATTTATGTGCAGAAACAAAAGTTCTCGGAATGACCTGAAACTCCACGGAACTTATTTTTGGAAAATATTAAAAATACTGGAAGAAGAATCCACGTCAGGGGGGCCTCCACCTGTCCACGAGGGTGGGGGCGCGCCTGCCCCCTGGGCACGCCCCCTGCCTCATGGGCCCCCTGTTGCTCCACCGACCTCAACTCCAACTCCATATATTCGTGTTCGGGGAGAAAAAAATAGAGGAGAAAGATTCATCGCATTTTATGATACGGAGCCGCCGCCAAGCCCTAAAACCTCTCGGGAGGGCTGATCTGGAGTCCATTCGGGTCTCCAGAGAGGGGGATCCGTCGCCGTCGTCATCATCAACCATCCTCCATCACCAATTTCATGATGCTCACAGCCGTGCGTGAGTAATTCCATTGTAGGCTTGCTGGACGGTGATGGTTTGGATGAGATTGATCATGTAATCGAGTTAGTTTTGTTAGGGTTTGATCCCTAGTATCCATATGTTCTGAGATTGATGTTGCTATGACTTTGCTATGCTTAATGCTTGTCACTAGGGCCCGAGTGCCATGATTTCAGATCTGAACCTATTATGTTTTCATGAATATATGTGAGTTCTTGATCCTATCTTGCAAGTCTATAGTCACCTACTATGTGTTATGATCCGGCAACCCCGAAGTGACAATAATCGGGACCACTCCCAGTGATGACCATAGTTTGAGGAGTTCATGTATTCACTATGTGTTAATGCTTTGGTCCGGTACTCTATTAAAAGGAGGCCTTAATATCCCTTAGTTTCCATTACGACCCCGCTGCCACGGGAGGGTAGGACAAAAGATGTCATGCAAGTTCTTTTCCAAAAGCACGTATGACTATATTCGGAATACATGCCTACATTACATTGATGAATTGGAGCTAGTTCTGTGTCACCCTATGTTATGACTGTTTGATACATCTCCATCACCGATCCAATGCCTACGAGCTTTTCACATATTGTTCTTTGCTTATTTACATTTCCGTTGCTACTGTTACAATCACTACAAAACCCAAAAATATTACTTTTGCTACCGTTATCGTTACTTCCATATTACTTTGCTACTAAATACTTTGCTGCAGATACTAAGTTATCCAGGTGTGGTTGAATTGACAACTCAACTGCGAATACTTGAGAATATTCTTTGGCTCCCCTTGTGTCGAATCAATAAATTTGGGTTCAATACTCTACCCTCGAAAACTGTTGCGATCCCCTATACTTGTGGGTTATCACCTGCCCGCGAGAAATTTTCCCAGGCCGCCGCGGCGCGGTGGGACATCTCTGCTGCTTCCGCGGCATGGCCGGACCAGTCTGCTGCATCGACGGTGCGGCGGGACCTCTGTGCTGCTACTGCTGCGCAGCTGGACATGTCGGCTGCTTTCGCGGTGAGGCGGGACATCTCTCATGCTTCCTCTTCCATGCTCACCTCTCCTTGGTGGAAATCTTTCGACCCAGAACTCACGCTGGCTATGGCCTTATTGACTTGATTGCTTTTTGTGGATGAGGAGTTGAGGAGGAATGTGCAGTCATCTTAGCATAGTAGTATTTATAACCGAGTACTACTAATACGCTCCTAAGTGGGAAACAAATTAGGTTGTGATCGGTGTGAACAGGTTTGCAATTAAATATAGCGTGGTAGTAGTAGTAATTTGGAATGTGATGATACGCGCTCAAAATTTATTGACGGTTCTAGTTTCGAAGTGCGGCACTATTCCCGGATGGCGTAACGTCGGCACGTTTTCTTGGCCGTGGTGTAGCATATGCCATGGTACTTGTTCTTTTTCTACTGCTGTGTACGTGCAAAAACTGGCACCGTCGGATACATATCTTACGCTTGGCGTTTGACAGGAATAGCCTCGTGGAGCTATAGACTAGTCTTTTTTTCAGACGCATTACACCTATCTGTCAGGACTTCTCGCACGCACCATCACTGCTCCCTAGGTTGATGCCACCCACATACAGTTGTACTCTGAGAAGAGGTGCACGCACGCACTCGTCCTCTCTCACACACGCATCTGTAGCTACGAATTGTAGTGTTCTCAACCATCCGATTGGCTCTATCATAGGTTTCACGTCGCTCTTGGCCTTGAGATTGAAGTTTAAAACGTGGAAGCTAAGAGGGAGTCGCGAGGTTTTGGTTAATGTGCGGGCCGCACACGGCACCAACACGACACGAGCTTCGTCTGCCTGGTGCGCATGCAGTCAGGTGAGTTGTCCAAGTATAGACACAACCAGGCCCTCGTTTGTATCCGCGCCTCGACTTTGGCTGCTCATAGTGGAGAGTAGCATAGACTAGTTACTAGTCTATGTTACTAGTACCTTCATAGTGGGTAGTGTCATATAGTATATGCATAATTTGGCGACGAGCGCTCTCTATATGTACCACCTTTTTTTCTTTAATTACATCTTGTTAGTTTTGCTCCATGGCGCAATCCATCGATACTACAAATGTACAAATGTATAATTTTTTTAAAAGGCTAGAGGGCGGGGCAGTCTAGCTTGGTCCTTTCCACGAGAGGCGAGGGCCTTTGTGATTTGACGGCTCATTACTGCTGGAAGGCGGGGCCTTGTGATTTGACTGCTCGTATAAATGTGCCGACGACCTGAGGAGGAGCAAAGAACCGTGCAGTATACTCAAGTTTTCCACTGGAGTAGAGTACGACGGAGGAGCACGAAACACGGCAGCCCAGTGCCATATCCTCTACTCTCTACTCTTATTATATATTACTAGCAAGAGGCATTGTTCTATTGGCGATAAAGAATGATCTCATTTGCCAGTCATCTCATTTTTAGCATTGTTCTATTCATGCCTCGCAAAGAAGGTGACACGTGCAGCGAAACACCCGAAGCAAAATAAGAAACACACGGGCAAAAGAAGGAGGATTATCACCCCAAAAAAAGAAGGAACACGCACACACAAGTCTGGGGCGCTGCTCTCCCTACATGAAGGGTTGCTGGCCGCGAAGTCGTAACTTCTTCTTCATCGCCTCCACGACCTCCATCTCCTTGCGCGTCTCCTCCGCCATCTTCATCATTGTGTCCATGATGCGGGATTTCTCGACGCGAGCCTTCATCATCTGTTCCACGGCCGCATTATGTACCTTGACAGTAGTCGGGTGCTTGATGCGAAGCTTCGCCAACTCCTCCTTCTGTTCCATGACGAGGGCCTGCAACATCTTCATCGAGGAACTACTATTCTCAGGCAGCTTCTTCCAGCCGGCGTTCTCCTCAATCAGCAGGTCGAGCTCGTGGCAGAGCTTCGCCTTGTCCTCCTGAAGTTGCAGGATTTCGCTGGTCGCCTTCTTCTCCGAGGCAATGCTCTACTTCAGCAGCATCACCAAGCGGGCGGTCAACTCCCCCTGCTCATTGAGCTCACCGGGCATGTCGTCGAGGCTCTCCTTCAGCAGCTCCACCAAGTCGTGGATGAACTCATTCTGCTTATTGAGGTGCTTATTGAGCTGATCGAGTATGCCGTCGAGGGATAACGACTCCAGCGCCGCCAGCTCGACATGTTCGCCTCCGCGTCTTGGGCGCTCCTGGGAGCCATCGCCTGCCCGTGAGAGATCTTTCGAGGTCTCTGCGTGGCGGCGAGCCCTCTCTTTTTTTCCGCAGCCTTGGTTGCCGCTCCCTTGTCACGAGTAGTTCTCGACCTAGAGCTCTGCACACCGGCCATGGCAAGGACGGACGAAGGAGGACTTATGAGGAGGAAGGTAGAGTAATTTTCGGTTAGGTAGTTCCCCTTTTTATAACCTAAGTACTAGCACTGGTACTAAAACCTGCATAGTGGGAGCACGTTCAGGTTTGGTATGTACTGGTAGGTGTGAGCAGGCTTGCACTTAATTGTAGCACTAGTACTTTCGAATGTGATGGGAACAAGGTAAAGATTAATTGATGGTTTTTTGTTACGAGGCCCGAAACGGCTCCCGATGAGTTTAGTGGAACATAAATTTCAAGTAGACTACACTGCTCAGATGCGTAAATATTATGTTACTGTCAAAAATTGGCACAAAATACGAAGGAGACCAATGGAAGTACTACTAGCAACCCATGATTTAACTACTCGCATGCGCGCAGTGGAGTAGTAATGTCTTTCTTCCGCCCTCACGTCCACTCAATTTGCATGCGCTGTATTAATTGACCATCAATGAAGTGAAGGACTTTACACGCGTCAAATTATCACATGGGGTCGATCTTGGTACAAAATTGCGTCCGCCCGTGTACACGCGTGTGCGTGCGAGGGAATGAGTGCATGCGTGGCGTGCGTGCACATCTTCACTTCGTGCATGTACCGCCAGTGCGGCTCAGGGAGGACGAGTACATTCTTCTGGAACCAGCAGCACGTCACTGTGATCAATCCACACAAGGATGTCGCGACAACGCCTCCACATGTGCCACGTGGCTTCATGAACTATAAGAGAGACACTGTGTAGCGTGCCATTGTGTTTTGCACATACTCGATGTTGGAGTAAATAGCCACGGGTAGCCTAACCGACTGCCCCTGGCTCTACAGAAAATTATCAGACCATTTGGGCCTCCAAGCATTTCAAGCACTAGGCCGCCTTCCCTGGCCGGCTACCTCTGAAGCCGACTCTCGGAAGGCGACCCAGCCTCAGCAACCTCCCCACCAGGACAACCACGGGGTGGCCGACTCCAGGAAGCCGGCCAAGAAGAGCGCCGACTCCAAGAAGCCGGCCAAGACCGCAACCACCAAAACTACGCCCACATAACGGTGACGAGACGGGGTGTGGCTACAGTGAGGCCCACTACGCCCGAAGCCTGAGGCAGGCATGGCCACAGGACGCCGTACGGGACAGCCATCTCCCGTCCGGCTCGGCACTGTAGCCACGCCGGCCTCAACGTCACCCACGACGGACGCCAGTACGGCCCGCGGGCGGCGGGCCCCTTTAGCCAGAGAGAGGCGCAAAGGCGGCCCGACCTTCCCAAGTCGGCCAAGGGTGTAGTCGGCCCCCAGAAGCCGGCTACTCCCTTCCTCGAAGCAGGAGCCACATTAAGGAGACAAGACGAGGTAAGGCTACAGTGAGAGCCCTCGAGGCGGCACACTGTAGCCACGCTTACCTCGACGAAGCCCTCATCATCAGAAGCGAGGCTACAGTAAGCAGCCGCCGACAAGACCCTAGGCGGTGGGGCCGGCCTGTCGACCAAGAGGCCGGCAGTCGGCGGGCCCCAACGGCCGGCGGAGAAACCAGCGAGCTTAGACACTGACGGCTGGGACCAGTGCCCAGCCGGATTACCATTGTACCCCCGGGGGGTAGGCCTATATAAACCCCCCGGGACACCCATGCAAAGGGTGGGCTTCTGAGTAGAGCACACACACCATAGAGAGAGAAGTGAGAGCTAGCCTTGTTCTTCTTCTCCCTTGAACCCAAACAGCTCTAGGAGCGATTGTAGCTACTTTACCTGATCTAGTGATCATGCGGAGACCCCGCAGAGCAGGAGTAGGGGTGTTATCTCCTTAGAGAGCCCCGAACCTGGGTAAGATCCGCCGGCCTGCATGTCTTCGCCTCATCCCGTTTCCAGGCACCGGCGGCGTCTTATTGGCACCCACAATGATAAGCCACCCGTTGGCATATATCGCACGAACCACCCGACATTTGGCGCCCACAGTGGGGCCAGGTGCACCGTCGTCCGGAGACCTGTTCTGGACGGGAACCCTCTTCCTCCCCCGCGAGCGCAGCCAGCCTGCTCCGCCCGATGGCGTTTGCCTCGACCCGCTGCATGGCGTCGACGACGCCTGCGCAGCGAGCTGCCTCGCCGATCTTCTCGGCGAGACTCGCATCTCCGACGAGCCTGCGTCCGACGCAGGCACGAACTACCCCGAGAGCCGCCTCGTCAGCCTCCTCGACCAGCTTCACGTCTCCAGCAAGCCTGCTGTGGATGTGGAGTCGGTCGGCTCCACCGACCCGATGCTCGTCGACTCCGACACGGCATCGCTCGACGCCTACCCCACCGACGTGGTGGTCTTCGACGATCCTCTCCCTCGAGCTGACAGTGGCAGCAGCGCTGTCACCGAAGTGTTGGTCATCAGCCACGTCGCCAACTCGGGCGAGAACGCCCACGACGCCCTGCAAGCTGCAATGCACGAACTCTCCGTCCCCATCCCGGCCGATGCCCACACCGAGACCCTGGAGGCACGCTGCCTCGCCCTCATCGCGGAAGGCCAGAAGATAGCCTCCATGAGACGCCTCACCGAGGCCCACCAGCGCAAAGTCGACCGCGCCGTCTTCGGTACACCGCCGCCTAGCGGCCCGAGCCGAGCCGGCTTCGTCCAGAAGCGCGGCGCGGCCGTCGCCAGCATGCTGGGGGCAGATCGCCCCGTCTACGCCACCCCGCTCGAGAACCTCCGAGCCGCTCAGGCGGCCGCAGAAGAGCTCAATGGGCTGGGAGCCGATGAGCTCCCCTACATGACGAGACGGATCCAGCAGCTGCTCGACGCGGCTGCAGAACGGCACGAAGCCGGCGCCCGAGCTGATAGTCAACCCCCGCGCCGGGAGCACGCCGCGACGTCCCGCTCGCCGACTGCGAGCGGCGCGCGCCAGAAGAAAGACAAGGAGCCGGCTGCCAGCCGCAGCCGGACTCACATCACCATCGAGCGCGATGCGGAGGGCCGCCCTCGAGCGGTGGAGCACCAAGGAAATCTGCCTCCTCCCCCGCCTTGAAGAGAAAGACGTCTCACTCTGCCGCCTATCACGCACCCGACTCTTGGCGACCGACTCGGACGCCGAGAAGGAGTCGGCGAGAACGACGCCCGCCTCCGGATCGACCGCCTCGCTCGATCCTTGGCGTTAGAAGAAGAAGACTATGTCGGCCCGCCATGTTTTGGCCCGCGCATCCGCGACGAGCCCTTCCCCAAAGGGTTCTCGCTCCCCAGAGACACGCCCAAGTACAACGGCTCAGTGAAGCCGGAAGATTGGCTCATCGACTACTCCACGGCCGTCAGCATAGCCAACGGCAATCGGCCCGTCGCCGTGAAGTACGTCCCCCTCATGCTGCAAGGCACGGCGCGCACATGGCTCAACAGCCTCAAGCCCTACAGCATCAACAGCTGGCTGCACTTCACGGAAGTCTTTGTCCGCAACTTCACCAGCACCTACAAGCGGCCTCCCAAGCCTCGCCAGCTCTCCCTCTGCGTCCAAGGGCCCAACGAGTCGACCCGCGACTACCTCACGCGGTGGGCCGAGCTCCGCAACTCCTGCGAAGGGGTGCATGAGGTCCAGGCCATTGAGTACTTCACCGCCGGGTGCCGAGAGGGCACACTCCTCAAGCACCGACTCCTCTGCGACGAGCCGGCTACCCTCGACGAGTTGCTGGTCATCGCGGACAAGTACGCCACGGCCGAATCCTCGATGAAGTCCGAGCTCCGAGTAGACGCTTCGGGGAAGGTGATTGCTCCGGCTCCCAAGACGCCGGCTGGCGATCCCAATTGGCGCCCCTACCAGAACGATCACAAGCGCAAGGCCCCCATGCCGACTTCCACCAATCGGCAGGTGGCCACAGTTGAAGATGAGCAGCCCGAAGAGCGGCCCGCTCCCAAGAAGAAGGGCGGCAGGCCGGCTTGGCAGCCGGCTTTCTCTTACGAGCAGGCTCTTGACGCCCCTTACAAGTTCCACAGCGGCGCGAAGCCGTCTAACCACACGACCCGAAAATGCCACTGGCTCACTCAAATCACCAAGGGCGAGGGGATGCTGCCGCCTCCGCCTCCCAGCCCACCGCCTCCAGCCCCGCAGCAGCCGGCGGCTCGGCCGGCAGTCGGCGCCATCCAAGATGAATTCCCTGAAGAGCACGCCGCCTACGTCGTCTTCACCAATCAAGCCGATGACAAGCGTAGTCGGCGACGACAACATCAGGAAGTTAACGCAGTCGCTTCTAGCGCCCCCGAGTTCATGCACTGGTCAGAAAATCCAATCAGCTGGAGCCAGGCCGACCACCCGGAGGTGATGCCCTCTCCTGGCTCCTATGCAATGGTCTTGGATGTCACCCTCGCGACGGAGAGGCGAGCTGCCCGATTTTCCCGCGTCCTGATAGACGGCGGAAGCAGTATCAACATACTGTACCGCGATACCATGGAGAAGCTGAACATCAAAGCGAAGCAGCTCATGCCGAGCCGCACCGTTTTCCATGGTACCGTCCCCGGCCTGTCGTGCTCGCCAATCGGCAAGATTAAAATGGATGTCCTCTTCGGAGACAAAGATCATTTTCGCCGAGAAGCAATCTGGTTCGAGGTAGTGGATTTGGAGAGCCCCTATCATGCTCTGCTTGGCCGGCCTACTCTGGCCAAGTTCATGGCTGTGCCCCACTATGCCTACCTAAAGATGAAGATGCCGAGCTCGAAGGGGATCATCACGGTAGCCGGCGACTACAAGAAGTCCATCGAGTGTGCCATGGCCAGCAGCCGGCTGGCCGAGTCCCTCGTGGTGGCAGAAGAGAAGAAGATGCTGGAGCGGGTTGTGGCCATGGCCGGCAAGCAGCCGGCCTTGTCCCCCAACCCCAAGGATTGTGATCCGTAGGGCTCCTTCCAGCCTGCCAAAGAGACAAAGAAGATACCTCCGGACCCGGAGAACCCGGAGAGGCTCGCTGTCATTGGGGCGAACTTGGACAGTAAATAGGAAGGCGAGCTCGTCGACTTCCTCCGTGAGAATCGAGACATTTTCGCATGGTCCCCAAAGGACATGCCGGGTGTCCCGAAGGATTTCGCCGAGCACAAGCTACATGTCCGAGCTGATGCGAAGCCGGTCAAGCAACCCCTCCGCCGACTATCAGAAGAGAAGCGAAGAATTGTGGGAGAAGAGATAGCCCGGCTCCTTGCCGCCGGCTTTATCATGGAAGTGTTCTTTCCAGAATGGCTTGCCAACCCAGTTCTATTTCTGAAGAAGAATAACAAGTGGCGTATGTGTATAGACTACACCAGCCTGAACAAGGCCTGCCCAAAGGATCCATTCGCTCTGCCACGGATTGACCAAGTAATAGACTCCATAGCCGGATGCGAGCTGTTGAGTTTTTTGGATGCGTACTCAGGGTACCATCAGATCAAGTTGGACCCAGCTGACCGCCTGAAGACTGCCTTCATCACACCCTTTGGAGCTTTCTGCTACCTGACTATGACATTCGGCTTGAGAAATGCCGGTGCCACTTTTCAGCGTTGCATGCTGAAATGCCTCTTGAAACAACTCGGCAGAAATGCCCACGTCTATGTAGACGACATTGTGGTGAAGACAGGGAAGCGCGGCACCTTGCTGGAAGACCTGAAAGAAACATTCGCCAACTTGCGCCGATTCCAAATCAAGCTCAACCCCGAGAAGTGCGTGTTCGGAGTGCCAGCCGGCCAGCTGCTAGGCTTCCTGGTCTCCGAACGCTGCATCGAGTGCAACCCCGTCAAGATCAAGGCCATCGAGAGGATGGAGATTCCCACCAAACTGCGAGATGTGCAGAAGTTCACCGGCTGCTTAGCCTCCCTGAATCGTTTTATCAGCCGACTAGGAGAGAAGGCTCTCCCCCTGTACCGACTCATGAAGAAGTCACTCACTTCGAGTGGAACGACTAAGCCGACCAAGCCTTCCATGAGTTGAAGAAAATGCTGACCACTCCGCCTGTCCTGGCAGCGCCGACTGAAAAGGAGCCCATGCTCCTCTACATCGCCGCGACTAGCCGAGTCGTCAGTACTGTTGTTGTGGTCCAGCGCCCGGAAGAAGGCCGAGCCCAGCTAGTCCAGAGGCCGGTGTACTATCTCAGTGAAGTGCTATCCAGCTCAAAGCAAAACTACCCGCACTACCAGAAGATGTGCTATGGGGTGTACTTCGCTGCCAAGAAACTGAAGCCCTACTTCCAAGAGCACCCCATCACGGTCGTGTGCACCGCCCCACTCGCCGAGATCATAGGCAGCCGGGATGCATCCGGCCGGGTGGCTAAATGGGCCATTGCACTGGCGCCCTACACGATCTTCTACCAACCCCGCACCGCCATCAAGTCCCAAGCGTTGGCCGACTTCCTCGTCGACTGGGCCGAGACCCAGTACCTACCGCCGGCTCCCGACTCTACCCATTGGCGGATGCACTTTGACGGGTCCAAGATGCGCACCGGCTTGGGAGCCGGCATCGTCCTCACCTCTCCCAAAGGCGACAAGCTCAAGTACACGCTGCAGATCCACTTCGCCGCCTCCAACAATGTGGCCAAGTACGAGGCGCTCGTGCATGGGCTCCGGCTGGCCAAGGAACTCGGCATACGCTGGATCCTGTGTTATGGCGACTCAGACTTGGTGGTCCAGCAGTCGTCTGGCGACTGGGACGCCAAGGACGCGAACATGGCGAGCTATCGATTCCTCGTCCAGCAGATCAGCGGGTACTTCGAAGGGTGCGAGTTCCTTCAAGTGCCAAGGGCCGACAACGACCAAGCAGATGCCCTAGCACGAATCGGCTCCACCCGACAAGCCATACCGACTGGCGTCTCCCTCCAGCGCCTCCTCAAGCCGTCCATCAAACCATCTCCAGAGTCGGACTCCATCTTCGTACCGCCTGCGCCAGATACAGCCGGATCCGACTGGAGGAACCCCGCAGGCGGCACGGGGACTTCGACAACTGGCCCGGGGACTTCAGAACCCGGCCCGGGGACCGCAGCAGTCGGCCCGGGGACTGCAACGACGCAAGAAGCGGTGGCCGACTCCAACTCCACGCCACCCAACCCACCCGCCCGAGTCATGGTGGCCACACTAACAGAAGAAGATGTCACAGCTCCATCATGGGCCCAGCCCATCCTCAAGTTCCTAGTCAGCAGAGAGCTGCCGGTGGATGAGATCTCAGCGAGACTAGTGCAACGACGAGCCGCAGCATATACAATAATCAACAGAGAGCTTGTGAAGCGCAGCGTCACTGGGGTCTTCCAGCGCTGTGTCGAGCCAGAAAAAGGAGTGGCAATCCTCAAAGACATCCACCAAGGCGAATGCGGCAACCACGCAGCCTCAAGATCACTTGTGGCCAAGGCTTTCCGCCATGGTTTCTTCTGGCCGACTGCCTTGGAGGACGCTAAAGAAATAGTCAAGAGCTGCAGAGGATGCCAAGTTTTTAGTTCCAAGCAACACCTGCCGGCTTCTGCACTCAAGACCATTCCCCTCACCTGGCCTTTTGCCGTCTGGGGACTGGACATGGTGGGCCCTTTCAAGATATCCCGCGGTGGCCTGACGCATCTACTTGTTGCTGTGGACAAGTTCACAAAGTGGATCGAAGCAAAGCCGATCAAGAAGCTGAACGGGCCGACTGCCGTGACATTCATCACTGACATCACTACTCGGTACGGCGTGCCGCACAGCATCATCACCGACAACGGCACGAACTTTGCCAAAGGAGCACTGGCACGTTTCTGCGCGATGCAGGGCATCCGACTGCACTTAGCGTCCGTTGCCCACCCGCAGTCAAACGGCCAGGTCGAGCGAGCAAATGGACTCATCCTCTCCGGCATCAAGCCCCGACTGGTTGCACCACTGGAGCGATCGGCCGGCTGCTGGCTCGATGAGCTGCCGGCTGTCCTCTGGAGTCTGCGCACTACACCCAACAAGTCAACCGGCTTTACTCCATTCTTCCTTGTATATGGTGCCGAGGCTGTCATCTCAACAGACATCGAGTTCGACTCGCCTCGGATCACCATGTACACGGAGGCGGAGGCCAAGGAAGCAAGAGAAGACGGCGTCGACCTACTGGAAGAAGGCCGGCTGTTAGCACTCAGCCGGTCCGCCATCTACCAGCAAGAGCTGCGCCGCTACCACAACCGCATGGTCAAGCCAAGATCCTTCCAAGAGGGCGAGCTTGTGCTCCGGCTGATCCAGCGAACAGCCGGCCAGCGCAAGCTCTCGGCCCCTTGGGAAGGCCCCTTCGTCATCAGCAAGGTACTCGGCAACGACTCCTACTACTTGGTCGACGCGCAAAAACCAAGAGCACGCAAGAGAGACGACTCCGGCAAGGAGTCGGAGCGACCATGGAATGCGAACCTCCTGAGAAGATTTTACAGTTGAAAGCAGTATGTATCATGCTACCCTTTTGTATTAAGTACGAACCAACAGGCTCCCCGAGGAGCACTCGGGGACTGCCTTTATTTATGAATGACAAGTGTCATACCCATGAATGTGTTATTACATTTGATTTCTTGTCTGGCACCGGGTTCGACTAGTCGGCCCGGGGACTGGCCGCCTTAAGCTATATTAAAAGTTCTACCTGAAGTCAGGCAAGTAGTGTGCCGGCTCCCGAGTCCTCTCTTGTTGAAAGTCGCAGCTCGAAGAACCGACTGTCCGACTAACAAGAGAGAAGGCAGAAAGGATGCCCACACGAAAAACGGCTAAGGACCAACGAACTTATATAGCAAAAAGACGGCCTCCAAGCACGCTTGCTGGCTGCCAGAGCAGCCGGCTGGCCGGCCTCCTAAACACTTAGCTCTAATCCAGCAAAGCTAGAGTACATGCCCTCCCAATTGGCGAAGTACTCCTCCAGCTACAGATTGCAGAGCAACTGCCTGACTGGGGAGGTGGCAACCAAGGGAGGGCGGCAAAGGAAACAGCCGGAGGATAAAAGGCAAAGTACGAGGAAAAGCCAAATGCATGCATAAGTTATATATACATATAAAGCCCCAAACAGGCTGGCTACGGACATAAGTTCGAATACACCCCCAGTGGGTGGAATTGTGCAGACTTAACAAAGTATTGTTCCAAAAGTGACAAAAAAGGAAAACAAAAGATGGCAGACTAGACTAGGGCGCAGTGCGGGAGCCAGGCTGGTCGGTGGAGACGGCATCGCCGGCTGAAGGAGTGGCCGCCTAGCGGGTTTCGGCCTGGTCACCACCAGTCGCGGGCGATGCACTCGCGCGTGACGTGGTGCTGGAGGCGCGGTCAGGCTGAGGCTGGTCGGCTGCTCCACCAGCCGGCTCGGCGTCTTCACCCTCCTCCTCCTCCTCTTCGCCCTCATCGCTGGAGTCGATCTCCTCCGCCGAGTCTTCACCGTCCGCCGGGTTCAGCCCGAACCACTCCTCCGGCTGGGCGACACCGTTGTCATCCACCTCGGGGGCGAAGACGCTGGTGTCGGTGTAGTCGGCGATCGCCGAAGCCCGCCGGATGATAGCCGGCCGCGCTGGCTCCAGCTCCGTGTCGGCTTGCTGCCGCCAGGTAGCCAGCTGATCCAGGCTCAGGCCGGGATACCAGGCCTTGACGAACTCCAGCGCCCGCCTGGCGCTGGACCGAGCCGCCGAGGCCTTCCAGGCTTCGAAGCGGCCGACTGCCACCTCCAGCCAGTCGGCAGTTCAACTGGGGGTGCGAGGAATCTCTTGGCCGGGCCAGAGGGCGGCCAGTACTTGCGCCCCGGCATGCTGAAGCCGGCGGAGCAGTCGGTGAGCCGGCTGGATGCGGGCCTGGATCGCCAAGAGCTGCTCCTCTAGCGAACGGCCGGCAGTTGGCGAAATCTCGAAGCCAGCCAGCCTCCGCGCCTGGCGGTGGGCCTCGATGACATGGTTGGCGGCGGTAAAATAGCCAGGGAAATACTCTGTACAAGAAAGAAGAAGAAAAGAAGAGAAGAACACGAAGTCAGAAATGGAGCCAAAGCGGCAGACGGCAAGAAAGGACAAAGAAGTAGGCGGCTTACCGTCAACCAGATCTTCGATCTGACCATAGCCAGAGATCAGAGTTTGCCTCGCTTCAGCCCAGCCAGCCACCTCCGTCTCGTACTCGGCCTGGAGAGCGGCTTCGCGGTCCTGCACCACCTTCAGAGCCGCCTTATGACTCTCCTCCTGGTTGGCCAACCTCTTGGCCAGGCGGTCACGTTCCTGCACCAAGGCGGCGAGCTCGGCCTCCTTGGCATGAAGGCAGTCTGAGACTCTCCCAGCTGTACCCTCAGACCAGCGTTGGCCGCTGCAGAGACGGCAGAAAAAGAAGAAACAATAAGAGGAAGTCGTCAAGGAAGATCCGACCCGACTGCTCAGCAGTCGGCCCGAATCTCGGGGACTACACCCAGTGGGTGCGCTGAAGCGCCCCCACGTGAGATAAAGAACAAAGCACATACCCCGGCTCTCAGTAAGGTCAGCGGTCTTCTGGGTCAGCTCCCGAGCCTGGGAGTTGAAGGCAGCCGCACGAAGATTGTGGTAGTCCTGCGAGATAGACAGAAGATCGAAGTAAGAACAAGAATAACAAAGCCAAATCCACTAAGAAGTTCCAAGCCGCCTGCTCAGCAGCCGACTCGGAACTCGGGGACTACACCCAGTGGGTGCGCTGACGCGCCCCCATGGAAGAAATCAAGATCAAGAAGAAGCAAGATAAGAAGACTAACCCGGATGGCCGCCCGCGTCGCAAGGAATTCGTCGGTGTACCGCCTCAGCGCCGTCGCCTGGGCCTGGAGCCGGGTCCGGACGTCCTGCGCGGCCACGTTCATCACGGCCGTCCCTCCGCCCGGCGTCCACCCCGAGGTAGCGCTGGCCACCTCCACATCCTGGGCCGACGAGCTGGAGCCCACGGCCGGCTGCGGCTCCGACACGGCCTTTTGTGGCTCTGACACAGCCTTTCCTGCGCGCCGGCTCGGCGGCATCTGGACCGCCATCTCAGTCCTCGCGGCCGGCTCGCCCCCGCCGACTGCGCAGGCGGCAGATCAGGCCGGCCGCCTTGAGCCGCCCCAGTTGGCGGGGTCGGCACCGGCGCCCTCTCTAGGACGACGACGTCGTCCCTCTCCAGCCCTGGCTGGTCGCCACCGGCTCCTTCTGGCGAGGGATCCATGGCCCCAGGCGCCGCGACGCGCAGCGGGGTGACCATCAAGACCTCCTCCGCCGCCGCCGCAGCTGCAGCTTCCGCCTGGGCCTTGGCTGTGGCGTCGGCGAGCGCCTTCGCCGCCTCCTCCTCCTGCGGCGCCTGGGCGGCGGCCGCCTTCCGTGCCTCCGCCTCCCGCGCCTCCTGCTCCTCCCGCGCGTTCCATTCCGTCGCCGCCTGAAGCTCGGCGCGGGGGTCTACACGGCGAGTGGTGCTCCCAGACCACCTCGGCAACTCGACGACGGAGGCAGCAGCCGCCCGCTCAAGCGACAACGGAGCTCTGGTCGTTTGGAGAAAAAGACAAGGATTCAGGAACCACCAGAGAAAAGAAAGAAACAAGAGTACATGAATGGGTTTGAACTTACGCCGACACCGTCTGCGGTCGCCTCACCGCCTTGCGGAAGCGAGCCGCCTTCGCGGCCGCCTCCTCCCGCCTGGTGGCCGCCGCTCCGCCCCTGGGTTTCTTCGTTCGACTGCCGAACAAACCCTGTGCGGCGCGACGCTTTTGACCCCGCCCCGAGCAGGCGGTGCGGCGGAGGAACCCGCGCCGCGGCCAGATGCCGATTGACGGCGCGGGGCGACTTCGGCCTCGTCATCGTCCAGCTAGTCGTCGAAGGTGACTCCGTGCCCGGAGCCGCCTGCTTCGCCGCCGGCTTGGCCACCACCCGGCTCGATGTTGTCGTCCATAGCGGCCGCCCCCAAGTCAGGGTCCTCCAGATCATGCTCCGTCCGGTCGGGGACGAATCGACGCTCCGCGTCTGACCCGCCGGCCGGCCGAAGAAGAGGGCTCTGTCGAAAAAAAGCCGACTAAGTTAAAGTCGGCCAAGAGGAACTCGGCAACAGAATAGAGAAAAGAAAAAGAGACAAGGAGAACATACCGTAGGTGGCGGATTGGCTCGACTATATGGCTCCTTGCCGAACTGCCACTCTTCGGTGAGTTTGCAGTTCGCGCGGTAGTTCACCATATAGGCGACCTCCGCGTGCGGCATGTCCTTGGTGCACATCCGGCTCGGATCGAGCTGGCCGCTCATCTGACTGATCAGATGAGGGCGGCTCTGGAGCGGGAGTACTCGGCGCGTGACGAAGGCGGCCAGCAGGTCGGGCCCCGTCAAGCCCTCCGACTAGGTCATCACTCGCACTCGGGCGACGGCTGCGGACCCAGCCGGCGTCAGAGTCATGGCCCGGAAAGACCATTGGGGCCGCCTGCCCGCTGGTGGCCGGCTACGTAAGCCGGCAGGTTGATGTAGTCGCCCCGTGGGGCGATGTTCCGCACGTAGAAGTACGACTTTTGCCACTTCTTCACCGACTGGATCAGCGTGATGACGGGGAAGGGGTTGTCGGCGACCGACCTCCGCGACGCGATGAAGGCGCCAGTCTGAGCCGGCACGCCCTGCATACGCGTGCCCAGCTTGGACTGGAAGAACTCCCCCCAGAGCTCGAGGGTAGGGAGGACGCCGAGGTAGCCTTCGCACAGGGTGACGAAGGCAGACAGCAGCACCACCGCGTTTGGGGTGAGGTGGTGCGGCTGGAGCTGGTAGAAATCGAGCCAGGAGCGGAAGAAGGCGCTCGCAGGCAGGCCAATGCCGCGCAAGAAATGCGAGCGGAAGACCACCCGCTCGCCCTCCCGCGGCTCCGGCGTAATTTCCTTCGCCAGTGCGAGACGGACCTCCACCTTGTCCGCGCCGGGCAGCCGCCGCGTCTGGCGGAGGAACTCGATGTGATCTTCGTGGACATTGGAGCCATCCCAATCCCCGCCATATTGCTCCGTGGCGGGAGGCATGGTGAAAACAAGCGCGGCGGCGGACGAACGAGTAGTGGAAGAGCGCGGCGGCGAGGCGCTGTCGCAAGAAACGGCAAGAAGAAGAAGATGGTGGAAAGAGGAGGAGCGTGCGAGAGCCTGCCGCTCTCCCCCCTCTCCCTACTTATAGCTTCGCTAGGCGAAGCCGGGGAGGCGGGACGTGGGGTGAGACGTGGGATTAACTGCAGCCGCTCCCCCCACGCCTCGCGGTTATTGCGCCCTAAAGACGTGCCGAAACTGCCGCAAGGAGACGTGCGGGCGGTTTCGAGTTGCATAGAATCCGCGTCTGGGCCCGGGCGCGGACGTGGCGGGCCCCCGCCCTGCGGCGACGTCCCGTCGCGCGCGTGGGCTGGCAGGCTTTCTGGCTAAGAGAGGCCACGTGGTCTGCAGGCAGCAAGTGGCCGGCCCGCGGCCTGGTGCACGCGTTGGCGAGCTCCCGCCCTCCCAGCTGATCGAGCTTCTCGACTCCTACCCAACCTCGGAGCCCAATCAGCTTCGGGGACTACTGTCGGAGTAAATAGCCATGGGTAACCTAACCGACTGCCCCTGGCTCTTCAGAAAATTATCAGACCATTTGGGCCTCCAAGCATTTCAAGCACTAGGCCGCCTTCCCTGGCCGGCTACCTCTGAAGCCGACTCTCGGAAGGCGACCCAGCCTCAGCAACCTCCCCCCCAGGACAACCACGGGGTGGCCGACTCCAGGAAGCCGGCCAAGAAGAGCGCCGACTCCAAGAAGCCGGCCAAGACCGCAACCACCAAAACTACGCCCACATAACGGTGACGAGACGGGGTGTGGCTACAGTGAGGCCCACTACCCCCGAAGCCCGAGGCAGGCATGGCCATAGGACGCCGTACGGGACAGCCATCTCCCGTCCGGCTCGGCACTGTAGCCACGCCGGCCTCAACGTCACCCATGACGGATGCCAGTACGGCCCGCGGGCGGCGGGCTCCTTTAGCCAGAGAGAGGCGCAAAGGCGGCCCGACCTTCCCCAGTCGGCCAAGGGTGTAGTCGGCCTCCAGAAGCCGGCTACTCCCTTCCTCGAAGCAGGAGCCACATTAAGGAGACAAGACGAGGTAAGGCTATAGTGAGAGCCCTCGAGGTGGCACACTGTAGCCACGCTTACCTCGACGAAGCCTTCGTCATCAGAGGCGAGGCTACAGTAAGCAGCCGCCGACAAGACCCTAGGCGGTGGAGCCGGCCTGTCGACCAAGAGGCCGGCAGCCGGTGGGACCCACCAGTCGGCGGGCCCCAACGGCCGGTGGAGAAGCCGGCGAGCTTAGACACTGACGGCTGGGACCAGTGCCTAGCCGGATTACCATTGTACCCCCGGGGGGTAGGCCTATATAAACCCCCCGGGACACCCATGCAAAGGGTGGGCTTCTGAGCAGAGCACACACACCATAGAGAGAGAAGTGAGAGCTAGCCTTGTTCTTCTTCTCCCTTGAACCCAAACAGCTCTAGGAGCGATTGTAGCTACTTTACCTGATCTAGTGATCATGCGGAGACCCCGCAGAGCAGGAGTAGGGGTGTTATCTCCTCGGAGAGCCCCGAACCTGGGTAAGATCCGCCGGCGTGCATGTCTTTGCCTCATCCCGTTTCCAGGCACTGGCGACGTCTTATTGGCACCCACAATGATAAGCCACCCGTTGGCATATGTCGCACCAACCACTCGACACTCGAAGTACTAGTAAGGTACACGTGCATTGCACGCGTCAGATTTTGCAACCAAATTATGAATAAATACCACACTGTAGCATGTAAGCTCTGAGTCATATATGCCTGATGTAGACCTTTGTTTAATTCTTATAGTTCATCTCATTCAAAATCAATTAGTTTTTATAAAAAACCTAGGGCCTCTTTGATTCATAGGATTTCCAAAACGCGGGACTAGGAAGAACATGGGATTAGAGTGGAATGTCGTCTTGAATCCTACAGGATGGTACGAGGGTTTGATTGTGCATAGAAGAAACGCAAAATTCTTTCAAAGAGGTTTGAGTGGATGGGATGTTTCCTATGAAATCTAGTGCAAATGAATCATATGGAAAAAATTCTATGGTTTACAATCCTACGAATCAAACAACCAAGATAGGAAAAATTCCGAAGGATTAGAATCCTCCAAAATTCCTTCGAGAATCCTTTGAATCAAAGAAGCCATTAATCTATTTTGTGATTCATGGAATTGTGTGTTGTAAAGCATAAAGTAAAAACAAATAATGGCAATTCAACTAGAAAAAAAAGTTTGGGCAGCTATGATACGGAAGATTCTAGAACAAAGGAGAACCACTGTTGTTTTGAGATTTGTGCATTATGCTTAAGTTTAACCATGGAGTCTGCTAGATTGTACATGTGGCAAAATCTGGTGGGGGCCTAGAAGATGGTGTGAGGGGCCGAGTGGAGGGAGACTATGAAGGAGTGCACAACCGCGAGATCGATATTTAGAGAGAGGGGGCGAGAACGTGCGTTGTTGCGCGCAGTGGCGGAGCCATGAAAAATGTCCCATGAGCTAGGGGGCCAAGCATTACTAATCCTTTACGAGGAGGGCCAATTCATCAACTTAAACCATTTTTACCAGCAATTGTCTAATGATCACATTCATATTAGCCTCGACATATAGTGATGTTAGGGGGGGCTGGGCCCTTGCTACCCCCCTGTCTTCGCCATTGTGCGCGCATCTGAGAGATGAAGTGGAAGGCATGGATGATGAGAGGGGGGCGTTGGATATATAATTAATGTGGGTGTATTAGCTATATATGTAATCCTATATAGAGAGGTATAGATTGATCGATGTGGACGTGGGAAAGAGGGTGAGATCTCAGTAGATATATAGATTGATCGGTTTATGTGGAAAACTATGAAAGACCTAGCTATATACACACACATAGAGGAACATCGATCGTTGCGCATGCACGTGAGAGATAAAGAATGCCCGATATGATGGAGAGGGGGATGTGTGTGTGTGCCTTCATGGGAGACCGACCTGAAGAAAAAGATTGCATGTGTGCGATGGATAATGCCGACTGGTAGTGTGTGTGCATGCATGCACGAGAGAAAGTTAGTCGTACAATTATAAAGAGAAGACCAATGTGTGGGTGTAAAAGACTAGGTGAGGTCATAATCAATGTAAAGTTGAATTCAAATATTTGAATAAGAGATCACGATGTTTGAAACCCATGCATGCATGAATATAACGGAGATCTGCACGGTGTGGTTTGGAAACGAGCATGTTGTAATGTATACACATTGAACAAGGTCAGACTGGTTTGAATTTGAGATACCGATGGCAGACATCGTTTGGCCACATTGCATCCGTGCATGGACACACTATTCTAATTGGAGATGATGGGTGGCTTTCGCATCACATATCTATATCTATACCCCTATATATATTATATTTTATATTTTTTATATAGTGTGCGGATAACTTTAACTTTGAAAGATGGTCGTTGGATGAGGCCAATCCGATGGTGCAGAGCTGGAAAATTTGAGCACTACTGGCCGTTGGACATCATCTAGATTCCACCAGATTTTGCCACATGTACAATCTAGAAGACTCTATGGTTGAACTTAAGCATAATGCACAAACCTCAAAACACAAGCACTTCTTATTTGTTCTAGAATCTTCCGTGTCAGAATTGCCCAAATGTTTTTCTACATGATTTGTTTTTACTTTATGCCTTACAACGCACAATTCCATGAATCTTAAAATAGATTAGCTTTCTTATAAAACCTAGATGATTTTGAATGAAATGAACTATAAGAATTAAACGAACATCTACATCATGCATATATGACTCAAAGCTTACATGCTATAATGTGGTATTTATTCATAATTTGGTTGCCAAATCTCATGCGTGCAATGCACGTGTACCTTACTAGTCTAAATGGTGTCTCTGTGTGTGTTGTGCGTGTTAAACACATTGTACGTAGTATATCATACTAGTCTAAATTGTCTTTTTTTTTCTTTTGGGTACACGTTAAGCTTGTTCTCCTGAAATTTCAAGCCGCGCCTTGTTATGCCAAAATTTCAAGCTAGCGTCTCTGTCTATCGTGCTGCGAAACTCCCGCCTCTTCAACCCGCACCTTGTTACCCCAAAATATTTAAGATAAATCTTTGTCTCGTTGTGCTCCAACAACTCCCTCCATCTCAACCCGTGCCTTGCTATTCCAAAATTACAACGCGCGCGAGAACTCCCACCTCCTGTGAAATCCCGACACGTGAAATGCCCGTGATACCCCTGAACCGAAAGAACCGCCTCAAATCGGTGGGGGTACTTTCGTAACTTACCCCACATTTCGGACAAGCGCGTCCCTAAGCCATGGTTCCCCACTCCCATCCCATCCGCCCACCCATTCGTACACCGAGGTCGGGAAAACCCGCGAAGCCCCACACCCTCCTCCGTCTGCCACCCAGTCGGAGCCTCTTCCACAACGACGTCGTCCACAGCAACACCTCGACGTCTCTCATCCACCGTACTGGATGAGGATCCGTCGTCGATCTGGTCGTCCCGCCGGTTCAGCCACCCCGTCCTCCACCTCCAAGGAGCTGCCCCGATGTTCCCCTCGTCTTTCGCGCCACCTCCATTCCTACACCGCCGTCTTCACCTGCACCACCGGAAGAGCATCATCATCACCGTTTCCTCGGATGAAGCTGCGGCCTAATCGGCGCCACCAAAGAGGTTGTACACAAATCGCCGCATTTTCTTCTTGATTCGATCTCACGGTGCTGCCGGCGCTCGGTCCCGAGCCGACACGGCGCGGCTCCATCCACGGTGGCGTCGCCGGCCACTTCCTCCACGGCGTCGCTCCCTCGGCGGCGACGTCCACATCAGTAGGAGCTACTGCTGCTTTAGCTCCCGCTCGCGCTGCTGCTCTGCTCTTGCTCTTGGTCCCCTGCCTGGTCTGCTCTTGCTTGCGCTGCTGCTCTTGCTCTTGCTTGCGATGCTGCTCCGATTTAGCTACACTTTAGTCGACTGAATCGACTTTTGGGTCAGTCGATTTTCAGGGGGTGGGGGGGCTCGCCGGAGTTAAGGAAGAACCAGCCGCAGCGGGGAGGGGGGCTCTTCGGAGAGGTACCCCACTATCTATCTTAGGGTTCAGGGTGGGGGCAGTGGTCGCCAGCGGTGGTGGGGCAGTGGCGTGGGGATCGCCGGAGAAAAAGCTCGGCACGGGGGGGGGGGGGGCTAGAGGGATGGCCGGGGCGGCGGCGGATCGGCAGTGGGGAGTGTTTTCGGGGCAGGCGGGGCGGCTCAGGGGGTGGAGGTTGAAGATGAACTGCAAGCCCTTGATTTCGTATCCAACGGCTGCAAAATCGACTGACCAGAGATGAAAAAGTCAGTCGACTGACGTGTAGCCTCACCTCTAGTGCGTTCAGTTTCGACAGTAAAATTCACATTTTCGACAGCAAAATTCAGTTTCGACAGGTAAGTTCAGTTTCGACAGTTAAATTCAGTTTCGACAGTTAAGTTCAGAGATGAGCTTCTGATGTATACATCTAGCACTTTGTGGTTATGTATTTTATGTCATCTATTGGAGATGCTATTAGAATTCCACTCAGGTTAACGTTGTTTCTCTTGTCCTGCTTCAGCCTCGGCGTCGTACAACTCACCGGAGCTGCTCCAACGACGAAACCCTCCATCACAGCGGAGCTGTACCTCGGGATCCATCTCCAGATGCCTAAGATCTTCTTCCCCTCCTCCGACAGCTAAGTCAGCCGGAGCATCCTCACCGGCCAAGCCAATCACGCTGAGATCGACATGGCTTCGCCAAAGAGGTTGTACACTTCTTGTGGTTTGACTTAATCTCACCATGCTTCTTTGCATCCTGTGATCTTCCAATTCTTGTAAACCAAACACCCAGATTGGCAGAAATCTTGTGTTTTTAAATTCTCTATTTTGCACGTGCATTCCTATCCTATTCCTGTCTATTTCCTATCCCTGCATTGTTAGAATCCTCAAATTCAAACAAGCCCTTACACAATTACTTCTATTACAGATATGTGTCAAAGAAAACCTTGTGTGGTTTGTCCTGCTCCTGCGGTGTTGTGTTCCACCCCAGCTCAGCTGCTCCAACGACGGAAGGGTTCACCACAGCAGGGATCCGCTCTCTAGACTGTCTTTCGCCGCCTCAGAGCTTCTTCCCCGCCGCCGGCAGCCACAAGAACTGCATTACCATCATTAGCTGAGCAGATGACCTTGACTACTACACGGGTCCGCAAGAGAGGTCGCACTCTTCCGTGTCTGCCTACGTTATGCATTGCTTGATATGATGACATGCTACTTTATCATCGTGTTCTCTAATTAGACTCCGACTCAGGTCCAAACTTATGCTGAAACTTGAGTTTTTAAATGGTTTTGGCGTACATATTGGGGCAGCAATCAGTACTATCTGTCTACTATCTGGTTAATCTCGGGTGTCTACTATGAGTTTCATGTTGGGTGCAAACAAACATTAAAGGAGCCATTATCTGTATTTTTTAACTAAAGCTATTATCTGTCTGCTATCATTTGTTTTGGGTCTATCCACAGTTTGCTACCATCACTCTGGATTTGCGCATGCACTCCTTACATAATCTCACTATGTTTTATTCCTATGCATGTCAGTTATTGTACACAATGGAACTGAACATGTAGAGCAAAAGAGACGAGCCTTGCGTGGCAATAAAATTTCATGCAGACGTCGCTCCATGGTGGGCGCAAAGGCAGCCCCGCCTCCACCCATTTCGGATCGTAATCAAGAGGAAGATAACTGTTCTGAGGGGGATTCATAAGCAAAAGACCACTCCTATTTACCCCATGAGGTCTTCGCTCTAACTTGGCATGCTGATGTATGTAATATCATGCATATGGTGCCTTGCATTGCTTACTGTATACATCAAAGATGTCATCTGCTTAGTTTAGACATGCTTTCTGTCAATGCCATCTGTTTAGTTTCTTTATCGTATATGTGAATCATGCAATGCCATCTTGTTTAGCCAGGCATCATATATGTGAATTTTGCAATGCCGCCCTGGTTAGCAAGTCATCTTATATGTGAATTATATCATGACATCATTTTTTATTACGTGTTAAATTTGTCGTCAATTTTAGTACATTCAATTACTCTTCCTGTGCATCAGCCATTCGGCACGGTCATGGAAAAATCTGGAGTGGAAACATGGTCTTTAGAGCAGACAATGCTATCTGACAAAGCGCATGTCTTGCTAGTTACAGATAGCTCCTCAGAGGAGGATTCAGAGACAGATGACCAGTCCTATCCCCCCCCCCCGAGGTGCATGCTCTAACTTGGCAGGGTTATGTTGCTCATATCGTGCGTAAGGTATCTTGCATTGCTATGTCATTTGCTTAGTTTAGACATGCTTTGTGTGAATGCCACCTGTTTAGTGTCTAATTACCATATATGTGAATTATGCAATGCCATCTTGTTGCAAGACATTATATATGTTAATTATGCAATGCTATCTTGTTGCAAGGCATTATATATGTGAATTATGCAATGCCATGCTGTTTAGCCAAGCGTCATATATGTGAATTATATCATGCCGTCCTTTTTTTTGTATTTCTCATTGCTTTTGTCGACAATGTTTGTATATTCAACTGCTCTTCCTGTGCATCAGCCATTTGAATTGGTGATGGAGAAATCTGGAGTGAAAACAAGGTCTTCAGAGCAGACAATGCTACCTGGTGAAGCAGATATCTTGCTGGTTACAGATAGCTCTTCAGAGGAGGATTCAGAGGCAGATGACCAATCCAATTATCCCCCTGAGGTGTATGCTCAAACTTGGCAGGGTTATATTACTCATAACATGCATATGTTGTATTGCAATGCTTAGTTTTTACATCATATACACGATATTGAATGCCATCTCCTTAGTTGACACATCATATATGTGATTGCCCTCTGCTCACTTCCTTAGTATATAAATCATATATTTGAATTATATCATGCCATGATGTTTACATAGACAGCATGTATCTGAATTATAGCATGCCAACCCATTTTCTAAAGACATAATATAGTTATATCATCGCATCATGTTCACATAGTCATCATATTTTGAATTATGTCATTCTATCCGTGAATTATATCATGACATCATGTTTCCATCGACGGCATGTTTGTGATTTATGGCATGCCAACCACTTTAATAGACACATCGTATAGTTATATCATGTTATCCTGTTTACATAGTCATCATATTTTGAAGTATGTCATTCTATCCTGTTTAGTTAGCCATCATACATGTGAAATTGTGTCATGCTATCCTATTTAATTAGCCATCATATATTTGAAATTATGTCCTGCTATTCTGTTTGGTTAGAAAACATAAATGTGAATTATTTCATGCACTATTTTCTTCCCTACTATGCATTGCACCTGTCTATCTTACAATGTCTGTACATTCAATTACTTTTCTTGTTTCTCAGCCATTTCAATTGGAGGGGGTGATGGCAGTATCTGTGGGAGTAAAAACACGGTCTTCAGAAAAGATCGTGCTGCCTGTCGATGGAGATAGAACCACGGTTGTACTTGCCCAAGAACCAGCCCCACCACACATAACCCAGACTCACGCAGATTGTACCCCTACCCGGTTGGACAGAGAACCAGCTACACCCCTTCAAACCCCAACCCCAGCAGATAGTAACCCAGTTCCCGTTGACACAGCACCGTCTCCACCACAGAGCACCAAAATACGAGCAGTTAGTAAGGCAACTGCAGTGCCCAAAGCACGAGGACCACCACTCTGAACCCCAAGTCAACGCTTAAAGCAGAAGAAGAATTGTTCTTAGGTCAGGTTCCGTAGCTATGGTTCATACTACTTTGCTCTTGCATCACTGTATTTACTCATACCAACTAATTTCAAATTTGAAGGGTGCAATTGAAACTCCAATGGCGCAACAGGTATGTTTTAAACCTGTTTCTTTAACGTGTTTGCTGTTGTAACTTGCTCTATGTTGATTTCAGTTTCAATTGAATAAACAGTTATATTCTCATGCCATGCACCTTAGAAGTGTTGTTATTGCCGTGTAGTTTCCCACACTTATATTCTGTCTAAGCTGCTTTGTCTTAAATAGATATGATTCAAACTGTATCTATCTTGATTTGGCAACATAAACTAGAATGATATAGACCATACAGTGACCATACTACATAGATATATGTTTGTTTCATGCTGTTATCCTGTCCACCTTACTACTGAACTAGTTTACCAAAATGAGTTCCATATACTACATTGTAAACATGTGATGTGTTTGTTTGTTTCTCTTTTAGAATGCGGATAAAATATTGGAGAAGAGTACCCCATTATGCAATGGTACAGGAAGTAATGCAGATAAGGTTCAAGATAGTGAGACATCCCTGTTGGTCTCCAAGAAAGCTGATAAAAACTATATTGAAGACACTGAGACAACCCCAAAGTCCTGTCTTGATGTAGTGTTCGAGTTACTGGCTACTACTGCTGGCACCAGCTCTTCGAACTCGCTGCCTGAATCAGTTCGGCTTCTTGAGTCTCAACTTCAAGTTGAAAGACATCGATCAGATGTTATGCGACAGGAAGCCGAAGGTCTGAGGAAGTCCCTGCAGAACTCAGATGCATACTTTCTGGTGCAACAGCAAGTGCTGGAGGATTTAAGCGCCAAACAAGAGAAAGTTAATAAGCTTGCTAAGCATCTTGTCAGCATTATGGGTACCCAGGATATTGTTTCTTGAGCTCTTCTGAAGTGGTTTCAGTTCTGGACTTGTTTTGCTGCGGTGTTTATATGCTGCTTTGTTCCCTATATTTGCACTGGTGGCGAACTTTGATGCCGAGTGGATGTAATATGTGTAATAGTTGTGATAGCCTAGCGTAAGTTGCTTGCCTATTTATTTCCTTATTGTCTTGTTTATTTGTTTTCTTGTAGTCAGTGCAGTTCTTTTTCCGCGGTTTGCTAGTGGCCGCAATAACCTATTTTTTAAAACTAGGCCACATTAACCATGGGCTACATATTTACTATAGTTAACATGGGCCTCCTACGGGCCGTAGAAACAATGGGCCTTCTAAGGGCCGTAGAAACAATGGGCCTTCTATGGGGCGTAGAAACCATGGGCCTTATATGGGTCGTTGACACAATGGGCCTTCTACGGGCCGTATCATCAATGGGCCTTTACGGGCCGTATGATCGGTTGGCCAAACATGGGCCAATAACAGACCACATTATGGCGGTAAATGGGCTAGAGTTGAAATCGTCCGTTTATGGGCCGACCATAACGGGTCGTCATCAATCGGCTGTATTTGATGACGCTATGAAAACGGCCCAATGTATTAACGGGCCATAAACAAGCCGACTGTAACCACGGGCTGAATTTGGCCCACAAGCAGAAAATGACAGTAACGGGCCGAAAGTAAACGAATGCTGGAAATGAGCCCAAGAATAAATGGGCCCTGAGAAGGTCGAAAGATAACATGGGCTGGAAACGGCCCAACGGAATAATGGGCCGTTAATGGGTATAAAGTGATACACTATTCATTACGGGCCAGTTTTACCACAGGCCGTTAATGGGCCGAGGGTTACTAAGGTCCTCATATGGGCCGAAAGACGTCATGGGCCATACATGGGCCGGAAGTTAAAATGGGCTGGAATTATATTGGATGGCCCAGATGACGCTACTGGGCCTAATTCGGATAGGCCGTAAATGGGCCCTGGGTTAGCGGGCTGTAAATGGGCTATATGCGAATAGGCCGTTAACAGGCTTGTCGTGGGCCAGCCCGCCACCTTTTGACCAAGTCAAACGGGCCGGCCTTTTCACAGGAATGTGCCTCTGTTGGGTCGTGCCATGTGTCGACGTATCATAGGCGCTTTGGGTCCAATGAGTGGATGACTTCTGTCCCTACGGCGATCCGACACGTGTTCCCTCCAGCCAATGATGATTTTACACGTGGAAAATCCCCATTGGTCGGGCCTGTTAACGGGTTATCGGATCCAAAACCGGATCCGATAGCTTAACGGCGTTCCGTTACGGTGGATGCCATGTGTCGGTCACCCTTGACGAAAGCACTTCTGTGACGCGTGATTTATCGTCATGGAAGTGGACACTTCCGTGATGATAATTTTGGTAATGTCATGGAACACTTCTACGACAGCACAGGTATGACTATCTTGATTCTGTCATAAAATTGTCATGGATGTACATGCATGACAGAAAACATGACCTACTGTGACAAACACGTACCTTTGGGGACGAAACGATATCCATTCCCTCTTATTGCTTTCAAAATTTTCTAGTGTCAACATAGAACAACAGGAGTGTTGTGACAATTTTTGTGATTTTTCGGGGTTCGTTTGGACATTTTTATGCATTAACTGGATTTTCTAGGCATTTTATCTGCATAATTCAAATTTGAACTACAAGCACATGCTCCAATGCACTAAAGTTGGTTGAAAAATCAAATATGTGTCCTTGGGTGAATTTCTAGGTCCCATTCAAGAGATGAGAATGAAATTCAAACACTAGGGCACTGTTGATTGCTGGCAAAACGTTGAGATGCCTGGTTTTTAAATTCCAGTAAATCCAAAACTCGTCTGAAATTCATGAAACTTGGCATGCTATCATGGAGCGGCATCAACATGCCGTGGTAAAAAAATTGTCCCATTCAGGGCAGGTTTGGGTATACGCTTCTCACCATTAGAGCTTCTCACAATAAGCATGATGGTTTCGGTAGGGAACGTCCCACCTTTGGGTACGAAATGATATCCATTGCCTCTTATTGCTTTCAAAACATTTCTTGTGTCAAGATAGAACAACAGGAGTGTTGTGTCAATTTTGGGGATTTTTCGGGGTTCGTTTGGATATTTTTATGCATTAACTGAGTTTTCAATGCATTTATGTGCATAATTCAAATTTGAACTACATGCACATGCTCCAATGCATATAAATTGGTTGAAAAATCAAACCTGTGTTCTTGGGTGCATGCTTAGGTCCCATGCAAGAAATGGGAATGAATTTCAAACACCAGGGCACTGTTGATTGTCGGCAAAACATTGAGATGCCTGATTTTTAAATTCTTGTAAATCCAAAACTCGTCTGAAATTCATGAAACTTGGCACTCTATCATGGAATGGCACCCGACATGTTGTGGCATTTTTCGTGTCCATTTTGAGAGAAGGCGCACTTGAATAATGACAGCCAACAAAGGCATTTTCAAAAAAATAGCTGCCACTTTAATATCTCAAACGTTTGTAGAATTCAAACCGTGTGCGTTCTTTTAACCATTCACGTGATGCCACGTGTCTTGGTTTTAATGGCTGCAGGAGGTGCCGTGCGGATAGCTGCTTGATCTTGACTGAACGGGAGGCGTGTGAGCGCAGTCCGGTGCGTAGGCTGACCGAGAGGCGTGCAAGCTGTCCTCCAATGCGCAGGCTCATTGCGAAGCGTGTGAGCTGTACGCTGCGCAGGCTGACTGGGAAGCGAGCCCTTTGACTTCCATGGCCGCCCGCCTTCCTCTCCATTAATGGCGCCCGAGCCACTGTTTAATACGGGCGGCCTTACTGTTCGCCTCCCATTCCCCTCCCTCCCACAGACCTCCACCAATGCCATGGCGCAGAACGATCATCTGCCACTAGTCTTCAAGTTTGGTGAAGTCGACTCCGAGCCGGAGGAGATAGAAAATAAGGAGGAATGGGGCCTCATGGACATGGCCCATAACGAGCTGTCCGCGGCGGTTGCTGCCCCCGCTCCCGTCCCAGCTCCCATCCCCGCGCCCGCGCCAGCGACCATCCCTCTAGCATTGACGGGCTGGTCGCCGAGCACTATCGCAGAGCTAGAAGCCGCGGGCGTCAGCTCGTGTACATGCTAGCACCAGCGCCTGTGCCCGTGCGCGCCCCTCCACCCACCGTGGCGCCGGCCCCCGTGCGTTTGGCTGCACCCGACGCGCCTGTGCCCGTGCCCATGCGCGCGCCCCCCTCGGCGGCATGGGACGCTGCCGTCAACCGCTACCTCTCAGCGGCGCCAGTTGCCGTCCTCCCGCGCCCCGCCCGTCGATCGCGCGATGACATGATGTTTGATTTACATGTGAAGAACATTTTGTGCTGCCTTGAAGACTTCAACAATGGCGTCCCGGAGGACGACAACGACAACAAAGGCGCGGCACCCCGCCTCCGTCGCCGCCGAAAATAGTTTTTTTGGGGTTTAATACTGTATCTCGAATTCTCGATCATATGAATATAAATTCGAGTGTGACTAAATGAAAGATATGGTTTGAACAAACTTGCATTTTTCTCTCTTAATGTGCAGACTTATCAAACGATTTTCTTTTGAAAAAAAGGTCAATGGTTTTTAAATATAAAACACTCATCGCAAACGTTTTAGTTAGAACACCCGGATGCAAGATTTCTGCATCCCTTCAACGCAAACGGTCGTTTTGCATGACCCGTGTGCAACCACATACAAACAATTGGGTAAGATTTGCATATCTATCATTTTGGGTATGTTGACATTTGTTTATCTAGTAACATTGCCATTTGTCAATCTTGTAACACTGCGATTTGTCAAAATATGCAGCTAAAAATCACTAGCACTATCTAATTTTTGCAACTAAAATCACTAGCACTGTTCATATGGACACCACTAGCAGGCGTGAGTTGATGGATGCATATGAAAATGTACCATTGATTACATACAACAAGTCATCAGCCCACAATGACAACGAGGATACACGTTGGATTATAGATCATTTCCAACAAAACATTCTAGTAAAGTTTTTCTCACACAACAAATAACAAAGCGATGAAATGAACTTCAGCTCAACCACTCGTCGGCGTTGGAAATGCTTGCTTTGAACCGGAAGTGATTCTCTGGGAAGGGCCAGCTATTGTCAATCTTGAGACCAACGCAGGACTGATCATCCAGGCTGAAGCGGCCTATGTCAGGACCCATATTGGGACGGTAGGGAAGCATAGCAATGTCCGAGGTATAGATACAGTTGCTTCTCATAAATAGTAGTAACATTGTGTCAACAGCAGCTGGATCCCCTTCCACCATCATTGGATAGTTTTGTCCAAGGAAGAGCGAGTTTCCTCCAAGACTTTCAATACTGAACCAGGGAGAAGTTGTTGGCGCTAGTACACTAGTATCCATCCCGAATACCCTGCAACGGATGTTGGAATAGGTCCGGAGAGTGCGACCATGCGAGACAACACCTGCTTCCTTCGTAACATCAGCAGTGCCTTGTATACAGACAAGAAGAGGTGATCCATCGGAATAAGTTGCCAGGCGCCACTGAGTATATGGGTCCAGCTCGTCCTCATGCTCGTGATCATCAGCATCGTCATCTCCCCCTTGGTTATAAATTTTTTCAAGTATAGGTGGTGGAATATTCACAGGACCTTGGAAACACAAGAAGGTTAATTAATTAGTAAAGGGAAACTAGCTAACCCGCATGCATGTGGATGAAACAATTATAATTACGATGGAACACAAACGTACCGAAACCATGATGATTCCATGCAAAAACAGTGCCACGAGTGGTGGCAGCAAACAAAAGACCCTCGTATTGAATTGCATCACAGTACTCATCCGTGTACAGAAATAAATTTTTGAGCAATATCCATCGAGGCGTGGAAGTAAGGAAGGAAACAAGCTTGTTGAAGATAGCAACAACTTCATAGTTCGAGTAATCCCAATAGCGGTTGGGAACTCGACAAATTGCTATCTTTCGTAGACGACAGTCACCATGATCGTATTTGAACTCACGTAGAATACCGGTGTACTCAAGCTCTGGGCAGTCGTCTGAGATTTTTGGAAGTGGAACCTGGTGACGAGTGTACACATTCACAAGTTCCCACTCGCAGTTGTACCTAATATAAACAACCCAATCTCCATTTGCGCCTGCCCAAACCTTGCCCTCAAGCGATGGCATCTTAACATCATACGTATCATTATCAAGCGGCATCAACTTGTGGTTGTTGAACGAACCTGCCATGCTAGCTGAGGTGATGACGTCGCATCGATCAATAAGTTCCTCCACCACGTAATCTTTCAGATCGGGCCAAGAATAACGGGGTCGTTTCCGGCCTGTTCCCTCCATGGAGAAGATGATCGAACAATGGCAGAAGGAAGGGTGATGGCAAATGGAGGGAGGAAGAGCATGCGACAGCAGTTCCAAATCGAGAGGGAAAGGCGAAGAGGCGATGGACGGTTGCCACGGTACACGAAGAGGTGCCTGGGGAGCGAACGGTTGCCACAGAGGTCACACACCGATGACTAGGGTTGAGTGAACTGCATGCGTATATCGCGCACACCTTGATCTGGCTGACCGTTTCTTTTGTGTTTCCTAATCACAAATAGTTCATCCGAGTGAACCGTACGCTGTATATCGCACATGCCTTCATCTGGCTGCCCGTTTCTTTTGTGTTGCCTAATCACAAACAGTTCATCCGAGTGAACCGTATGCTGTGTATCGCACACGCCTTCATCTGGCTGCCCGTTTCATTAGTTCCCCCTCATCGCAAACATTTAACTGAACTGAACTGTATGCCCTTCATCGCACACGCAACTAAAACCTACACCGTGTTTGATGCATCCATCATCGCAAACGTTTTATACATTTCTGACGGTTTTCATACAGCACCGTTTGCGATTATTGCATTGCACACAGTTTTTCGAAGGGTCTCTGGTCATAGTGTCACGTTAGCAGCATCCTGCAGTAGTGGTTGTTGCTCTTTCGACACTCGTTTTTAGAACTTAACTGTTTTCAATCTTCATGTCTATTTAGGCGACAAGACGGGGTAAGAAAGTTATAACCAAACGGTGGATTCGTAAGCACCACGATTTTCTCACTTCTCATGACATTCTATTGAAGACAATAATGCTAGAACGATATGTAGCCAACCATGTAAACACTAGATTTGTCACATTCTTCCTGCTGAATGCGAGGTTACTATTGTCCATAAGGCTTAAGTTTATCAGCAGCATGGTTTTGACGGATGGGTATGTCGAAGAGCAAAAAAAGGAGTTTCAGGTGGACAAAAGAGCTTCTGAATGTGTTGGGCTTCTATTTACAACATATTGAGGTCATAATCTAGTAATTTTTACGACCCGCGATGTTCATTCTATTGACCTGACCAATCCATTTGACGGTGACTGCCGAAAACTGTGCTGGAGTTAGATGTTGTTGCCCTTTTCAATCTGGGCTTTGTCTAAACCTGATGAACAATTAACCCTCGTGCTTTTGTATAGTTTCTAAGCTGGAGTTAGATGTTCTTGCCCTTTTCAACTCGGCTGTGACTGTCATATTTTCTTTGAAACAAGGCAAATGGCTTGCCATTCGTTTAATTTAGAGTGAAATATTGTAACAAATCCCAACCAAGGGAAATAACATCACTCTCGCCGGCTGCTTGAGCTCACTGTGCATTATAGAAGCCAAGTGATTAGCCCCCACTATCACCCACAAACTTATTTTGAACTAGCAAACCAAATGAGCTGTAAATTTTAATAAGAAAGGCTGCATGACCGTGACAGATTTGGATTCTGACATTTGGGACCCACGAGGAAATAGCATATCCAAGGTGGTGTCGACTTACTAGCTAGTCAACAAATGATCTACCTACCAGCCGTCGGATTGACAATAACAGAAAGTGGGGGCTAATCTTGAACGAACCACCGGTAGGGCTGGAAAGAACGAATGAATTGATATGATAACAACAGAAAGAATCTTGAACGAGCCACCGTAGGAATTGAAACGAATGACGAAAAGAGAATGAATTACCGGAAAGAATTAGAAAAACACGAAGATACTTGAGGGAATCTAGAGACAAGAGAACGAAGAGATCGCAAACTGATTAAAGAGCGAAGCACCGGAAGAATATGGAGATGAATGAAAAGGCATGAATATAGAATAATCGGAGAACGGATTTGAAAACTTAGAACGAAGAAATATTCTGAAATGGAGGCCTCCGGATAATTGAGACGGAAAACAACTCCTGAAATACTCCGGATGGATGAAAAGAATTGCACGACTAGAAACAATTTGAGAGGATAACATGAAGCTAGCACCACGAATCTCCGAGAGAACAGGCAAGATTTAAAAGAAACTCTTCTTCGGTCCTCAAATGTTGAGAATGACGACGAGAAACAACACCAAAATTGATGAGATACTCCGGGAGAATGAAAAGAGGAAAAGGTTGACCCAATCATGAAAGAATTTGAAAGCGATCTTGGAGAAGCATCTGACTGATGAAATTCATACTTACTTCAAACTTCGAAAAGGTTTTGAGAATAGCTCCGGGAAATTAGAAGAGTCACGTAAGATCCTGGGAAAAGACCTGTGGGTTAGGGCCCACTGAAAAGAAAACAACGTTGAAAAAGGATTGAAGGAGAGACTATGCACCGGAACGATTGAAATATTTGAATGAGGTGATAACCTCGAATTAATTCGAACACAGACGAATCTCCTGAGATGTCTTGAGCACTCCGGAAGGATAAAATGGCGAGGGGCGAACGAGCAGGGAAAACACTTGATCCAAGGGAAATAATATGAACGACCCGAAAAACTTGAATTGAAACCACCGGAAAGAAAAAGAGATGAAGATTGTCGAACGAGACGAGAATTCACCGGTTGAAATAATTTACGAAAGACTGAAGAGGTTTCGCACGAATGAAATTGATGTCGAATAGAGACGCAGACTCCGGGAAGAACAGGGTGGGAGGGCGGGAAAAACAAAGGCGACTTGGAAGGTAGAACCGACGAATAACTTGAAGAGTTGAAATAACTGAGGAAAGAATGCAAAGACTTCGCACGAGTAGGATGGGTACTTGATTACGTACTCCGGTTCCGAGAAGAAGAAGGGGTGGGCGGGTGGGGAAAAGAAAACAACTAAGGGCAGAGAAACAACTTCGTTGAGAGCGAACTGAGGATTGAACTTGCAAAAGCAAAGAGGGTCGAATCATCTTGACGAGAAATGCACCCGATGCAAAGAGCTGAGGAACAACGATCGGAAAACCAACTGCGTGATCCTAAAGAAAACTTGAAGGGGAAGAGGAGTAATTCAAAACACCTACGTCAAGATTCCTCACCAGAGCGGCGAAGGAGCTGAGGAGTAAAAAGAATTCCTACTCTCCGATATAGCTAGACTCAGAAATAGTTTTCTTCTAGACTCGACAACGGCCAAACTATACGATCAATCAAGGGGGCTCCTAGGGTCGGTCGAGGCTCTCATACCAACTTGTCACGCCCAATATGCGACCCTATCCGAGAGGAACTCGAAGGTCCCACCAAGGATAGACCCGCATATTGAAACGCTTTTGCAAGGTGGATATCATTACATCAACATTACATAATAGATGGGGATACATACAAAAGGCACAAATGCCGCAAGAATACATCAATACATCATACATAAGATCAACATCCGACTATGGATGAAACACAAATAGGAACTCAACGACATCCACCCTGCTAGCCCAGGCTGCCGACCTGGAACCTATCCCCTGATCAAAGAAGAAGCAGAAGAAGAACTCCAAAACAAGTAACATCGCTCTCGCGTCATGATCATCGCAAAACCTGAACCTGCAACTGTTGTTGTAGTAATCTGTGAGCCACGAGGACTCAGCAATCCCATTACCATGGGTATCAAGACTAGCAAAGCTTAATGGGAAACGAAGGGGTAAAGTGGTGAGGTTGCAGCGGCGACTAAGCAAGGTATGGTGGCTAACATACGCAAATAAGAGCGAGAAGAGAAGGAAAGGAATGGTCGAGAAGCTAGAAATGATCAATAAGTGATCCTGAACTCCTACTTACATCAAACATAACCCAAACACCGTGTTCACTTCCCGGACTCCGCCGAAAAGAGACCATCACGGTTACACACGCGGTTGATGCGTTTTAGTTAAGTCAAGTGTCAAGTTCTCTACAACCGGACATTAACAAATTCCCATCTGCCACATAACCGCGGGCACGGCTTTCGAAAGATAATACCCTGCAGGGGTGTCCCAACTTAGCCCATTATAAGCTCTCACGGTCAACGAAGGATATTCCTTCTCCCAGGAAGACCTGATCAGTCTCGGAATCCTGGTTTACAAGACATTTCGACAATGGTAAAACAAGACCAGCAAAGCCGCCCGATGTGTCGACAATCCCGATAGGAGTCGCACGTATCACGTTCTCAGGACACACCGGATAAGCAAAGCGTACAGGTACCGACGTAACCCAAGTTGCCAAGGGATGGTCCCGCACGGTGCTCTAGTTTGGACCAACACTTAGACAAGCACTGGCCCGGGGGGTAAAATAAAGATGACCCTCGGGATGCGCGACTTCCAAGAGAAAAAGGCTAGGTGAGGCAAATGTAAAACCAAGGTTGGGCCTTGCTGGAAGAGTTTTATTCAAAGCGAACTGTCAAGGGGGTCCCATAAATCACCCAACCGCGTAAGGGACGCAAAATCAAGGAACATAACACCGGTATGACGGAAACTAGGGCGGCAAGAGTGGAACAAAACACCAGGCATAAGGCCGAGCCTTCCACCCTTTACCAAGTATATAGATGCATTAATTAAATAAGAGATATTGTGATATCCCAACATAAACATGATCCAACATGGAGCAATCTTCACTTCACCTGCAACTAGCAATGCTATAAGAGGGGCTGAGCAAAGAGGTAACATAGCCAAACAACGGTTTGCTAGGAAGGGTGAAAAGGTTAGAGGCTATCATGGCAATTTGGGAGGCTTGATAAACAGGTGATAGGTAGCGCAGCATAGCGATAGAACGAATCAACTAGCATAGCAATGATAGTAATGAGATCCAAGGTGACGGTCATCTTGCCTGAAATCCCGCTAGGAAGAAGAACGAGTCCATGAAGAAGATGAAGCCACGAAGGCGAACCAAGCGTAGACGAACAAATCCTCACGATCGCAACGAAACGGGAACTATCGAGAAGGAGCACAACATGGTAAACACACCACACATGAACAAGGCATGATGCTCAATCAAGTATGATGCATGACAAGGCTATATAATGCTACTCATGGCAAAAGATGAGGCATACAAGAGCAACACATCAAAGCAGGTTTAAATGAGGCCGGAAACAACATATAACAAATCCGGTAAGTCCTCATATGCAAATTTAGAATTTGGTCCAGATCTGAATAAACCTTATGTTCAAGTTGTTAAACAGCAAGTTAAAATACACCAAGATGATCTACACGAAATTCTAGTCAAGATACATATAAAGTTCATTTAGTTCGGTGCTACGGCCTAGAAGATATGAGCAAGACAAGTTAAACATGGCATTGATGCAAAATGCATCCAAACATCAAGAAAACACCTCAAAACAAGTATGTAACATGATATTATGAAACTACATGCAATTCTAAGCAAGTTTCATATAGAGCACACTCAAAACGGAGCAACGGTGCAACACATACACTCCAAACAAGATATAACAACAATCTGTCCAAAACAGCAACTAGGCATTTTGCACGCATCAAAACAATATGCTACAGAACCTCAACATAATAACAAAAGGCATGGACATGATGTACAGGTAAAGCATGACAAAACATGAACACTGAGCTATCTCCAGAAACAACTAGAACATGCCCAAAAGGACATGGCAAGATTGCAAATAATAACAGTTTCACAGACTTAGCAGAAATCACTGGACATGGCAGAAATAACATCAGGTTGCACAGTTTAGAGCTATCAAACAACATGCTACAGGAACATATCATAGCAAACGAATCCATGGCATGAATTAACAAATTGCATAGAACAAAAGTCCCTTACTGATCACGAGCCAAAAAGGCACAGAAGATATGATGGCACCCATGTAGACATAGCAAGTTTCATAAACAGATTCAGACTTGTTGGTGAGCTTGAAACAGTCACCATAGAGCATTTCATGGCATAACAAGGTAACCAGCAGTAAGATGGCATATTTAATAAACTAAGCATGGCAATAGTATAATCATAGGGTGCATGGATCACTAGAAAAACACATGGCAAAACTGAACTTCATGTTAACAGGCTGACAGCAACATTAATTATCAAATTTGGAGGATGATAACAACAAGCTACAGCAAGCTATAAATGCAAACAAGGGCATGGATGGATATAGCATAACATTTATAATAAAACATCCTTAGTGAATAATTCCATATTATGCATAGAACTCCTGGTGATAGCAGGTTTACATGGCATCACAAAGTTACAGCTACAGACTTAGCAGAAATGACTAAGTCACATAAATCAGCAACATCACGGAGGCTACTTTGCATGCTTGTGATAGTCAGCACATAGATCACAAAAATACAAGACAAGCACCCCTGTAAATATGGCATTATGTAGTTCAAAACACATGTAGAGCTCATGCTCATAGGATGCACACATAAAATGCAATGAAAAAGACAAATCACCAAGTTCTGATAACAGACAGCAGTTAACATCATATAGCACTCTTGCAACGATGATTAGGGCATCAACATGAACTCAAACAAGCATGGCACAATGGAATGCAATGTAGAGCATCTCATGATGAACATTTCGATATATCATACGCACGAAACGGAGCAACACACACAAAGTTATGGCATGATGAAGTAGGCTTGAAAATATCACAGAACAAAAGACTTGGACGAAATTTACCTCCCGAAAACGGATCTGGGGTTTCGGGGCACGCGGATCGAGGTTCGCCGGTATCTATGCTGGAGTTGGCCGGAGAGGAGGAAGGAGACCGGAGAGGCATCGGGGAGGTCGGGTCCGACCGGATCCGACCAGATCCGTCGCCGGCGGAGGCGGAGCAGGGCCGGACGGCGAGGGCGGCGGCGGGCGCCAGTGGGGGAGACGGGGCGCCGGCGAGCGGCGCGGTGGCGGGCGACAAGGCGGCGGCCGGCGGCGGCAAAGGGCGGTGGGGCGCGGTTCCGACGGCGCTCGGGAGGAGCCGGGCGGAGGGGCGCGCAGGGCGGACGGGCGGCCGCGCGGGACTGAGCGGGCCGCGCCTGGGCCCGGCGGGCCGCGGCGGCGGGGACGGCGCGGGAGGCCATGTGGCCGGATCTGGTTGGCCGGGGCGCCGGCTGGAGCTGAGGTGGCGCGCGATAATTGGCCGGGCGATGGGGCTCGCGACGGAGGGAGGTGGAGCTAGGGTTAGGGTAGGATTTGATCCGAAAATTCGGGGGAGGAGGTGTTTATATAGGTAGAGGGAGCTAGGAGAGTCCAAATGAGGTGTGATTTTCGCCCACACGATCGTGATCGAACGACCGAGAGCATGGAGGGGGTTTGGATGGTCTCATGGGCTGTGGTGAAGGGGTGTTGGGCTGCAAAGAGGGAGGGGTTTCGGGCTACGCGATTAACCGTTGGGGCGTCAAACGAACTCTAAACGGAACGAAATTTGACGGGCGGTCTACCGGTGCTATACCAAGGCCACTCGACAAATCTCGGCCCATTCCGAGAACGTTTTTCTCCCGCTCACGGAACAAGGTCTGAGAGGGGCGACGGGCGCGTGCGGGAGTGTCGGATCGCGAAACGGACAACGGAGAAAAAGGACCAGATGCAAGTTTCAAAAAACATGTAGATGAAATGCAGATGATGACATTGCAAAATGCAACACGCAAGCAAATGACATGGCAACAACGACGAATAACTGGAAGACACTGGCGCATCGGATCCGGGGCGTTACAAAAACCGGAAAGGAGGGAGTAGAAAAAGAAGTACTCCATCCGAGAATAGTGCCGCACTTCGAAACTAGAACCGTCAATAAATTTTGAGCTTGCATCTCGTCACATTCCAAATTACTCCACGCTATACTGAATTGCAAACCTGTTCACACCGATCACAACCTAAACGGTTTCCCACTTAGGAGCGTATTAGTACCACGCTATATTGAATTGCAAACCTGTTCACACCGATCACAACCCAAACGGTTTCCCACTTAGGAGCGTATTAGTACTCGGTTATAAATACTAGTATGCCAAGATGACTACACATTCCTCCTCAACTCCTCAATCACAAAAACAAACAAGTCATTCAGCATCCTTCCCTTGCGTCTGCCATGGCCAGCGTGAGTTCTGGGTCGAGAGATTGCCACCAGGGAGAGGCGAGCATGGAAGCGGAAGCACGAGAGATGTCCCGCCTCACTGCGAGAGCAGCTGACATGTCCCGCCGCGCGGAAGTAGCAGCACAGAGGTCCCGCCGCGCCGCTGAAGCAGCACGGAGGTCCTGCCGCGCCGTCGATGCAGCAGACTGGTCCGGTCGCGCCGCGGAAGCAGCAGAGATGTCCCCCTGTTCCACGAATGCAGCAGAGATGTCCCGCCGCGCCGCGGTAGCCTGGGAAAATTTCTCGCGGGCAGGCGACGACTGTTACAGGCGCATGCATGCGATCGTCCATAGCCAGATGGATCAGATCTCTGGCTGGGCGAGGTTGCAGGACGACATGAAAGCCTCGTTTGAACAGGCTACCGGCGTCATCCGGCAACTAAGGGAGGGCAATGAGAGGCTCCGGGCCGAGCGCGACCTGCTGAGGGAGAAGATCGTCCGAAGTGCAGACCAGCAAGAGGAGACCAGTGCCTTGTTGAAGAGGACCGCCGTCATCGTCAAGAAACTTATGGACGAGAATGACATGCTCCGCAACGAGCGCCAATGGCTGGTGGAGGAATCCGTGGATGTTCTCAAGCAGCGTCTTGAGGACACGAAAGAGCTCATCGCCGCTCGCCGCGGAGACTAGTTCCCGCGGCCTGCAGCAACACATCAAGAAAGTAGAGGTCAGCGAGCCAGATCCTTGGCTTCCTTCTTCTTTTGCCCTCCTGTAGCCGCATGTGGCTTTTTTAATTATCTCTCTAATTATGTAAGACAATTAATCGTCCTTATCTTTCTGTGGAAGATCAATGTTGCGAGGCTAGAATGAAGAAAACTCTTGTTGTGGCGACCCTGGCGTTGTTGTTCTTCTAGTTGCTTGTAACGCCCACGATGCGGCTATATCTCTCACGTGTCGAGGCACGACTTAGAGGCATAACCGCATTGTAGGTTTTGTCGCAAGAAGGGTCATCTTCACACAATCCCATGTAATCAAGAATGGGATAAAGAGAGTTGGCTTACAATCGCCACTTCACACAATACATAAATTAAACATACATCATTCAGAGTACAATCAAGGTCCGACTACGGAACCAAAATAAAAGAAGACAACCCCAAATGCTAGATCCCCTATCGTCCCAACTAGGCTCCACTACAGATCATCAGGGAATGAAACATAATAACGACCAAGTTCCTCGTCGAACTCCCACTTGAGTTCGGTAGCATCGCCTGCACTGACGTCAATGGCACCTGCAACTGTTTGGAAGTATCTGTGAGTTACGAGGACTCAACCATCTCACACCCGCGAGATCAAGACTATTTACGCTTATGGGTAGGAAAGGGTAGTGAGGTGGAGCTGCAGCAAGCACTAGCATGTATGGTGGCTAACATACGCAAATAAGAGCGAGAAGAGAAGCAACGGAACGGTCGAGAAGCTAGAAATTATCAAGAGGTGATCCTGAACTCCTACTTACGCCATACATAACCCAGACCGTGTTCACTTCCCGGAGTCCGCCGAGAAGAGACCATCACGGCTACACACGCGGTTGACGCATTTTAATTAAGTCAAGTGTCAAGTTCTCTACAATCGGATATTAACAAATTCCCATCTGCCACATAACCGCGGGCACGGCTCTCGAAAGTTTATACCCTGCAGGGGTGTCCCAACTTAGCCCATCACAAGCTCTCACGGTCAACGAAGGATATTCCTTCTCCCGGAAAGACCCGATCAGTCTCGGAATCCCGGTTACAAGACATTTCGACAATGGTAAAACAAGACCAGAAAAGCCGCCCGATGTGCCGACAAATCCCGATAGGAGTCGCACGTATCTCGTTCTCAGGGCACACCGGATTGTCCAAACTTCCGGTAGGCGAGCCCAGAGTTGCCCCTGGTGGCCACCGGTGGTTGACAGGTTGGACCAACACTCGAAGGAGCACTGACCCGGGGGGGTAAAATAAAGATGACCCTTGGGTCTGCAGAACCCAAGGGAAAAAGGCTTAGGTAAGCAAATGTAAAACCAAGGTTGGGCCTTGCTTGAGGAGTTTTATTCAAAGCAAATTGTCAAGGGGTTCCCATAACACCCAACCGTGTAAGGAATGCAAAATCAAGGAACATAACACCGGTATGACGGAAACTAGGGCGGCAAGAGTGGAACAAAACACCAGGCATAAGGCCGAGCCTTCCACCCTTTACCAAGTATATAGATGCATTAATTAAAATAAGAGATATTGTGATATCCCAACATATCCATGTTCCAACATGGAATAATCTTCATCTTCACCTGCAACTAGCAACGCTATAAGAAGGGCAGAGCAAAAGCGGTAACATAGCCAAACAACGGTTTGCTAGGAAAGGTGGGTTAGAGGCTTGACATGGCAATATGGGAGGCATGATATAGCAAGTGGTAGGTAGCGCGGCAAAGCAATAGAGCGAACATCTAGCAAGCAAAGATAGAAGTGATTTCGAGGGTATGGTCACCTTGCCTGGCATCCCGCAAGGAAGAAGAACGAGTCCATGAAGAAGACAAACGAACGTAGTCGAACGAATCCTCACAACTCCGGAACGAAACCGAAGCTAACGAGAGAAGCAACCCGGAAAGAAACAGACAACATAGTAAACAACCACCACATACACATGGCATGATGCACAAACAAGTATGATGCATGTCCGGTTTAAATATGCATGGCATGGCAAAGTGCAACAAACAACACTACGAATTAAGTAGAGCTCAATATGCAACGAGTTGCATATTGACGAAACAACACATCAATTATTTAGTTCTCTCTCGTTTATGTACCCAACAATATTAAATGTTATTAAACATGGCAAGAGGTGAAGCATAGTAAGACTATCTATCTAGGCAAGTTTACATGAGGCCGGAACAACAAACAACAATTCCGAAAAATCCCCATATGCATATTTTGAATTTGCTACTGTTCTGCCCTAAACACAATTTTAATGTTGTTAAACAGAAAAATAAAGTGTACCATGTTAAACTAGGCATTTTTCTACCCCATTTACATCTAAAGTTTATTAAGTTTGGAGCTACGATTATTTAGTTATGAAATAAATCATTTTAACATGGCATTTATGCAAAATTAAACAAACATCAAGTTAAACATTTTTAACATGGATGAAAGTAGCATATTATGAAACTAGATGAAATTCTAAGCATTTTACATGTTTAAAACATTTCAATCTGATGCACGGTTGTTGAGTTATTATATGCATGAACATGAGGGTGCAATCTGTAAACATGCAGTTTTCGGGACAATTGGACAAATTCGCAGCAGCAGAAAAAAATACTACGGGCCAAAACTGGTTGGTCCAACATGCACAGGAGAGGGGCGGGTGCTACTCACCATGGGCCATGGCCCAGTCGGTGGAGAGTTCGGCCGGGCCTTGGCGAGGCAAGAGGAGGCCCCGCGCGGGCAACGTGGTTCTCGTCCACGCTGGCGCTGGAACAGGTCAACGAGGGTGCGGCGCTGGTCTCCTCGATCGTGAAGCGGGGGATGCAGGGGTCGACGGCTGCGGCCGGGCTCTGCGACGCGGACGGCGTGGAGGCGAACGGATCCGGGCGGAGCCTCGCCGGAATGAAGCAGGAGCGGCGGCGTGGGACTTCAGGCGCAGGGGCGAGGCGAGCTCGAGCAGATCCGGCGGGTGGCGCTGCTCGGAGGTCACCGGACGAAGCAGGACGACGCAGCGGCGCCATGGAGCTTGGGCGAGCTCCTGCTCGTTCCTAGGAAGGAGAGGGGGCCACCGTGAGAGGGAGAGGGGGAAAACAGGAGAAGGAGAGGTCGCGGGGTTGGCCTGGACCTTGTGACGACGGCTGCGGCTTGTCGTTCGGCGCAGGGTGAAGCAGAGGAGGCAGGAGTCGGGTCATGGCAGGCCTAGGCGGGGCACAGCAGCATGGCGCAGGGGCGTCAGCGGAACGAGGTCGCGCCGGGGAAGATCGGGGGTACCGCGGGCGGCGTTCTCGTCGAGGTCCTCCGGGAAGAAGATGGAGGCGACACTGTTACGGAGAAAAGAGAGGGAGTCCAGTGAGACAGAGAGCTTCAGCGAATGAGGGAAAAGGGGCAGGGCGGTGAGGACGGCCTGCTGGTTCGGGCGAGGAACGGAGCAGCTCCAGCGATGGCGCTCGTCGGCGCGGGGGAGGTGGTCCTAGACGAGGAGGCGTGCTGGTTGGCAGCGAGTGGGGGCCGAGGGGATTTGGATCGGCGGCGCAGCCACTGATTGGATGGGGATGGATTTTGGATCAGGGAGGATCCCGATGTAGATGGTGGCGGCGCTAGGGTAGGATCCCTAGAAATTAGGTGGTTTGTCTAGGTTAGGTTAGGGGGTCTATATATAGCAAGTGGATTTTTGGATAAGGGCATTTGGTCCCTCCGATCTTAATCGGACGGTCCCGGATAAATAGGCTAGGGAGACCAAATAAGAAAACAGAGATGTTTTATAGATGTTTGGGGATGATCCGGATCCAATGGTCATGACTGAGCGGTTCGAGTTCGGGATAGCTTGACGCGCACGCAAGGGGGTCTATGCACTGTGCAGAGAGATAAGGCGGACAAAGAAGAGGGAAACACGAACCCGGTTGGTCTCGAAACGGTCAACGAAGGCAGGGGGACACGGCAACTACGAACGGATGCAAGCTTTATGAAAACATGCAAATGCAATGCGCATGATGCTATGAGATGAGATGCAACAAACAAATAAATAACACAGCTGACTCGCAAAACAAGGAAGGCATCTGGAGCGTCGGTCTCGGGGTGTCACATTGCTACTGGGTTTCCTTCAGTTTCCTGGTTTCTTTTGATGTAATAATCGGTTTAGGATGTGGATTGTGTCGTCGGTTGTGAAATGTTGGGTTCTAGCGCGGATGTTTGGCCTTTGTTGGCCTCTTGGGATGTTGCGATTTCAATCTGGTAGCTTTTAGTCTTTCGTGTTAGGCTGGAGTTGTGCTGAACTTCTTGTGAATTGTGGTGGTTTTCAGTAATGAAAATCGGAAGGGGCAAGCCCTTCTTTGATCAAAAAAAATTAATCGTCCTTATATATTCATCAGTCTTGCTATAAGTCACAGTAGATGCTATATAGGTCCGTCGGATCTTACATCAAGATCCGTGCTTTCAGATTTTCTTTTTTCTCTCTTAAATCTCAGTCGAGTGAGACATAGCCACGCCATTAAACAGAGGCTCGGGCGCCATTAATGGAGACCTTGGGAGGGAGGTGGATGGCAGATGGAGGTCAAAGGGCTCTCCTCCCGATAAGCACGAGCAGGGGTCTGATCGCACGCCTCTCGTACTCAAATAGCTACCCTGCACGGTGCCTCCTAGCTAATAAAAAATGGGGATGCGTGGCGGCACGTAAATGGTACTAGTAAGTAGAACGCCCACGGTTTCAATAATACTTGTGTTTCTGATTGTAACGTGACAGCACTTGTTCCAAAATGACTGTTGATTGTTAATGTGTGCGCCTTCGCAAATCGGACTGCCAATTTACCACAGCATGTTGGTGCCATGTCATGGCACCAAGCCAAGTTTCATTATTTTCATGCGTGTTTTGGATTTACAGGAATTAAAAAACTAAGTTTCTCAATGTTTCCAACCCAGCCACGACGCCCAGAATTTTGAATTTCATTCCCATTTCTTGCATCGAACCTAGAAATTTACCCGTGGACACACATGTGATTTTTCAACCAACTTTGGTGCACTGGAACATGTGCTTGTATTTCAAATTTGAATTATGCACACAAAGGTGACACGTTCCCTCCCAGAACCACGAGCCTTCTTGAGAGAAGCTCCGATTTGCAAGAAGCTTATACCAAAATTTGTTCCTATTCGGCCAATTTTTTTTACCACGGCATGGTACTACCATGACATGACACCATGCCAAGTTTCATGATTTTAAAACCAAGTTTCTCAATGTTCTCGACCGAGCCACCATGCCCAGATGTTTGAATTTTATTCTCATTTTTTGCATGGGACCTACTCCCTCCTTCCATCTATATAGGGCCTAATGTGTTTTTCAAGACAGCCTTTGACTATTGACAAGATTAATAGCACATGAGATGTATACTATGAAAATTATATTATTGGAAGCTCCTTTGACATACAAATTTGAAGGTATGCTTTGTGTAAGTTGCATGTCATATATTATTGCTCTAACGTTTGGTCAAAGTTAGCCTCGAAAAACGCATTATGACCTATATAGATGGAAGGAGGGAGTAGAAATTCACCCGAGGACACAAATGTGATTTTTCAACCAACTTTGGTGCACGGGAGCATGTGCTTGTAGTTCAAATTTGAATTATGCACATTAAATGACCAAAAACTCAATTAATGTGTAAATAAGGCCAAACGAAGCCGGAATAATTCCAATATTTAACAGGGCACTCATGTAGTTCTATGTTGCCTTTGTAAATAAACTCAAGGGGGACAACGTATATCGTTTCGCACTCAAAGGTGGCACGTTCCCTCTCAGAACCACGAGCCTTCTTGAGAGAAGCTTCGGTTTGCAAGAAGCTTATACCAAAATCTGTTCCTATTCGGCCAATTTTTTACCACAACATGGTAGTACCATGACATGACATCCATGCCAAGTTTCATGATTTTCAGACGTGTTTTGGATTTACAAGAATTTTAAAACCAAGTTTCTCAATGTCCTCGGCCGAGCCACGATGCCCAAATGTTTTAATTTTATTCTCATTTCTTGCATGGGACCTAGAAATTCACCCAAGGACACAAATGTGATTTTTCAACCAACTTTGGTGCACGAGAGCATGTGCTTATAGTTCAAATTTGACCTATGCACTTAAATGACCAGAAACTCAATTAATGTATAAAAATGACAAACGAACCCGGAATAATTCCAAAATTTAACAGGGCACTAATGTAGTTATATGTTGCCTTTGTTAAGAAACTCAAGGGGGGGCAGCGTATATCGTTTCACACTCAAAGGTGGCACATTCCCTCTTAGAACCACGAGCTTCCAAATCGGCCAATTTTTTACCACAACATGTTAGTGCCATGACATGACACCATGCCAGGTTTCATGATCTCCAGGCAAGTTTTGGATTTACATGAATTTAAAATCAAAGTTTCATAATGTTCTCGGCCGAGTCATGACGCCCAGATGTTTGAACTTCATTCTCATTTCTTCCATGGGACCTAGAAATTCAACCAAGGACACACATGTGATTTTTCAACCCACTTTGATGCACCGGAGCATGTGCATGCAATTCATATTTAGATTATGCACATTAAAAGTCCAGAAAATCAATTAATGTATAAAAAGGCCAAATGAACCCGAAATAATTCCAAAATTTAACAGGGCACTCATATAGTTCTATGTTGCCTCTATAAATAAAATCAGGGGGGAGGCAGCGTATATCGTTTCGCACACAAAGGTGACACGTTCCCTCTCGGAACCACGAGGCTTGTTGAGAGAATCTCCGGTTTTGCAAGAGGCTTATACCAAAACTTGTCCCAATTCAGCCAAAAATTATATGTATGAAATCAGGGTTTTGCTTATCCCAAACATCTCGCTACCTAGACCAATAATGTACTATGATTTGAATTCAACATAAAATGGATACAAATATTTGAATTGGAGAGCGTATGGTACATGTAGTTCATAGTGAAATATGATTACTGCTATATGTATGTTTTTTGTTATCAAGATAATATTTAAATTATTGCATAACTTGACAACAATCGTATTCAAATAAGGAAAATTGATTCAAATTTAGTCCATATGGTAGACGACAATATATATGTTCACATGGTGGAGTAAAATGTTCATATATGATGGAAGATCAAAATGTACGACTACATCAATTATAAACCGCAAGGTCACCTAACGATATATTCGAATTCAACATAACGTGGATTCAAAAATTGAAATTTGAGATCATGGCATCTGTAATCATATAAAAAGGGTCATTACACTTTCTTTGGTGGGAATTGATTTGTTTTTTGTTGTTGTTGAGGGAAGTGCGAATCGATTTGGTACTGTGCAGGGTAATCTTGTTCTCCCTTTTTTTTACTTTTTTCTTGTAGTTTTTCCAATGGCATCTATAGCAATATAGTAAAAGGGGACATGACTCTCTTGTGTCTTGTATGAATTGGTTTTTTTTACACATTAAGTTTGTTCTGCCGAACAAGGAATCCGCACCTTGTTATCCCGAAATTTTCAAGCTCGAGTATCTTTTGTCTCACCTGCTTTGAAACTCCCGCTTCTTCAACCCGCGTCGCGCCTTGTTATCCCGAAATTTGGACGCGCGCGAGAACTCCCTCCTCATCCGAAATCGCGCCCGCAGCCTAGAGACACGAAATCCCCCTTCTACCCCTCAGCCGAAAATGAAGCTCCACGACGCGGTGTCAAAACCGGTGGGGGTACGCTGGTAACTTACCCTACATTTCGGACAAGCGCGTCCCTAAGCTTGGCTCCCCCCTCCCCCTTCGCCCCCCCCATTCGTACACCGAGGCCGCCAAAACCCGCGAAACCCCACGCTCCTCCGTCGGCATCCCGACCGCCGCCCAGCCGGAGACTCTTCCCCGACTACATCGTCCACCGCAACAGCTCGCCGTCCCTCATCCACCGCACCATATGAGGATCCGTTGTCGATCTCGTCGTCCCGCCGGATCAGCCGCCCCGTCCTCCACCTCCAAGGAGCTTCCCCGATGTTCGCCTCGTCTATCGCGCCACCTCAATCCCCACAGCAACGTCTTGACCTGCCCCACCGGAACCGCAGCACCCTCACCAATTCCTCCAATGAAGCCGAGGCCAACTCGGCGCCACCAAGGAGGTTCTGCACTCACCGCTGCATTTTATCTTTTATTCAATCTCATGGGGCTGCCGATGCTCGATACCGAGCAGACATGGCGTGTCTCCATCGATGGCGCCGTCGCCGGCCACATCATCCACGACGTCTCTCGCCCATGTCATTGCTTCCTCGGCGGTGACTTCCACAACGGCACTAGCTGCAGCTGCTCTGGCTCTCGCTCGCGTTGCGGCTCTGTTCTTGCTATCGGTAGCGCTGCTGCACTGGTCCTGCTTTCGTTTGTGCTGCTGCTCTGCTCTTGCTCTCGCTTGCGCTGCTGCTGCTGCTGCACGACCTCCGGCAGCTACAGGAGTTGCTGCTTTAGCACTCGCTCGTGGTGCTACTGCACGACTTGCTCTCTGCTAGTGCGTTCCCTGCTCGAGCGTCTGCTGATTTAGATCACTGCTTCTCTGCTACTAGTGCTCGAACGCCCTAAACATCTATTGCAATGCTCTGTTACTAGTTCAATCAGTTTCGACAGTAAAATTCAGTTTCGACTGTGAAGTTCATTTTCTTCAGTTAAGTTCAGAGTGAACAGTACTTACAGCATCTGTCGGAGCGGCCGTGGCGCGGCTGATGCGTTTTACATCTAGCACTTTTTGGTGATGTATTTTACATCAACTATTGCAGATGATATTAGGGTCCCACTTCAGATTAACGTTGTCTGTCTTGTCATGCTTTAGCCTCGTCGCCGTACACCTTAGCGGAGCTGCTCCAACGACGGAATCGTCCATCACAGCGGAGCAGTACCCTCGGCGCCGTTTCCAGAGGCCTCAGATCTTCTTTCCCGCCTCCGACAGTCACACCAGCATCATCACCATCCTCCACGTCCAACCCAATAATGCTGAGGTCCACAAGGCTATGCCAAAGAGGTTGTACACTCGTCGCATCACTTTGTTTCTCCATTCCTCTGTTCTTCCAATTCATGTGAGCTAAACACCCAGGTTGACTGAAATCCTATGTTTCCAAATGCTCTGTTTTGCACGTGCATTCCTATCCTATTCCTGTGTTTTTCCTGTCCCTGCGTTTATAGAATCCTCCAATTCTATGGAGCCCATACAGGTTTACTTCATTTTCAGATAGGCGTCAAAGAAAACTCTGTGTGTTATGTCCTGCTCCTGCCGTGCCGTCATCCACCCCACCTGAGGTGCACCATCGACAGAAGCGTTCACTGCAGCAGAGATCCCCCTGCAGACTTCCTTTCGCCGCCTCAGATCATCTTCCCCATTGCCGGCAGCCACGCCAACGGCATTACCATCATCGAATGAGCAGATGAACCTGAGGACTACACAGTTCCGGAAGAGAGGTCGCAGTCTTTCGTTTTTGCTTACGTTATACATCGGTTATTATTACCTACTACTTTATCGTTCAATCTTGAGTTTGAATTGCCCATGGGTCTCATATCGAGCCAGCAACGAATAGTATCTGTCTACTATCTGGTTCATCTGGGGTCTTCTATGTGGTTCATGTTGGGTGGGCAACAAACAATAGATGATCCATTGTCTATCTTTTTAAACTGAAGCTATAATCTACCTGCTATCATTAGTTTTGAATCCATCCACTCGTTTGCTACCATCAGTCTTGATTTTTGCATGCACCCCTTAGGCCTTACAAAATATAACTATTTTTTATTATTATGCATGTCAAATATTGTACACAATCGTACTGAACATGTAGAGAAAAAGAGAAGACCATTGCGTGCGAATATAATGCCATGCAGACGCCGCTCCATGGTGGGCGAAGTGCCCCCCCTCCTGCATTTCCAGATTGTATTCCAGAGGAAGATAACTGTTCAGATGGAGATTCAGAAGGAGCTGACCACGCCTGTTTACCACCAGAGGTGTTTGCTCTAACCTGGCATGCTGATGTTGGTCATATCATGCATATGGCGCCTTGCATTGCTTACATTATACATCTTATATGTCATCAGCTTAGTTTAGATTTGCTTTGTGTGAATGCCACCTGTTTGGTTTCTATATCATACTCCCACCATTCCTAAATATTTATCTTTTTAGAGATTTCAACAAGTGACAACATATAGAACAAAATGAGTGAATCTACACTCTAAAATATGTCTATATCCATCCGTATGTGGTAGTCCATTTGAAATCTCTAAAAAGACAAATATTTAGGAACGAAGGGAGTATATGGGAATTATGCAATGCCATCTTCTTTAGCCAGGCATCATATACGTGAATCATGCAATGCCATCCTGTTTAGCCAGTCATCGTATATGTGAATTGTATTGTGCCATATTTTTTTCCATAATGTATTCCATTTGTCAACAATGTTTATACATTCATCTACTCTTCCTATGCATCAGCCATTTGAGTCGGTCATGGGAAAATCTGGAGTGAAAACAAGGTCTTCTGAGCAGTCAGTGCTACCTGTTGATGCAGATTTCTTGCTGGTTACAGATAGCTCCTCAGAGGAGGATTCAGAGAGAGATGACCAGTCGTATCCCCCCCCCCCCGAGGTGCATGCTCTAACTTGGCTGGGTTATATTGCTCATATCATGCATATGGTGTCTTGCATTGCCATGCCATCTGCTTAGATTAGACATGCTTTGTGTGAATGCCTCATGTTTGCTTTCTATATCAGATATGTGAATTATGCAATGCCATGTTTTTCAGCCAGTTATCATATATGTGAATTATGCACCGCCATGGAGCCAGGCATCATATATGTGAATTATCTCATGCCATATTTTTTTTCATTACGTATTCCATTTGTCGACAATCTGTGTATATTGAACTCCTCTTCATGTGTATCAGCCATTTGAGCCGGTTATGGAAAAATCTAGAGTGAAAACAAGGTCTTCAGAGCAGGCAATGGTACATGTTGAAGCATATATCTCGATGGTTACAGGGAGCTCCTCAGAGGAGGATTCAGAGACAGATGACCAGTCCTATATCCCACCTGAGGTGTATGCTCTAAGTTGCAATGTTTATATTTCTCATATGATGCATATGGTGTCTTGCATTGCTTAGTTTAGACATCATATGCACAATATTGAATTCTATCTGCTTAGTTTAGAGATCATACATGCGAGTGCCAACTGCTTAGTATATGAATCAATTCTGTCAATTATATCATGCCATCCTGTATACTTAGACAACATGTATGTGAATTATTTCATCCCAACCTATTTTAGAAAGACATCATATAGTTTTGTCATGTCATCCTATTTAGGTACTCATCATATGTTGAATTATGCCATTATATCATGTTAAGTTATCCATCATATATCTGAAACTGTGTCATGCTATCCTGTTTAGTTAGGCATCATATATGTGAAATTGTGTCATGCTGTCCTGTTTGGTTAGACAACATATATGTGAATTACCACATCTGTCTATCATACAATGTCTGTACGTTCAATTTCTTTTCTTGTTTATCAGCCATTTGAATTGGAGGGGGTGATGGCAGTATCTAAGGGAGCAAAAACCCGTTCTTCACAAAAGACAGTGCTACCCGTTGATGCAGATAGAACCATGGTTGTACTGGCCCACAAACTAGCCCCACCACACATAATCGAGACTCTTCCAGATTGCACACTTACACCGTTGGGCAGAGAACCAGCTACAACCCATCTAACCGAAACCCCAGCGGATAGTAACCCACTTATAGTTGACAAAGCACCATGTCCACCACAGAGTACCCCCACACGAGCAGTTTGTAAAGCTACTGTAGTGCCCAAAGCACGAAGACCACCACAGCTAACCCAACCTCCACGTTTAAAGCAGAAGAGCAACTGTTCTCAGGTCAGATTTCGTAGCTATGGTCCATACTCCTTTGCTGTTGCATCACTGTATTTACTCATACCAACTACTCTCAAATTTGAAGGATCCAATTGAAACTCCAATGGCGCAACGGGTATGTTTTAAACCTATTTCTTTAACTGGATTGCTGTTCTAACTTCTTGCTCTATGTTGATTTCAGTTTAAGTTGTATAAGCAGTTATGTTCTCATGTGATGCACATTACAAGTGCTGCCAATGTTGTGTAGTTTCTCACACTTATATTCTGTCTATGCTGTTGTGTCTTAAAAATATATGAGTTGAACTGTGTCTCTATCTTCATTAGGGAACATAAACTAGAATGATATGGACAATACAGTGACCATAGTACATAGATATATCTTTTTTCATGCTGTTATCCTGTCCACCTTACTACTGAACCGGTTTACCAAAATGAGTTTCGTATACTACAAGCTAAACATGTGATGCGTCTCCCTGTTTCTCTTGTAGTATGCAAACAGAATATTGGAGAAGAGAACCCCACTATGCAATGGTAGAGAAAGTAATGCAGATAAGGTTCAAGATAGTGAGACAACCCTGTTGGTCTCCAAGAAAGGTGGTAAAAACGATCTTGTAGACAGCGAGAAAACCCCACAGTCCTGCGTTGATGTAGTGTTCGAGTTACTGGCCAGTACCGCTGGCACAAGCTCTTCGAACTCGCTGCCTGAATCACTTCGGCTTCTTCAGTCTCAGCTACAAGCTGAAAGGCATCAGTCAGCTGTGCTGCGGCAAGAAGCCGAAGGACTGAGGAAGTCCCTGCAGAATTCAGATGCGTACTTTCTTGTGCAACAGCAAGCGCTAGAGGATTTAAGCGCCAAACAAGAGAAAGTTAATAAGCTTGCTAAGCATCTTGCTAGCATTATGGGTACCCAGGATATTGTTTCTTGAACTCTTCTGAAGTGGTTTCAGTTCTGGACTTGTTTTGCTGCGGCGTTTATATGCTGTTTTGTTCCCTATATTTGCACTGGTGGCGAACTTTGATGCCCAGTGGATGTAATATGTGTAATAGCCGTGATAGCCTAGCATAAGTTGCTTGCTTATTTATTTCCTTGTTGTCTTGTTTATTTGTTTGCTTGTAGTCAGTGCAGTTCTTTTTCCGCGGTTTGCTAGTGGCTGCAATAACCTATTTTTTAAAACTAGGCCACAATAACCATGGGCTAATATTTACTGTAGTGACACTAGGCCCCCTACGGGCCGTAGAAACAGTGGGCCTTCTACGGGCCGTAGAAACAGTAGGCCTTCTACGGGCCGTAGAAACAATGGGCCTTCTACGGGCCGTAGAAACAATGGGCCTTCTACGGGCCGTATCATCAATGGGCCTTATACGGGCCGTATGATCGATTGGCCAAACATGGGCCAATAACAGGCCGCATTATGGCCGTAAACGGGCTAGAGTTGGAATCGTCCCTTCATGGGCCGACCATAACGGGCCATCGTTAATAGGCCGTATTTGATGACGCTATAAAAACGGCCCAACGTATTAATGGACCACAAACAGGCCGACTGTAACCACGGGCTGAATTTGGCCCACAAGCAGAAAATGATAGTAACGGGCCGTAAGTAAACGAATGCTGGAAATGAGCCCAAGAATAAATGGGCTCTGAGAAGGCCGAAAGATAACATGGGCTGGAAACGGCCCAACGGAATAACGGGCCGTTAATGGGTATAATGTGATACACTGTTCATTACGGGCCAGTTTCACCACGGGCCGTTAATGGGTGTAAAGTGATACACTGTTCATTACGGGCCAATTTCACCACAGGCCGTTAATAGGCCAAGAGTTACATAGGGCCTCATATGGGCCGAAAGACGTCATGGGCCATACATGGGCCAGAAGTGAAAACGGGCTGGAATCATATTGGATGGCCCAGATGACGCTACTGGGCCTAATTCGGATAGGGCGTAACGGGCCTTGGGTTAGCGAGCTGTAAATGGGCTATATGCGAATAGGCCGTTAACAGGCTTTCCATGGGCCGGCCCGCCACCTTTTGACCAAGTCAAACGGGCCGGCCTTTTCACAGGAATGGGCCTCTGTTGGGCCGTGCCACGTGTCGACGTATCATAGGCGCCTTCCGTCCAATGAGTGGATGACATCTGTCCCAACGATGTGCCGACACGTGTTTCCTCCAGGCAATGATGATTTTACACGTGGAAAATCCCCATTGGTCGGGGCTGTTAACGGGTTATCGGATCCAAAACCCGACCCGATAGCTTAACGGCGTTCCGTTACGGTGGATGCCACGTGTCGGTCACCCTTGACGAAAGCACTTCTGTGACACGCGATTTATAACCATGGAAGTGGACACTTCCGTGATGATAATTTTGGCAATGTCATGGAACACTTCTACGACAACACAGGTATGACTATCTTGATTCTGTCATAAATTTGTCATGGATGTACATGCATGACAGAAAACGCGACCTACTGTGACAAACACGTATCATCACGGAATTGTATTTTTTTGTAGTGATTGGTGTCGACGTTGTAGTAGCCCCAATGTCCACAATGCGGTTCGGCCATGCCAATTTGGAAAAAAGGTACATGCCTTACTCTCGCGGCACAACAACTTTGAAGAAGATAGCGCTCGTGGAATCCCCGACAAGGTTGCGCGCTTACGCCGATTTCGGTCTCATCGCAGTATCCGACATCACGATAGCCATGATGCAACATCAGGTAGACGAGAATGGCTAGTACGTCTTTGATACGTTTCCAACGTATCTAAATTTTTTGCTTGTTCCTTGCTGTTATATTACCATTCTTGGATGTTTACAATCATTTTATAGCAACTTTATATCATTTTTTGGGACTAACCTATTAACATAGTGCCCAGTGCTAGTTGCTTTTTTTTGCTTGTTTTTTACTTCGCAGAAAATCAAGACCAAACGGAGTCCAAATGTAGCAAAACTGTTTGGAGATTTTTTTTGGACCAGAAGACATCCAATGGGCCAAAGAAGTACCACAGGGGGGCTTTGAGGGGAGCACAACCCATCTGGGCACGCCTGGGGGGCCAGGCGTGCCCTGGTGGGTTGTGCCCAACTCGGCCGCCTCCCGCACTGCCTCTTTGCTCTATAAATACCCCGAAAATCTAAAAACCCTAGGGGACTCGACAAAACACAATTCCAGCCACCGCAAGTTCCAAAACCACCAGATCCAATCTAGACACCATCACGGAGGGGTTCATCATCCTCATTGGTGCCTCTTCGATGATGCGTGAGTAGTTCATTGTAGACCTACGGGTCCATAGTTAGTAGCTAGATGGCTTCCTCTCTCTCTTTTGATTCTCAATACAATGGTCTCTTGGAGATCTATTTGATGTAACTCTTTTTGCTGTGTGTTTGTTGGGATCCGATGAACTTTGAGTTTATGATCAGATCTATTTATCCATGAAAGTTATTTAAGTTTCTTTCATCTCTTATATGCATGATTACTCATAGCCTCGTATTTCTTCTTCAAATCTTTGGTTTAGTTAGGCCAACTAGATCGATTTTCTTGCCATTGGAAGAGGTGCTTTGTCATGGGTTCGGTCGTGTGGTTTTCTTTCCCAGTGACAGAAGGGGCAGCTAGACACGTATTGATCATTACCATTAAGGATACCAAGATGGGGTCTATTCCTACATGAATAGATCTTGTCTACGTCATGTCATCGTTCTTATTGCATTACTCCGTTTCTCCATGAACTTAATACACTAGATGCATGCTGGATAGCGGTCGATGTGTGGAGTGATGGTAGTAGATGCAGGCAGGAGTCGGTCTACTAATCCTGGACGTGATGCCTATATAATGATCATTGCCTGGATATAGTCATAACTATTTGAAGTTCTATCAATTGCCCATCAGTAATTTGTTTACCCGCCGTATGCTATTTTTCCTGAGAGAAGCCACTAGTGAAATCTACGACCACCGGGTCTATTCTTTATCATATTTGCTTTGAGATCTATTTTTATTTGCTTTTGTTTTCAGATATATTATTCTAAAAAACCAAAAATACCTTGCTGCACTTTTTCTTTATTTATTTTATTTTGCTTTATCGCGAGTTCTATTTATCCAAAATTATACAAAAAAATCTATCTTTTACCCGAGAGGGATTGATAACCCCTCTTACGTGTCGAGTTGCAAGTATTTGTTCTTTGTGTGCAGGTCCCGTTTACATAGTGTTGCTTGGTTCTCCTACTGGTTTGGTAACATTGGTTTCATACCTGAGGGAAATACCTACCGAAGTTGTACTACATCATCCCTTCCTCTTTGGGGAAATACTGACGCGGATACTAGCCATCAAGGAAGGATTTCTGGCGCCGTTGCCGGGGAAACATCATCAACATCTATCAGGTTCCTAATCACAAATCTCACTCCTCGAAATTGACATTATTTGTCATTTGCCTCTCGTTTTAATCTCCCCCACTTCACAAAAATTTGCCATTTTATTCGCCCTCTTTTTTCGTTCGCCATTTTTCTCGTCAGATCTGTTTTTGTGTGCAATCTTGTTTGCATAGTCACGATGACTCAAGAAAACACCAAGTTGTGTGATTTTTCCAATACCAATAATAATGATTTTATTAGCACTCTGATTGCTCCTCCCGCCACTAGTGCGGAATCTTGTGATATTAATGCCGCTTTGTTGAATCTTGTTATGAAAGATCAGTTTTCCGGTATTCCTAATGAGGATGTTGCGTCCCATCTTAACACACTCGTATAATTATGCGATATGCAAAAGAAAAAGGATGTGGACAATGATATTGTGAAGTTGAAACTATTTCCGTTTTCTTTGCGAGATCATGCAAAAATTTGGTTTTCTTCTTTGCCTCGCAATAGTATTGATTCTTGGGATAAGTGCAAAGATACTTTTATTACTAAGTATTTTCCGCCAGCAAAAATTATTTCCCTTAGAACTCAAATCATGAATTTTAAGCAACTTGAGCATGAACATGTTGCCCAATCTTGGGAAAGAATGAAATTGATGCTAAGAAATTGTCCTACTCATGGTTTAAATCTTTGGACGATCATACAAAAAATTTATGCGGGATTGAATTTTGTTTCTAGAAATCTTTTAGATTCCACTGCGGATGGTACTTTTATGGAAATTACTTTGGGTGAAACTACTAAATTGCTTGATAACATTGTGGCAAATTATTCACAATGGCATACCAAAAGAGCACCTACTAGTAAAAAAGTTAATTCAGTTAAAGAAATTAATTCATTGAGTGAAAAAGTTGATGCTCTTATGAAATTGGTTGCTAATAAAAGTGCTCCTATTGATCTTAATGATGTGCCTTTGTCTACTTTGATTGCGCAAAATAGTGACCCCGTAGATGTGAATTTTATCTCGCGAAACAATTTTAATAACAATGCTTATGGAGGTAATTTTAATCCTAGGCCTTTTTCTGGAAATTCCTCCAATAATTATGGTAATTCCTATGGTAATCCTTATTACAATAATAATAGGAACAGCTCTGATCTTGAGAATAATATTAAAGAATTTATCAATGCTCAAAAAGTTTTCAATACTATGATAGAAGAAAAGTTGAATAAGATTGATGATATGTCTTGAAGCATTGATAGAATTTCTCATGATGTAGAAAATCTCAAGTTGAAAGCTTTTGTGCCTAAAATTGATGAATCAATTAAAGCTTTATATGTCTCTATGTATGAAATTAAGAAAAGAACCTCTATGCTTAGAGCTAAAAGAGAATTTTTAGAAAGAGAATTTTCTAGTGATTGCTTTCATAAAAATGATGAAGATCTTAAAGTGATTGGTGTTTCTTCTATTGATTCTTTGTTTAGAAAAGTTAAAATTAATGATAAAGGGACTGGAGAAGAGTCAACTTTAGCTATAAGGCGTCCCGATAATTTGGAGGGTGAAAATCTTGATGAAAAAATTGATAAAAGTGTGTTTGGAGAGGTCAAAACTTTAACTAGTGATGCACCTACTCTTTTCGATTACAAAGACTTTAATTATTATAGTTTCTCTTTGATTGATTGTATTTCTTTGTTGGAATCCATGATAAATTCACCTCATTCCTACGAACAAAACAAAACTTTTACTAAACATATTGTTGACGCTATGATGAAAGCTTTTGAAGAAAAATTGGAATTGGAGATCTCAATTCCTAGAAAATTACATGATGAATGGGAACCCACCATTAAAGTCAAGATTAAAATTTATGAATGTTCTGCTTTATGTGACTTGGGTGCTAGTGTTTCCACAATTTCAAAATCTTTATGTGATGTGCTTGGTCTTACCAACATTGAAGAGTGTTCTTTAAATTTGCACTTGGCGGATTCTACTATTAAAAAACCTATGGAAGAATTAATGATGTTCTTATTCTTCCAAATAGGAATTATGTGCCCATAGATTTTATTGTCCTTGATATTGATTGCAATCCGTCTTGTCCTATTATACTTGGTAGACCTTTTTACGTACTATTGGTGCTGTGATTGATATGAAAGAAGGCAATATAAAATTTCAATTTCCACTAAGAAAGGGAATGGAACACTTCTCTAGAACAAAAATTAAGCCACCATATGAATAAATCATGAGGGCATCCTATGGATCTAGAACTAAAGATGACAACACTTAGATCTATGAATTATGCCTAGCTAGGGGCGTAAAACGATAGCACTTGTATTATATGAGTCTTTGCTTGTTTTGCTTTTAAGTTTGTCACAAGTATCCTAGCTGGACACACCTATCTGAGAGAGCCAAAACTATACTATGATTTGTTAGAATTACTCTTTATGCTTCACTTCAATTTTTTGAGCTATGGAATTGCTCAAGTGCTTCACTTATATCTTTTTGAGCACAGTGTGCTTTAATATTTTTCAAGAAATGCTCTCATGCTTCACGTAGATTTATTTGAGAGTTGGTAATTTTGAAAAAATTCTCTCATGCTTCACTTATATTATTTTGAGAGACAAATTTTTCATGCTCATGTTCTTCACTTATATTTGTTTAAGCTATCAAAAGCAACATATTAAACTAGTCCCAAAGTGATAGATATTCAAGAGGGATATAATAAAAACTTTCATGAAGATCATTGGACAAAATAAACTTGATTCTTTGTAATAGTTTTGAGATATTGCAGACTAAGGCATAGCCTAGTGGCAGGAAAGGGCTGATGCCTTCCCACCCACCCAGGTTCAAGGCATGGTACTTGCAATTTGGGTTTGTTGCACCAATTATACTGTATGGGGTTCCCTTACAGTAGTCTTTCTGTCAAAAAATAGTTTTGAGATATGATGATACTGATATGTGAGTCATGTTGATGAGTAATTGTGCTTTAGTAAGAATATTGGTGTTAAGGTTTGTGATTCCCTATGCAAGCACGAAAGTCAATAGTTATGCAATGAAATTACATCCTACTTGTGGTGCATTATTCGGTGTTAGTTATGCTTAATGCTCGCTTGTGTGATTTTTCGTTTCTTGGTTGGATGCTTCTCAATCTTTTTGCTAGACTTCATTTGTACTAAGTAGGAATACTACTTGTGCATCCAAAATCCTTAAACCCATTTTTGCCATATGAGTCCACCATACCTACCTATATGTGATATTTCCGTGTTGTTCTAGCAAATTTGTATGTGCCATCTCTAAATTTCAAAATAATTTTCCTTTTTGTGTGCTCGTACCGCTCATGAAACGGTAGGGGGTGGCTGATATTTTTCCATGCTAGATGTGTTATTCTCAAGATGAGTGTTTATTCACTTGTCATTGCACGAGAGTACGACAAAGGTATTAGGGATGCCCAGTCCCGAAATGAAAAATGAATTTACTTTATGTTTTCAGATAATAAATTCCTTGGAAACTGTTGGTATGGACGGCACTCGTGGATACGGCTAGCCGTGGAATGTGAAAGTATGGTGGAAAAAGGAAAAAAATTATTTTATGTTTGGGAACCGCCTATGATATATCTAGCATGGAAAGTATTAGGAACTACTCGATCATTTTCATTGACAGGAAAAGCATGCCACCCAAAATGTTTTATCCCTAAATTATTGCTCTGAGCTCTGGCACCTCTACAAATCCCTACTTCCCTCTGCGAAGGGCCTTTCTATTTACTTTATGCAATTTTAATTTTTATTTGAGTCTCCGTCTTCTCTTATAAAGCGCCAACTAAGGGACACTATGACCGTACTTGAGCATTGGATGTAGCTAATATGCGAGTGTGTTTCACGAATGGATCAATGATTGAGCATAATGGGCTAGGGATAACTTGCTTTAGTGTTGATATTTTTAAAGACATGGTTGTTTGTTGATATGCTTGAGTATTGAAATCTTCATGTCGAAACTAGACTATTGCTTTGAATCATATAAAAGTCCAAATGTTCGTGCTACAAAAGAAAAGAATATGTGATGAACATGTTAGGCAACATTCCACATCAAAAATTCTGTTTTTATCATTTACCTACTCGAGGACGAGTAGGAATTAAGCTTGGGGATGCTAATACATCTCCAACTTATCTATAATTTTTGCTTGTTCCATGTTGTTATATTATCATTCTTTGATATTTAACAATCATTTTATAGCAACTTTATATCTTTTTGGGACTAACCTATTAACATAGTGCCCAGTGCCAGTGACAGTTGCTGTTTTCTGCTTGTTTTTTACTTCGCGGAAATCAATACAAAACGGAGTCCAAACGCAGTGAAACTTTTTGAAGATTTTTTTGGACCAGAAGACATCCAGTGGGCAAAAGAAGTACCAGAGGGGGGCTCCAAGGGGAGCACAACCCACCTGGGCACGCCTGGGGGCCCAGGCGTGCCTTGGTGGGTTGTGCCCACCACGGCCGCCTCCCGCACCGCCTCTTTGCTCTATAAATACCCCGAAAATCCAGAAAACCTAGGGACTCGACGAAACACAATTCCAGCAGCCGCAAGTTCCAGAACCACCACATCCAATCTAGACACCATCACGGAGGGGTTCATCATCCTCATTGGTGCGTCTCCAATGATGTGTGAGTAGTTCATTGTAGACTTACGGGTCCGTAGTTAGTAGCTAGATGGCTTCCTCTTTCTCTTTTGATTCTCAATACAATGGTCTCTTGGAGATCTATTTGATGTAACTCTTTTTGCGGTGTGTTTGTTGGGATCCGATGAACTTTGAGTTTATGATCAGATCTATTTATCCATGAAAGTTATTTGATTTTATTTGATCTCTTATATGCATGATTACTTATAGCCTCGTATTTCTTCTTCGAATCTTTGGTTTAGTTAGGCCACCTAGATCGATTTTTCTTGCCATGGGAAGAGGTGCTTTGCGATGGGTTCGGTCGTGCGGTGTTCTTTCCTAGTGACAAAAGGGGCAGCAAGACACGTATTGATCGTTGCCATTAAGGATAACAAGATGGGGTCTATTCCTTCATGAATTGATCGCCATAGTTCTTATTGCATTACTCCGTTTATCCACGAACTTAATACACTAGTTGCATGCTAGATAGCGGTCGATGTGAGGAGTAATAGTAGTAGATGCAGACAGGAGTCGGTCTACTAATCTTGGACGTGATGCCTATATAATGATGATTGCCTGGATATCGTCATAATTATTTGAAGTTCTATCAATTGCCCATCAGTAATTTGTTTACCCGCTGATACATCCATTTTGCATCATGCTTTTATATCTATACTTATTGCATTATGGGCTATTATTACCTATTTAGGAACAATACTTATGCCTTTTCCCTCTTATTTTACAAGGTTTACATGAAGAGGAAAATGCCGGCAGCTGGAATTCTGGACTAGAAAAGGAGAAAATATTAGAGACCTATTCCGCACAACTCCAAAAGTCCTGAAACTTCACGGAGAATTATTTTGGAATAAATAAAAATATTGGGCGAAGAAAGAACCAGAAGGGGGCCACCAGCAATCCACAAGGGTGGGGGCGCACCCCCTACCTTGTGGGTCCCCTGTCAGGCTTTCGATACCCATCTTCTGCTATATGGTGTGTTTTGACCTGAAAATGAGGAAGAAGCTTTCAGAACGAAGCACCGCTGTGTCGAGATGGAACTTGGGTAGAACCAATCTAGGGCTCTGGCGGTGCTGTTCTGCCGGGGAAACTTCCCTCCGGGAGGGGGAAATCATTACCATCGTCATCACCAACGATTCTCTCATCGAGAGGGGGTCAATCTCCATCAACATCCTCACCAGCACCATCTCCTCTCAAAGCCTAGTTCATCTCTTGTAACCGATCTTTCTCTCAAAACCTCAGATTGGTACCTGTGGGTTGCTAGTAGTGTTGATTACTCCTTGTAGTTGATGCTAGTTGGTTTATTCGGTGGAAGATTATATTTTCAGATCCTTAATGATAACTAATAATCCTCTGATTTTGATTATGAATATGCTTTGTGAGTAGTTACGTTTGCTCCTAAGGACATGGGAGAAATCTTGTTATAAGTAATCATGTGAATTTGGTATTCGTTCGATATTTTGATGATATGTATGTTGTCTTTCCCCTAGTGGTGTCATGTGAATGTTGACTACATGACACTTCACCATGATTTGGGCCTAGGGGAAGGCATTGGGAAGTAATAAGTAGATGATGGGTTGCTAGAGTGACAGAAGCTTAAACCCTAGTTTATGTGTTGCTTCATAAGGGGCTGATTTGGATCCATATGTTTCATGCTATGGTTAGATTTATCTTAATTCTTCTTTCGTAGTTGCGGATGCTTGCGAGAGAGGTTAATCATAAGTGGGAGGCTTGTCCAAGGAAGGACAGCACCCAAGCACTGGTCCACCCACATATCAAATTATCAAAGTAACAAACGCGAATCGTATGAGCATGATGAAAACTAACTGCACAGTAATTCCCATGTGTCCTCGGGAGCGCTTTGCTTTATATAAGAGTTCGTCCAGGCTTGTCCTTTGCTACAAAAAGGATTGGTCCACCTTGCTGCACCTTAGTTACTTTTGTTACTTGTTACCCGTTACGAATTATCTTATCACACAACTATCTGTTACCGATAATTTCAGTGCTTGCAGAGAATACCTTGCTGAAAACCGCTTGTCATTTACTTCTGCTCCTCGTTGGGTTCGACACTCTTACTTATCGAAAGGACTATGATAGATCCCCTATACTTGTGGGTCAGCAAGACCCTTTTCTGGCGCCATTTCTGGGGAATGAAGCACCTTTGGTAAGTGGAATTTGGTAAGGAAACATTTATATAGTGTGCTGAAATTTATTGTCACTTGTTACTATGGTAATTAATCCTTTAAGGGGTTTGTTCGGGGTGTCTTCACCCCGACCGGAAGAGAAAAGAGTTGCCCCTCAACCTATTGCACCTACTGAAAATATTTATTATGAAATTCCTTCAGGTATGATAGAGAAACTGCTAGCTAATCCTTATACATGAGATGGAACATTACATCCGGATATGCATCTAATATATGTAGATGAAGTTCGTGGATTATTTAAGCTTGTAGGCTCGCCCGAGGATGAAGTCAAGAATAAGGTCTTCCCTTTATTTTTGAAGGACAAGGCATTGGCATGGTATAGGCTGTGTGATGATATTCGATCTTGGAACTACAACCAATTGAAATTGGAATTTCATCAGAAGTTTTATCCTATGCATCTGGTTCATCGTGATCGGAATTACATATATAATTTTTGGCCTCGTGAAGGAGAAAGTATCGATGAAGCTTGGGGAGGCTTAAGTTAATGTTATATTCATGCCCCAATCATGAGCTCTGAAGAGAAATTATTAATCAGATTTTTTATGATCATCTTTCTCGCAAATCCATGATCAATACTTCTTGTACTGGTTCTTTTATGAAGAAGAATATTGAATTCAAATGGGATTTATTGGAAAGAATTAAATGCAACTCTGATGATTGGGAACTCGACGACGGTAAGGACTCAGGTATAAACCTTAAGTTTGATTGTGTTAAATCTTTTATGGATACCGATGCTTTTTGCAATTTTAGCACTAAATATGGACTTGACTCTGAGATAGTAGCTTCTTTCTGTGAATCATTTGCTACTCATGTTGATCTCCCTAAGGAGAAGTGGATTAAATATAATCCTCACATTGAAGTAAAAGTAGTAGAACATATTAAAGTTGAAGAAGAAACTATTACTTATAATGTTGATCCTATTGTTCCTACTGCTTATATTGAGAAACCACTTTTTCCTGTTAGGATAAAGGATCATGCTAAAGCTTCAACTGTGGTTCATAAGAGTTCTACTAGAACACCTACACCCCCTGAACAAATTAAAGTTGAACCTAGTATTGCTATGGTTAAAGATCTCTTGGTCGATAATAATGATGGGCATGTTATTTATTTCTCTGATGAAGCTGCTAGAATTGTCAAACCCGATATTAAAGATAAACATAGACCTGTTGTTGGCATGCCTGTTGTTTCTGTTAAAATTGGAGGTCATTGTTGTCATGGCTTATGTGATGTGGGTGCTAGTGTGAATGCAATTCCTTTTACCTTATATCAAGAAATTATGAATGATATTGCACCTGCTGAGATAGAAGATATTGATGTTACTATTAAGCTTGCCAATAGAGATAATATATCACCAATTGGGATTGTTAGAGATGTTGAAGTCTTGTGTGGGAAAATAAAATACCCTACTAATTTTCTTGTTCTTGCTTCCCCACAAGATGATTTTTGTCCCATTATATTTGGAAGACCTTTCTTGAATACTGTTAATGCTAAGATAGACTGTGAGAAAGAAATAGTTACTGTAAGTTTTGGGGATATGTCTCATGATTGTAATTTCTCTAAATTTCGTAGACAACCCCATGATAAGGAATTTCCTAGTAAGGATCAAATTATTGGTCTTGCTTCTATTGTCGTGCCTCCTACTGATCCTTTAGAACAATATTTGCTAGACCATGAAAATGATGTGTTTACGAATGAAAGAAAGGAATTAGATGAAATATTCTTTAATATTCAAGGGCCTGTTTTGAAAACAATTTGCCTGTTGAAATCCTTGGAGACCCTCCTCCACCCAAGGGTGATCCCGTGTTTGAGCTTAAACAATTACCCGATACTTTGAAACATGCTTATCCTGATGAGAAGAAGATGTATCCTGTTATTATTAGTGCTGGCCTTTCAGAGCATGAAGAAAATAAATTATTGAAAACTCTGAAGAAGCACCGTGCCTCTATTGGATATACTCTTGATGATCTTAAGGGCATTAATCCCACTCTATGTTAGCACAAAATTAAATTGGAGCCTGATGCTAAACCAGTTGTTGATCAACGACGATGGTTAAATCCTAAGATGAAAGAAGTGGTAAGAAATGAAATACTAAAGCTTCTGGAAGCAGGTATAATTTATCCTATTGCTGATAGTAGATGAGTAAGTCCCGTTCATTGTGTCCCCAAGAAGGGAGGTATTACTGTCGTACCTAACGATAAGAATGAATTGATCCCTCAAAGAATTATTATAGGTTATAGAATGGTAATTTATTTTAGAAAATTAAACAAAGCTACCAGAAAAGATCATTACCCTCTACCTTTTATTGATCAAATGCAAGAAAGACTATCCAAACATACACATTTTTTCTTTCTAGATGGTTATTCTGGTTTCTCTCAAATACCTGTGTCAACAGAAGATCAAGAAAAGACCACTTTTACTTGCCCTTTCGGTACTTTTGCTTATAGATGTATGCCTTTTGGTTTATGCAATGCACTTTCTACCTTTCAAAGCTGCATGACTACTATATTCTCTGACTTTTGTGAAAAGATTGTTGAGGTTTTCATGGATGATTTCTCTATTTATGGAACTTCTTTTGATGATTGCTTAAGCAACCTTAATCGAGTTTTGCGGAGATGTGAAGAAACTAATCTTATCTTGAATTGGGAGAAGTGCCACTTTATGGTTAATGAAGGTATTGTCTTGGGGCATAAAATTTCTGAAAAAGGTATTGAAGTTGATAAAGCTAAAGTAGATGCTATCGAAAAGATGTCGTGTCCTAAAGATATCAAAGGTATAAGAAGTTCCTTGGTCATGCTGGTTTCTATAGGAGGTTTATTAAAGACTTCTCTAAAATTTCCAGGACTCTCACTAATCTCTTGCAAAAAGACGTTCCTTTTGTTTTTGATGGTGATTGTGTAGAAGCATTTGAAATACTTAAGAAGGCCTTGATTTCTGCTCCTATTGTTCAGCCACTTGATTGGAATTTACCCTTTGAAATTATGTGCGATGCTAGTGATTATGTTGTTGGTGCTGTTCTAGGGCAAGAGTTGATAAGAAGTTGGCTGTTATTCATTATGCTAGTAAAACTCTAGACAGTGCCCAGAGAAATTATGCTACTACCAAAAAAGAATTCTTAGCAGTTGTTTTTGCTTGTGATAAGTTCAGATCTTATATTGTCGACTCCAAAGTAACTGTTCACATTGATCATGTTGCTATTAAATACCTTATGGAAAAGAAAGATGCTAAACCTAGACTTATTAGATGTGTTCTCTTGCTGCAAGAATTTGATTTGCATATTATTGATAGAAAGGGAGCTGAGAACCCCATTGCAGACAACTTGTCTAGGTTAGAAAATGTTCTTGATGACCCACTACCTATTGATGATAGCTTTCCTGATGAGCAATTAGCTCCCATAAATACTTCTCGTGATACTCCATGGTATGTTGATTATGCTAATTACATTGTTGCTAAATTTATACCACCTAGTTTCACATACCAGCAAAAGAAAAGGTTTTTCTATGATTTAAGACATTACTTTTGGGATGACCCACATCTTTATAAAGAAGGAGTAGATGGTGTTATTAGACGTTGTATACCTGAGCATGAACAGGAACAAATCCTACGCAAGGCCACTCCGAGGCTTACGGAGGACACCACGCTGGAGATAGAACCACACATAAGGTATTGCAATCTGGTTTTTATTGGCCTACTCTCTTTAAGGATGCTCGTAAGTTTGTCTTGTCTTGTGATGAATGCAAGAGAATTGGCAAATTTAGTAGACGTCAGGAAATGCCTATGAATTATTCACTTGTTATTGAACCATTTGATGTTTGGGGCTTTGATTAAATGGGACCTTTTCCTTCCTCTAATGGGTATACACATATTTTAGTTGTTTTTGGTTACATTACTAAGTGGGTAGAAGCTATTCCAACTAGTAGTGCTGATCATAACACTTCTATTAAGATGCTTAAAGGAGTTATTTTTACGAGGTTTGGAGTCCCTAGATATTTGATGACTGATGGTGGTTCACATTTTATTCATGGTGCTTTCCGTAAAATGCTTGCTAAATTTGATGTTAACCATAGAATTGCATCTCCATATCATCCTCACTCTAGTGGTCAAGTAGAATTGAGCAATAGAGAGATTAAACTGATTTTGCAAAAGACTGTTAATAGATCTAGTAAGAATTGGTCTAAGAAACTTGATGATGCATTATGGGCTTATAGAACTGTTATTAAAATCCTATGGGTATGACTCCATATAAAATGGTTTATGGAAAGGCCTGTCACTTACCTCTCGAACTAGAACATAAAGCTTATTGGGCAATCAAAGACAACTATGATTTCAAACTTGCCGGTGAGAAGAGGTTATTTGACATCAGCTCGCTTGATGAATGGAGAACCCAAGCCTATGAGAATGCCAAGTTATTTAAAGAAAAGGTTAAAAGATGGCATGACAAAAGGATACAAAAGCGTGAGTTTAATGTAGGTGATCATGTTTTGCAATACAACTCTCGTTTAAGATTTTTTGCAGGAAAGTTTCTCTCTAAATGGGAAGGTCCTTACATTATCGAGGAGGTTTACCATTCCCGTGCCATCAAAATCAACAACGCCGAAGGTGGTAAACAGTCAAAGAGTCAAACATTATATCTCAGGTACTCCCAAACATTCCAAACATTATATCTCAGATACTGTCCAGAATGTTTCAGACTCTGAAAAGGAATAGGTATGTGGTACGGTAAGTAAACCGACTCCAAAATGTTTCTGACAGTAACTTTTCTCCTTTTTGGAATATTTAAAAAATTAGGAAAATTAAAAGTAGTCCGAAAGATGCACGAGGAGACCACAAGGGTGGAGGGCATGCCCTACCCCCTGGGCGTGCCCCCTGCCTTGTGGCTACCTCGTGTGCCCTCCAGACTCCGTTTTCTTGCACAATACTTCTTTTGGTCGGTAAAAATTCATTATATAATCTCCCGAAGGTTTTGGCCACCGTACCATGGCAAAATCCCTTGTTTTCATTTTGAGCTGTTTCTGCAGCAGATTTAGAGCAATTTGTCGTCCCAAGGTTCGGAGGGAGAGAGCTATGTAGCTGATTACATTGCGGACCCCAAGGTCTACGGGGATTTGGAGCATTATGGTTGGACCACGAAGGAAGAAGAAGACTATGATCCAAAAAGAAAGGAAGAGACAAGTTCCGATGAAGAGGAAGTCCCGCTACCCCAACCTGGGGACATGCACGTGGAGTTCAAAAAGTCAAGTCTTCCTAATAAAGCGAAGAAACCTAAGATCGAGTTTATCCCTTTTCGTCTCTTGCAGGAAAACAAACAGGAACTATGTAAAAAGATATTAAGGCTTGAGTAGGAGATCGATGACTTAAGGGAGGAAAATTCGATCCTCAAGGACAAGTTGAGGAAGAAGGATACCACATCAACAACTCCATCATCACCACCTCCGAAGAAAGAGACATAAATACATGGGTATGGGCACTCCCCTTGGTAGCTGCCAAGCTTGGGGGAGGTGCCCCGGTATCGTATCAACATCACGCCTTTACCTTTATCATTTTTCTTAGTTCGGTCCTTTTGGTTATATCTTGATCTAGTAGAATAAAGTTTTTAGTATGATCTAGCTTTGAGTTTTGTTTTGATCTCTATCTATGTAATCGAGTCCATGAGTTATAAATAATAAAGAGTAGTTTTGAGTTGAGGGCTTTGCTTTCTCGCTATGATCTTGAGGAAATAAATAAAAGAAAGAATAAAAAGAAATAAAAAGATCATATATTGATCTTATGGAGAGTAATGACCACATATAAAGAGTATGATGATGAATAAAAGTTGTTGAGAGTTGACAAACATAGTTTTGGTCATTATTGCAATTAATAGGAAGTAATAAAGAAAGAGAGGCTTCACATATAAATATACTATCTTGGACATGTTTTGTAATTGTGAGCACTCATTAAAATATGACATGCTAAAATGTTCACGTTGGACAAGGAAGACAACATAATGGGTTATGTTTTCTTATATCCGAATAGAAGTTATATTGTCATGGACCTCCAACATGTTGAGCTTGCTTTTCCCTCTCATGCTAGCCAAATCCTTTGCACCAAGTAGACATACTACTTGTGATTCCAAACATCCCTTAACCTAGTTTTGCCATGAGAGTCCATCATACCTACCTATGGATTGAGTAAGATCCTTCAAGTAAGTTGTCATCGGTGCAAGCAATAAAAATTGATCTCTATATGTATGATATATTAGTGTGAAGAAAATAAGCTTTATACAAACTTGTGATATGGAAGAAATAAAAGCGACAAACTGCATAATAAAGTTCTTTATCACAAGCGGCAATATGAAGTGACGTTCTTTTGCATTAAGATTTTGTACATCCAACCATAAAAGCGCATGACAACCTCTGCTTCCCTCTACGAAGGGCCTATCTTTTACTTTTATCTTCTACCCTTATACAAGAGTCATGGTGATCTTCACCTTTCCTTTTTACACTTTTCCTTTTGGCAAGCACCATGTGTTGGAGAGATCTAGATACATATATCCACTCGGATGTAGGTTAACATAAAGTATTATTGTTGACATTACCCTTGAGGTAAAAGGTTGGCACTACAGGAAACAGCTAATTTGCCGTCAGGAGACGTCTTTGCTGTCTGCTTTTCATCGGGCAGACGGCAAAGAAAGGGTTAGCCGTCATCAACAGACGGCAAAGAAATACTAACGGCAAAATAGACTTTGCCGTCTGCAAAAAAAACCACAGACGGCAAAGAGCTTATTTTGCTGTCTGCAAAAAAACACAAACGGCAAAGATCTTTGCTATCTGTGTTTTTTATTACAGACGGCAAAGATTATCTTTGCCGTCTGCGTTTTATATTACAGACGGCAAAGAAGAAACACATGTCGCGGATCGATCTCGTGGATCGATGAGGTGTCACGATCTGAACCAAACGTTGTATCCCAGATCTCTCTCCCATGCACTCACGTTCTCTCACTCCAAACCGAACGGCACGGCCCCACCCACCACACCCATGCTCTCACCCACGAGACAAAGTCAGAAACCACTGCACGCCCATGTGCTTCGCCCCGAGATGCCCGTGCTACCCGCAGCACCGCCGGTGCATCGCCGTCGCGCGCCTCGGCCGCCTCTCGCGCACCCCATCGCCCAGGCTGTCTACCGCCCGAGCTCGCACCTCCTCCCCCGATGCTCCTCGTCCAGGCGGACTCCAGCGCCGGCGGGCACCAAGCGCCGGCCAGGCGGACTCCAGCGCCGGAGCGCACCATGCGCTGGCGAGGCGGCCACCTTCGACCTCCGCCGCCAGAGAAGGGCGCCTCCCCGTGCGCGTGCGGCCTCGTCCCTGCCCCGACTGCTCTTTTCTGGCCCTCTCTCTTCTCCGGACCCCTTGCCGGACTCCACCCCTCGCCGGACTCCGCCCCTTGCCGCACTCCGCCGCGGCCGCTCCTCGCCGTTCCCGCCATGGCCTCCCCTCGCCCGACCCCGCCGCGGCCGAGCCTCCCCAACCTCCTCCTCGCCGGACAATGCCGCGGCCGACACTCACCTAGACCCGCCGCAGCCATCCCTCGCCGGACCCGGACGTGGCTGCACCTCGACAGACCCCGCCGCACCTGAGCCACCCCTCGCCGGACCCGGACGTGGCTGCACCTCGACGGACCCCGCCGCACCTGAGCCACCCCTCGCCGGAACCCGCCGCACCAGAGCCTCCCCAACATCCTCCTCTCTTCCCGACCACCAGAGTTCCCCTAGCAGTGGCAGCGATTGCCGGAGTTGGCTACTCCGGCGACCACCGAAGCAGCAGCTGCCGTCCTCTCTGCTTCCCTTCTTCCCCAGCTCACCGGAGCAGCAGCGGCCGCCTCTGAACGCTTTGGCTGACGTTATTTTTTTAATAAAAAAACAATCTTTGCCGTCTGTAGCTTAGTATTGATGACGGCAAAGAAAACTTTTTGACTGACAGCAAAGATCGTATGATTTGCCGTCTGTTATTTATAAAGTTGACGGCGAAGTAGATTTGGCTTACGGCAAAGTCTTTGCCATCTTCCCGATGAAAAGCTGACGGCAAAGTATTCTTTGCCGACTTATCTTTGCCGTCTGAGTTTGCCGTCTGCTTCCTGACGGCAAAATCTTTGCCGTCTGGATTTAGGCCTTTGCCGTCTGTGATCCACAGACGGCAAATTACATGTTTCCTGTAGTGTGGGAGGCAAAACTATAAGCTCCTATCTTTCTCTGTGTCCGATTGAAGCTTTGGACCCATAAGTATCGCGTGAGTGTTAGCAATTATGAAAGACTAAATGATAGTTAAGTATGTGGACTTGCTGAAAAGCTCTCTTGAATTGAGTCTTTCCAATGTTATGATAAATTGCAATTGCTTTAATGACTGAGATCATAGTTTGTTAGTTTTCAATGAAGTTTTTGATTCATACTTTACCTTGTGATGAATTGTTACTTTAGCATAAGAAATTACATGACAATATATGTTATTGTTCTAAAGATGATCATGATGCCCTCATGTCCGTATTTTATTTTATCGACACCTCTATCTCTAAACATGTGGACATATTTTTCGATTTTGGCTTTCGCTTAAGGACAAGAGAGGTCTAAGCTTGGGGGAGTGTATACGTCCATTTTGCATCATGCTTTTATATCTATATTTATTGTATTATGGGCTGTTATTACCTATTTAGGTAAAATACTTATGCCTTTTCTCTCTTATTTTACAAGGTTTACATGAAGAGGGAGAATGCCGACAGCTGGAATTCTGGACTGGAAAATGAGCAAATATTAGAGACCTATTCTGTACAACTCCAAAAGTCCTGAAACTTCACGGAGAATTATTTTGGAATAAATAAAAAATGAGCAAAGAAAGCACCAGAGGGGGGCCACCAGCCACCCACAAGGGTGGGGCGCGCCCTACCCCCTGGGCGTGCCCCCCTACCTTGTGGGCCCCCTGTCAGGCTTCCGATGCCCATCTTCTGCTATATGGTGTGTTTTGACCTGAAAAAATGAGGAAGAAGATTTCGGGATGAAGCGTCGCCGTCTCGAGGCGGAACTTGGGCAGAACCAATCTAGGGCTCCGACAGAGTTGTTCTGCCGGGGAAACTTCCCTCCGGGAGGAGGAAATCATCGCCATCGTCATCACCAATGATCCTCTCATCTAGAGGTGGTCAATCTCCATCAACATCTTCACCAACACCATCTCCTCTCAAACCCTAGTTCATCTCTTGTATCCGATCTTTGTCTCAAAACCTTAGATTGGTACCTGTGGTTGCTAGTACACTACTACAAAAACAGCTATAGCCAATATGGACACTAATGGCGCACTGTACATGTGGTGCGCCATTACTAAATACTAACGGCGCACCATGTGTTGGTGCGCCATTAGTGTGCAAATACTAATGGCGCACCACATCCACGGTGCGCCATTAGTAAAAAAAATTATTTTTTCAAAACTAATGGCGCACCACATCCACGGTGCACCATCCCACGGTGCGCCATTACTAGTTGAACTAGTACTAGTAATGGCGCACCATCCCACGGTGCGCCATTAGTAATTATGTTTCAATTTTTTTTTCAATTTTTTTTATTTTTATTTTTTAAACTACTAATGGCGCACCACTCACAGGTGCGCCATTATTAATTTTGTTACAAATTTTGTTTCAATTTTTTTTAAATGACTAATGGTGCACGGTTGAACCACCCCCACGGTGCGCCATTAGTAACTCCCCCCCTGCACCGCCTTTTCAGTTTTAAAAAATAAAAGAAAATGATGGAAATGTCAAAAAAATAAAATAAAATAAGTTTCCCATGTGATATGTGGTCTAGTTGTTGGGAAAATTAACAAATATGAATTTCGACTTTATTTGCAAAATCTCTCTGGAATTTCTTAAAATGGGCATAACTTTTGCATACGAACTCGGATGAAAAAAAAATTATATGAAAAATCATCTACTCGAAAAGTTACATCCGAATTTAACGTGGGGGAACCCCGTTAAACATTTTCAAAATCCTCAAAAACCTAACAGAAAAAAAGATACGGGGCTTTCAAGATCTAGAGGCAAAAAAATTCAAACTTACTAGTAACAGAAAAAAAATATTGGTTTTTGAATTTTTTTGGATTTTTTTTTCAAAAAATGATTCGTAATATGACAGGGAAGTTTGAAATATTTTTGAAAATTTCATCATACTCACGAATATGAACAAAGTCCTAGACATCAACAAGGTTTAATAGGATTGATATGACAGATATATCAACAAGTGGCTGTTAAGTGAGGTGGTGCTGGGGTTGGATAGAACTGCGAAGTTAAGCGTGCTCGGGCTGGAGTAGTGTGAGGATGGGTGACCTTCTGGGAAGTTTGACCACTTAGTGCGATTTGACTTGAGATTAAGCATATTGACCTGAGATTAAGCCATAGTGACCCGAGATTAAGAAAAAAAAATGAAAAAAAATTTGAAAAAAAATTTTGAATTTTTTTTTCAAATTTGAAAAAAAATTGTTACTAATGGCGCACTTCTATGTGGTGCGCCATTACTAAGCCAGATACTAATGGCGCACCAGTGGTGCGCCATTAGTAAAAAATACTGGTGCTAGTAGTGGTAGGCGCACTAGTAGGCCTTTTTCTAGTAGTGGTAGTGTTGATTACTCCTTGTAGTTGATGCTAGTTGGTTTATTCGGTGAAAGCTTATATTTTTAGATCCTTAATGATAACTAATACTCCTCTGATTTTGATTATGAATATGCTTTGTGAGTAGCTACGTTTGTTCCTGAGGACATGGGAGAAGTCTTGTTATAAGTAATCATGTGAATTTGGTATTTGTTCGATATTTTGATGAGATGTATGTTGTATTTCCTCTAGTGGTGTTATGTGAATGTTGACTACATGACACTTCACCATGATTTGGGCGTAGGGGAAGGCATTGGGAAGTAATAAGTAGATGATGGGTTGCTAGAGTGATAGAATCTTAAACCCTAGTTTATGCGTTGCTTCGTAAGGGGCTGATTTGGGTCTATATGTTTCATGCTATGGTTAGATTTATCTTAATTTTTCTTTCGTAGTTGCGGATGCTTGCGAGAGAGGTTAATTATAAGTGGGAGGCTTGTCCAAGGAAGGACGGCACCCAAGCACTGGTCCACCCACATATCAAATTATCAAAGTAACGAACGCGAATCATATGGGCATGATGAAAACTAACTTGATAGTAATTCCCATGTGTCCTCGGGGGCGCTTTGCTTTATATAAGAGTTCGTCCATGCTTGTCCTTTGCTACAAAAAGGACTGGGCCACCTTTCTGCACCTTAGTTACTTTTGTTACTTGTTACCCGTTACGAATTATCTTATCACACAACTATCTGTTACCGATAATTTCAGTGCTTGCAGAGAATACCTTGCTGAAAACCGCTTGTCATTTCCTTCTGCTCCTTGTTGGGTTTGACACTCTTACTTATCGAAAGGACTATGATAGATCACCTATACTTGTGGTCATCAACCGCCGTATGCTATTTTTCTCAAGAGAAGCCACTAGTGAAATATACGGCCCCCAGGTCTATTCTTTATCATATTTGCTTTGAGATTTATTTTTATTTGCTTTTGTTTTCAGATCTATTATTCTAAAAACCCAAAAATACCTTGCTGCACTTTTTCTTTATTTATTCGATTTTGCTTTATCGCGAGATCTATTTATCCAAAATTATACAAACAAATCTATCTTTTACCCGAGAGGGATTGACAACTCCTCTTACGCGTTGGGTTGCAAGTATTTGTTCTTTGCGTGCAGGTACCGTTTACATAGTGTTGCTTGGTTCTCCTACTGGTTCAATAACCTTGGTTTCATAACTGAGGGAAATGCCTACCGAAGTTGTACTGCATCATCCCTTCCTCTTCGGGGAAACACTGACGCGGATACGAGCCATCAGTCTTGCTTGTAGTAATTTTGTACCCATACAAGTACGAAGACGCCATGAAACATGGAGGCAGGGTCTTCACGGTAACAGACCACGAAGATTGCTTCATATGGGTTGCGTCATATGTATGCAAGACAACAAATGAAATTTAGTCTTCATGTAGATATATTCTTGTTCACATTTTCATGCGGCATAACATGTTTTGCACGAGCGTCCCACCCCCTATCAGAAATGCTCCGCTGGATCTTGGCATTGGACACATTTTCATCCGGCATCACATGTTTTGCAGGAGCGGCCCACCCCGCAATGACATGCCCGCTGAGGAGATCGCCGGCTGGGCGAGGGTGCATGAGGAGACCAATGCCTCACTGGATAAGGCGACCACTCTCATCTTCAAACTGATGGATGACAAGGAGAAGCTCTACGTCGAGCGGCACCTGCTGAAGGAGAAGATCGCCGGCCGGGAAAAGCTACATGAGAAGAGAAAGGCCTCACTAGAGGAGGTGGCCGCCGTCATCGTCAAACTTATGATGAGAATGAGAAGATCGACATCGAGCGGGACCTGCCGATGGATGAATCCGTGTCTGCTCTCAAGCGACATCTTGACGACATGAATGAGGCCATGGACGCAATGAAAAAGTTAGTGGAGAAGAGGCGAGAGGAGATGAGTTTCGTGGAGGCGATGAAGAAGGAGATGGAGGAACTACGCGCCTAGATCCCTAGGGCAAACTAAGTACAGAGCAAAGACCCCTATTGTTGTCTACGTTTACTGAATTTGTCCTAGTGTTAAAAGTTAGTTGAATTTGTATTAGTGTTCAAATATAACTGAATCCTTCTAGTTAAATGAGTTTGTTCGGGTGTTCAAAGTCATCTAAATCTTTCCAATTAACTGAATTTGTGCTGTTGTCCAAAGTTAACTGAATTTCCAGTTAACTGAGTTTGTCCGGGTGTTCAAAGTTATCTGAATCTTTCTAGTTAACTGAATTTGTGATGTTGTCCAAAGTTAAATGATTTTTTCAGCTTTGTGAGTTTGTCCGACTATTCAAAGTTATCTGAATCTTTCCAGTTAACTGAATTTGTGTTGTTGTCCAAAGTTAACTGAATCATTCGAGCTAACCAAATTTGTCCTGTTGTCCAAAGTTAATTGAATTTTCCAATTAACTGAGTTTGTTCGTGTGTTCAAAGTTATCTAAATCTTTCCAGTTAACTAAATTTTTGATGTTGTCCAAAGTTAACTGAATCATTCAAGCTAACTGAATTTGTCCTACTGTCTAAAGTTAATTGATTTTTTCGGTTAACTGAGTTTGTCCGGGTGTTCAAAGTTATCTAAATCTTTTCAGTTAACTGACTTTTTGCTATTGTCCAAAGTTAACTGATTCATTTGAGCTAACAAAATTTGTCCCGCTATTGAAAGTTCTTCAATTAACTGAATTTGTCGTGGTGTTCAAATTTAACTGAAACATTCCAGTTAATAGTTCAAAGTTAACTAAATCATTCCAGTTAACAGAATTTGTCCCGGTGTTCAATTTAACTTCTACTTTTTATAGAAGCTCTGACTGGCACGAACCAAACAATGCTAAACTAGTCACGCCAATTAACAGTCGCTGCTCTGAACGAACGCCCAAATGAACAGTCATACCAACCCACCGAAGTCCCTCTGCTTCTCCAGGCGCATGACAGTGGTGATGCAGCGCGCCACCTCTCACAGAGCCCGCTCCCGGTCGATGGGAGCAAGCTCGTCGAAGACGACGTCCAATGGCACAAATGGATTCCGGTGATGAAGCATGGAGAGGATTCGAGCGGCAATGGCGACGGCACCCCGAACCCCCTCCTTGTCCAACACCTCCACCACCACTGCACGTAGATGGTTCAGCTCATCGGAGACATGGGTGAAGAAGGAGACTAGGTCCGGAAGCCGCAGATCGTAGAAGTCGATGGGGTGGTTGAACGTGTTTAGCCCGCCGACTGACATTGTCGCACTGGCAAGATGGTATGCATCGCGCAACCTCAACACCTGCCTGGTAACATGATCCAACAAGCGGTTGAGGCGATCCTAGACCTCCTCGCGATCGACCCACTCATGCTCTAGCATAGCTGCCGCTTTCTGTAACAATGCCGACAACGCTTGAAGCATCTTACTGGTGGAGTCCTACCGCTTATAAATCTCCGTGAACTATCGGTCATAATGGAGGAGAAAGTCACTCTTCTCCTCCCTGTGCTCATGGAACTCCATGTCCTTGACCCGGAGCTGCGCATCCTTGGCCTGGAGCTCCTCTGTCAGGCGACTCACCTTAGACATAGAGATCTCGTGCACCCCCATGGAAACCGGTAGAAGGAATGGGTAAGGCATGTAGGAGGGGGCGAAAAAGCTAAGCTATCTACGACAATGCGGAGGAAGCCAGAGAATGAAGATGGAGGTCTGATGCCCGATCCAAGAGATCCAAGAGGTCCTGAAGTGGAAACCCCAGTCCATGCCATTTCACGTCAATGGGTTTTAATGCCAGAGTCATCGTGACCCCTGCTGCGCCCAAAGACAAAAGCAATGTAGTGGTGGATATAGTTATTTTACCTAACAGTCGGTAGCAACTAATGAGAAGGCGGTATGAGTTCTGAATACGCCTTACAATCAAGCGTCTCTCTTGCGGTTCTATACACGCCTAAGCAAAATGCGCTGTCGGATGTGGGGTTCCGGCAAACCCTTAAGGTTCGAACACTGGGGTGCGCGTGAAGTCTTTCCCTCCTTCCGATCAACGCCCTAGCTCGCTAAGATCTCGCGGACGAACTCGTCGAACTCGCAACACAGAAAGGCACGAGGTTTATACTGGTTCGGGGCACCGTTGTGGTGTAATACCCTACTCCAGTGTGGTGGTGGTGGATTGCCTCTAGGGCTGATGATGAACAGTACAAGGGAAGAACAGCCTCCTGAGGTTGAGATGTTCTTGTGGCTAGGGTAGGCTCTTGATCGGGTTGGATCAAGCTAAGATGAGATGCCTCTACTTTGGTGGCTAGCTCTACTTATATAGGCCCTGGTCCTCTTCCCAAATATCGAGCGGGAAGGGAGCCAACAACGGCGGGCAAATTTTAAGTGGGACAGCTAGTACAAGCTATCCTGACAAAAGTGGTCTTCGCCTGCGAAAAGCTCTGGTGGTGACGCCGTCTTGGGCTCCACGATGACCTCCGTCTTGTCGTCCTCCTGGTCTTGGTCTTGTTGCACCAATATAGCAACCTTTGCCTGATGCCTCGGTACTCTTCGCCTGCGCTGGCCTCCTTAGCACCAAAGAGGAAATAAGGACGCTGCGTGCGCTGGCGCCCGCCTGGCGTCTTTCATCATGGCTCACGTCACGAGGGCCTCGTGAGGTTTTGCCCCGCCTTGATATCTCCGCTCCTCGTGAGCCTGCCTGGCTAGGCTACTCCAGAGGAGGTCTTGCGTCATCCGCCTCGCGAGGCTTGGACCCTTGCGAGGGTCTTGGATGCCTTTTTGATGAAGATGGGTCGTACGGCCTGCTTGCTTAGCTACGCCGTGGGCCGCAGGCAGGCAAGTCTGGGGACCCCCATTCCCAGAACGCCGACAGTAGCCCCCGGGCCCAAGGTGCGCTCGGGCTTGGCTTCGCGGCGAAGCCAAGGGTCAAGGTCGGAGCACCGCGGGCCCCAAAAGCCTGCGGCCTCGGTTGACGCGTGGCGGTTGATTGGACGTGGGCGTCTCCGCTTCCCCATGCTGCCTCGGCAACTGCTTGTCCTGACAAAAGGCTGGCGCGGGCAGTTCTTGCCTTCATTGCTTCTTCAGCTCCTCACTTCAGATCCCCTTTCTCGCTCTTCGCCGCCGCTACCTCCAGTCTTGCTCTGCATCTGCCGCCCATGGCACCGCGCAAGGTCAAGACTTCCTCGGCACCGGCTTGGTACGAGCCCGCTCTTGAAGCGCCCACTGTCACAGAGAAGAGCCTCGCCTCCGTGCGTCTACTGACGGCGGGGGAGAGCAATGAGTAGGGGAAGACGGAACTCTGGCTTGCTTCCGACGAGCCGGAGCCTGAGGGGAGCACCTTCTTCCCTTTCTTCTCGAGCAGCGTCGCCGTTGGGTTGGTCCCCCCTTTCTCCAATTTCTTTTATGAAGTCCTCGACCACTACGGTCTGCAGGCGTTGCATCTCCATCCCAACTCTGTCCTCCTCCTGTCCATCTTCGCCTACTACTATGAGGCGTACCTAGGCCTGATGCCATCTGTGGCGCTCCTGCGCCATTTCTTCTTCCTCCACGTCAGCGAGACGCACATCTCTGGGTGCGCTAATTTCATCGCATGCGGCAATGCCAACTCGATCTCGAGCACCGGGAAGAGGGCCGACAACATTCGATCCAAATGGGTCATGATGGACGCCAAGCACGCTGACCCGCGTCTGGCGTTGCCAACGGCGGCGCCCCCTTCCAACGGGGGGTGGCCCAAGGTGGAGCTTGTCGATGAGCGGGCATCGTCAATGTTGGGGCAGATGATGACCGACTTGAAGCCGGGCAACGCGAGGGCGGCCAAAAGGTAACGGGGGCGATGCTCCTGAGGGAGTTCTTGATGCTGCGGGTTGCCCCACCCCAGCCGCGCGCGCCCCCTCTGGGAGCTTGAAGAAGAGGAAAACAAGACCCGCCTGAGGCCGGGGGACCTGACTGGCGATGAATTGGACTCCGTCCTGCGCCTCATAGTCGGGGACAACCAGGAGTGCCCGCCTAGCGCCTTCGTTCCCCTGTTCCAACGCAGGGACCAGGAGGAATTCGTCGCCTCCAGGCCGACTTTTGATGCGCGCGGGCTGGTGCCGCCGGCGCTTCCGGGAGCTCCTACGGCACCGAAACCGGTGGAGGTGTCTTCTGGCGAGTCCTGCGGAGAGGGGGAAGAGGAGGTGGACTCGGAGAAGACTCTGGAAGAGGTAGGGGAGACTTCCCCTGTGAGCAAGGCCGAGATTCTCCGCACCCTTCCTGATGATGCCGAGGCCGACGCCTACCAAGGGGAGAGGGATCAACCCCTCGTCCCGACGAGGGGTAGGTCGTCGCTGGTGGCCCGTGGTGCCGCCTCCACCCCGACACCTCCTGGGGCTGGATCCGGTTCTGCCACCGCACCGCCTGGCACCGCCGGAGCCCGAACGCATGCTCCTCGGGTCCCGAAGCTGTCAGGCTTCAAGCTCCCCAAGCGGAAGTATGTTGCGGTGGATCAGTATGTGTCTTAAGCTTCGCCTTGTCCTTGTTTGTACTCGTCATTTCCTGACGCCCGCCCTTGGTCGATCAGGCCGACATCTTCGGCGAAGAAGAAGAAGGAAGACGCGGCGGTCGTGCCTTCCCCCGCAGAGAAAGGAGGTAGTAGCGCCCGAGTCTCCCCAGCCCGGTCGTCCTCGCAAGGCCAAGAGGAGCATCGCCGCGTGGAGTCAGCCCCCAGGGTCCCGCTGGCTCCGAAGGTGCTGGCGCCTGGTGCGGCTGATGAGGTCCCAGCTGCTTCGGAGCCCGCGATCCCCCAGGCCCTGGTGATGATGTCGCCTCCTCCCGCTGCTGCACCTCCACTCTCAGGTTCTTCTGCTGCTATTGCTCTGGACCGTGCTCTTTCGGAGATGACCCAGCTGTAGGCGGATCTCCTGAGCACGGACCCACGTCTTGTGGTCGGGCGCCTGGAGCTGGCCTCAGGCTGGCTCCACTCCGACTTGGCTGTTCGTGCGGCGCTGGGCCAGGCCGCCGTGGCTTCTGAGAAGGAGAAGCAGAGCGCCGCCAACGCCGCAGCCAATCGCGAGACGGCGCAGAAAGACGCCAAGGCCGCCCGCGACCGCTGCCGTGCACTTGAGGACAAGTTGCAGAGCCTGCGTGACCAGCACGCCGAAGAAGCACGCTGCCGCCAAGCGAAGGAGGAGGAGGTGAAGGCCCGGGAGGACGCCGTGAAGAACCGTGATGCCGAGCTAGCGGAGTTGGAGAAGACGCAGGCCACCGAGCGGAGCCGGTTGGAAGGGCTGGAGCGGAAGGCGGAGGCGAGGGAGGCCGATCTCGACGCCAAGGCGCGTGTCCTGGCCGAAGATCGCGCGGCCTTCGCCGACCTCGAGGAGAGGTCTCGCAAGGCGCTGAAGACGCTCTACGAGCACGGCCTGGAGAAGTCGCTGGCCACTGATGAGTACGGCCCCGCCCTACTGCTTCCTCTCTTGGTGAAGGCGCTTGAGGAGGTCGTTGATGGCCTCGGTCCCATGGCGGAGGCAGAAGCTTGTGTCCTGTCTTCGGCTGCACTGACTCGCGTCTTCAGTCATCTGCACCTTCGCGATCCCAGCGCGTGCCTTGACGAGCTGCCGGAGCGTGCTGATGAAGATCAATGTGAGGCCGCTGCCACAGCCATGCGAGGTCAGGTGGAGGCCTTGCTGAAGAAGTTCCGCGGCTTTGTCTCCGCTCCTCTGTCCGGCGACGCCGCCGATCTTGCGGCGGGTGGTGAAGGCGAGAACATCGTTGCCCACGGGGAAGTGCCTTCTGCAGGCGATGGCGACGTCCAGGGGTGACCTGCAGCTGTTTCTCCCATTTCGTTCCTGCAACATGTATCAGGCCTCGTGGAGGCGTTTAGACTTTTCGTTTGATGTCATGAGGACAATGTGTTTGTAATATTTGCTTCAAGATTTTGCGATTTCCTTCCTATTTGCTTTGCGTTCTGCGTCGGCAGAGCCCGGCCCCATGCATACCTCAACCGCCATTGGGCCGACCGGAGACCAGGACGGACCAAGGAGTGAGGGGCTACATGACCAGTTAGGCTCCTGAGTCGTGATGCTCAGGAGTCCCCCTTGACACGCAAACAGCATATAGGGAGAGTTCGTGAGGATAGATAAATATTCTACGTCGGTAGAGCCCGGCCCCGCACATACCTCAACCGCCATTGGGCCGATCGGAGACCAGGACGGACCAAGGAGTGATGGGCTACGTGACCAGTTAGGCTCCTGAGTCGCGATGCTCAGGAGTCCCCCTTGACGTGCAAACAATTTCCATACCTGCCCTCGCCGAGGCCTCGGGAGGGGCGCGCGACGCCCAGGTCCGGGGGACCTGGTTGGGTGGCGTGCGCTTGGCCGTGACCCGAGCGCAGCCCCCGTGCCTAGCCCCCTCATGCGGCTCTCCCGAGGGGAGGCATTGTGGTGAGGCTAGGTGCTGAGCTCTGGGCTCCCTGAGGTTGTTATGACCGTGGGGCCGCCCTCAGTTGTTTATGACCAGCGCGGAGCATAGTGCTTCCGCTTGTGCACGGGCATAGCTGCTCCTCGGCAGTGTCGACAGCCAGCGCGGAGCAAGGTGATTCCACTTGGGCGTGGGATGGGGGCCCCCTCCGGGAGGAGCCCCCGGGGGTGTACGGCCCCGCCCTGACACGTGGCTTGCACGGCAGGGCTGCGAGGTGTATCTGGGCACTCGTGAGCCAGCGCGGGACTCACGAGGCCCTACCTCAAGGCGGTTTGCGCCTGGTCTTAAGTCTTGGTGACTGTATGTTCCTGCAAGGCGGTTAGATGCAAGCACTCTACGTCCTCAGGTCCCGGCCCTCGAGCGAGCTCAGCCGCCGCTGGTATTCCAGGTCGCGATACCGTGGTCAAGGCCAGGGGTGAGGGCTGGAGAGCCAGTAAGAGCTCCTGAGGCGCGATGCTCAGGAGCCCCCTTTTAATGTGCAAGCGAATTGCATAGGATGAATAGACCCGTGGCGGGCGGCGATCGAGCAGGCGATAGCCGTGAGCTGGCCAATCGCGGAGAGCAATTCAGCTTGGATAAATGCAGGAAGATACATGCCACCGGGTCCGGCCCGAGCGGCTTGGGGATGATGCAGCCCGAGGGGCGCCCCCAACAAGGTAAGCTAAAGACATAAGCAAAAGGGATACTTGCCACAGGGACGGACCCATGTGGCCTGGGAATAATGCAGCCCGAGGGGCGCTCCCAGCCAAACGAGCTTGGAAGATGTCACCTAGTTCTGTAGACGAAGTAGAGTTGGTGCAGCTGAAGGCGTGTGTCGAAGAAATGACTCCTCATGAGCCACCGGGACCCTGAGCCTCGGGAGGCTCTGGGGGCTCGGGACGTTCCCTGAAGACCGTCTCCATCTCCAGAACGGCGTGGTACCTGGCCTCCTGAGCCGCTAGGACACGCCGCAGGTCGCAATGGTAGGCTGACGCCACGCTCGGCAAGCCGAAAGGCATGCGAACGTAGCTGTGTGGTGGGCCCTCGCAGCAGCCCACACGCGATGGCCAGAAGCGCTCCTGAGATGCGGCCCTGTTGAGCCCTGGGACGTCGATGCAGACACGCAGCCCAGCATCCTCGCCAGGATGGGGAGCTGCGCCTCGTGAACAAAGGTTGCTATGCATGGCTCTTGCGTCTTGCAGTTCCTGGGTGGTCTTGGTGACGAACTCCTGAGTGGTGGGCACTCCTTGCCCTGTGCTCTCCTGAGGAACATGTGCCGCGAAGCACACTTCCAAGTGGTGCCCAAGCGCCTCCCTCGGTAGGTTAGCAAGGTCAGAGGCCCTCCAGAAGAGAGCCCCCAAGCCCTGCCCGAGGAGGGTGCCAGGCGCGCTTTCCTATGCGACCGAGGGAGGTGCCCTTGGGACGGGCGCCGATCCTGATGAGGCCCCTGCCGCGACGCCATCCTCCTGAGGTCCTGTCGGAGTAAATGACCACGGGTAGCCTAACCGACTCCCCCTGGATCTTCAAAAATTATCGGGCCGATCGAGCCTTCAAACACCCAAAGCACAGGGCCGCCTTCCCCTGGCCGGCTATCTCACAAGCCGACTACTGGAAGGCGGCCCGGCCCTAAAACCCTCCCGAAGAGAGCCACAAGAAGGCCGACTCCAAGAAGCCGGCCACAAGAGGACCGACTCCCAGAAGCCGGCCACAAGAAGACCGACTCCACGATGTCGGCCACAAGAGGGCCGGCTCCCGGCAAGCGGCCAAGATTGCAACCTCAAGGACTGCACCCACATAACGGTGACGAGACGGGGCGTGGCTACAATAAAGCCTGCCACCCCCGAATCCTGGAGCACGCATGGCCACAGTGCATCGTACGGTTCGGCCATCCCCTGTCCGGCGCGGCATTGTTGCCATGTTGACCATGACGCCACTCACGACAGGCTGTTAGTACGGCCCGCGGGCGGCGGGCCCCTTCAGCCAGAGAGACGCTCGAAGGTGGCTAAGCCTCCCCCAGTCGGCCTGAGGTGTAGCCACCTCCCAATAGCCGGCTACCTCACTCCCTCGAAGTATGTGCATCATTAAGGAGACAAGACGAGGTAAGGCTATAGTGAGAGCCCGCCAGACGGCGGCACTGTAGCCATACTTACCTCGGCAAAGCCCTCGTCATCAGGGGCGAGGCTATAGTAAACAGCCGCCGGCAAGACCCCCAGGCGGTGGGGCCGGCAGCCGGCGGGACCCACCAGTCGGCGGGCCCCAGCGACCGGCGGAGAAGCCAGCGAATACAGACACTGACGGCTAGGACCCGCGTCCAGCCGGATTATCATTGTACCCCTGGGGGGTAGGCCTATATAAACCCCCCGGGGCACCCATGCAAAGGGTTGATCTCTTAGAGTTTTAGACACCACATAAAGCGAAGAGGAGAGCTAGCCTTGCCCTTCTTCTTCCTCTAGCCAAACAGCTCAAGGAGCCACTTGTAGCCACTTGTGTCGATCTAGTGATCATGCGGAGACCCCGCAGAGCAGGACTAGGGGTGTTATCTCCACGGAGAGCCCCGAACCTGGGTAAGATTCACCGGCGTGCATGTCTTCGCCTTATCCCGTTTCCAGGCACCGGCGATGTCTTACTGGCTCCCACAATGATAAGCCACCCGTTGGCATATGTCGCACCTACCACCCGACATTTGGCGCCCACCATGGGGCCAGGTGCACCGTCGTCCGAAGACCTGTTCTGAACGTGAACCCATTTCCTTCCCAGCGAGCGTAGCCAGCCTAGCACACCCGATGGCGCTTGCCCCGACGCGCTGCAAGGCGTCGACGATGCCTGCGCGGTGAGCTGCCTCACCGATCTTCTTGGCGAGGCTCGCATCTCCGACGAGCATGCGTCCGGCGCGGGCACAGACTGCCCTGAGAGCCTCCTCGACAGCCTCCTCGACCAGCTTCACGTCTCCAGCGAGCCTGCTGTGGATTTGGAGCCGGTCGGCTCCACCGACCCGATGCTTGTCGACTCCGACACGGCATCGCTTGATGCCTTCCCCACCAACGTGGTAATCATCAACGACCCTCTTCCTCGAGCCGACAGGGGCGGCAACACTGTCACTGAGGTGCTGGTCATCAGCCACGGCGCCGCCTCAGGAGAGAACGCCCACGACGCCCTACAAGCGGCGCTACATGACCTGACCGCCCCCATCCCGGTCGACGCCAATGCCGAGACACTGGAGGCACGCCGCCTCGCCCTCATCGCGGAGCGCAAGAAGATAGCATCCATGAGACGCCTCACTGAGGCTCACCAGCGCGAAGTCGACCGCGCCGCCTTTGGTACGCCGCCTCCTGGCGGGCCGAGCCGAGCCGGCATCGTCAAGAAGCGCGGCGCGGCCATCGCCAGCATGCTGGGAGCAGACCGCCCAGTCTACGCCACGCCACTCGAGAACCTGTGTGCCGCTCAGGCGGCCGTAGACGAGCTGAACAGGCTGGAGGCCGACGAGCTCCCCTACATGACTAGACGCATCCAGCAGCTGATCGACGCGGCCGCAGAGTGGCATGAAGCCAGCGCCCGCGCTGAAAGTCCTCCCCCACGCCGAGAGCACGGCGCGACATCTCGGACGCCGACTGCAGACGGCACCCGCGCGAGAAAAGACAAGGAGTCGGCTGCTAGCCGCAGTCGGACTCGGCTCACCATCGAGCGCGACGCAGAAGGCCGCCCCCGAGCTGTGGAATGACGAGGCAATCCGCCTCCTCCCCCGCCTCGTGGGGAGAGATATCCCACCCCGCCGCCTGTTACGCATCCGACTCTCGACGGCCGACTAGGCCACCGCGAAGGAGTCGGCGAGAATGACGCCCGCCACCGGATCGACCGCCTAGCGCAATCCCTGGCGCTAGAAGAAGAAGATGATGTCGGCCCACCTTGCTTTGGCCCCCGCATCCGCGACGAGCCCTTCCCCAAAGGGTTCTCACTCCCAAGAGACACGCCAAAATACAATGGCTCCGTGAAGCCGAAAGACTAGTTGATCGATTACTCCACCGCAATCCGCATAGCAAACGGCAACAGGCGTGTTGCCGTGAAGTACATCCCGCTCATGCTTCAAGGCACGGCACGCACCTGGTTGAACAGCCTCAAGCCCTACAGCGTCAACAACTGGCTAGACTGCACGGAAGTCTTCATCCGCAATTTCACCAGCACATACAAGCGGCCTCCCAAGCCCCGCCAGCTCTCCTTGTGCGTCCAAGGGCCCAGCGAATCAACTCGCGACTACCTCACGCATTGGGCCGAGCTCCGCAACTCCTGCGAAGGGGTGCACGAGGTTCAAGCCATAGAGTACTTCACCGCCGGTGCCGAGAGGGCACCCTCCTCAAGCACCGGCTCCTCTGCGACGAGTCGACTACCCTCGACGAGCTGCTGATCATAGCAGACAAGTACGCCACGGCCGACTCTTCAATGAAGACTGAGCTTTGAGTGGATACCTCTGGGAAGGTTCTCGCTCCGGCTCCCAAGACGCTGGCTGGTGACTCCAATCGATGCATGTACCCAAACGACAACAAGCGCAGGCCCCTATGCCGCCTTCCACCAGTCGGCAAGTAGCCACAGTCAAAGACGAACAATCTGAAGGGCGGCCCATGCCCAAGAAGCAGAAGGGCGGCAGGCCGGCTTAGCAGCTGGCTTTCTCCTACGAGCAAACCCTTGATGCCCCCTGCAAGTTCCACAGCGGCGGGAAGCCATCCAACCACATGACTCAGAAGTGTCATTGGCTCACGCGGATCTCCAAAGGCGAAGGGCTGGTGCCGCCTGCACCTGCTGGCCAGCCACCTCCAGCCCCTCAGCAGCCGGCTGCTCGACCAGCAGTCGGAGCCATTCAAGACGAGTTCTCGGACGAGCATGCCGCCTACGTCGTCTTTACAAGCCAAACTGAAGACAGGCGCAATCGGCGCCGACAACACCAAGAAGTCAACGCGGTCACCTCTAACAACCCAGAGTTTATGCACTGGTCTAAGAAGCCTGTCAGCTGGAGCTGGGCCGATCACCCAGAGGTGATGCCGTCTCCCGGCTCTTATGCATTGGTGTTGGACGCCACCCTTGCGACAGAAAGGCAAGCTGCCCGTTTCTCCCGTGTACTGATTGACGGTGGGAGCAGCATCAACATACTGTACCGTGACACCATGGAGAAGCTGAACATCAAGACGAAGCAACTCATGCCAAGCCAGACTATGTTCCATGGCATCGTACCCGGCCTGTCCTGCTCACCAATCGGCAAGATCAAGATAGATGTTCTCTTCGGAGACAAGGATCACTTCCGCCGAGAAGCAGTCTGGTTTGAAGTGGTGGATCTAGAGAGCCCTAACCACGCGTTGCTTGGCCGACCTGCCCTGGCCAAGTTCATGGCCGTGCCCCACTACGCCTACCTCAAAGGGGATCATCACCATAGCCAGAGACTACAAGAAATCCTCTGAGTGTGCTGCAGCCAGCAGCCGGCTGGCCGAGTCCCTCGTGATTGCCGAAGAAAAAAAGATGCTGGACCGAGTGGTGGCCATGGCCGGCAAGCAGCCGGCCCTGTCCCCTGACCCCAAGGAATATGATGCTCAAGGCTCCTTCCAGCCGTCCAAGGAAACAAAGAAGATACCTCTGGACCCAGAGAACCCGGAGAGGTTTGCCGTCATTGAAGCAAACCTGGACAACAAATAGGAAGGCGAGCTCGTCGATTTCCTCCGTGAGAATCGGGACATCTTTGCATGGTCCCCAAAGGACATGCCGGGTGTTCCGAAGGATTTCGTCGAGCACAAGCCACACGTCCGAGCAGACGCAAAACCAGTCAAACAACCTCTCCGCCGACTGTCAGAAGAAAAGAGAAGGATTGTAGGAGAAGAGATAGCCCGGCTTCTGGCAGCCGGCTTCATTATGGAGGTGTTTTTTCCAGAATGGCTTGCCAACCCGGTCCTTGTATTGAAGAAAAACAATAAATGGTGCATGTGTATAGATTATACCAGCCTCAACAAAGCCTGCCCCAAAGATCCGTTTGCCTTACCTCGAATCGATCAAGTGATAGACTCCACAGCCGGCTGCGAGCTGTTGAGTTTCTTGGATGCTTACTCAGGCTACCATGAGATCAAGTTGGATCCAGCCGACCCCCTGAAGACCGCCTTCATCACACCATTCGGAGCTTTCTGCTACCTGACTATGACATTCGGCTTGAGAAATGCTGGTGCCACTTTTCAGCGTTGCATGCAGAAATGCCTCCTCAAGCAACTCGGCAGAAATGCCCACGTCTATGTAGATGATATTGTGGTGAAGACGGAGAAGCACGGCACCCTGCTGGAAGACCTCAGAGAAACATTTGACAACTTGTGTCGGTTTCAGATCAAGCTCAACCCTGAGAAATGCGTGTTCGGAGTACCAGCCGGCCAGCTTCTAGGCTTCTTGGTCTCCGAACGCGGCATCGAGTGCAACCCAATGAAGATCAAGGCCATAGAGAGAGTGGAGATTCCTACCAAGCTGCGAGACATCCAAAAGTTTACCGGGTGCCTAGCCTCCCTAAACCGCTTCATCAGCCGGCTAGGAGAGAAGGCTCTCCCCTGTACCGACTCATGAAAAAGTCCACCCACTTCGAGTGGAATGACCAAGCAGACCAAGCTTTTCATGAGTTGAAGAAGATGCTGACCACGCCACCCGTCTTGGCGGCACCAACTGAGAAAGAGTCCATGCTCCTTTACATTGCCGCGACTAGCCGAGTGGTCAGCATAGTTATTGTGGTCCAATGCCCGGAAGAAGGCCGGGCTCAGTTAGTCCAGAGGCCGGTGTATTATTTGAGCGAAGTACTGTCCACCTCGAAGCAAAACTACCCGCACTACCAGAAGATGTACTATGGAGTATACTTCGCCGCCAAGAAGCTGAAGCCCTACTTTCAAGAGCATCCCATCACGGTCATATGTACTGCCCCGCTTGCCGAGATCATAGGCAGCCGGGATGCATCCGGCCGGGTGGCCAAGTGGGCCATTGCGCTGGCTCCTTACACGATCTTCTACCAGCCTCGCACCGCCATCAAGTCCCAAGCATTGGCCAACTTCCTTGTCGACTGGGCCGAGACCCAGTACCTACCGCCGGCTCCCGACTCCACTCATTGGCGGATGCACTTCGATGGATCCAAGATGCGCACCGGCTTGGGAGCCGGCATCGTCCTCACCTCTCCCAAGGGCGACAAACTCAGATACACATTGCAAATTCATTTTGCCGCCTCCAACAACGTGGCCGAGTACGAGGCGCTCATACATGGGCTCCGGCTAGCCAAAGAGCTCGGCATCCACCGGATCCTGTGCTATGGCGACTCGGATTTGGTAGTCCAACAATCATCTGGCGACTGGGACGCCAAGGACGCAAACATAGCGAGCTACCGATTCCTCGTTCAGCAAATCAGCGGATACTTTGAAGGATGCGAGGTTCTCCATGTGCCACGGGCTGACAACGAGCAAGCAGATGCCCTGGCACGAATCGGCTCCACCCGACATGCTATACCAACCGGCGTCTCTCTCCAACGCCTCCTCAAACCGTCTATCAAGCCGTCTCCAGAATCAGACTCCATCTTCGTACCGCCTGACCCTGATGCAGTCGGATTCGACTTGGGGAACCCAGCAGGCGGCTCGGGGACTTCGACAGGCGGCCCCGGGACTGCCGTAGTCGCACCCGGCTCGGGGACTTCAGAACCCGGCCCGGGGATTGCAGCAGTCGGCCCGGGGACTGCAACGACACAACAGGCGGTGGCCGACTCCAACTCTTCACCACCCAACACACCCACCCCGGTCGCAGTAGCCGTATTGGCAATAGAAGAAGTCACAGCTCCATCATGGGCCCAACCCATCCTCAACTTCCTGGTAAACAGAGAGCTGCCGACTGACGAGATCTCAGCAAGACAAGTTCAACGCCGAGCCGGAGCATACACAATAGTAAACAGAGAACTCGTTAGGCGCAGCGTCACTGGAGTCTTCCAGCGCTGCGTCGAGCCAGAGAAGGGCATAGCAATCCTTAAGGACATCCACCAAGGCGAATGCGGCCACCACGCGGCCTCAAGATCACTTGTCGCCAAAGCTTTCCGCCATGGGTTCTTCTGGCCGACTGCTTTGGAAGACACCAAGGAATTAGTCAAATACTGCAAAGGGTCCCAAGTCTTCAGCTCCAAGCAACACCTGTCGGGTTCTACACTCAAGACCATCCCCCTCACCTGGCCCTTTGCCATCTGGGGTCTGGACATGGTGGGCCCATTCAAGACGGCGCGCGGCGGCATGACACATCTGCTTGTCGCCGTGGACAAATTCACCAAGTGGATTGAAGCGAAGCCAATCAAGAAGTTGAACGGGCCGACTGCCGTGACATTCATCACAGATATCACCACCCGGTATGGCGTACCACACAGCATCATCACCGACAATGGCATGAATTTTGCCAAAGGAGCACTGGCACGTTTCTGTGCGACACAGGGCATCCGACTGGACTTAGCGTCCGTTGCCCACCCGTAGTCAAATGGCCAAGTCGAGCGAGCAAACGGCCTCATCCTCTCTGGCATCAAGCCCCGACTGATTGTACCACTCGAGCGTTCGGCCGGCTGCTGGCTCGACGAGCTGTCGGCCGTCCTTTGGAGTCTGCGTACTACCCCGAACAAGTCAACCGGCTTCACCCCTCTCTTCCTTGTATATGGTGCCGAGGTTTTCATCCCAACTGACATTGAGTTCGACTCACCTCGGGTCACCATGTACACGGAGGCAGAGGCCAAGGAAGCGTGAGAAGATGACGTTGACCTGCTGGAAGAGGGCCAGCTGTTAGCACTCAGCCGGTCCGCCATCTACCAGCAGGGTTTGCGCCGTTACCACAACCGGAAGGTCAAGCCAAGATCCTTCCAAGAAGGCGATCTTGTGCTCCGGCTGATCCAGCGAACAGCCGGCCAACACAAGCTCTCGGCCCCTTGGGAAGGCCCCTTCGTCATCAGCAAGGCCCTAGGCAACGACTCCTACTACCTGATCGACGCACAGAAGCCGAAGGCACGCAAAAGAGATGATTTCGACAAGGAGTCGGAACGACCATGGAACGCCAATCTCCTCCGAAGATTTTACAGTTAAATGCAGTATGTACCACGCTACCTTTTGTATTAAGTACAAGACAACGGGCCCCCCGAGGAGCACTCGGGGACTACCCTCTTTTATCTATGTATGACGAGTGTCATACCTATGAATGTATTACTACATTTGTTTTCCTGTCCGGCACCGGATTCGATCAGTCGGCCCGGGGACTTGCCGCCTTGAGTTATATTAAAGTTCTACCTGCAGTCAGACAAGTAGTGTGCCGGCACCCAAGCCCTCTCTTGTTGAAAGTCACAGCTCGAAGAATCGACTGTCCGACTGGCAAGAGTCAAAGGCAGGAAAGGATTCCCACACGAAAAATGGCTAAGGACTAACGAACTTATATAACACAAGCCGGCCTCCCACCCCGCCAACCGGCTGTCACAACAGCCGGCTGGCCGGCTTCCCATTCACCTTGCTACAATCTAAGAAAGTTAGAGTACTTGCCCTCCCAAATGGCCAAGCCCTTCCCCAGCCACAGACTGCAGAGCAGCTGTCCGGCTGGGAAGGCGGCGACCAAGGGAGGGCGGCAAAGGAAACAGCCAAAAGGATGAAAAGCAAATACAATCGGAAGCCAAGCACATGCATGATTATATTTACACAAAAGGCCTTCGAAAGGCCGGCATTCAACATAGTTTGAATACACCCCCAGTGGGTGGAACTGCGCAAACTTAACAAATATTGTTCAAAGAGTAATAAACAGGAAAGCAAAGGTGGCGGATCAGGCCAAAGGTGCAACAGGCGAGCCAGGCAGGTCAGTGGAGACGGCAGTGCTAGCTGGAGGAGGGGCCGGCTGGCGAGTCTCGGCTTGATCATCACTGGCTGCAGGCGACGCGCTCGCACGCGCCTCGTTGTTGGAGGCACGATCAAGCTGAGGCTGGCCGGTTGCTCCACCGTCTGGCACGGCGTCTTCACCATCCTCTCCCTCCTCCTCTTCGCCCTCGTCATTGGAGTCGATCTCCTCCGCCGAGTCTTCACCATCCGCTGGGTTCAACCCAAAACACTCCTCCGGCTGAGCAACGCCGTCATCATTCACCTCAGGGGCAAAGGCACTGGTGTCGGTGTAGTCGGCGATCACCGAGGCGCGCTGGATGATAGCCGGCCGCACCGCCTCCAGCTCCTCGTTGGCCTCCTGCCGCCAGGTGGTCAGCTGGGCCAAATCCAGCCCAGGATACCAAGCTCGGACAAACTCCAGCGCCCGCCTGGCGCCTGACCGAGCTGCAGAAGCCTTCCAGGCCTCGAAGCGGCCAACCGCTACCTCCAGCCAGTCGGCAGTCCGACTGGGGGTACGGGGAACCACCTCGCCGGGCCAGAGGGTGGCCAGCACTTGCGCCCCCAACGCGCTGAAGACGGCGGAGCATGCGGTGAGCCGGCTGGAGGCGGGCTTGGATCGCCAGAAGCTGCTCCTCAAGCGACCGACGAGCACCCGGCGCGATCTCAGCTCCAGCCTGCCTTTGCGCGTCGCGGTTGGCCTCGATGACTTGGCTGGCGGCAATGGAGTAACCAAGGAAGTACTCTGCACAAGTAAGAAAGGAAGAGAAAAAAACAAAGTCAGAAAATGGACCAAATGGCAGGCAGCAAGCAAAGGGACGAAGAAGAAGGCAGCCTACCGTCAACCAAATCTTCGATCTGGCCGTAGCCGTCGCTCAGCGCTTGCCTTGTCTCAGCCCAGCTCGCCTCCTCGGTCTCGTATTCGGCTTGGAGGGCGGCCTCGCTGTCCTGCGCCGCCTTCAGGGCCGCCTTATGGCTCTCCTCCTGGTCGGCCAGCTTCTTGACCAAGCGGTCACGCTCCTGAGCCAAGGCGTTGCACTCGGCTTCCTTGGCGCGAAGGGCGGTCTGGGCCCCACCCAACTGCTCCCTCAGGTCGGCATTGGTCTCTGCAGATATGGTAAAGAAGAAAAAAGCAATAAGAAAGAAGTCGCCAGGGAAGATCAGGCCTGACTGCTCAGCAGTCGGCCCGAATCTCGGGGACTACACCCAGTGGGTGCGCTGACGCGCCCCCACGTGAGATAAAAGATGAAGCACTTACTCCGGCTCTTAGTCAGATCAATGGTCTTCTGGTTCAGCTCCCGGGACTGGGAGTTGAAGCTAGCCGCGCGGAGGTTGTGATAGTCCTGCAAATAGGACAGAGGAGCGAATAAGAACAAGATAGCAATCGAAGTTTACTAAGAAGTTCCAAGCCGCCTGCTCAGCAGCCGACTCGGAACTCGGGGACTACACCCAGTGGGTGCGCTGACGCGCCCCCACGGAAGAAATCAAGAACAAGAAACAAAAAAGCGGGAAGACTCACCCGAATGGCCGTCCACGTTGCGAGGAACTCTTGAGTATACTGCTTCAGCACGGTGGCCTGGGATTGAAGCCGGTTCCGGACTTCTTGCGCCGCCACGTTTAGCACGGCCATCCCACCACCCGACGTCCACCCCGGCGAGCTGGCGCTGGCCGTCTCCAGATCCTGGGCCGATGAGCTAGAGCCCGCGGCCTTCTGCGGGTCCGGCGCCGAAGTCGCCTTCCCTGCGCACTGGCGCGATGGCGACCGGACCACAAGGTCTGCCCTCGCAGCCGGCTCGCCACCAGCCGGTTGCACGGGCGGCGCGCTAGGCCGGCTGCTTGGTCCGCCCCAGTCGGCGATGGCGGTGCCGCCTCCCTCTCCCGGACAACGACGTCACCTTCCTCCCTCTCCATCACCAGCTGGTCGCCACCGGTTTCCTCCGGTGGGGGCACCGGGATCTCGGGTGCCACAGCGCGAAGGGGGATGACAAGCTGCGGAGGCCGATTACGCAGGGCCTCCGCCGCCCTCTCTGCGGCTGTAGCCTCCGCCTGAGCCTTGGCCGCTGCGTCGTGTTGTGCCTCCGCCGACTCCTCCGTCGTCTCCTGCGCCGCCTTGGCAGCGGCCGCCCTCAGCTCCTCCGCCTCCCGCTCTTCCCGCGCCTCCCGCGCATTCCGCTCCATCGCAGCTTGAAGCTCGGCACGGGGGTCCATGCGGCAGGCGCTTGCAGATCCTCCCGCCGCTCCAACCACGGAGGCGGCAGCGGTCCACTCAAGAGAAAGCGGAGCCCTATTTTTTAAGTCAAGACAAGGACTCAGAAGAATATCAACAAAAAAGAAGAAGTAATACGTGAGAGAATTGACACTTACGCCGAAACCATTTGTGGCTGCTTCACCACCTTGCGGAAGCGGGCAGCCTTCGCAGCTGCCTCGTCCCGCTTGGTCGCCGCCGCCGTGCTCTTGGGCTTCTTCGGCCGACTACCGAATTGGCTCGGTGCGGCCCGGCGCTTCTGCGCGCCGCCTCGGACAGCCGGCACGGCAGATGAACCTGCGCCATGATGATCGGACGCCGGCTGGCGGTGCGGGACGACTTCCGCCTCGTCATCATCCGGCCAGTCATCGAAGCTGGCTCCAAGCCCAGAGTTGCCTGCCTCGCTGCCTCCCCCCACGCTGTCGTCGTCCAGAGCGGCCGCCCCCATGTCGGGGCCGTCCAAGTCGTGCGTTGTCCGGTCGGGAAGATATTGGCGCTCCACCCCCGCTGCCCCGGCTGCCGGTCGAAGGAGGGGGCTCTGTCAAGACAAACCGACTGCTCAGAGTCGGCCAAGAGAAACTTGGTGACATAAGTAAAGAAGAGAAAAAAAAAGAAAGCTTACCATAGGCGGGGGATTGGCACGGGAGTACGGCTCCTTGCCAAACTGCCACTCGTCGGTGAGCTTGCAGTTCGCAAGGTAGTTCACCATGTGAGCTACCTCTGCATGAGGCATCTCCTTGGTACACAGCCAACTCGGATCGAGTTGGCCGCTCATTTAACAAATCATATGAGGGCGGCCTTGGAGCGGGAGCACCCGGCGCGCCACGAAGGCGGCCAGCAGGTCGGGCCCGGTCAGGCCCTCCGACTGGACCAATACCCAGAGTCGCGCGACGGCGGCGGCTCCAGCAGGCGACAACATTTTGGCCCGATAGGACCATTGGGGCCGCCTCCCAGCCGGCGGGCCGGCTACATAAGCCGGCAAGTTGACAAAGTCGCCTTGCGGAGCGACGTTCTTCACATAGAAGTAGGATTGCTGCCAGAGCTTCACCGACTGGATCAGCGTGATGGGAGGAAAAGGGGTCCGCATCGCGATGAAGGCGCCGCTCTGAGGCACGCCCCTCATGGCGGTACCGAGCTTGGACTGGAAGAATCCCCCCCAGAGCTCGAGGGTGGGAAGGACGCCGAGGAAGCCCTCGCACAAAGTGACGAAGGCAGACAGCAGCACCACCGTGTTTGGAGTGAGGTCGTGCGGCTGGAGCTGGTAGAACTCGAGGAAGGAACGGAAGAAGCCGCTCGCAGGCAGGCCGATGCCGCGCAGGCAGTGCGAGCGGAAGATTACCCGCTCGCCCTCCTCCGGCGCCGGCGAGATCTCCCTCTCCGGCGCGAGACGGACCCGCACATGATCCCTGCTGGGCAACCGCCGCGTCTTGCGGAGGAAGTCGATGTGGTCCGCGTGGACGTTGGAGCCGTCCCAGTCTCCGCCGCGTGACATGAGGGCAAGAAGCCGATGAAAAAGGCGCGGCGACGGCGAAACCACGGCCCCGCGCGGCGAAGCTGCGGGGTAGTGCGATGACTGGAGGGATGCGCGGCGGCAAGTGGCTACAGCGATGGAGAGGAAGAAGAAGAAGATGGCGGAGCGAGGGTGAGCGTGCGAGCGTCTGCCGCTCCTCCTCCTCCCCCTATTTATAGCCTCGTGCGGCGAAGCCGAGGAGGCGAGGCGTAGGGGGGGCGTGGGATTAACTGCGCCCGCTCCCCCACGTCCCGCGATTATTGCGCCCTAACGGCGTGCGGAAACTGCCATTGGAAGGAGAATGGCCCGTTTCGGGCCACAGAAGATCCACACCTAGGCCAAGGAGTGGAAGTGGCGGGCCTCGGCCTGCGGGGCGTCCCGTTGCACGCGTGGGCTGGCAAGCTCTTCCAGCCAGAGGGCGCCACATGGCGCGCGGGCGGGAAGCGGCCGGCCCGCAACTTGGCGTGCGCGCCAGCTGGTTCCCGCCTTCAGACTTCAAAGCCTCACCAAGACAGCACACCTGATCAAAGCCGGCTCCTAGCTGCTGGCTCTTCAAGATAGGAAGCTGATTGAGCTTCTCGTCCTCCTTTCAGCGACGAAGCCCAACCAGCTTCGGGGACTACTGTCGGAGTAAATGACCACGGGTAGCCTAACCGACTCCCCCTGGCACTTCAAAAATTATTGGGCCGATCGAGCCTTCAAGCACCCAAAGCACATGGTCGCCTTCCCCTGGCCGGCTATCTCACAGGCCGACTACTGGAAGGCGGCCCGGCCCTAAAACCCTCCCGAAGAGAGCCACAAGAAGGCCGACTCCAAGAAGCCGGCCACAAGAGGACCGACTCCCAGAAGCCGGCCAGAAGAAGACCGACTCCACGATGCCGGCCACAAGAGGGCCGGCTCCCGGCAAGCGGCCAAGATTGCACCCTCAAGGTCTGCACCCACATAGTGGTGACGAGACGGGGCATGGCTACAGTAAGGCCTGCCACCCCCGAATCCCGGAGCACGCATGGCCACAGTGCGCCGTACGGGTCGGACATCCCCCGTCCGGCGCGGCACTGTTGCCATGTTGACCATGACGCCACTCATGATAGGCTGTCAATACGGCCCGGCGGGCGGCGGGCCCCTTCAGCCAAAGAGACGCTCGAAGGCGGCCAAGCCTCCCCCAGTCGGCCTGAGGTGTAGCCGGCTCCCAATAGCCAGCTACCTCACTCCCTCGAAGTATGTGCATCATTAAGGAGACAAGACGAGGTAAGGCTACAGTGAGAGCCCGCCAGACGGCGACACTGTAGCCATACTTACCTCGGCAAAGCCCTTGTCATCAGGGGCGAGGCTACAGTAACCAGCCGCCAGCAAGACCCCCAGGCGGTGGGGCCGGCCTATCGGCCAAGAGGCCGGCAGCCGGCGGAACCCACCAGTCGGCGGGCCCGAGCGGCCGGCGGAGAAGCCGGCGAATACAGACACTGACGGCTAGGACCCGCGTCCAGCCGGATTACCATTGTACCCCTGGGGGGTAGGCCTATATAAACCCCCCGGGGCACCCATGCAAAGGGTTGATCTCTTAGAGTTTTAGACACCACATAGAGAGAAGAGGAGAGCTAGCCTTGCCCTTCTTCTTCCTCTAGCCAAACAGCTCAAGGAGCCACTTGTAGCCACTTGTGTCGATCTAGTGATCATGCGGAGACCCCGCAGAGCAGGACTAGGGGTGTTATCTCCACAGAGAGCCCCGAACCTGGGTAAGATTCGCCGGCGTGCATGTCTTCGCCTTATCCCGTTTCCAGGCACCGGCGATGTCTTACTGGCTCCCACAATGATAAGCCACCCGTTGGCATATGTCGCACCTACCACCCGATAGGTCCTGCGCGGCGCGGCTGCTTCTTCTTGGGGATGGCCTCCAGAGGGCCTTCACTTCTGCTGTCGGGGTCGCCGATTGCTGCGGCTTGAAAGGCGCGCTCGAGGGTGCACACCGCATCCCTCTCTTCACACGGGACCGTGATGATTCCTCCACTTCCTAGCATCTTGAGAACGTTGTAGCCGTGATGAGTGACTGCCATGAACTTGGCCAGGGCTGGGTACCCGAGGATGGCATTGTACGGCAGGCGGATGTGCGCGACGTCGAAGTCATTGAGCTCGGTGCGGTAGTTCTTGCGCTCCCCGAAGGTGACAGGCAGGCGGACCTGCCCTATCAGTGTGGTGGAACCGTCGGTCACTCCTGAGAAAGGCTTGGTGGGCTGGAGCTGTTCATATGGCACTTGGAGGTTGTCGAACATGTCAACGGACAGGACGTTGAGCCCTGCGCCGCCATCGATGAGGGTCTTGGTGACCTGCACATTGCTGATGATTGGGGAACACAGCATAGGGAGGGCGCCAGCGGTGGCTGCGCACTTGAGCTGATCTGCCGAGTTGAAAGTGATGGCGCATTGGGACCACTTGAGCGGGCGCGTGGCCTCGAGCTTGGGGAGCACCGCGTTCACCTCGCGAGCGAACTGTTTGAAGATGCGCTGAGAGGCTGGGGCCTGGGCGCCGCCCAAGATGCAGGCGATTGCACGCGGCTCCTGGAAGCCCCCAGCCGCCTCGTCCTGGTGGTGGTCGTCGTTCCTTCTTGGTGGCGGCAGCGGGGGAAGACCGGTCTTGCCCTGGGGGCGATCCTCACGAGGCGGGTCCCTCCAGGCGCCCTCGCGAGGTTGGTCCTGTCAGCGGTCCTCACGGGGCCGGTCCCGCCACTCCTGGCGCGGGCCACGGTCGTCCCAGCGTCCGCCTCCTCGTCCTCCTCCACGGCCGTAGCCCCAGTCGTTGCGCTCGGGGCGTCGACCGAAGCGTCCTTCCCGTATGGCTGTGAGCTCTTGACAGTCGCTGGTGTTGTGGGTGTTAGGGTTGTGGAAGGCGCAGAACGGTCGGCCGTTCTTGGATGACTCGGGCTGATCTCTGTCCCGCTTGGTGTCGGGCTCCGCTGCGAGCACCACCGCCTCCTTGCGCTTCACGTCCTTGGCCTTGGCCTTCTTCTCCTCCGCTCCTGCAGCTGGCAGCTCGAGGAGAGAAAGGCGCCCCTCCTCAGCTCTTGCGCACTTGGTCGCCAGGTTGAACAGCTCCTGAGATGTGCAGAGCTCCTCGTGGATAGCGAGCTCTTCCTTCATCTTGACGTCGCGGACGCCGTCGGAAAACGCGGAGATGATGGCCTCGTCCGTGACCTTGGGGATCTTGAGGCGGGTGTTATTGAAGCGCTGGATGTACTTCTGGAGGGTCTCTCCTGGTTGCCGCTTGATGCGGTGTAGATCATCCGCGGCCGGTGGGCGGTCGCGAGTGCCCTGGAAGTTGGCGACGAAGCGGTCGCGCATCTCGTCCCAGGAGGAGATCGAGCCGTCCTGCAGGTTCAGGAGCCAGGAGCGAGCTCCATCCTTGAGAGCCATGGAAAATCAGTTCGCCATGACTTTTTCATCGCCGTTGGCCGCTTTGATGCTCAGCTCATAGAGCTGCAGGAACTCCGCGGGGTCGGCAGTGCCATCGTAGCGAGGAGGCAGATCCGGCTTGAACTTGCCTGGCCAGGCGACGCTACGCAGCTCGGGGGTGAAGGCGCAGCAGCCGGCCGTGGTTGCCGGGGCCCGCTTCAGAGGTGGAGCTTGGTCTTGACGAGGTCCGCGCTGCGCCGCTGCGGGCGGTGCGCGGTCTTGACGAGGTGGCGCGGGGAGCGCAGGTGCAGCTTCTCGCGGCTGCGGGATTTCTTGGCAGCTTCTCTCTTCGCGCGCGGGCACCGGGCGCGGCGGATCACGCCGCGGAGCCGCGCGCCTTGGTGCCAAGGCGCCGTCTTGGGGCAGAGGTGGTAGGCACGCCATGAGCTCGTCGCCCATGGCTGGTTGAGGGGGAGGCAGAGAGAGGGACGGCGCCGGAGAGGCCCCTGCGGCGCGGACAAGCTCGGCGACGCGGTCGAGCCACTCCTCATAGAGGTCGTCGACGGGGCGGTAGCGCAGGAGTTCGTTCGCCGCGAGGAGCGCGGCCCGTGCCTCCATGGGAGCACGGCGCGCGTGAGACGAAGAACCGGCAGGGGTCAGTGATGGAGTAGCGGTGCGGCCGTCCTGCCGCACCGAAGGATGCAGCGAGGACGCCTGCTGCTCGTTCCCCGCCGGGCCGGTGGCAGCGTTGGCGGCGGGAGACGGAGAACGACGAGGTGGCCCGCCAACGGGAGCCGTCTGAGCGACGCGGGCGGTGAGGGCAGCCCAACGCTCAGCTCGAGCATGGCGAGCATCCACCATGGAGACGACGGAGCGACGAACTGATGGAAGGGAAGCTACGGCGCACCCCTACCTGGCGCGCCAAATGTCGGATGTGGGGTTCCGGCAAACCCTTAAGGTTCAAACACTGGGGTGCGCGCGAAGTCTTTCCCTACTTCCGATCTATGCCCTAGCTTGCTAAGATCTCGCGGACGAACTCGTCGAACTCGCAACACAGAAAGGCACGAGGTTTATACTGGTTCGGGCCACCGTTGTGGTGTAATACCCTACTCAAGTGTGGTGGTGGTGGATTGCCCCTAGGGCTGATGATGAACAGTACAAGGGAAGAACAGCCTCCTGAGGTTGAGGTGTTCTTGTGGCTAGGGTAGGCTCTCGATTGGGTTGGATCAAGCTAAGATGAGATGCCTCTACTTTGGTGGCTAGCTCTACTTATATAGGCCCTGGTCCTCTTCCCAAATATCGAGCGGGAAGGGAGCCAACAACGGCGGGCAAATTTTAAGGGGGACAGCTAGTACAAGCTATCCTGACAAAAGTGGTCTTCGCCTGCGAAAAGCTCTGGTGGTGACGCCGTCTTGGGCTCCACAATGACCTCCGTCTTGCCGTCCTCCTGGTCTTGGTCTTGTTGCACCAATATAGCAACCTTTGCCTGATGCCTCGGTACTCTTCGCTTGCGCTGGCCTCCTTAGCACCAAAGAGGAAATAAGGACGCTGCACGCGCTGGCGCCCGCCTGGCGTCGTTTGTCATGGCTCACGTCACGAGGGCCTCGTGAGGTTTTGCCCCGCCTTGATATCTCCACTCCTCGTGAGCCTGCCCGGCTAGGCTACTCCAGAGGAGGTCTTGCGTCGTCCGCCTCGCGAGGCTTGGACCCACGCGAGGGTCTTGGATGCCTTGTTGATGAAGATGGGCCGTACGGCCTGCTTGCTTAGCCACGCCATGGGCCGCAGGCAGGCAAGTCTGCGGACCCCGTTCCCAGAACGCCGACATGCGCGACTGCAGTTCACCATAACACGCTGTAATAATAGGCGTTTCGAGGATTGTGGTTAAACGCTAAACGATCTGGTGTGTTAAATATTGCAACGCCTTCCGGTTGGGCGCGTTTGGCAGTTGACACACTGGTGGCCGATCATCGGTGTCGGTCAAAGGCGCCTTCGCGGGCGGTGTTGCGACGTGCAATTGATGCGCCTGTCGGTCTGACGCGAATGGGGGAGGTCAAGCGACGAAATAAGTTTTACGTCGTGGTTTGGACGGATGGAATTTTTTGGAGTCCTTTCACGGTGTTTGGCCACTATGGTTTGGCCGGCACGCGTGTGCACTGCTCGTGCTCGTTGGTTTCTCTCTCGCTTCGTTTCCTTCTACTTGTGTGGTTTCGGGTGGTAGTGGGCGGTTTTGATGGTTTAGGTCGTTTAACGTGGGGGTTGTGGTTGGGCTTTCTATTTGTCCAGCTATTGGGATGTCCTGAATGGTCCTCTTTTGCTCTTCATGTTTGTTCGGCGATGCCCTACTAAGAAATCTGTTGGTCGAAAACTGGCAACACATGTGAAATCGTACCGATGTCGTTTTTTTGCATCAAGTGTTGCAAACACACTAAGAACATAGTCACATGCAGACAATTCAAGAAAAATAATCCTTCAAATAGTTATCTTACTTCTCGATCGCATTTGTTTTTTGCCCCGTTGTAAGTCGTTCATAAAAAATATTGTTCGTAGGTTTCCTGGCCTCTTGCCTGCAATTGATTTTTGTGTGTGAAAGCAGGGGCTAGAGATATCATGTATGGAAGCTTGAACCTCATAAAAGAGAGGGGTGGGTGTTGGTAGATAGGGAGAAAGGGGCAATGTTTGAGGTGTGGGATTGATAAGTGGAGGAAGGGAGAGAGGGAGAGAAAGAGATGGAGAGTGCGCGCGTACCATAGACAGATAGGGCGACACACCTATCATAAAAGGAACACTTGCTATTAGGGCCACTCATATCTTGCTTAACTTTCACAATGCAGTTGGTCTTTGCGTCAATTGTGCAACGGCTCATCTAGTTTGGGAACAAGAGAAGGGGCAAAAGGTGACTCAACCACTGCACTGCTCCTACCAAGGGACTCGGGGGAGACCTGACCCACAACCACCGGTAAGCCCGATGGATAATCCGATTAGTCATGCGTAGGGTATCTACCTATGGGTCGCCCGATCGATAACCCGATTAACACTATTGATTAAAAAATATATTTTTATTTTATATGATGTGTTGATATTTTGCTAAAGATATGTTAATTAATTTTTTTTAAAGCTTACTTTATTAATCAAAGGATGGATATATTGTCTGCCAGTAGACTCACAATGAAATCAGGCGGGGCATCAATCCAACGAGATGGATTATTAGTGAAGGAAATATGCCCTAGAGGCAATAATAAAGTTATTATTTATTTCCTTATATCATGACAAATGTTTATTATTCATGCTAGAATTGTATTAACCGGAAACATAATACTTGTGTGGATACATAGACAAACAAAGTGTCACTAGTATGCCTCTATTTGACTAGCTCGTTGATCAAAGATGGTTATGTTTCCTAGCCATTGACATGAGCTGTCATTTGATTAACGGGATCACATCATTAGGAGAATGATGTGATTGACTTGACCCATTCTGTTAGCTTAGCACTCGATCGTTTAGTATGTTGCTATTGCTTTCTTCATGACTTATACATGTTCCTATGACTATGAGATTATGCAACTCCCATTTACCGGAGGAACACTTTGTGTGCTACCAAACGTCACAACGTAACTGGGTGATTATAAAGGTGCTCTACAGGTGTCTCCGAAGGTACTTGTTGGGTTGGCGTATTTCGAGATTAGGATTTGTCACTCCGATTGTCGGAGAGGTATCTCTGGGCCCTCTCGGTAATGCACATCACTTAAGCCTTGCAAGCATTGCAACTAATGAGTTTGTTGCGAGATGATGTATTACGGAACGAGTAAAGAGACTTGCCGGTAACGAGATTGAACTAGGTATTAAGATACCGACGATCGAATCTCGGGCAAGTAACATACCGATGACAAAGGGAACAACGTATGTTGTTATGCGGTCTGACCGATAAAGATCTTCGTAGAATATGTGGGAGCCAATATGAGCATCCAGGTTCCGCTATTGGTTATTGACCGGAGACGTGTCTCGGTCATGTCTACATAGTTCTCGAACCCGTAGGGTCCGCACGCTTAACGTTTCGATGACAGTTATATTATGAGTTTATATGTTTTGATATACCGAAGGTTGTTCGGAGTCCCGGATGTGATCACGGACATGACGAGGAGTCTCGAAATGGTCGAGACATAAAGATTGATATATTGGAAGCCTATGTTTGGATATCGGAAGTGTTCCGGGTGAAATCGGGATTTTACCGGAGTACCGGGAGGTTACCGGAACCCCCCCCCCGGGCAACATAATGGGCCTTAGTGGGCCTAGGTGGAAGAGAGGAGAGGCGGCTAGGGCTGGGCCGCGCGCCCCTCCCCCCTAGTCTGAATAGGACAAGGAGAAGGGGGCGGCGCCCCCCTTCCTTCTTCTCCCTCTCCTCTTTCCCCCTCCCAAGTCCTAATCCAACAAGGAAAGGAGGAGTCCTACTCCCGGTGGGAGTAGGACTCCCACTTGGCGCGCCCTCCTCCTTGGCCGGCCGCCTTCCCCTTGCTCCTTTATATACGGGGGCAGGGGGCACCCCATAGACAGAACAATTGATCTATTGATCTTTTAGCCGTGTGCGGTGCCCCCCTCCACCATATTACACCTCGATAATATCGTAGCGGTGCTTAGGCGAAGCCCTGCGTCGGTAGAACATCATCATCGTCACCACGCCGTCGTGCTGACGAAACTCTCCCTCAACACTCCGCTGGATCGGAGTTCGAGGGACGTCATCGAGCTGAACGTGTGCTGAACTCAGAGGTGTCGTGCGTTCGGTACTTGATCGGTCGGATCGTGAAGACGTATGACTACATCAACCACGTTGGGTTAACGCTTCCGCTTTCGGTCTACGAGGGTACGTGGACAACACTCTCCCCTCTCGTTGCTATGCATCACCATGATCTTGCGTGTGCGTAGGAATTTTTTTGAAATTACTACGTTCCCCAACAGTGGTATCATAGCCTGGTTTTATGCGTAGATGTCATATGCACGAGTAGAACACAAGTGAGTTGTAGGCGATACAAGTCATACTGCTTACCAGCATGTCATACTTTGGTTCGGCGGTATTGTTGGATGAAGCGGCCCGGACCGACATTACGCGTATGCTTACGCGAGACTGGTTCTACCGATGTGCTTTGCACATAGGTGGCTCGCGGGTGTCAGTTTCTCCAACTTTAGTTGAACCGATTGTGGCTACGCCCGGTCCTTGCGAATGTTAAAACAGCACCAAGTTGACAAACTATCGTTGTGGTTTTGATGCGTAGGTAAGAACAGTTCTTGCTAAGCCCAGTAGCAGCCACGTAAAACTTGCAACAACAAAATAGAGGACGTCTAACTTGTTTTTGCAGGGCATGTTGTGATGTGATATGGTCAAGACATGATGGTAAATTTTATTGTATGAGATGATCATGTTTTGTAATCGAGTTATCGGCAACTGGCAGGAGCCATATGGTTGTCGCTTTATTGTATGCAATGCAATCGCCCTGTAATGCTTTACTTTATCACTAAGCGGTAGCAATAGTCGTAGAAGCATAAGATTAGCGAGACAACAATGATGCTACGATGGAGATCAAGGTGTCGCGCCGGTGACAATGGTGATCATGACGGTGCTTCGGAGATGGAGATCACAAGCACAAGATGATGATGGCCATATCATATCACTTATATTGATTGCATGTGATGTTTATCTTTTATGCATCTTATCTTGCTTTGATTGATGGTAGCATTATAAGATGATCTCTCACTAAATTATCAAGTTATAAGTGTTCTCCCTGAGTATGCACCGTTGCGAAAGTTCTTCGTGCTGAGACACCACGTGATGATCGGGTGTGATAGGCTCTATGTTCAAATACAACGGGTGCAAAACTGTTGCACACGCGGAATACTCAGGTTAAGCTTGACGAGCCTAGCATATAACAGATATGGACTCGGAACACGGAGACCGAAAGGTCGAGCGTGAATCATATAGTATATATGATCAACATAGTGATGTTCACCGTTGAAACTACTCCATCTCACGTGATGATCGGACATGGTTTAGTTGATATGGATCACGTGATCACTTAGAGGATTAGAGGGATATCTATCTAAGTGGGAGTTCTTCAGTAATATGATTAATTGAACTTAAATTTATCATGAACTTAGTCCTGATAGTATTTTGCAGATTATGTTGTAGATCAATAGCTCGCGTTGTTGCTTCCCTATGTTTATTTTGATATGTTCCTAGAGAAAAATTATGTTGAAAGATGTTAGTAGCAATTATGCGGATTGGATCCGTGATCTGAGGATTATCCTCATTGCTGCACAGAAGAATTATGTCCTTGATGCACCGCTAGGTGACAGACCTATTGCAGGAGCAGATGCAGACGTTATGAACGTTTGGCTAGCTCAATATGATGACTACTTGATAGTTTAGTGCACCATGCTTAACGGCTTAGAATCGGGACATCAAAGACGTTTTGAACGTCATGGACCATATGAGATGTTCCAGGAGTTGAAGTTAATATTTCAAGCAAATACCCGAATTGAGAGATATGAAGTCTCCAACAAGTTCTATAGCTAAAAGATGGAGGAGAATAGCTCAAGCAGTGAGCATGTGCTCAGATTTTCTGGGTACTACAATCGCTTGAATCAAGTGGGAGTTAATCTTCCAGATAAAATAGTGATTGATAGAATTCTCTAGTCACCATCAGCAAGTTAGTAGAACTTCGTGATGAAATATAGTATGCAAGGGATGACGAAAGTAATTCCCGAGCTCTTTGCGATGCTAAAATCGACAAAGGTAGAAATCAAGAAAGAGCATCAAGTGTTGATGGTTAACAAGACCACTAGTTTCAAGAAAAGGGCAAAGGGATAGAAGGGGAACTTCAAGAAGAACGGCAAGCAAGTTGCTGCTCAAGTGAAGAAGCCCAAGTCTGGACCTAAGTCTGAGACTAAGTGCTTCTACTGCAAAGGGACTGGTCACTGGAAGCGGAACTGCCCCAAGTATTTGGTGGATAAGAAGGATGGCAAAGTGAACAAAGGTATATTTGATATACAGATTATTGATGTGTATTTTACTAGTGTTCGTAGCAACCCCTCGGTATTTGATACTGGTTCAGTTGCTAAATAGTAGTAACTCGAAACAGGACTTGCATAATGAACAGAAACTAGTTAAGGATGAAGTGACGATATGTATTGGAAGTGGTTCCAAGATTGATATGATCATCATCGCACACTCCCTATACTTTCGAGATTAGTGTTGAACCTAAATAAGTGTTATTTGGTGTTTGTGTTGAGCATGAATATGATTTGATCATGTTTATTGCAATACGATTATTCATTTAAGTTAGAAAATAATTGTTGTTCTGTTTACATGAATAAAACCTTATATGGTTACACACCCAATGAAAATGGTTCGTTGGATCTTGATCGTAGTGATACACATATTCATAATATTGAAGCCAAAAGATGCAAAGTTAATAATGATAGTGCAACTTATTTGTGGCACTGCCGTTTAGGTCATATTGGTGTAAAGCGCATGAAGAAACTCCATGCTGATGGGATTTTGGAATCACTTGATTATGAATCACTTGATGCTTGCGAACCATGCATTATGGGCAAGATGACTAAGACTCCGTTCTCCGGAACAATGAAGCGAACAACTGACTTATTGGAAATAATACATACTGATGTATGCGATCCGATGAGTGTTGAGGCTCGCGGCGGGTATCGTTATTTTCTGACCTTCACAGATGATTTGAGCAGATATGGGTATATCTACTTGATGAAACATAAGTCTGAAGCATTTGAAAAGTTCAAAGAATTTCAGAGTGAAGTGGAAAATCATCGTGACAAGAAAATAAGGTTTCTACGATCTGATCATGGAGAAAAATATTTGAGTTACGAGTTTGGTCTTCAATTAAAACAATGTGGAATAGTTTCACAAATTCGTGCCACCTGGAACACCACAGCATAATGGTGTGTCCGAACGTCATAACCGTACTTTATTGGATATAGTGCAATCTATGATGTTTCTTACCGATTTACCACTATAGTTTTGGGGTTATGCATTAGAGACAGCTGCATTCATGTTAAATAGGGTACCATCTAAATCCGTTGAGACGACATCTTATGAACTGTGGTTTGGCAAGAAACCAAAGTTGTCATTTCTTAAAGTTTGGGGTTGCGATGCTTATGTGAAAAAGTTTCATCCTGATAAGCTCAAACCCAAATCGGAGAAATGTGTCTTCATAGGATACCCAAAGGAGACAGTTGGGTACACCTTCTATCACAGATCCGAAGTCAAGACATTCGTTGCTAAGAATGGATCCTTTCTAGATAAGGAGTTTCTCTCGAAAGAAGTGAGTGGGAGGAAAGTAGAACTTGATGAGGTAATTGTACCTGCTCCCTTATTGGAAAGTAGTTCATCACAGAAACCAGTTCCTGTGACGCCTATACCAATTAGTGAGGAAGTTAATGATGATGATCATGGAACTTCAGATCAATTTATTACTGAACCTCGTAGGTCAACCAGAGTAAGATCCGCACCAGAGTGGTACGGTAATCCTGTTCTGGAGGTTATGTTACTAGACCATGACGAACCTACGAACTATGAAGAAGCGATGGTGAGCCCAGATTCCGCAAAATGGCTTGAGGCCATGAAATCTGAGATGAGATCCATGTATGAGAACAAAGTATGGACTTTGATTGACTTGCCCAATGATCGGCGAGCCATTGAGATTAAATGGATCTTCAAGAGGAAGACGGACACTGGTAGTAGTGTTACTATCTACAAAGCTAGAATTGTCGCAAAAGGTTTTCGACAAGTTCAAGGTGTTGACTACGTGAGAGTTTCTCACTCGTATCTATGCTTAAGTCTGTTCGAATCATGATAGCAATTGCCGCATTTTATGAAATCTGGCAAATGGATAAACAAAACTGCATTCCTTAATGGATTTATTAAAGAAGAGTTGTATATGATGCAACCAGAAGGTTTTGTCAATCCTAAAGGTACTAACAAAATATGCAAGCTCAAGCGATCCATCTATGGACTGGTGCAAGCATCTCGGAGTTGGAATATACGCTTTGATAAGTTGATCAAAGGATATAGTTTTATACAGACTTGCGGTGAAGCCTGTATTTACAAGAAAGTGACTGGGAGCACTACAGCATTTCTGATAAGTATATGTGAATGACATATTGTTGATCAGAAATAATGTAGAATTATTCTGCAAAGCATAAAGGAGTGTTTGAAAGGAGTTTTTTAAAGAAAGACCTCGGTGAAGCTACTTACATATTGAGCATCAAGATCTATAGAGATAGATCAAGACGCTTGATAAGTTTTTCAACGAGTACATACCTTAACAAGATTTTGAAGTGGTTCAAAATGGAACAGTCAAAGAAAGAGTTTCTTGCCTGTGTTACAAGGTGTGAAATTGAGTAAGACTCAAATCCCGACCACGGCAGAAGATAGAAAAAGAATGAAAGTCATTCCCTATGCCTCGGCCATAGGTTCTATAAAGTATGCCATGCTGTGTAGCAGATCTATTGTATACCCTACACTGATTTTGGCAAGGGAGTACAATAGTGATCTAGGAGTAGATCACTGGACAGCGGTCAAAATTATCCTTAGTGGAATAAGGATATATTTCTTGATTATGGAAGTGACAAAAGGTTCGTCGTAAAGGGTTACGTCAATGCAAGTTTTGACACTAATCTAGATGACTCTAAGTCTCGGTCTAGATACATATTGAAAGTGGGAGCAATTAGCTAGAGTAGCTCCGTGCAGAGCATTGTAGACATAGAAATTTGCAAAATACTTACGGATCTGAATGTGACAGACCCGTTGACTAAAATTATCTCATAAGCAAAACATGATCACACCTTAGTACTCTTTGGGTGTTAATCACATAGCGATATGAACTAGATTATTGACTCTAGTAAACCCTTTGGGTGTTGGTCACATGACGATGTGAACTATGGGTGTTAATCACATGGTGATGTGAACTATTGATGTTAAATCACATGGCGATGTGACCTAGATTATTGACTCTAGTGAAGGTGGGAGACTGAAGGAAATATGCCCTAGAGGCAATAATAAAGTTATTATTTATTTCCTTATATCATGATAAATGTTTATTATTCATGCTAGAATTGTATTAACCGGAAACATAATACGTGTGTGAATACATAGACAAACAAAGTGTCACTAGTATGCCTCTACTTGACTAGCTCGTTGATCAAAGATGGTTATGTTTCCTAGCCATTGACATGAGTTGTCATTTGATTAACGGGATCACATCATTAGGAGAATGATGTGATTGACTTGACCCATTCCGTTAGCTTAGCACTCGATCGTTTAGTATGTTGCTATTGCTTTCTTCATGACTTATACATGTTCCTATGACTATGAGATTATGCAACTCCCGTTTACCGGAGGAAAACTTTGTGTGCTACCAAACGTCACAACGTAACTGGGTGATTATAAAGGTGCTCTACAGGTGTCTCCGAAGGTACTTGTTGGGTTGGCGTATTTCGAGATTAGGATTTTTCACTCCGATTGTCGGAAAGGTATCTCTGGGCCCTCTCGATAATGCACATCACTTAAGCCTTGCAAGCATTGCAACTAATGAGTTTGTTGCGAGATGATGTATTACGGAACGAGTAAAGAGACTTGCCGGTAATGAGATTGAACTAGGTATTAAGATACTGACGATCGAATCTCGGGCAAGTAACATACCGATGACAAAGGGAACAACATATGTTGTTATGCGGTCTGACCGATAAAGATCTTCGTAGAATATGTGGGAGCCAATATGAGCATCCAGGTTCCGCTATTGGTTATTGACCGGAGACGTGTCTCGGTCATGTCTACATAGTTCTCGAACCCGTAGGGTCCGCACGCTTAACGTTTCGATGACAGTTATATTATGAGTTTATATGTTTTGATGTACCGAAGGTTGCTCGGAGTCCCGGATGTGATCACGGACATGACGAGGAGTCTCGAAATGGTCGAGACATAAAGATTGATATATTGGAAGCCTATGTTTGGATATCGGAAGTGTTCCGGGTGAAATCGAGATTTTACCGGAGTCCCGGGAGGTTACCGGAACCCCCCCCCCCCCCGGCAACATAATGGGCCTTAGTGGGCCTAGGTGGAAGAGAGGAGAGGCGGCTAGGGCTGGGCCGCGCACCCCTCCCCCCTACTCCGAATAGGACAAGGAGAAGGGGGCGGCGCCGCCCTTCCTTCTTCTCCCTCTCCTCTTTCCCCCCTCCCAAGTCCTAATCCAACAAGGAAAGGAGGAGTCCTACTCCCGGTGGGAGTAGGACTCCCCCCTTGGCGCGCCCTCCTCCTTGGTCGGCCGCCTTCCCCTTGCTCTTTTATATACGGGGGCAGGGGCACCCCATAGACAGAACAATTGATCTATTGATCTTTTAGCCGTGTGCGGTGCCCCCCTCCACCATATTACACCTCGATAATATCGTAGCGGTGCTTAGGCGAAGCCCTTCATCGGTAGAACATCATCATCGTCACCACGCCGTCGTGCTGACGAAACTCTCCCTCAACACTCGGCTGGATCGGAGTTCAAGGGACTTCATCGAGCTGAACGTGTGCTGAACTCGAAGGTGCCGTGCATTCGGTACTTGATCGGTCGGATCGTGAAGACGTACGACTACATCAACCGCGTTGTGTTAACGCTTTCGGTCTACGAGGGTACGTGGACAACACTCTCCCCTCTCGTTGCTATGCATCACCATGATCTTGCGTGTGCGTAGGAAATTTTTTGAAATTACTACGTTCCCCAACAATTAGCACGTCCCCATCTAGCCAGCTCATGAGCTACATAATTTGACTCTCTAATACAATGCTCAAAAGTAAACCACCAGAAATCTACTAGATAACTACGACATTCATCAAGAACCGGTGTTGCCACCATAGAATAACCTTCATTGAATCTAAGTGCATCCACCACCGTGATATTATCCCATCTCACCACCAAGTTATTGCATCCCATATCTCTTGCTAGCTTCAGTCCTTCAAGCAGAGCTGCCGCTTCTGCCGTGAACACATCAGCTACAATTTCTAATCTCGCCGTGGACGCCGACATGAAAGATCCACGGTGATCACGGATGACAGCGCCACAACACCCTGCATAATCGCCTTCTGTGAATGAAGCATCGACATTAAGGACAAGTTGTCCTGCTAGGAACGTCGGCCACCTGTTGATCTTGGGTGTAGATTTAGCTTGTGCTCCTCACACATAATTAATCGCTAGGGCAACCACCGCCGGCGCTGTTCGTTCTGGAGTCAATATTTCTTCCCCTTGCACGAACTGTCTTCTTTGCCACCATAAGAACCAACAAACTGTTGATATGAGCTCTGGTAGCTCGACCAATCCAGAATATTGTCGCCGATAATAATCATCACATAAAATGAACTCCAAGACTGCTGAACCTGCTCGATCAGTCAATGAAGCAAAGTTAATATCTGTTGTGATTCCCAAAGCTTCCCAAACTGCTTGCGCCCTTGCACACTTAAATAGCATATGTGCTAAGTCCTCCGCACCATCTGTACAGTATGCGCATTGGGACAAGTTTCCAACATGGCGATTCATAAGAGTACTCCGGCATGGGATGGCATTGTGCAAGCATCTCCAGATATAAATTTTAACTTTCGCTGGCACTCTCAAACTCCACAACTTCTTTCAAACTGGATGGGGCGCCATGGAGAAGCGGGCCAGACCGCTGTCATCTGTATCATAATTCACTTCCCATTGCTTATAATAGGCAGAACGTACTGAAAAAACACCACTCCTCGTGAGATGCCATGCAACATAGTCCTCTGTCTCCACATGGAATAATGGGATTTTTAGTATGCGTTCAGCATCAATGTGCCAAAACTTCTCTCGGATTAACATCTCATCCCATTCTCCCGTGATTGGGTCAATTAACTCATTCACTTTAGTAAGTACTTGGTTCTCCCTTACTGTTAAAACTTTTTTGGAGGCACTGTTCGGGATCCAACAGTCATCCCATATATTAATCTTTTCTCCATTGCCTACTCTCCAAATGTAACCCTTCTTGAACGTTTGAATTCTAGACCAAATGCTTTGCCACACATAGGACGACCCCTTTTTCAGTTGACAATTCAGAATATCTCATGTAGGGTAGTACTTGGCTCCCAGAACTCATGCACATAATGAACCAAAGTTCTCAATTAGTCTCCAACACTGCTTTGCCAACATTGCCAAGTTAAAGCTATGAATACCCCGAAATCCCATACCTCCTCTCTCCTTCGAAATACACATCTTCCACCATGCAAACCAATGCATCCTTCGTTGGTCCTCCTCATCACCCCACCAATATTGCGACATTGCATCAGTGATTCCCTTGCAATTTTTCTTCGGGAATCTAAATACACCCGTCGCATAAGTTGGGATGGCTTGGGTCACCGCTTTCAGCAAAGCCTCTTTGCCTCTGAATGAGAGAGTTCTCTCTTTCCATCCATTCACCATTGCTTGAATTCTTTCTGTTATGTCTTTAAAGCGGTCAACACGGCCCACCCCTATCATGGATGGTAGACCCAAATATTTGTCTGAAATGGACTCCGTCATAATATTCAGAATTTGACATACTTCTGCCTTCACCTCCACATTTGTGTTAGGACTGAAAAATATAGAGCATTTTGATTCACTCACCAATTGACTTGAGGTTGCACAGTACTCATCTAAAATCCCATGCAGGGTGTTTGCATTGTGGGCGTCTGCTCTCATGAGAATAAGAGAATCGTCAGCAAAAATTAAATGAGAAATCATTGGCGAATCTCTACACACCTGCACACCATTCAAGTTACCAGCCTCCTCCTCATGAGCAATAAGGGCTGACAATCCTTCAGCACATAAGAGAAACAGATACGAGGAGAGGGGATCCCCCTGTCTCAAACCTCTCGTAGGTGAAAAAGGCAACATTTCATTTGAGTTGAACTGAACCTTGTACTCAACCGACCTTACGCAAGTCATCGCCATTTGAATCCACTGAGCATGAAATCCCAATATGGTGAGCATGGCCTCCAAGAATACCCACTCAACTCTGTTATATGCCTTGTGCATATCTAACTTGATTGCACATGTTCCAAACTTCCCCTTCTTTCTCTTCTTCATCGTATGTAAGCACTCATATGCCACTATGATGTTATCAGTTATGATGTGCCCTGGCACAAACGCACTTTGTGTCTCACTGATTATATCTGGAAGAAAAACCTTCAGGCGTGCTGCGAGCATTTTTTTAGATCACCTTATAAACCACATTACATAAACTGATAGGCCTAAATTGGGTGATCTTCCCTGGGTTGTCCACTTTGGGAATCAACACGATAGTAGTAGAGTTCCAACCTTCTGGGATCGTACCTGTATTGACAGCCGCAAGAACCTCCTTTGTTAGATCTCCTCCGAGCAGGTGCCAAAACTTTTTATAAAAGATAGCATGTAATCCGTCCGGTCCCGGTGCTTTCAAATCACCAATACTAAATAAAGCTTTCCTGACCTCCTCCTCTATGTACGGAGCCATAAGTGACTCATTCATATAATCCGTAACACGCCTCTTAACTTTAGTTATAACATTCATCGCTGGTACATTAACTTCAGCAGAGAAGAGATGCTGAAAGTACTCAGTAATCAAACTTCGCATAGCTTCATTGTTCTCTCTCCATACACCTGAGTCATCAAGCAAGTGTTTAATGTAATTTATTTTCTTCCTAGCCGATGCAAACTTATGAAAGAAACTAGTGTTCCGATCACCGAATTTTAGCCAGTTTGCGCGGCTACGTTGTGCCCAATAGATCTCTTCCTTCTCCAAATTTTCTTCTATCTCCATTAACAATATTCTCTGCCTGTCTCCTGCCTCGTCAGTGAGAGGGCCGGACCGCAGCAATTCCAACTCCACCTTCAGCTCCTTCAAACGCCGATGGGGAGCCTTCAAGATCGAACGATCCCATTCATGCATGGTGGCGTGTATACTTGTTGTGCGCTCTGCAATGGGTGCCAACGGATTGGTTCGATCCCAAGCTTCAGACACAATTTGCATAACATTCTCCTCTTGCAGCCACCTAGATTCAAAACACCTATGATGGGTTCGCTGATGGTCCCCCTGTACATCACCCTCCGTATCAATGAATATCAGTCTGTGATCAGACTTGGTGTGTGCAGCATTTGTAATCTTTGCTTCAGGAAAAAGCCCATGGAACTGACCATTGCATACCGCTCTGTCGAGGCGTTCTCTAAGCCTCCTCCTCCTCCAAGTACATAAATCACCACTACAACCCATGTCCTCCAATTCGCAATCAACAAGGGCATCTCTGAAATTTTGCATCATGTGCATTGGCTTCGGTGCACCGCCCTCCTTCTCGTGGGAGTATAAGATCTCATTAAAATCCCCGGCTATCAACCACGGGAGTTTTATTCGTTGATGTAGATCACGCAAACATGACCATGACAGATGTTTATCTTCCCACTTTGGCTCACCATAAAACCCTGTAAACCTCCAAACCTCATCCGTGCCATCTCCCACGGTAACATCTATGAAATTTTTATCCTTATCTCTGAGTTGAATTCCCCCTTTTCGAAAAAAAAATCTCTGAGTTGAATTGCCAATGGTCTCCGCCAAAACAGAAGCAAACCACCACTCGCCCCATTACTTTCATGCACCTCCATGCTGTCCATCTTTAACTTTTTCGGAGTTTTTCTGCCTTAGCTTTGTTCAGATGCGTCTCAGACAGAAAGACGACATCCGCCCCCACTCCTTCTGGACGTCCAGAAGTGCTCTTTCTGCCGCGGCACTAGCCATGCCACGGCAGTTCCAAAATATGAGTTTCATTATTCACGGCGATCACCCACCAGTCAAACAGGCCAAAAACGTCGTATGTGCAAACCCTAACTCGCAAGGAGCAGAGTAGACGGAAATCAAGACTGCACGAACCTTGCCGAGGGATCGGCCAGAGCTGCAGGACAGAAAACTGATCGTTGCCGAAAACAACGACAAGAAAAAACCGATCACAGCACCTAGTAGTGGAACTGTGCCGGGACAAAAAAAACAGCACCGCGGAACGAGCGCTGGGACATGAACGGCGTAGCCGTCAAAGCCTTTGAACAGCCTGTAGCAACGCCTTAACGGCAGCGACTTGGAGGTAGCTGGGTCCAACGCATCAACGCATCAGCTGGGAGCAACGCATCCACGTTTCACTTCTCCTTCTCTCATGAGTCCTTCATAGTAATTGCATGAAGAAGCCCATGTTGCAATCACATGATCAGCGGCCGCGCCGCTGGCGGTGACAGCGGCCAAAACCTAGATCGCTTTCATGCTGATTGAACTGTTTTGTATATATATGCTAATTAACCCATGTTTCCTCTGCCATTTATTTTTTTCTTGATCGATCCAAAATGATAAGGCCCATTGCTGAGTTAAGAATACTACTCATCTACTCATCTAACCATAGCCTAAAAAAACAAGGAGTAATAGTTCGGCCTATTGGGCCTCCAGTAGCTGAAGGTCATGCACGACTGATGTGGTGTGCGTGCATGGCAACGAACTGAGCATGGGAGGAGCTCTTTTAGTACCACCTCGCTTGCTTGAGCGTAGGGTAGGCTGAGCTTTGCTATAAAGGAGGCGGAAGGGCATTGGTACAGTGTAAAGGCAAAAGGCAGCCAAACACAAGGCATGCAAGCAGCGTAAGAAATTTAAGAATGAACTAGGAAAATAGCCCGTGCATTGCAACGGGATAAAAAATTATTGCAAAAGTCTAACGGACATATATATTATTCTTTTTTGGGGGTGAAAGGGGAAGGGTATGCATTGTTTGACTTGCTGGCTGTGTGCATTCCAATTTAATTTACATAGTATTGTTGAAGTTATTGAGATAAGCATCATACCTTTTTATTATATCAGTTGGCTAAAGCAACCCATTTAAAAAGTAGCCCAAAAACTAAATATGCAATCACTTCATCTATATGTTCAAGAGAATTGATCAAACCCTTAAAAAAGATCAAAAGCAATAGCAACATCACCAAAAATCCCCACTGAGAGGGCTACAAGCCCATACATTCAATTCTGCCTTTTTTTGTATGTGGGACATTTCAGCTCCAAACTCGATTCCACAGTTACATAAAATGGTTTTGACATATACCTGGTGCGTGTTCAAGAAAAGACAGAGTGCATCATTTCAGCGCTTTGTTGAATATATGACCTGCTCCTGCTCAGTATGCTTCCAAGAACAATTATGCAAAACACAATTATGCAAAGCACAATGGGAACATGTTCAATATATTATCCCATGAAAGGCCCTAGATTTTTTTTCTCCGAGCAAGGTCCATCGTTAGTCCAGCATTACAACACCTAGTTGACTCTAGCTGTGCCTAAAACTGGCATGACTAATAAACATAATTTGTTTCATCTTGAAACATATTTTCATACTGTTCAAACCTTTCTTGTAAAGGTACAACACAACTCTATGTTAAGTGAAGGTTTTTGTTTTTTTTCTATGAACTTTTATTTCTGAGGTCACAGTTACATGAATATCATATGGCTTTCTAAGTTGAAACTATTGTCATCGGATTATAAGGCGGTACAGTCAAATAATCACACTGAGCCAATGTAAGAAGGGGACACCTAGCAGATAACCATTTGTTGGAACGCCATGAACACACACATAAATCTAACAGCAGCACCGTCGGTGTGTCCAGCAGCTTCCAGCAACAACGGTTGATTAAAAAAAGCATCAGGATATCTCCATTCCTCCGCCTCCGTCTTCCTCTGCTGCCACCGCATGGATGCGGCCTCCTCCGCTCGCCCACGGCCAGATCCGCCAGTGCCCCGGCGCCGGTGACCAGAACCCCTCCACCTCTCTGTTTCCTTCCCGTTTGTCTCCTTTCCTCTGTCTATCTCTCTCTCCCTCACGCGTCTTCTTCTCTCTTTTAGGTTGTACAGCTGCCGGCCGTCCAACCAAGGCCTCTCTCCCCCAGGAACGGATCCGCGTCCCTGCCTCCTCATCACAACTCTATGTTAAGTGAAGGTTTTTGTTTTTTTTCCTATGAACTTTTATTTCTGAGATCACAGTTACATGAATATCATATGGCTTTTTAAGTTGAAACTATTGTCATCGGATTATAAGGCGGTACAGTCAAATAATCACATTGAGCCAATGTAAGAAGGGGACACCTAGCAGATAACCATTTGTTGGAACGCCATGAACACACACATAAATCTAACAGCAGCACCGTCGGTGTGTCCAGCAGCTTCCAGCAACAACGGTTGATTAAAAAAGCATCAGGATATCTCCATTCCTCCGCCTCCGTCTTCCTCTGCTGCCACCGCACGGATGCGGCCTCCTCCGCTCGTGTTGGGGAACGTAGTAATTTCAAAAAAATTCCTACGCACACGCAAGATCATGGTGATGCATAGCAACGAGAGGGGAGAGTGTTGTCCACGTACCCTCGTAGACCGAAAGCGGAAGCGTTAACACAACGTGGTTGATGTAGTCGTACGTCTTCATGATCCGACCGATCAAGTACCGAACGCACGGCACCTCAGAGTTCAGCACACGTTCAGCTCGACGATGTCCCTCGAACTCCGATCCAGCCGAGTGTTGAGGGAGAGTTTCGTCAGCACGACAGCGTGGTGACGATGATGATGTTCTACCGACGCAGGGCTTCGCCTAAGCACCGCTACGATATTATCGAGGTGTAATATGGTGGAGGGGGGCACCGCACACGGCTAAGAGATCAATGATCAATTGTTGTGTCCATGGGGTGCCCCCTTGCCCCCGTATATAAAGGATCAAAGGGGGGAGGTGCGGCCAGCCTTGGGGCGCGCCAGGAGGAGTCCTACTCCCACCGGGAGTAGGACTCCCCCCCTTTTTCTAGTTGGATTAGGACTTGGGAGGGGGGAAAGAGGAGAGGGGGAAGAAGGAAGGGGGGGCGCCGCCCCCTTCTACTTGTCCTATTCGGACTAGGGGGGAGGGGCGCGCGGCCCAGCCCTAGTCGCCTCTCCTCTCTTCCACCTAGGCCCACTAAGGCCCATTATGTTGCCGGGGGGTTCCGGTAACCTCCTGGTACTCCGGTAAAATCCCGATTTCACCCGGAACACTTCCGATATCCAAACATAGGCTTCCAATATATCAATCTTTATGTCTCGACCATTTCGAGACTCCTCGTCATGTCCGTGATCACATCCGGGACTCCGAACAACCTTCGGTACATCAAAACATATAAACTCATAATATAACTGTCATCGAAACGTTAAGCGTGCGGACCCTATGGGTTCGAGAACTATGTAGACATGACCGAGACACGTCTCCGGTCAATAACCAATAGCGGAACCTGGATGCTCATATTGGCTCCCACATATTCTACGAAGATCATTATCGGTCAGACCGCATAACAACATACGTTGTTCCCTTTGTCATCGGTATGTTACTTGCCCGAGATTCGATCGTCGGTATCTCAATACCTAGTTCAATCTCGTTTCCGGCAAGTCTCTTTACTCGTTCCGTAATACATCATCTCGCAACAAACTCATTAGTTGCAATGCTTCCAAGGCTTATGTGATGTGCATTACCGAGAGGGCCCAGAGATACCTCTCCGACAATCAGAGTGACAAATCCTAATCTCGAAATACGCCAACCCAACAAGTACCTCCGGAGACACCTGTAGAGCACCTTTATAAGTCATGAAGAAAGCAATAGCAACATACTAAACGATCGAGTGCTAAGCTAACGGAATGGGTCATGTCAATCACATCATTCTCCTAATGATGTGATCCCGTTAATCAAATGACAACTCATGTCTATGGCTAGGGAACATAACCATCTTTGATCAACGAGCTAGTAAAGTAGAGGCATACTAGTGACACTCTGTTTGTCTATGTATTCACACATGTATCAAGTTTCCGGTTAATACAATTCTAGCATTAATAATAAACATTTATCATGATATAAGGAAATAAATAATAACTTTATTATTGCCTCTAGGGCATATTTCCTTCAGTCTCCCACTTGCACTAGAGTCAATAATCTAGTTCACATCGCCATGTGATTTAACATCAATAGTTCACATCACCATGTGATTAACACCCATAGTTCACATCATCATGTGACCAACACCCAAAGGGTTTAATAGAGTCAGTAATCTAGTTCACATTGCTATGTGATTAACACCCAAAGAGTACTAAGGTGTGATCATGTTTTGCTTGTGAGATAATTTTAGTCAACGGGTCTGTCACATTCAGATCCGTAAGTATTTTGCAAATTTCTATGTCTACAATGCTCTGCACCGAGCTACTCTAGCTAATTGCTCCCACTTTCAATATGTATCTAGACTGAGACTTAGAGTCATCTAGATTAGTGTCAAAACTTGCATCGACGTAACCCTTTACGACGAACCTTTTGTCACTTCCATAATTGAGAAACATATCCTTATTTAATTTTGACCGCTGTCCAGTGATCTACTCCTAGATCACTATTGTACTCCCTTGCCAAAATCAGTGTAGGGTATACAATAGATCTGGTACACAGCATGGCATACTTTATAGAACCTATGGCTGAGGCATAGGGAATGACTTTCATTCTTTTTCTATCTTCTGCCGTGGTCGGGCTTTGAGTCTTACCCAATTTCACACCTTGTAACACAGGCAAGAAACTCTTTCTTTGACTGTTCCATTTTGAACCACTTCAAAATCTTGTTAAGGTATGTACTCATTGAAAAAACTTATCAAGCGTCTTGATCTATCTCTATAGATCTTGATGCTCAATATGTAAGCAGCTTCACCGAGGTCTTTCTTTGAAAAACTCCTTTCAAACACTCCTTTATGCTTTGCGGAATAATTCTACATTATTTCCGATCAACAATATGTCATTCACATATACTTATCAGAAATGCTGTAGTGCTCCCACTCACTTTCTTGTAAATACAGGATTCTCCAAAAGTCTGTACAAAACCAAATGCTTTGATCACACTATCAAAGCGTTTATTCCAACTCCGAGAGGCTTGCACGAGTCCATAAATGGATCGCTGGAGCTTGCATACTTTGTTAGCTCCCTTTGGATCGACAAAACCTTCCGGTTGCATCATATACAACTCTTCTTCCAGAAATCCATTCAGGAATGCAGTTTTGACATCCATTTGCCAAATTTCATAATCATAAAATGCGGCAATTGCTAACATGATTCGGACAGACTTAAGCATCGCTACGGGTGAGAAGGTCTCATCGTAGTCAATCCCTTGAACTTGTCGAAAACCTTTCGCAACAATTCGAGCTTTATAGACAGTAACATTACCGTCAGCGTCAGTCTTCTTCTTGAAGATCCATTTATTTTCAATGGCTCACCAATCATCGGGCAAGTCAATCAAAGTCCATACTTTGTTCTCATACATGGATCCCATCTCAGATTTTATGGCCTCAAGCCAATTTGCGGAATCTGGGCTCATCATCGCTTCCTTATAGTTCGTAGGTTCGTCATGGTCAAGTAACATGACCTCCAGAACAGGATTACCGTACCACTCTGGTGCGGATCTTACTCTGGTTGACCTACGAGGTTCGGTAGTAACTTGATTTGAAGTTACATGATCATCATCATTAGCTTCCTCACTAGTTGGTGTAGTAGTCACAGGAACAGATTTTTGTGATGAACTATTTTCCAATAAGGGAGCAGGTATAGTTACCTCATCAAGTTCTACTTTCCTCCCACTCACTTCTTTCGAGAAAAACTCCTTCTCTAGAAAGGATCCATTCTTAGCAACGAATATCTTGCCTTCGGATCTGTGATAGAAGGTGTACCCAATAGTCTCCTTTGGGTATCCTATGAAGACACATTTCTCCGATTTGGGTTCGAGCTTATCAGGTTGAAACCTTTTTCACATAAGCATTGCAACCTCAAACTTTAAGAAACGACAACTTAGGTTTCTTGCCAAACCATAGTTTATATGGTGTCATCTCAATGGATTTAGACGGTGCCCTATTTAACGTGAATGTAGCTTTCTCTAATGCATAATCCCAAAACGATAGTGGTAGATCGGTAAGAGACATCATAGATTGTACCATATCTAATAAAGTACGGTAACGACGTTCGGACACACCATTACACTGTGGTGCTCCAGGTGGCGTGAGTAGTGAAACTATTTCACATTGTTTTAACTGAAGGCCAAACTCGTAACTCAAATACTCTTCTCCACGATCAGATCGTAGAAACTTTATTTTCTTGTTACGATGATTTTCCACTTCACTCTGAAATTATATGAACTTTTCAAATGTTTCAGACTTCTGTTTCATTAAGTAGATATACCCATATCTGCTCAAATCATCTGTGAAGGTAAGAAAATAATGATACCCGCTACGAGCCTCAATATTCATCGGACCACATACATCAGTATGTATGATTTCCAACAAATCTGTTGCTTGCTCCATTGTTCCGGAGAACGGCGTTTTAGTCATCTTGCCCAAGAGGCATGGTTCGCAAGCATCAAGTGATTCATAATCAAGTGATTCCAAAATCCCATTAGCATGGAGTTTCTTCATGCGCTTTACACCAATATGACCTAAATGGCAGTGCCACAAATAAGTTGCACTATCATTATTAACTTTGCATCTTTTGGCTTCAATATTATGAATATGTCTATCACTACGATCGAGATCTAACAAACCATTTTCATTGGGTGTATGACCATTGAAGGTTTTATTCATGTAAATAGAACAACAATTATTCTCTAACTTAAATGAATAACCGTATTGCAATAAACATGATCAAATCATATTCATGCTCAACGCAAACACCAAATAACACTTATTTAGGTTCAACACTAATCTCGAAAGTGTAGGGAGCGTGCGATGATGATCATATCAATCTTGGAACCACTTCCAACACACATCGTCACTTCACCCTTAACTAGTCTCTGTTCATTCCGCAACTCCTGTTTCGAGTTACTACTCTTAGCAACTGAACCAGTATCAAATGCCGAGGGGTTGCTATAAACACTAGTAAAGTACACATCAATAACATGTATATCCAATATACCTTTGTTCACTTTGCCATCCTTCTTATCCACCAAATACTTGGGGTAGTTCCGCTTCTAGTGACCAGTCCCTTTGCAGTAGAAGCACTTAGTCTCAGGCTTAGGTCCAGACTTGGGCTTCTTCACTTGAGCGGCAACTTGCTTGCCATTCTTCTTGAAGTTCCCCTTCTACCCCTTTGCCCTTTTCTTGAAACTAGTGGTCTTGTTAACCATCAACACTTGATGCTCTTTCTTGATTTCTACCTTTGTCGATTTTAGCATCGCAAAGAGCTCGGGAATTACTTTCGTCATCCCTTGCATACTATAGTTCATCACGAAGTTCTACTAACTTGCTGATGGTGACTAGAGAATTCTATCAATCACTATTTTATCTGGAAGATTAACTCCCACTTGATTCAAGCGATTGTAGTACCCAGACAATCTGAGCACATGCTCACTGCTTGAGCTATTCTCCTCCATCTTTTAGCTATAGAACTTGTTGGAGACTTCATACCTCTCAACTCGGGTATTTGCTTGAAATATTAACTTCAACTCCTGGAACATCTCATATGGTCCATGACGTTCAAAACGTCTTTGAAGTCCCGATTCTAAGCCGTTAAGCATGGTGCACTAAACTATCAAGTAGTCATCATATTGAGCTAGCCAAACGTTCATAACGTCTGCATCTGCTCCTGCAATAGGTCTGTCACCTAGCGGTGCATCAAGGACATAATTCTTCTGTGCAGCAATGAGGATAATCCTCAGATCACGGATCCAATCCGCATCTTTGCTACTAACATCTTTCAACATAGTTTTTCTCTAGGAACATATAAAAAATAAACACAGGGAAGCAACAACGCGAGCTATTGATCTACAACATAATTTGCAAAATACTATCAGGACTAAGTTCATGATAAATTTAAGTTCAATTAATCATATTACTTAAGAACTCCCACTTAGATAGACATCCCTCTAATCATCTAAGTGATCACGTGATCCAAATCAACTAAACCATAACCGATCATCACGTGAAACGGAGTAGTTTTCAATGGTGAACATCACTATGTTGATCATATCTGTTATATGATTCACGCTCGACCTTTCGGTCTCAGTGTTCCGAGGCCATATGTGCATATGATAGGCTCGTCAAGTTTAACCTGAGTATTCTGCGTGTGCAAAACTGGCTTGCACCCGTTGTAGATGGACGTAGAGCTTATCACACCCGATCATCACGTGGTGTCTGGGCACGACGAACTTAGTGAGAGATCATCTTATAATGCTACCGTCAATCAAAGCACGATAAGATGCATAAAAGATAAACATCACATGCAATCAATATAAGTGATATGGTATGGCCATCATCATCTTGTGCTTGTGATCTCCATATTCGAAGCACCGTCATGATCCCCATCTTCACCGGCGCGACACCTTGATCTCCATCGTAGCATCGTTGTCGTCTCGCCAACTATTGCTTCTACGACTATCGCTACCGCTTAGTGATAAAGTAAAGCAATTACATGGCGATTGCATTGCATACAATAAAGCGACAACCATATGGCTCCTGCCAGTTGCCGATAACTCGGTTACAAAACATGATCATCTCATACAATAAAATATAGCATCATGCCTTGACCATATCACATCACAACATGCCCTGCAAAAACAAGTTAGACGTCCTCTGCTTTGTTGTTGCAAGTTTTAGGTGGCTGCTACGGGCTGAGCAAGAACCGTTCTTACCTACGCATCAAAACCACAACGATAGTTTGTCAAGTTGGTGTTGTTTTAACCTTCGCAAGGACCAGGCGTAGCCACACTCGGTTCAACTAAAGTTGGAGAAACTGACACCCGGCAGCCACCTCTATGCAAAGCACGTCGGAAGAACCAGTCTCGCGTAAGCGTACGCGTAATGTCGGTCCGGGCCGCTTCATCCAACAATACCGCCGAACCAAAGTATGACATGCTGGTAAGTAGTATGACTTATCTCGCCCACAACTTACTTGTGTTCTACTCGTGCATATGACATCTACGCATAAAACCTGGCTCGGATGCCACTGTTGGGGAACGTAGTAATTTCAAATAATTTCCTACGCACACGCAAGATCATGGTGATGCATAGCAACGAGAGGGGATAGTGTTGTCCACGTACCCTCGTAGACCGAAAGCGGAAGCGTTAACACAACGCGGTTGATGTAGTCGTACGTCCCTCGAACTCCGATCCAGCCGAGTGTTGAGGGAGAGTTTCGTCAGCATGACGGCGTGGTGACGATGATGATGTTCTACCGACACAGGGCTTCGCCTAAGCACCGCTACGATATTATCGAGGTGTAATATGGTGGAGGGGGGCACCGCCCACGGCTAAGAGATCAATGATCAATTGTGCCGGGGGGTTCCGGTTGATCAACGAGCTAGTAAAGTAGAGGCATACTAGTGACACTCTATTTGTCTATGTATTCACACATGTATTCATTTGCTCCCTCCCTCTTCCCTCATGCGGGATTAATACCGGCTTGGTCCATCCAGTCCAGCGACGGAAGAGACGTGCTTGATGTAGGACCATACAATGCGATCGAGGATTCCTCGGACACCTCCTTGAGACCCAGGAACCTAGAAGTCGTATATAAATTAGGAGGATTTAGTGGAAAGAAGCGAGGTGGGACTATTAGTATAAGTCAATCTTCTAATTTGAATAATCAATAGAGCTAGCTTATTTGGCCGTAGTCCTTAAGACAGAAGGGCTGGTCGTCAATTCGAATATCCATATCGCACCTTCTTTTTGTTTTCCCAAAAAGTAGGACCAGGCCTAGCTCGGCCCATAGGGGTGCCGGACGGACCAAACCAACGTTTTAACCGGATGGGGTCGCTGGCCTGTTTCTTCATTGTCGATGGCTGTAGCGAAGTCGATCAACGCTTTAGTACCACCTCGCGTACTCGCGTATATGTTTTAAATATAAACTGAAAGCGTAAATTAGAAAGAAAGCATATTGTGACGGGAACCCGACAAAGTCAATCCGTACTTTATTATTATTAGAGAGAGATTAAAATTAAAATATTAGACCTGATAGGTGCCCTTCACCCGTCGGGTTCGGGCACGGGTCTGCGAAAGATGGGCCCGGTCAAACCCGACTCGAGAGAGGCTAGTGGCACGAGCGGTGCCGATGTGGTCGCGCGGCTTGAGGGGGGCGCGGGGGGTCTCGCAGCGGTGTTCACTACTCGGTTTGTGGGGTCAGGCTTTGCTCCATTTGCAGCGGACGACCTCTACTTGACGGGATGGGGGTAAACTTGGGCAGCCTGGCCCCGAAAACCCGGGTCGGGCTCAGGCTTGATTTTTTGACCTGTTGTGTTTCAGGCCGGGCTCGGGCCTGGGATATTAGGCAATTTTCACGGAGGCTCGGCCCGGCTCGGAACTGCTCTTTTTAGTCCCTTCGGGCTGGGCTCGAGCTTGCATTTTCGTTTTTTTGCTCGGGCCGGGTTGGGCTTGGGCCTAGACTTTGCTCGTCGGGCTTTTACAAGCCCGGCCTAAAACCCGGCCCGGCCCGAGGAATGCCCAGGTTTAGATGGGAGGTTGGGTCGTGGCACATGCACCAGGTGGTCGGCAGCAGCTATGCCTGAGCACTAAGGGCCCTGTTTTGGATCCACGCTTTATTGTTAGTTTGAGTTAGTTGGGGCTCAAATAGCTTAAAGATCCAAACATGAGGGCTAGATTGGATTGCATCTAATCCACCCAAAAAACTATCCCATCCAAGAGGTGCTAATTGGAGCTAGTTCTCATGGGGCCCACTGAAAAATCACTTTTCTCTCTCTATTCCACCAGCCAAGAGGTGCTAATTGGAGCTAGTTTCTCGTGGGGCCCACTGAAAAATCACTTTTCTCTCTCCATCATGTGCATTTATTGTCAATCTAACCCTTTCATCCGAACACCACTTTCGCTAGAGTTAGTTCAGAGTTAGTCATGAGCTAGAAGCTAACTCTAACCTCTAGTAAGTTAGAGTATCCAAACGGGGCCAAGGACTTACCTACTACCTTCATCGTCGCTGGTGCTCGTGGTGGGTGGTGGCGACGTGGCGTCGGCTGTCGACACAAGTGGTGGCAGTGGCTGCAGGTTGCTGGTGGTGGCTTGGGGATGTGGTCAGTGGTGGCTGCTATGGCCAATGATGGGCGGTCAGGCCTCTTTTACGGATGACAATGAGTGTAGTGATTTTGTTCACCCTAGCATGTTCGGCTTTCTCTACAGCTCATATGGTACCTACAGGAATCTAGGTGAAAACCTTGCAATGACCTTGTCGATGCCGGCGGCAATGACGTTTGTTTTCCTCCTTGGGGATGTCGTCGCAGATTTTGTGCCAGCTCCACACAACTTTCTCAACCTCCAGGTGAAAACCTTTAAATCAGGTGATGCTAGATCGGGTGGCGGTGGTGTCCTTGACAACAAGAACTTGTTGGAGTCGCCATTTTTTAGTCCATGTTGGTAGTTGTGGATTATCTGGTTGTAGGTGGAGTTGGGTTTGTGGTGTCATCGACGGAGGTGTGGAGGGGATGGTGTGTGTTACTTGACCCGTGGATGATAGTGGTTGTTGTGTGGTGCTATGACCGATTTGGGGTCGACGATGGTTGTGCTCTCGGGGCATGGCAATGACATCGTTCGATGTTGTGGAGTTGCCATCTCCCTCCCTGTGTTTCGTCTTAGGCAGTGTTATTTGGTGAACCATCCTGTTGATGTGCATGCTCAAGGCCCTCCCATGGTATCGTTGTGTTGCGGCGAGCTTCGTGCTTTTGGTGTTGTCTCGGTTCATCTTTGCTCAAAGAAGGCGCAATGATGCCTCCTCAACTGGCTAATTATTTTGTTTTTCCGTGGCGGTGCTCCCAATCAATGTTCGTGTTCAACCATGACACTCGTTGATCGTGGGTACTCGTGTGTTGCGCCGTGAGGTTCGGTACGCACGCTAGTGCGATGTGTTAAGCTGTTTGCAAAGTTTTGGTGTTGTGTTCACTTGAAGACACCACACATCTACTTGTGTCTCATGTGGTTATCGTTTCTTTGTATACTAGCTAAGTCGTACTTTCTCCTGGGCGTTCAGTTTTTCTCATTTTCTTTTACCCTTGTTACTTGTACATGTTTCAGTCCAGTGTCTCTCATAAGCAGGGTTCAGATTTTTTCTTTCTAGATTCCCTTTTAAACTAGATCAATTTTTCTTTGAATGAAATCAAATTCAAATGGGGAGCTCTCGCCCCGGTGGATGTTGGGAAAAACATCCTATTTTTGAAAAAATGAGATATGACAAACGATAAGTTCTATTTTTTGAACTTTGGCGGCTTTGTTAAATGTTATTCATGTTTGTTACAAGAAAGGGGATCAGGAACATAGGAGGATGATCGAGCCACACTTCCTTAGCCCTCTCAACAAAACCAAAGCAAGCAAGCTCATAAGAGGATACATAACTTCTCGTGCACAATGATTTATCGTCACTCCACCAAAGGAACTCATCATCTTCCGGCAATCGTGAGTAACAACCGCTCCCGAATCCTGATATTCAGATGGATTCAAGATGACTTGAACTATCTCCAGAGAAACAATTTCAATGACAACGGAGTGCATTCCCAGTTCTTCGATAATGTGCAACCCCGTGCGCAAACACTTCCATTGACAACGTGCCAATCGAGCATTAATTGAATGAGTAGCCCGTCGCTAAGAAAGCACCAATGGAGTATTGTAAAATGGTTCCAAGTGGCCCCGATCCCGAATATTCGCAGGAGGCATCAACGTTTATCTTGAGATGTTTAGAAGCTGAACTGGACCATACCAAGCTTTTGTCAGTTATAGTCGCCTTTCGTGCCACCAAGTTCGCTAGGATTAAGTGTTTACTATATGTACCTATTGATGTACCTAGTTTGGGACACTCAAACATTGGGCGCCCTGTGCAACACCAATTGCAATTGAAGGAAATTTGAGGCTCGTGTAAAAAACTGTTGTGTCTGTACCCGTGCTACTCGCGTCTTCCTCAATTGGCGTTTTCTTGTCATCTCAAGATCAGTCGGAATTTGTACATAAAACCATTGTGTCAAAAGCTTCTGGTTGTGTTTGTACCCGTGCTACTCGTGTCTTCCTCAATTGGATTTTCTTGTCATCTCAAGATCATGGAATTTGTACATAAAACCATTGTGTCAAAAGCTTCTCGCATTGAGAAAACAAAAAGCATAACTGACACACCTCTCCAATTAGAATAACTAGTAAATGTACACGTGCAACGCACGTCTAAAACTGTGATGAAGTAGTTCACATGTTATAAAAATAGAAATATTTATTGCAAAATAAATAAATGAAATTGATACCAAATAGCATGTCATTCAAATTGTTTTCTCACAAGTAAGACACCATTGTGATCCAGCAAACCAAGATCTTTTGATTTCTGAGATGATTTTACACATTATCAACATAATTTACACATGATCAACAAGTCAGTTCTGGTCACATGCAAAAAATTCAAGTTATGCAATAATTGCTCAATTCTGAAGTTAACCATCCAACACTTGATAAAAAAAGAGGATAGCCCAAGTCTATATGTTGCTCTTCTATGTCAAGCCTTTTCATCAAGGGTTTCATCCCAAGATCATTCCCGCCGACCTTGCAAAGTTAAGCTATTATGCAGAGGTTAAAACAACCGCAGATGCAAGAACTCATGATACATCTATGTTCTGTTCCTGAACTCAAGTCTAGTAGGAGCTCCCTATATCCATTGTTTTAAACATGACAGGGGCAAAGATTGGCATGCCGGAAAATTATATACTATCATTTAACCCAACCAATTTTTAGGAGAATAGCCCAACTGGCCATCATCACAAAGGAGCTGCATATGCAACACATTTCTTAATTCAAACAATAGTGTGACCTGCTCCCAAGCACGAGATCTAGTGAAGTGACAACTCCAGCTCATATGCAATTGAGACAACCTTAAATAACATACAACTATGCAATTTTGGCGCCGTTCTATCAGAAGACAACTCGTCTTCTATTATTGCCAGCTCAACACAACCCAAACAGAAGGAAATTCTATTCAGAAACCTAAGTAGTGGAACAACGACAAGATGTTTGGCTATCTTTCAGAAACACACGTTCAGTCAGATCATAGAAAATCGCACAATGTTCATAAATGTACCGCCGATTTTAAATCGGTATTCACTCAAGTCTACCCCGTGGCTAATTTATCTGAAAATAGACATTTGAGAGAAATCTGTGTCACTTCTCTAAAACAAACTACACAGTTCTTCACACAATAGGCTCACCATGACCCTTGTTTCTCATGTTCAGTTGCCCTTCTATCCTCAAATACCCACGAAAATCAAAGTCAAAAACAGAGACATGTGAGGACAGGATTGTCTCACGAAATATGCACCTAATTGAACATGAATTGGACTTGAAAAGTCCATCACACACATACTGTTCCATGAAAGACATATTTATTTAAAGTAAACTGGTAGCAAGAAATAGCTCTTATTATTGCCATTCTGGCTGTTCATGCAAGTGGTTGTATCTTTTTGTTGGCACATACAAGTAAAACAATCAAGCATTAAACTTTATAGGACACATTACTACCTTTAAGGAATTTAAGGCAACACAACTGACATCGTTCTCACTAAGCTTTTTTTTGCGAAACAACCGTTCTTACAAAGCTGATCCAATAAGAAGCAAGACTTAATAGACGACAAGACTTTGCCATGAATTTAACACTGTCTTCTTATCTCTACTTATGACTAATGAAGATTCATTCCCCTGCAAGTATTAAGATTGTACCAGAACTGAATTAGTTATTCTAATAATAACAAATAAGCATAGAATTCAGTTATGTACAATAATTCAGAACACACTTGTGGAGAATAAATTACTGAAGCAAGGTTCTAGTTGTTGTTTCTTCATATCGATTTTGTGAGTCTTTTCTTCAAACAGGCATCTTGTATTAGAAGACCGCCAAGAAGGCAAGCAAAATAAAGAATTAAGAAAAATATTATCCATGTAATCCTCTATAGCATATTTAGATCAGGCAAGCCACCTAACATAGCAAAGGATACCATTGAAGATGGGAAATCATTGGGATCACCCGATGGATAATGATGCGTGCATCCGCCGCCTTCATGGCTGTTGGATCTGATTTTTAGCAGATAGCTAGGAGCAACGTATTATCTAAACTAGGTTTTGTAACTGAGTCGTTATTGCAATCTCCTCACTGCAATAACTGGTGTGTTGCGGGATCTGGATCCCCTCATGAGCAGTGGCCACCCGTGCTCCTCCCTAGCTCCCCGTCAAGTTGACGCCTCCTCGCACTGCTTGGACCGCCGCCACCGACGCTCGCCACCGGCAGCACGCCGACGAGGTCACCGGCATGGGCGCACTGCCGCCCGCCTCCACCATGAACGGCGGCCGTCGTGCTGCGCCCGAACTTAAGATGCATCTGCCGTCCTAGGGGAGCACCGGCGTCCGCGTCCACCGCAAAGAGTTGCGTCCGCCATCGCTCTGCCGTCCCGAAGGAGTACCGGCCTTTTCTTTCGGACGGTGTGGTCGCTGCTTGCTACTCGCGCTACAACGAGTTTCTGTAACAAGGTCTTTGTTGCAAAAATAACCGCAACAAGACCTTTGATATAAAAAAATCTACTAGACCTCTGTTGCAAAAAAATAAATTGCAACAAGACATTTGTTGCAAAAATAATCCGTAACTTAACTTATGTTGCAAAAAAAAATCGCAACATAACCCATGTTGCAAAAAAAATCTGAAACACGCCATGTGTTGCAATGATAGAAGGTGACCCTCGGCCACTCCATCTGCCAATCGGACCGCTCGCGAGGTGGCGGATCTTTTAGAAAATCCGCCGGCCGACGCGTAGCAGCTTCCTTAAAAAAAATGACGCAGAAGAAACGACACGAAAGCACAATATGACTTCATATCCACCAATCAGATGAGTTTTCACGGATCGATGACGTGGATCACGAAGGCCAATATTAAAAATACGTGGACCCGCTCGTAGACATGTTGATCCCACATGTCGGTGAACTAATTTGCTGGTGGGCATGTCCTTCTCGGTTGTAACGGAACAAATAAGCAGCAACAGGTTCATCGTACCTGGAATGGTTTTGCGTTACAATTCCAACGGTCAACCGTACGCTGTTGCTAGTGCGTTGGGTCCCTTCCACGCGGGCCGTCCATGCCGTGTCCCCAGGTGTAAGTGTAAAGGCGCGGGGTAACCTCCCTCTGCCGTGTCACCGCCGCGTTTGACCCGCACAGCGCGTTGTGATGTATACTTACCATATATTTGCAGTAGTCTTTAATTATGTTTAATGAGTTGCTAAATTACAGGGGATACCTCCGTCTTTAGTGCGAAAACCGTAACCCCGCAGATATGACGTGTTTAATTTTGTTAAATGAGTCTACCTCCTTTGCGTTGCTGCCTTCTGGGGTCAGGATAGGACGGCCCCACACGTCGGTGTACCGCCAGCATGCATGGAGCTTATTTAGGATAGTTTAAATTCTGTTCAATGACTTGCTAAATATACTCTCCGTAGCGTGTTTAGTTGGAAAGCGCCCCGCAACCACCGGTTGGTGGCACGATTCGGACCGATCGTGTTGCCTATATAACCTGCCCTCCCTGAACACCATCCCCCCGAGCCCCCCACCCACCCCCCCTGTCGCCAAACTAAAGGTACCACCATCCTTTCTCGTTCCTTTCTCGCAAACGAGCTAGAAACCAGCTTCCCTTGTGGCCGTGCTGGTTACTATTTCGTTCGTGGAGAGGAACGAGCTTTTGGCACGGTGTTAGTAATTTGTCGCCCACCAATCACTTGTCTCACGAACTGATGTATGTGCCGCTGAATTTTTTGGTTTGCTTTATGGTGTTTGTTTTGATGTATCTTCAGGTACCTCATAAAAGTAAGCAGGCTCTCTAATCTTCAGGCACCTCATGAAAGTAAGCCGGCCATCTTGGCTTGACGAGCCTATCGACATAGAAACCTATCGTGTGAATTTTTCTTTTCGCATCATGAAAGTAAGGTAGTACAAATCATTGTTCTTGCTTCAAACCAACCAATTGTGTTTTTCCTTCCTATATACTGTATTATTCAAAGTGCTCGGTTAAGATTTGCTGACCCATATTCTCAATCCCTTCCCCTCTTTTCGTTTTCAGAGTAAGCCACCGTTCTCCTTGCCATCCCCTCGGCCGGGCCGCAGCACCTGTGTGCGGTCGGCCCATCTACGCTTCGTGCACCGGGAAAGCTTGTCCCCGTTCGCGTATGAATAGTCCCATACCGCTAACGAAAGCAAATGAGGAGACTGGCCTATCTATATAACCAGCTCCCATCACCGGTCTATCTCAATCACAAACCGAAGGCCTTAGCTTGGGAACTACGGCGTCCATCTCCCCCCTTTACGAGGAGATCTGGTGCTCTCAGATCTGTCCTATCGTACTTGGATCTCTGCTCGTATTTTCTTCATGGAACATCTTTCTAATTGTTGAATCGGTTGAATCGATTTATTTAAACCAGATCCGACGAATACTTCCGTAGTTGATCTGTGCTCTAGATTTTGGAGACCTGTGCTCTAGATTTCGTAGGTGATCGGATGCTTCTTCTTCTAGATTTCGTAGATCTGTACTCTAGATTTCGTAGGTGAGCGGATGCTGCTTCTTCTTTATACTAGATCCGTCGAACCCTAGTATATCTCTGCTCGAGATTTGGTGATAGAAAACCATTTTGGACTGTCTAATTGATCGGATATATTCATGCTGCTGTCTCTAGATCTCTGCCCGCTATTTGTTGATAGAACCAACAGTTCTATGCATTACACTTCTAACTGCTTGTTCTGTTTTAGTCGGTTGACTGCTGTTTTTCGTGATCTGTAATTTGATGAGAATCTAACTTGCTTTTGCTGTGCAATTGATCGAATGTACTCCATAGGGCACTTCCACTTGTAGGTTGAACAGCTAATTCTCCTGTTCTGTTTTGGCAGACTAGATCGCTAGAAAACATCTACTTAGATCTCTTCTGTTGAAAGTTTGAATATATACTGCTAATTCTTCAGACGGTAGAAGGAATTGTTTGAATATATATTTTTTTTCTCATGATTTATAGATAAATCATGAGTTAATTGTTCTAAATATGTTGCTGTTGCTCCATATTTCTTGATAGATCCTATTCATTGATTGTTAGTGTAACCCAGATTTATTAACTCATCCTTATTTTGATGTTTGTGTTATTCGAGCACTTTCAGCCATGGTTAAGGATAAGACTCACATCAACATCGTGGTGATTGGCCATGGCAACTCTGGCAAGTCGACCACCACTGGCCATCTTGTCTATGAGCTTGGAGGCATTGACAGGCGTGTGATCGAGAGGTTCGAAGATGAATCAGCTGAGATGAAGAAATGTGGCAAGTACGCATGGGTGCTTGACAAGCTGAAGTCTGAGCGTGAGAGGGATATCGCCATTGATATTGCCCTGGGGAAGTTCGAGACCACCAAGTACAACTTCAGTGTCCTTGACATCACTGTTACCTCCTAGGCTGACTGTGCGGTGCTCATCATTAATTCCTCCACTGGTGGTTTTGAGGCTGGTATTTCCAAGGGTGGCCTGACTCGGGAGCATGTCCTCCTTGCTTTAACTACTGGAGTGGAGCAGATGATCTGCTGCTGCAACAAGGTATATGTTTTGACACATCATGCTTGTTTTTACAGTAGCATCTTACAGACTGATTAATTGTTTTTATTAACTGCTCCCTCCCTCCTATAATACTAATGTAATACATCTTCATTTTTAAGTGCTTCAGAGGCGGTTCACAAGCATAGGCATCATCACCTTCCTCCTAGCCTCGAGTCCACTCAACTGTTCGCCACCCCTCAAGATGCGTGCCTTCGCAACCCGGAGGCTGATGCGCCTGGGTCACCCACCATACGACCAAACCCTGGAGTTCAGCCCACAGTGGGCCGTGCCACCCAACCAACGCTGCCCCAGTGGGAGCCGGGTCCACGTCACGAGACGCCCCTCCGTAGTTTCTTCACACCGGCGGGTCACTTCACTAAACCGTTGGATAACCTCCTCGCCGCGACGACCAACTTGGCTGCACTCCCCATTATGGGACATTCGCCCATCAAGTTCGAGGCGCGCAATGCCATCGAGATGCTAAAAATAGCGGTGACTCAGCAGGCCAACTATTCTCACAGCAGGGAGCGCCTTCACTCTACCCCGGCCCTGGGCCGGAGCAGAAGCCACCATGTCGACTCACCAGATGTGTCCAGCAGCACCCGTCAACATCACGAGCCACCCCGAGTCTTGCCGCACATGAGAGCTCCCAATGCTCAATACATCGTTGACTCGGCACGTGCCCAGCGGGCGGCCGAGGTGGCAAACGACGCGGCTCTATCTCCACCGGTCACAACCCAATTGACCCCCACTGGAAGGACCCTTGGGATACCTTGCCTGGCTCCGGCTCTACGCAATGAGCGCATGCCCTTGAGCCGGCGTCTTGGATAGAGAGCTACGAGCTTGAGCCGGCGTCTAACTACATGATGGATCTTGAGCCGGCGTCTTGGATAGAGAGCTACGAGCTCGCCATGGACATGTTGGACGTCAGTGACGCAGTATGCGCGAAATACCTAACCATGATGTTAGAGGGGCCGGCCCGTACTTGGTTAAAAACCTTGCCCTCCAACTCCATCAACACGTGGGTTGAGCTGAAGGAGAGTTTTATTAAAAACTGAAGGAAATATGCCCTAGAGGCAAAAATAAAGTTGTTATTTATATTTCCTTATATCATGATAAATGTTTATTATTCATTCTATAATTGTATTAACCGGAAACTTAGTACATGTGTGAATACATAGACAAACAAAGTGTCCCTAGTATGCCTCTACTTGACTAGCTCGTTAATCAAAGATGGTTAAGTTTCCTAACCATAGACATGTGTTGTCATTTGATGAACGGGATAAAATCATTAGAGAATGATGTGATGGACAAGACCCATCCATTAGCTTAGCATTATGATCGTTTAGTTATATTGCTATTGCTTTTTTCATGACTTATACATATTTCTCTGACTATGAGATTATGCAATTCCCAAATACCGGAGGAACACTTTGTGTGCTATCAAACGTCACAACGTAACTGGGTGATTATAAAGATGCTCTACAGGTGTCTCCGAAGGTGTTTGTTGAGTTGGCATAGATCAAGATTAGGATTTGTCACTCCGTGTATCAGAGAGGTATCTCTGGGCCCTCTCGGTAATGCACATCACTATAAGCCTTGCAAGCAATGTGACTAATGAGTTACTTGCGGGATGATGCATTACGTAATGAGTAAAGAGACTTGCCGGTAGTGAATTGAACTAGGTATGATGATACCGACGATCGAATCACGGGCAAGTAACATACTGATGACAGAGGGAATGATGTATGTTGTTATGTGGTTTGACCGATAAAGATCTTCATAGAATATGTAGGAACCAATATGAGCATCCAGGTTCTGCTTTTTGTTATTGACCGGAGATGTGTCTCGGTCATGTCTACATAGTTCTCGAACCCGTAGGGTCCGCACGCTTATCGTTTAATGAAGATTTGTATTATGAGTTATGCGTTTTGGTGACCGAAGTTTGTTCCGAGTCCCGGATGAGATCACAGACATGGTGACCGAAGGTTGTATTCGGACATCGGAATGGTTCCGAGTGATTCGGGTATTTTACCGGAGTACCGAGGGGTTACCGGAACCCCCCGGGGAAGTATTGGGCCAACATGGGCCTAAGGGAGATAGAGAGGGAAGCCCGCAGGGGGTGCCTGCGCGCCCCCTCCCTCGGAGTCCGAATAGGACAAGGAGGAGGGGGCGGCGCCCCCTTCCCTTTCCCTCTCCCTCTCCTTCCTACTCAGGCTCCCCCCATGGCGCACCCCTCCTGGCCGCCGGCCTCTCCCCCCCTCCTTTATATACGTGGGCAGGGGGCACCCCAAAGGCAGACCAAGAGTTCTCTTAGCCGTGTGCGGTGCCCCTCTCCACTGTTTACTCCTCCAATCATAGTGTCATAGTGCTTAGGCGAAGCGCTGCACGGATCACATCACCAACACCGTTGCCATGCCGTCGTGCTAATGTAACTCTCCCTTGACCCTCTACTGGATCAAGAGCTCAAGGGACGTCATCGAGCTGAACGTGTGCTGAACACGGAGGTGCCGTATGTTCGGTACTTGGATCGGTTGGATCGTGAAGACGTTCGACTACATCAACCGCGTTAATCTAACGCTTCCGCTTTCGGTGTACGAGGGTACATGGACACACTCTCCCATCTCGTTGCTATGCATCTCCTAGATAGATTTTGCGTGATCGTAGGAAAATTTTGAAATTACATGCTACGCTCCCCAACAAAACTTCCAGGGCACTTGCAAGTGTCCCAAAATCATCGTCGACCTCCAACACTGCATTCAGCGTGACAACGAGTCGTCCCACCATTGGGTGGGCCAGGTGGTAGAGATCATCCATTCTTCAGACAACATCACGGCGGCTCAGGCGGTCCTGATACTAGATCAGAACTATCACTTCGACCCCCTTGTCCAGAAGCTTGGGCGCCTCAAGAGGAGCGTCACGGACATGGGGGAGCTCATGAATGCCCTCACCAAGTACGCAGAGTCTGATTCCACTAAAGACCCTGGTGCAGACGGGGCTCCAAAAGGCAAGGGGAAAAAGGGCAACGACGGTAAGGGCCACCAGCAAGGTAGTGGTGGCAACGGTGGAAAATGCAAGAACTCGGAAGGCTGGTCAGACCTTGTCACAAACACCAACGCAGGGTCCAAATATCCGAAAAGGCCCGACGCTAGGAAGAATTTCAAACCCAAGAATTCCGACGAAGCCCTAAAGGGGCCATGTCCAAAACATAGCCTCCCTAATAAGCCGGCCACCCACTCTTGGGAGGATTGCAGCATCATGAGAGCCTTTTCGCAGCGGTTCCAGAACCACCAAGGAGGTGGTGGCGGCGACCCAGGATCATCCGGTGGCGGGTCAGCTGGCGGATACCACCAACCGCATTTCCAAGGGGCCGGCGGCTCGGGCGGAAGTTACCAGGGACACAGAGGAAATAGTCAACAAAACCAACAACAAGGCAATCAGACTGGTTACCAGAGTAACCCCAAACAGCTGAACAGTGGCCAGTACCATGTGTTTGCTACCAACACAGACAAAAGAGATCGCAAGCTTAAGAAATGCCAGATCAACATGGTTGAGCCGGCAGTACCGCAGTACCTGAGATGGTCAGAGCACCCAATAACCTGGAGTCGGGAGGATCACCCGCCTCGGGTCAAAAATCCGGGTCATCTGGCCTTAGTGGTGGTGCCTCAAGTTGGGGGCTATTCTCTCACCAAGGTGCTCATGGACGGGGGGAGTAGCATTAATATTCTCTACTACGACACTCTTCGGCACATGGGCTTGTCTGAGAAAGACCTCTCCCCATCCACTACCATTTTCGTGGAATCGTCCCTGGCAAGTCAGCCTATCCAATCGGTCGGGTCAAGTTGGACGAGGAATTTGGGTCAGACACCAATTACACATGTGAGTCTTTGTCCTTCGAGGTGGTCAAGACTAAGAGTCCATACCACGCCCTCTTTGGACGGCCGGCCAACGCCAAGTTCATGGCTTGGCCCTGCTATGTCTACCTCAAGCTGAAAATGCCTGACCCTCGTGGGACCATTACGGTCAATGGTGACAGGAAGATTTCCCTAGAATGTGAAGAGGGTGACGCTGCGTATGCAGAAATGGCTTGCGCGCGGAGGAACTCAAGTTCTACACTAATAATGTAGACCCGGCTGATATGACACTTCTCAAAAAACCCACCACTGAAGCTGACCCGCCACTCAAGTTCAAATCAGCCAAAGATACCAAGGGCATTGAGTTCGTTCTTGGCGACTCATCCAAGAAGTTCACTATCGGGGCTGACATGGACCCCAAATAGGGAAGTGCGCTCGTGGAGTTTATCTGTGAGAACGGGACATCTTTCCATGGAAACCTTCTGACATGCCGGGTGTACCGAGAAAACTCGCTGAGCACCACCTTAATGTGGATCCTAAGTTTAAACCAGTCAAACAATACCTCCGTCGTTTTAACGAGGAGAGGCGCAAAGCAATTGGTGAAGAGGTGGCCCGGCTCCTAGCTGCCGGGTTCATCGTTGAAGTTCTCCATCCTGAATGGCTGGCTAACCCAGTGCTTGTCCTCAAGAAAAACGGCACTTGGTGTATCTGTATCGACTAAACAGACCTCAACAAAGCCTGCCCCAATGATCCTTTCGCCCTCCCACGCATTGATCAGATCATCGATGCCACTGCAGGCTGCGAGACCCTTTGTTTCTTGGATGCTTACTCCGGCTATCATTAGATCAAGATGGCTATCGAGGACCAAGAGAAGACGGCTTTCATCACCCCCTTTGGAGCTTTCTGTTATGTCTCCATGCCCTTCGGACTCAAGAGCGCAGGGGCAACTTACCAACGGTGTGCTCAAAACTGTTTCCACAATCAGATTGGACGCAACGTTCATGCCTATGTTGATGACATTGTGGTCAAATCAGCCAAGAAGGCGACTCTGCTGGATGACCTCAGGGAGACCTTTGCAAACCTTCGCACGTATCAGATGAAACTTAACCTAGACAAGTGTGTATTTGGAGTCCCTACTGGCAAGTTACTTGGTTTCTTGGTATCCGAGCGTGGTATTGAGGCCAATCCAGAGAAGATCAAGACAATCACTTCACTTACTGAGCCCAAGAATCTCAATGACGTTCAACGCTTGGCGGGTCGAATTGCAGGCTTGAGTCGGTTTATTAGCTGCCTCGGTGAGAAAGCAATTCCTTTGTACCAGATGCTCAAGAAAACAGACAACTTCAAGTGGAGTGCTGCCGCCAACGATGCCCTTGAGGCCCTCAAGAAGCAACTAGCTGAGCCGCCTGTCCTTGCTGCTCCAATCACCAAAGAGCCTATGCTCCTGTACATTGTTGCTAACAATAAGGCGGTCAGTGTTGCGGTTGTGGTGGAAAGAAAGGAGACGGGTAAAGACTACCCAGTTCAGAGGCCAGTGTATTATGTCAGCGAGGTCTTGACACTATCCAAGCAACGTTACCCTCACTGGCAGAAACTTGTTTTTGGCGTATTTATGGCAAGTAGGAAGCTAAGACATTACTTCTTGGAACACCCCATCACAGTGGTTAGTTCGGCTCCCTTAGGTGATATTATTCACAACAGGGAAGCAACCGGCCGGGTCGCCAAGTGGGCCATCGAGCTTGGTCCACATAACATCAAGTATGTCCCTCGCACGGCTATGAAATCTCAAGCCCTGGTGGATTTCATCTACGACTGGACTGAGCTTCAGGCACCCGAGGAGAAACCAGACAACACGTATTGGACTATACACTTTGACGGATCTAGGCAGTTTGAGGGCTTCGGGGCTGGAGTCATCTTATCTTCCCCTCGAGGTGACAAGTTCTATTATGTGTTGAGACTTATGTTTCCCTGTACTAACAATGCAGCTGAGTACGAGGCCCTCCTTCACGGCCTCTGTATTGCTAAGGAGATGAACCTCAGTCGAGTCAGATGCTTGGGCGACTCAGACATGGTAGCTCAACAGGTTTCTGGCACTTGGGACTCCAAAGACCCCCTCATGTCGGCTTACCGACAAGTAGTCACCAATGTTGCTGGTCAGTTCAAAGGTTACCAGGTGGATCATATTGATCGACGACAGAATGAGGCGGCTGATGCTCTATCCCGCCTTGGCTCGCAGTGTAAGCCGGTTCCTCCCAATGTTTTCCTCGACGTCCTTCATAACCCGTCAGTCAAAACTGCCATCAGAAGAGGATCTTGTCATTCCTGACCCCGAGGCTGAACTTGTGGCGGCTCTGCATGCTATCCCAGATTGGACGATCCTTACCTGGACTACTTGACCCGTGGTGTGCTCCCTGATGATGAGCTTACAGCTCACTTGATTGTCTGATGTTCCAAATCTATGTCAATCGTCAACGGTGAGTTGCAATGGAGACGCGTCACAAGAGTTTTCTAACGTTGTGTTTCACCTAAGGAAGGCCGTGAAATACTCAATGAGATTCACTCTGGCGACTGTGGCCACCATACCAGCTCAAAGTCGTTGGTGGCAAAGGCCTTTCGTCATGGTTTTTTCTGGCTCACGGCTCATGCTGACGCCAAGGACATAGTCAAAAGGTGTGATGGATGTCAGAAGTTCACACGTCAGGATCACGTACCGGCTCAGGAACTCAGAAAGATTCCAATAACTTGGCCCTTTGCAGTCCGGGGGCTTGACATGGTTGGTCCGTTTAAACCATCTCAAGATAAGAAGACTCACCTGTTGGTCGATGTCGATAAGTTTACCAAATGGGTTGAAGCAGAGCCTAACAATAACTGTGATGCAGCTACAGCAGTCAAGTTTTTGAAGAAGTTGATTTTTAGATTTGGCTTTCCACACAACATCATTACTGATAATAGAACAAACCTTTCCAAGGGAGCCATGGCACAGTTTTGTCATAGAGAGCACATCCGGCTCGATGTGGCGTCTGTTGCGCACCCTCAGTCCAATGGTCAAGATGAACGCGCCAACCAAGAGATACTACGAGGCATCAAACCTCGACTCCTGGTTCCTCTCCAGCGCACGCCGGTTGTTGGGTCGAAGTGCTTCCTTCTATATTATGGAGCATAGGGAATACCCCCAACAGATCAACTGGTTTCACGCCTTTCTTCATGGTTTATGGCGCCGAAGCCGTCTTACCCAGTGACATACGTCATGACTCGCCCCGGGTCACAGCATACACTGAAGAGGATAATGAACAAGCTCGTCAAGATTCTCTGGATGCCTTGGAGGAAGAGCGTGACTTAGCCGCAGCCCGCTCTACCATCTATCAACAAGACCTGCGCCGCTATCATAGCCGTAGAGTTTGCAGCCGCACTTTCTAGGAGGGCGACTTAGTGCTCCGGCTGATTCAAGATCAGTCTAACATGCATAAGCTTTCACCCCCTTGGGAAGGGCCCTTCATCGTCAGTAAGAACATTCATAATGGATCTTACTACTTGGTTGATCTCCGTCCTGGTAAGGAGTCTCGCACATCCGAGGAGGAGAGCAATAGGCCTTGGAACATAGCTCATCTAAGGCCTTACTACACCTAGAGCTCTGGCTCAGGTTCCCTTTGTACATACATATGTATATATGATCAATAAATAAAATCGGCACCCCCGCAACTCGGGGTCTATGTCATTTCATCTCAATCGTTGTGCATGAGTCTTTACCTTTTTTTTTTCTGATCATGGGTCACTTGGGGGCTTCCAAACTCCACGAGTTAAGCTATCTCACCCTTTTGACCAGCACCAAAACGCCATTAATCTTGGTTAAACCCGCTTGTTTACTTGCTGCTTCTCCGGTCATATGACCCGCCGTACTCTTGCCAAGTTGCTTCTTATAACTTTGCGAGGTTCAAACGATGTTTGTGTCATGCGAGAGCCGGTTTACAGCAGGAAGGATACTCCAAGGGCTATCACGCCAAACACTTCTTTGAAGTGGGACTTAAGCCCCGAAAGCAAAGTCTGTCGAGCCTCGAACGCCGACTTAATATTTCTACGTTGTGTGTTCTTGTTTCAGGCTACCTTTCATGTCTATGACTGGCCCTTGAGCCGCCAGTTTTATATTACTGGTCCCTTCTTACATGTCAAGCCGCCACAACTCGCCTCTATGACCTTTATGGGCTCTTAACACGCCTAGATCATACATTGTTTTCTCGAGAGTTTTAAACACTCGAAGGGATTATGATCAGGTCAAGACCTTGCACACAAATACTTAGAGGTTTTACACCTCATCATGATAAACAGTTATCAAACAGGTGCATGATGCCACAGTCAGAAGTTTTACTATCCTATTACATGGCCACAGAAGGGATCTCAAAAATAATCAAGAAGTCTTTTTGAACCAATGCCATGGATAATTCTACCCGCCACAGTTGGGCTACTTTTGAGCCGCCTGTTCTTCACCCTGCGTCGTCTTTATTGCTTAGACGATCTGAACATCATCAGCATCCCAATCAATGGTTGACAAAGCTTCAAATAAATCACCCTCTTCCATAAGATCAGAGGGGTCAACGTCAAAAGAAAAACAGTCCTTACGTCCGACAGGGATCAGGCTGACAGTCTTGAAGTTGGGTTGCTCTATGCGTTTACCCGCCTCATCGAAACCCGCCTGGTACCTATCCAAATTCAGTTCTTGTGCGAGTTTGGTGGCCACGGATCGGGTCTCTTTCCGCAGGCAGATGTAATCGTCCCTGGTGAATGCTTTACCATCAGAGTTGAGTTCTAGAAAACCGTCAGCTAATTCCGACACGTCCATTTCTTCATTATGAGCTTTGGCCCGGGTCAGCGCATACATGGCGGCTGAACATGCTGACGACCTTTTTAGTTCTCCCACTTGACTCGGCAATGCTGTCGTGGTGGGCGCACGACAGATGCTAGGGGATGACTAAAGAGAGGAGGAGGCTCGAGGGCACTGGTGGGCTCCAGAGGCGAGGTCGGCATGAGCGAGCGTGGGACGCAAGATATACCCAGGTTCGGGGATCTCCGGAGGGATAACACCCCTAGTCCTGTCGAGTGTGGTTTATATGTAACAGTACAGAGTTGCTCCTCGAGCTGTATGGAAGGATGAGGAAGACGGGCCAAGGCTTAGGCTGCTCCCCCTCCTTGTGTGTGTGACTAGTATGGTGGTTCTCGTGCTTGAGTGCGTGCCCGTATACATGAGGGCTCCTGGGGGGTTTTATAGGTCAACCCCAGGGGTACAAAGGTAATGTTACAAGGCCGTGGGGCCGGGTTGTCATTGTCCGGGAAGCCGGTGTTGGGACCCGCCGGGTGTCAGGGCTCGCCGGGTTCTCCGGGTGCGGGCCCCGTGTGCCTAGGGGCACTGTTCGCCGTCTTGTCGATCGTCAGGGAGTGGCCGGGTTGAGGCTGCTACAGTGGCGCTCTTTCAGGTTGCCGGTTGCTAGCGTCAGCAGTGACGACGGGTGCACTATAGCCACGTCGGCCCTGGTCAGCGGGTAGGTGGGGCACTGTTGCCACGCCCCGGCTGACCAGAGGCATGGGAGGGGCACTTTTGCTTTGCTCATCTCTGAATGAGGACTCGTCCCATCGTATGGCTGGGATGGGATGGGAGCTGACCCGTGGCCAGAATGAGGAACACGCCAACGGGGGAGCTGGCTTGTTGGAGAAGTCTTGGCGTGCCGGGTTCGGCCGTGCTGTGCCAGCTGTCATGGCCGGGTCGAGGAGTTCGGCCGGGTCGAGGGGCTTGGCTGGGTTGAGCAACCCGGCCAAGCGCGAGCTGGCTTGAGGGGCGTTGCTGGCCCCGTTGTTTTTGAAAAGGATCCGGCTTCCGTTGCTTGCCTGGGGTTCATCCCCCCGACAGTAGTCCCTGAAGCTGTGAAGGTCCGCCGTCTTCGGGTGGGAGGGCCTTCGCAGTTTTCCCCCCTGAGGAGGCAAATTTTGTGTCTGCCGGGTCCGGCAATACCCACTGTGTGCCGGCTTCCGGAAGCCAGATTGCGGCATCCCGGCAGGGGCGGGAAACCGAAGAGTCTGTCGAATCTTGAGGCAATCTTTTGGGCTTCGCGCGGGCGCCACATGGCGCCTGGAGCTGGAGAGGCCTAACAGGCCACGCGGGCGACAAGAAAGGGCGACGCGCTAGGGCCCGCCGCCCCGTGCCCTCGGCCCACGCGCGCGGATTTATTGCGGCGTCCGCAAGTCGGTTGCCATTCTCGAGGCAGTTATTGCATGCGTACGTGCGCACTTATTGCGGGGAAGTGGGAGGGGCGAGCGCAATCATCCCACTTCCCCATGTTCGAAGCGTGGGTTATAAATTGGGGGGGGGGAGGGGAGCGGCGGAAATCATTCTCGCTCGCGCTCCCCTACTTCTTCATCCTCTCTCTGCTCTTTGCGACCGCCGCCCGCTGCTTCGAGCAGAGCTCCATCACCATTCTTGTCTCTTCTCCTGCTTCGTCTAGCCGATGGCGCGGGAGGTGATTCCCTCAGGCTCGTGGATGGGCTCGACCGTCACCACGGATGACATCACGTATCTCCGCACCACCAGGCGCTTGTCGGGGGAGACGGAGGTCGCCGTGCGTTTGCCGCAGGGCAAGCGGGAGCCGCGACCCGAGGGCACCGAGCGCGTGGCACTTCAAGCGTGGGTTCAACTTTCCTGCGAGCAGCTTCTTCCGCAACTTCCTAGAGTTGTTCGGGCTCCAACCCCATCATCTTGGCGCGGGCGCCATCGTTCAGCTCTATGGCTTCGTCACCCTCTGCGAGGGGAACCTGGGGGTCGAGCCTTCAATCGACCTCTTGGTGCACTTCTTCTCCTTGAAGCAGCAGGGGCCGAAGGCCGGGGAGATGTCCGACTGCGGGGCCGCCGTCTTTCGTCGACGCGCCGCCGCGGGCGAAACAGAACTGTGGTTATTATCCCCGGCACCCGTCGCAGGAGGTGCTCAACCTGTGCCAGCGGGTGTCGGAGATGATGGAGCGGGAAGGCTCATCGGCACCGACCTCATAATTGCTTTCATCAGGCGTCGGGTGCTGCCGCTGCGGTAGCGCACCCACATCATCGGTCAGATGACTGGACTCTAGGACCCCAACTGTATGTCGAACTTGCGCCTGGTGGTGGACCAGGTCGCCCGCTGGGTCAACGACATCTCCAAGGCCGGGCTGCGGGAGGATTGGGAGTTCGGGAAGCCTCCGTACAACCAGGCGAATCCGGCACCTGTGGTGAGTCCCTGGTCCGCGTACTTTGCCGCTGCCTATCTTCTTGTTCGTCCTAACGCGATGCGGGAGGTGTTCCTGAACGCCATCCGGCATCCATATGACCAGGCACCGACGCAGGTGGTGCGGGCCGGCTCGGAGGAGCCTGCGGCCCACGGCGAGGGGGAGGAGGAGGCGACTGCCGACGTCGGCGTAGGATGCCGTGCGGGTAAGTTCTTCTTCCGTATTTCTTGAGTAGCCGGGCGCGAGGTGGCGCGGGGGATGCTGACGCGAGTTGTTGACGCAGTGGCGCCGGGTGGAGGAGGTGGCGGCGTGGCTAGAGCCGGGTTGTCCCGAGGAGGGGGGGGGAGCGCCGGCTGCGAGCTGGCCGCATGGGAAGGACAATGTCGCGCCCCGAGCCCCGGCCGTGAAGCGTGCGGTGAACCCGGCCGCTGGCGCGAAGCCGCCCGCCAAGAGAAGGTGCAGTGTTCCGCAGGCGAGGCCGGAGAGACCCATCGTTCCGGTGGTGCTTGGGTATTCCTTCTTATCGAATTTGAGTGGCCGAGCGGCCCTGCTTGGTTCTTGTTTGTTTACTTCATCGAGCTTCAGGTCGCTGATCTCACTGGTGCTGGCAGCGGCGGATGCCGCGTCCACCAAGGGCGCTGCGTTCCGGAGGACCTGGACCAGTGCCGTCGACCGGGACGAGGAGGCGGCTAATCCGGACCTCGGCCTGGACCCGACCGACATCGAAGGCCTGGCCTAGTGGGACCAGAACAGGGCCGAGGAGGAGCTGGAGGCGGTGGCAGCCCAGGCCTGGGTCAACACCGCGGCGACGTGGGCGTAGGCCGGTGCGGCCTGAGATGCCGACAGGGATGCAACCGGCGGCGACGGTCTTCATGCCGTCGTCGGAGAGGGAGCGCCAAGGAGGCCGTGCGGACGCGATGGATGTCAGATTGTGGGTTCCGGCAAACCCTTGAGGTTCGAACACTGAGGTGCACACGAAGATCTCTCTCTCCCTAGATCTTTCGCACAATGATCTCAAGGCCTATCTCGCCGAACCCAAAGAACAAGAGACACAAGGGTTTATACTGGTTCGGGCCATCATTGTGGTGTAATACCCTACTCCAGTGTGGTGTGGTGGATTGCCTCGTAGGCTGAGGATGAACAGTACACGGGATGAACAACCTCATGAGGAGAGGTGTTCTTGAGCTCGAGGAGCTTGTGTGTGTATGGATGATCTGAATCCAAGATCCCCCTTCTTATGGTGGTGGCTAGTCCTATTTATAGTGGCCTTGGTCCTCTTCCCAAATGTTAGGCAGGAAGGGATCCCACAACGGCCAATTTTGAAGGGAGACAACTAGTACAAGCTATCCTCACAAAAGGTGGTCTTCGCCTGCCAAAGGCTCTGGTGGTGACGCTGCCGTGGGCTCTGCGGTGACCTCCGTCCTGCCGTCCTGCTGGTCTTGGTCTTGTTGCACCGATATGGAAACTTTTGTTTGATGCCTCAGGTCTCCTCGCCCGTGCCTGCCTCTTTAGTACCAAAGAGGAAACTGGTGCTTTGCGCCCGCTGGCGCCCGATCGTCACGGCTCACGTCGTGAACCTCGCGAGGTGTCCCCTGCCTTGATACCTCCGCTCCTCGCGAGCCAGCCTAGTGAGGCTGCCCCTGAGGAGGTCTTGTGTGCCCGCCTTGCGAGGCTTGGCCCCTCGCGAGCCTAGTGATTGTTGATGAAGATGGGCCGTACCAGGTCGTTGGTGGAGCCACGCTCTGGGCCGCAGGCAGGAAAGTCTGGGGACCTCCGCTCCCAGAACGCCGACAGTAGCCCCTGGGCCCAAGGCGCGCTCGCACTTGGCTTCGAGGCGAAGCCAAAGGGTAAGTGCGGAGCGCCGCGGGCCCCAACCGCCTGCGGCCTTGATTGACGCGTGGCGATTGACAAGACGTGGACGTATGCACTTCCACACGCCACCTTGATATTCGCTCGGCTAAGCGGCCACAGTGGTCTACACAGCTCCACTTTCACCGCTGGCAGTGCGCTCCCCAACTCCTCCATCTTCCTGGAAACAGCGGTCCCCTTCTCGGATTCAACCAGGACTCAATCTTCCCTACTGCCATGGCGCCGAGCTGGAAGGGGAAGGGAAAGAAGAAGCCCCAGGCTTCAACCGAAGCGCCGCCAACCTTCGAGCCCGCCGTTGAGCGGTCGGTGGTGCTCAACCAGGAGGCAATGGACAAGGTCCGCCCTGCACTCACCGCAAACTCCAATGAGTGGGGGAAGACGGTGGCCTGGCCCGTATCCCGTGCTTCGGTCGACAAGACGGCCAACGAGATCCCCATCCATCTTCACGCCCTATGGGCCGGCCTGATTCCCCCTTTTTTCCGCCTTCTTCAATGCCGTACTTTCCCACTACCAGATCCATATGCTGCACCTGGATCCCTAGTCCATCATCCTTCTTGCCTTCTTCGCCTTCGTCTGCGAGGCCATGGTGGGCATTGCTCCTTCTGTGGCCTTACTTCGCCATTTCTTCTTGTTGCATCTGACCGACCCCCGGCAACGCTCAGGATGCTTGAGCTTCCAGGCCGTGGCTGCGACGGCCAGCTCAGGGATTGACTTCGAGCTCTCGCCATCTGTGAGCGGGTTTCGGAGGCGTTGGGTGTTCGTTGACGCCGGCGTGCTCAGCCCCCTTCTCTCGCTTCTGATGGCACCGGCTGTTCCCAGCTCCAGCTGGGGCACGAGAAGCTCGCTGACCCGCGTCTTGCCCATGTTTGGCGCCGGCTAACTAGGCTGAAGGATCTCAACATGACGGTGCCCATGGTGGTGAAGGAGTTCGTCTAGCGCAGCATTGCTCCGCTCCAGCGCCACTCCCGTCCAATGTGGACCTTCTCCGGCAGCAAGGACCGCATTAGGCTCCACGAGCCTAGGCTTCCTCTTTAGGCGCAACAAACTGTGCTTGAGCTCCTAACGGGTGACTCGTCGCCAGCCAACATACCGGAGGAGGGCTGTCTCTTGTATTGCTGCTCGAACAAGGTGGAATTCGCGAGGCAGATGCCCCTTTTTGACGAATGGGGACTACGTCTGGTAGGCCTTGAAGGGCCTTGCGAGAGCCCTGTCTTAGTGGCTCCCTTGCCTGCCGCTAGCGCGACACTCGCCCCAGAAGTGGGCGCAGGGGGGCGGTTGCTGTCGAATGCTGGCGACGCGGCTGCCGAGGAGCTGGTGTCGCTTGGGACTCCCGAGGCGCCGGCTCCTAGGGCTCGAGAGAGCCGTGAAGGAAATATGCCCTAGAGGCAATAATAAAGTTATTATTTATTTCCTTATTTCATGATAAATGTTTATTATTCATGCTAGAATTGTATTAACCGGAAACTTGATACATGTGTGAATACATAGACAAACAGAGTGTCACTAGTATGCCTCTACTTGACTAGCTCGTTAATCGAAGATGGTTGACTTTCCTAGCCATGGACATGAGTTGTCATTTGATTAACGAGATCACATAATTAGGAGAATGATGTGATTGGCTTGACCCATTCCGTTAGCTTAGCACTTGATCGTTTAGTATGTTGCTATTGCTTTCTTCATTACTTATACATGTTCCTATGACTATGAGATTATGCAACTCCCGTTTATCGGAGGAACACTTTGTGTGCTACAAAATGTCATAACGTAACTGGATGATTATAAAGGTGCTCTACAGGTGTCTCCGAAGGTACTTGTTGAGTTGGCGTATTTTGAGATTATGATTTGTCACTCCGATTGTCGGAGAGGTGTCTCTGGGCCCTCTCGGTAATGCACATCACTATAAGCCTTGCAAGCAATGTGACTAATGAGTTAGTTGCAGGATGATGCATTACGGAACGAGTAAAGGGACTTGCAGGTAACAAGATTGAACTAGGTATTGAGATACCGATGATCGAATCTCGGGCAAGTAACATACCGATGACAAAGGAAACAACGTATGTTGTTATGCGGTTTGACCGATAAAGATCTTCGTAGAATATGTGGGAGCCAATATGAACATCTAGGTTCCGCTATTAGTTATTGACCGGAGACGTGTCTCGGTCATGTCTACATAGTTTTCGAACCCGTAGGGTCCGCACGCTTAAAGTTCTGTGCCGATCGGTATTACGAGTTTATGTGATTTGATGTACCGAAGGTAGTTCGGAGTCCCGGATGAGATCTGGGACGTGACAAGGAGTCTCGAAATGGTCGAGACGTAAAGATTGATATATTGGACGACTATATTCGGACATCGGAAAGGTCCCGAGTGATTCGGGTATTTTCGGGGGCACCGGGGAGTTACGGGAATACGAGGAAGAAGTAATGGGCCTCATGGGCCAAGTGGTGGAAGAGAGGAGGCAGGGCACACGGCCCCCCTAGCCCAAACCAAATTGGACTAGGGGGCCGACCCTCCTTTCCTCCTTTTCCTCCCTCTCCTTCCTTCTCCTTCTCCTTCCTTTCCTCCTCCTAGTCGGAGTAGGAAAGGGGAGTCCTACTCCTACTAGGAGGAGGACTCCTCCTGGCGCGCCTTACAGCGGTCGGGCGGCCTCCCCCCTTGCTCCTTTATATACGGGGGCAGGGGGGCATCCTAGAACACACAAGTTGATCGGTTGATCTCTCCCAGCGGTGTGCGGTGCCCCCCTCCACCATATTCCACCTCGGTCATATCGTAGCGGTGCTTAGGCGAAGCCCTGCGTCGGTAGCAACATCATCACCATCATCACACCATCGTGCTGACGGAACTCTCCCGTGAAGCTCTGCTGGATCGGAGTTCGCGGGACGTCATCGAGCTGAACGTGTGCTGAACTTGGAGGTGCCGTACGTTCGGTACTTGGATCGGTCGGATCATGAAGACGTACGACTACATCAACCGCGTTGTGCTAACGCTTCCGCTTTCGGTCTACGAGGGTACGTGGACAACACTCTCCCCTCTCGTTGCTATGCATCACCATGATCTTGCGTGTGCGTAGGATTTTTTTGAAATTACTACGTTCCCCAGCAGTGGTAGCAGAGCCTGGTTTTATGCGTAGATGTTATATGCACGAGTAGAACACAAGTGAGTTGTGGGCGATACAAGTCATACTGCTTACCAGCATGTCACACTTAAGTTCGGCGGTATTGTTGGATGAAGCGGCCCGGACCGACATTACGCGTACGCTTACGTGAGACTGATTCTACCGACGTGCTTTGCACATAGGTGGCTGGCGAGTGTCAGTTTCTCCAACTTTAGTTGAACCAAGTGTGACTACACCCGGTCCTTGAGAAGGTTAAAACAACACTAACTTGACGAACTATCATTGTGGTTTTGATGCGTAGGTAAGAACGGTTCTTGCTCAGCTCGTAGCAGCCACGTAAAACTTGCAACAACAAAGTAGAGGACGTCTAACTTGTTTTTGCAGGGCATGTTGTGATGTGATATGGTCAAGGCATGATGCTATATTTTATTGTATGAGATGATCATGTTTTGTAACCGAGTTATCGGCAACTGGAAGGAGCCATATGGTTGTCGCTTTATTGTATGCAATGCAATCGCCCTGTAATTGCTTTACTTTATCACTAAGCGGTAGCGATAGTCGTAGAAGCAATAGTTGGTGAGACGACAGCGATGCTACGATGGAGATCAAGGTATCGCGCCGGTGACGATGGTGATCATGACAGTGCTTTGAAGATGGAGATCACAAGCACAAGATGATGATGGCCATATCATATCACTTATTTTGATTGCATGTGATGTTTATCCTTTATGCATCTTATTTTGCTTTGTTTGACGGTAGCATTATAAGATGATCTCTCACTAAATTTCAAGATAAAAATGTTCTCCCTGAGTATGCACCGTTGCCAAAGTTCGTCGTGCCGAGACACCACGTGATGATCAGGTGTGATAAGCTCTACGTTCATCTACAACGGGTGCAAGCCAGTTTTGCACATGCATAATACTCGGGTTAAACTTGACGAGCCTAGCATATGCAAATATGGCCTTGGAACACAGAGACCGAAAGGTCGAGCGTGAATCACATAGTAGATATGATCAACATACTGATGTTCACCATTGAAAACTACTCCATCTCACGTGATGACCGGACATGGTTTAGTTGATTTGGATCACATGATCACTTAGATGATTAGAGGGATATCTATCTAAGTGGGAGTTCTTAAGTAATATGATTAATTGAATTTAAATTTATCATGAACTTAGTCCTAGTAGTATTAGCATATCTATGTTGTAGATCAATAGCTCGCGATGTTGCTCCCTGTTTATTTTGATATGTTCCTAGGGAAAACTAAGTTGAAAGATGTTAGTAGCAAAGATGCGGATTGGATCTGTGATCTGAGGACTATCCTCATTGCTGCACAGAAGAATTATGTCCTTGATGCACTGCTAGGTAATAGACCGATTGCAGGAGCAGATGCAGACGTTATGAATGTTTGGCAAGCTCGATATGATGACTACTTGATAGTTTAGTGCACCATGCTTAAACGGCTTAGAATCAGGACTTCAAATACGTTTTGAGCGTCATGGACCATATGAGATGTTCCAGGAGTTGCAGTTAATATTTCAAGCAAATACCCGAGTTGAGAGATATGAAGTCTCCAACAAGTTCTACAGCTAAAAGATGGAGGAGAATAGCTCAAGCAGTGAGCATGTGCTCAGATTGTCTGGGTACTACAATCGCTTGAATCAAGTGGGAGTTAATCTTCCAGATATAATAGTGATTGACAGAATTCTCTAGTCACCATCACCAAGTTAGTAGAACTTCGTGATGAACTATAGTATGCAAGGGATGACGAAAACGATTCCCGAGCTTTTCATGATGATGAAATCGATGAAGGTAGAAATCAAGAAAGAGAATCAAGTGGTGATGGTTGACAAGACCACTACTTTCAAGGAAAAGGGCAAAGGGAAAAAGAGGAACTTCAAGAAGAACGGCAAGCAAGTTGCTGCTCAAGTGAAGAAGCCCAAGTCTAGACCTAAGCCTGAGACTAAGTGCTTCTACTGCAAAGGGACTGGTCACTGGAAGCGGAACTGCCCCAAGTATTTGGTGGATAAGAAGGATGGCAAAGTGAACAAAGGTATATTTGATATACATATTATTGATGTGTATTTTACTAGTGTTCGTAGCAACCCCTCGGTATTTGATACTGGTTCAGTTGCTAAATAGTAGTAACTCGAAACAGGACTTGCATAATAAACAGAAACTAGTTAAAGATGAAGTGACGATATGTATTGGAAGTGGTTCCAAGATTGATATGATCATCATCGCACACTCTCTATACTTTCGGGATTAGTGTTGAACCTAAATAAGTGTTATTTGGTGTTTGCGTTGAGCATGAATATGATTTGATCATGTTTATTGCAATACGGTTATTTTCATTTAAGTTAGAGAATAATTGTTGTTCTGTTTACATGAATAAAACGTTCTATGGTCATACACCCAATGAAAATGGTTTTTTGGATCTCGATCGTAGTGATACACATATTCATAATATTGAAGCCAAAAGATGCAAAGTTAATAATGATAGTGCAACTTATTTGTGGCACTGCCATTTAGGTCATATTGGTGTAAAGTGCATGAAGAAACTCCATGCTAATAGGATTTTGGAATCACTTGATTATGAATCACTTGATGCTTGTGAACCATGCCTTATGGGCAAGATGACTAAGACTCCGTTCTACGGAACAATGGAGCGAGCAACTGACTTATTGGAAATAATACATACTGATGTATACGATCCGATCAGTGTTGAGGTTCGCAGCGGGTATCGTTATTTTCTGACCTTCACAGATGATTTGAGCAGATATGGGTATATCTACTTGATGAAACATAAGTCTGAAACATTTGAAAAGTTCAAAGAATTTCAGAGTGAAGTGGAAAATCATCGTAACAAGAAAATAAAGTTTCTACAATCTGATCGTGGAGGAGAATATTTGAGTTATAAGTTTGGTCTTCATTTGAAACAATGCAGAATAGTCTCGCAACTCACGCCACCTGGAACACCACAGCGTAATGGTTTGTCCGAACATCGTAACCTTACTTTATTAGATATGGTGCAATCTATGATGTCTCTTACCGATTTACCACTATCTTTTGGGGTTATGCATTAGAGACAGCTTCATTCACGTTAAATAGGGCACCATGTAAATCCGTTGAGACGACACCATATGAACTGTGGTTTGGCAAGAAACCAAAGTTGTCGTTTCTTAAAGTTTAGGGTTGCGATGCTTATGTGAAAAAGTTTCATCCTGATAAGTTCGAACCCAAATCGGAGAAATGTGTCTTCATAGGATACCCAAAGGAAACTGTTGGGTACACCTATCACAGATCCGAAGGCAAGACATTCATTGCTAAGAATGGATCCTTTCTAGAGAAGGAGTTTCTCTCGAAAGAAGTGAGTGGGAGGAAAGTAGAACTTGATGAGGTAATTGTACCTTCTCTCGAATTGAAAAGTAGCTCATCACTGAAATCAGTTCCAGTGATGCCTACACGAATTAGTGAGGAAGTTAATGATGATGATCATGAAACTTCAGGTCAAGTTTCTACCGAACCTCGTAGGTCAACCAGAGTGAGATCCGCACCAGAGTGGTATGGTAATCCTATTCTGGAGGTCATGTTACTTGACCATGATGAACCTACGAACTATGAGGAAGCGGTGATGAGCCCAGATTCCGCGAAATGGCTTGAGGCCATGAAATCTGAGATGGGATCCATGTATAAGAACAAAGTGTGGACTTTGGTTGACTTGCCCGGTGATCGGCAAGAATAAAATGGATCTTCAAGATGAAGACGGACGCTGATAGTAGTGTTACTATCTACAAAGCTCGAATTGTCGCAAAAGGTTTTCGACAAGTTCAATGTGTTGACTATGATGAGTTTTTCTCACTCGTAGCGATGCTTAAGTCTGTCCGAATCATGTTAGCAATTGCTGCATTTTATGAAATCTGGCAAATGGATAAACAAAACTGCATTCCTTAATGGATTTCTTAAAGAAGAGTTGTATATGATGCAACCAGAAGGTTTTGTCGATCCTAAAGGTGCTAACGAAGTGTGCAAAGCTCCAGCGATCCATCTTTGGACTGGTGCAAGCATCTCGGAGTTGGAATATACACTTTGATGAGTTGATCAAAGCATATAGTTTTATACAGACTCGCGGTGAAGCCTGTATTTACAAGAAAGTGGGTGGAGCACTACAACATTTCTGATAAGTATATGTGTATGACATATTGTTGATCGGAAATAATGTAGAATTTTCTGGAAAGCATAAAGGAGTATTTGAAAGGAGTTTTTGAAAGAAAGACTTCGGTGAGGCTGCTTACATATTGAGCATCAAGATCTATAGAGATAGATCAAGACGTTTGATAAGTTTTTTCAATGAGTACATACCTTGACAAGATTTTGAAGTAGTCCAAAATGGAACAGTCAAAGAAGGAGTTCTTGCCTGTATTGCAAGGTGTGAAGTTGATTAAGACTCAAAGCCCGACCACGACAGAAGATAGAAAGAGAATGAAAGTCATTCCCTATATCTCAGCCATAGGTTCTATAAAGTATGCCATGCTGTGTACCAGACCTATCGTATACCCTACACTAAGTTTGGCAAGGGAGTACAATAGTGATCTAGGAGTAGATCACTGGACAGCGGTCAAAATTATCCTTAGTGGAATAAGGATATGTTTCTCGATTATGGAGGTGACAAAAGGTTCATCGCAAAGGGTTACGTCGATGCAAATTTTGACACTGATCCGGATGACTCTAAGTCTCAATCTGGATGCATATTGAAAGTGGGAGCAATTAGCTAGAGTAGCTCCGTGCAGAGCATTGTTGACATAGAAATTTGCAAAATACATACGGATCTGAATATGGCAGACCCATTGACTAAACTTCTCTCACAAGCAAAACATGATCACACCTTAGTACTCTTTGGGTGTTAATCACATAGCGATGTGAACTAGATTATTGACTCTAGTAAACCCTTTGGGTGTTGGTCACATAACGATGTGAACTATGGGTGTTAATCACATGGCGATGTGAACTAGATTATTGACTCTAGTGCAAGTGGGAGATTGAAGGAAATATGCCCTAGAGGCAATAATAAAGTTATTATTTATTTCCTTATTTCATGATAGATGTTTATTATTCATGCTAGAATTGTATTAACTTGAAACATAATACATGTCTGAATACATAGACAAACATAGTGTCACTAGTATGCCTCTACTTGACTAGCTCGTTAATCGAAGATGGTTGAGTTTCCTAGCCATGGACTTGAGTTGTCATTTGATTAACGGGATCACATCATTAGGAGAATGATATGATTGACTTGACCCATTCCGTTAGCTTAGCACTTGATCGTTTAGTATGTTGCTATTGCTTTCTTCATGACTTATACACGTTCCTATGACTATGAGATTATGCAACTCTCGTTTACCGGAGGAACACTTTGTGTGCTACCAAACGTCACAACGTAACTGGGTGATTATAAAGGTGCTCTACAGGTGTCTCCATAGGTACTTGTTGAGTTGGCATATTTCGAGATTAGGATTTGTCACTCCGATTGTCGGAGAGGTATCTTTGGGCCCTCTCGGTAATGCACATCACTATAAGCCTTGCAAGCAATGTGACTAATGTGTTAGTTGCAGGATCATGCATTACGGAATGAGTAAAGGGACTTGCCGGTAACAAGGTTGAACTAGGTATTGAGATACCGACGATCGAATGTCGGGCAAGTAACATACCGATGACAAAGGGAACAACATATATTGTTATGCGGTTTGACCGATAAAGATCTTCGTAGAATATGTGGGAGCCAATATGAGCATCCAAGTTCCGCTATTGGTTATTGACTGGAGACGTGTCTCGGTCATGTCTACATAGTTCTCGAACCCGTAGGGTCCGCACGCTTAAAGTTCTGTGACGATCGGTATTATGAGTTTATGTGATTTGATGTACCGAAGGTAGTTCGGAGTCCCGGATGAGATCGGGGACATGACGAGGAGTCTCGAAATGGTCGAGACGTAAAGATTGATATATTGGACGACTATATTCGGACATCGGAAAGGTTCTGAGTGATTCGGGTATTTTCGGGGGTACCGGGGAGTTACGGGAATACGAGGAAAAAGTAATGGGCCTCATGGGCCAAGTGGTGGAAGAGAGCAGGCAGGGCGCGCGCCCCCCAGCACAAACCGAATTGGACTAGGGGGCCGGCCCCCCTTTCCTCCTTTTCCTCCCTCTCCTTCCTTCTCCTTCTCCTCCTTCCTTTCCTCCTCCTAGTAGGAGTAGGAAAGGGGAGTCCTACTCCTACTAAGAGGAGGACTCCTCCTCCTGGCGCGCCTTACAGGGGCCGGCCGGCCTCCCCCATGCTCCTTTATATACGGGGGCAGGGGGGCACCCTACAACACACAAGTTGATCTGTTGATCTCTCCCAGCCGTGTGCGGTGCCCCCCTCCATCATATTCCACCTCGGTCATATCATAGCGGTGCTTAGGCGAAGCCCTGCGTCGGTAGCAACATCATCACCGTCATCACACCGTCGTGCTGACGGAACTCTCCCGTGAAGCTCTGCTGGATCGGACTTCGCGGGACGTCATCAAGCTGAACGTGTGCTGAACTCGGAGGTACCGTATGTTCGGTACTTGGATCGGTCAGATCGTGAAGATGTACGACTACATCAACCGCGTTGTGCTAACGCTTCCGCTTTCGGTCTACGAGGGTACATGGACAACACTCTCCCCTCTCGTTGCTATGCATCACCATGATCTTGCGTGTGCATAGGAATTTTTTTGAAATTACTACGTTCCCCAACAAGCCGCCCTGAGGAAGAGGCCGAGGGGCCGGTGCAGCCTGATGCTCCTGAGGCCGAAGCACCCGAGGCCCCTGCGAGTCGCCGCGAGGCGGAGGCCGGGGACTCCGCGTGGCCCAGCATTCCTGAGGTCGCCTCTTCAGGGGCCTCACCCGTCCCGCCCGGTGCTGGTGACCGCACTCAGGGCTTCGGCCGGCTCCGACCGAACTTCGATGCACTCCGCAAGAGGAAGGGATCTCCAAGCTGCAGCGGCGATGCCCTCCGGTCACTGAAGCAGAGGAAATACATTGCCTTAGATGAGTGAGTACCTTATCTTTGTAAGTTCTTGAGTGATGCTTCCCCTCCTGACCGTGATTCCTCAGGGCCCCTTCTGCCAAGGCGACGAAATCTCCCAAGAAGCAACCTCCTCCTGCCTCGAGTCCTCCGCTGACCCTGAGTGCCTCAAGCCAGCCGGACGCACTTGGCGCGAGGTCGGCCGGAGAGGTGGACGTGCCAGCCTGGCGTCTTGACCCCGCATTCTTGCCGTTCCTCCTTCGCTGTCCTGCCTGGATGCGGAAGGTGTGCCAAGGGCTCGTCCTCTGGTTATTGACTGTAGCTGGGTGACCTCGGCCCTGGCCTCTTCTTCGAGCAACGAGCCTCTGCTCCTCTGGGCCTCCTCCGAGGCCCGAAGGGCGACTGGAAAGGCGCCGGCCTCCATCCCCCTGTTGGGAGGAGGCGAGCCACTTCGAACTTCTTCGATGACCTCCGGCGTGAAGGACGGGCCCGGTCGTGCGTTTGAGCTTGCGTGCAAGCGGGGTGCTGTCCGTCACGAGCTCTTCCGGGAGGCGATGGGTGTGCTGAGCCGGCTTGGGGAAGATCTCGTGGATGTTGACGCCCGCCTTGAAACCGAGGGCCTTCGGTTGGTGGACGAATGGCATCAACTGAAGGTGGCCATCAACCTCGGGCATATCCAGCACGAGCATGCCAACGCAAAGGCCGAGGCATCCCTTGCAACCTCGCGCGAGGCCAACGCCCGAGCCTTGGAGGAGGCCAGGGAGGCTGACCACCGCCGCGAGATCGCAGAGAGGCGCAGGCAGGAGCTCCAGGCCCTAAACGCCTCCCTGGAGCAGCAAATTGAGGCACGCAGGGCTGCCTTGGCGTCGATGAAGGGGGCGCCTTCCGAAGAGGAGGAGATCTTGAGGCGCAAGGAGGCGCTGGTACTAGAGGCCACGGAGCACAGCCTCGAGCTTGATCGGTTGGAGACGAGGGAGCGCCAGGTCGCCCAAGCGGAGGATGCCGCAAGTGCGCGCGAGGCCAGGATCTAGGAAGAGGTTGACCGCAGGGTGGCGGAGGGCCGCGCAGACCTTGCAAACAGACATGGCCTTAAGCTGAAGCTCTTGGAAGCCGAAGCTGAGGGTAGAATCATCGGCCTCAGGTCAAGGTCGGCTGAAGCAGAGCAGCGCGAGAAGGCCGCCACGGCTGCCCTGATCTTCGTGCAGGCCGAGTTGGCCTCCGCCTGTGCCGAACTACTCCCGCTTCAGCGGCGAGTCACTGATGCCGAGTCCCTCGCGCAGCAGACCAGGGAGGAGGCGATCCACCGATAGACGTTGCAGCGTGAACACACCCCCATGCTCTAGGACCTCAGGGTAAGGGCCAACCAGGCACTGGGCATCATCTGCGACGAACACGCTCCTCATCCCCATGCAGAAGACTATGCCGGCCATCTCCGCTTCTTCACCGACATCGTGACGCGCCTGGAGGACCGGGCTTAGAGGGCTCGCGAGCTTGTTGAGGAAAAGAGCCGTGGCCACCTCGGGCGCGCATTTTCCCGCGTCTTCAGTCATCTCTAGAACACCGATCCCCACTTCGACTTCGACGCAGCCATCGCCCCAGTGCCCGGAGTCATTCGGGACAACCTGGCATGCTGGGTGGATGACAATGTGGATGCTCTGGTCAGGGCCTTCGCTTCCGATGACGACGCGGTAGTGGTCGTGGCGGATGAGGGCGGCGCGGTTGATGACGGTGAAGATAGCGCCAACGATAGGACCAGCAGCATGTCTGGGAGCGATCCGGAGATGCGGTGAGCGACATGTTCGAATGAGCCCATGCTCCTTTATTTTGAACCTGCACGCAAAAGCTTGGGCACGGCCCCTCGCGGCGTAAGAGCATTTTGGGGAGGGGGAGCCCCTCATGTAAACAGACTACCATTTTATTTCTTAGGCCAAACTTGAAACACGCTTTTGCAAGCTCACGAGTCCCCCACGGGATTGCTGCTGTAACTTACCTTAGTCCGGGCAGGTTTCGAACTGATTTGGTGGCTGCGGGTGTGTATTTCTCCCGAGGGAAGTCCTCTGCGGGTTTGTGACGGTTTGCGCTCCTGAGGAGCCTGCTAGTCCGCCCGAGAGGGCCTCGCGAGGAGTGAGCGCCAGGCATAGCGAATTGCGCGCGTAGCACGGGCATACCACGCCCAGGTCCCGCTCGCGAGGTGCTCGGAAGGGGGGGGGGAGTAGCAGGCGCGAGTCTCAAAACAAGGCACGGATCCAGAAAACTCAAGAAATTAACACGAACGAGAAAAGACACCCCCCGCACTTGCCAATGAAAATACGACTTCAAATTCAAATCCAAAAGGCCGGAAATTGAGCTACAGAAAAGAGGTTGAAAGAAAATGGCCGCGTCCGACACCTAGCTAGTCTTCTTGTCTTCCCACCAGCGCGGAGCTAAGTGCTTTCACTGGCTGTGAGCATAGTCATTGGGGGACAGTGTCGACGGCCAGCGCGGAGCATGGTGCTTCGACTAGGACATGGGCGGGAGCCCTCGAGGCCCGAGGGCGGCACTTCGGAGACTCCGGGGCATGTACATCCCCACTCATTATTACGTGAGAGTGTCATGAGCGGAGACCTTCACAAGCGCGAGCCTTACTTCATATCGCCAGACGAGGGCCCCGCCCTGCGCCACCCTCGACCACCATTGGGGCGACCGGAAACCAGGACGAGACCAAGGGGCAAAGAGGATGCTGGCGGCACCCTCGGCGGCCACAGGCCCACTGCCGGGGGGGAAAGGCTCGCCGGTGCTTCCACCGGCAGAATGCCTACCTCCGTGCAGCGCCTTGCTCCACGTGGCGCGGGGAAGGGCCTCGCTCCGGGCCTCCCCCGCGCAGCCCCCAGAGCACCACTCCTGCCGCTGGCTGGGCCACTGTCCTGAGGTCTCCAACTGCCACCGCGGCCTGATTCCCCTGCAGTTCATGGTTAGCGTAAGCTCGCTCCTGAGACACTGACCGTACCCCGCCGTCGTCGTCGCTGAAGGGGTCGGCGTAGCCTCCGGGTAGCTCATGAAAGGCCCGCGCCTCGGGCCCTCCAGCCGCCCATCCTGGCCCGGGAAACCGGTCGGGGCCCTCCCCTGACAGTTATTCCAGGTTCACCATGTGGGGCACGTAGGCGTCCGCGATTGCCTCGCCAGAATCGCCATCCAGGTGCCCCGCACCTTGGGCCACGAGTCACGGTGTTTGGACCTGGTGGCCGCTGTGTGGTATCCTGGCGCGTCCACGTGGCGGGCCGTCATCACTTGTCGCTCCTGGCAATGGCGTGGTTGCGGCAGGACGACCAGCCAGGACCCGCGCCCGTGTCGTCGGCCCCCCTGACGCCCTAGGGGGCACGCGGGCTCGCCGGTGCCTCGCGTGCGCTTACGCCACAACCTTGGGTGTGGCCAAGGAGCAAAAAGGCGGCGTACCCCTGTAGGCGGCGTCCAGCAGTTCGGTGACTCGCTCCAGTAGTGCATCTCGGCCGCTCTCCGCTAGTCTGCACCGCAGCAGCTCTCGCGCCACGATGAGCGCGGCGTGCATGTTCGCCTGCTCCCGTCGGGTGTGTGGTGCCGTTGCCGCAGTGTAACCTGAGGATCATGTGGCGGCGCGCGTGCGCCGTGGTGCAAGGGCGGCGCGCGTCGGCCCACGCTGCCGACGTCCGCGGGTGTTGGGCGGCGCGCGCACCACCTGGAGCATGGAGTTGAGGTCTTCTTGAGCGGACGGTGGCGCCCGAGCGGGCCAGGCCGCCCAGCGGTCGGCTTGGGTCCTCGGATCGTCAGACATTGGAGCCGTGAGGCGACGGGGAGTTGGTTGATGGAGAGGGAAGCTTCGGCGCACCCCTACCTGGCGCGCCAAATGTCGGCTTGTGGGTTCCAGCAAACCCTTGAGGTTCGAACACTGAGGTGCGCACGAAGATCTCTCTCTCCCTACCTCGCTCGCACAATGATCTCAAGGCCTAGCTCGCGAAACCCAAAGAACAGGAGACACAAGAGTTTATACTGGTTCGGGCCACCATTGTGTTTTAATACCCTACTCCGGTGTGGTGGATTGCCTCGTAGGCTAAGGATGAACAGTACAAGGGATGAACAGCCTCCTGAGGAGAGGTGTTCTTGAGCTCGAGGAGCTTGTGTGTGTGTGGATGATCTGAATCCAGGACCCCCCTTCTTATGGTGGTGGCTAGTCCTATTTATAGTGGCCTGGGTCCTCTTCCCAAATGTTAGGCGGGAAGGGATCCCACAACGGCCAATTTTGAAGGGAGACAACTAGTACAAGCTATCCTGACAAAAGGTGGTCTTCGCCTGCCAAAGGCTCTGGTGGTGACGCCGTCGTGGGCTCCGTGGTGACCTCTGTCCTGCTGGTCTTGGTCTTGTTGCACCCATATGGAAACCTTTGCCTGATGCCTCGGGACTCCTCGCCCGCGCCTGCCTCTTTAGCACCAAAGAGGAAACTGGTGCTCTGCGCCCGGTCGTCATGGCTCACGTCATGTGAACCTCGCGAGGTGCCCCCCGCCTTGATATCGCCACTCCTCGCGAGCCAGCCTAGTGAGGCTGCCCCTGAGGAGGTCTTGTGTCGCCCGCCTCGCGAGGCTTGGCCCCTCACGAGGGTCTTGAGTGATTGTTGATGAAGATGGGTCATACCAGGACGTTGGTGGAGCCACGCTCTGGGCCGCAGGCAGGCAAGTCTAGGGACTCCCATTCCTAGAACACTGACAATGGACCTCGACCGAGAGGTCGTGGTAGTTGGGGACGACACCCCACCGCGGACCGACGAGGTCTAGTGGGCGGGGGTCGAGGGAGGCGGCGGCGATGCCGTCTTGGAGCAGGCGCTGTGGACGGCGCCGGAGGGATCGCCTCCTGCGCCGATGAGCGGGCCGCCGCCGGTGGTGACGCCGCAGGCCACTTCGGCTGTCGAGCCAGCGAGGGCGCCGGACAAGGCGCTGGATAAGGCGCCGGTCGCGGAAGAGGCGCTCAGCGACGAGTACGCCCTGGCGCCCAGACTACGGGGTCGCCGGGCCGTCGGGTCGCAGTCGGCTCGGGGCGGGACCAGCAAGGTCTTCTTCGGGCCCCCGACCCAGGAGGAGGCGGTGATGGCTGCCGTAAGCCGGCGCCTGCGGGGGCGGACAGACCGGATCCAGGCCTTCGCCCAGGCCGAGGTGGAGCAGATGCGGGAGCTGGAGCGCGCCGTGTTCATAAGTTCTCCCTTGTCTTCTGCTTTCTTTTTGCTGCTTCTTCTAGGTGGGTGCGCGCTAGCGCACCCACTGGGTGTAGCCCCCGAGATTCTGGCCAACTACATGGTAGTTGGGTCGAATCTTACACTGCTGTCTTGTGCTGATCATTGCTCCTTGCAGCAACTGGACTCCTTTCGGGTCAGCGTCTTCAACCGGCTTCTGGAGAAGCATTGGCAGCTCAAGGAGCAGCTTGCTGCCAAGGAGGAGGAGCTCCGCGTCACCGGAGGTATTTTTCTTGTGTGCTCTTTTTAGTGGGGGCGCGCTAGCGCATCCACTAGGTGTAGCCCCGAGATTCGGGCCAACTATGTAGTAGTTGGGTCGAATCTTAAAGTGCTGTCTTTTGTTTCTGAGTCTTCCTTTTGCAGCTGAGGTGTTGTCTTGGAGGACTCGGCTGATCCGAGCTGGCTTCCATTATGACCGGCTTGTCGCCGACGCCGACCGTCTTGGGGCCGAGGTGGCGGAGGCGAAGGCGACAGAAGCCCGGCATGCACTTGATGAAGCCGGCTGGCTGCAGGAGCGGCTGGCGGACGACAAGAGCCTGCTTGAGGCCGAGGTGGAGCGCCTCAAGGCGGAGGCTGCCAAGGGCATGTAGGCGCAGCGGGCCCTTGCCGAGGTCGACCAGCAACGCAGCAAGCTGCCCGGGCCAGCTCCTGGCCGAGGTGGAACGCCTGAAGGTGCTGGGGGCCGTGACGGAGGAGGTCCGTCAGGCGGAAACCTGCCGTCATGAGGAGGTCGAGAAGGCAGCTGAGGCCAAGGACGCCGAGTTGAAGGCGGCCCTTGCCAAGGTCGCCGACCTAGAGAAGACGCTCCAGGAGCGTGACCGCACCATTGCCTTGGAGCGGCGCGGTACGTTGCTCGAAGCGCAGCACCTGGAAGGGTCCTTCTCCAGTAAGTGATTTCCTTGGGTTCTGCCGGGTTGGGATGCTGGCTTTTCCCCTTGGTGATTGACCTGACTTGCTCTTCTTTTCGACATGGGCCTTCCCGGAGACGCGCCAGCTGGCGGAGGAGGCCGTCCGCTTTCAGCGAGACCCACAGGGGGTTGTGGGCTCCGGGACCGACCCGCATGTGGCTTGGACCTTCCCGGAGATCGTGACCGCTGCCGAATCTTGTCTGCGAGTCTTGGGCGAGCAGATGGGGTGGCTCTCTGAGGCCTACGCGGCGATGATGGCAGTCCTTTGGCCGGGCTCAGTTACGCCGAACAGCTTCACGCGGGTGGCGCGGTTGTTGGAGGCGGGCCCGGACCATCTTCACGAGTGGCGTGTTTCTACCGCCCGTGCTGGCGCTGAGATGGCGCTCGGGTTCGCGATGTCTTGGCATCCGGATCTGGCGCTGGACGCGCTGATGGGCCAGCGAGCCGGCGCGGAGAACCAGCTGCGGGCGAAGGCCGGACGGATCGCTGCCCAGGCCAGCTACATCACCGGGTTTGCCATCCACAACGAGTTGCAGCCGGAACGGATAGAAGATGGCGGAGTCATGCCTGCTGACGACTTCGGCCTACTTCTCGACGACCCGGAGGGCAGCTCCGAGGAGACGGGCATCTACGATGATGTGGATGCCGAGGAGGAAGGCACCGGCACCTCGGCGAACCCGGAGCACACCGAGGGGGAGCCGGCAGCTGCGCGACCCAGCGCTGGGGATGCCTGAGGCAGCCCTGTTTTATCTTAGTAGAAATTTCTATTAGGTAGCAGGTCCACCCACCCACTGGGGGTGTTCGGGTGTAATGAACTCTGGCCTTGGGCCTGTTTTTAAATTTATGATGTATAAATTTCGTGAATGTTTGCGCCTTCGCTTTTCGTCCTTCGAGCCGTTTTCTTGCGACCTTCCCCTCTTGGGCCTCCCCCCGCGAGTCTGACGGCCGAGGCTCCGGTCCGTGACAAGGAGTTCGGCCCTTGAGAGAAGTGCGCGGTACTTAGGCTTTCGAAACGTTGAGCACGAGCGAAACACCCATTGGGCCGGCTGGCGGCAATCCGACGAAGCCGGTTGGCGAGCAGCCGGTTGTGCGGCAACTTGAAGTGTCGGGGCCGGGTTGGGAAATCCGGCGGTCCTTGACTTAGTATTCGTGATGCGCTGGTGCTTTGGCCCATTTTGCTTGCCAGCCGACAGCCGAAGCCAGTTCTGTGGCCTAGGGCGAAGTGGAGGACCGCGGGGACCTCAACGCGCTAGGAACTGCCAAGGAAGGCGGCAGGTGGTGTCGAAGCCGGCCAGCCCCTGAGCCCCCGGGTCGAGCAAGTCGAACCGGTGGTGGGGTTGGTTTAAGAGAAAAATGCATAAATGCGGGAGACACAATAGCTTGGTCGGAAAGGGCAGCCCTCGAGCATCGTTCGGGGACTCCATAGTTTTCACATGATTACAAAAGGCAGTGATACATACGTGCACACAGCTAACTGTAAAATGGGCGGAGGAGTTCTACGTTCCACGGCCGGGTTGTTTCTTCGCCGGCGGTGTCTCTCTTGCGCTTGTTTGACTTGCGGGCATTGATGAGGTAGTAAGTGTTGCGGTCGCACAAAGCTTTGTTGACAATGAAGGGGCCCTCCCACGGGGAGGACAACTTGTGCTGGCCGGCTTGCTACTGGACGAGTCGGAGGATGAGGTCTCCCCCGCGGAACGCGAGGGGCTTGATCTTCCTGCTGTGGTAGTGCCTTAGGCCTTGCTGGTAGATGGCTGACCGGCTGAGTGCCAAGAGGTGTGCTTCTTCGAGTAGGTCGACACCGTCTTCGCGGGCTTCTCTGGCTTCGGCTTCAGTGTACATCATGACGCTCGGCGAGTCGAACTCGACGTCGGTCGGGATGACGGCTTCGGCTCCGTAGATGAGGAAGAATGGGGTGAACCCGGTCGACCGGTTTGGCGTGGTGCGGAGGCTCCAGAGGATGGCCGGCAACTCGTCGAGCCAGCTGCCGGGCGAGTGGACGAGCAGCTCGACGAGCCGCGGCTTGATGCCGGATAGGATGAGGCCGTTGGCCCGCTCGACCTGGCCGTTGGACTGCGGGTGTGCCAGAGAAGCCAGGTCGAGGCAGATGCCGGAGACGGAGCAGTATTGCGCGAGCACGCCCTTGGTGAAGTTGGTGCCGTTGTCCGTGATGATGCTGTTCGGCATGCCGTAGCGTACCGTAATGTCTTTGACGAATCGAACGGCCGTTGGCCCGTCCATCTTCTTGATCGGCCTTGCTTCGATCCACTTGGTGAACCTGTCCACCGCCACCAGCAAATGCGTCATGACGCCTCGAGCGGTCTTGAAGGGTCCCACCATGTCGAGTCCCCAGACCGCGAAAGGCCAGGCGAACGGGATGGTCCGGAGTGCTAAGGCCGGCTGGTGGCTGCGCTTGCTGAAGCGCTAGCATCCCTCACACTTGAGGACAAGCGACTCGGCGTCTTGGAGGGCCGTGGGCCAGTAGAAACCATGGCGAAAAGCCTTGGCCACCAAGGACCTTGAGGCGGCGTGGTGCCCGCACTCGCCCTGGTGTATGTCGAGGAGGATCTCAATGCCCTTGTCCTGTTCGACGCAGCGTTGAAACACGCCGGTGGAGCTGCGCTTGACGAGCTCGTTGTTGATGATGCTGTAGGCGGATGCCCGGTGCTACACTTGCCGGGCCTCGGTCTCGTCCATGGGGAGAACCCCGTTCTCCAGAAACTCTGATATGGGCAGGGACCACGATGGAGCCATTACTATGGCGAAGACGGCCACCAAGGCGGGTTCCGGGGCGGCGGCCTCTGAGCCGGAGGCAGCAGCCCCCGGGTCGGGGACGGCGGCGGCCGGGTCAAGGATGACGGCGGCCAGGTTGATGGCTGCAGCCCCCGAGATGGGTTCAACATTCCCCGGGTCAGGTTCAGCAGACCCTGGGCCGAGTTGGGCAGCCCCCGGGCCGGGTTCGACAGTCCCTGGGCTAGGTTCACCTGCCCCCGGGCCGGGTTGAGGCGCGTCCGGGATCTCTGGAACGAAGATGGACTCAGAGTCCGGGGATGGCTTGATGAATGGCTTGTGCAGGTGCTCGAGGGAGACACCGGACGGGACGGACTGCCGGGACGAGGCGATCTTTGCGAGCGTGTCGGCGGCCTCGTTTTCCACACGCGGAACGTGGAGGAATTCGCAGCCGACGAAAAAACCGGACATCTTTTGGACGAAGAAGCGATAGCTTGCCATGTTGGAGTCGCGGATGTCCCACTCGCCGGAGCATTGCTGCACCACCAAATCTGAGTCGCCATAGCATAGGATGCGCCGGATGGCGAGTTCCTTGGCAAGCTGGAGGCCATGCACAAGGGCTTCGTACTCGGTGACGTTGTTGGAGGCGGCGAAGTGGATCTCGAGCGCGTACGGAAGCGGTCACCCTTCGGGGAGGACAGCATGATGCCGGCCCCCAGGCCTAGGCGCATCTTGGAGCCGTCGAAGTGCATGCGCCAGTGTGTCGAATCCGGCGGCGGCGGCAGGTACTGGGTCTCGGCCCAGTCGACGAGGAAGTCGGCCAGTGCTTGGGACTTGATCGTAGTGCGGGGCTCGTAGAGGATGGTGTGGCCGGCTAGCTCGAGCGCCCACTTGGCAACCCGGCCAGAGGCGTCCCGGCAACTGATGATCTCGCCGAGGGGGGCCGTGCTAACCACGGTAACAACGTGCTCTTGGAAGTACTGCTTCAATTTCTTGGCGGTGAAGTACACACCATAACACATCTTCTGGTAGTGCGGGTAGTTCTGCTTGGAGGCGGAGAGCACCTCACTCAGGTAGTAGACCGGGCGCTAGACGGCTTGGATCTTGCCCTTCTCTGGTCGCTTGACCACCATCACCTTGCTGACCAACCGCGAGGTTGCGGCAATGTAGAGCAACAACGACTCCTTCTCGGCCGACGCAGCCAGGCCGGGTGCGGTGGAGAGCATGCGCTTGAGGTCCCGAAAAGCTTCGTCCGCCTGGTCGTTCCATTCGAACGACATTGTCTTCTTCATCAGCTGATACAGGGGCAAGGCCCTCTCGCCCAGTCGGCTGAGAAACCGGCTGACCCAGGCCAAGCAGCCGGTGAACTTCTGGACATCGCGCAGTCGAGCCGGCTTGCACATGCGCTCGATGGCCTTGATCTTCTCCGGGTTTGCCTCAATGCCGCGCTCCGAGATGAGGAAGCTGAGTAGCTTTTCGGCCGAGACGCCGAAAACGCATTTCTCCGGGTTGAGCTTGACTTGGTACTCATGTAGGTTGGTGAAGGTTTCCTTCAGATCGTCGAGGAGCGTGAGGTGCTGCTTGCTCTTCACCACGATGTCGTCCACGTAGACGTGGATGTTGCGGCCGAGTTGCGGCAGCAGGCATTTCTGCATGCAGTGCTGGAAGGTGGCGCCGGCGTTCTTCAGGCCAAATGACATGGTGATGTAGCAATACGCCCCAAAGGGCGTGATGAAGGACGTCTTCAGGGTGTCGGCCGGGTCCAGCTTTATCTAGTGATAGCCGGAGTAAGCATCCAGGAAGGACAGGAGCTCACAGCCGGCAGGGGAGTCAATGACTTGATCGATCCACGGGAGGACGAATGGATCCTTGGGACATGCCTTGTTCAGGCTGGTGTAGTCGATACACATGCACCAAGTCTTGTTCTTCTCCAGGACGAGGACTGGGTTGGCCAGCCACTCGGGGTGAAACACTTCCATGATGAAGCCGGCCGCCAAAAGCTTGGCAACCTCTTAATGGTTCTTCTCTTCTCCTTGGAGAAACGTCGTAGGGGTTGGCGGACAGGCTTGGCGTCCTCACAGACGTGGAGTTTGTGCTCGGCGTACTTCCTCGGGATACCCAGCATGTCCTTTGGGGTCCATGCGAAAATATCCCGATTCTCACGGAGGAAGTCGACGAGCTCGCCTTCCTATTTGTTGTCGAGGCAGGTGCCTATGACAACGTACTTGCTGCAGCCGAGGCCTTCCGGGTTCAGCTTCACTTTCTTAATCTCCTTGGAGGGCCTGAACAAGACCTCGTCAGCCGGCTCCTCGGCCGGAATCGGCACGGCCGGCATCTCGCTGGCTAGGGCGACGATCCGGTCGAGATGGCGCCGCTCCTTGGCTATGACCAGCGACTCGACCAGTTTGGCGCCGTCTCGGGCGCACTCCAGGGACTTGCGGTAATCGCCAATGATGGTGATGAGGCCCTTCGGACCCGACAACTTCATCTTCAGGTAAGCATAGTGCGGCATCGCCATGAACTTGGCGAGAGCGGGCCGGCCTAGCAGCGCGTGATACGCGCTGGACAGATCGACCACCTCGAACCAGAGCGACTCGCATCAGAAGTGGTCACCGGTGCCGAACAGGACGTCGAGCCAGGTTCGCCTAATCAGAGAGCAGGAGAGGCCGGGAATGATGCGGTGGAAGATCGTCTGGGTCGGCTCCAGGTCCTTGGCCTCGAGGCCGAGCTTGGTCATGGTGTCGCGGTAGAGGATGTTGATGCTGCTGCCGCCATCGATGAGAACCCGGGAGAACTTGCACGTGTGCCGGGGCGCGACAATGGTAGGGTTGAGGACGAGGGCGTAGCCACCCGGGTTTGGCATGACTGCCGGGTGGTCTTCCCAGGTCCAGGTGACCGGGCGCTCCGACCAATGCATGTACTCCGGCTTGGCCGGGATGACGGTGTTCACCTCCTGCCGGAGAAGGCGCTCGCTACGGTTGTCTTCACCAAGGCTGCATAAGACAATGTAGGTCGCGTTTTGGGCAGGGTAGACATCGTCGCGCATCACGCCGCCAGCTGGGGGCGGTGGAGGAGGCAGAGGCGGCTGCCCCGCTCCTGGAGCCGGGGCCAGAGGAGGCTGGATGTCGCCCCTCATGATGCGCTTAGTGATGGCGCACTACCGAAGCGTGTGCGTGGACGGCCTCGCGCCGCTGTGATGCTTGCAGGGAGCGTTGAGCATCTCCTCAAAACTCATGGCGGGCTGTCACGCTGTCTTGCCGGTCTGCCGGCGTTTGGCGGCCGGGTCGGCCGTGGGCGCCTACTCGGCGGCCGCGACGAGCCGGTTGTCGTAGCGCTGGGCTGGCTGGTCGGCCTTCGCTTGTTGTTCTGTTGGTTGTGCTGCTGCCGGCTGCCTTCGCCGGCCCGCTTCGGAGGGGGAACCGGCTTTGCTTTGCCAGCTTCATCCAGCGCCACCTGGATCTTCATGGCGGAGTCGGCGTTGGCGTACTTGTCCGCCATCAGCATGAGCGCAGCCATGGTGGCCGGCTCGGAGTGTAAGAGCTTGTGTTTGAGGAGGGTGCCATCTCGGCACCCGTTGATGAAGTACTGGATTGCTTGGACTTTGTGGATGCCATCGCAGCTATTCCTGAGCTCGGTCCAGCGTGCGAGGTACTCGCGGCCGGTTTCCGCCGGCCCCTGCACGCACATGGCGAGCTGGCTGGGGCGGCCGGGTCGCCGGTAGGTCCCGGTGAAGTTGCGTACGAAGGCCTGCTCGAAGTCGACCCACGCGTTGATGCTGCCCACTAGCAGGCTGTTCAACCACGTGCGGGGCCGAGCCCTGGAGCATGAGCAGCGCGTAGCGTACAACGAGACGGTGGTTGCCGCCAGGGATGACGATGGCGGTGGTGTCGTCGGTGAGCCAGTCCTCCGGCTCGACGGTGCCGTTGTACTTGGGGGTATCGCGGGGGAGCGTGAACCCTTTAGGAAAGGGCTTGTCCCGGATGCGCATGCCGAAACACGCTGGTTCGACAGCGCCGCTTTCCTCTAGCTCCAGGGAGAGGGCGAGTGGGTCGAGGCCGTGGCGGGCGTCGCTGTCGTCAATGGCGCGTGGGCCCAGCCGGCTGGCGACCGCGCAACGGGGAGCCGGGTTGACCGAAGCCGGATGTCGGCCGGGTTGGAGGGGAGGATCAAGCCGACGTCGGTCTTCCAGGACCGGCTCGTTGGCCAAGCCGCCGATAGCCATCGGGGCGGGGTTGCGCTGGGTCCTGGTGCGGCAGGCGCGGAGGGAGCCGTATCCCGTTGGCTTGGCGAGCTGGTTGAGGCGGTCCTGCTGCACGTTGGCCGCATCGAGGAGGTCGTTCGCCCGCTTCAGGTGATCCTTTAGCTCCTCGCCTGCGAGCTGATCTAGGCCGACCGCGGCTGCCTGGGCGGCATGCATGTACTTCACGGGAGTCTCATAGACGGTGGGGATGGCGCCGAAGGCGCGGCCGATCGCGCCGCCCTGGGCTCGCATGTTGGCGACCCGGCTTGGCTCGGGTGCGGCAAGCGTGAAGCCGTAGGCGGTGTTGCGCTCCAGCTGAGCGGAGTCCAGACGATGCTACGTGGCGGCGAGCGTCTTAGTCAGGTCTAGCAGGTGCTGGCGGTCCTCCTTGAGCCGAGTTCGGGCCTCAGCGATGTTGGAGGCGTCGACATCGGTGGCGATGGGGACGCGAAGGCTCTGCATCGTGGCACGCAACGGGTTGGGCGAGCCGGCCTGATCCGCTGCGGCCCTGGCTTCGGCGGCCTTCCTCGCCGCGCTAGACGAAGAAGAGGCGCCGGTATCGGTGACGAAGACCTCCACGCAGAGGTCCATCGCCCCGGCGGGAGTGCTGCCGCCGAGGGAGAGGGGGGAGTCAGAAAAGTCAAGTACCTCGCTGGGGTACTCGTCGTCCGCGGGCTCGTCGGAGATGCGCAGCGCGGTGAAGGAGGCGGCGAGCGCGTTGATGACGTCGTCCGCCAGCGTGACGGGCTCGTCGGAGTCAGAGGGGAGCCCCGTCTGGAGCATGCTTCCGGCCAGGACCTCGAGCAGCCCCACAGTGGGTGCCAACTTACCTGGTGGGCGCACGACAAATGCCAAGGGATGGCTAAAGAGAGGAGGAGGCTCGAGGGCACTGGTGGGCTCCAGAGGCGAGGTCAGCATGAGCGAGCGTGGGACGCAAGACATAACCAGGTTCGGGGCTCTCCGGAGAGATAACACCCCTAGTCCTGCCGAGTGTGGTTTATATGTAACAGTATAGAGTTGCTCCTCGAGCTGTATGGAAGGAGGAGGGAGACGGGCCAAGGCTTAGGCTGCTCCCCCTCCTTGTGTGTGTGGCTAGTATGGTGGTTCTCGTGCTTGAGTGCGTGCCCGTATGCATGAGGGCTCCTGGGGGGTTTTATAGGTCAACCCCCCAGGGGTACAAAGGTAATGTTACAAGGCCGTGGGGTCGGGTTGTCATTGTCCGGGAAGCCAGTGTGGGACCCGCCGGGTGTCAGGGCTCGCCGGGTTCTCCGGGTGCGGGCCCCGTGTGCCTAGGGACATTGTTTGCCATCTTGTCGGTCGTCAGGGAGTGGCCGGGTTGAGACTGCTACAGTGGCGCTCCATCAGGTCACCGCTTGTTGGCGTCAGCAGTGACGACGGGTGCACTGTAGCCACGCCGGCCCTGGTCAGCGGGTAGGTGGGGCACTGTTGCCATGCCCCGGCTGACCAGAGGCATGGGAGGGGCGCTGTTGCCTTTCTCATCGCTGAATGAAGACTCGTCGCATCGTACATCTGGGATGGGACGGGAGCTGACCCGTGGCCGGATTGAGGAACACACCAACGGGGGAGCTGGCTTGTTGGAGAAGTCTTGGCGTGCCGGGTTCGGCCATCCTGCGCCAGCTGTCGGGGCCGGCTCGAGGAGTTCGGCCGGGTTGAGGGGCTTGGCCGGGTTGAGCAACCCAGCCAAGCGCGAGCCGGCTTGAGGGGCGTTACTGGCCCCATTGTTTTTGAAAAGGATCCGGGTTCCGTTGCCTGCCTGGGCTTCATCCCCTCGACAAATGTTTATAACATGTTGAGCATCTCCTTGATGGTCTTTGGCATATCTGTTGCACCTACTATATAGCGGATGGTACGCAGACTTCCAGAATATAACTGCTCAAGGAGGGTATAAGCCGCCTTCAATTGCACAAGAGGTTCCTTTTTCATGCTCAAACTTCTCTTACCTACCAAAGGAAGGATGGCAAGTGAGTTTTTTCTTCATCATATCATTATGACAATTACAAGGATATGGCAACTTACCAAAGACGGCTTGAGTCATTTCGAAGATATGCCTCTTCAATCCAGCAAGCTCATCCACCACGGATTTGAGTCTCCCTTCTACGTCTTGGGCACGTTTTTTCAGACTTATTATCTCTTTCTCGTGTTCTGCAAGCTGGGCCTTCAGTTTTTCATCCGCCACCGCTACTGCTTTTTCTCGATTAGCAGCGGTTGCTTCGGCATCTACCCTTAGTTTTTGCTCCGCCTTGAGGTTTTCCTGGCAGCTGGTCAGTTTGCCTTGCGCTTCAGTCAGCAACTCCTGTTCACATAAAGAATACATGGATTAAACCACTTTGAAAGTCCCAAGCAGACTACTAGTACTCTACATGGCACTTGGGGGCTAATACACAATCGAGTTTTTGTGTATCAACAATAAGAGCTAGCCTATATTGGCATGATAACTCTGCCCTTGTCGGAATACCAGATTTGCCTCTTTTCAAGACCATACCAAGAGAGTATATTTAAGCAAGACCCGGTTGATTCAGAGAATCAAGCCGGCCCTTGGGGGCTACACATGTTTAACAACTATGTTTTTACAACCCTACATACGAATCGGTAATGTTTCCTATTCAGGATTGGGCGGCTGTTAAAGATATGAACATCTAAGAGGTAAATTCTCAAGATGCAAGATATACCTCATATTTCCTTATCAGCATGTTGACCATACTAGCTTCCATATTCCGGCTCTCAGACAGCCGAGTCAAATAAGTCTCGTGAAGCTCAGCAGCGTTCCGCTCCTCCAAGTTTGGTAGCTCAAGTTTTTCTTTCCCTTTGGCCGAAACTTGTGACTCGCCCTTGAGTTGCACTTTGGCCAAAGCTTGTGATGGCTCAGGAGTTTTGAACTCCGTCCTTGTAATGATAAGATCATCTTGGAGAGGAGACATGGTTGCTTCATCAGCAGCCGATTTCGACTGCAGCTCACAAGCAGGAGATGACGGGTTAACTTCCAGTTGATTGTTGATATCTTTTGCCTGCATGTCTGCGTCATCAACTAGTGGCGGGTTATCCTGCTCCACAACCTCATGAGTCTCCTTGTTTTGGTCCTTGGTAGTTTCTTCATGAGTCACGAGTGGCTCTGATGTCGAGCCAGACTCGCCAGATTTCTTCTTCTTTGCCTTGGCCCTACAATTACATAAGGTGTACAACAGTGTTAACCGACATTCAAAACCTGGTCAAAGAAAAACAGCTAGATCACACGCAAACTTACCCTGGCTTGATAATCATTGGAGCCAACAGGGACCCTGATGAGTCCTCTGACGTCAATGGCGACTCCTGATAGCCAGAACCGGACGAGTTAAGAGGCAAATAAGCCGGCTCAGGGGTAAGAAGGGGTTGGACTGTGAGGCACCTCATTGGCATGTTTGCTAGGATTTGGTGTAGAATCCGACCCGCCCATTGAAGTACCAGAGTCGCCACCTGCTCCTTGCCGAGATGAGCTTGCATGCTGCGTTTTCTTCATTAAGAAATCATGGTCCAAATAAGCAAGTGGATGGGAAAAAGGCACCTTTCTCACTGCCTTTCTCAGCTTTCTAGGAACATGAACATCTGATTCAGATGAGATAGAGATTACCTCAACATCTTCGGCTCGGATCTCACCAACGTCGTCCTAGGAAAGGCATTAATAATAGGAATATTATAAGCAGTCAGAGGATCACAAGTTGGTTAAAGGAAATAAGTTTTACCTCTGAATCATCATTTTGGGGCGACTCATTAAGGCCCGGGTCATCTTCAGGTGACTCTTCAGAGGCCTCTAGATCAGAGACAATCTTCGCTTTCTTTTTGGGTTTTGGGTTTTCACCCGCCACAACCGTACGACGCTTAGTGGTCGTTTTCTTCACCATTGGTTGCTTTTTCCAGAAAGGGTCGTCTTCCTGCCAAGAAAAACATCAAAGGATCACATGATTGAAGGATGCGAAAGCTATGGTTAACCTCATTTGCAAACACTTACAGGGGGTGGCGGGTTAGATGTACAAAATGGCGCTACCCCAAATTGCCGTTGTCTGTGGAAGGGACCTTGAGCAAGGACCTCACTGCTTCCTCAGCCTCCTTTCGGTAAATTTGGTCGAGCTGCTCCACAGAGGATCAATCGTTTGACCATTGTAAGCATGCATCAAGCTGGAGCGGCGACTCAATGGCATTATCCGCCAAGAGATCCAACAACGTGCCAGGTCAATACCTGTCAATCCGTTGGCCACCAACGCGCCCACCTTTGAGCGAAGGCCACTTACTTGTGCCCGTTCCTCAGGTGATGGCCAGCTGGGGTAAGCCGCCGAAAGAGAAAGCCGAGCTGGACGGTAACCTGGTAAAGGATTTTCATCCTTTGGCGCAGTGTTTTTACAATAAAACCAGGTCTTATTCCAACCCTTTGGGTGACTCGGCAGCTGAGCAGCAGGGAAATTAGCATCCCTTCGCCTCTGGAATGAGACTCCTCCGAGCTCCAGGCTAAGGCCCTTTGCAGTTTCACACTGTTTGTCGACATAAAAAACTCTCTGAAGAGAGTCACTGACGACTCTGCTTGCAAATATACCTCACACATACTTGAAATTGGCACAAATTCATGATGGAATTAGGGCCAAGATCCTGTGGGTGCAGACCATAAAAGTGGAGGACGTCTCTAAAGAATTTCGAGCCGGGTGGGGAAAAGCCCCTTAACATATGGTTAGTAAAGATGATGACCTCCCCGTCTTTGGGAGTTGGGGGACACTCGCCCATCGGAACCCGGCAGGTGGCGGCCTCCTTTGCAGACAAGAGTCCCTGGCTTATGTAATCCTGCATAATGACATCCGAGACCTGGGAAGCAACCCAGTTGTAGACATTCGGTTCCTTGGATTTGGATCTCGACATGTGTTCAAGTAGCCTAAGTATGATTTAAAGCATAAACATCATCAAAGGTGATTTACGACTAAACATCGTATGGCAGGCGGCTTAAGAAAACAAGTTGCAAGCCGCCTTGTCATCGAGGCTATTGAGACACGATCAATGATCAACGGCTACGTCACAAATACAAGGGAACCCTAGAAGAACAGATTTACAGATAGGAATACTAAGTAAACGTCAGTTGTTGGGAAGCTTTGCAATATTGAGTCGCCCCAGTCAGATGGGTGGCCCGTTCTATGGTGGAGGGTGCCAATATCCACTAAGTGTTGCAACAACAGATTTCAAACAAAGTGGAGAAAATCACATATCTGAATATTCAGTTTTAAAGGAAATAAAAGCAGTTCTTCGTGAGTTCATGTGCGAGAACAATGGGCTAGTGTGGTTTGCATCTCTAGCCCTAATGAACTACATTAGATCTGTTTTTGACTACGGACAAAGGAGAAAGACTTTCCCCTAGATAAAGCAATGGCGTGGCCGACCGAAGGCGATGGTGACATTCATGGCGGCACCGTAGGGGTAAAGAACATGATGAACTAGGGTTGGGAGTTTGAAATAATCCAAAACGATGATGATAAGTACCTGGACTGCGGGGGAGAGATCCTCGAGCGGCCGGGAGCAGCTTGCGATGACGCCCCCAGAGATACTTGGACCTCGAACGCCGGCAAGCTCAGCGGGAGGTGGTGGAGCTTCAGACGCGACGATGAGGGGAAGAAGTAGAAGCAGCAAACGAAAAATGAAACCTTGAGGGGGGTATTTAAAAGGAGATGGAATTGTAAAAGGCAGGCACGAGAAATCAGGATTTACAGTGCCAGCGGGCGCCTCGATTATCTTGCCTGCCAGATCCACTCAAGATATGGATGACGTCATGAGAGATTCGTTATGATTTGCTGAATGATGTCACAGAGTTTTCAAGGGGGCGAGTCAAAGAGAACTGGGCGAGTTGGCTTTTAAGCCTGCACAAGGCGGAAGATTTAGTCAGAGTAATACAATCCAAAAGCTTGAAATGAACAAGTTCAAATCAGCTTGAGGGCTAATGTTGGGGATATGACCCGCCCATCCACGGTCGGGTCACCAATGGCGACTTACAACGAGCTGGGCCAGGTGGGCCGTATTCTACTGAAGAACATCAGGAGGAGGATGAGCCACCCTCCATTGGGCCAGCTCATCACGTGCTGGCCTAGGCCTGTTTGTAAACCATCGTGTATATGTTTTCTTTACTTAGGGAACAACTTGAGGACTTGTTCCCAGCTTGGACTCTCATGTACGACCCGGGTGTCACGCCCAAGATGCGACCCTATCCTAAAGGAACTCGAAGGTCCCACCAAGGATAGAAGCGCATCTTGAAGACGCTTTTTGCAAGGTGGATATCATTACATCAACATTACATAATAGATCGGGATACATACAAGGCATACAAATGCCGCAAGAATACATCAATACATCAACACATAAGATCAACATCCGACTACGGATGAAACATAAACAGAAACTCAAACGACATCCACCCTGCTAGCCCAGGCTGCCGACCTGGAACCTATCCCCTGAACGAAGAAGAAGCAGAAGAAGAACTCCAAAGCAATCGACATCGCTCTCGCGTTATGATCATCGCATAACCTGTACCTGCAACTGGTGGTGTAGTAATCTGTGAGCCACGAGGACTCAGCAATCCCATTACCATGGGTATCAAGAGTAGCACAGCTTAAAGGGAAAGGAATGGATAAGGTGGTGAGGTTGCAGCAGCGACTAAGCATGTATGGTGGCTAACTTACGCAAATAAGAGCGAGAAGAGAAGCAAAGGAACGGTCGTGAAACTAGCAATGATCAAGAAGTGATCCTGAACTCCTACTTACGTCAAACATAACCCATAAACCGTATTCACTTCACGGACTCCGCCGAGAAGAGACCATCACGGCGCGGTGGGGGAGGAAAAATTAGGGTTTCATCTGCGCGAATTTCGGGGGAGGGTACATATTTATAGGTAGAGGGAGCTAGGAGAGTCCAAACGAGGTGCGGTTTTCGCCCACGCGATCGTGATCGAACGACCGAGAGCATGGAGGAGACTTAGAGGGGTTTTGGGACTGTTTGAAGGGGGGGGGGGTTTGCTGGAACACACAAACGGACTTTGCGGTTACCCGGTTAACCGTTGGAGTACCAAACGACCTCCAAATGGAACGAAACTTGACCGGTAGTCTACGGGTGGTATACTAAGACCACTTGACAAGCCTCGGTCCATTCCGAGAACGTTCAACACCCGCTCACGAAAAAAAACAAGAGGGGTGCGCTGGAGGAGATGGGAGTGCCGGATTGCAAAACGGACAACGGGGAAAATGCTCGGATGCAAGAGACGAACACGTATGCAAATGCGATGCACATGATGACACAATATGAAATGCAGATGATGACATGGCAAAGACAGCGAATAACTGGCAGACACCTGGCGCATCGGATCCGGGGCGTTACAACACTCCTCCACTAACAAGAAATCTCGTCCCGAGATCTTAGGACCGAGACGGAAGAGAAAAGGAATGAGGTGAAAACAAGAACAAGACAGTGAGGATGAACAAAGTTAAGAACACTCGAGAAGAAAAGAGGAATGTTGAATGAGACAAGAAGCAAAAGCTCAAGAAATAAGACTGAATTCGAAACCACTCCGGTTAGACAAGATAAGAAACGAATAAGACTGAAAGGATTTAGACAGCACTCCGGCTGAAACAAGGAAAGAATAAAACATGAACTAGAGAGGATGGAATGATACTTGATGAAGACACGACACAAACCTCCGGAAAGAATTGAAAGAGTTGAATGAACATAGAGGAGAAGAAAATGACAACTTGTGCCACGAATGAAATAGAAAGCAACCTGAGGAGGAAACATTAAACGGAGTTGTTGGAAATTCAACAACAAAATAATAAACTTGTTGTGGACTTATGGATAACATCTCAAAATTATGAGGTGGTAACCTACCACAAGTGGAAAAAGATTGAATAGCTGAGAGAGAACGAAGAAATGCCAAACTCCACTTCAAAAGAATACGAAGAATTAATTGCACTTCGAAAAGCAAGAAGGAAGGATACTAGAACTCCTTCGATGAGAATCTTGATGAACACTTGAGGAGTGAATTAAATTATGACGAGCCACCGTGTTGAGGATATAGACCTTAGAGTCACCCGCCAGGAGGGGCCGGGTTACTCGTAGGGTCGTTGCCAGAAGCCCAGGAGCCGAGTTTCAAGATAATGGGCCAGAGATGGGCTGAGACCCGGATATGGCTTAAATCCCGTAGTTATCATCATTGTTATAGTAGACTTGTAGTGTAAGGCAAGTATTGTTTAGAGTCCGAGCCGGACGCTCTTATGAGCCGGCCGGGACTCTAAGGGCTGCTGGGCGTCAGCCTCCCTATATAAAGGGAGGACCCGGCAGCGGCTTAAGGGCGAGACCAACCTCATCGAGAACCGGGCATAGCTGTTTAGCTCCCTGGCGATCGTAACCCTAATCAATAACACCTCGAACTGGACGTAAGCTTTTACCTTCACCGTAAGGGGTTGAACCAGTATAAACCCTCGTGTTCCTTGTCCCGCATAACCCCTTCAAGCTTCCTAGTTGCGATGGCTCCACGACTAAGTCCTAGCTTAAGGACATCTGCCGTGACAATTCCACGACAGTTTTGTTTGGCCAACTTGATCTATTTATCTTGCAATGGGAAGAGGTGCTTTGTGATGGGTTCGATCTTACGGTGCTTGATCCCAGTGACAGAAGGCCGACACGTCTGTATCGTTGCTATTAAGGATAACATGATGGGGTCTATTTCTACACAAATAGATCTTGTCTACATCATGTCAGCGTTCTTATTGCATTACTCCATTTTTCCATGAACTTAATGCACTAGATGCATGCTGGATAGCGGTCGATGTGTGGAGTAATAGTAGTGGATGCAGGCAGGAGTCGGTCTACTAATGTTGGACGTGGTGCCTATATAATGATCATTGCCCGTATATCGTCATGATTATTTGAAGTTCTATTAATTGCCCAACAGTAATTCGTTTACCCACCGTTTGCTCTTTTTCTCGAGAGAAGCCACTAGTGAAATCTACGCCCCCCGGGTCTCTTCCTTATTATATTTTCCTTTGCGATCTATTTTGCTTTTCTTTCATTTTCAGATCTATTAAACCAAAAAAATAAAAATACCTTGCTACACTTTATTTTATTTGCCGTTCGATCTATCAACTTATTATAACTTTCTCACGCCCGTTTGCCAATTTCTGGCGCCGTTACCCGAAAGGGATTGACAACCCCTTTAATACGTCGGGTTGCGAGTATTTGTCATTTGTGTGCAGGTGCTGTTTACATAATGTTGCTTGGTTCTCCTACTGGTTCGATAACCTTGATCTTATCACTGAGGGAAATACCTACCATCACTGTGCTGCATCATCCTTTCCTCTTTGGGAAAATACCGACGTAGTTGTAACGCCCACGATGCGGTTATATCTCCCACGTATCGAGGCACGACTTAGAGGCATAACCGCATTGTGGCTTTGTCGCAAGAAGGGTCATCTTCACACAATCCCATGTAATGAACAAGAATGGGATAACGAGAGTTGGCTTACAATCGCCACTTCACACAATACATAAATATAATTCATACATCATCCAAAATACACACATAGACCGACTACGGTCAAAATCCAGGTGAAAATAAGATAACCCCAAATGCTAGATCCCCGATCGTCCCAACTGGGCTCCACTAATGATCATCAGGAAAAGACACATAGTAACGACCACGTTCCTCGTCGAACTCCCACTTGAGGTCGATTGCGTCATCTGCACTGGCATCGTCGGCACCTGCAACTGTTTTGGTAGAATCCGTGAGTCACGAGGACTCAGCAATCTCACACCCGCGAGATCAAAACTATTTAAGCTTATAGGAAAGGATGGTGTAATGAGGTGGAGCTGCGGCAAGCACTAAGCATATATGGTGGCTAACATACGCAAAAGAGAGCGAGAAGAGAAGCAACGCAACGGTCGCGAAGCTAGAGATGATCAAGAAGTGACCCTGAACTCCTACTTACGTCATGCATAACTCAAACCGTGTTCACTTCCCGGACTCCGCCGAGAAGAGACCATCACGGCTACACACGCGGTTGATGTATTTTTAATTAAGTCAAGTGACAAGTTCTCTACAACCGGACATTAACAAATTCCCATCTGCCTCATAACCGCGGGCACGGCTTTCGAAAGATAATACCCTGCAGGGGTGTCCCAACTTAGCCCATCATAAGCTCTCACGGTCAACGAAGGATGAACCTTCTCCCAGGAAGACCCGATCAGTCTCGGAATCCCGGTTTACAAGACATTACGACAATGGTAAAACAAGACCAGCAAAGCTACCCGATGTGCCAACAAATCCCGATAGGAGCTGCACATATCTCGTTCTCAGGGCAACACCGGATGAGACTAGCTACGAGTAAAACCAGTCCTCAAGTTTCCCCAAGGTGGCCCCGCAGGCAGCTCGGTTCGAACCAACACTCGAAGGAGCACTGGCCCGTGGGGGTCTAAAAATAAGATGACCCTCGGGCTCTTGAAAACCCAAGGGAAGTGTAGGTGGTAGGTGGTCAAATGGTAAAACCAAGGTTGGGCCTTGCTGGAGGAGTTTTATTCAAGGCGAACTGTCAAGGGGGTCCCATAAATCACCCAACCACGTAAGGAATGCAAACTCAAGGAACATAATCCCGGTATGACGGAAAACTAGGGCGGCAAGAGTGGAACAAAACACCAGGCATAAGGCCGAGCCTTCCACCCTTTACCAAATATATAGATGCATTAAATAAATAAGAGAATATTGTGATATCCCAACATATCCATGTTCCAACATGGAACAAACTTCAACTTCACCTGCAACTAGCAACGCTATAATTATGACAAAACCCGGTATCATCATATATGTGGTGGGCTCCTACTTCTATGACAACAAATCATTACAGAAAATGGGCTTTTCGTCCTGGGCGGGCCGGAGACGCAGCCGCATGACATTCTTTGGGCCGTCCATGATGGAAAAAACCGTGGTAGAAGCGAGGGCGAGGAAAATATCGGGGAGTTCCCGGTTACGGTGGGTGGTCGGGGGCCGAGCAATGCGCGTTTCCCTCGTACACGTACGCACGTGGGTGCGAGGTGTTGGGCTCTAAATGAACCCGAGCAAGGTGTTCACCTATTGAACCTGAGCGATTGCACTTCAGGCTACGCATTACTGAACCCGAGCGATCGATCGATGGCTATTAACTGAACCCGATCGAGCGATTACTTCGCTACTGCTGCTAACTGAAGCCGATCGAACCCGCTGCCTCTTGATGAATAGTGAGCATTGTTGGGGGTTTGGATGAAGAGTTCCCGGTGGGGGGTTGGATGAACAGGACCCCGTGGTAGTAGAGGCCGTTGCCGCTGGATGAACAGGACCCCGATCGATCGAGCCGGTTGCGGGTGGATGAACAGGACCCCGTGGAGGGCTGGATGAACAGGCCCCATGGAGGGCTGGTTGAACAGTAGCCGGTGGAGGGCTGGATGAACAGTAGCCCGTGGAGGGGTGGTTGAACAGGACCCCGTGGAGAGGGCTGATAACCCACAAGGGGAGCCAAAGAATATTCGCAACAGTTTTCGAGGGTAGAGTATTCAACCCAAATTTATTGATTCGACACAAGGGGAGCCAAAGAATATTATCAAGTATTAGCAGCTGAGTTGTCAATTCAACCACACATGGATAATTTAATATCTGCAGCAAAGTATTTAGTAGCAAAGTAGTATGGAAGTAATGGTAACGGTGGCAAAAGTAACAGTTGCAATTTTGTAGTAGTTGTAACAGTGGCAACGGAAAAGTAACTAAGCGAAGAACAATATGTGAAAAGCTCGTAGACATTGGACCGGTGATGGAGAATTATGCCGGATGCGATTCCTCATGCAATAGTTATAACATAGGGTGACACATAACTAGCTCTAATTCATCAATGTAATGTAGGCATGTATTACGAATATAGTCATACGTGCTTATGAAAAAGAACATGCATGACATCTTTTGTCCTACCCTCCCGTAGCAGCGGGGTCCTAATGGAAACTAAGGGATATTAAGGCCTCCTTTTAATAGAGTACCCAACCAAAGCATTAACACTTGGTGAATACATGAACTCCTCAAACTACGGTCATCACCAGTAAGGATCCCGATTATTGTCACTTCGGGGTTAACGGATCATAACACATAATAGGTGACTATAGACTTGCAAGATAGGATCAAGAACTCACATATATTCATGGAAACATAATAGGTTCAGATCTAAAATCATGGCACTCGGGCCCTAGTGACAAGCATTAAGCATATCAAAGTCATAGCAACATCAATCTCAGAACATAGTGGATACTAGGGATCAAACCCTAACAAAACTAACTCGATTACATGGAAAATCTCGTCCAACCCATCACCGTCCAGCAAGCCTACGATGGAATTACTCACGCACGACGGTGAGCATCGTGAAATTGGTGATGGAGGAAGGTTGATGATGACGATGGCGATGGATTCCCCTCTCCAGAGCCCCGAACGGACTCCAGATCAGCCCTCCCTAGAGAGATTAGGGCTTGGCGGCGGCTCCGTATCGTAAAACGCGATGAATCCTTCTCTCTGTTTTTCTCTCTCCGAACACGAATATATAGAGTTGGAGTTGAGGTCGGTGGAGTACCAGGGGAGCCACGAAGCAGGGGGCGCGCCCAGGGGGTAGGCACGCCTCCCACCCTTGTGGACAGGGTGTGGGCCCCCTGGCCTTGATTCTTTCGCCAATATTTTTTATTAATTCCAAAAATATTCTCCATGAAGTTTCAGGTCATTCTGAGAACTTTTTTTCTGCACAAAAATAACACCATGGCAATTCTACTAAAAACAGCGTCAGTCCGGGTTAGTTCCATTCAAATCATGCAAGTTAGAGTCCAAAACAAGGGCAAAAGTGTTTGGAAACGTAGATACGACGGAGACGTATCAAGGGCTGGTTGAATAGTAGCCGGTGGAGGAGCGGCGGAGGCTGGATGAACAGTGGCTCGTGGGAACAGTCGCAGGTGGAGGCTGGAGTAGGTCGACGGTGGATGAACAGTAGCCCGTGGAGGCAGTTGATGGTGGAGATGAACAGTATCCCGTGGAGTCCTGTTTTGCGGTACGCCACACCCCTCCCGATGAACAGGACCCCCGTTTCGACCGTAGCGCTCCAACACAAGTCCGTTTCCGCCGTTTTTGCGGTACGCCACACCCTGCCCGATCAACAGGACCCCGTTTCAACCATAGGAGGTCCAAGAGAAGTCTGTTTCCTCCGTTTTGCGATACGCCATACCCCTCCCGATGAACAGGATCCCGTTTCGACCGTGGCCGGTCGAATAGAAGGCCATTTCCTCCGTTCTGCGGTACGCCAGGCCTCGTTTCGATCGGCTGTTCTGTCCAAGCCGGTTGGCTCCCGATGAACACGATGACGACACAGTTTCTCCGTTCCGAGCCAGCCATGTACATGAGCCATGGCCGTACGTATGCGCGAGTAGGCGTTCGAGACCCCGCCCGTATGTTTGTACGCGGCCGTATTTTGTTTCTTGCACCCTTGCTGTACGTACGTGTACATACTACGTGCGCGCCTCTGCTACGACACGTGCCCTTCCTTACTCGGCTCATCGTTGCAGCCCGCAGACAGACCGATCGACCAGTATGTACGTACATGTTCGCGACCAGAATGACAACGCTACGTACGCTTCGACCAAGTGGGTCCCAATTGTCAGGCACTTCCTTGCGTGCGAAGATGTAGCTGGTGGGTCCCAGCAATCAGGGGGAAACATTTTTTCGCGAAATACGGTGGCCCGTCCGATGGGTCCCTGCTGTCAGGTCGAGGAATCATTATTTTGCACATAACAAGGAGGCACTTCCTTGCTGCGGCCGTGGACGCAGCTGTCAGCCTCTCCACGTACAGTACTCTTCTGATGGAAGTCGTTCCTTGACCACATTGACCACGCCGCGCCGAGAGCACCAAGGCGGTGGACGACGGCGAGGCCTAGGAAGGGGACGACGCGGAGCCGGGGAAGACGCGGAAGTGGATGCCCACGCGAAGAGGAGTAAGAGGGTTCGCTGGTTTGGCTTCAGTGTGAGGCCGCCGTCGCCGTAGAATAACAGGGGGTGTGGGTGAGTAGAGGGATGGCCTGGCCACCAATGGAAGTAGTAGGGGGCGGTGAGGCCTCCGCGGCATCACAGCCGGCCACGGGAGGCAGGAGCTCGTGGCACGACCGGGGCTGGTTTGGGCGGCTGGACAAGAAGACCAGAGGTTGAAGAAGTACTATGGCCGTTGGATGGACATCGTACGGTCGCTGGAGCTAGAATCGTTCATATTGACTAAGTTGACAAAGCCCCCCATCCCCGTCAACTTAGTAGGCCCACAAGTCAGCCACCCACTATGGTGGGTCCCAGCTAGCAGGGGGAGTATTCATTTTTTGTGCGTAATAAGGAGGCACTTCCTTGCGTGCGAAGATATATCTGGTGGGTCCGACCTGTCAGCGGGGGGAACATTTTTTTCGCGAAATATAGAGGCCCTTCCGGTGGGTCCCAGCTGTCAGGTGGAGGAATCATTATTTTGCACGTAATAAGGAGGCATTTTCTTGTGTGCGGCCGTGGACCCAGCTGCCAGCCTTTCCACGTATAGTCCATTTTCGATGGATTTCGTTCGTTGACCACGCCGCGCCGAGCGCATCCAAGGTGGTGGACGACGGCGAGGCCCCGGACAGTAACGAGCTGGAGATGGGAAGACGCGGGAGTGGAGTCGCAGACGGAGAGGTGTACGAGGGTTAACTGGTTCTGGTGCGGTGTGGTTTGACAGTCGGTGAAGAAGAATAGGAGGTGTGGAGGGGTGGAGGGATGGCCTGACCGGCGATGGGATAGCGCTTCACAGCGAAGCCTGCTAAGCAGAGCTGCTAGCAGCAGGAAGCGGGAGCAGGTGGTCCCGGTGGCGCTGGAGGAAGAAGACGACATATTAAACATGGATGCCGGTCGTTGGATGTAAATCCAACGGCTAACGATGTCAGAATCATTTGTTGACTAAGTTGACAACAACTTGCGTTGGCTTCGACCTATTGGCCCACATTTCAGCTTCCAAAAATATGGCACATATTCAATCCATTTTTTCTGAATATACAGTCAATTTGATTTTTTTTAGAATTACAGTCCATTTGCTGGGCTGGGTGAACAAATAATGTAGCGTCCATGCGGCTCACTTATTTTTTTTCTAAAAAATTATAGGTCATTTGCACTTTCTCGAAATACATGAGTTTGCTAGGCTGATTCTAATTATAGTTTATGTCAAGTTGTCAACAACAACAGCTGGAATCTACAGGTACCAAACAGATTACAATTATTCTCAAATGATTTTCACTTTTCGCATAATAAATCAAGAACGAATTGAGGTAGCATGAATAGTCAATACGTGCAAGTAGAGTGGTAGATACACTTACGCTTGCTTTACTTCTTTTTGCCAAAGCACTTTGTATCATTCATAATTGATGATTGGGCTTTCTTGCTATTCATCGGGATGGTCTCTCTCTGAAAATAAATATCAAATAATTAGGAATCCATGTGCTGATCCACAAAATCTGCGCAACGTCAAGGAATTGGATGCTCCCATCAGCTTGCGACCATCGTAATCCTGCATTGAGCGGTACATCACTATAAAGTGCAGGGGTGCTATATGGAGGATAATCTAATAACAGGACATAACTAACCCTGCAAAAAAACCTTGACATAATTAAGAAAAAATACACTGGAACAATGCCGACGTAATCAAATGCAAGGTTGCATGCTTGTTCTGACTGATTAAGAGAGTAATTCACGATCTAACAAACTTTATTTTCTTTTGATCCCAATTATCGTTATTGATTATTTCTGCTATAAGAGGGCTCGAAAGGAGCCTCCAATTATAAAATACTCTCTCTGTTCCTAAATATAAGTCTTTTTAAGGGTTGAAATAAGAACTACATACGGATGTATATAGACATATTTTTGAGTCTAGATTCACTCATTTTGCTCTGTATATAGTCCGCATTAGAATCTCTAAAAAGACTTATATTTAGAAATGGAGGGAGTATATAAAATATAAGATATTATCACGTACATGGGAAGAAGTCAAGCTTTATGTACTGCTTCTGAGAACACATCCCTATCATCCATAGGCAGATTTGCTTGTTTAGATAAATTGAGCAAATGATGAATATATGCTAAGGTAGCTATATATAACATGTTGATGAGACTAAAATTAGTGAACCTAGTATTGTAAATCTGTAATACTTTCATCTTAGTGATACATAACCAAATATATATATAAAGCTAGCTGAGCTGGGCTGGTCCTTTTATGTGTCTTGGGTAGTTTTCTTTTTCCTTGCCAAATCATGGTTCAGTATAGAAGTTTGATACCTCCATTAGCGCAACATACTATTCTCGTGACGAATGAAATAGGCAATTGCAGGTTGACATGCTTAGATGATGTTATGGTAGGATAAGTTGATCAAACACTACAATCGTGCATGAGCATGTGTAACATCCAAATCCTTCAAATTAGTCATGCCTACATAAGCTTCTGTAATACGAAATTAACACGCTGTAAATAACAAATTTAAAGTTAGTCCTATCAATTTGCATGAGAAAGATTAAAATTACCATTGACCCATTGGTTAAGACCCCAAATAAATCATTTGCATCTTGGACGCTTACCAAATTCACCGAGTGAATTGCAAAAAACCACCACATTGACGCCTAGGTTTGCAGAAAACACCAGTTTACGAATTTGGGACAAAAAACACTGATTTTCAGACTAATTTTTTGCAAAAAACACTGATTGGTGGCTTAGATCATTTTGATGACGATTATGACATGTGAGTCCCGCATTTGGTGACGTGGCACAACGTTTCACTGTAGACAAAGCTAGACTAGTCTTTTTCCAAAAAGACCCTCCCTCCCAAAAACAAATGTTCATCCCCTACCCCGATCCAGATCGGGATTCCGATCCAAATCGACACCGTCCTCCCCTCCTCGCGCCAGAGAGAAGAGGAGGTGCGACCTCGACGCCGGGGGCTACTGCTGCTCCGGCTGGGCTACCCAGACCGCGCATTACTCTGTACCGAGCAGGTCAACCGGGAGTGGCCCGAGGAGCTGCGGGAAGCGACGGCGGGAACCTGCCAGAGCTGCAGGAGGCACGCTCCCTCTTCGCCGCCAAGTTCAACGCGCACCGGGAGTGGCCCGAGGAGCTGCGGGACGAGGCGGCAGGGCTCGTCTATGCGGCCACCAGGTGCGGCGACCTGCCGGAGCTGAAGAGGCTCGCACCCTCCTCGCCGCCAAGTTCGATGTGGAACGGGAGTGGCCCGAGGAGCTGCATGAGACGGCGGCGGGGCTCGCCGCTCATCTACGCCGGAGCTGTAGGAGGCCCGCGCCCACCTCGCCGCCAAGTTCGGCAGGGGGTTCGCGTCCGCCGTTGCCGAGCTGCGACGCCGAGGTCGGGATGCACGCCGCGCCTCGGGCCCAGCCTCTGGCGCCCTTGCTCGACATCCGCAATAGCAGGCTCCCCTGCGCCTTGAGTATGCCCTTGTGACGCGGCCGTGCCCTCTGCTCGCGTTCCGGCGACAAGACTCATCACCCATGGCCGGCATGCTGCTACTCTACTTGGCTGTTTGGGCAGCCCAAATCCATGAATGAACTTGATTTCTTTTGTTTTGATTGAAGGGTGTCCATATAAAATTACAGGGACTGTTTTGTAAATCTAGAAAATCCCTCGTCTAACGATGTCTAACGTGCAATGTTACGCCACGTCATCAAATGCGGGACCCATATGTCATAATCACGGTTAAAATGGCCTAAGCTACCGATCAATGCTTTTTGCAAAAAATTAGGCTAAGAATCAATGTTTTTTGTCCCAAAATCGTAAACCAGTGTTTTTTGCAAACCTAGACGTCAATGTGGTGGTTTTCTGCAATTCACTCAAATTCACTACACCTCAAAGCACATGGCTCATAGGGAGCCCCAGGTAAATAACAAATTTGAACTTAGTCCTATCAATTTACATGAGAAAGATAGAAATTACCATGGACCCAAAAAAATAATCATTCGAATCTTGGATGCTTATCAGATTTACTACTCCGCACATCACGGGGCAGCTGGTAGGGAGTCCACAGGGGAATCAAAGCTGGCTAATGCTTCTTATTCAGGGCTGCTGTTGCGACCTGATGATCAAGCTATGCTCTTGCACTACAAGCAATCATCCGAGGTTTGACACAGATAGACGCAGCCCGTGATGCCACCAATCAGGTAGCCTGGGAGCTGGAGATCATCCACACTACAATCAGATTGAAGTACATGGTCGAATTAATAGTGGCGGCTCTAGAAAAGTTTGGTTGTTGCTGCTGGTGCGACGCGGGAATTCCGCCAACATGGGCATGGAAGACGGAATCATGCGACTTCTCTCCACCTTGCACCGGCGATTCAATGGAGACCCGACTTTTCTCCACCTTGCGCCAGCAAAACTGAAGACGGAAAGAGATGATTAGATGCGTTTTTTTTATCTTCGTCTCTTTTATTTACTACCTCACGCCGAGGAAGCAATCAGCCTTCCTATGTGTGTCCTAGTTGGATACGGTCTAACTTATTTAGGAAAGGACATGAGCTTCCGTGTGCATATGTGATCCACTATTACGGTAAGATTAATTCCTTTGTGCTTTGATTTTGTACGTGTCAACCAATAGGTCATCTGCACACAATTACTACATAACGTACGTGGTAGCACTCCTTTTTTATTTCCTTCTTTTCTTTCCTATGTGCCAGACACACGCAGCGTAATGTAATATGTACGTGTCGGTCCAACATATATAACTTTACGCACGTAATGTAATATCTTTAAATCTCAGCCGTAAATATTACTGATCAACGATGCATATTATTTTAGTTTATGTGGAAGAACGTGATGTTTTATTTGTCTTTTGTCTTAAGTATATAATAGATAGAAGATTTAAACACGACATTCATGTACTAGTTGCATGTTCACCGTACGTAAATATTCTAGCAATTCAAACACCATCTTTTCCCTCAGTAACATCATTTTGTTTTTTAAAACATAATGAAAAAAATCAGGTATACCACAAACAGTTTACTAGAAAGAATCGTGTGGGATGCAATATAAAATATCTTGGCGCACCGTCTTGTCTGGCTTACGCAGAAAGTTTCGTCGTCTACAGTCCACCGCCCCCGCATGAACCACACTTGCGCGCCAGTTTCTCGTGGCACCGAGTGAAATTTGTTTGCCACCGTGAAAATATCTATCTCACCGCCCCTCCCTCCCACCAAAAGCCACATTTCCACTGTTCCTCCTTGCTTTCCAAGTTCAAACCTTCACTGCTGCTTACTAGCAGCTCAGCCTCCTCGCCGGTGACCCTTCTTCTTGCAGCGCCGCCTCCTCGTCAGCTACCCTTCTTCTTGCAGTGCCGCCTCCTCGCCGGCGACCCTTCTTTTTTGTAACACCCCGCATGTAACTTTCCATATTTGTAACTCCAACTCTTGCCATTTTCGGCTATGTGTTATGATATTCCCTTCGTGGTCGGGTTTTGTTTGTCGTTTTATATTTTGTTCATGCTATGCATTTCATATCATGTCATCATGTGCATTGCATTTGCATACGTGTTCGTCTCATGCATCCGAACATTTTCCCCGTTGTCCGTTTTGCAATCAGGCGCTCCCATCTCCTCCGGTACACCCCTCTTGTTTTCTTTCGTGAGCGGGTGTCAAACGTTCTCGGAATGGACCGAGGCTTGTTAAGTGGCCTTGGTATACCACCGGGAGACCACCGGTCAAGTTTCGTTCCATTTGGAGGTCGTTTGGTACTCCAACGGTTAACCGGGTAACCGCAGATGCCTTTTGTGTGTTGCAGCAAAACCCCCTCTATAAACAGCCCAAAACCCACCAAACTCTCTACCATGCTCTAGGCCGTTCGATCACGATCGTGTGGGCGAAAACCGCACCTCATTTGGACTCTCCTAGCTCTCTCTATCTATATATATGCAGCCCCTCCCGTATACAATCGCAGATGAAACCCTAGCCAAACTTCCCCCGCCGCCACCGGACGTGTCCGCCGCCACCGGACACCTGTCCGCCGCCGCGCCCGACGAATCGGGGGCCGCCACGTCAGCGCCCGGCCGCCCCCGCGCCGCTGGCCCGCAGGCCCACGGGGAGCCCGCCCGAGCCCAGTCGCTGCCGCCCCGCGCTCGCCCGCCGCCTCCCGCGCCAGCACCGTCGCCGCCCGGCCTCCGCCGTGCCCCGCCGCCGCCGCAGCGCCGCCCCCCGCGCCCGCGGGCACCGACGCCGACGCCCGCGCCGCCGTCTCCCCTCCGCCCGTCGCCCCTCCGCCTCCTCCCTCCGGTCGCCGCCCGCGGCCTCCCTCTCCTCTCCCGTCGCCGGCGAGAGCCCGGCCATATCCTGATCGGGTCAACACAGTGCATTGACCTCTCGCCCTCTGTTTTTTTCTCCAAGTCCTTGATCTTTCACAATACATGCTCTTGTTCATAGCATCATAACTCTTCGCATATATCTCCGTTTCGCGCGTGTGATATATCGAAATGTTCGTCTCATGATGCTCTTCATTTTGTTCAATTGCACGCTGTTCATTAGAGCCCACCGTGATGCCCAAATCTATGGTGCAAGAATGCTAGTTGCTGTTATCTGCTGGTTCTTAGCAGAACTTGGAGATTTGTCATTTTTGTATCATTTAATCTGTGCATCTTATGGGCACGAGCTCTACATGTGTTTTGTTGTATGCCAGGTCATGTTTCCAGTGGTGTATGCCATGTATTTTTGTGATCTCTGTGGTGAATAGCACAAGCATGCAAACTAGGCTCCGTAATGTTTCTGATTTCAGGGACTTGGTGATTTCTCCAAGTCTTTGTCTGCTGTTATTTTGTTGCCATGTAAACTTGATGCTACAGAGAGATCCATGCATATTTTCAAGATGTTCAGTAAGGATGTTTTGTAGCTATTGTTGTCATTGATCCAGTCCTGTCTTTGTTTGCAGTTATGTAGTACCATAGCATGACTCAATATTGCTCTACTTTTGTTATAAAATATTCCTGGCAGACTGTTAACATGATATTCAATTTTGCCAAGCTTGTTGTAGTTGATCCATACATGCTATGCTTTTGTTCTTGCCATGGATAACTTTGTAAACATGCCATCTTGCTGTAGGTATGCTTTTTTGTTTCATGAATTGCCTTGTGATGAGTTCATCAAGCTCACCAAGATGCCTTCATATTATTGTTTCTGCCATGCTCTGTTTTCTGCCAAGTTTGAAACCTGTTAACGAAACTTGCTACGTTTACATGGTTGCCATCATATCTTCTACTCATTTTTGGCTTATGGTCAGTAAGGGACTTTTGTCATATGCATTTAGTAGAATACTAAAATGCCTTATTTTTCTATGTTAAGTTCCTGTAGCATGCTGATTTCATGCTCTGAACATTGCTACCTGATGCTGTTTTCTGCCATGTCCAGTAATTTCACCAAGTCTGTGAACCTGATTTCTTTTGCACTTTTGCCATGCTTGTTTGAGCCTGTTATGTTGTGATCTAGCCGTAGCTCAGTGTTCATCTTTTGTCAAGCATCTCCTGTGGATTACTTTCATATGCTTTCTTGCTATGTTGGATTGCTGTAACATTGTTACTTGTTGCATTCTAAGTGCTATCATGCTGTTAATCGCAGATTCGTGTCATTTTTGTTTTGCTTGCCATTTGCAAACCGTGCATCCGTTTCCGTTGATCTTTATATCGATTTTGACCGAAATCATCTCATCTTTCCAGTGGCATGCTTGGTTTGCCAAGTTACTGCCTTGTTCATCATTTTCCTTCCGGAGCACGCTTATGCATCGCATATCATATCTTGCATATCATTCATGTATTGCATCATGTTGCTTGTGCATTTCTCGTGATTGGTTGTGGTTCCGTTGCTGGTGTTCTTGTCTTGGGTAGAGCCGGAAGACGAGTTCGTGAACGAGGAACCTGTTGAGTACGCTTACGAGGATCAAGCTTTCGACAACTCTGAGAACCTTGCACGCAAGATGACCACCCCTCGAAATCACTTCTATCTTTGCTTTGCTAGTTGTTCATTCTATTGCCATGCTGCGCTACCTACCACTTGCTATATCATGCCTCCCATATTGCCATGTCAGCCTCTAACCATCCTTTCCTAGCAAACCGTTGTTTGGCTAAGGTACCGCTTTTGCTCAGCCCTTCTTATAGCGTTGCTAGTTGCAGGTGAAGTTGAAGTTGGTTCCATGTTGGAATATGGATATGTTGGGATATCACAATATCTCTTATTTAATCAATGCATCTATATATATTTGGGTAAAGGGTGGAAGGCTCGGCCTTATGCCTGGTGTTTTGTTCCACTCTTGCCGCCCTAGTTTCTGTCATACCAGGATTATGTTCCTTGAGTTTTGCGTTCCTTATGCAGTTGGGTGATTTATGGGACCCCCTTGACAGTTCGCCTTGAATAAAACTCCTCCAGCAAGGCCCAACTTTGGTTTTACCATTTGCCGCCTAAGCCTTTTCCCCCGGGTTTTTGCGAGCCCGAGGGTCATCTTTATTTTAACCCCCGGACCAGTGCTCCTTCGAGTGCTGGCCCAAACCGAGCGATGTCCGGCGCCCCCTGGGCAACCAGGGTCTATGCCAACCCGACGTCTGGCTCATCCGTTGTGCCCTGAGAACGAGATATGTGCAGCTCCTATCGGGATTTGTCGGCACATTCGGGTGGCTTTGCTGGTCTTGTTTTACCATTGTCGAAATGTCTTGTAAACCCGAAGTCCGAGACTTTTCGGGTCTTTCCGGGAGAAGGTTTATCCTTCGTTGACCGTGAGAGCTTATGATGGGCTAAGTTGGGACACCGCTGCAGGGTATTATCTTTCGAAAGCCGTGCCCGCGGTTATGAGGCAGATGGGAATTTGTTAATGTCCGGTTGTAGAGAACTTGTCACTTGACCCAATTAAAATACATCAACCGTGTGTGTAGCCGTGATGGTCTCTTCTCGGCGGAGTCCGGGAAGTGAACACGGTTCGAGTTATGGATGACGTAAGTAGGAGTTCAGGATCACTTCTTGGTCATTGCTAGATGACGACCGTTCCGTTGCTTCTCTTCTCGCTCTCATTTGCGCAAGTTAGCCACCATATATGCTTATTGCCTGCTGCAGCTCCACCTCATTGCACCATCCCTTCCTATAAGCTTAAATAGTCTTGATCTCGCGGGTGTGAGATTGCTGAGTCCTCGTGACTCACAGATTCTACCAAAACAGTTGCAGGTGCCGACGATGCCAGTGCAGATGATGGGATCGATCTCAAATGGGAGTTCGACGAGGAACGTGGTCGTTACTATGTGTCTTTTCCTCATGATCAGTAGTGGAGCCCAGTTGGGACGATCGGGGATCTAGCATTTGGGGTTATCTTATTTTCATTTGGATCTTGACCGTATCGGTCTATGTGTGTATTTTGGATGATGTATCAATTATATTTATGTATTGTGTGAAGTGGCGATTGTAAGCCAACTCTTTATCCCATTCTTGTTCATTACATGGGATTGTGTGAAGATGACCCTTCTTGCGACAAAACCACAATGCGGTTATGCCTCTAAGTCGTGCCTCGACACGTGGGAGATATAGCCGCATCGTGGGCGTTACAAGTTGGTAATCAGAGCCATCCCCGACTTAGGAGCCCCCTGCTTGATCGAATTGCTGGCGTTGTTGAGTCTAGAACAAAAATGTTTTGAGTCTTAGGATTATATATATCGGAGAGTAGGATTCTTTTTAGTCCTCAGTCCCTTCGTCGCTCTGGTGAGGTCTCCTGACGTAGAAGTTTTGACTATTCTCTCCTCAAATTTCAGTAAAAAAAATTTTAGGATCACACGGGTATCTTGGAGTCGTTCCGATGGTTTTGTGACGAGAACATTGTTATTGGTGCCTCCTGACATTTAGGGGTTGTGGCAGTGTCCCGGGGAGTTGAGCTCCGAGGTGTTGTCGTCACAATTTTATCGTTGCAGTTCTGGAATACCTGAGTTACGCCGACATCGAAATCTCTCTTATGCAGTTGTTGGTGAGATCACCTCGACGCCACCCAGTACTGGGGTGGGAGTTCGGGAGTATTGCCATAACTAGTATAACGTATGCTTTTCGAAGGTTGAGGTACACGATTTCCGAAGGTTTCTTGGTTATGTGTTGACGGATGGATACCGCTGGATCTAGGGTTTGCTAGTTTGGGTGATATATTTTGTGTCCCCTGTATCCCCAACACTAGATTGCATAACCAGAAAGTTTTGGGAGTTTATAAGTGGGAATTCTAGTAGCTCTTAGGATATCTTTCCGACAGATGCATGATATGAGATTGGGGTTCGACGTCTAGTGGTCCGCCTGTACACGGTTGGTTTTTACAGTGGTCTCGTAGTGTCTTAAAGAGTTCTTGGCTATGCCGACTCGGGGACGCTTCGTATGTCATGTGCACAGCCTTGTACGTGATGGTGCTGTACGATTGACCCCGTGTGGGCCCCACCACGAAAACTTCGGACGAAATGTCTATCATATGTTTGCTCCGGCTTATTCTGCAAGCCAATACTTTGTTTTGTTTTGAATTGTGGTATTCGAGTTGCTTCGAAGTCAGATGTTTATTCCATAACTTTTTCTAAGTGGCTTCTCAACTAATGGAAGTGTGATGATTTACTATGGAATTCATTCGTTCATCCTCGTTCGAATGTTTATTGTGAAGACTTTATGTTGCAATTTCTATCCGTTGATTCTATTTGTCTTTTGTCTATCAAGATGCTAACGGATGTCACCCTCTTCAGGATGGCTCCGCCAACGCGTCAGAATCCGAAACGCAATGATGGGAGTCAAGCGAACCCTCCGCCACCACCTCCGCCTCCGGAGGCATGGAAAGCTATCATGGAAGCCACCAACGCCAATGCTCAGATGATTCTGCAACTCTTGCAAGAACGTACCCAAGGGCAAGGCAATCAAGGTCAAGGCAACAATCAGCCTCACTTCGCTACCGTCAACCAGTTTCTCGCAAATCAGCCCAAGTCTTTCAGCTACTGTGCCGAGGCCACAGATGCCGATGATTGGCTCGTGGACATCAACAAGCATTTTGAATGTAGCAATGTCAGGCCCGAGGACTATGTCAAGTTCGCTTCTTTTTAGCTCAAGGACCAAGCTGCTGATTGGTATCAACAATACAAAGATTCCAGAGGAGGTCGTGTGATCACTTGGACTGACTTCTGTCGGGACTTCAAAGCGCACCACATTCCACAAAGTGTTGTTGAGAGCAAGCGTGAGGAGTTCCGCAATCTCAAGCAAGGCAACATGTCTGTGTATCAATTCAACATCCAGTTTCAGAAACTCGCTCGTTTCGCTAAACAAGACGTTCCTGATGAAAAGAGCATGATCTATCACTTCAGAGGTGGCCTTAGAGAGGATCTGCAGTTAGCTCACGTTGTTGTTGAGCCTACTCAGTTTGATCAATTCTATAACATGGGACTGAAGCAAGAGGCTGCTCAGCGCAAGTGTGAGGCTTCTAAGAAGAGAGTCAGGGACGCAGTTCAGTCTTCTTCTTCCTCACTTGTGGCAGCTAAGCAACAGAAGTTCTGGTTGCCTCCTCCTCCTCCGTTTCGTCAGCCTTACCAGCAGAAGAACAAAGGTGGCCATGGTTCTTCCCACTCTTCCAGCTCTGGCTATCAGAACAAGTCTCAGAATCAAGCTCCAAAGTCCAATGCTCCTTATCATCGTCCACTCTCAGAGATGACTTGCAACAAGTGTCAGCAGAAAGGTCACTATGATAACAAGTGCCTCAACCAAAGGCGCCTTCCTCCTCCTCCTCCTCCTCCTGTCAGATCTTCCAGCAATGCAGTGGTCAAGCATAATCCAAAGTCTCCTAAGGTGAACATGATGAATGCAGCTCAAGCGGAGGAATCTACTGATGTGATAATGGGTAATCTTCCTATTAATGATATTCCTGCAAAAGTTCTTTTTGATACTGGTGCATCGCTTTCTTTCATATCTAGACCATTTGCATCTAAGCATGAGTTGGTTTTTCAAGATTTGCCTAGACCGTTATCAGTTGTGTCTCCGGGTAAATTCATGAATGCAAGCTCCATGGTTCCGGATGTTTCCATCAAGATGGGAAACTATAAATTTCTGTCTTCTCCAGTTGTTCTGGGTGACTCGGATATTGATCTAATTCTCGGGATGGACTGGCTTTCTAAGCACAAGGCTCAACTTGATTGTGCTGCTAGGGAAATTCAATTGACACATTCTTCTGAGGATGTTTATGCCGCTCGTGACGAAACCATTCGGTTATTTTCTCTCAATGAGAAGGGCGAATTGAATGCCATCTCTCAAATTCCAGTCGTTTGTGAGTATCAAGATGTCTTTCCAGAAGAGCTTCCGGGTATGCCTCCTCACCGGTCAGTTGAGTTCGTTATCGATCTTGAGCCTGGCACTGAACCCGTTTGCAAGCGTCCATACAAGCTTGGACCCAAGGAGCTGAAGGAATTGAAGAAATAGCTCGATGAAGAAGAGCGTCTGGGTTTGATCAGACCGAGTTCATCTCCATGGGGTTGTGGTGTTCTTTTTGTCCAGAAGAAGGATGGCACGGAGCGACTTTGTGTCGACTACCGTCCATTGAACAAGAAGACAATCAAGACCAAGTATCCACTTCCCAACATTAATGAGCTATTCGAGCAACTCAAAGGTGCTAAAGTATTCTCCAAGCTTGACCTTCGTATGGGTTATCATCAGATTCGCATTCGTGAAGAAGATATTCCCAAGACAGCATTCATAACAAGTTTTGGTTCTTATGAATATACTGTCATGTCTTTCGGCCTTGTCAACGCTCCTCCAACTTTCTCTCGGATGATGAATTTCATCTTCAACCCCTATACCAATGAATTTGTCCTGGTGTATCTCGATGATATCTTGGTCTTCTCCAAGAATAAGAAGGATCATGCCAAACATTTGTGATTGGTGCTCGACAAGCTCAGAGAGTATCAATTCTATGCGAAGTTCTCAAAATGTGAGTTTTGGCTCGATGAAGTTCTTTACCTTGGTCACATCATCTCTGCCAAGGGCATCGATGTTAACCCCGAGAAGGTGTCCGCAATTGTGAATTGGGAACCTCCTCAGAATGTCAAGAAGCTCCGCAGTTTTCTTGGTCTTGCAAGCTATTGCCGAATATTCGTTGAGAATTTCTCCAAGATTGCAAAGCCTCTTTCCAACCTCCTCCAGAAGCATGTGAAGTATGTCTGGTCTTCTGAGTGTGACGTTGCTTTCAACACTCTCAAAGAGAAACTCGTGACAGCTCCTGTCTTAACTCCTCCTGACGAATCCAAGCCATTTGAAGTTTTCTGTGATGCTTCTCTCCAAGGTCTCGGTGCTGTGTTAATGCAAGAGAAGAAACTTGTGGCCTATACCTCTCGTTAGTTGAAGCCCAACGAAAAGAACTACCCCACTCACGATCTTGAGTTGGCGGCAGTTGTCCATGCATTAATAACGTGGAGACATCTCTTGTTGGGAAGAGAAGTGGACATATTCACCGATCACAAGGGTCTCAAGTACATCTTCACTCAGCCCAACCTCAACCTCAGGCAGACTCGATGGGTCGAAGTGATTCAAGAGTACAATCCGAGTATTGAATATACTCCAGGCAAAGCAAATGTCATTGCAGATGCTAAGCAGGAAGGCTTATTGCAACAACTTAATTCTCAAGCCATTCCAACCGGATCTTTGTGAAGCTTTCCGCAAGCTGAATCTCCAAGTTGTTCCTCAAGGCTTTCTTGCCAACCTCATAGTCTCTCCTACTGTGGAAGATCAAATTCGTGAGGCACAACTCCTTGATGCCATGGTGAAGAAGGTGAAACATGGTATCGACAAGGGTCTTTCCAAATACAAGTGCTATCGCATTGATGACAGAGACACTTTATTCTTCGAGGACCGGATTGTGGTTCCTAAAGGTGATCTAAGGAAAGTCATTATGAATGAAGCGCACAATTCTCTCCTTTCCATTCATCCTGGAAGTACGAAGATGTACCATGACCTCAAGCAGTCATATTGGTGGACTCGAATGAAGCGAGAAATCGCTCAATTCGTGAATGAATGTGATGTCTGTCGAAGAGTGAAAGCAGAACACCAACGACCAGCTGGTCTCCTCCAACCTCTTGCTATCCCAGAATGGAAGTTTGATCATATCGAAATGGACTTCGTGACTGGTTTTCCAAAGTCCAAGCGCGGAAATGATGCTATCTTCGTTGTCATCGACAAGCTTTCTAAGGTGGCTCATTTCCTTCCAATCAAAGAATCTATCACAACAGCTCAGTTGGCAGAGCTATACACCTCCAGAATTGTCTCCTTGCACGGCATTCCACAATTGATTTCTTCAGATCGTGGAAGCATCTTCACCTCTAAGTTCTGGGATTCCTTCCAGAAGGCCATGGGCACAAACATTCGCTTCAGCACAGCTTTCCATCCTCAAACTAGTGGCCAAGTCGAGCGAGTCAATCAAATTCTTGAAGATATGCTTAGGGCTTGTGTCATTTCCTTTGGCATGAAATGGGAAGATTGTCTTCCATATGCCGATTCTCCTACAACAACAACTTCAAGCAAGTTCGGGCAAGGCCCCATTCGAGATCCTCTATGGCAGAAAGTGCCGTACTCCTCTCAACTAGTGAGAGACTGGTGAACGCCAACTCCTTGGCAATGACTTAATCACAGAGACTGAAGAAATGTGTAAAGAAATTCGTGAAAATCTCAAAGCCGCGCAATCGCGCCAGAAGAGTTACTATGATAGTAAGCATCGTGATTTGGCTTTCGAGATTGGAGACCATGTCTACCTCGGCGTCTCTCCAATGAAAGGCACTCGTCATTTCGGTATCAAAGGGAAGCTTGCCCCTAGATACGTGGGTCCTTTCAAGATCATTGGCAAAAGAGGCGACCTCGCCTATCAACTTGAGCTTCCTTCCAACTTCGCGAACGTGCACGACGTGTTCCACATGTCACAGCTTCGTAAGTGCTTCAAGACGCCCGAGCGCACCGTCAACTTCGAAGATATTGACCTTCAAGAAGATCTGTCTTATCATGAGCACCCCGTTGCTATTCTTGAAGAAACTGAGCGCAAGACTCGCAACAAGTCAATCAAATTCCTGAAAGTGAAGTGGTCGCACCATTCCGACCAAGAAGCCACCTGGGAACGCGAGGACCATCTCCGTTCCGAATATCCGGAGTTCTTTCAGTCCTAGATCTCGGGACGAGATCCTCTCGTAGTGGTGGAGTGTTGTAACACCCCGCATGTAACTTTCCATATTTGTAACTCCAACTCTTGCCATTTTCGGGTAGGTGTTATGATATTGCCTTCGTGGTCGGGTTTTGTTTGTCGTTTTGTATTTTGTTCATGCTCTGCATTTCATATCATGTCATCATGTGCATTGAATTTGCATACGTGTTCGTCTCATGCATCCGAACATTTTCCCCATTGTCCGTTTTGCAATCCGGCGCTCCCATCTCCTCCGGTGCACCCCTCTTGTTTTCTTTCGTGAGCGGGTGTCAAACGTTCTCGGAATGGACCGAGGCTTGTCAAGTGGCCTTGGTATACCACCGGTCAAGTTCCGTTCCATTTGGAGATCGTTTGGTACTCCAACGGTTAACCGGGTAACCGCAGATGCCTTTTGTGTGTTGCAGCAAAACCCCCTCTATAAACAGCCCAAAACCCACCAAACTCTCTTCCATGCTCTAGGTCGTTCGATCACGATCGTGTGGGCGAAAACCGCACCTCATTTGGACTCTCCTAGCTCTCTCTAGCTATATATATGCAACCCCTCCCGTATACTCGCAGATGAAACCCTAGCCAAACTTCCCCCGCCGCCACCGGACGTGTCTGCCGCCACCGGACACCTCTCCGCCGCCGCGGCCGGCGAATCGGGGGCCGCCACGTCAGCGCCCAGCCGCCCCCGCGCCGCCGGCCCGCAGGCCCACGGGGAGCCCGCCCGAGCCCAGTCGCCGCCGCCCCGCGCTCGCCCGGCCTCCGCCGTGCCCCGCCGCCGCCGCCGCGCCGCCCCGCGCCGCCGGTGCCGTCCGCCGTCGCCCGCGCCGCCGTCTCCCCTCCGCCCGTCGCCCCGACGCCTCCTCCCTCCGGTCGCCGCCCGCGGCCTCCCTGTCCTCTCCCGTCGCCGGCGAGAGCCCGGCCAGATCCCCGATCGGGTCAGCACAGTGCGTTGACCTCTCCCCCTCTGTTTTTTCTCCAAGTCCTTGATCTTTCACAATACATGCCCTTGTTCATTGCATCATAACTCTCCGCATATATCTCCGTTTCGCGCGTGTGATATATCGAAATGTTCGTCTCGTGATGCTCTTCATTTTGTTCAATTGCACGTTGTTCATTAGAGCCCATCGTGATGCCCAAATCTCCGGTGCAAGAGTGCTAGTTGCTGTTATCTGCTGGTTCTTAGCAGAACTTGGAGATTTGTCATTTTTGTATCATTTAATCTGTGCATCTTATGGGCATGAGCTCTACATGTGTTTTGTTGTATGCCATGTCATCTTTCCAGTGGTGTATGCCATGTATTTTTGTTATCTCTGTGGTGACTAGCACAAGCATGCAAACTAGACTCCGTAATGTTTCTGATTTCAGGGACTTGGTGATTTCTCTAAGTCTTTGTCTGCTGTTATTTTGTTGCCATGTAAACTTGATGCTACAGAGAGATCCATGGATATTTTGAAGATGTTCAGTAAGGATGTTTTGTAGCTATTGTTGTCATTGATCCAGTCCTGCCTTTGTTTGCAATTATGGAGTACCGTAGTATGACTCAATCTTTCTCTACTTTTGCTATAAAATATTCCTGGCAGACTGTTAACATGATATTCAATTTTGCCAAGCTTGTTGTAGTTGATCCATACATGCTATGCTTTTGTTCTTGCCATGGATTGCTTTATAAACCTGCCATCTTGCTGTAGGTATGCTTGTTTTGTCATGCATTGCCTTGTGATGAGTTCATCAAGCTCACCAAGATTCCTTGCTGTTGATATCAGTGTTCATCTTTTGTCAAGCATCTCCTGTGGATTACTGTCATATGCTTTCTTGCTATGTTGGAGTGCTGTAGCATTGTTACTTCTTGCATTCTAAGTGCTATCATGCTGTTAATCGCAGATTCGTGTCATTCTTGTTTTGCTTGCCATTTGCAAACCGTGCATCCGTTTCCGTTGATCTTTATATCGATTTCGACCGAAATCATCTCATATTTCCAGTGGCATGCTTGGTTTGCCAAGTTACTGCCTTGTTCATCATTTTCCTTCCGGAGCACGCTTATGCATCGCATATCATATCTTGCATATCATTCATGTATTGCATCATGTTGCTTGTGCATTTCTCGTGATTGATTGTGGTTCTGTTGCTGGTGTTCTTGTCTTGGGTAGAGCCGGGAGACGAGTTCGTGAACGAGGAACCTGTTGAGTACGCTTACGAGGATCAAGCTTTCGACAACTCTGAGAACCTTGCAGGCAAGATGACCACCCCTCGAAATCACTTCTATCTTTGCTTTGCTAGTTGCTCGTTCTATTGCCATGCTATATCATGCCTCCCATATTGCCATGTCAGCCTCTAACCATCCTTTCCTAGCAAACCGTTGTTTGGCTAAGGTACCGATTTTGCTCAGCCCTTCTTATAGCGTTGCTAGTTGCAGGTGAAGTTGAAGTTGGTTCCATGTTGGAACATGGATATGTTGGGATATCACAATATCTCTTATTTAATCAATGCATCTATATATATTTGGGTAAAGGGTGGAAGGCTCGGCCTTATTCCTGGTGTTTTGTTCCACTCTTGCCGCCTTAGTTTCTGTCATACCGGGATTATGTTCCTTGAGTTTTGCGTTCCTTACACGGTTGGGTGATTTATGGGACCCCCTTGACAGTTCGCCTTGAATAAAGCTCCTTCAGCAAGGCCCAACTTTGGTTTTACCATTTGCCGCCTAAGCCTTTTCCCCGGGTTTTCGCGAGCCCGAGGGTCATCTTTATTTTAACCCCCGGACCAGTGCTCCTTCGAGTGCTGGCCCAAACCGAGCGATGTCCGGCGCCCCCTGGGCAACCAGGGTTTATGCCAAACCGACGTCTGGCTCATCCGTTGTGCCCTGAGAACGAGATATGTGCAGCACCTATTGGGATTTGTCGGCACATTTGGGTGGCTTTGCTGGTCTTGTTTTACCATTGTCGAAATGTCTTGTAAACCCGGATTCCGAGACTGATCGGGTCTTTCCGGGAGAAGGTTTATCCTTCGTTGACCGTGAGAGCTTATGATGGGCTAAGTTGGGACACCCCTGCAGGGTATTATCTTTCGAAAGTCGTGCCCGCGGTTATGAGGCAGATGGGAATTTGTTAATGTCCGGTTGTAGAGAACTTGTCACTTGACCTAATTAAAATACATCAACCGTGTGTGTAGCCGTGATGGTCTCTTCTCGGCGGAGTCCGGGAAGTGAACACGGTTCGAGTTATGGATGACGTAAGTAGGAGTTCAGGATCACTTCTTGGTCATTGCTAGATGACGACCGTTCCGTTGCTTCTCTTCTCGCTCTCATTTGCGCAAGTTAGCCACCATATATGCTTATTGCCTGCTGCAGCTCCACCTCATTACACCATCCCTTCCTACAAGCTTAAATAGTCTCGATCTCGCGGGTGTGAGATTGCTGAGTCCTCGTGACTCACAGATTCTACCAAAACAGTTGCAGGTGCCGACGATGCCAGTGCAGATGATGGGATCGATCTCAAATGGGAGTTCGACGAGGAACGTGGTCGTTACTATGTGTCTTTTCCTGATGATCAGTAGTGCAGCCCAGTTGGGACGATCGGGGATCTAGCATTTGGGGTTATCTTATTTTCATTTGGGTCTTGACCGTAGTCGGTCTATGTGTGTATTTTGGATGATGTATGAATTATATTTATGTATTGTGTGAAGTGGCGATTGTAAGCCAACTCTTTATCACATTCTTGTTCATTACATGGGATTGTGTGAAGATGACCCTTCTTGCGACAAAACCACAATGCGGTTATGCCTCTAAGTCGTGCCTCGACACGTGGGAGATATAGCCGCATCGTGGGCGTTACATTCTTGCAGCGCCGCCTCCTCGCCGGCGACCCTTCTTCTTGCTACGCGGCCCCCTCACCGCCACCCCTTCTTCTTGCTATGCGACCTCGTCGATATGGTCAGGTAATCCACACCCCACCCACACCATCCTCCTATTTTCCCGTCCCACATGCCCCGACCGACGGCGCTACACCTTCCGCCGAAATCACTGTCCCCTCCTCCAATTAAGCACCGCCCACAGCCAATTTGCACGCAGTATAACGTGGAGCTTAGTAGCATGCGGCCGCACGCGCGCACGAGGTCTCTATGGCTGCCATGTGTGCCGACCACCAGATTTTGGAGGAGCACCTCGTCTTCGAGGCCACCATCGACACTGCCACGCGGTTGTCTACTTTAAAATACAGTTCGTGTTGTTTTCTCGAGGCCACCGACAGTGCCTTCTAGTGATTTGTCCTCTGTAATGTTAATATGCAATCTGATGTTCAGTTAACAGTTTGGTCCTCTGAAATGTAATGTTCAGTTAGCACTTTGGTCCAACAATTGCTACATTTCGTAGTACTGTTCTCAAGCATTCTTTGTTTTGTTAACTGTCTTATCTTCTAGTACATATTTCTGTTCTGCAATGTCGTGCTCAGTTAACTATTTTGGTTCATTTGGTCTGCTGTCCATTTAACTGTTTGGTTCAGTTCTGCAATTTGATTTTCATTTGCTGTGGGTACAATTTTGTATTGTTATGCATGTGAAATAAATCGAATTTGTCTGTACTCAATACATATTCTACTGATAGTATGGCAACTCTCAGTTAACCAGATCAAGATCTTCCTTATGTGTGTTGCAGGGAAACAATGGGAGACACCGCGGTTTACCATCGAGGTTTGTTCAAGCATGTCCTTTGGCTAATAGCACATTATCGTGCAGTTGCAGAAATCATTCTAATATTTAGGGTTCTTACAATTTGGTCTTGCACATGTAGGTCCTGCTGTCAGAGGCTTAGACCCACTGTTCGACCCATTTTGCATCTAGGGAAATGAGATGTCCATGAATATCAGTCAAGTCAAGAAACTCAGAAAGATTGTTAGGATGAAGAAATTTGCGACGAATAACAGCAAGATCTTTGTTTGCACAATGAAGAAGACATTAGTAAACTATAGGATGGTACTAACTCTTTTACCTTGTTTTTACCCCTTGCGCCATTTCATAATATAACAGCGATTTATGCATATCTTTGTTTTCAGTACTTTTCAAAGCAGTTCACCGATGATTACCTCTCAAACCACCTGCATCGTCAAGAGGCGAGGAAGGTATTCATTCTAAACCCACGGTACAATATTGAAGTCTTGCTGAAGAGGACGAAGGTTGGGCGGGCAATTATCCATAGCCACTGGCCTAAAGTTGCAAGGACATTCAACATCACTAAAGGCTCAATATTTGCCTTCCGCTTCTGCAGTTTCCCAGATGAGATTCATCTGTCTATTTACCGTGTATGATGCTACTTTCCAAAGGTTTTTGATGTTACATGTGAAACTTGGTGCTGTTGTGTAATGGCGTAACTGAGTGCCGAAGCTATCTGATGTAATTCGATTATGAAATCATGGTTGTTGTTATACGGATATGAAATATCCGGTGTGTTCTATAAGAAATATCAATTTGATTAGTACATGGATTACCAATAATAGGCTAATTACCCTGCTTATTGGGGTTTTCTATTGCAGACGGTTACTCAGACAGCACCGTGGGAGATGAACTCAAACAACCCGCACGGTTTCTAGAAATTAGGCGTGTTTGATCAACTAACAATCACACATGGCTTCCGGCAGAGTACTGTTTGCGTTAGGCCACCTTGCACAAACATTTCCACAAATAAATTGTGTATGATATACATACGAACAGAAATGATTTTATGGGATTCATCGTGTGGGATCTATATACGAACGGAAACAATTGGGTTTCGATGCCTCGCCAGATCGCACACGAGCTCATTTTGTGTGCCAGGAGGGCCTATCCCCGACGGTTTTTGGGTCGTGTGGGAAGGTCCCCCCTATCGCCCACACTCACTTGGCGATGGTTCCAAATGCCGTCGCGGAAAGGGGTTAAAAACCGTTTGTAGCACGTCGCTATACCAGTGTGTGATGTGATATGGTCAAGACATGATGTGATATATGTTATTTTATGAGATGATCATGTTTTGTAAAAGTTATCGGCAACTGGCAGGAGCCTTATGGTTGTCGCTTTATCGTATGAAATGCAAACGCCATGTAATTGCTTTACTTTATCACTATGCGTTAGCGATAGTTGTAGAAGCAATAGTTGGACAGACGACAACGACGCTATGATGGAGATCAAGGTGTCAAGCCGGTGACGATGGAAATCATGACGGTGCTTTGGAGATGGAGATCAAAGGCACAGGACGATGATGGCCATATCATGTCACATATTTTGGTTGCATGTGATGTCTATCTTTTTATGCATCTTATTTTGCTTAGTGCGGCGGTAGCATATAAGACGATCCCTCACTAAAATTTCAAGGTATAAGTGTTCTCCCTGAGTATGCACCGGAGCGGGTAGCGGGAATCGAACCCGCATCGTTAGCTTGGAAGGCTAGGGGTTATAGACAGTTCGTCGTGCCGAGACACCACGTGATGATCGTGTGTGATAAGCTCTACGTTCACATACAATGGGTGCAAGACAGTTTTGCACATGCGGAATACTCAGGTTAAACTTGACGAGCCTAGCATGTACAGACATGGCCTCGGAACACTAGAGACCGAAAGTTCGAACGTGAATCATATAGTATATATGATCAACATAGAGATGTTCACCATTGAAGACTACTCCATCTCACATGATGATCGGACATGGTTTAGTTGATTTGGATCACGTAATCATTTAGATGACTTGAGGGATGTCTATCTAAGTGGGAGTTCTTAAGTAATATGATTAACTGAACTTAATTTATCATGAACTTAGTCTTGATAGTATTTGTATATCTATGTTGTAGATCAATAGCTCGCATTTAGCTCCCTGTTTTATTTTTGATATGTTCCTAGAGAAAACTAAGTTGAAAGATGATAGTAGCAATGATGCGGACTGGGTTCGTGATCTGAGGATTATCCTCATTGTTGAACAGAAGAATTATGTCCTTGATGCACCGCTAGGTGACAGACCTATTGCAGGAGCAGATGCCAACATTATGAAAGTTTGACAAGCTCGGTATGATGTCTACTTGATAGTTTAGTGCACCATACTTTACGGCTTATAAACGGGACTTCAAAAATATTTTGAACGCCACGGAGCATATGAGATGTTCCAAGAGTTGAAATTGGTATTCTAGACTCATGCACGTGTTAAGAGGTATGAACCTCTGACAAGTACTTTGCCTACAAGATGGAGGAGAATAGCTCAGCTAGTGAGCATGTGCTCAGAATGTCTGGGTACGACAATCGCTTGAATCAAGTGGGAGTTAATCTTCCAGATAAGATAGTGATTGACAGAGTTCTCTATTCACTATCACCAAGTTACTAGAACTTCGTGATGAACTATAATATGCAAGGGATAATGAAAAACGATTCCCAAGCTCTTCGCGATGCTGAAATCGGTGAAGGTAGAAATCAAGAAATAGCATCAAGTGTTTATGGTTAACAAGACCACTAGTTTCAAGACAAAAAAGGCAAGGTAAAGAAAGGGAACTTCGAGAAGAATGGCAAGCAAGTTGCCATCCCGTGAAGAAGCCCAAAGCTAGATCCAAACTGAGTGCTTCTACTGCAAAGGAAATGGTCACTCGAAGCAGAACTGCCCCAAAAAACTTGGCGGATAAGAAGGATGGCAAAGTGAACAAAGGTATATTTGATATACATGTTATTGATCTGTACTTTACTAGTGTTCATAGTAGCCCCTGGGTATTTGATACCGGTTCAGTTGCTAAGATTTGTAACTAACAGGAGTTGCAAAAAGAACAGATACTAGTTAAGGGCGAGGTGACGATGTGTGTTGGAAGTGAATCCAAGGTTGATAAGATCACCATCGCACACTCCCTCTACCTTCGGGATTAGTGTTGGACCTAATTAAATGTTATTTGGTGTTTGCGTTGAGCATGAATATGACTGGATCATGTTTATTGCAATACGGTTATTCATTTAAGTCAGAGAATAATTGTTGTTCTGTTTACATGAATAAAACCTTCTATGGTCATACATCCAATGTAAATGGTTTATTTAATCTCGATTGTGGTGATACACATATTCATAATATTGATGCCAAAAGATGCAAAGTTGATAATGATAGTGCAACATATTTGTGGCACTGCCGTTTAGGTCATATTGGTGTAAAGCGCATGAAGAAACTCCATGCGGATGGACTTTTGGAATCACTTGATTATGAATCATTTGATACTTGCGAACCATGCCTCATGGGCAAGATGACTAAAATTCCGTTCTCCAGAACAATGGAACGAGCTAATGACTTGTTGGAAATAATACAAACCGATGTATGCGGTCCGATGAGTGTTGAGGCTCGCGGCGGGTATCGTTATTTTCTAACCTTCACAAATGATTTGAGCAGATATGGGTATATGTACTTAATGAAACACAAGTCTGAAACATTTGAAAAGTTCAAAGAGTTTCAAAGTGAAGTGGAGAATCATCGTAATAAGAAAATAAAGTTTCTACGATCTGATCGCGGAGGCGAATATTTGAGTTACGAGTTTGGCCTTCATTTAAAACAATGTGGAATACTTTCACAACTCACGCCACCTGGAACACCAAAGTGTAATGGTGTGTCCGAACGTCGTAACCGTACTTTACTGGATATGGTGCGATCTATGATGTCTCTTACCGATTTACCACTTGTTTTGGGGTTATGCATTAGAGACAGCTGCATTCACGTTAAACATGCACCATCAAAATCCGTTGAGACGACACCGTATGAACTGTGGTTTGGCAAGAAACCTAAGCTGCCATTTCTTAAAGTTTGGAGTTGCGATGCTTATGTGAAAAAGCTTCAGCCTGATAAGCTCGAACCCAAATCGGAAAAGTGTGTCTTCATAGGATACCCAAAAGAAACTGTTGGGTACACCTTCTATCACAGATCCAAAGGCAAGATTTTTGCTGCTAAGAATGGATCCTTTCTAGAAAAGGAGTTTCTCTCGAAAGAAGTGAGTGGGAGGAAAGTAGAACTTGATGAAGTAATTGTACCTTCTCTCGAATTGGAAAGTAGCTCATCACAAAAAACTGGTCCCATGATGCCTACACCAACTAGAGAGGAAGCTAATGATGATGATCATGAAACTTCAGATCAAGTTACTACTGAACCTCATAGGTCAACCAGAGTACGTTCCGCACCAGAGTGGTACAGTAATCCTGTTCTGGAAGTCATGTTACTAGACAATGACGAACCTACGAACTATGAGGAAGTGATGATGAGCCCAGATTCCGCAAAATGGCTTGAGGCCATGAAATCTGAGATGGGATCCATGTATGAGAACAAAGTAGGGACTTTGGTTGACTTGCCCGATGATCGGCAAGCATAGAGAATAAATGGATCTTCAACAAGAAGACTGACGTTGATGGTAATGTTACCACCTACAAAGCTCGACTTGTTGCAAAAGGTTTTCGACAAGTTCAAGTTGTTGACTACAATGAGATTTTCTCACTCGTAGCGGTGCTTAAAGTCTGTCCGAACCATGTTAGAAATTGAAACATTTTATGAAATCTGGCAAACGGATGTCAAAACTGCATTCCTTAAAGGATTTCTTAAAGAAGAGTTGTATATGATGCAACCAGAAGGTTTTGTCGATCGTAAAGGTTCTAACAAAGTGTGCAAACTCCAGCGATCCATCTATGGACAGGTGCAAGCATCTCGGAGTTGGAATATACGCTTTGATGAGGTGATTAAAGCATATGGTTTTGTACGGACTTATGGTGAAGCCTGTATTTACAAGAAAGTAAATGGGAGCCCTGTAGCATTTCTGATATTATATGTGGATGACATATTGTTGATCGGGAATGATATAGAATTTCTAGATAGCATAAAAGGATACTTGAATTTTTTCAATGAAAGACCTCGGTGAAGCTGCTTATATATTGGGCATCAAGATCTATAGAGATAGATCAAGATGCTTGATAGGACTTTCACAAAGCACATACCTTGATAAAGTTTTGAAGCAGTTCAAAATGGATCAATCAAAGAAAGGGTTCTTGCCTGTGTTACAAGGTGTGAAGTTAAGTAAGACTCAAAACCTGACCACAACTGAATATATAGAGAGAATGAAAGTCAGTCCCTATTCCTCATAGGTTCTATAAAGTATGCCATGTTGTGTACCAGATCTATTGTGTGCCTTGCCATGAGTTTGGCAAGGGGGTACAATAGTGATCCAGGAGTAGATCACTGGACAACGGTCAGAATTATCTTTTGGTACCTAAGAGGACTAAGGAAATGTTTCTCGGTTATGGAGGTGATAAAGAGTTCGTCGTAAAGAGTTATGTCGATCTGGATGACTCTAAGTCTCGATCTGGATACATGTTGAAAGTGGGAGCAATTAGCTAGAGTAGCTCCATGCAGAGCATTGTATACATAGAAATTTGCAAAATATATAAGGATCTGAATGTGGCAGACCCGTTGACTAAACTTCTCTCACAAGCAAAACATGATCACACCTTATTACTCTTTGGGTGTTAATCACATGACGATGTGAACTAGATTATTGACTCTAGTAAACCCTTTGGGTGTTGGTCACATGGCGACGTGAACTATAAGTATTAATCACATGGCGATGTAAACTATAGGTGTTATTCACATGGTGATGTGAACTAGATTATTGACTCTAGTGCAAGTGGGAGAGTGAAGGAAATATGCTCTAGAGGCAATAATAAAATTGTAATTTTATATTTCCTTATATCATGATAAATGTTTATTATTCATGCTAGAATTGTATTAACCGGAAACTTGATACATGTGTGGATACATAGACAAAATACCGTGTCCCTAGTAAGCCTATACTAGACTAGCTCGTTGATCAAAGATAGTTAAGTTTCCTAACCATAGACATGTGTTGTCATTTGATTAACGGGATCACATCATTAGGAGAATGATGAGATGGACTAGACCCATCAGTTAGCTTAGCATAATGATCATTAAGTTTTATTGCTATTGGCTTCTTCATGACTTATACATATTCCTTTGACTATGAGATTATGGAACTCCCGGATACCGGAGGAATACCACTACAAAAAAAAGATACATCCGTGACATTTTGGGCCGGACGAATTTTTTTGGTCATGCTTATGACACTTCTATGACGATAATTGTGACAAAACCCGGTATCATCATAGATGCGGTGGGCTCCTATACTTCTATGACAAAAAATCATGACAAATTATGGGCTTTTCGTCCTGGGCGGGCCGGAGACGCAACTGCATGACATTCTTTGGGCCGTCCATGACGGAAAAAACTGTGGTAGAAGCGAGGGGGAGGAAAATATCGGGAGGTTCCCGGTTACGGTGGGTGGTCGGGGGCCGAGCGATGCGTGTTTCTCTCGTACACGTACGCTCGGGGGTGTGAGGCATTGGGTTCTAACTGAACCCGAGCGAGGCGTTCGCCTACTGAACCCGAGCGATTGCACTTCAGGCTATGTGTTACTGAACCCGAGCGATCGATCGATGGCTGTTAACTGAACCCGATCAAGCAATTCCTTTGCTGCTGCTAACTGAAGCCGATCGAACCTTCTGCCTCTTGATGAACAGTGAGCATTGTTGGGGGGTTGGATGAACAGTTCCCGGTGGGGGGTGGATGAACAGGACCCCGTGGTAGTAGAGGCCGTTGCCGCTGGATGAACAGGACCCCGATCGAGCCGGTTGGGGGTGAATGAACAGGACCTCGTGGAGGGCTGGTTGAACAGTAGCCGGTGGAGGGCTGATTGAATAGTAGTCGGTGGAGAGCTGGATGAACAGTAGCCTGTGGAGGGGTGGTTGAACAGGACCCCGTGGAGAGGGCTGGTTGAACAGTAGCCGGTGGAGGAGCGGTGGAGGCTGGATGAACAGGAGCCCGTGGATGAACAGTCGCAGGTGGAGGCTGGAGGAGGTCGACGGTGGATGAACAGTAGCCCGTGGAGGCAGTCCACGGTGGAGATGAACAGTATCCCGTGGAGTCCCGTTTTGCGGTACGCCAGACCCCTCCCGACGAATAGGACCCCCGTTTCGACCGTAGCGCTCCAACACAAGTCCGTTTCCTCCGTTTTGCGGTACTCCACACCCCTCCCAATCAACAGGACCCCGTTTTAGCCATTGGAGGTCCAAGAGAAGTTTGTTTTCTCCGTTTTGCTATACGCGAGGCCCCTCCCGATGAACAGGATCCTGTTTCGACCGTGGCCGGTCGAACACAAGGCCGTTTCCTCCGTTCTGCGGTACGCCAGGCCTCATTTCGATCGGCTGTTTCGTCCAAGCCGGTTGGTTCCCGATGAACACGACGTATTCCGTTGCCTCCCGATGAACACGATGCATTCCGTTGCCTCCCCATGAACACGACGACGACACAGTTTCTCCGTTCTTGCCCAGCCATGTACACGAGCCCTGGCCATACGTATGCGTGAGTAGGCGTTCGAGACCCCGCCCGTATGTACGTACATGGTCGTATTTACTTTCTTGCACCCTGGCCGATGTACGTACGTGTACATGCTACGTGCGCGCCTCTACTATGACACGTGCGTGCCTATACTACGACACGTGCCCTTCCTTACACGGCCACGGTTCATCGCTGCACCCTGTAGACAGACCGATCGTATGTACGTACATGTTCGCGACCAGAATGACAATGCTATGTCCGCTCTGACCAGGTGGGTCCCGACTGTCAAGAACTTCCTTGCATGCGAAGATGTAGTTGGTGGGTCCCAGCAGTCAGGGGGCGAATTATTTTTTGCCCGTAATATGGACACACTTCCTTGCGTGCGAAGATATAGCTGGTGGGTCCCAGCAGTCAGGGGGGAAACATTTTTTTCGCCAAATACGGTGGCCTGTCCGGTGGGTCCCTGCTGTCAGGTGGAGGAACCATTATTTGCCGCGTAATAAGGAGGCACTTCCTTGCTGCGGCCGTGGACCCAGCTGTCAGCCTCTCCACGTATAGTACTCTTCCGATGGAAGTCGTTCCTTGACCACGTTGACCACGCCGCGCCGAGAGCACCAGGGCGGTGGACGACGGCGAGGCCTAGGAAGGGGACGACACAGAGCCTGGGAAGACACGACAGTGGATGCCCACGCGGAGAGGAGTATGAGGGTTCACTGGTTCGGCTGCGGTTTGAGGCTGTCGTTGCCGCAGGGTCTGGCCAGCGGTGGGAATAGTAGGGGCGGTGAGGCCTTTGCGGCAGCACAGCCGACCACGAGAGGCAGGAGCATGCGGCACGACCGGCGCTGCTTTGGGCGGCTGGAGCAAGAAGACCAGAGGTTGAAGAAGCACTACGACCGTTGGATGGACATCGTATGGTCACTACAGCTAGAATCGTTTATATTGACTAAGTTGAGAAATCCCTTGGTACACATCAACTTAGTAGGCCCACAGGTCAGCCTCCGAAATGGTGCGCCCCAGATGTCAGGGGGAGGAATCATTTTTTGGGCGGCTGAAGCAAGAATATCCGACATTGAAGAAGAAGCACGACATCCGTTGGATAGACATCCAACGGCCACTGCTGCTAGAACCGTGTATTGACTATAAGTTGACAAAGCCTTGCATACGCGTCAACTTACTTTTTTAGGGGACGCGTCAACTTAGTAGGCCCACAAGTGTGTGGCAGAGAACATATAGCCCATTTGCGATTTGTAAGAATGTACAACCCATTTTTGAATTCTAATGGAACTTACTACAACCCATTTACAATTTGTTAAAAGTACAACCCATTTTCTAGCTAGGACAACGATAAATAATTTCAACCAACCGCTCAAAACAGAATTCAATAAAATTTCCCACATTTTGATGGGATCCAAAATATTTTTATCCCAAAATTTCTAGTCATATTAAATACAATTTCAATATACATTTGTATTACGTAAAAATCCAACAAAATATTTCGCGCGCAACAATTAGTGAAATTAAAATTTTCAAAATCCAACAATAATATTTTTTTAAACTAATTACGTGTTTGGTGTATTTTTTATAGTTACTGCCCAATTTAAATAACTACATCTCATTTATTATTTCTTAAAGCCCATTTTCTTGTTAAGACTAATGCATCCCTCCTAGTAAAGATTTGCAGCCCAGCGGGGCGGAGAATAACAAGTTGACCTTGCCTGGGTATTCCTCAAAAAAAAGTATAGCTGGGCTAGCCATTTTCAGCTTGAAAAAATTAATATCTGGGCTGGATATCTGGCCTGGCTAGATGGGCCATAGCCCGCCCAGTTAATACCCTGCTCCCCTCTGAACTACACAACGAAAACATCGCTCAAGGAAAACTCCGCAGTGCTCACACTTCAAAAACACAAATACTGCTCGAGCTGCTTGGTCCTAGTTGTCGGCCACTCCTTGTGCAATTCTCTCGTTTATTGACTACATAGGTTGACAATGGTGTGGGACCGTGACGTCAAGAAACCAGGAGGAAGCAAAAAAATTATAGTTGTATATAATAAGGAGGCACTTGCGTACGTGCGGCTATGGCCCTGATGGGTCCCCACTGTCATCCTCTCCAGGAAGCCAGGATCATAGGGCCACATGCCTATGACGGAATTGTCATTCGCTTGTTCACCGGTGCTCGTCGAGGAGACGGAGGTTGCAACACAGGCCCTCCTGTGCTGGTAGCTCTTCCGCCATTAGGGCGTCGAAGTGCGGCCGCACCTGCTCTATGGTGAACACGACATGAACCGGCTTGGACAGTGGTGCCGCCTCCTAGTCGTAAGCTACCTCCATCGTCTGATTGTCGTCGCTCAGCTCGGCGAGCTCGCTGGCGAGCCAGCATGTTCGGCTGCTGGACTGACCCGCTGCCAAGCATGAGTCTGACTGCCCTGGCCCACCCAGACCACCTCCCTCGCCCGCGCGCGCTTTCCGCCCGATATGGTCAGCGCCGCCCACCCCGCTTCCCGTTGTCGGCGATTGCTCCGCCTTCAAACGACACAAGTGTCGTCCGTCCGTCCGTTTGTCGCCCACATTAATGATACGCGGTTGCCGAGGCGGCTACTACAGCGCCACACATCCGTCCCTCTGTCGCCCACCATTGCTATATAAACTGCTGCGCCAGCCATAGCCGCAGTCATCCGCCTCCATTCCCTTTCTCCTGTCTAGTCCACTACTGCCCACCATGGTTTCCTCGCGCTCCAGCGCTCCTCGGGACGGGTGAACGACGGACCACAAGGAGATGGCAGCCATTGCTGCTGACTAGCTGGCCGGCCGGCAGCCGGAGGACGACGACGTCCCAATGGAGAACATGGTAGACGACGATTTGGCGCCAACCCCCTCCTTCGCGCCATCCTCGCCGGTGCATTGCACCATGACCATCGACGAGGCCCGTGCCCAATACATGGACACGGTGAGGCAGAAGCGTCAGGAGTAGTTCTAGGAGGCGCAGGCCGACGCCGCCTACAACCACCATCTCCTCCAGGAGCACCTGCAGGCGGAGGAGCAGATCACTGTGGAGCGGACAGAGTAGGAGGCGCTGCTCGACTCGTACCGCTCCGCCCGCGAGGGCCGCCTCGAGCGCTGGCGGTACCGCATGCGGGTGGCGGAGGCTGCGGCCGCCTACAAAGAGGGCGATGAAGCGGGCGTGGCGCTATTTGGCGAGACAGAGGATGAGGCAGAAGACAATGCCAGCTCCGACGAGTCCCCGCTCTGCTGGCATCGATGAGGCCCTGCTCCGCCGAGGCCCCGCGGCACCAACAACAAGGCAGAGGACACCGCCGGCTCCGCCGATGCCCCGCCCCGCCAGCACCAAGGCGAAGGATTTCGCCGGCTTCAGCGAGGCCCTGCTCCGCCGAGGACCCGCCGCGCCAACAACGAGGCAGAGGACATCGCTGGCTCTGCCGAGGTCCCGCCCCGCGGAGGACCTCGCCGGCTTTGGCGAGGCCCTACTCCGCCGAGGCCCCGCCCCGCCAACAATGAGGCAGAGGACATCGCCGGCTCAGCCGAGGCACCACCCTGCAAGCAACGAGGGGTAGGATTTTTCCCGCTCCGTCGAGGCGCCCCCCGCCGGCAACGAGACAGAGGACATCGCCGGCTCCGTCGAGGCCCCGCCATGCTGCCAACGAGGTCGTGCCACACAAAAAACAAGGAGGAGTAGAACACGGTGGGTCGTCGCCGCTTGGGTCCAAGTAAGGCCACCGCTGCTACCCTCTAGCTGAAGCCAAACTAGGCAGGTTGACCATTGATGGCCGATTATCTTGTTGGCGGCGATGTGGAGTCGGAGAGCTATGTTGGAGAAGGACTCTACTTCAGTTACTTAACTGCCGGTGCAGTTGGATCACTGACACGTGGGCCCAATAGCCATCTGGGCCACATGTCAGTTACTCAACTGCACCTGTAGTTAAGTCACTGAACCTCAGTCCGCTGGAGAAGAAGCTTCTATTTGGCTCAGCCGGACACGGGTGGGTAGCTTCGGTTAATTAATTATACCTCCAGCGCACCCCTTTTTAGTTGAAGAATGTATGAAATGTAATGAAATCTAGCATGTTTATATGAAATCCAACCATGTTTGAATGAATTTAGTTAGATTAGTTCGAATTCTTGTATCACTGGCATTGGATGAACATGCAAAACAATACGTACTAGCATTATTCCCAAGGTGATCACCTCGTTTGCAGCAGTTTCACATGTACTGCCTCCGGTCCTTTTTAGTCTGCATATAAGTTTTGTCTGCAGTCAAAGTATCTCTACTTTGACCAATCTTATAGAATAAAGTATGAACATTCACAATGTAAAATCGACAGACTTGAAAGAAATCTAATATGCGAAGTAAAAATGAACGGAGGGAGTACAAAGAGTTTGAGCAGCTTTTTAGCGTTTCTGTACATTGCAATCAAACACACAGGCCCGGCAATTCGTAAAGAACATTCAAAACAATCGATGATTATGCATCTCAGCGATTCACATGTCAGAGCCAATACTTACTTCACAACTAAAGAATAAAGAAAAATCGATCGATGCTGCTGACAGCAAAGGGCGTCCCATTTGAAAATATCAAACGCATGTCTTCTTGCTAACATCAATGAGCAAAATTTGACAAGGTTGTCCCATTCCAAAATGTCAAATGTGTGTTGTTTTGCGTACATCAATGAGCAAACTTTGACAAGGTTTACCCATTCTAAAATATCAAATGCCTACGATTGTGGAATGGGCAGGGTTTGCCATCAGTTCGGACATTGACATGGCACCTCGTGCTAAATAAACCAGCTGTTCTTTTTGTGCAGTTCCACCAAAATCAACCAAATTCGTGCGTAGCTTGTATGATTTCGCCTTTATATGTCACAGCGCCTTGAACATATCGGCACCTCCTTTCTTGTGGTGGAAATGAATGATTCTATGTATTCATGAACATTTTGTGCAGTTCCCATTGAAATCCAGCTGAGCACCCCTGTTTGCACAAATACAAAGAAAATGATTAGTATAAAGCAAACTGTACTATGAATTGACAGTTTAAACAGGCACCTACATGGTCCATGTAGAGCACACTTTAAAGAAAATGGAACTCACTAGAAAGAATCCTAGAACAGATTGTACTTGCGCATCGCAGCAAAAAAGATGGAGATCTGTGAGTCCTTTTGAGCTGAAGTTAGTTTGGTCTTGTGGGGAGTAATGTAACCATCCTTCAACTACTCCTTCTGATGAGAAGATAGACTAGGCTTCTTCATCCTGGCACAATTGGAACTAGTCAGTTCATGTACTCCATATTCTTCTTCAGAGGAGGATGATCCTGTTGTGCAAAGGGAAGAGGACAACTAAATGCTAGCATCCCTGTTTGATCGAAAAAGGTGTCGGTGTACAAAAGTAGGGGCTCTCCTTTTGACTCCTTTACTGGTGCACGGGCAGTCAGAGCCACGCGCTGCAGCCACACTTAGCAGAGCAGAGGAGGGAAGCCGGAGAGAAGCCAAAGTACAAGACAACCAAGGCAACGCCAAGACCAGGAACACGGGAGAGCAAGAGGGCGAGGTAGGATCCCTCGGCAAGATCCTTGCCGAGGCAACCTCCGCAGTCCCGGCAAGAGCCTTGCCGGGGCAGCCTGCCCGATGCCAGCGGAGCAAGCCACCCTTGAGCCCACGGGTTCCAACCCAACCAACTACATTGGAACCAAGGCTTGGGAGGCGCCTCTGTGGTGGCATGCAGATCTTCGTCAAGATCATAAACATGTGAGATCAGATGAGGACCAGAAGACGACGACCCTCGGCGGGATCCTAGCTGGGGAAATCTGTCACGACCGGTTTTCCAATAAAAATATTTATTGAGAAATCGATCCCTTTTACGGACCAGTGGAGAAGAATCCTTCTTACTGGTAGACAAAGTCTTGATCACAGAAGAAAAATACCAGGAGTACTGAAAATAATACAAGGCTGAGCGGAGACTGCTCAACAATTTATTACAAGCACGCCAATAATACATAAAGGCGGATACGGTGGCATAACTACTAACTCACGATAAAAGCGGTGGTGGATATATCACAGCGAAGTGGGTGATATGACTCCTGAAAACTAACAGCTCTTCGAGCGTCGGAGTGAGGCTCGAGGAGACTTATTGCGGGTGGCGGAAGCGTAAATGATACAAGTGAGCAATATCCAGGATCGCACGGGACTGACAGGAATTCCTCTAGGCGTCGGACTCACTATCAAACTCTTCATCCATGAGATCGCCTTCATCAACATCTGGCCAAAACAACAAGCCAGGTGAGTACTATGAAAGTACTCGCAAGACAGTTCGGACATAAGATATAACAAATGTAAACATGATGCATATGAACAGATCAACAAGCGCACTCAGACAACGAGATAATAATGCATAAAAAATAAAAATAAAAGAGAAGTCGGGCGGTAGTCCTCCCGAAATCCCAAAGTAATACTGAGGGCCAATCGAGTGTCTGAAAGACTCCTCGGAAGGGTAAAGGTAAAATAACAATGCCGCAGTCGGGCGTCAAGGCGACACCACATAAAGGGCTTATAATAAAATATAAATGACAGTGCGTGCCACAGTCGGACGTCTGAGCGACATCACATAAAGGGCTTATATTGAAAGTAAATGACAAGCATGCCACAGTCGGACGTCTGAGCGACATCACATAAAGGGCTTATATCAGAGGTAAATAACAAGAGTGCCACAGTCGGACGTCTGAGCGACATCACATAAAGGGCTTATATCATAACTTAATAATTCAGTAGTTCAAGAATATGCATCATTACAAGTACGAGATAAATAAAAGGTTAGTCCATCCACAGGAATAACAATTAAACTGGGTTTACCACTCAAGCTTGCTCACCGGGGATTTACCACGAGGATTGACATAGATATGGATATACTGGCCATGGTCCTTGACCATAGATACGATGACTCGGAAGGATTTTGACTCTGCAGAGTTTGTACTTTAACCACAGCCAACGGATTTCAGTAGTCACGGGGACTAGTTCCGTTTACGGTGTTTTGGAAGAAACACATCTAACCAGTACACACCCATTCAACATTCCGAAGCCAGGAATCACCCTCGGCAACGTTCAAGAAAAACCTTGAGACGGGGAGGCTACAACCTCGCGTAGCATGGGATCAAATTTATATACGCGCGCTCTAAGGGGTGCCCCCCTCTCGGTCCCAACCGGAAACACCCATGCCCCCTGACCGGATGACTGGCTTTAATCCAGGGCCATGGAACCCTCATCCCGGCTCCTCTATTTGGTGTGTACACGGAAAGAGGTTACCAACTTACTAAACCGTATTCTTGGCAGAAAACATGTGGCGGCACGGGAAGGGGAAGAACGATAACATGACTCAGTCCACGTTAACGTCGGAGTTTGTTGGATATCGTAAGGCTGGCATGCTACAACAATACCACCTTACTGCCTTTCATGTCACCACATGACTAGGCCATCTCTCATCAGAGATCACAGTAACTTCGGAGCACACGGATAGTTGCCTTACATGCAACTAGATACTCACCGATGATCATATGCCATGCACAAACCATTCAAGCAAACATGCAAAACACCCTCCATATCAAAGGTTCAAACATGCTTGCCTGGTTCGGAGAAGTCGGAGTCTAGCTCGGCGAAGTTCGCGGCTCCGTCACCTCTTCCGGAACCTACGGTATAGCGAAAAACGTATACTAACGTGAAAATCAACGCATGCACAAAATTTGTTCCAATTTTTTTCCAAATAAATACTATAAAAAACTAGACAAAAATACAAGACTAACAGAAAAAGAATCACTCAAAAATCATCTTTAATTAAAAAGTTATAAGGGTTTTAGTCCAGGGACTAATCTGTGATGAAACAGAAAAGATCCAGGGACTTAACTGAGAAAACAGAAAACGGTTCGGAGGGAAAGACGTCAGCCCAAAGAGAAAACGTATTTGCCCGAAGGCGCCAACAGAAAACAGTTCGAGGGGGAAAAGAATAGAGGCTGACAGGGGGGTCCACATGTCAGGTTTGAAAACCTCGCCGGCGCCCGAAGACTGCGGTGGTCGCCGGCGTTGAACCACAGCGAGGCAGGGAGATCGGAGTGTACCAAGAGGTTCAGTGCATCCTTCCGCGTCGGTGGGTGGTGGACTTGACCGACGGAGAGCACCACGTCGACGGCGACACTTTCTCCGGCGGACGGCGGCTCGGGCGATGGTGGAGAACTCCGGTGGGTGCTGCAAACTCCGAATTGAAGCGCGGGTCAGGAGAGTGGATGCATAAGGAAGCTACTGGCAAGAGTTGAGGGGTGGGGGTGCACGCACGGGAGCGAATCGAGCTGGATCCCGTGGCGGGTCGAGGCGGCCGGAGTTGGGGAAGAAGGCTCCCCCGTGGCTCTTCCAGTGGCTTGGCGTGGTGTTGGTGGTGCGTAGGGGTGGTGTGAGTTCGAGTTCGAGCTCGGGGCCTCTATTTATAGGCGATTCGAGGGAGTGGCCGTGAACGGGAAATCTCCGGCGAGCGATTACGTCGAGGCAGTGGTTGAGCAGGGCGTTTAAGTGGCCAGGAAGCATCAGGGAGGTTTACTGGTGCCGTTCCACTGCTAACCTTGGTCGGGCTTGGCGTAATGGCGCCGGTCCTCGACGGGGCGCCCGTACGGGCACGGCGGCGGCAGAGAGCACGCTCCGCGCCTAGCAGTTCACGACGAGGGTGGCAGCGCGCACGGGGGAGTGGATGGCCACGCGGCGGCCTCCGGTGGCTTGGGCGGCGCTGGGTGGCGCCGTCCACGCTGCGCTCCTCTCTGGCGGCCGCAAAGCCGCCGCTGCCGTTGCTCACGGGGTGGCGCACCTCCTCCTACTCGTCGCCGACGCCCGCAACCTTCCAGGCGTTCGTGCGGCGCAGGGACAAGAGGGAGGGAACGGGGAGCAAGGGGCCACAGCGACACTGGCGAGATCGACGTCGGGCTCTGAAGAAAACGACAGCAGCTCTGAAACTGTGAACTGAACTTGACTGAACATGATAGCAACAGTGTCCAGCAGGTGTTCGATGAAATGATTTGGCAAGGAGAAATTTTTTTCTGGAGCTGGGACTTGGTGAGGTGACCTCTCAATGCACCCAGAGGCTGCCTGAATTTTCTTAGATTTTTAGGAGAAGAATTCAAATGAATTTCATCAAATTTGGCAAATGAGGTCCAAACTTGCAGCAAGTGTAGTTTGAAATATTTGAACTGGAGACCAGTGGATCTTCATGGATCCTGGTTGAGGGCTCAAAGGACTAGCTAGGGAAATTGGTTTGGAGGCAAAATTCAAAGCAGAAAGGGTAGCTCCTTTGTAAACCTCCAAGGATCAAGATAGAAGGCAGAAATTGTTTTAAGATGAGAAGTAAAAGGAAACAATTATATGGAGAGGTTCAACTTGCTGGATTTGAAGAGTAACTTGATACAAAGGTGGGGAAAGGCTTTTGGGAGGGGATTTCCACTTAGGTCATGGCAAGAGGAATTTTGAAAAGGGGAAAAGATCACTCAAAATGCCCTAGGGCTATTTAAAAGATTTTTCAAAAGAGATATTTTCCCAAGTGAAAAGCATTTGGTTTTGAGTCCAAATAAAAGGGCAAACCTCCAAGACCAAAATCAAGTCTTGGGTGAATCCAAATAAAACACTTGCCATAAAAGAAAGTTTTTGAGAGGGTGGGTTCTTTAGAAGAAAATTTTAAATACCCTCCTCAAATAAAAATAAAAGATTTTGAACAAATCCAATTAAAAATTGTGGGTGTCACAACACCTACCCCCTTAGGAAAAATCTCGTCCTCGAGATTTCAGCTGATCCTCAAATAGATATGGGTACTCTGCCTGGAGAAAATCTTCTCTTTCCCATGTAGCTTCATCCTCAGTGTGGTTGCTCCACTGAACCTTGAAAAATTTAGTTGTTTTCTGTCGGGTCCTCCGTTCAGACTCTTCTAATATCTTTACTGGCCGTTCTCTGTGGGTGAGGTCTGGTTGCACATCAATGCTCTCATGAGACACATGCTTTTCCGGGTTACTCATACATTTCCTCAACTGTGAGACGTGGAACACGTCGTGGACGTCTGACAGCTCCTTGGGTAGGTATAGTTGGTAGGCTACTGTGCCTCTTCGTGCGATCACACAGAATGGTCCAATAAATCTCGGGGCTAGCTTCCCTTTAATTTTGAACCGTTGTAGGCCCCTCATAGGAGATACTCGTAGGTATACGTAATCACCGGGTTCAAAGCTGACCTCATGATGTTTATGATCATAATAGCTCTTCTGCTGGCTTTGGGCTGTCTTGAGTCTGTCCCTGATCTGTTTAACCTTCTCCTCGGCCTCCTTGAGCATGTCTGGGCCGAAGATACGACTGTCACCCGTTTCTGACCAATTCAGTGGGGTATGACACCTCCGTCCGTACAATGCTTCAAAGGGTGCCATTTGTAAGCTGGCTTGGTAACTGTTATTGTAAGCAAACTCGGCATACGGCAAACTTTCTTCCCAACTGGATCCATAGGTGAGCACACAGGCTCTCAGCATGTCCTCTAGGATTTGGTTCACGCGTTCCGTTTGTCCATTCGTCTGAGGGTGGTACGCTGTACTGAAAGCTAGTTGCGTGCCCAGAGCTTGTTGTAAGTGCTCCCAGAATTTAGAGACAAATGGAGTGCCTCGGTCGGATATTATAGTCTTTGGGACTCCATGCAAACAAACTATACGAGAGAGATAAAGCTTTGCTAGCCTTTGAGTGGAGTAGGTCGTCTTCACGGGAATGAAATGAGCAACATTGGTTAGTCGATCTGTGATGACCCATATGGCATCATTTCCGCGTTGAGATCGAGGTAGTCCGACGATGAAGTCCATTCCAATTTCATCCCATTTCCACTCAGGTATCCGGTTTGGCTGTAGTAGCCCTGCTGGCTTTTGATGCTCGGCTTTAATGCGTTGACATGAATCGCAACAAGCAATAAATGCGGCTATATCCCTTTTCATACCGTGCCACCAAAATCTTTCCTGAATGTCTTTGTACATTTTGGTTCCTCCAGGGTGGATCGAGTATGGAGCGGTGTGGCTTTCGGTTAGGATTTGTTGCTTGAGTTCCTCAATGTTTGGTACGCAAAGTCTGTCCCCGTACCATAATATTCCTTCATTGTCTGTGACGAACTCTGAAGCCTTGCCAAGGCTCACTTTTCTATTTATACCTTCGATGCTGGGATGTCCCTGCTGAGCCTTCTTAATTTGTTCCATTAGGGTGGGATGTATCTCCAGATTTGATACGGTGCCCTCAGAGACTAACACCATGTTGAGTCTAGCGAACTCCTGCTGGAACTCAGGTCTCAAGTTCTGCGGACTGTCGTTGCCCGGGCTGGGGTTCCGACTAAGTGCATCTGCTACTACATTGGCCTTCCCTGGATGATAGTGAATACCGACATCATAGTCCTTGACCAATACCAACCAGCATCGTAGCCGTAAATTTAGCTCTGGTTGTGTGAAGATATATTTGAGGCTCTTATGGTCCGTATATATCTCACAACGATTACCCAATAGAAAGTGCCTCCATTCTTTGAGTGCATGGATGACCGCTGCTAGCTCCAAGTCATGAGTTGGATAATTTTCGTCATGCTTCCGTAGTTGCCTGGAAGCATATGCGACCACTTTGCCATCTTGCATCAGTACACATCCGAGGCCTTTCCGAGATGCGTCACAATACACTTCAAAACTCTTGTGTATGTCTGGCAAAGTTAAGACCGGTGCGGTTGTTAGTTTCTTCTTGAGTTCTTGGAAGCTTTTCTCGCATGCTTCCGTCCATACAAACTTCTTATCTTTCTTGAGCAACTGTGTCATCGGTTTTGCCACAATGGAGAATCCTTCAATAAATTTTCTGTAATATCCGGCCATTCCAAGGAAACTCCGTACATCTGTCACGTTGGCTGGTGGTTTCTAGTCAAGTATGGCTTTGACCTTTTCTGGGTCTACGGCCACGCCTTCTTGGGTTAATATGTGGCCTAGGAAACCAACTTGCCTTAGCCAAAATTCACACTTGCTAAATTTGGCGTACAATTGATGTTTCCTTAATTCTCCCAGAACAATTCTGAGATGCTCAGTATGCTCTTCTGGTGTTCTTGAATATACCAGAATGTCGTCAATGAATACCACAACAAATTTGTCCATGAATTTCATAAACACTTTGTTCAAGAGGTGGACGAAATATGCGGGGCTGTTCGTTAATCCAAATGGCATTACTGTGAACTCATATAATCCATATCTGGAAGTGAATGCCGTCTTAGGGATATCTTCAGTCCGTACTTTCAGTTGATGATATCTTGATCTTAAATCAATTTTTGAGAACACTTTGGCCTGCGCGAGTTGGTCAAACAAATCATTTATCCGTGGCATCGGATATTTGTTTTTGATGGTGACCATATTGAGAGCTCGATAGTCTATACACAATCTCAGTGTCCCATCCTTTTTCTTGGCGAACAACACTGGTGAACCCCATGGTGAGGAGCTGGCTCGAATAAATCCTTTGTCCAGTAATTCCTTTATCTGCTTCTTCAACTCTACCAATTCTGAGGGCGCCATTCTATAAGGTTTCTTGTAGATGGGAGCAGTGCCAGGCGCTAGTTCAATGCTGAATTCTATCTCTCGGTCTGGTGGCATGCCTGGTAGTTCTTCAGGGAATACGTCTGGAAATTCGCACACCACTGGAACTTTTCTCAATTCTGAAATGTCTACTTTGTTCAGCTTTGGTTGCCGTGACCGTGGTCTTTCTTGAGCTGTAACCTTTATTGTCTTGCCGTGATGATGAGTGAGGATCACAGTCCGATTGAAACAGTCAATAAATCCTTTGTTGGTGGTCAACCAGTCCATCCCTAGGATGGCATCCAGTCCTTTATTTTCCAACATGATGAGATTTGCCTGAAACTTTAATCCTTCGAACTCAATGATCACTCCTTGGCAGTAACTCTGAGCGATCTGCTTATTCCCCGGGGACTTGATGATCATAGATTTTTCCAAGGGAAGTATCGGAAAACCATGTTGTGAAACAAAACTCTTCGAAACGAATCAATGAGAAGCTCCAGAATCAAACAAAACCATGGCAGGTACTGTGTTGACAGGGAACGTACCGAGCACGATGTCTGGGGCATTCTGCGCTTCTTCCCTGGTCACATGGTTCAGGTGACCCTTCCTGTGATTGTTGTTGGGGTTGAAATTGTTGCGCTTGGGGGCTGGATTATTCCCACCATTGTTCGGCTTGGGGGCCGAGTTCCTTGGCTTTGGGCACTGTTTGGCATAGTGCCCCTCTTCACCACAAGCGTAGCAAGTGACCCCTGGACGGTACGTGAAGTCCTTGTCCCTGGAATGAAACTGTCTGGTTGGCCTTAGATCAGTAGTCGTGGATTTCCTTGCTTCAGTCCTCGGAACCTCAGTCTTGCTTCGGTTGTTGCGAGCAAGAGTCATCTTGTCCCTCTTTCGCTTACGGATATCCTCCAGACTGCGGCGCTCATTCTCCAAGGTAATGGCCTTGTCAACCAGAGTTTTAAAATCCGGGAAAGTGTGTACAACCAGTTGGCATCTTAGTGCCGGTGCCAGACCGTCCAAGAATTTCTCCATCCTCTTGTTCTCAGTCATATGCTCGTCGTAGGCATAACGAGATAGCTGGGTAAACTGACCGTTGTATTCTGTCACTGACATGCCTCTTTGTTTGAGGTCATCAAATTCTCTCTTCTTGATTTTTATGATGCTCCTGGGGATGTGTGCCCCACGAAAGCCTTCCTTAAACTCTTCCCAGGTGATGTTATGTTCACTGGGATGCATGTGTAGGAAGTTCTCCCACCATGCTGCAGCTGCTCCAGTAAGGTAGTGAGGTGCATAAAGCACCTTCTCATGATCTGAGCATTGAGCAATAATCAGCTTTCTTTCGATGTCACGAAGCCAATCATCGGCCTCAAGTGGCCTATCAGTGTGAGCGAATGTTGGAGGGCGAGTCTTCTGTAATTCAGACAACTTGGAGTGTGGTTGATAGGGCTCACGGTGGTTTCCCATATTGATGACGTGATTCATCATCTCTTGGTGTTGCTGTTGGCTTTGTTCGAAAAGGCAGCACACTTGAGATAAGGCCGCTTCGCTGTCCTGTTGACTAGACTGTCCCTGAGTGAAGTTGTTGCTGGTCTGTGTTCCATAAACTTCTTCTGGTTGATTGGGCATGGAACGAGCCCACGGACGAGACATTTTCCACTCTGGGGTATTATTTAGCAATACTCATGAGAAGAACTGTGTGGCACACGGAAAATCTTGCAAAGGCAAAAATTTAAAAGACCTCAAGATTTTTCAAAAAAAACAAAAATGGTTTCGCACGGAGAAGAACTGCTCAACACAAATCTTACACGCGATACGCAAACATACGATACAGCACTCAGGATGTGCGTACACATTCCTGACATGTTATTTAGACTAGCACACTCCTCCGGAATGCAGCGCATACAACTACTACAAACATAAGTACGTGAAACATAACATACATGCAGACACAACGCGCGGCTACTCGGCGCACTCAGTCGGAGATGGTGACGATGTCCTTCCCTTTGCCGAGGGTAAGACCCAGCGGTGCAGGAGACTCAACCTCCACCTCCTCTCTAGCGGGCTCCAGGCGCGCAGCACTGTGCTGAGGTGATGGTGCGGGAGCGACAGGCGGCAGTGCGGGTGCGGCGGGCGGTGCAGCTCTGACTGGAGTAGGAGCGATGACTCGATCGAACTCCTCAGTGTTAGGCAGACAGCGAGCAGTGGCTAAAATGGCCGGTGCATAAGATACTGAGGACGAGACGAAAGTCAGAGGTGGTGCCATGTGGAGAAGCTCCTTCCTGCAGGCAGGACCGCCCCGAACTAAGTCCATGCGGGCAGCCACAAGATCATCTACGAGGTTGTCGAAAGATTCCTCCAGAGCTTCGATATACTCCACAACCATCTCGATGGCTTCATCCCGCTCTCCCCTATGGCAGGCGAATGCGTAGTGACAAGTATATGGCACATGGCATGGGAGGTAGCGGTAGCGACGAGTCTTCATCATAGGAAGAATGTCCCGAAGGCGAGCTATCGCCTCACGGGCAGCCATCTGCATGGCATGCCTCTCCGTAGGCATGGCCCTTCCCACAAAACGGAAGTGGCGAGACGCAGAACGTCCTCCCTTGAATTGCACCACGGCCTGGTGCATAGACACGTCGTCGCTGAGCTTGTGCTGGTAAAGCGTGAACTCCGGACGAGTCGCTGGCCCGATCGCGAGCTTGGTGATGGAGTCGAGGAGTTTGACAAACCCCTCGGGCACATTAGTGAACACCCGAGTCTCGTAGTTGCTGCCAGCCATCTACAAAAGTAGGCAAAAATTCTGAGTAGTCATGTCATAAATTTATGATGATCAACAGAAAATAGCTACATTTGCAAAATGCTGAAAAAGCACAAAAGACGCTAATAACCGATTAGCGATCGCACCTAGTGGCTTCCTACAGTCAGCCTGGCTCTGATACCAAGCTTGTCACGACCGGTTTTCCAATAAAAATATTTATTGAGAAATCGATCCCTTTTATGGACCAGTGGAGAAGAATCCTTCTTACTGGTAGACAAAGTCTTGATCACAGAAGAAAAATACCAGGAGTACTGAAAATAATACAAGGTTGAGCGGAGACTGCTCAACAATTTATTACAAGCACGCCAATAATACATAAAGGCGGATAGGGTGGCATAACTACTAACTCACGATAAAAGCGGTGGTGGATATATCACAGCGAAGTGGGTGATATGACTCCTGAAAACTAACAGCTCTTCGAGCGTCGGAGTGAGGCTCGAGGAGACTTATTGCGGGTGGCGGAAGCGTAAATGATACAAGTGAGCAATATCCAGGATCGCACGGGACTGACTGGGATTCCTCTAGGCGTCGGACTCACTATCAAACTCTTCATCCATGAGATCGCCTTCATCAACATCTGGCCAAAACAACAAGCCAGGTGAGTACTATGAAAGTACTCGCAAGACAGTTCGGACATAAGATATAACAAATGTAAACGTGATGCATATGAACAGATCAACAAGCGCACTCAGACAACGAGATAATAATGCATAAAAAAATAAAAATAAAAGAGAAGTCGGGCGGTAGTCCTCCCGAAATCCCAAAGTAATACTGAGGGCCAATCGAGTGTCTGAAAGACTCCTCGGAAGGGTAAAGGTAAAATAACAATGCCGCAGTCGGGCGTCAAGGCGACACCACATAAAGGGCTTATAATAAAATATAAATGACAGTGCGTGCCACAGTCGGACGTCTGAGCGACATCACATAAAGGGCTTATATTGAAAGTAAATGACAAGCATGCCACAGTCGGACGTCTGAGCGACATCACATAAAGGGATTATATCAAAGGTAAATAACAAGAGTGCCATAGTCGGACGTCTGAGCGACATCACATAAAGGGCTTATATCATAACTTAATAATTCAGTAGTTCAAGAATATGCATCATTACAAGTACGAGATAAATAAAAGGTTAGTCCATCCATAGGAATAACAATTAAACTGGGTTTACCACTCAAGCTTGCTCACCGGGGATTTACCACGAGGATTGACATAGATATGGTTATACTGGCCATGGTCCTTGACCATAGATACGATGACTCGGAAGGATTTTGACTTTGCAGAGTTTGTACTTTAACCACAGCCAACGGATTTCAGTAGTCACGGGGACTAGTTCCGTTTACGGTGTTTTGGAAGAAACACATCTAACCAGTACACACCCATTCAACATTCCAAAGCCAGGAATCACCCTCGGCAACGTTCAAGAAAAACCTTGAGACGGGGAGGCTACAACCTCGCGTAGCATGGGATCAAATTTATATACGCGCGCTCTAAGGGGTGCCCCCCTCTCGGTCCCAACCGGAAACACCCATGCCCCCTGACCAGATGACTGGCTTTAATCCAGGGCCATGGAACCCTCATCCCAGCCCCTCTATTTGGTGTGTACACGGAAAGAGGTTACCAACTTACTAAACCGTATTCTTGGCAGTAAACATGTGGCGGCACGGGAAGTCGAAGAACGATAACGTGACTCAGTCCACGTTAACGTCGGAGTTTGTCGGATATCGTAAGGCTGGCATGCTACAACAATACCACCTTACTGCCTTTCATGTCACCACATGACTTGGTCATCTCTCAGCAGAGATCGCAGTAACTTCGGAGCACACGGATAGTTGCCTTACATGCATCGAGATACTCACCGATGATCATATGCCATGCACAAACCATTCAAGCAAACATGCAAAACACCCGCCATATCAAAGGTTCAAACATGCTGGCCTGGTTCGGAGAAGTCGGAGTCTAGCTCGGCGAAGTTCGCGGCTCCGTCACCTCTTGCGAAACCTACGGTATAGCGAAAAACGTATACTAACGTGAAAATCAATGTATGCACAAAATTTGTTCCAAATTTTTTCCAAATAAATACTATAAAAAACTAGACAAAAATACAAGACTAACAGAAAAAGAATCACTCAAAAATCATCTTTTATGAAAAAGTTATAAGGGTTTTAGTCCAGGGACTAATCTGTGATGAAACAGAAAAGATCCAGGGACTTAACTGAGAAAACAGAAAACGGTTCGGATGGAAAGACGTCAGCCCAAAGAGAAAACGTATTTGCCCGAAGGCGCCAACAGAAAACGGTTCGAGGGGGAAAAGAATAGAGGCTGACAGGGGTGTCCACATGTTAGGTTTGAAAACCTCGCCGGCGCCCGAAGACTGCGGTGGTCGCCGGCGTTGAACCACGGCGAGGCAGGGAGATTGGAGTGTACCAAGAGGTTCAGTGCGTCCTTCCGCGTCGGTGGGTGGTGGACTTGACCGACGGAGAGCACCACGTCGACGGCGACACTTTCTCCGGCGGACGGCGGCTCGGGCGATGGTGGAGAACTCCGGTGGGTGCTGCAAACTCCGAATTGAAGCGCGGGTCAGGAGAGTGGATGCATAAGGAAGCTACTGGCAAGAGTTGAGGGGTGGGGGTGCACGCACGGGAGCGAATCGAGCTGGATCCCGTGGCGGGTCGAGGCGGCCGGAGTTGGGGAAGAAGGCTCCCCCGTGGCTCTTCCAGTGGCTTGGCGTGGTGTTGGTGGTGCGTAGGGGTGGTGTGAGTTCGAGTTCGAGCTCAGGGCCTCTATTTATAGGCGATTCGAGGGAGTGGCCGTGAACGGGAAATCTCTGGCGAGCGATTACGGCGAGGCAGCGGTTGAGCAGGGCGTTTAAGTGGCCAGGCAGCATCAGGGAGGTTTACTGGTGCCGTTCCACTGCTAACCTTGGTCGGGCTTGGGGTAATGGCGCCGGTCCTCGACGGGGCAGCCGTACGGGCACGGCGGCGGCAGAGAGCGCGCTCCACGCACAGCAGTTCACTACGAGGGTGGCGGCGCGCACGGGGGAGTGGATGGCCACGCGGCGGCCTCAGGTGGCTTGGGCGGCGCTGGGTGGCGCCGTCCACGCTGCGCTCCTCTCTGGCGGCCGCAAAGCTGCCGCTGCCGTCGCTCACGGGGTGGCGCACCTCCTCCTACTCGTCGCCGACGCCCGCAACCTTCCAGGCGTTCGTGCGGCGCAGGGACAAGAGGGAGGGGACGGGGAGCAAGGCGCCACAGCGACACTGGCGAGATCGACGTCGGGCTCTGAAGAAAACGACAGCAGATCTGAAACTGTTAACTGAACTTGACTGAACATGATAGCAACAGTGTCCAGCAGGTGCTCGATGAAATGATTTGGCAAGGAGAATTTTTTTTCTGGAGCTGGGACTTGGTGAGGTGACCTCTCAATGCACCCAGAGGCTGCCTGAATTTTCTCAGATTTTTAGGAGAAGAATTCAAATGAATTTCATCAAATTTGGCAAATGAGGTCCAAACTTGCAGCAAGTGTAGTTTGAAATATTTGAACTGGAGACCAGTGGATCTTCATGGATCCTGGTTGAGGGCTCAAAGGACTAGCTAGGGAAATTGGTTTGGAGGCAAAATTCAAAGCAGAAAGGGTAGCTCCTTTGTAAACCTCCAAGGATCAAGATAGAAGGCAGAAATTGTTTTAAGATGAGAAGTAAAAGGAAACAATTATATGGAGAGGTTCAACTTGCTGGATTTGAAGAGTAACTTGATACAAAGGTGGGGAAAGGCTTTTGGGAGGGGATTTCCACTTAGGTCATGGCAAGAGGAATTTTGAAAAGGGGAAAAGATCACTCAAAATGCCCTAGGGCTATTTAAAAGATTTTTCAAAAGAAATATTTTCCCAAGTGAAAAGCATTTGGTTTTGAGTCCAAATAAAAGGGCAAACCTCCAAGACCAAAATCAAGTCTTGGGGGAATCCAAATAAAACACTTGCCATAAAAGAAAGTTTTTGAGAGGGTGGGTTCTTTAGAAGAAAATTTTAAATACCCTCCTCAAATAAAAATAAAAGATTTTGAACAAATCCAATTAAAAATTGTGGGTGTCACAACACCTACCCCCTTAGGAAAAATCTCGTCCTCGAGATTTCAGCTGATCCTCAAATAGATATGGGTACTCTTCCTGGAGAAAATCTTCTCTTTCCCATGTAGCTTCATCCTCAGTGTGGTTGCTCCACTGAACCTTGAAAAATTTAGTTGTTTTCTGTCGGGTCCTCCGTTCAGACTCTTCTAATATCTTTACTGGCCGTTCTCTGTAGGTGAGGTCTGGTTGCACATCAATGCTCTCATGAGACACATGCTTTTCCGGGTTACTCATACATTTCCTCAACTGTGAGACGTGGAACACGTCGTGGACGTCTGACAGCTCCTTGGGTAGGTCTAGTTGGTAGGCTACTGTGCCTCTTCGTGCGATCACACAGAATGGTCCAATAAATCTCGGGGCTAGCTTCCCTTTAATTTTGAACCGTTGTAGGCCCCTCATAGGAGATACTCGTAGGTATACGTAATCACCGGGTTCAAAGCTGACCTCACGATGTTTATGATCATAATAGCTCTTCTGCCGGCTTTGGGCTGTCTTGAGTCTGTCCCTGATCTGTTTAACCTTCTCCTCGGCCTCCTTGAGCATGTCTGGGCCGAAGATACGACTGTCACCCGTTTCTGACCAATTCAGTGGGGTATGACACCTCCGTCCGTACAATGCTTCAAAGGGTGCCATTTGTAAGCTGGCTTGGTAACTGTTTTTGTAAGCAAACTCGGCATACGGCAAACTTTCTTCCCAACTGGATCCATAGGTGAGCACACAGGCTCTCAGCATGTCCTCTAGGATTTGGTTCACGCGTTCCGTTTGTCCATCCGTCTGAGGGTGGTACGCTGTACTGAAAGCTAGTTGCGTGCCAGAGGTTGTTGTAAGTGCTCCCAGAATTTAGAGACAAATTGAGTGCCTCGGTCGGATATTATAGTCTTTGGGACTCCATGCAAACAAACTATACGAGAGAGATAAAGCTTTGCTAGACTTTGAGTGGAGTAGGTCGTCTTCACGGGAATGAAATGAGCAACATTGGTTAGTCGATCTGTGATGACCCATATGGCATCATTTCCGCGTTGAGATCGAGGTAGTCCGACGATGAAGTCCATTCCAATTTCATCCCATTTCCACTCAGGTATCCGGTTTGGCTGTAGTAGCCCTGCTGGCTTTTGATGCTCGGCTTTAATGCGTTGACATGAATCGCAACAAGCAATAAATGCGGCTATATCCCTTTTCATACCGTGCCACCAAAATCTTTCCTGAATGTCTTTGTACATTTTGGTTCCTCCAGGGTGGATCCAGTATGGAGTGGTGTGGCTTTCGGTTAGGATTTGTTGCTTGAGTTCCTCAATGTTTGGTACGCAAAGTCTGTCCCCGTACCATAATATTCCTTCATTGTCTGTGATGAACTCTGAAGCCTTGCCAAGGCTCACTTTTCTCTTTATACCTTCGATGCTGGGATGTCCCTGCTGAGCCTTCTTAATTTGTTCCATTAGGGTGGGATGTATCTCCAGATTTGATATGGTGCCCTCAGAGACTAACACCATGTTGAGTCTAGCGAACTCCTGCTGGAACTCAGGTCTCAAGTTCTGCGGACTGTCGTTGCCCGGGCTGGGGTTCCGACTAAGTGCATCTGCCACAACATTGGCCTTCCCTGGATGATAGTGAATACCGACATCATAGTCCTTGACCAATTCGAACCAGCGTCGCTGCCGTAAATTTAGCTCTGGTTGTGTGAAGATATATTTGAGGCTCTTATGGTCCGTATATATCTCACAACGATTACCCAATAGAAAGTGCCTCCATTCTTTGAGTGCATGGATGACCGCTGCTAGCTCCAAGTCATGAGTTGGATAATTTTCGTCATGCTTCCGTAGTTGCCTGGAAGCATATGCGACCACTTTGCCATCTTGCATCAGTACACATCCGAGGCCTTTCCGAGAGGCGTCACAATACACTTCAAAACTCTTGTGTATGTCTGGCAAAGTTAAGACCGGTGCGGTTGTTAGTTTCTTCTTGAGTTCTTGGAAGCTTTTCTCGCATGCTTCCGTCCATACAAACTTCTTATCTTTCTTGAGCAACTGTGTCATCGGTTTTGCCACAATGGAGAATCCTTAAATAAATTTTCTGTAATATCCGGCCATTCCAAGGAAACTCCGTACATCTGTCACGTTGGCTGGTGGTTTCCAGGCAAGTATGGCTTTGACCTTTTCTGGGTCTACGGCCACGCCTTCTTGGGTTAATATGTGGCCTAGGAAACCAACTTGCCTTAGCCAAAATTCACACTTGCTAAATTTGGCGTACAATTGATGTTTCCTTAATTCTCCCAGAACAATTCTGAGATGCTCAGTATGCTCTTCTGGTGTTCTTGAATATACCAGAATGTCGTCAATGAATACCACAACAAATTTGTCCATGAATTTCATAAACACTTTGTTCAAGAGGTGGACGAAATATGCGGGGGTGTTCGTTAATCCAAATGGCATTACTGTGAACTCATATAATCCATATCTGGAAGTGAATGCCGTCTTAGGGATATCTCCAGTCCGTACTTTCAGTTGATGATATCTCGATCTTAAATCAATTTTTGAGAACACTTTGGCCTGCGCGAGTTGGTCAAACAAATCATTTATCCGTGGCATTGGATATTTGTTTTTGATGGTGACCATATTGAGAGCTCGATAGTTTATACACAATCTCAGTGTCCCATCCTTTTTCTTGGCGAACAACACTGGTGAACCCCATGGTGAGGAGCTGGCTCGAATAAATCCTTTGTCCAGTAATTCCTTTATCTGCTTCTTCAACTCTACCAATTCTGAGGGCGCCATTCTATAAGGTTTCTTGTAGATGGGAGCGGTGCCAGGCGCTAGTTCAATGCTGAATTCTATCTCTCGGTCTGGTGGCATGCCTGGTAGTTCTTCAGGGAATACGTCTAGAAATTCGCACACCACTGGAACTTTTCTCAATTCTGAAATGTCTACTTTGTTCAGCTTTGGTTGCCGTGACCGTGGTCTTTCTTGAGCTGTAACCTTTATTGTCTTGCCGTGATGATGAGTGAGGATCACAGTCCGATTGAAACAGTCAATAAATCCTTTGTTGGTGGTCAACCAGTCCATCCCTAGGATGACATCCAGTCCTTTATTTTCCAACACGATGAGATTTGCCTGAAACTTTAATCCTTCGAACTCAATGATCACTCCTTGGCAGTAACTCTGAGCGATCTGCTTATTCCCCGGGGACTTGATGATCATAGATTTTTCCAAGGGAAGTATCGGAAAACCATGTTGTGAAACAAAACTCTTCGAAACGAACGAATGAGAAGCTCCAGAATCAAACAAAACCGTGGCAGGTACTGTGTTGACAGGGAACGTACCGAGCACGATGTCTGGGGCATTCTGCGCTTCTTCCCTGGTCACATGGTTCAGGTGACCCTTCCTGTGATTGTTGTTGGGGTTGAAATTGTTGCGCTTGGGGGCTAGATTATTCCCACCATTGTTCGGCTTGGGGGCCGAGTTCCTTGGCTTTGGGCACCGTTTGGCATAGTGCCCCTCTTCACCACAAGCGTAGCAAGTGACCCCTGGACGGTACGTGAAGTCCTTGTCCCTGGAATGAAACTGTCTGGTTGGTCTTAGATCAGTAGTCGTGGATTTCCTTGCTTCAGTCCTCGAAACCTCAGTCTTGCTTCGGTTGTTGCGAGCAAGAGTCATCTTGTCCCTCTTTCGCTTACGGATATCCTCCAGACTGTGGCGCTCATTCTCCAAGGTAATGGCCTTGTCAACCAGAGTTTTAAAATCCGGGAAAGTGTGTACAACCAGTTGGCATCTTAGTGCCGGTGCCAGACCGTCCAAGATTTTCTCCATCCTCTTGTTCTCAGTCATATGCTCATCGTAGGCATAACGAGATAGCTGGGTAAACTGACCGTTGTATTCTATCACTGACATGCCTCTTTGTTTGAGGTCATCAAATTCTCTCTTCTTGATTTTTATGATGCTCATGGGGATGTGTGCCCCACGAAAGCCTTCCTTAAACTCTTCCCAGGTGATGTTATGTTCACTGGGATGCATGTGTAGGAAGTTCTCCCACCATGCTGCAGCTGCTCCAGTAAGGTAGTGAGGTGGATAAAGCACCTTCTCATGATCTGAGCACTGAGCAATAATCAGCTTTCTTTCGATGTCACGAAGCCAATCATCGGCCTCAAGTGGCCTATTAGTGTGAGCGAATGTTGGAGGGCGAGTCTTCTGTAATTCAGACAACTTGGAGTGTGGTTGATAGGGCTCACGGTGGTTTCCCATATTGATGACGTGATTCATCATCTCTTGGTGTTGCTGTTGGCTTTGTTCGAAAAGGCGGCACACTTGAGATAAGGCCGCTTCGCTGTCCTGTTGACTAGACTGTCCCTGAGTGAAGTTGTTGCTGGTCTGTGTTCCATAAACTTCTTCTGGTTGATTGGGGATGGAACGAGCCCACGGACGAGACATTTTCCACTCTGGGGTATTATTTAGCAATACTCATGAGAAGAACTGTGTGGCACACGGAAAATCTTGCAAAGGCAAAAATTTAAAAGACCTCAAGATTTTTCAAAAAAAACAAAAATGGTTTCGCACGGAGAAGAACTGCTCAACACAAATCTTACACGCGATACGCAAACATACGATACAGCACTCAGGATGTGCGTACACATTCCTGACATGTTATTTAGACTAGCACACTCCTCCGGAATGCAACGCATACAACTACTACAAACATAAGTACGTGAAACATAACATACATGCAGACACAACGCGCGGCTACTCGGCGCACTCAGTCGGAGATGGTGACGATGTCCTTCCCTTTGCCGAGGGTAAGACCCAGCGGTGCAGGAGACTCAACCTCCACCTCCTCTCTAGCGGGCTCCAGGCGCGCAGCACTGTGCTGAGGTGATGGTGCGGGAGCGACAGGCGGCAGTGCGGGTGCGGCGGGCGGTGCAGCTCTGACTGGAGTAGGAGCGATGACTCGATCGAACTCCTTAGTGGTAGGCAGACAGCGAGCAGTGGCTAAAGTGGCCGGTGCATAAGATGCTGAGGACGAGACGAAAGTCAGAGGTGGTTCCATGTGGAGAAGCTCCTTCCAACAGGCAGGACCGCCCCGAACTAAGTCCATGCGGGCAGCCACAAGATCATCTACGAGGTTGTCGAAAGATTCCTCCAGAGCTTTGATATACTCCACAACCATCTCGATGACTTCATCCCGCTCTCCCCTATGGCAGGCGAATGCGTAGTGACAAGTATATGGCACATGGCATGGGAGGTAGCGGTAGCGACGAGTCTTCATCATAGGAAGAATGTCCCGAAGGCGAGCTATCGCCTCACGGGCAGCCATCTGCATGGCATGCCTCTCCGTAGGCATGGCACTTCCCACAAAACGGAAGTGGCGAGACGCAGAACGTCCTCCCTTGAATTGCACCACGGCCTGGTGCATAGACACGTCGTCGCTGAGCTTGTGCTGGTAAAGCGTGAACTCCGGACGAGTCGCTGGCCCGATCGCGAGCTTGGTGATGGAGACGAGGAGTTTGACAAACCCCTCGGGCACATTAGTGAACACCCGAGTCTCGCAGTTGCTGCCAGCCATCTACAAAAGTAGGCAAAAATTCTGAGTAGTCATGTCATAAATTTATGATGATCAACAGAAAATAGCTACATTTGCAAAATGCTGAAAAAGCACAAAAGACGCTAATAACCGATTAGCGATCGCACCTAGTGGCTTCCTACAGTCAGCCTGGCTCTGATACCAAGCTTGTCACGACCGGTTTTCCAATAAAAATATTTATTGAGAAATCGATCCCTTTTATGGACCAGTGGAGAAGAATCCTTCTTACTGGTAGACAAAGTCTTGATCACAGAAGAAAAATACCAGGAGTACTGAAAATAATACAAGGTTGAGCGGAGACTGCTCAATAATTTATTACAAGCACGCCAATAATACATAAAGGCGGATAGGGTGGCATAACTACTAACTCACGATAACAGCGGTGGTGGATATATCATAGCGAAGTGGGTGATATGACTCCTGAAAACTAACAGCTCTTCGAGCGTCGGAGTGAGGCTCGAGGAGACTTATTGCGGGTGGCGGAAGCGTAAATGATACAAGTGACCAATATCCAGGATCGCACGGGACTGACTGGGATTCCTCTAGGCGTCGGACTCACTATCAAACTCTTCATCCATGAGATCGCCTTCATCAACATCTGGCCAAAACAACAAGCCAGGTGAGTACTATGAAAGTACTCGCAAGACAGTTCGGACATAAGATATAACAAATGTAAACATGATGCATATGAACAGATCAACAAGCGCACTCAGACAACGAGATAATAATGCATAAAAAAATAAAAATAAAAGAGAAGTCGGGCGGTAGTCCTCCCGAAATCCCAAAGTAATACTGAGGGCCAATCGAGTGTCTGAAAGACTCCTCGGAAGGGTAAAGGTAAAATAACAATGCCGCAGACGGGCGTCAAGGCGACACCACATAAAGGGCTTATAATAAAATATAAATGACAGTGCGTGCCACAGTCGGACGTCTGAGCGACATCACATAAAGGGCTTATATTGAAAGTAAATGACAAGCATGCCACAGTCGGACGTCTGAGCGACATCACATAAAGGGCTTATATCAAAGGTAAATAACTAGAGTGCCACAGTCGGACGTCTGAGCGACATCACATAAAGGGCTTATATCATAACTTAATAATTCAGTAGTTCAAGAATATGCATCATTACAAGTACGAGATAAATAAAAGGTTAGTCCATCCATAGGAATAACAATTAAACTGGGTTTACCACTCAAGCTTGCTCACCGGGGATTTACCACGAGGATTGACATAGATATGGTTATACTGGCCATGGTCCTTGACCATAGATACGATGACTCAGAAGGATTTTGACTCTGCAGAGTTTGTACTTTAACCACAGCCAACGGATTTCAGTAGTCACGGGGACTAGTTCCGTTTACGGTGTTTTCGAAGAAACACATCTAACCAGTACACACCCATTCAACATTCCGAAGCCAGGAATCACCCTCGGCAACGTTCAAGAAAAACCTTGAGACGGGGAGGCTACAACCTCGCGTAGCATGGGATCAAATTTATATACGCGCGCTCTAAGGGGTGCCCCCCTCTCGGTCCCAACCGGAAACACCCATGCCCCCTGACCAGATGACTGGCTTTAATCCAAGGCCATGGAACCCTCATCCCGGCCCCTCTATTTGGTGTGTACACGGAAAGAGGTTACCAACTTACTAAACCGTATTCTTGGCAGTAAACATGTGGCGGCACGGGAAGGGGAAGAACGATAACGTGACTCAGTCCACGTTAACGTCGGAGTTTGTCGGATATCGTAAGGCTGGCATGCTACAACAATACCACCTTACTGCCTTTCATGTCACCACATGACTAGGCCATCTCTCAGCAGAGATCGCAGTAACTTCGGAGCACACGGATAGTTGCCTTACATGCATCGAGATACTCACCGATGATCATATGCCATGCACAAACCATTCAAGCAAACATGCAAAACACCCGCCATATCAAAGGTTCAAACATGCTGGCCTGGTTCGGAGAAGTCGGAGTCTAGCTCGGCGAGTTCGCGGCTCCGTCACCTCTTGCGAAACCTACGGTATAGCGAAAAACGTATACTAACGTGAAAATCAACGTATGCACAAAATTTGTTCCAAATTTTTTCCAAATAAATACTATAAAAAACTAGACAAAAATACAAGACTAACAGAAAAAGAATAACTCAAAAATCATCTTTTATGAAAAAGTTATAAGGGTTTTAGTCCAGGGACTAATCTGTGATGAAACAGAAAAGATCCAGGGACTTAACTGAGAAAACAGAAAACGGTTCGGAGGGAAAGACGTCAGCCCAAAGAGAAAACGTATTTTCCCGAAGGCGCCAACAGAAAACGGTTCGAGGGGGAAAAGAATAGAGGCTGACAGGGGGGGGGGTCGACATGTTAGGTTTGAAAACCTCGCCGGCGCCCGAAGACTGCGGTGGTCGCCGGCGTTGAACCACGGCGAGGCAGGGAGATCGGAGTGTACCAAGAGGTTCAGTGCGTTCTTCCGCGTCGGTGGGTGGTGGACTTGACCGACGGAGAGCACCACGTCGACGACGACACTTTCTCCGGCGGACGGCGGCTCGGGCGATGGTGGAGAACTCCGGTGGGTGCTGCAAACTCCGAATTGAAGCGCGGGTCAGGAGAGTGGATGCATAAGGAAGCTACTGGCAAGAGTTGAGGGGTGGGGGTGCACGCACGGGAGCGAATCGAGCTGGATCCCGTGGCGGGTCGAGGCGGCCGGAGTTGGGGAAGAAGGCTCCCCCGTGGCTCTTCCAGTGGCTTGGCGTGGTGTTGGTGGTGCGTAGGGGTGGTGTGAGTTCGAGTTCGAGCTCAGGGCCTCTATTTATAGGCGATTCGAGGGAGTGGCCGTGAACGGGAAATCTCCGGCGAGCGATTACGGCGAGGCAGCGGTTGAGCAGGGCGTTTAAGTGGCCAGGCAGCATTAGGGAGGTTTACTGGTGCCGTTCCACTGCTAACCTTGGTCGGGCTTGGCATAATGGCGCCGGTCCTCGACGGGGCGGCCGTACGGGCACGGCGGCGGCAGAGAGCGCGCTCCACGCCTAGCAGTTCACTACGAGGGTGGCAGCGCGCACGGGGGAGTGGATGGCCACGCGGCGGCCTCCGGTGGCTTGGGCGGCGCTGGGTGGCGCCGTCCACGCTGCGCTCCTCTCTGGCGGCCGCAAAGCTGCCGCTGCCGTCGCTCACGGGGTGGCGCACCTCCTCCTACTCGTCGCCGACGCCCGCAACCTTCCAGGCGTTCGTGCGGCGCAGGGACAAGAGGGAGGGGACGGGGAGCAAGGCGCCACAGCGACACTGGCGAGATCGACGTCGGGCTCTGAAGAAAACGACAGCAGCTCTGAAACTGTTAACTGAACTTGACTGAACATGATAGCAACAGTGTCCAGCAGGTGCTCGATGAAATGATTTGGCAAGGAGATTTTTTTTTCTGGAGCTGGGACTTGGTGAGGTGACCTCTCAATGCACCCAGAGGCTGCCTGAATTTTCTCAGATTTTTAGGAGAAGAATTCAAATGAATTTCATCAAATTTGGCAAATGAGGTCCAAACTTGCAGCAAGTGTAGTTTGAAATATTTGAACTGGAGACCAGTGGATCTTCATGGATCCTTGTTGAGGGCTCAAAGGACTAGCTAGGGAAATTGGTTTGGAGGCAAAATTCAAAGCAGAAAGGGTAGCTCCTTTGTAAACCTCCAAGGATCAAGATAGAAGGCAGAAATAGTTTTTTGATGAGAAGTAAAAGGAAACAATTATATGGAGAGGTTCAACTTCCTGGATTTGAAGAGTAACTTGATACAAAGGTGGGGAAAGGCTTTTGGGAGGGGATTTCCACTTAGGTCATGGCAAGAGGAATTTTGAAAAGGGGAAAAGATCACTCAAAATGCCCTAGGGCTATTTAAAAGATTTTTCAAAAGAAATATTTTCCCATGTGAAAAGCATTTGGTTTTGAGTCCAAATAAAAGGGCAAACCTCCAAGACCAAAATCAAGTCTTGGGTGAATCCAAATAAAACACTTGCCATAAAAGAAAGTTTTTGAGAGGGTGGGTTCTTTAGAAGAAAATTTTAAATACCCTCCTCAAATAAAAATAAAAGATTTTGAACAAATCCAATTAAAAATTGTGGGTGTCACAACACCTACCCCCTTAGGAAAAATCTCGTCCTCGAGATTTCAGCTGATCCTCAAATAGATATGGGTACTCTGCCTGGAGAAAATCTTCTCTTTCCCATGTAGCTTCATCCTCAGTGTGGTTGCTCCACTGAACCTTGAAAAATTTAGTTGTTTTCTGTCAGGTCCTCTGTTCAGACTCTTCTAATATCTTTACTGGCCGTTCTCTGTAGGTGAGGTCTTGTTGCACATCAATGCTCTCATGAGACACATGCTTTTCCGGGTTACTCATACATTTCCTCAACTGTGAGACGTGGAACACGTCGTGGACGTCTGACAGCTCCTTGGGTAGGTCTAGTTGGTAGGCTACTGTGCCTCTTCGTGCGATCACACAGAATGGTCCAATAAATCTCGGGGCTAGCTTCCCTTTAATTTTGAACCGTTGTAGGCCCCTCATAGGAGATACTCATAGGTATACGTAATCACCGGGTTCAAAGCTGACCTCACGATGTTTCTGATCATAATAGCTCTTCTGCCGGCTTTGGGCTGTCTTGAGTCTGTCCCTGATCTGTTTAACCTTCTCCTCGGCCTCCTTGAGCATGTCTGGGCCAAAGATACGACTGTCACCCGTTTCTGACCAATTCAGTGGGGTATGACACCTCCGTCCGTACAATGCTTCAAAGGGTGCCATTTGTAAGCTGGCTTGGTAACTGTTGTTGTAAGCAAACTCGGCATACGGCAAACTTTCTTCCCAACTGGATCCATAGGTGAGCACACAGGCTCTCAGCATGTCCTCTAGGATTTGGTTCACGCGTTCCGTTTGTCCATCCGTCTGAGGGTGGTACGCTGTACTGAAAGCTAGTTGCGTGCCCAGAGCTTGTTGTAAGTGCTCCCAGAATTTAGAGACAAATTGAGTGCCTCGGTCGGATATTATAGTCTTTGGGACTCCATGCAAACAAACTATACGAGAGAGATAAAGCTTGGCTAGCCTTTGAGTGGAGTAGGTCGTCTTCACGGGAATGAAATGTGCAACCTTGGTTAGTCGATCTGTGATGACCCATATGGCATCATTTCCGCGTTGAGATCGAGGTAGTCCGACGATGAAGTCCATTCCAATTTCATCCCATTTCCACTCAGGTATCCGGTTTGGCTATAGTAGCCCTGCTGGCTTTTGATGCTCGGCTTTAATGCGTTGACATGAATCGCAACAAGCAATAAATGCGGCTATATCCCTTTTCATACCGTGCCACCAAAATCTTTCCTGAATGTCTTTGTACATTTTGGTTCCTCCAGGGTGGATCGAGTATGGAGCGGTGTGGCTTTCGGTTAGGATTTGTTGCTTGAGTTCCTCAATGTTTGGTACGCAAAGTCTGTCCCCGTACCATAATATTCCTTCGTTGTCTGTGACGAACTCTGAAGCCTTGCCAAGGCTCACTTTTCTCTTTATACCTTCGATGCTGGGATGTCCCTGCCGAGCCTTCTTAATTTGTTCCATTAGGGTGGGATGTATCTCCAGATCTGATACGGTGCCCTCAGAGACTAACACCATGTTGAGTCTAGCGAACTCCTGCTGGAACTCAGGTCTCAAGTTCTGCGGACTGTCGTTGCCCGGGCTGGGGTTCCGACTAAGTGCATCTGCCACTACATTGGCCTTCCCTAGATGATAGTGAATACCGACATCATAGTCCTTGACCAATTCCAACCAGCGTCGCTGCCGTAAATTTAGCTCTGGTTGTGTGAAGATATATTTGAGGCTCTTATGGTCCGTATATATCTCACAACGATTACCCAACAGAAAGTGCCTCCATTCTTTGAGTGCATGGATGACCGCTGCTAGCTCCAAGTCATGAGTTGGATAATTTTCCTCATGCTTTCGTAGTTGCCTGGAAGCATATGCGACCACTTTGCCATCTTGCATCAGTACACATCCGAGGCCTTTCTGAGATGCGTCACAATACACTTCAAAACTCTTGTGTATGTCTGGCACAGTTAAGACCGGTGCGGTTGTTAGTTTCTTCTTGAGTTCTTGGAAGCTTTTCTCGCATGCTTCCGTCCATACAAACTTCTTGTCTTTCTTGAGCAACTGTGTCATCGGTTTTGCCACAGTGGAGAATCCTTCAATAAATTTTCTGTAATATCCGGCCATTCCAAGGAAACTCCGTACATCTGTCACGTTGGCTGGTGGTTTCCAGTCAAGTATGGCTTTGACCTTTTCTGGGTCTACGGCCACGCCTTCTTGGGTTAATATGTGGCCTAGGAAACCAACTTGCCTTAGCCAATATTCACACTTGCTAAATTTGGCGTACAATTGATGTTTCCTTAATTCTCCCAGAACAATTCTGAGATGCTCAGTATTCTCTTCTGGTGTTCTTGAATATACCAGAATGTCGTCAATGAATACCACAACAAATTTGTCCATGAAGTTCATAAACACTTTGTTCATGAGGTGGACGAAATATGCGGGGGCGTTCGTTAATCCAAATGGCATTACTGTGAACTCATATAATCCATATCTGGAAGTGAATGCCGTCTTAGGGATATCTTCAGTCCGTTCTTTCAGTTGATGATATCCCGATCGTAAATCAATTTTTGAGAACACTTTGTCCTGCGCGAGTTGGTCAAACAAATCATTTATCCTTGGCATCGGATATTTGTTTTTGATGGTGACCATATTGAGAGCTCGATAGTCTATACACAATCTCAGTGTCCCATCCTTTTTCTTGGCGAACAACACTGGTGAACCCCATGGTGAGGAGCTGGCTCAAATAAATCCTTTGCCCAGTAATTCCTTTATCTGCTTCTTCAACTCTACCAATTCTGAGGGCGCCATTCTATAAGGTTTCTTATAGATGGGAGCGGTGCCAAGCGCTAGTTCAATGCTGAATTCTATCTCTCGGTCTGGTGGCATGCCTGGTAGTTCTTCAGGGAATACGTCCGGAAATTCGCACACCACTGGAACTTTTCTCAATTCTGAAATGTCTACTTTGTTCAGCTTTGGTTGCCGTGACCGTGGTCTTTCTTGAGCTGTAACCTTTATTGTCTTGCCGTGATGATGAGTGAGGATCACAGTCCGATTGAAACAGTCAATAAATCCTTTGTTGGTGGTCAACCATTCCATCCCTAGGATGACATCCAGTCCTTTATTTTCCAACACGATGAGATTTGCCTGAAACTTTAATCCTTCGAACTCAATGATCACTCCTTGGCAGTAACTCTGAGCGATCTGCTTATTCCCCGGGGACTTGATGATCATAGATTTTTCCAAGGGAAGTATCGTAAAACCATGTTGTGAAACAAAACTCTTCGAAACGAACGAATGAGAAGCTCCAGAATCAAACAAAACCGTGGCAGGTACTGTGTTGACAGGGAACGTACCGAGCACGATGTCTGGGGCATTCTGCGCTTCTTCCCTGGTCACATGGTTCAGGTGACCCTTCCTGTGATTGTTGTTGGGGTTGAAATTGTTGCCCTTGGGGGCTGGATTATTCCCACCATTGTTCGCTTGGGGGCCGAGTTCCTTGGCTTTGGGCACTGTTTGGCATAGTGCCCCTCTTCACCACAAGCGTAGCAAGTGACCCCTCGACGGTACGTGAAGTCCTTGTCCCTGGAATGAAACTGTCTGTTTGGCCTTAGATCAGTAGTCGTGGATTTCCTTGCTTCAGTCCTCGGAACCTCAGTCTTGCTTCGGTTGTTGCGAGCAAGAGTCGTCTTGTCCCTCTTTCGCTTACTGATATCCTCCAGACTGCGGCGCTCATTCTCCAAGGTAATGGCCTTATCAACCAGAGTTTTAAAATCCGGGAAAGTGTGTACAACCAGTTGGCATCTTAGTGCCGGTGCCAGACCGTCCAAGAATTTCTCCATCCTCTTGTTCTCAGTCATATGCTCGTCGTAGGCATATCGAGATAGCTGGGTAAACTGACCGTTGTATTCTGTCACTGACATGCCTCTTTGTTTGAGGTCATCAAATTCTCTCTTCTTGATTTTTATGATGCTCCTGGGGATGTGTGCCCCACGAAAGCCTTCCTTAAACTCTTCCCAGGTGATGTTATGTTCACTGGGATGCATGTGTAGGAAGTTCTCCCACCATGCTGCAGCTGCTCCAGTAAGGTAGTGAGGTGGATAAAGCACCTTCTCATGATCTGAGCACTGAGCAATAATCAGCTTTCTTTCGATGTCACGAAGCCAATCATCGGCCTCAAGTGGCCTATCAGTGTGAGCGAATGTTGGAGGGCGAGTCTTCTGTAATTCAGACAACTTGGAGTGTGGTTGATAGGGCTCACGGTGGTTTCCCATATTGATGACGTGATTCATCATCTCTTGGTGTTGCTGTTGGCTTTGTTCGAAAAGGCGGCACACTTGAGATAAGGCCGCTTCGCTGTCCTGTTGACTAGACTGTCCCTGAGTGAAGTTGTTGCTGGTCTGTGTTCCATAAACTTCTTCTGGTTGATTGGGCATGGAACGAGCCCACGGACGAGACATTTTCCACTCTGGGGTATTATTTAGCAATACTCATGAGAAGAACTGTGTGGCACACGGAAAATCTTGCAAAGGCAAAAATTTAAAAGACCTCAAGATTTTTCAAAAAAAACAAAAATGGTTTCGCACGGAGAAGAACTGCTCAACACAAATCTTACACGCGATACGCAAACATACGATACAGCACTCAGGATGTGCGTACACATTCCTGACATGTTATTTAGACTAGCACACTCCTCCGGAATGCAACGCATACAACTACTACAAACATAAGTACGTGAAACATAACATACATGCAGACACAACGCGCGGCTACTCGACGCACTCAGTCGGAGATGGTGACGATGTCCTTCCCTTTCCCGAGGGTAAGATCCAGCGGTGCAGGAGACTCAACCTCCACCTCCTCTCTAGCGGGCTCCAGGCGCGCAGCACTGTGCTGAGGTGATGGTGCGGGAGCGACAGGCGGCAGTGCGGGTGCGGCGGGCGGTGCAACTCTGACTGGAGTAGGAGCGATGACTCGATCGAACTCCTCAGTGGTAGGCAGATGGCGAGCAGTGGCTAAAATGGCCGGTGCATAAGATGCTAAGGATGAGACGAAAGTCAGAGGCGGAGCCATGTGGAGAAGCTCCTTCCTGCAGGCAGGACCGCCCCGAACTAAGTCCATGCGGGCAGCCACAAGATCGTCTACGAGGTTGTCGAAAGATTCCTCCAGAGCTTTGAGATACTCCACAACCATCTCGATGGCTTCATCTCGCTCTCCCCTATGCAGGCGAATGCGTAGTGACAAGTATATGGCACATGGCATGGGAGGTAGCGGTAGCGACGAGTCTTCATCATAGGAAGAATGTCCCGAAGGCGAGCTATCGCCTCACGGGCAGCCATCTGCATGGCATGCCTCTTCGTAGGCATGGCCCTTCCCACAAAACGGAAGTGGCGAGACGCAGAACGTCCTCCCTTGAATTGCACCACGGCCTGGTGCATAGACACGTCGTCGCTGAGCTTGTGCTGGTAAAGCGTGAACTCCGGACGAGTCGCTGGCCCGATCGCGAGCTTGGTGATGGAGACGAGGAGTTTGACAAACCCCTCGGGCACATTAGTGAACACCCGAGTCTCGCAGTTGCTGCCAGCCATCTACAAAAGTAGGCAAAAATTCTGAGTAGTCATGTCATAAATTTATGATGGCCAACAGAAAATAGCTACATTTGCAAAATGCTGAAAAAGCACAAAAGACGGTAATAACCGATTAGCGATTGCACCTAGTGGCTTCCTACAGTCAGCCTGGCTCTGATACCAAGCTTGTCACGACCGGTTTTCCAATAAAAATATTTATTGAGAAATCGATCCCTTTTATGGACCAGTGGAGAAGAATCCTTCTTACTGGTAGACAAAGTCTTGATCACAGAAGAAAAATACCAGGAGTACTGAAAATAATACAAGGTTGAGCGGAGACTGCTCAACAATTTATTACAAGCACGTCAATAATACATAAAGGCGGATAGGGTGGCATAACTACTAACTCACGATAAAAGCGGTGGTGGATATATCACAGCGAAGTGGGTGATATGACTCCTGAAAACTAACAGCTCTTCGAGCGTCGGAGTGAGGCTCGAGGAGACTTATTGCGGGTGGCGGAAGCGTAAATGATACAAGTGAGCAATATCCAGGATCGCACGGGACTGACTGGGATTCCTCTAGGCGTCGGACTCACTATCAAACTCTTCATCCATGAGATCGCCTTCATCAACATCTGGCCAAAACAACAAGCCAGGTGAGTACTATGAAAGTACTCGCAAGACAGTTCGGACATAAGATATAACAAAGTAAACATGATGCATATGAACAGATCAACAAGGGCACTCAGACAACGAGATAATAATGCATAAAAAAATAAAAATAAAAGAGAAGTCGGGCGGTAGTCCTCCCGAAATCCCAAAGTAATACTGAGGGCCAATCGAGTGTCTGAAAGACTCCTCGGAAGGGTAAAGGTAAAATAACAATGTCGTAGTCGGGCGTCAAGGCGACACCACGTAAAGGGCTTATAATAAAATATAAATGACAGTGCGTGCCACAGTCGGACGTCTGAGCGACATCACATAAAGGGCTTATATTGAAAGTAAATGACAAGCATGCCACAGTCGGACGTCTGAGCGACATCACATAAAGGGCTTATATCAAAGGTAAATAACAAGAGTGGCACAGTCGGACGTCTGAGCGACATCACATAAAGGGCTTATATCATAACTTAATAATTCAGTAGTTCAAGAATATGCATCATTAGAAGTACGAGATAAATAAAAGGTTAGTCCATCCATAGGAATAACAATTAAACTGGGTTTACCACTCAAGCTTGCTCACCGGGGATTTACCACGAGGATTGACATAGATATGGATATACTGGCCATGGTCCTTGACCATAGATACGATGACTCGGAAGGATTTTAACTCTGCAGAGTTTGTACTTTAACCACAGCCAACCGATTTCAGTAGTCACGGGGACTAGTTCCGTTTACGGTGTTTTGGAAGAAACACATCTAAACAGTACACACCCATTCAACATTCCGAAGCCAGGAATCACCCTCGGCAACGTTCAAGAAAAACCTTGAGACGGGGAGGCTACAACCTCGCGTAGCATGGGATCAAATTTATATACGCGCGCTCTAAGGGGTGCCCCCTCTCGGTCCCAACTGGAAACACCCATGCCCCCTGACCGGATGACTGGCTTTAATCCAGGGCCATGGAACCCTCATCCCGGCCCCTCTATTTGGTGTGTACACGGAAAGAGGTTACCAACTTACTAAACCGTATTCTTGGCAGAAAACATGTGGCGGCACGGGAAGGGGAAGAACGATAACGTGACTCAGTCCACGTTAACGTCGGAGTTTGTCGGATATCGTAAGGCTGGCATGCTACAACAATACCACCTTACTGCCTTTCATGTCACCACATGACTAGGCCATCTCTCATCAGAGATCACAGTAACTTCGGAGCACACGGATAGTTGCCTTACATGCAACGAGATACTCACCGATGATCATATGCCATGCACAAACCATTCAAGCAAACATGCAAAACACCCGCCATATCAAAGGTTCAAACATGCTTGCCTGTTTCGGAGAAGTCGGAGTCTAGCTCGGCTAAGTTCGCGGCTCCGTCACCTCTTCCGGAACCTACGGTATAGCGAAAAACGTATACTAACGTGAAAATCAACGCATGCACAAAATTTGTTCCAATTTTTTTCCAAATAAATACTATAAAAAACTAGACAAAAATATAAGACTGACAGAAAAAGAATCACTCAAAAATCATCTTTTATTAAAAAGTTATAAGGGTTTTAGTCCAGGGACTAATCTGTGATGAAATAGAAAAGATCCAGGGACTTAACTGAGAAAACAGAAAACAGTTCGGAGGGAAAGACGTCAGCCCAAAGAGAAAATGTATTTGCCCAAAGGCGCCAACAGAAAACGGTTCGAGGGGGAAAAGAATAGAGGCTGACAGGGGGGATCCACATGTCAGGTTTGAAAACCTCGCCGGCGCCCGAAGACTGCGGTGGTCGCCGGCGTTGAACCACGGCGAGGCAGGGAGATCGGAGTGTACCAAGAGGTTCAGTGCATCCTTCCGCGTCGGTGGGTGGTGGACTTGACCGACGGAGAGCACCACGTCGACGGCGACACTTTCTCCGGCGGACGGCGGCTCGGGCGATGGTGGAGAACTCCGGTGGGTGCTGCAAACTCCGAATTGAAACGCGGGACAGGAGAGTGGATGCATAAGGAAGCTACTGGCAAGAGTTGAGGGGTGGGGTGCTTGGGCGGCGCTGGGTGGCGCCGTCCACGCTGCGCTCCTCTCTGGCGGCCGCAAAGCCGCCGCTGCCGTCGCTCACGGGGTGGCGCACCTCCTCCTGCTCGTCGCCGACGCCCGCAACCTTCCAGGCGTTCGTGCGGCGCAGGGACAAGAGGGAGGGGACGGGGAGCAAGGCGCCACAGCGACACTGGCGAGATCGACGTCGGGCTCTGAAGAAAACGACAGCAGCTCTGAAACTGTTAACTGAACTTGACTGAACATGATAGCAACAGTGTCCAGCAGGTGTTCGATGAAATGATTTGGCAAGGAGAATTTTTTTCTGGAGCTGGGACTTGGTGAGGTGACCTCTCAATGCACCCAGAGGCTGCCTGAATTTTCTCAGATTTTTAGGAGAAGAATTCAAATGAATTTCATCAAATTTGGCAAATGAGGTCCAAACTTGCAACAAGTGTAGTTTGAAATATTTGAACTGGAGACCAGTGGATCTTCATGGATCCTGGTTGAGGGCTCAAAGGACTAGCTAGGCAAAATTCAAAGCAGAAAGGGTAGCTCCTTTGTAAACCTCCAAGGATCAAGATAGAAGGCAGAAATTGTTTTTTGATGAGAAGTAAAAGGAAACAATTATATGGAGAGGTTCAACTTGCTGGATTTGAAGAGTAACTTGATACAAAGGTGGGGAAAGGCTTTTGGGAGGGGATTTCCACTTATGTCATGGCAAGAGGAATTTTGAAAAGGGGAAAAGATCACTCAAAATGCCCTAGGGCTATTTAAAAGATTTTTCAAAAGAAATATTTTCCCACGTGAAAAGCATTTGGTTTTGAGTCCAAATAAAAGGGCAAACCTCCAAGACCAAAATCAAGTCTTGGGTGAATCCAAATAAAACACTTGCCATAAAAGAAAGTTTTTGAGAGGGTGGGTTCTTTAGAAGAAAATTTTAAATACCCTCCTCAAATAAAAATAAAAGATTTTGAACAAATAAAATTAAAAATTGTGGGTGTCACAAAATCAACAAGACCCCCGGCAAGCGGCTTGCCGGGGACGACTGCAACGCCACGGCAAGACCCTTCCCGTGCCCCCGACAAGACCCTTGCCGAGGGCATCAGCAGGGCCACTGCCAGGCCCGCACCAGCCAAGACTCCACTGTCGTCCCCAAGCAGCTGCTAGCTCAACCAGCTGGGCAGGCACCTGCGTGGCGACATGCGGCCTCTACACCGACTCAGCAAGCACCTGCGTGGTGGCACGCAACCCTTCGTGAAGGCTCCACCACCGCGCCAGCCCAGCAGCCAGCCAATGTGGCGCCACGACGCCTCGTGAGCTCGAACGTGTGTCAAGGCCAGGCGAGGCGGCGACAGCTGGGCCGTGCTTCCTTGTCGTCCCCGATAAAGCAAGGGGGACACATTGGCAGCGGATTAAATGCGTTTTTCCGACGGTCCCATAGGATAGGCTTATCGACTGTAGACCTTTCCACCTCCCGTGTGCCACTATGGCAACCCCTTTCTCCTATAAAAGGAGGCCCGAGGCGACCAGGAGGGGGATTCGGCTCTTTGGAACTACGCAACCACCGTAGCTCGTTCGAGAGCTCAAGGACACTCTGAAATACACACCAAGGCAGGACTAGGGTATTACGCATCCTCGCGGCCCGAACCTGGGTAACGACCCGTGTGCTAGCTCCTAAACCTGCTCTTCTCACAACCCCGCACCCGCCGGCCGTAGAAGGGATTCCAGTGATCCCATAGGTGTCGTTCCCACTCACATCTTTGGCGCGCTAGGTAGGGGGCGATGTGTGAGAATCTGGTCTAGCAGTTAGCCTAGCGGTTCTTCATCGCCATGGCACCCAAGAAGAAGGCGATCACGGCGATCGGCTCGTCGGGAGCCGAACGGCCCGTGCCAGTGCGGGCGAGCAGCGGGCCGGTCGCGGACAGGACCCGAGGCGCGGCCCGCGAGCACCAACATCGCTCTGGCAGTCAGAGCCTGGCGAGCGGCGTCGTTCATGCGCGAGACGACGGACCGCACGCTGCAAAATCCAGAGACGGAGCTGGGCCCCCCGCAGGCGGCGCGGGGCCCTCCGGGGGCGTCGTCGTGCCACCCACGGGCGGCGCGGAGACCTCCAGGACGCCCACCCCGGCGCCCACAGCGCGCTCTTCCCAGGGTGTGCGTGACGAGCAACGTCACCACACCGGTGACACTGGACACTGCCGTGGGAAGAGCCCTGTGCATCATCTGCGGGACGAAGGAGGCCAGCATGCCCGCCTAAGTGCTGGCGAAAATGGCATGCAGCCGCTGGGCCGTGATAGAGCTCCTTCTAACATGGTTAGAAGTCGAAGCGCGCCACGGTCCGCGCAGCTTTCGCCACCACCCACGCCAGCAGAAGCTTTGGCATGCGTGCAGCTACTCCTCGACTTCCCTCCTGCCGCGGAGAAGCTCGACGAATGGAGGGCCACCATCCGGAGCCTCGTTGCCGTCGCCAACAAAGATGATCCGCGACCGACGGGGCCCTCGGGCCGATGCTCCGTCGAGCCACCACATGCTAGCGGTGGAAGGACCGGGGGAGCTGCAGCCACAGTGCACTCTCCTCCCCCGCGCCAGTTGCCGCTGGTGCAGGTCCGTCGTGACGACGCTTGTGATAACATTTCCATAGCATCGTCCGACCCACGAACCCACCGCGATCAGCGCCAAGTTCTTCAGGAGCGAGCCCATGAAGATGCTCGAACCACCATCGAGCGCCGGCGTGATACACGCCACTAGTCGGATAAGCGGGCGGGGCCCGCTATGGACCACCCAGCACCGGGGGGCTCCGGCAGCCTACCTTACGAGGTGGGTTGCCCAGCCTTTACCCGTGAGCTGCGGCAGTTCCAGTGGTCGTCCCACCGCATGTTCAAGCCCGACATCGGTGAGAAGTACAACGGCAAGACCATCCGTCAGATTTCCTTAGCATCTACACCATCACGATGCAAGCCGCTGGGGCTCGCGACGACAAGGTGCTTGCCAATTACTTCCCGTTGGCGCTGAAGCCCAATGTCATGTCTTGGTTGATGCACTCGCCGGCAGATTCCATTTCTTCTTTGGTGCCTTCACTGGAGGCCACCAAGCTCATGGCCAGGCGAGTGATTTGCATATCATTCCCCAGAAGGAAGGTGAAAACCTGCGCAAGTACATACAGAGGTTCGGCTGAGTGCAATACAACATCCCAGATGTTCACCCTGCCGCCGTAATCGGCGCGTTCCATCAGAATGTGCGCAACCGCAAGATGCGTGAAAAGCTGGCAATGAACAAGGTCAGGGATGTGGCCGAACTTTACGTTCTGGCCGATAGATGCGCTGGGGCTGAAGAGGGGAGGAAGTACCCGACAAAGACGCCGACGCGGAAACCGACTCTACCGACGAAGACACCGCTGCCCCGACGAAGAAGGGTCGGCGTCGCAACATGAAGCGCAAGGGCAAGACCGTGCTTGCTGTCGAGGGATCCGACGACACCGGTGCCGCCAAGAAGGCCAAGGCAGACGACCCCGGCAAGGAGATTGCCGGGTGCGCCGCTTGCCGGGCCTTGGCGCCTGCCGACAAGCCATGAGGCTCCGACAAGCAGTACTGCAAGATCCACCACACCAAAGGCCACGACCTTCAGAACTGCCGACAAGTCAAGCTACTTGCTAAGAAGCAAAAAGCCAAGTATGAGAGGCAGGACAAGGAGAAGGGCCGAGATGGCGCTGAAGGATCCGGCAAGAAGCGTGGCGGCTAAGGAGGTCGCCGCGGCAAGGATAACCAGCAAGAGAGGCCTGCTCGGGGCCGCGACCAGAAGCAGGAAGACGATGATCATGACGAGGACGACGAGTCCAGCGAGCATGAGTTTCAGAAGGCTACGGAGGCCATGTGCGTCGATGGTGGCGCCTCGCTGCATACTTGTCACCGCCAGCTCAAACAGTGGGCGCATGAGATCACAGCAGCGGAGCCCTCGTTCGACACCCAGAAGCCACTGAAGTGGTCCAGCACGCCCTTATCTTTGACGCCGAGGACCACCCTGACCGCACAACTGCAGTCGGGTGTTTGCCGTTGTTGGTCTCACCAACGATACGCAACCTCAAGGTGAACAAGATGCTGGTTGACGGCGGGGCCGGTCTGAAACTGATCTCACCCGTTGTGATCAAAATGTTGCAAATTCCTGAGGGAGACCTTGAGGAAACGGGCACGTTTCAAGGGGTCAACCCGGGAAGGAGCCAGCCGAAGGGAAAGGTCACATTGCCTGTGGCATTTAGAGGCGAGTTGAACTACAGGACGGAGAGGATTGCCTTCGATGTAGCCGAGATCCCCTTGCCCTACAACGGGATCCTCGGCCGCTCGACACTAGCCAAGTTCATGGCAGCGTTGCACTATGCCTACAACACGCTGAAGATGCCTGGGCCGATGACCATCATCACTGTCCCCTCCGACAAGAAGGACGCACTGATCTGCGCTGACCAACTCTACCGAAAAGCAGTTGCAGCAGCTACCGCCAAGGCACTTGCTCCTGCCGCTGAAGCCCCGGGAGGGAAGAAGAAGACCGGCAAGACCTCTCGCACCCACTCTGTCAAGCACAACTCTTCGGAGTGTTGTGCTACCATCGAGGACATGCCAGAGAGCTCCACCGGCAAGAGCAAGAAATCCAAAGCTGCACCACCAGAGACCAAGAGGGTGTCCGTCAAGGAGGATGGCACGGGAGGGGCTTTCACCATAAGCTCCACCCTTGACAACAAATAGGAAAGCGCGCTCGTCACTTTCCTGTGGGAGAATGTCGATGTGTTTGCATGGCAAGCATCCGACATCCCCGGCGTTCCTAGGGAAGTGATTGAGCACCATCTTGCTATCTGTCCCCATGCACGACATGTCAAGCAGAAGGTCAGGAAGCAAGCTTTGGAATGGCAGGAGTTCATCACAGAGGAGATCAGGAAGTTGGAAGCAGCGGGCTTGGTGAGAGGAGTGCTCCATCCGACGTGGTTGGCCAATCCGGTGGTGGTGCGCAAGGCGAACGGGAAGTGGAGGCTGTGTATTGATTACACAGATATCAATAAGGCTTGTCCTAAGGACCCCTTCCCGTTGCCGCGCATTGACCAGATTGTTGACTCCACGGCCGGGTGCGATCTGTTATAATTCCTCGAGGCCTACTCGGGCTACCACCACATCTTCATGACAATGGACGACGAAGAGAAGACAACATTCATCACCCCATGTGGTACATATTGCTTTTTACGGATGCCTTTCGGGTTGAAGAGTGCTGGCTCGACGTTCGCAAGGGCGGTCCAAATTGGTTTTGAGCCCCAGCTACATAGAAATATGGAAGCTTACATGGATGACATAGTGGTCAAAACCAAGGACAAGGCAACTCTTGTACAAGACTTAGAAGAGACGTTTGCCAACCTGCGCAAGATTAACCTCAAGCTGAACCCTGAGAAGTGTGTCTTCAGCGTTCCGTCCAGCAAACTTCTCGGGTTCTTTGTGTCGCAGCGTGGGATCGAGGCAAAACCAGACAAGATCAAGGCTATCGAGCAGATTGAGGCGCCCAAGCGGATCAAGGATGTGCGTCGGATCACTGGCTGCGTTGCCGCCATGAGCCGATTCATCTCCAAGTCTGCTGAGCGTGCCCTTCCCTTTTTGAAAATCTTCAAAAAGGCGGGCCCAATGGAGTGGACCCCGGAGGCCGAAGCAGCATTGCAGGATCTGAAGAAATACCTCTCTTCTACACCAGTATTGGTGGCGCCTTAACCGCAAAAGCCGTTGCTGTTGTATCTGGCGGCGACGAATCAAGTGGTCAGCACCGCGCTGGTGGCGCAGAGGGAGGTCGACGAAGAGGCAGTGGCAACGGCACTACTGGCGGATGGCAAGTCAGAGATTCCCCCGGCAGGGCCTGGTGCCGGCAAGGCAAGGCCCCCGGCAGAGTCTGATGCCATCGGGACAGGGCCCGCGCAGCCAAGTGAAGTGGTGCACAAGAAGAAGACGATGCAACACCCGGTTTACTTTGTCAGCTCCCTCTTGCAGGGGGCTAGGTCAAGGTACTCCAGTGTCCAGAAATTGCTCTTCGGCCTCCTTGTGGCCTCGAGGAAGTTGCGTCATTACTTCCAAGCCCACGAGATCACTGTCGTCACCCGCCTCCCGTTGCAACGGATACTGCACAACCCAGACGCAACCGGAAGGATTGTGGAGTGGGCCTTGGAGTTATCAAGCTTTGGGTTGAAGTTTGAAAGTACTTCGACAATCCAGAGCAGAGTCTTGGCGGAGTTCATTGCAGAATGGACCTCAACGCCTAACGAGGAAATCCAGGAGACCACTCTCCCCGGCAAGGAAGCAAGTCACAACTGGATCATGTACTTTGACGGGGCTTTCTCGCTGCAAGGCGCTGGTGCTGGTGTGCTGCTCGTCGCACCCACCGGAGAGCACCTCAAGTATGTGATCCAGATGCACTTTCCCAGGGAGATGTCCATAAACAACACTGCTGAGTACGAAGGGTTGCTTGCCGGACTCAGGATCGCGGCAGACCTCGGGGTCAAGAAGCTCATCGTCAGGGGTGATTCACAGCTTGTCGTCAGGCAAGTCAACAAAGATTACCAGAGCATGTTGATGGAGGCCTACGTAGATGAGGTGAGGAAGCTGGAGGAGCGCTTCGATGGTATACAAGTGGAGCACCTTCCCCGAGCAGAGAACAACAACACCGATTACCTGTCGAAGTGCGCTGCGTTCAGGCTACCTGTGGAACCAGGTACCTTTGTGCTTCGGTTAACTCAACCATCCGTTGAACCATCAACAGAGCAGAACAAGCAGAGGAAATCAGGCCCCGGCAAGTAGTTTCCTGCCAAGCCCCCTGGGGCCGCCGGCAAGGACGTTGCCGTGGATACTGAGCCTGCCGAGGAGCAACCGACTCCAGCAGGGCGTCAAGCCCCGACCATAGAGACAGCCGCTCCCATGGTAGAAGAAATGCATTTGGTCCTTGCCGTCGAGCCCCAGGCTCCGGCATGGGCGCAACATACCGTCCGATTCCTCCAAACAGGGGAGCTTCCTGAGGAGCAGGTAGAAGCGGAGAAAGTAGCCCGTCGGTCTGCCATGTACTAGTTCGTCGACGACGTCCTGTACCGGAAAAGACCAAACGGTGTGAAATTGAAGTGCATCCCCCGGGAGGAAGGACTGGAGCTGTTGGCGGAGATACATGGAGGCATATGTGGCTCCCACATAGGGTCGAGGGACCTTGCCGGCAAGGCGTTCTGGCAGGGTTTCTTCTGGCCCACTGCCCTCCAGGATGCAACGACACTAGTAACCAAGTGTGAAGCGTGTCAGTTCCATTCAAAGAAGCTTCATCAACAAGCTCAAGCCCTTCAAACAATCCCTCTCTCCTGGCAATATTCGGTCTGGGGGCTCGACATACTGGGCCCTTCCCCCGTGCTGTCGGGGGCTTTGAGTACTTGTACGTTGCAATCGACAAGTTCACAAAGTGGCCGGAGGTGGAAGCAATGAGGAAGGTGACATCACAGTCAGCCGTCAAGTTCTTCAAGGGACTAGTCTGCCGTTTTGGTGTGCCAAACAGAGTCATCACCGACAACGGCACGCAGTTCACAAGCCACAAGACCTCGGCAGCATGGTCTGTTTCACTTCCGTGGCACACCCACGGAGCAACGGCCAGGCGGAGAGGGCAAATGCTGAAGTGTTGCGAGGCCTGAGGACAAAGACTTTTGACAGGCTGCACAAGAGCAGAAGGCGCTGGATTGATGAGTTGCCGGCAGTTCTTTGGTCGATCAGGACGACGCCAAATCGAGCCACCGGCCAGACACCCTTTGTCCTAGTATACGGGGCAGAAGTAGTTCTCCCCATGGAACTCATTAACGGGTCACCTCGAGTGCTCGCTTACGACGAACTCGAGAAAGAGCAATTGCAGCAAGATGACACAACGCTCCTTGAGGAAGATCGTCTTCGGGCGGCCGTGAGAGCAGCACGCTACCAGCAAGCCTTGCACCGCTACCATAGCCGCAAGGTTCATGCCCGAAGCTTTGAGGAAGGCGACCTTGTTCTTCGGCACGTTCAATCAGCCAAGAATTCCAACAAGTTGGCGCCGAAGTGGGAAGGCCCTTATCGGGTAATACGAGTCACCAGGCCCGGCGCAGTCCACCTGGAGACCGAAGATGCTATTCTAGTGAGCAACTCCTGGAACATTGAACATCTTCGCAAGTTTTACCCATAAGGCGCGGTTGCCTGCCCCCCCGGCAAACCACCTTTTGTACAAGCCTTGCTGACAAGGCATGTGACCCTCTGTACAAAGCCAGGTGCAGACCCTGAGCATAAATAAATGAAGCACTGGCGCCCTAAGTTATAGCATGCGTGCTAGCTTAAGTCTCTCCCTCGGTTAGGGTTGATAGTGCTTAGCGGCGACTAACCCCTAGCCTAGAGGTCGAGTGTGCGTCTTTCTGTCCTCTTTGGTTCGCAGGGCATGTGGACAATTTTGCTAGGCCAGTTAGAAGAAAGAGAACGAACCGGCGCTCCGGCCCCGGCAAGCCAAGGCTGCCGGGGACTGAAGACACAAGGATCCAACCATGGCAAGCCAAGGTTGCCGGGGGCTGCGGATTCAGATAAGTCTTTCAATCCCTGTTGTGCATTTCTGTATGGAACTGGGACATGTGAAACCTCGTTTATATTCTTAAACCACCGTGCTCCCCTTTTCCTGTACCCAAGAGCTATCCCCTGGGTCGGAACTTGGTCGTAGTTGCGGTGGCAAAAGAATGAACGAAGGGCCTAACTCTACTTCGCCCCTGCCTCCGCCAAGAGCGTGAGAATGGTCGACTGAAGTCAGGGGACGGCAAGGCCTGTTGCCGGGCGACAATGTTTATCCTAAAAATAACAAGGATTCGTTCCTTGGCATGGACCTCGCTCACACACAAAGAACCCGGCAGACACCCTGTTTTATTAAAAACATCCCATACAGGTACAGTTCATACGGAATTAAAAACATGAGCAAGGGGATAAGAAGTCTTAAAATTAACAAGTGCCTGTAGGATTACAAACTAAAAAGAGATAACATGCCCGTAATCCCTTTCTTGTCCCTCTCCTTAGAAAGCAGAACAAGGTGGCGGGAGGGCAAAAAGAGCGCCTAGGCAAGGTACGAAGAGCAGAAGGCACCAAGAGAGTATCTTGGTGCCGGGAAAGGAGCTGGAAGACGAGGCAGCGGGCCGGCAACACGCGACGAAGGCGTTGGTGCCCGCGTACTCCGACTTGACGGCCACCACCCGCCATCTTCGCCTTCTCCAGCCCTCCTACGCCAGCCGCCCAAGGAGACGATGGGGAACGCGCCAATGGAGAGCTTGACGAGGAAGGCCCTCGGCAGGGCGCGTGGCCGAGGGAGGGGCAGCGCGGTCAGTCGGAGTCGGGATCGGCATCCCGCCGCTCGACTCCCTCGTCGTCGCTGTCGCTGTCCTCCTCGTCACTCCCGCTCGAGGAAGAATCTTCATCGTCGGAGGAGCTCTCCACGCAGCATTTCAGGCGAGTTCCAAGATCTCCGAAGACCTTGACGGAGAGCAGGTGCCCTCCATTAACTTGAAGTAGAGGACGAGCCCCGCCGTCAGGCTGTGGATGCGAGCAAATGTCTTCCATCCGTGACGGAGGTACATAACATGAGGAGCGGGGAAGTCGACATCGACCCGCGTGCGGCCGTTCCCACAGCCCCTCATGTGCAATCTGAGGGTCTGGGCGGATCGGGCTCCATTTCCTGAGCAAATGGGGTAGGGAGACAAAGACGACGACGCGGTGGCCGGCGCAACCTGATGAAGAACTCCCGAGGCTGGTCCTCGATGTGGCCCTCCATCACGGGAGGCATCGCTGGCGGAGGCACGACCATCACACCGCCTCGTCCCCCTCTCCCCCGACTGCCATGGCGTCCTCAACCTCGCCCCTCCCCCTTCCTCTCGCGGCCGACTCCGCTGCCGTGAGCTCATGGGAAGGAGGAACACGCTGTCGAGCGGCAACCCTCGCCCCCACCATCGAAGGCCTAGCACCCCCTCTCGCCATGGCGGGTGGAAGAAAGGAGCGAAGGTGGAAGAGGATGGATGCTGAGAGAATGTGGGATGACATCCCCCTCCCCCTCCTTATAAAGGGGCGGGGTCGAGGTTCGGCCGCCCCACTCAGCCAATCCACCCATCGGGGGCGCAGGGAAATAGGACCGACCCGCTGCCCCAATCAACGCCGGCCCGGTTTCCCGCCTCCGCCGCCTGCCACCTGCATGGAGGACACATGGCGAGCGAGCATGATCGAGAAGACGGGTGAGGCGACCGTTCCCCGCCCCGTGATTGTGGGGTGTGGGCGCCTTGAAGACCGCGACCCGAGTCTACTCAGTAAATGAGCCGCGCCTTCGCGCCTCCCTCTTTTTATGGGCAAGGCGCGAGCCGCCTCTTTACTGCGATGTGACGCATGCGTGTGGGAACCGCCCCACGCATGACCCTCACGTCACACACGACCCTCCACATCGCGCGTTCAACGCGGGTCGTGGGGAAGTGCAGCAGACGAAACAGTTACCACAGTAAAAATCCACCCCACCTACCCGCGCACCGTTCTGGGCCTAGCCCAACAACGCGTCGCGCTTATCTGTGGCCCAGACCCGGGGGCTCCTGTCGGTGTACAAAATTAGGGGCTCTCCTTTTGACCCCTTTACTGGTGCACGGGCAGTCAGAGCCACGCGCCGCGGCCACACTCAGCAGAGCAGAAGAGGGAATACAGAGAGAAGACAAAGTACAAGACAACCAAGGCAACGCCAAGACCAGGAACACGGGAGAGCAAGAGGGCGAGGTAGGCTTCCTCGGCAAGATCCTTGCCGAGGCAGTCTCTGCAGTCCCGGCAAGAGCCTTGCCGAGGCAGCCTTCCCGATGCCAGCGGAGCAAGCCACCCTTGAGCCCACGGGTTCCAACCCAACCAACTACATTGGAACCAAGGCTCGGGAGGCGCCTCTGTGGTGGCATGCAGATCTTCGTCAAGATCATAAACATGTGAGATCAGATGAGGATCAGAAGACGACGACCCTCGGCGGGGTCCTGGTCAAGGAAATCCACAAGACCCCCGGCAAGCGCCTTGCCGGGGACGACTGCAACGCCACGGCAAGACCCTTGTCGGGCCTCCGGCAAGATCATTGCCGAGGGCATCAGCAGGGCCACTGCCAGGCCCGCACCAGCCAAGACTCCATCGCCGTCCCCAAGCAGCTGCTAGCTCAACCAGCTGGGCAGGCACCTGCGTGGCGATGGGTGGCCTCTACATCGACTCAGCAAGCACCTGCGTGGTGTCACAAAACCCTTCGTGAAGGCTCCACCACCGCGCCAGCCCAGCAGCCAGCCAACGTGGCGCCACGACACCTCGTCAGCTCGAACGCGTGTCAAGGCCAGGCGAGGCGGCGACAGCTGGGACGTGCTTCCTTGCCGTCTCCGATGAAGCAAGGGGGACACGTCGGCAGCGCATTAAATGTGTTTGTACGACGGTCCCAGAGGATAGGCTTATCGACTGTAGACCTTTCCACCTCCTGTGTGCCACTGTGGCAACCCCTTTTTCCTATAAAAGGAGGAACGAGGCGACCAGGAGGGGGATTCGGCTGTTTGGAACTACGCAGCCACCGTAGCTGGTTCGAGAGCTCAAGGACACTCTTAAATACACACCAAAGCAGGACTAGGGTATTACGCATCCTCGCGGCCCGAACCTGGGTAAACGACCCGTGTGCTAGCTCCTAAACCTGCTCTTCTCACAACCCCGCCCCCGTCGACCGTAGAAGGGATTCCAGTGATCCCATAGGTGTCGTTCCCACCGACAAAAGGAAAGGAAATGTTTAAAACAACACAGATGAAGCACTTCTCAAGGACAATACCACTTTCTCATGGCAGTATCTAAACAGTAGCACAACACCAATAGAGATGACAAAGCTCAATCATATGGATGAAATCTGTGGGCGAGTACCAACCTTTGTCAGGAGGCTTATTGTGTAGAGCATACAGATCAAGCACTTCTCTGGAACCATCTGTTGTTACCTACTGCAGTTGCCATGCTTACTATATACTCCTCGATTAGTTTAATGTTTCCAACATCTTCTTGTGCAGTTCCACTAAAATATATGGTATCTTCAAAGAAGATCCCTGTTTGCACAAGTAGAGATAATTACATATTACATTAAGAGTGGCATCAAATCAGTGGCAAAACAATTGCTTGTTCCAGCCATAGCAGTAAATTAAGATGCAAAACTATATCATTACTTGTGTCATCACAGTTCTAGTGCTTCATTACAGCACCGAGAGTTATTTTTGTTTTTCTTCTACTTGTTCTTCCCCTTCATCTCTTGGTTCAATAACAGACAAGCTTCGCCTTCAATGTAAGATTTGGCATGTCAATTAGGGACCACAAGTATAGCACTAAACAACGACATTAATTTTCTGATGAAAGTGGCAAAATACAGGCCAATAGTTGTGAAATATCCTTATCTTACCTCAATGGGATATTACGGTGCACATACAGATTGGAAGTCCTGTCTCCATTTGTGCAGTTCACTAAAATCAAGCAACATTACCGTATAAGTAGCTCAACATATGAAAGCACACTGCACAATCATGTGAAAGAAGGCTAGTACTAACCTCTCATGACGCGGAATTCAAACAACTCACAAGAAGATCTAAACCAAATTTTCCAACAAGGATAGGAAGTCAGATCTCCTCTTGTGCAGTTCCACTAAGATCAAGAAATCAAGCAACGTTGTCGGTGTGACATTTTGGTTGAACTGCACAAAACACTCTTAAGACAAAAGTGTTTTGTGCGGTGCAACAAAAGGTCACAATAGCAACGAGGTGAAGTAGATAACCCTGTTTACACAGAGGTGCAAAGGAAACAACTAGTGGTCAATAATGGTAGATGACACAGAAGCCAACAGAAAGAAGCATCTAACTTACCTAAATGGAAAAGAAAGATAGTAGCATTTCTCAAATGGTGGCATTGATTGATATTAATAGAGAGATTATATTAACAATAAAATTTGTTAAACATGTAATTTGCTTTTAACTGTGGCATTGCATCAATTTTCCAGCGGCATTATTAGAGGGTGTTTGTTTACCGGGACTTTTTGGTGTAGGGACTAAAAAAGTCCCTTTCAGTCCCATCTAAACAAAACAGGAGGGACTTTTAGGGACTAAAAGTGGGCATTTCGGACTAAAGAAAGAAGACACTGAGGGAGGTTCTTTTTGGGACTTTTTCCAACAGTTGCCCCTGCCCCACATCGCACCTTATCTCTATTAGTTCATTACTAGGGGTAACATGGTCTTTTAGCATGTCATTTAATAACCTCTAGTCCATGTTTAGTCCCTGGAACCAAGCAGGTAGGGACTAGGGACTTTTTAGTTCGGACTAAAAAAAGTCCTAGGACTTTTTAACCAAACAGGGCATTAGATTAACAACAGCTAAAGAGTTACACGGGACAGTGGATGCACCAGAACCATGTGCATCTACTGATGTATAAAGGGGTGATGCACAGCCTGTTGCAACAAAGAACAAAGAACCAAGGAGCATATTTGTGTTGGTCACAGTTTTGTTATCTTTAGACACCTTTCCCTATGTGAGGGAAGCAAATCTAGTCCTGCTCAAACTCTACAGCCTTGTCCCCCAAAACAAAAAGATCTGTTCGTTACAGATGTGCGTACTATGTTTGTCATTGTTTTCCCTTTTTGACCAACGTAGGTGCTTGATAGCCAGTTTGTACTAGAACTTTCCCCCTTCCTTTCCTCTTTCAACCACATCCTAGATTCATGCTATACAACTTTCCCCACTACTTCCCCCTTCCTTTCCTTTTTGAACCACGTCCTAGATTCATGCTATACAACTTTGCCCACTACTTTCCTGCTTGATCCAACACCTAGATTCGAGTGCAGAAGCGGAAAAAGCCCACATGCAGCTAGAGCAATGCATGTGGAATAAGTAAATTATACCTTAAGGTTCTTGGGGTGTGGTTCGGTGGCACCGGAGGCCGTTCTGCCCACACTATGTATGGCGGCAAGGAAGAAGGGGTCGGAGGCCCTTCCACGCCGCTGCTGGGTGAAAGAGAACAGTTGCACCGGTAGTGGATTCCCTCCCTCGCCGACGGCGACAGCGTTAAGTCTCCTTCCCTTCCCGACAGACGGATCCTGCCGGCTCTTTGACTAGTAGTGAGGGCAGAGAGAGAGAGGCCAACGAAGTCTTGTTTAGATCTAGAGAGGGTGAGAGAGTGTGAAGAGATCAACTACAAGCATTCAGGCTCCAGCGTGTATATATATAGTGGAGAGAGAGTGTGAAGAGTGCAAAACCTACTAGTAGAAAACAAGCGCCGAGGCTGCAGCGTATACGTGATGAGGTGATTATACAGTCACTACGAGATCGTATAGCTCCGTATCCATCCATTTAGACGAGTCAAAAATCCTCCTCGCATCGCCCCAGATCACTTTCTCTCTCTGTCATGCGGGGCCTACCTATCATTGGGTGGAAGAAAGAAGTCGAACCAAAACAAAATTATGCTCAAGTGCGGTTATCGAACCCGAGACCTCAAGTTTGATGAGCGAACAGGCTAACCAGCTACACCACCCTCACATTATGTTTAACAAGAGGAAAATAACCTTTTATACATTCCTGCATTCGTGTGACAAGCATGCCGTGTTTTTTTGCGTGGGAGTCATTGGGATTTAAATCATAATCATGTCATGTGGCTTTGGTGGTAAGGTCTTTTGGGATTTAAAGCAGTGTTGGTAGTACAGAAATAATGCAGCCTTAGTCACCTTACCTCTCTCCACGTAGTACGTTGGGTCCCACCAGTCAGAGGGTGAAACAAACAAATTAATAAGAACAAAATAAAAACTCCAGCGGTGTATCTTACCTCACACATCTCGCTACTGCTCGTGAACACTTGTCCAATTGATCCCTCTGTTCGCTCACGTACTATTTTAGGTGAATCCTTATTATAACATGCACACAATTTTGGGCACTTGTATTCGACCTAAGTCAGTGTGCCACCATATCTCGTACTACTCCCTCCATCTAGGTGTAATAAGTCGCGTTAGAAGGTGTAGCGGGACCAAGGTGCAAGCAGATTGGAGGAGAAGGAGAAACTTGACCAGTCCTTTCTCCGATCAAAGCCCTGATTTCTGTCTCTAAACGCAACAATTAATCAGAACAACTAAGAGATGTTGTTTTAGCTACCATGCAGGGCCATGTATTAACTCGCATGCAAGCCGACTTTGATTTCTTGACTGATCAACGCGTAGTTGCGCTCCATGCATTGGGTTTCCGGGGGAGATAACAAGGCAGAGTAAGGAGCGTCTGGTTATACATTGCTTAGGGCATCCACAATGTGATGTTTTTGCGCCTCTAAGGCCGACTCTAAGGATTTCTAGTCTGCCTGTATACACTGCACGATTTAGTTTGTCCGCCTCTATGCTTAGCGTCGCCTCCAACACTAGAGGCAGCCTCCAAGTGAATAAACAAATGGAAGAAAAGAAGAGAGGAGGAAGGTTACCTGCATGCACGCGGATGAGAAGTTGTAACTTTGATTTTTTATTTATTGTAGGGTTATGGTGGGCTCCACCTTGGAGGCATGTTAAAATCTTTATACACTGCAGAACTTTCATTCATGCTTAGAGGCACTAACGTGGGGCCCAGCTTAGAGGCTGCATTGCCTCCATACATTGGAGATGCTCTAAGGAAATTGCTCGGCTAGCCCAGCTAGCCAGCTTTATCTTTACCAGCCTTGCCCCGTGAAAATCGTTGTCATGAGTGGGTCATCGATTTTTCTGTGCGTGAAGTTTGCCGTCGGAAGCGAGCCGATCTGGCTCTCCTGAGCTAGCCAGGTGTTTCTAGCCCACCCAAGCTAGCTGGCCCACAAAAGCTAACATATTTTATCAGTTCCAAATGCCTAACCTTGCCCAGCTAGGCTATAAACTGTTCTTGCTAAGGATCCAAACGCTCCCTAAGTAACAATGCTCACTAGCAACGAGGCCAGGAGGGGATTGAGATGCGAAGTTAATGGACGACGCCTAAACATTTTGGGAATATCTGATTTTCGTAAGATGACTTAACACCTAGACGAAGGGAGTACTACTCCTCAGTCCAGGTTTGATGGAATATTCTTCTCCTCTTCTCTTCTTGTACGTACTCCATTTGTATCTCACTTCCTGTGGCTTCGCGCTCGCATGATATTCCTATTCTATGAACCTGTGTGTGCGTGTGCGTGTGCATGTGTGTGTGTGTGTGTGTGTGTTTAACAGCATGTGTGTGTTAGAGGGAGCGACACATCGACCTACTCCTACAGAGAGATGGTGTGTAGTGTACGATTTAGCTGCAAGAGTCGGTGCATCCTCTCATTTCCGGGCGTCCAGTCGGGACAGGCGGACAGCTTCCACGCCCGCTCCTGACCAGCCTGGCCCACCCAAAGCCCCTCCATCACCCGGGCGCACTTCCCGCCCGAAATGGTCAGTGCTGCTCCAAAGAATTGGTGCCGCATTCATGCCCGGGCAGAGCGGACGCGACCTCTCACTGGTGCATGCGTTGAAGGGAGAAGCGGATTCAAGAGTGATGGTTGCTTCGTCCGTCCAACTTACTGCTGGGTCTATGTGATTTGACGGCTCATTGGTCATTATTACTGAGGTGGTACGACTGCTGGATGTCCCACGGTTTCGGCAAAAGGAGGTACTGCCAGATTACAATTTTCTCCATTCTTACAGCGGAGGAGTGCGAAAGGTGTGAAAACACGCAGGCTTAGTGATTACATGGCCCACCTCACACTATCACCATATTTTCTGGACACCGTGCGACACCTAACTCTTTACATAGTACTAGTATAGTACGTACTGTAATTTCTCAGCGAGATAAATTTGTACAATGCTATGAAGCTTCCAACTTCTGTTTCATGTATCTTGCGTCCAAGGTTGCCCGTTGCAACATTTCATCCAATACAAAGGAGACTAACATGCATGCTATTGCATCTCAATGATTGACAGATCATAGCCAATATGTACTCCCTCCGTTCCAAAATAAGTGTCTCAACTTTATGCAAACTTTAGTACAAAGTTGTACTACTACTAAAGTTGACACTTATTTTGGAACAAAGACAGCTAAAGAAAAAAAGATCCATGTAGTCCCTAGCCCTTGAACCGTAAACCCTAACCAAGCTTTAATTTGCTGGCAACGTTGGAGCTTCCGAGGAAATAAAGTTTGCAACCCTTTGACCATCGGATCATTTTGTGCAGTTTCACCAAAATCGAGATGAGCATCCCTATGGCAAAGAAATTGAAGAAGCATGATTAGAATAAGATAACTAGGACTAGTTGATGAAACATAAACTCATCACAAATACAGTACGTAGAAGCCAGTAGAGGTATGTGCGGGGCAAAGAAGTAGAGAAATATCCACATGGAGTGATGTGGGCAGCTGGAGCAGTGGTGCAAGCAGGCTGTAAAGGAAGTTTTACCTGAGGGATGTCGGGACGTAGCTCAACCTGAGGACGGCGGCGGGAGGCGGCAACTGCCCACGTCGCGGCAGTGAGCAAGGGACGAAGGCAACCTCATCGGCTTTGTGAGAGAGAACGGCGGGGACCCCTGATCGAGACGTGCCGAGGGTGGGTTTTCGACGTCGGCGACGGCGACCGCATCTACACTAAGCATCCACCCCTTCCCCCGGCGAACGTGATCCGCCCGGATGTTAGAGATGTGGCCACAATCGTTTTGTGCGAGAGAGCGTGAAGAGAGCAACCCCAGTAAGCAACCATGTAGGCTCGTCCTGGCTATGTATATAGTGGAGCTGTTTCCTTTTCTCTCCATATGAACCAATTTATATTGTGTATGTGCCACTGAAGAACAAAAACTTTATTTATAAATGACGCGGCACTATTCATGCGTGGTTCCCGACCCCCCATTATTTATAAGTGGGTAACTACTACTAGACGCATCAAATTATCACGTGGGATGCATCATCTTACAGAAATGAGCTCCACCGTGTGACGTGTGTGGTTGGGGAAGACGCAAAAGATGCAAAGAGTGCTACTAGTACACTATGTGCGTGGGTGCGTGCACCTCTTCTCTTCGAGCATGGTTATTACGCTGGTCATAGTGGAAGTAACATAGGTAGTAACATAGATGCCACATAAGCAAAAATGGTGAGGTGGCAAGTAGTTAATGAGGAGAAGAGGCAAATAGACTAACATAATATGTTACCATCACATAGCGCTTTCCAATGCAAAATGAGTCTACAAAGTAATAAATGAAGACATCTATGTTACTACACATATGACACTACCCACTATGAAGGTAGTAACATAGACTAGTAACATATGTATGTTACTAGTCTAAGTTACTCTTCACTAATAAAAGTATAGCCCACTACTGTACTACCACGCGGTTATTATATATGGGCAAAGAGTATAGGCTGTAATAATGACTAATAAGGCGTGGAATCACGAGGCCCACCTTTCTCTATGTTTGACCAAGGAAGCAACCATCATGTCACACCTCGTTGAATATCCATCCACTGCTACCTCCTGAATAAAAAAAGCCGCTTCTACCTCTGTAGCATGGTTAATAATATAGCCATGTCAATCACGACGTAGAAATATCATTCACTGATACAATAGGGCTGGATCTAAGGCTGGTGGATTTTGTTACTTTGTCTCTTTCTCTTTTTATCTCATTTACTCATTTTGCATAGGAGCACGTCTAGAGGATGGCTATTCCTTTTGATGAGACTTCTTCATGGGGTTTAAGACTAAGCAGCTCCGAATTATGCCCGCTGCCCACCACTCTGAATCGTGCCATCTATGATAGGGAGTAGTCCCATTGCAACAATGAGGTCCACTAGGTCTAGCACGTCCTATAAGAAGAGACTGTCACACAAAACATACATCTTGTTGCCTTCTTCCTCGTACAGTACGTACCACCGGTACTACTACTAGTACTAGTACTACTCGTTCTCCTATAAACCTTGCGCTTGGCATCTCCAAAATACGTATCAACCTTGTGATTGGCTCATCGCCTCTTCGGAAAGTCGAGCAATAATGGTACTGAAGTATATATCGTTCTAGCTATATGAGACCGAATGAATTGTTGAACGTCCACCACGTGGGCGAGGGTCGAGGGGCGAGGGAGAGTGCGTACTATTACGTCCGTTTCAATATGGACTACATACTGATTAAAATGAGTGAATCTACACTCTAAAATACGTCTATATACATCAGTGTTTGGAGTATGTACTAGTAAGTTCATATTGAAATCATATATTCCAAAAAATATGATAATCTCTCTAACCAAGGTAGGGACGAGGAGTAAACGGAGGGAGTAGTAAAATTTTCTCCTCGTCCTGCGAGCCACCGTGCGCGTGGGCGAGGGAGCGGGCGTAAGACTACCCACAGTGGGAGTAACATAGGTAGTAACATCACACATATCTAGATAAAATAGATGATGTGGCAAGAAATAAATGAAGAAAGAGAGGCATGTGGTAACATAGCTAGTTAAGGCGTGGTAAGCAAGCTTCACCTCGTCATGCGACCCACCGCGCCCATGGGCGGGGGAGACGGCGTACTAAGCAAGCTTCTCCTCGTTCTACGAGTTGACGGGACATATCAAAAGTAATACGTATAGAGCGTCTCGAGTGTATAGAGCCTTGCCTCTAAGGTAGGCCCCACATGGTTTGCCTGTTTTTTAACATAACGCGTCAAGTCGCATTTTGCTTGTCCACCTGTGGTAGACGATCTTCCATCAAGTGTACAACCAGTACACGTGTCAAATTACCACGTGGGCTGCCTTTTCGTACAGAAATGAGCTCCACCGTGTACCCGCGCGGGTGTGGTTGGGAAAGGGACGGGAGTACGTGCGTCGTGCGTGCACCTCTTCTCTTCGTGCACGTCCACCACCTACGTGGGTGTGTGTGAGAGAGATGCAAACCTAGACAGATGGCGTGTGCGTTCATGAGTGTTTGTTGTTGGGGGGTGTGATTTCGTGAATGTATTTGTGGGAATATGTGTCGATGACATCTCAAACAAAAATTTGACACATGCAATGTGTGTGAAATAGAGGCCTATCTATATCATATATAGAGGGGGCGATCCATGAGAAGAGAGGGAGGGGTCATAGATATCGATAGAGTCGGAGAGAGGATCAAGTGGGTGGGTGCGAGATTGATGAAGAGAGCCATCGAAATTGTGTGTGTGCAAGCCAAAGATATAGGGTGACTGACCTACCGGAACGTCAGAGGGCACAAGGCAAGTTTGTGTGTGGCACGGAGACATGACTACATCGCTCGATGTATCAGTGTGTGTGTGGGGGGGAGGGGGAGGCAGAGTCCTAACTAGAGAGGTAGAACGACTCGTATATGTGTTGAGAAGGAGAGACCCAGCTATGTCTTGAGGGAGATCAGTCGACATCCATACATAACTGAAGGACGAGAAATAGGTTGGGACACAGAGAGAGAGAGAGAGAGGAGAGAGAGAGGGAGGGAGAGGGGTAGAGTGCTGGATGGGTGATGGAGTTGCTTCTTGAAGATGGTGGGAGAGGCCTACTAGACAAACTAAGGGTAGAACTACAATATTATCAATAATAGTGGGGATGTGTTTCTGTGTGTGCCTGTGCGTGATAGATGTGTCGGGACGCATGCATGGATGATGAAGGGGAACCATGTGTTTGGTAAGCAAACCTAACTAGGTCGGTAGATCAATTGTTGTTTGTCGAAGGAAGGGAGAGACATAACTAATGAGGTATATCGATCGACGCGCGGGGAAAAACGAGTTATAAGGACCTAGCTAGCTATATGTATAGCGGGAGATCGGTCGGTGTACATCCATTTGTTAGAGGCAAATAAGGCCCAGTGAGACGGATAGACAGAGAGAATGGAGCTAGGAGGTGGTGCGAGAGGCCGAGCTACTAGCTAGATAGGGGGAGGAGTGTGCGATTGTGAGATCGATGAAAAGAGGGGCGAGAGTTTACACGTGTGTGGGACCATATGAAAGACACGAGGCATGGACACAGAAAGGAGGAGATGAAAGGTGCGTGTGTATGTTGTAGGCAGACATCGCTAGAGAGGTTTATCGATCGGTGTGTGTCGGAAAGGAGTTGTGGAGACTGTGGGAGAACGACCTAAAGGAAAAAAAATGAATGTGCGTGATGGATAGAATGCTGAGGGAGGGGGAGGGCGTGTGCATGCACGAGAGAAAGTTAGTGCTAGCTACAAAGGTTAGAGGATTGTGTGGGTGTAAGAGACTAACAAAGATCATAATTTGATATGGAAGTGGATTCATATATTTGAATAGGAGATCATAGTGTTATAAACATATGCATGCATGAATATAGCGGTGATATGTGTGTTGTGGTTTTGCACATGTTATACCATAATGTGATAATGCATGGCGTTTGCAACTCACAGCTAAATGTCGAACAATCTAAACCATACTATACATCGAACAATCTCACATTTTATTTGAATTTGTGATAATGTGTGGCGTTTGCAGCTTACAACTAAATATCGGACAATCTAAGCAATACTATATATCGAACAATCTCACATTTTATTTGAATTTGTGGTAATGTGTGGCATTTGCAACTCACATCTAAATACTTGTAGGCGCAGGGAGCGGGGCACCATACATTATGTGATAAACACATTATACATGTGAGACATGGTTTAGATTATGAAGATCTAGCTAGAGCTTGAAATGTACTGTGATTTGAAATCAACATAAAGTGGATTCAAAAAATCGAGTTCGAGTTCGTGTATAGTACACATAGTTCATATCTAACACAATAGTAATCATGTGGTGTGCTGTGAAGATAATACGCAAACGATGGTTTAACTTGACAATAATGATGATTGTAGATCTTATTAAAATAGAGAAACGAATTCAAATGGTTTGACTTCACAACAATCATTATTGTAGATCTTATTCAAATAGAGAAATGAATTCAAATTTACTTCATATTGAAGCGGTAGTATATACGTTTGGAATGCACTAAAACGTTCATTTGAGTAGCAGGTTGCATGCATTATACACGTAGCGAAATATTTTAATTGAACATAACATGAATTCAAAGTTTTGAATGGCATTTGTAGTGCGGATTAATTTGGTACAGTACACGGGACTAGACTCTCTTGTGTGGTGCGAATTGATTTCTTTTTGTTTTTTCGTCGACGGAAGTGCGAATTGATTTTGTATAGTACATGTTAGGCTTGTCTGGAAATTTCAACCCGCGCCTTGTTACCCCGAAATATTTAAGATATATCTTTGTCTCGTTGTGCTCTGAAAACTCCCTCCATCTCAACCCGCGCCTTGCTATCCCAAAATTACAACGCGCGCGAAAACTCCCACCTCCTGCGAAATCCCGACACGCGAAATGCCCGTGATACCCTTGAACCGAAAGAACCGCCTAGCTCAAATCGGTGGGGGTACTTTCATAACTCACCCCACATTTCGGACAAGCGCGTCCCTAAGCCATGGTTCCCCACTCCCATCCCATCCGCCCACCCATTCGTACACTGAGGCCGCGAAAACCCGCGAAGGCCCACACCCTCCTCCGTCCGCCACCCAGCCTGAGCCTCTTCCCCGACGATGTCGTCGACAGCAACACCTTGACGTCCCTCATCCACCGTATTGGATGAGGACCGTCGTCGATCTCGTCGTCCCGCCGGTTTATCCACCCGGTCCTCCACCTCCAAGGAGCTACCCCGACGTTCCCCTCATCTTTTGCGCCACCTCCATTCCCACACCGCCATCTTCACCTGCACCACTGGAAGAGTGGCATCATCACCATTTCCTCGGATGAAGCTGAGGCCTAATCGGCGCCACCATAGAGGTTGTACAGTAATCGCCGCATTTTCTTCTTGATTCGATCTCATGGTGCAGCCGGCGCTTGGTCCCGAGCTGACATGGCGCGGCTCCATCCACGAAGGCATCGCTGGCCCACTTCCTCCACGGCGTCGCTCCCTCGGCGGCGACGTCCACATCAGTAGGAGCTCCTGCTGCTTTAGCTCTCGCTCGCGCTGCTGCTCTACTCTTGCTCTCAGTCCCGTTTGCTCTTGCTCTTGCTGCTGCTCTCGCTCTTGCTCTTTCTTGCGATGCTACTCCGATTTAGCTACACTTCAGTCGATTGAATCGACTTTTGGGTCAGTCGATTTTCAGGGGGGGCTCGCCGGAGTTAAGGAAGAACCAGCCGCAGCGGGGAGGGGAGCTCGCCGGAGACGTACCCCACTATCTATCTTAGGGTTCAGGGTGGGGGCGGTGGTCGCCGGCGGTGGTGGGGCAGTGGCGTGGGGATCGCCGAAGAAAAAGCTCGGCAGGGGGGGCTAGAGGGATGGTCGGGGCAACGGCGGACCGGCGGCGGGGAGTGGTTTCGGGGCGGGCGGGGGCGGCGGTTTGGCCGGTGGTGGCTGGCGGCTCAGGGGGTGGAGGTTGAAGATGAAATGCTACACGACCAGTTGCCCGGCTGTCGCACGCGCTGCTGCTACTGCTTTTCTGCTACTAGTGCGTTTAGTTTCGATAGCAAAATTCAGTTTCGACTTAAGTTTAGTTCGATAGTTAAGTTCAGAGATGAGCGGCTGATGTATTTTACATCTAGCACTTTGTGGTTATGTATTTTACGTCATCTATTGGAGATTCTATTAGGATTCCACTCAGGTTAACATTGTCTCTCTTGTCCTGTTTCAGCCTCGGCGTCGTACAACTCACTGGAGCTGCTCCAACAACGAAACCCTCCATCACAATGGAGTAGCACCCCGGGCTCCATCTCAAGATGCCTAAGATCTCCTTCCCCTCCTCCGACAGCCAAGTCAGCCAGATCATCCTCACCGACCAACCCAATCACGCTGAGATCGACATGGCTTCGCCAAAGAGCTTGTACACTTGTTGCATCTCTTTTTTTACTCTACATGTTATATATATTGTCCAGTGAGCACACGTAGTAACATGAAATACGATTAGTTTCTCCTACTATATGACAAGCAGTGGAGTACCAGGCAACTTAGCTATACATGATGGACTCTCCTAAATGCCATAATTATTTATCTCTGCGTGTTTGAGTTGTGCATTTGTCGATAGGCCTGGGAGTTGAGCTAGTAGGGCAGTGACCTAGGTCCAAAGTAGTAGAAGTAGCACAAAAACATTTTTTGAGTGTAGGCTTTTCCTTGCTCAAGCCTGCCTACTAGAATCGCCAGTGCTTGAAAGGAAAAGTGAAGGAAAAACATAGGAATTGGAAAGTTTCCTATGGTACTACTATTCATGCATTTGGTTCAAAGGAATTGAGCAAAGGAAAACTGCAGGATTTGTTCCTTTAGTGTCTCCTTGAAAGAAAAAAACCATAGGAATTTTAATATCCACTTGTCCTCCTTTTCAAATTCCTATTCATGAAGCACAAGACTAAGAGATAGTAGCATAATAGCATTATAACCATACATTTTCTTGTGGTTTGACTTAATCTCACCATGCTTCTTTGCATCCTGTGATCTTCCAATTCTTGTGAACCAAACACCCAGATTCGCAGAAATCCTATGTTTTTAAATTCTCTGTTTTGCACGTGCATTCCTATTGTATTACTGTGTATTTCCTATCCCTGCGTTGTTAGAATCCTCCAATTTAAAAGAGCCCTTACAGAATTACTTCTCTTACAGATAGTTGTCAAAGAAAACCTTGTGTGGTTTGTCCCGCTCCTGGTGCGCCGTCGTCCACCCCAGCTCAGCTGCTCCAATGACAAAAGGGTCCAGCACAGCAGGAATCCGGCCTCCAGACTGTCTTTCGCCGCCTCAGATCTGCTTCCCCGCCAGAGGCAGCCATGACAACTGCATTACCATCATCAACCGAGCAGATGACCTCGAGGACTACACGGGTCCACTAGAGAGGTTGCACTCTTTCGTGTCTGCTTATGTTATGCATCGCTTAATATTACATGCTACTTTATCATCCTGTTCGCCCATTAGACTCTGAGTCAGCTCCAAACTAATGGTCAAACTTGAGTTTTTCAATGGTTGTGGGGGTACATATCGGGGCCGCAATCAATAGTATCTATCTACTATCTAGTTAATCTCTGGTGTCTACTATGAGTTTCATGTTGGGTGGGAAACAAACAGTAAAGAAGCCATTATCTGTATTTTTTAACTGAAGCCATTATCTTCCTGCTATCATTGGTTTTGGGTCTATCCACAGGTTGCTACCATCACTCTGGATTTCTGCATGCACTCCTTACATAATCTCACTATGTTTTATTCCTATGCATGTCAGTTATTGTATACAATGGAACTGAACATGTAGAGCAAAAGAGACGAGCCTTGCGTGGCAATAAAATTTCATGCAGACGTCGCTCCATGGTAGGCGCAAATGCAGCCCCCCTCCACCCATTTCGGATTGTAATCGAGAGGAAGATATCTGTTCTGAGGGGGATTCAGAAGGACAAGACCACTCCAATTTACCCCCTGAGGTCTTCGCTCTAACTTGGCATGCTGATGTTGGTTATATCATGCATATGGTGCCTTGCATTGCTTACTTCATACATCAAATATGTCATCTGCTAAGTTTAGACATGCTTTGTGTGAATGCCATCTATTTAGTTTATTCATCGTTTATGTGAATTATGAAACGCCATCTTGTTTAGCCAGGCATCATATATGTGAATTTTGCAATGCCATCTTGCTAAGCTAGTCGTCTTATATGTGAATTATATCAGGCCATCCTTTTTTTGTTACGTATTACATTTATCAACAATGTTAGTACATTCAACTACTCTTCGTGTGCATCAGCCATTTGACACGGTGATCGAAAATTTTGGAGTGATAAAAGGTCTTCATAGCAGACTATGCTATCTGACGAAGCGCATATCTCACTGGTTATGGATAGCTCCTTAGAAGAGGATTCAGATAGAGATGACCAGTCCTATTTCCCCCTGAGGTGTATGCTCTAACTTGGCAGGGTTATGTTGCTCATATCGTGCATATGGTGTCTTACATTGCTATGTCATTTGATTAGTTTAGACATTCTTTGTGTGAATGCCACCTGTTTAGTGTCTAATTACCACATATGTGAATTATGCATTGCCATCTTGTTGCAAGACATTATATATGTGAAGTACGCAATGCTATCTTGTTGCAAAGGCATTATATATGTGAATTATGCAATGCCATGCTGTTTAGCCAATCATCTTGTATGTGAATTATATCATGCTATCATTTTTTTGTATTACGTGTTCCATTTGTCGACAACGTTTGTATATTCAACTACTCTTCCTGTGCATCAGCCATTTGAAGCGGTGATGGAAGTATCTGGAGTGAAAACAAGGTATTCGGAGCAGACAATGCTACCTGCTGAAGCAGACATCTTGCTGGTTACAGAGAGCTCCTCAGAGGAGGATTTAGAGACTGATGACCAGTCCTATTTCCCCCCTGAGGTCTATGCTCAAACTTGGCAGGGTTATATTGCCCATGTCATGCATGTTGTCTTGCATTGCTTAGTTTTACCATCATATATGGATTGCCATCTGCTTACTTGCTTACTATATAAATCATATATTTGAATTATATCATGCCATCATGTTTACATACACAACATCTATCTGAATTATGGCATGGCAACCCATTTAATAAAGACATCATATAGTTATATCATCTCATCCTGTTTATTGTTTACAGTCATCATATTTTAAATTATGTCATTCTATCCGTGAATTATTTCATGCTATCATTTTTCCATAGGCGGCATGTATGTGAATTATGGCATGCCAACCTATTTAAAAAACACATTATATAGTTATATCATGTCATCCTGTTTACATAGTCATCCTATTTTGAACTATGTCTTTCCATCTTTTTTTGGTTAGCCATCATAATGTGAAATTGTGTCATGCTATCCTGTTTAGTTAGCCATCATATATGTGAAATTGTGTCATGCTATCCTGTTTGGTTAGACAACATAACTGTGAATTATTTCATGCCCTCTTTTATTCCCCACTATCCATTGCACCTGTCTATCATACAATGTCTATACATTCAATTACTTTTCTTGTTTATTAGCCATTTGAATTGGAGAGGGTGATGGCAGTATCTAAGGGAGTAACAACACGGTCTTCAGGAAAGATAGTGCTACCAGTTGATGCAGATAGAACCACGGTTGTACTTGCCCAAGAACCAGCCCCACCACACATAACCTAGACTCTCGTAGATTGTACCCCTACCCAGTTGGACAGAGAACCAGCTAGAGCCCTTCTAACCCCAACCCCAGCAGATAGTAACCCAGTTCCAGTTGACACAACACCGTGTCCACCACAGAGCACCCAAACACGAGCAGTTAGTAAGGGAACTATAGTGCCCAAAGCATGAGGACCACCACTCCGAATCCCCACTCAATGCTTAAAGGACAAGAAGACTTGTTCTCAGGTCAGGTTCTGTAGCTATGGTTCATACTCCTTTTCTCTTGCATCACTGTATTTACTCATACCAACTATTTTCAAATTTGAAGGATGGAATTGAAACTCCAATGGTGCAACAGGTATGTTTTAAACCTGTTTCTTTAACTGGTTTGTTGTTGTAACTTGCTCTATGTTGATTTCAGTTTCAATAGAATAAACAGTTATGTTCTCATGTCATGCCCATTACAAGTGTTGTTATTGCTCTATAGTTTCCCACACTTATATTCTGTCTATTCTGCTTTGTCTTGAACAAATATTATTTGAACCGTGTCTCTATCTTGATTTGGCAACAAAAACTAGAATGATATAGAGCATAAAGTGACCATGGTACATAGATATATGTTTGTTTCATGTTGTTATCCTGTCCACTTTACTACTGAACTGATTTACCAAAATGAGTTTCACATACAACATGGTAAACCTGTGATGTGTCTGCTTGTTTCTCTTTTAGAATGCGGACAAAATATTGGAGAACAGTACCCCGTTATGCAATGTTAAAGGACGTAATGAAGATAAGGTTCAAGATAGTGAGACATCCTTGTTGGTCTCCAAGAAAGCTGATAAAAACTATCTTGATGACAGTGAGAGAACCCAAAAGTCCTGTCTTGATGTAGTGTTCGAGTTACTGGCCACTATTGCTGGCACAAGCTCTTCGAACTCGCTGCCTGAATCAGTTCGTCTTCTTAAGTCTCAACTTCAAGTTGAAAGACATCGATCAGATGTGCTGCGACAGGAAGCTGAAGGACTGAGGAAGTCCCTGCAGACTTCAGATGCATACTTTCTGGTGCAACAGCAAGCGCTGGAGGATTTAAGCGCCAAACAAGAGGAAGTTAATAAGCTTGCTAAGCATCTTGCCAACATTATGGGTACCCAGGATATTGTTTCTTGAGCTCTTCTGAAGTGGTTTCAATTCTGGACTTGTTTTGCTGCGGCGTTTATTTGCACTGGTCACCAACTTTGACAACCAATGTATATGATATGCGGCTTTGTTCCCTATATTTGCACTGGTGGCGAACTTTGATGCCCAGTGGATGTAATATGTGTAATAGCCGTGATAGCCTAGCGTAAGTTTCTTGCTTATTTATTTCCTTGTTGTCTTGTTTATTTGTTTGCTTGTAGTCAGTGCAGTTATTTTTCCGCGGTTTGCTAGTGGCCGCAATAACCTATTTTTTAAAACTAGGCCACAATAACCATGGGCTACCTATTTACTGTAGTTATCATGGGCCTCCAATGGGCCATAGAAACAATGGGCCTTCTAAGGGTCGTAGAAACAATGGGCCTTCTACCGGCCGTAGCATCAATGGGCCTTCTACGGGTCATACGATCGATCGGCCAAACATGGGCCAATAATAGACCGCATTATGGGCCGTAAACGGGCTTGATTTGGAATCGTCCGTTCATGGGCCGACCATAACGGGTCGTCGTTAATCGGCCATATTTGATGACGCTACGAAAATGGCCCAATGGATTAACGGGACGCAAACAGGCCGATTGTAACCACGGGCTGAATTTGGCCCACAAGCAGAAAAGGCGAGTAACATGCCGTGAGTAACCGAATGCTGGAAATAAGCCCATGAATAAATGGGCCCTGAGAAGGCTGAAAGATAACACGGGTTGGAAGTGGCCCAATGGAATAATGGGCCGTTTAATGGGTATAAAGCGGTACATTGTTCATTGCGGGCCAGATTCACCACATGCCGTTAATGGGCCAAGAGTTACAAATGGCCTTGTATGGGCCGAAAGACATCATGGGCCATACATGGTCCGGAAGTTACAATGGGCTGGAATCATATTGGACGGCCCAGATGAAGGTACCGGGCTTAATTCCGATAGGTCGTAACGGGGCGTGAGTTAGAGGGCTGTAAATGGGCTATATACGAATAAGCCATTAACAGGCTTTCCGTGGGCCGGCCCGTTACCTTTTCACCAAGTCAAACGGGCCGGCCTTTTCACCGGAATGGGCCTCTATTGGGCCGTGCCACGTGTCGACGTATCATAGGCGCCTCCTGTCCAATGAATGGATGACATCTATCCCAACGGTGATCCAACACGTGTTTCCTCCGGCCAATGACAATTTTACACGTGGAAAATCCTCATTGGCCCGGGCTGTTAACAGGTTATCGGATCCAAAACCGGACCCGATAGCTTAACGGCGACCCGTTACGGTGAATGCCACGTGTCTGTCACCCTTGACGAAAGCACTTCTATGACGCGTGATTTATCGTCATGGAAGTGGACACTTCCGTGATGATAATTTTGGTAATGTCATGGAACACTTCTATGACAGCACAGGTATGACTATCTTGATTCTGTCATAAAATCGTCATGGATCTACATGCATGGCAGAAAATGTGACCTACTGTGACAAACACGTATCATCACGGAAGTGTATTTTTTTAGTGTACCTTGTGTGCTATCAAACATCACAACGTAACTGGGTGATTATAAAGATGCTCTAGAGGTATCTCAGAAGGTGTTTGTTGGGTTGGCATAGATCGAGATTAGGATTTGTCACTCTGAGTATCGGAGAGGTATCTCTCGGCCCTCTCGATATTGCACATCATAATAAGCCTTGCAAGCAGTGTGACTAATGATTTAGTTGCGGGATGATGCATTACGGAACGAGTAAAGAGACTGGCCGGTAACTAGATTGAACTAGGTATGGAGATACCGACGATCGAATCTCAGGCAAGTAACATACCGATGACAAAGGAATAATGTATGCTGTCATTACGGTTTGACCGATAAAGATCTTCGTAGAATATGTAGGAACCAATATGAGCATCCAGGTTCCGTTGTTGGTTATTGATCGGAGAGGTGTCTCGGTCATGTCTACATAGTTCTCGAACTCGTAGGCATGACCGAATGTTGTTTGGAGTCCCGGATGAGATCACAGGCATGACAAGGAGTCTCGACATGGTAGAGAGGTAAAGATTCATATATAGGATGATAGTATTCAGACACCGGAAGTGTTCTGGGGGCACCGGGTATGTATCGGGTCACCGAAAGGGGTTCCGGGCACCCCCGGGCAAAGATATGCGCCTTATTGGGCCAAGGGCGGGACAGACCAGCCCCTAGTGGGCTGGTGCACCCCCGTATCGGCCGAATAGGAGGAGAAGGAAGAAGGGGAAGGGAGAAAGGAAAGGGGAGGATTCGGCCTCCCCCTTCCCTTCTCTCCCCCTGTCTTTCATTCCCCCTCCAACACTTATAGAAGGGGGGAGGCCGAGTTGTGGGAGGCGCCCAAGTTGGATTACTCCTACTTGGAGCGCCCCTTGCTGCCCCTCTCCCTCTCCCACCTATATATATGTGGGGGGCACCGCTAGAACACACGGCATTGATTCCTAGCCGTGTGCAGCGCCCCCCTCCACAGTTTACGCCTCTGGTCATATTCACGTAGTGCTTAGGCGAAGCCCTGCGTGGATTACTTCACCATCACCATCACCATGCCGTCGTGCTGACGGAACTCTCCCTCGACACTTTGCTGGATCAAGAGTTCGAGGGACGTCATCGAGCTGAACGTGTGCAGAACTCGGAGGTGCCGTACGTTCGGTATTTTATCGGTCGGAACGAGAAGAAGTTCGACTACATCAATCGCGTTGTCAAACGCTTCCGCTTTCAGTCTACGAGGGTACGTGGACACACTCTCCCCCTCTCGTTGCTATGCATCTCCTAGATAGATCTTGCGTGATCGTAGGAATTTTTTTGAAATTGCATGCTACGTTCCCCAACACTTGCTAACACCCACATGTAGTTGCAACTATATATATATGTGTGTGTGTGCAAAAAATGACTCAAATATAGCAAACGGGATCTTTTTTTTTGCATATTCAAAGTTTGAGATTGCTAGCCACGTCTGCCGCCTGGTAAAATGCACTAGAAAATCGAACGATAGGGTACAATCGTGATTTCTTACGTGGAAAAAATTGGAGGCGAAACGATGAACTCATGCTTTCATTCAAAAGAAAATATGAATGTAAAAGTTTTCAAATAGCACACGGTTCACTCACGAAAGCCGTGTGCCCACTAAACCGTGGCCGATGCCCCCCTGCCACGCGCGCGATCTAAGTCGTGCGTTCTGATTGGCCAGAACCCAAACCCCATGGATTGTACGTCTGCACCGTTGGATTCTCCTTGATCGAACGGTGATCCTCATCCCTTTGGACAACACATGAAGTTCTGGTTGTGATTTTATTTATATCCACAAATTGCACGTTAAATTCAAAAAATGTCTTAAATATAGCAAACGATGCCTGAAATGCGTTAGAAAATCAAAACCGTGGTATAATGGTGATTGCATACTGTGGAAATTTTTATGAGGCAAAACGATGAAGTCACCGGCCACTGGAGTTTGAATTGACACGTCTCCTTTTGGAAACCATGGTCCTTCACGTGAGATGGTCGGTTTGGAAGGAGCGATCATGAAAACTTGTGCCAAACTTTACCAAATTTTTCCCCGGGGTCGTGAGAGCACGCCACGGGCACACATCGATTTTAATGATGTTTGGACTCCATCTTAATTCCCTGTAATTAAAAGACCAACTAGGCCTACACCGCTGGCCGCACCTTGCGGCCGAAATGTTTGAAACTTCTCCCCATTTCTCAGACAATGGATGAAAACTCGCAAAGCGACACACAAATGATTTGTACACCTTCTTTGCTAACTAACACCCAGATGTAGTTGTAGAACGGTTTTCAATTTATATGCACTAAATGCAAGGTAAGTGCAAAAAATGACTTGAATATAGCAGACGAGACCTGAAATGGAGTCCGAAGTTCCGCGTCTCCTTTTAGAAAATCAAACCTAGGGTATATACGTGATTGTTTACCATGAAAACAATTCTAGGTGGAACGATGTACTCGCTGACGATTGGAGTCCGAAGTGTCGCGTCTCCTTTTAGAAACTATGATCCTTCTTGTGAGATGCTCCGATTTGGAAAGTGTGAGCATCAAAACTTGTGCCATCTTTACCAAAAAAATTCCATGGGATCCTGAGAGCACGCCATGTTGACACACCAATTTTTGTTATTTCCAGACTCTATATGCATTTCCTGTAATTAGAATACCAACAAGGCTTACGCCTCTTGCCGCACCCTGTGGCCGAACTGTTTGAATTGTTTTCCCATTTCTCGAACAATGAATGAAAACTCCCAAAGCGACACACAAATGATCTTGCTAGCTATCACCCACGTGTAGTTCCGACTATAGCAAATGATACCTCAAATGCACGAGAAAATCGAACCATAGGGTACAATGGTGATTTCTTACCGTGGAAAACAATTTGGAGGCGAAACGATGAACTCTTGTTTTCATTCAAATGAAAATATGCTGTTAGTTCTTGTAAATGTTTTCAAATAGCACATGGTTCACTCATGAAAGCCGTGTGCCTACCAAACCGTGGCCGATGCCCCCTTACTACGCGCGTGATCTGAGTCGTGCGTTCTGATTGGCCAGAACCCGAACCCCACAGATCATACGTCTGCACCGTTGGATGCTCCCAGATTGAACGGCAATCCTCATCCCTTTTGACAGCAAATGCAGTCCGGCTAGGATTTGATTTATATGCCAAAATGCATGGTAAATGCCAAAAATGTAGTAAATATAGCACACGAGACCTGAAATGCGCGAGCAAATCAAACCCATGGTATGATTGTGATTTCTTAACGTGGGAAAATTTAGAGGCGAAACGATGAACTCACGTCTTCATTTCAAAATTAGTACGTCTTCATTTGAAATGAAATTATTCTCTTTGTGCACACGAGCGCTTAGAGGCAACCGTTTGCATAGGCCTTTCCACGGGGCGATTGGGGATATTTTTTCGCCCTTTTCACCTAGGCCACCAACACCCCCCCACCGCTCGCCCGCGTTTCACTCAACTAGTCCACCCAATCTCCATCGCCAGCTCCCCCTCCCCCAGATCCACAGCAGAACCCTCTCCGGCGCCGGCGTGCTCACCCCGGGCGTGTGCCCGCTCTTCAGCGTCAAGCCTACCTCCACTACCGTTCACAACACGCGGCTGCCAGCGCCTCGCCGTCTTCGTTTGCTCGCCAGCCACCCTCGAGCATATCGATCCTGTAACCCTCGCCTCTCCTGTGGTCCGGTCGGGTTTGCATTAAGAAACCTCTTAGTTTCCGCTCTCCCTCGCTGTGAGGCATATTTCCTCGCAATCCCTCTTCCTATTTCGTTCCGTATGTTCCCAAATTAGCTATAAAATAAGGAGAGCATATATATGTCCATTATCTACCTTCCTAACTAGTACATATAAGCCGTATTTGTTCTAATAAGTTACTACGGATTTACAGATCGTGGGCACCCGAGTCACACAAAACTTAACAAATAAGCCGTACATTTTCTAAATTATTGCATGACATGTTTAGACAGCTTGATACAAAGTTGTTAGTTTTATGCTTATCCTCCTTTCCTGAGTTTCGCATGTGTTCTCTGTAGATGCCGAGTAGCGGCGACAACACTCATGCTTCAGGCGATGTATCTTCATCTGATTCTGACAACCCTAGGTCTTCAGCAAATGGTGAGGGATCAAGTAATCTTGAATGGGATATAGCTTCAACAATTACCCTTCCAGTCATGACACGGAGGAACGCTCCAAGGAAGCCCACACACTAGCCTAAAGGTTTATATGAAGTAACCGAGATCGATTAAAGTCTTGGGCTCCAACTAAACCAGATAAAGCACACACAAGGTTCAGGAGCGTGTGTGGATTTGTTGGCAGGTCAAGGCTCAACATTAATCTACTGGGGTTTCGGAAGGCTGACACAGAAACACGGCAAATGATATTCTGGGGGATCATGGATCACTTCATCGTTCTAGAGCAGTGGAGAATGCAGGTGGAACACGCTGCACTGAAGAAGGCTGGGGATGCTTGGAGAAACTGGAAGCATGTGATGTACAAGAAGTACTTGAGTGTGAAGGCAAGGACCCAATCCCCTCATATCCCCAAATAACGAAGGCAAACTGGACAGAATTCAAAAGGGTCTGGGAAACTACAGAGTTTACTGAGAAGAGTGCCAAGCAATCGAAACTTCAGAAGAGGAACACACACCCCCACCATATGGGTGTGGCAGGATACTACGGCATGAAACCGATATGGGACCAGGAGGGCAAAGAAGCAATAGCGGCGGGTGGGAAACCGGCATTTAGTGAAATCAGGGGCAAAGAAGCAATAGCGGCGGGCACGTGCAAGGAGGCGTGATGACGGAACTTATTACTTTGAAAACTCACGCGACGAAGAACTATATCGCGTGATGTTAAAGGCTTCCAAGATCCCTGGAAGGTTCTACAGGAACTTATGGCCATGTGACATTCTGTCCGATGCTCTGGAAACAAGAGAGCCCCCTAGTCGTGCAAGGGGTATAGGTGTTAATGTCCCGCACAAGAGGGCTTTCACATTCAGCAAAGAAGAGAGGCTCAACATGAAAAAAGTGAGGAGTGAAATGAAGCAGAATGAATTGTATGAAAGGTTGAGGAAGGACATGTATCCGGCTGTTCAAAAGGATATTGAGGAGTCAATGATGATGCAGAAGACTCTAACACTGACAGATAGCCAGCGGATGGGAGGGGAGGCGGGCATGGAGGATGCTGCTTATTGCGCGACAACACCGCACAAGAGTAGTTGTGCATCAACTGACCCCAGCGACACTGAGACTACAACTGCTCATGATGATGCTATATCTGATCTATCTGGAATGAAAGACAGACTGAAGGGCGTGCTGACACATTATGAAGGTACATTAAAATGTGCAACATCCTGGGTTTGCCCACCCTTCTTGGAAGAGGGCCTCTTGTTGGACAATGTGCCATTGAAGCCGGGCTGTCTGAAGTGCTATGTGACTGAAGTAAAGTCTAGATTCAATGAATTTGCCCTGAAGAATGTCCTGGGAGACTTTGATGAGCAAAGGACCTTGGGAGAAACACTGTTACATCACATCCAGTGCCCATGAAAGGAAATAGAGTTCATCAATGAGATCCCTGAAGCCCCGCCAAGAGCAACCAATGTCGCCCCTCAACCGGTGACGCTCTCCTTGCCACAACAGCTCTCGCGTGCTAACCCCAAAGAACCTAATAGTCGTAATCCAACGGCTGATGAATCAAGTTGTGATTAGCCGGCCCGACTTTGTGCCATACAGGCCATGTCATCGTCCGCCCCAGAGCAGCCAGTGGCAAGGCCTACAACTCCTGAAGACACACCATCGGTTCAGATGCCGGCCGCTGAAGCAGCGGGGGGAGACCCAGCTGCAACACATGCTCAGCAGACCAACCTGGTGGAACGGTCTGCTAAGCAGTCTGATGCTTCGGAACCGCCTACTAAGCAGTTTGTAGGTCCAGAACCGACTGCTCATTAGTCGTCGGTCCGCAGCCGCGTGATCAGCATACCAATGCGTCAGCACTTCCTGCTTAGCAAACCAACGTGTTGGCACGGCCTCCTCGGCACACCGACAAGTTGGCACCACCTGCACAGAAACCTTACATAGCTTCAGCGCATGGTCAGCAGTCTGATGCCTCTGCTCCTACAGTAGCACCGCCGGCACAGCGGTCCGGCATAGCTAAACCATGTGCTAAGCAGTCCGTCGAAGCTTCACCGTCTGCTCGGCAGTCTACCTTTCAGCCAACCAGACGTTCTACTAGAAATGCTTCAAGTACCAAGAAGGAAGCAGCCAAAAAGGATGCACCCCCGAGGAAGCGCGCCGGGAGAGCGAAGAGGAAAGAGAACGATTGCCTCTTACTTAAAGCACTCATCACCTAGAACCAAATTAACAGCAAGTTGTTCGAATCGGAGAGTAATATTATTTCTGACGGCATGAATGATGCAGAAATAGATTTGGTGCTTGCTAAAAATAAAGCAGACGTACTAGAAGCACGCAATTACGTCCATGGCCAGCCATTTCTTGTTGGTGAATACTTTGATGAGTGCAGCTCCAGTTGTCGCGAGTTACATGAATATTGCATGGATCAAATGTTAGCAAGTCATCATGGTCTGCTAGTCCACTACAACAGAGATCATTTTCGACACGATGCTGGTTCCATCAATGTGAGTTTCGAGGACTTACATCTCTTCTTCAACTTCAACGAGCTCGATGCCACTCTAGTTAGATGCCTGGTTTTGTAAGTACTTAACAAACTCTGATCAACTTCTCCATACAAGGCTGTAAATGATAAACAGCTAACTGCATTTTATTCCTCTCAGGGGATTGAACGCGCAGAGAAGAAAAAGGGAGAGTGTGTATTTCATAGATCCTACATTAGCAAATGGCACAACATTAGATGGTAAGGACCTACAGGACTGGGCCATTGACATGGTCGTCTGTATCTTCGAAAACACGTCCCATGCAGGATCATTTCTCTGGCCATATCATGAACGGTAAGTCAAATAAACAACCACACATACACTGATTGTCTTTCAGATTTTGACATAATTAGTAAGTTCATGGCTTTCTTAATATGTAGCAATCACTGGATATTGGTATTCATTGTTCCAAACAAGAACATAGTGTACTACATGGATTCTCTCAGAGAGTCAACAAACGCTCAGGATCTGACGCATCTTCAACAATTCATGGATAGGTATTGAATTCTATGATGTTGAAATTAATTTGCATTCATATTTGGTTCAATAATTGATGTTGTCAAAATTCATCTTCATTTGCAGTGTGCTCGCATTGTGGAAAACTAAACCAGGGAACCTTTTCAAGAGGGAACTACCTCTGTAGCACGAGATCATTTCTCCGGTAACACACCGAAATCTGTTATTTTCAGAAAATTTATCTAATAGTCCACAAATACCTTTTCTTACGCTAAAAAACCTCTTTCTATTTTTGTCCAAAGAAAAAAATACATCTAACATCGGTTAGGTTGTTCCTAACAGGACAAATACATGACTAATTATGTACAAAAAAATTCAGTGTCATCGGCAACAAGCAGGGACCAACCTTTGTGGAAACTATGTTTGGAGACACATGATCTCCATTTGCAAATCTGCTGATAGTTGTGAAGATCCTCGCGAATTAGCACCAGTAAATCTATCTTAATTAATATCTTCTACTCCACTCATATGGCACATTCTGATCTTAAAAATAGTGCAGCTCATCTTAGAACCGAGGACCCCTGAACCGCTCCCCGCTGGTGAATTGCTGATGGTTCAGAGATTTATCAGCGACTTCTTCCTGAATCACTACATCAATCCCACTGGTGATAATGAAGATTTCAGCATGCGTTCTCCTGAAACATTGAGTAAGAGTTAGCCGCTAAACATATACGCATGGATCCATTGTTTTCCATCTGATGAGGTCTTCGTATTTCGTACACTATGATTAATTATGTAATGCATATATGTGTTGACAAATCATTGGAATTTAGCTACCATATGCTCAATTGCAATTGTTGTGAAATCTGATGAATGTTCTTCCTGTGGACACTATTTGTTCAATTGAATATTGTGGCAAATTTGCTTTTTGTATGCCGATTCAAAATGGGATATTTTTGCTTAACCTGGCAATTGCTCTGCACACGGTTCAACTAAATGAGTGTGTGCGATCCACATCGGAAAGCATACGTCAATCGCAGTGGAACCGTCGGTGATACACAGCAGACCGCAAACGATTTGCAGCGCTACTACGTGTGCATAGGGTCTCCAGAACCGTTTGTGATATCACGTTATCGCACACGAGAGCTTGGAGTAAACCGTGCCCAATGTAAAATACAATCACAGTCGTAAATTTTTCAGGAAATGTGTGGGATCCCAAACGAAAAGCACACGTCACTCTTGCCGCAACCGTCGGTGATACAGAACAAATCACTGGTCTGCAGCACTTGTATGTGTGCGAAGGGGCTCCTAAACCGTTTTTGATAGAACATTATCGCACACGGTAGTTGTTGGGAAACATGTGCGATGGAGTCTTGCATGGCAGACGGGTTCCCCAGAAAACTCGTGTGCGATGGGGCACATATCACACACAGTTCATATGTTGGCCCTTGTGCCTTACATACTGTTTCCCAAACAGTTCATTACGACACACCGTTTGGTTTCACTGCGTCATTAGAAATGATTAATCACCGACCCCACACATGCAAAAGAATTTAGTGTGTGTTGCATCGCACACGATTACATTTTGCAAGGCCTCTGGATCATGGCTCCATATCCTCGACGGTTTCTGGGTCATGTGGGAAGGACCCCCCTATCACAGTCACTCACTTGGCGATGGTTCAAAATGTCATCGCGGAAAGGGGTAATCGTTTTTATAGCACCTCACTGTACCGGTGTAAGCATCGTCGTTCGAAATTTGCTTCTAAATCACATGAAGGTTTTCTACTCGGTTACGGCTCGAACTCTGACACCTACCGTGTCTACAACAACTTCACTCAAAGGGATGAAGAAATGGTAGATGTGAAGTTTGATGAATCTAACAGCTCGCAAGTAGAGCAACTGCCAATTGATGTAGGAGACAAAGATCCTTCGGAAGCCATCAAGACTTGTCTATTGGCGAGATTCGCCCAGTGGAGATGAACGAGAGCACTTCGTCCATTCAAGTGGAAGCCTCAACTTCACATCAAGGTAACCACAAGTTGACATGGAGGCATCCACAAGTGGAACACGTCAAGAGGAAGGGAATGAGGAAGTACATCAAGATGATTCGCCTCGACCTCCTTCCCCACCTCCACAAACGAACGACAATGCCACCAACAATGAAGATGAAGAAGAAGAAGATGATGAGGATGTTCCACCTCAACCCAAGCAAAAGCTCTCACGAGTTAGAGCAAGAGTCTCAAGAGATCAACCTATTGAACAAATCTTCAATGACATCCAAACCGGGAGAATTTCTCGCTCTAAATCTTGTTTGGCTGACTTTTGTGAACATTACTCATTCATTTCTAGTATTGAACCTATGAAGGTGGAAGAGGCTCTTGAGGATCCGGAGTGGATAACGCTATGCACGAAGAGCTCCACAACTTTGAGAGGAATCAAGTATGGACATTGGTTGGAAAGCCCAAGGATGATCAAAACATTATTGGTATAAAATGGGTGTTCCGAAATAAGCAAGATGAGGATGGTCAAGTTGTACGCAACAAGGCACGTCTCATTGCTCAAGGATACACTCAAGCTGAAGGTATGGACTATGGTGAGACATATGCACTACTGGAATCACGATCTTTGTTGTCAGCCAGATCTTTGACGTCAGCTAGCGGAGGGCAAAAAGGTCTTTGCCCTTAGCTTAAAAGATTTGTCGGCAAAGAAAGAGCTGACGACAAAGACCATGTTTGCCGTCAGCTAATTCTTTGCCGTCAGCTAGCAGACGGTATAGAGTCGTTGTCGTCTACTACAGACGGCAAAGAGTGAGGGTGGCCCACTACCGAGAACCACCTAACGGACACTTTCTTTGCCGTCCGCTAGCAGACGGCAATGCCCACGACGCCCGCCCACGACCCATCTATCCGTCGCCCCTCTCTCTCTCTCTCTCCGCCCGCGCCCGAGCCGCCTCCGCCCCGCTCCACCTCGCCCCCGCGCCGCCGCCGCCCCACGCCACCCCCGTCGCCGCGTCGCCCCCGTGCCACCGCCGCCCCGCGCCACCCCCCCTCACCGCCGCGGCGCCCTCTACTCCACCTCGGCGGCCCTGGCGCCCCTCTCCTCCACCACCGCGGCCGCCCCACCGCTCCGGCGCCCCCTCCTCCACCCGGCCGCCCCAGCACCCCTCTCCTCCACCACCGCGGCCGCCCCACCGCTCCGGCGCCCCCTCCTCCACCCCCGCGGCCGCCCCGCCGCTCCGGCGCCCCAGGCTCTGGTGAGACCTCTTGTATTTTTTCTGTTTTTGTTTCTCTATTTTAAGTTTAGTTTAGGTTTACTTTAGGTTTGGTTTAGTTTAAGTTTACTTTAGTTTACCAGCATGGATTGGTCATATTCAGTCCGATGATGAACTCTGTAGAGTGCAGAAGTAATGGAGTTACTACTTGCCTCTGTTTTCGTTTCCAGCCGATGCAATTGCAATGTGGTTGCCCCTAATTTCTTGCTTGTTGTGTTCAATTAGTTGTGGTATCTTCCTTGCATGCTTCTTTTGATGGATGGATCAACTGCCCAAATTGGATTGATTGGTTGATGAATTCAAGGTGTACTAAGCAGCTATCTTGGGAACTTCTGTTTTTTTGTCATTGAAGAATTAAAACTACAGATGATTACTTGCATGCTCAGTAAAATGTAGCTTGAGTTTTGGGTGTGAACTAGCCTACTGCCTACATATCATAGTCCCTCATAAGTAGAGGATTACTTCAATTGAACTAAATCAGAGAGGAGCACTTAGAAATAAAGTAAATCTATTTTGCCTATGGAGCGGGGCGGATCGGGCGCCGCTCTGTACCCCTACTTATATGCTTGAAGTATTCTGTAGACAATGGAAAATCTAACCGGGACACATACAATCTTGGTCATCTTAGTTTGAGCATGATGTACTATACTATACATATAATTTATTTGTAATCACTGTGGAAAGATAGTCATGAATGCAGGAAAGTAGGACAACATGCTTCTTATAAGTGCTCTGTTGGCATGCCTTTTAGTTTTGAACAAGGGAAAATATATATGGAGCAGGAGTAGGATTTATTGTGCCTATAAGGAGTATGCTTCTTTTCTGTAATAGGATCCTATGGTAATGTGATGTGGTACTTGTTCTGATTTGCATACAAAGTATATTAATTTTAGGACAATGCCCTTAGTTTCTGATTTGAGGTATGTTTGTTTGCTTGGTGTGTGTCAATCTCAAAATGGCAGACAAAACATGAGAAGGGGAAAATCCACATACCAAGGATAGGTCACCTGTATGTCAACCTAGAGCCACCTAAATCCACATACCAAGGATAAATCTTGTCCTCAGCTCTAGTATGTCAACCTAGAGCCACAAGTATTCCAATGTGATCACACCATAAGGAAGATGTGATCACAATTCACACCACAAGTATTCAATGTGAGCTCACCACTAGGTTTACTTTTGGTTAAGATGAAAGATGAAAGATGAAAAAAATTAGAGGAAGAAGTGTATTTTTTCCTATTTTTAGATTGCTATGCTCTGTTTCTCAACATTTTTAGTTTTCTTCCATGTCTAAAGAAATCCCTAGTTTTGAAGGGTGCCAATTGCCATTGCCAACTAACCCACCAAATTAATGAAGTGTTGTTGATGTTGTTGAGCACAAGTGCATTGCTTTTTTTTTCTAATTTTTCTTTCATGTCTAAAAACTTGGCCCTGTTCCAACTATGTCCATTTATCAAATTAATATGATACAGTTCATAGATATGGTTCTAGCTAGCTGTGTTCATAGATATGGTTTTAGATACTAATTGGTCTCTTCTGCTGCTTATCAGAGATGGGGGGAGGCCGCCACCGCAGACTGCGCTCTGCCACACCAGAGTACGACTTGGAAGCTTTCGAGTTCTTCACGATCATACTCGAGAATTCCTCCAAGAGGCAGGTATATAAAAGGAGAGATCTCCCCTTCAACCATCTCTTTATCATAACTCTGTTGTTTGCTGCATCACTGCTTGACCCACGCTGCAGAGGCTGCCTGACACTTTTATGAAGATGCTGGACGGCCATCGGCCAAAGAATGTGAAGCTGCGACAGGCCGGCAGCGGGCTTCGTAGGCTGTGGGACGTGGAGGTGGTGTTCAGGTATGACCACATGTACATGTACCGTGGCTGGGAGTAGTTCGTCCGTGCCTACGACCTGCGGCACGGGTACTTCCTTGTCCTCAGGTACGACGGCAACGCCACGCTCATCATGAAGGTGTTCAACACGACTATGTGCCGCATGCGCTACCAGGACGACGACGACGCCAGTATGCTCTGCCTCTTCTTCCTCTCCATTTGGCTTTGTCTCACACTGATTGTTAAAAAAATTGTTGCCTTTGGTCAAGCAATGGGAGCAGTAGCAGCGACTCTGGCTACAGCAAAAGCAGCAGCGAGTCTGGCTACAGCAAAAGCAATAGCGAGGATGATCCGGAATGGAGTGGGGAGGAAGAGGAGCAGAGTGGGGATGAGGAGGGTGCAGCCTATTCTGTCTGATGATGACCTCGCGATGGTGGTGGCTGACGATGGCCAAGAGATGGTGCTGGCTGACGATGGGCAAGCGATGGTGGTGGCTGACGATGGGCAAGAGATGGTGCAGCCTGAAGATGGCCTCGCGATGGTGGTGGTTCCTGACAATGACCTCGCGATGGTGGTGGCGCCGGCGATCCCACAGCCAGGCGACATGACCATGCCAGTTGTGGTAGAAGACTACATCCCACTGCCTCGCCACTCTAAGCGCATCACGATGATGAAGGAGAAGGAGAAGAAGGAGGAGTGAAGTATGTCAGGTATGTCAGATCTCAGAAATGATCCATACTTAGCTATGTTTCCTCCGAAATGACCTAAGTTAGCTCTAATATGCTAAGTTATCTCTAATATGCTTAGTTACCTAGGTTTGAAATGGCATAACAATCTTGGTAACCTCATATATGTCATATAGTTAGCTTATTTTCCTTGAAAGTGACATAATAAGCCTAATTAGCTAAAAAATGATCAATTTTACCTAAGTTAGCTCTAAAATGCTAAATTAGCTCTAATATGCTTAGTTACCTGGGTTAGCCCAAGAAAGACCTATACTTAGTGATGCGGAGCATCCCTTGACCATCCCCATGGACGTCACACCGCCACCGCAAGCACGGAGAGGACCTACGACGAGAGCTCGCGCACGCACCATCGAAACCGAGGTGAACTCTTCCTCTTCGAGTTTCATTCGGATTCACACGAGAGTCGGATTCTACCTCAAATGGAAACTTTATGCACTCGTAGGTACCAAGAAGAAGACTGTGAAGAGGCGCGGACAGAGACACAAGCAACCATAGAGAAGGAAGAGCAGCGAGGGAACGAGAAGAATGGAGCGACGGAGGGCATGGACCACTCCGGGTGCCCGGCCACCTCCAGCCGCCAAGGCTGCGGCCTCCCTGGAAGGCCCGGGAGCCCGGCCCTCTCCCTGCCGGGTGCCCGGCCCCCCTGGCGTGGCGCCCCTGCTTGGCCCGGGTGCCCAGCCCTTGGACACCGGGTGCCCGGCCCCTTCCTGGGCCATGCTCAGCGCGCCCCCGGGTGCCCGGCCTCCCGCCTCCCACCTCCTGGCGCCACCCTGGGTGCCCGGGCTTGGAACCCCCGGGTGCCCGGGCCCCTACAGCCGGCCCCTGAACTGTCCGGGTGCCTGGACACCTTTGCACCTGGTGCTCGGACCCCTTTGCACCGGGTGCCCGGACCACTCCGCGAGTGCCTGCGTGCACTATGGATTTTGACCCTTGCACCCCCCTTTTTCCCCCAATTCGTCCCTAGGCTATATATACCCCTTACCTAGCTCATTAGAGGGGATAGAAAAGTATATGAGAGACGTTTAGAGAGCTTTTCTGCTTGTACCCACTCCTTTAGGAGATCAAGACCTCCTAGGAGAAGATCCCTAGTGGATATCAAGGCCCCATCTTGGGAAGGATCCCCATCATAGGATGATCAAGACCTCTCTCCTCATAGGATTGGGATGAACTAGTAACTTGTATCTTTCCTTTGTTGTCCTTGAATCATTGTGACCTCTTGTGTGTTCTTGGATCTAGCATATGTGTGATTGAATCTAGTCAATTTGAGTGTTTCCCCTCTCTTGTGTTCTTCGTGTTCTTAGGGATTTCCCCTCTGATTCGTGAAAGATCCCCATCTAGGGTTCCACCCTACAACATCTTGGTATCATGAGCCATGGTTTCTCATGAAATTGGAGCCCCCCTTCTTGTTCTCTAGCCTAATTTTGTTGTGTTCTTCCCCAATTTCGAAAATTCCCCACCAAAAATAGCCCCAATTTTTTTTATGATTTGTTGGTTTGATGAGGTTTTGTTGGATTTGATCCATGGATTTGCTTGGTTTCAAGTGGATCTAGCTTTCCCCCCATCCATCTCCACCTTTCCCTCCATGAAATCCACCAATTTCTTCCATCTTTCCACGAATTTCTACCCAATTCCATGACCCCCGGGCACCCGGACCTCAAACCCCGGGCACCCGGACCCCTCGTGCATGCCCGCTGACCACCCCGGGTGCCCACACCCCTTACCCCCGGGCACCCCCCCCCCCCCCCGCGATTCAGCCCAACTCCATTCACCATTTCGGCCATAACTTTCACTCCCGGAGTCCGATTTTGACGTTCTTTAGCTCGTTGAGTAGCTATTGAGATCCCCCATCCATCTAGATAGTTTCCAACACCATTTGAATCCAAGTTGCTTTGGAATTTTTGCATCTTTGCCTAGGCCATCCACCATATCATCCGCAAAACCACCTTAGCTTTCCGCAACCTAACCCATTTTACTCCATATAGTATTTGTGGTTGCTTCAGTGGTGACTTGAGTCACCTAAGGTGTTTCGGCTACTTAGCGATGGTTGCTTCATCATCAACCACCACCACCACTTTTGCATTGCTAACTCCGGAACCACCAAAACATTCCGCTACCACCATTTGACATTTTCCTTTGCGATTTTGAGTTTGTGGTTTTTCCGTTTCCTAGGGTGTTTCAGCTAACTAGGAACGGTTCGACATCGACAACACCGCCGTTCACCTTGAACAAGGACTCGACATCGAGCACTTCACCTTTTTGACACCCTAACCGTAAGCAAGAACGGTAACCTCTATATCATCTTGGTATCGTGGTATCCCATCATTGTACATTCTTGCCATTACATTGTTAACCCCTTAGCCCATTTTGCGTCACTTGCCTATCGAGACTAGCCTTTGAGTATTGCCGGCAACGTTACTTGTGCACATTAGAGATCTGTACCTTCCATTCCATACATACCATATCATCTTGGTATCATCATATCATCCCTTGTGTCACAAGATTGTTCCCACATATACACAATTGCTATCTTGGTTTGTGCATTTCGCATAAGTGGCCATATCAAAAAAAGGAATAAGCTTTTAAGCAAAAAAAGAGAGCAAAGAGCTTGTAAGAAATAGCCATAGCATCATACCACATCGCACAAAAGATTGTCATATCCGATCATCTTGAGAAGAACACCAGGAACATCATACACATAGCATACTTGGGATAGAAGGCTCATACATTTTGCATCTTATAGGTTGTGCACAAGTGTCGTATCCGCCTATTGAGCAATTGTGCTAGCGCCTCTCTTGAGTTGTGACAAGCGTTTTCCGTGGATTCCACAATTTGTGCTCATTCCTTGGTTGCACGACCCCATTTATCTATCTGTGTGTGTGTTTCCGTGTGCCACATATTGCTACTGGTCTACTTGTTTCACTTGCGCATTTGTGAATCTTTTCCAACATTATTGACTCTTGCTAAAATTTTGCATCAAATTTTTGTGCCACTATCCTCACCGAGCTCCACCATAAGCCTTACTTGTGTAGGTGTGAGAATTGACAAGATCGGGTACCAATTGTGCTATTTTCTTGATACATTATTGAGTGATCATTGATCCATCTTCAACATCGGATAAGGTACATTGGTCTAGTTCTTTCCTTTCTTCCACTCACATTTGCTCGAGTCCCGTGATGGATAGGCAAGGCATTTCATCTCCGGTCTTCCACGAAGACGATGGTGCGAACAACTACATCACCAAAACGTCCACCTTCGGACTACAACGAGCAATGCGAGGCATTGAGCGACTCACCGTCGACCTCCACCAAAGGGAAGCATGGACAAGGGACTACATCGACGCCAAGTTGGATGCACAATTGGATGACATCCGATATGTGTGGGCCAACTACAAGTCTTCTTCCTCTTCGTCAGCTTCAAGGCGGAGACGCTCAAGTCGCAAGTCTCCGGAACGGCCACAAGATGCAAGTACCACGCAAAACCAACATGAGCACAAGAGAAGACCAAGAGACGAGCACCACCACGAGCAAGCTACGACTACTACCACCACTTCGGCATCTTCGCCAAGTGTTCTCAAGGCATCTTCGCCTTTGGACGTACGACATCTTCGCCTACCTCCGACGAGTACGTGTAACTCCCTGGATGTAACTTTCCATATTTGTAACTCCAACTCTTGCCATTTTCGGCTATGTGCTATGATATTCCCTCCATGGTCGGGTTTTGTCTTTCGTTTTGAATTTTGTTCATGTCATGCATTTCATATCATGTCATCATGTGCATTGCATTTGCATACGTGTTCGCCTCATGCATCCGAACATTTTCCCCGTTGTCCGTTTTGTAATCCGGCGCTCCCATCTCCTCCGGTGCACCCCTCTTGTTTTCGTTTCGTGAGCGGGTTTCAAACATTCTCGGAATGGACCGAGGCTTGTCAAGTGGCCTTGGTATACCACCAGTAGACCACCGGTCAAGTTTCGTTCCATTTGGAGGTCGTTTGGTACTCCAACGGTTAACCGGGCATCCGCAAAGTCTTTTTGTGTGTTGCAGCAAACCCCCCCTCAAAACCAGCCCAAAACTCCTCTAAGTCACTTCCATGCTGTAGGTTGTTCGATCACGATCGTGTGGGCAAAAACCGCACCTCATTTGGACTCTCCTAGCTCCCTCTAGCTATATATATGCATCCCCTCCCGAAAACGTTTGCAGATCAAACCCTAGCATTTTTCCCCTGCCGCCGCCGGACACGTCCGTACCCCGCCGGACGAAATCCCGCAGCCACTCCGAGCTCGACACGTGGCAGCCCGCCGCCGCCCGTACCCCGCGCCGCCGCCGCCCGCGAGGGCCCAGCGCCGCCCCCCGAGCCCGTTCGCCGCTGCGCCCGCGCTTCGCCGCCGCCTGCCTCCTCCCCCGGCCGCCCTCCGCCGCCGCCGCCCTCCTCCGCCGCCACGCCGCCCTACGTCGCTGTCGTCGCCAGCCGCCGCCCGAGCCCGTCGGCGTGCTGCCGCGCCTCGCCGCCCCCGTGCTCCGGCGCGCCGCCCCGCCCCCGAGCTCCTGCGACCCGCGCCGCCCTCTCCTCCATCTCCCTCCTCCGCTCCGGCCAGCAGCGACCCCAGCGCCGGCGAGCCGCCTCGATCTCGATCCGATCTGGACGAAGCCTCGGGTTGACTTTCTCCTTCCCCTTTTTTTCCAAGTCCTAAAATTTTGACAGTATGTGCACCTGTTCATCATGGCATAACTCTATACATATATCTCCGTTTCGTGCGTGTAATATGTCAAATTGTTCATCTCGTGATGCTCTACATTTTATTACATTGAACCGTGTTCATTAGAGTCCATCTTGATGCCCAAATATCTGGTGCAAGAGTGCTAGTTGCTGTTATCTGCTGGTTCTTAGCAGAACTTGGAGATTTGTCATTTTTGTATCATTTAATCTGTGCATCTTATGGGCATGAGCTCTACATGTGTTTTGTTGTATGCCATGCCATATTTCCAGTGGTGTAGGCCACGTATTTTTGTGAGCTCTGTGGTGACTAGCACAAGCATGCAAACTAGGCTCCTTAATGTTTCTGATTTCAGGGACTTGATAATTTGTCTGTCTGCTGTTATTTTATTGCCATGTAAACTTAATGCTACAGAGAGTTCCATGCATATTTTCGAGATGTTCAGTAAGGATGTTTTGTAGATATTGTTGTAATTGATCCATTCCTGCCCTTGTTTGCAATTATGGAGTACCATAGCATGACTCAATCTTGCTCTACTTTTGCTATAAAATATGTCTGGCAGATTGTTTACGTGTTATTCAATTTTGCCAAGCTTTTTGTAGTTGATCAATACATGCTATGCGTTTTTTCTTGCCATGGATAGCTTCATAAACATGCCATCTTGCTGTAGGTATGCTTGTTTTGTCATGCATAGCTCTGTAGTGAGTGCATCAAGCTCACCAAGATGCCTTCATATTATTGTTTCTGCCATGCTCTGTTTTCTGCTAAGTCTGAAACCTGATAACGAAACTTGCTATGTTTACATGGTTGCCATCATATCTTCTGTTCATTTTTGGCTTATAGTCAGTAAGGGACTTTTGTCATATGCATTTATTAGAATACTGCCATGCCTTGTTTTGCCATGTTAAGTTCCTGTAGCATGTTGTTTTCGTGCTCTGAACATTGCTACCTGATGCTGTTTCAGGCATGTCCAGTAATTTTACCAAGTCTGTGAACCTGTTATCTTTTGCACTTTTGCCATGCTTGTTTGAGCTTGTTAGGTGGTGATCTAGCCGTAGCTCAGTGTTCATATTTTGTCAAGCATCTCCTGTAGATTACTTCCTTATGCTTTGTTGCTATGTTGGAGTGATGTAGCATTGTTACTTGTTGCATTCTAAGTGCTATCATGCTGTTAAACGCAGATTCATGTCATTCTTGTTTTGCTTGCCATTTGCAAACCGTGCATCCGTTTCTGGTGATCTTTATATCGATTTCGACCGAAATCATTTTCATCTTTCCAGTGGCATGCTTGGTTTGACAAGTTACTGCCTACTTCATCATTTTCCTTCCGGAGCATGCATACGCATCGCATATCATATCTTGCATATCATTCATGTATTGCATCATGTTACTTGTGCATTCCCCATGTTTGATTGTGGTTCCGTTGCTTGTGTTCTTGTTGTGGGTAGAGCCGGGAGATGAGTTCGTGAACGAGGAACCTGTTGAGTACGCTTACAAGGATTAAGCTTTCGAGAACTCTGAGAACCTTGCAGGCAAGATGACCACCCCTCGAAATCACTTCTATCTTTGCTTTGCTAGTTGTTCGCTTTATTACCATGCTGCACTACCTACCACTTGCTATATCATGCCTCCCATATTGCCATGTCAGCCTCTAACCATCTTTTCCTAGCAAACCGTTGTTTGGCTAAGATACCGCTTTTGCTCAGCCCTTCTTATAGCGTTGCTAGTTGCAGGTGAAGTGGAAGCTTGTTCCATGTTGGAACATGGATATTTTGGGATATCACAATATCTCTTATTATATTAATGCATCTATATATTTGGTAAAGGGTGGAAGGCTCGGCCTTATGCCTGGTGTTTTGTTCCACTCTTGCCGCCCTAGTTTCTGTCATACCGGTATTATGTTCCTTGATTTTGCGTTTCTTACGTGGTTGGGTGATTTATGGGACCCCCCTTGATAGTTCGCCTTGAATAAAACTCCTCCAGCAAGGCCCAACCTTGGTTTTACCATTTTCCACCTAAGCCTTTCCCCCGGGTTTTCGCGAGCCCGCGGGTCATCTTTATTTTAACCGCCCCCCCCCCCCCCCCCGGGCCAGTGCTCCTTCGAGTGTTGGTCCGAACCGAGCAGCCTGCGGGGCCACCACGGGGAAACTCGAGGACTAGTTTTACTCGTAGCTTGACTTATCCGGTGCGCCCTGAGAACGAGATATGTGCAGCTCCTATCGGGGTTTGTCGGCACATTCGGGTGGCTTTGCTGGTCTTGTTTTACCATTGTCGAAATGTCTTGTAAACCGGGATTCCGAGACTGATCGGGTTTTTCCGGGAGAAGGTTTATCCTTCGTTGACCGTGAGAGCTTATGATGGGCTAAGTTGGGACACCCCTGCAGGGTATTATCTTTCGAAAGCCGTGCCCACGGTTATGAGGCAGATGGGAATTTGTTAATGTCCGGTTGTAGAGAACTTGTCACTTGACCCAGTTAAAATACATCAACTGTGTGTGTAGCCGTGATGGTCTCTTCTCGGCGGAGTCCGGGAAGTGAACACGATTTGAGTTATGAATGACGTAAGTAGGAGTTCAGGATCACTTCTTGGTCATTTCTAGATGACGACCGTTCCGTTGCTTCTCTTCTCGCTCTCTTTTGCGTATGTTAGCCACCATATATGCTTATTGCCGCTGCAGCTCCACCTCATTACACCATCCTTTCCTATTAGCTTAAATAGTCTTGATCTCGCGGGTGTGAGATTGCTGAGTCCTCGTGACTCACAGATTCTACCAAAACAGTTGCAGGTGCCGACGTTGCCAGTGCAGATGATGGGATCGATCTCAAGTGGGAGTTCGACGAGGAACGTGGTCGTTACTATGTGTCTTTTCCTGATGATCAGTAGTGGAGCCCAGTTGGGACGATCGGGGATCTAGCATTTGGGGTTATCTTATTTTCATTTGGATTTTGACCGTAGTCGGTCTATGTGTGTATTTTGGATGATGTATGAATTATATTTATGTATTGTGTGAAGTGACGATTGTAAGCCAACTCTTTATCCCATTCTTGTTCATTACATGGGATTGTGTGAAGATGACCTTTCTTGCCACAAAACCACAATGCGGTTATGCCTCTAAGTCGTGCCTCGACACGTGGGAGATATAGCCGCATCGTGGGCGTTACAGTACGCCTACATCGGCCTTCATCTACGGTGACAATGACGAGATGATCGAGCATGGGATTTTCCCTTCAATCATGAAGGAGAGCGATGATGTGCCATCTTCGGCCTTCATCCACGGCGATGACTACGACATGTTTGAGCATGGGATTTTCCCTTCGACCACGGCGACGTATGATGACATGAGTGACTTATGCCACCATATTGAGAGTGAGATTGACTTCACCACTAGCCCCATATATGATGAGTTGCCACAATTCCCATGTGAGGAGAGCCACCACCACCACCACCACTAGAGTGATTTGAGTGACTCCACCATATGTGACATTGAGTGCACCTACCTTGAGGGAGTGAGTGAGCCGCCACCACATAGAGAGAGTGAGGTAGTTGATAGGGCATGTGAGGCCATTTCGATTTCTAACAACTTAACCTCTACCTCTATCGTGTCTTCTCATTTGGTGCTAGGTCCCATATATGATGGCGCGCCGATCCGTGACCACTTCGTCCTTCCTTTGGACAACACGATGGCCATGGTGGAATATGATGCACCCCCCAAATGGTTCCATCAAGATGAAGATGGTGACCACCATTTGGTCTTTGCCACCTCACCTACACCACTTGAGTGGAATGAACAAGGTAACATAGGTGAAGGTGATGCTCTAGTCCCACTAGTGGACATTCTTGACATTGATCGCTTGCATGATGTTGATCCACCTATTTTCATACTTCATGCTAGTTCTACTTCCCCATGCGATGATTTACCCATTTATGATGAGTTTGATGATTGCCATGTGGAGTCTATTAGTTGTGATGCCATGTTACATAGGATTTCTTGTGAAAATTCTCTAGGTTACATCATGTTTGATAATCCGCTTGACTTGTCATATGCTATGCATGAGATCTCCCATATTGCATCATTTCAATCTCAACATAGTAACTATGCATGCCCCATTAAAATAAATCCCATTTTCACTTATGGCATAGATGACGAGATGATGGTCATTGGCTTTTGTTTTTCATGCGATGATATTGCCATGCTTCCTTTACATGATTTGCGTAATTCATCTACTATGCCATGCCATGATCACATTGTTACAAATATGCATTGTTTTGGATGTTGTCAATATTCTCCATGTGATGTTTCCATTAATGCTCATGAGGAGATCCCCATAGTTTCCTCATACATTTTAGGAGATTTTGATTCATCATATCCATTGCATGATCCCACTACTTGTGTGCACCATATGCTCCCCATGAATAAACATGCTAGTGATGTGCCATATACTTGCTTTCCCAATTTGTGTCCCCATCGTGTCATACATAACAACTATTCTTGCATGATGGATGACATGTTCTTATACCATGCATCAAATATCTTTGAGCGATGCTTATCTTGTGCTAACTCACACATGCACATACACATCATGATGGATGATGTGTACATTTACCACGTGCAAAATTTCTTTGGTTTGTGTCTCTTTTGTGCAGGTACACATTCTACCTCGTCAACCTCGCAATCCCATTAGTTGACGAAACGCGCTCTAGAGAGCAATGATGACTTGGGATTCCATGGATTGCCTTTCCCACCGCTCTCTGATACGTCTCCAACGTATCTATAATTTTTTATTGTTCCATGCTATTATATTATCTGTTTTGGATGTTTATGGGCTTTATTAAACACTTTTATATTATTTTTGGGACTAACCTATTAACACAGAGCCCAGTGCCAGTTTCTGTTTTTTTCCTTGTTTCAGTGTTTCGCAGAAAAGGAATATGAAAGGAGTCCAAATGGAATGAGCCTTCAGAAAAGTTATTTTTGGAAAGAAAGCAATATGGGAGACTTGGAGTGCACGTCAGGGGATCAACGAGGAGGGCACGAGGCAGGGGGGCGCGCCCACCCCCCAGGGCGCGCCGTCCACCCTCGTGGGCCCCTCGTGGCTCCCCTTACCGACTTCTTTCGCCTATATATCTCCATATACCCTAAAACCATCGGGGAGCAGAATAGATCGGGAGTTCCGCCGCCGCAAGCCTCTGTAGCCACCGAAAACCAATCAGGAACCTGTTCCGGCACCCAGCCGGAGGGGGAATCCCTCACCGGTGGCCATCTTCATCATCTCGGCGCTCTCCATGACGAGGAGGGAGTAGTTCACCCTCGGGGCTGAGGGTATGTACCAGTAGCTATGTGTTTGATCTCTCTCTCTCTCTCTCTCGTGTTCTTGAGGTGATACGATCTTGATGTATCGCGAGCTTTGCTATTATAGTTGGATCTTATGATGTTTCTCCCCCTCTACTCTCTTGTAATGGATTGAGTTTTCCCTTTGAAGTTATCTTATCGTATTGAGTCTTTAGGGATTTGAGAACACTTGATGTATGTCTTGCCGTGCTTATCTGTGGTGACAATGGGATATCACGTGATTCACTTGATGTATGTTTTGGTGATCAACTTGCGGGTTCCGCCCATGAACCTATGCATAGGGGATGGCACACGTTTTCGTCTTGACTCTCCGGTAGAAACTTTGGGGCACTCTTTGAAGTACTTTGTGTTGGTTTGAATAGATGAATCTGAGTTTGTGTGATGCATATCGTATAATCATACCCACGGATACTTGAGGTGACATTGGAGTATCAAGGTGACATTAGGGTTTTGGTTGATATGTGTCTTAAGGTGTTATTCTAGTACGAATCTTGAATAGATTGATCCGAAAGAATAACTTTGAGGTGGTTTCGTACCCTACCATAATCTCTTCGTTAGTTCTCCGCTATTAGTGATTTTGGAGTGACTCTTTGTTGCATGTTGAGGGATAGCTATATGATCCGATTATGTTATTATTGTTGAGAGAACTTGCACTAGTAAAAGTATGAACCCTAGGCCTTGTTTCCTAGCATTGCAATACCGTTTACGGTCACTTTTATCATTAGTTACCTTGCTGTTTTTATATTTTCAGATTACAAAAACCTGTATCTACCATCCATATTGCACTTGTATCACCATCTCTTCGCCGAACTAGTGCACCTATACAATTCACCATTGTATTGGGTGTGTTGGGGACACAAGAGACTCTTTGTTATTTGGTGCAGGGTTGTTTGAGAGAGACCATCTTCAACCTACACCTCCCACGGATTGATAAACCTTAGGTCATCCACTTGAGGGAAATTTGCTACTGTCCTACAAACCTCTGCACTTGGAGGCCCAACAACGTCTACAAGAAGAAGGTTGCGTAGTAGACATCAAGCTCTTTTCTGGCGCCATTGCCGGGGTGGCTAGGTAAGCGGCACTCACACCCCATCAACTAAGCTCTTTTCTGGCGCCGTTGCCGGGGAGGTGAGTGCTTGAAGGTATATCTTTAGATCTTGCAATCGAATCTTTTTGTTTCTTTTTTTAGCACTAGTTTAGTTTATAAAAGAAAACTATAAAAAATGGAATTGAGTTTACTCATACGCTTCATCTTTTTAATATCTTTCGTGAAAATGATGGAAAGGAAAATTGTGCTCAAGTACTAGAAGAAGAATTACATAGAATGCTTGGCATAAAATATGTGAATGATGAGCTTGATTGCAAAGTTGTTAGTATGAACTCTTTGAATATCCATAGTACTAATGATGATTGCACTAGTTATGATGAAAATGTCTCCTATAAACATGTCAATTTTTGTGGAGTGCATTGGGTTTGCAAGTACACACCAAATAGGGAAGATAGATATTGCAAGAGGCATAAGCATTTAGGAACTAAATTGTTGCAAGAAAGGCTAGATGTTTGTGCTGAAAATTTAAATTTTCTTAGCCGTACTTGTGAACATTGCAATGAACGGGGTCATTTAACTATCCGATGCAAATTGTTCCATGATCTAATCGTGTCCAAAAATTGTAATGACTTGATTTCCCTTGCACATTATAATGAACTTAGTTTGCTTATGGGCTATGAAGTAATGAAACGTATAACTAACTATCTTCCAGAATTTGCCCGTTATAAACTTCTTAATTTTGATCTAGAGAAAATTTATATGTATTGTGCCGTGAATTGCATTGAAAATCCTTATATTGCCAATTACATAAAGAAAAGAAAGCAAATAGAAGATGAAGAGAACACTAATGAAAGGGAAGAGACTTCCCAATATCCTCCTATTATTTCTTATGATGAATCAGGTAACGAGGAGGAGCTCTCTATTCAACCAATCTCATCAATAAGGAGCTCAAAAAAGAGGGATAAACCCGCACATGATGTGAAGAAGAAAAAGAAAAAATGGAGAAGAAAAGGTAAAAAGGTATCCCTCCCAAATGATGTTGCTCCTACTACTCATTGTGATGATGATAATTGCTATACTATTGGTGCTGTCCATACTATTAATAATGAGAGTGATTATGCTTATGATATGAAAAGGCTCAAGCTTGGGGATGCTATGTTTGATGGGGATGACACATTTGAGAATATATTTGCTGAAATTAATGTTTGTCCCAAGCTTGGGGATGCTACGTTTAATGAAGATGATATTTTTAGCCTCCCAAGTTTTGATATGCAAAGTTGTTATGATGATAGCATGCCTTCTACCTATGATGATTATATTGATGAAAGTGGGTTTGGAAGAGTGTCAACTTTAGGAAGTAATGATCCCACTATTTTGGAGGATATTTAATCTTATAATATTTATGAAAGTGGATTTGGAGAGGTCATGACTTTATTTAGTGATGAGTCCACTATCTTGGAAGAGGTTTCAATTGATTATGATGAGAACAAAGTTGCTACTTATGATGATTATTGTGATGAAACTTATGCTATAAAAAGTAGTGATGATTATATTTATAAAACTTGTCATGATTACCCTTTTTCTGAACATTACTCTTTCAATGTGGAAACAATTTATAGTATTCGAGTCTCTTATGATACTCCCACATTTCCGAAAGAGATGAATTTTGCTAATGTGGAGAGTAATAAAATTTCTATGCAAGTAGATCATGAAAGGAATGCTTTAGGTTCTGGTTATATTGTTGAATTCATTCATGATGCTACTGAAAATTATTATGAGGGAGGAATATATGCTTGTTGGAATTGCAATAATATCAAGTTTCCTCTCTATGTGCTTAAAGTTTTGAAGTTATGCTTGTTGTGCCTTCCTATGCTAGTTCATTATTGTTCCCATAAGTTGTTTGTTAACAAAATCCCTATCCATAGGAAGTGGGTTAGACTTAAATGTGCTAGTCATATTCTTCATGATGCTCTCTTTATGTTTCAATTTCTATCTTTTATGTGAGCATCATTGAAATCATCATGCCTAGCAAGGGGCGTTAAACGTTAGCGCTTGTTGGGAGGCAACCCAATTTTATTTTAGTTTCTTGCATTTTGCTTATGTTTAGGAATAAATATTTGATCTAGCCTCTGGTTATATGTGTTTTTATGTTTTAATTAGTGTTTGTGCCAAGTTAAACCTATAGGATCTTCTTGGATGATAGTTATTTGGTCTTGCTGAGAATTGCAGAAACTTCCTGTTCACGAAAATAATTGTTAAAAATCACCAAAACGTGATAAAATATGGATTCCAATTGCTGCTGACGAATAAACAAATTGTCTAGGTCGCCCTATTTTGGCTGAATTTTTGGAGTTCCAGAAGTTTGCGTTAGTTACAGATTACTACAGACTGTTCTGTTTTTGACAGATTCTGTTTTTCGTGTGTTGTTTGCTTATTTTGATGAATCTATGGCTAATAAAATAGTTTATAAACCATAGAGAAGTTGAAATACATTAGGTTTAACACCAATATAAATAAAGAATGAGTTCATTACAGTACCTTGAAGTGGTGTTTTGTTTTCTTTCGCTAACGGAGCTTACGAGTTTTCTGTTGAGTTTTGTGTTGTGAAGTTTTCAAGTTTTGGGTAAAGATTCGATGGACTATGGAATAAGGAGTGGCAAGAGCCTAATCTTGGGGATTCCCAAGGCACCCCAAGGTAATATTCAAGGATAACCAAGAGCCTAAGCTTGGGGATGCCCCGGATGGCATCCCCTCTTTTGTCTTCGTTCATCGGTAACATTACTTGGAGCTATATTTTTATTCACCACATGATATGTGTTTTGCTTGGAGCGTCTTGTATTATTTGAGTCTTTTCTTTTTAGTTTACCACAATCATCTTTGCTTGACACACCTTTTGAGAGAGACACACATGATTCATAAATTATTAGAATACTCTATGTGCTTCACTTATATCTTTTGAGCTATACAGTTTTTGCTCTAGTGCTTCACTTAGATCTTTTAGAGCACGATGGTGGATTTGTTTAATAGAAACTATTGTTATCTCATGCTTCACTTATATTATTTTGAGAGTCTTAATCAGCATGGTAATTTTCTTAATCCTAATATGCTAGGTATTCAAGACTAGTAAAAACTTTCTTATGAGTGTGTTGAATACTAAGAAATGTTTGATGCTTGATGATTGTTTTGAGATATGGAGGTAGTGATATTAAAGTTTTGCTAGTTGAGTAGTTGTGAATTTGAGAAATACTTGTGTTGAAGTTTGCAAGTCCCGTAGCATGCACATATGGTAAACGTTATGTAACAAATTTGAAACATGAGGTGTTTTTTGATTGTCCTCCTTATGAGTGGCGGTCGGGGACAAGCGATGGTCTTTTCCTACCAATCTATCCCCCTAGGAGCATGCGCATAGTGCTTGGTTTTTGATGACTTGTAGATTTTTGCAATAAGTATGTGAGTTCTTTATGACTAACGTTGAGTCCATGGATTATACGCACTCTTACCCTGCCATGATTGCTAGCCTCTTCGGTACCGTGCATTGCCCTTTCTCACATTGAGAGTTGGTGCAAACTTCGCCGGTGCATCCAAACCCCGTGATATGATACGCTCTTTCACACATAAACCTCCTTATATCTTCCTCAAAACAGCCACTATACCTACCTATTATGGCATTTCCATAGCCATTCTGAGATATATTGCCATGCAACTTTCCACCGCTCCGTTTACTATGACATGTTCATCATTGTCATATTGCTTTGCATGATCATGTAGTTGACATAGTATTTGTGGCAAAGCCACCATTCATAATTCTTTCATACATGTCACTCTTGATTCATTGCATATCCCGGTACACCGCCGGAGGCATTCATATAGAGTCATACTTTGTTCTAGTATCAAGTTGTAATCATTGAATTGTAAATAAATAGAAGTGTGATGATCATCATTTTCTAGAGCATTGTCCCAAGTGAGGAAAAAAAGAGAAATGCCATAAAAAAAGGCCCCAAAAAATGAGATGAAAAGAGAGAAGGGACAATGTTACTATCCTTTTTACCACACTTGTGCTTCAAAGTAGCACCATAATCTTCATGATAGAGAGTCTCTTGTTTTGTCACTTTCATATACTAGTGGGAATTTTTCATTATAGAACATGGCTTGTATATTCCAACAATGGGCTTCCTCAAGTGCCCTAGGTCTTCGTGAGCAAGCAAGTTGGATGCACACCCACTTAGTTTCTTTTGTTGAGCTTTCATATATTTATAGCTCTAGTGCATCCGTTGCATGGCAATCCCTACTCCTTGCATTAACATCAATCGATGGGGACCTCCATAGCTCATTGATTAGCCTCGTTGATGTCAGACTTTCTCCTTTTTTGTCTTCTCCACATAACCCCCATCATTATATTCTATTCCACCCATAGTGCTATATCCATGGCTCACGCTCATGTATTGCGTGAAGGTTGGAAAAGTTTGAGATTATTAAAGTATGAAACAATTGCTTGGCTTGTCATCGGGGTTGTGCATGATGAGAGCATTCTTGTGTGACGAAAATGGAGCATGACCAAACTATATGATTTTGTAGGGATGAACTTTCTATGGCCATGTTATTTTGAGAGGACATCATTGCTTAGTTAGTATGCTTAAAGTATTATTACTTTTATGTCAATATGAACTTTTATCTTGAATCTTTCGGATCTGAATATTCATACCACAATTAAGAAGAATTACATGAAATTATGCCAAGTAGCATTCCACATCAAAAATTCTGTTTTTATCATTTACCTACTCGAGGACAAGCAGGAATTAAGCTTGGAGATGCTTGATACGTCTCCAACGTATCTATAATTTTTGATTGTTCCATGCTATTATATTATCTGTTATGGACGTTTATAGGCTTTATTAAAAACTTTTATATTATTTTTGGGGCTAACCTATTAACCCAGAGCCCAGTGCCAGTTTCTGTTTTTTCCCTTGTTTCAGTGTTTCGCAGAAAAGGAATATCAAATGAGTCCAAACGGAATGAAACCTTCGGAAAAGTTATTTTTTTGGAAAGAAAGCAATACGGGAGACTTGGAGTGCACGTCAGGGGATCAACGAGGAGGGCACGAGGTAGGGGGCGCGCCCACCCCCCTTGGTGCGCCCTCCACCCTAGTGGATCCCTCGTGGCTCCCCTTATAGACTTATTTCTCCTATATATCTCCATATACCTAAACCATCGGGGAGCAGAATAGATCGGGAGTTCCGCCGCCGCAAGCCTCTGTAGCCACCGAAAACCAATCGGGACCCTGTTCCGGCACCCTGCCGGAGGGGGAATCCCTCACCGGTGGCCACCTTCATCATCCCGGCGCTCTCCATGACGAGGAGGGAGTAGTTCACCCTCGGGGCTGAGGGTATGTACCAGTAGCTATGTGTTTGATCTCTCTCTCTCTCGTGTTCTTGAGGTGATACGATCTTGATGTATCACGAGCTTTGCTATTATAGTTGGATCGTATGATGTTTCTCCCCCTCTACTCTCTTGTAATGGATTGAGTTTTCCCTTTGAAGTTATCTTATCGGATTGAGTCTTTAAGGATTTGAGAACACTTGATGTTTGTCTTGCCGTGCTTATCTGTGGTGACAATGGGATATCACGTGATTCACTTGATGTATGTTTTGGTGATCAACTTGCGGGTTCCGCCCATGAACCTATGCATAGGGGTTGGCACACGTTTTCGTCTTGACTCTCCGGTAGAAACTTTGGGGCACTCTTTGAAGTACTTTGTGTTGGTTTGAATAGATGAATCTGAGATTGTGTGGTGCATATCGTATAATCATACCCACGGATACTTGAGGTGACATTGGAGTATCTAGGTGACATTAGGGTTTTGGTTGATATGTGTCTTAAGGTGTTATTCTAGTACGAAATCTTGAATTGATCGATCCGAAAGAATAACTTTGAGGTGGTTTCGTACCCTACCATAATCTCTTCGTTTGTTCTCCGCTATTAGTGAATTTGGAGTGACTCTTTGTTGCATGTTGAGGGATAGCTATATGATCTGATTATGTTATTATTGTTGAGAGAACTTGCAGTAGTAAAAGTATGAACCCTAGGCCTTGTTTCCTAGCATTGCAATACCGTTTACGCTCACTTTTATCATTAGTTACCTTGCTGTTTTTATATTTTCAGATTACAAAAACTTGTATCTACCATCCATATTGCACTTGTATCACCATCTCTTCGCCGAACTAGTGCACCTATACAATTCACCATTGTATTGGGTGTGTTGGGGACACAAGAGACTCTTTGTTATTTGGTTGCAGGGTTGTTTGAGAGAGACCATCTTCAACCTACACCTCCCACGGATTGATAAACCTTAGGTCATCCACTTGAGGGAAATTTGCTACTGTCCTACAAACCTCTGCACTTGGAGGCCCAATAACGTCTACAAGAAGAAGGTTGCGTAGTAGACATCACTCTCTTCACGCAAAGGCTTTGCGCATTTCTTCTACATGGCCCTCACTTGGCTATGGGTTATTGTCCATACATATTATATGCCCATCTTGCCATGTTCACTTTGCATGACATGCTTATTCCGATGCCTTTACCATGTATTTGTGACCCATGCTTTGCATTACACATGATGATTGATTCTACTACTTGTATGTGTATTTGCAAGCTTGGTGGAGATATTTCTTGTTCTTGCCATGTTTCCTTTGTCATCCATACCTATGATGATATCTTGGTTTGTAATCATGCTTGTGATATGCCATGTGCATTGCCTATGCCTACTATTTGCTCACATGACATGATTGCCATGATTACCTATAGCATGTTGCATCTTTCCACTAGTAGCTTCAATGATTTGATTGCCTCACACATGATGAACACTTGATCTTTCTATTGTGTTGAGTGGCACTCGATTTTCACTACACCCTATGCACATTATGCTTGGATTGTCTTGCACTTGCATGTGTTTAGACATATCATCTTGTTTGGTGTTGTGAATGACTCTTATGCCTACCATAGACCGTTCATTGAGAGTCCCTGCTTGCTATGAGATTGAGGTAGATGCTTATTCTCCAAGTGTTTGTTGTACTAGTTCCTTTTGAAGGAATCACGAGGCAGTGCGACATTGGAGAGTGCCCATTTCGAGCTTGAAGACAGTGAGTACTTGGTGGTTGTGCACTTCTACAAGGCGACGCCCTCTCTTTCCCATGGTGATGAAGATCACAATCCATGGATGGATCTCACCCAAGGAGGGGGAGATGATGCGGAGCATCCCTGGACCATCCCCATGGATGTCAGACCGCCACCGCAAGCACGGAGAGGACCTATGATGAGAGCTCGCGCATGCACCGTTGAAACCGAGGTGAAATCTTTCCTCTTCGAGTTTCATTCGGATTCACACGAGAGTCGGATTCTACCTCAAATGGAAACTTTATGCACTCATAGGTACCAAAAAGAAGACCGTGAAGAGGCGAGGACGGAGACACAAGCAACCATAGTGCCTTCGTCCTGGGAACGGGGGTCCCCAGACTTGCCTGTCTGCGGCCCACGGCGTGGCTCCACCAGCGGCCCCGTACGACCCATCTTCACCAACAAACACTCAAGACCCTCGCGAGGGGCCAAGCCTCGCGAGGCGGACGATGCAAGACCTCGTCAGGGGCAGGCTGACCAGGCTAGCTCGCGAGGGGCGGAGAGATCAAGGCAAGGGGAACCTCGCGAGGTTCCCATGACGCAAGCCATGATGACCAAGGCCAGGCGGGCGCCAGCGCGCACAGTGTCCTCGTTTCCTCTTTGGTGCTAAAGAGGCAAGCGCAGGCGAGGAGTCCCGAGGAATCAGGCAAAGGTTTCCATATTGGTGCAACGAGACCAAGACCAGCAGGATGACAGGACGGAGGTCACCGTGGAGCCCAAGATGGCGTCACCACCAGAGCCTTTGGCAGGCGAAGACCACCTTTAGTCAGGATAACTTGTACTAGTTGTCTCCCTTTGAATTTGGCCGTTGTTGGATCCCTTCCCGCTCAATATTTGAGGAGAGGACCAGGGCCTCTATAAATAGGACTAGCCACAACAGTAGGAGGGAACAACTCATTCAGATCACCCTCAGCCACACAAATCCACCAAGCACAAGAACACCTCTCCTCAGGAGGCTGTTCTTCCCTTATAACTATTCATCCTCAGCCCAAGAGGCAATCCACCACACCACACTGGAGTAGGGTATTACACCACAACGGTGGCCCGAACCAGTAGAAATCTCGTGTCTCTCTTTCTGTGGGTTGGTCGAGCTAAGCTTTGAGATCGCGGTGAGGCTGCGGACGTGATTAGGTAGAAGGGAGATCTTCGTGTGCACCCCAGTGTTCGAACCTCAAGGGTTTTGCCGGAACCCGAAATCCAACATTTGGCGCGCCAGGTAGGGGTGCGCCGAAGCTTTCCTTCCGCCGACCCACGTCCCGTCGTCGCATCCATGGCGGACTCTCATCGAGCTCGCGCTGAGCGCCGGGCCGCCCTCGCTGCCCACGTCGCTCAGACCGCTCCTGTCGGCGGGCCTCCCCATCGTTCTCCGTCGCCCGCCACCAACGCCGCCACCGGCCCGGTGGGAAACGAGAAGCAAGCGTCCTCGCTGCACCCCTTGGGGCGGCGGGACGGCCGCACCACCACTCCGTCGCTAACCCAGCCGGCTCGTCGTCTCACACTCGTCGTGCTCCCACGGACGCGCAGGCCATGCTGCTCATGGTACGCGAGCTCCTGCGCTACCGTCCGGTCGACGACCTCTACGAGGACTGGCTGGACCGCATCACCGAGCTCGTCAGCGCCGCAGGGGGCTCCCTTGCGTCATCCCTCTCGTTGCCTCGCCCTCCTCCAGCTGCGGGCGACATGGCTCACGGAGTGCCTCCACCACCTCTGCACCAAGACGGCGTTCTGGCGTCAAGACGTGCGGCCCCCCGACATGACCCACCATGCCGGGCGCCCGCGCGACAAGAAGGAAGTTGCCAAGTGATACGTCTCCAACGTATCTACTTTTCCAAACACTTTTGCCCTTGTTTTGGACTCTAACTTGCATGATTTGAATGGAACTAACCCGGACTGACGCTGTTTTCAGCAGAATTGCCATGGTGTTATTGTTGTGCAGAAATAAAAGTTCTCGGAATAACCTGAAAATCAACGGAGAATTATTTTGGAATTAATAAAAAATACTGGCAAAAGAATCAAGGCTAGGGGGCCCACACCCTGTCCACGAGGGTGGGGTGCGCCTACCCCCTGGGCGCGCCCCCTGCCTCGTGGGCCCCCTGGAGCTCCACCGACCTCAACTCCAACTCTATATATTCATGTTCAGGGAGAAAAAAAATCAGAGAGAAGGATTCATCGTGTTTTATGATACGGAGCCACCGCCAAGCCCTAAACACTCTCGGGAGGGCTGATCTGGAGTTCGTTCGGGGCTCCGGAGAGGGGAATCCGTCGCCATCGTCATCATCAACCATCCTCCATCACCAATTTCATGATGCTCACTGCCGTGCGTGAGTAATTCCATCGTAGGCTTGCTGGACGGTGATGGGTTGGATGAGATTTATCATGTAATCGAGTTAGTTTTGTTAGGGTTTGATCCCTAGTATCCACTATGTTCCGAGATTGATGTTGCTATGACTTTGCTATGCTTAATGCTTGTCACTAGGGCCCGAGTGCCATGATTTCAGATCTGAACCTATTTTTTTTCATGAATATATGTGAGTTCTTGATCCTATCTTGCAAGTCTATACTCACCTACTATGTGTTATGATCCGGCAACCCCGAAGTGACAATAATCAGGACCATTCCTGGTGATGACCGTAGTTTGAGGAGTTCATGTATTCACTATGTGTTAATGCTTTGGTCTGGTACTCTATTAAAAGGAGGCCTTAATATCCCTTAGTTTCCATTAGGACCCCGTTGCCACGGGAGGGTAGGACAAAAGATGTCATGCAAGTTCTTTTCCATAAGCATGTATGACTATATTTGGAATACATGCCTACATTACATTGATGAATTGGAGCTAGTCCTGTGTCACCCTATGTTATAACTGTTGCATGAATAATCGCATCCTGCATAATTCTCCAACACCGATCCAATGCCTACGAGCTTTTCACATATTGTTCTTCGCTTATTTACTTTACCGTTGCTACTGTTACAATCACTACAAAACTATCACTGTTACTTTTGCCACCGTTACCGTTACTCCCATACTACTTTGCTACTAAATACTTTGCTGCAGATACTAAGTTATCCAGGTGTCGTTGAATTGACAACTCAACTGCTAATACTTGAGAATATTCGTTGGCTCCCCTTGTGTCGAATCAATAAATTTGGGTTGAATACTCTACCCTTGAAAACTGTTGCGATCCCCTATACGTGTGGGTTATCAAGACTATTTTCTGGCGCCGTTGCCGGGGAGCATAGCTCTATTTTCTGTTGAGAAAACTCGCTACTATTACATCCTTAAAATATTTCCGTTCACATTAAAGGGTGATGCTAAGATATGGTTTAATTCTCTTGATCCTAGTTGTGTGCGTAGTCCCCAGGATATGATTTATTACTTCTCTCCTAAATATTTCCCCGCTCATAAGAAACAAGCTGCTTTAAGGGAAATATATAATTTTGTGCAAATTGAAGAAGAGAGTCTCCCACTAGCTTGGGGGAGGCTTCTCCAATTACTTAATGCTTTGCCTGATCATCCTCTTAAGAAAAATGAAATACTTGATATCTTTTATAATGGACTAACCGATGCTTCCAGAGACCACCTGGATAGTTGTGCTGGTTGTGTTTTCAGGGAAAGAACTGTTGATCAAGCTGAAATTCTATTGAATAATATGTTGACAAATGAAAATAATTGGACACTTCCTGAACCAACTCCTAAGCCAACTCCGAAGAAAAGGGGTATTCTATTTCTCAGTCCCGAAGATATGCAAGAGGCAAAGAAATCTATGAAAGAAAAAGGTATTAAAGCTGGACATGTTAAGAATTTACCTCCTGTTGAAGAAATACATGGCCTTAATCTACCTCCTGTTGAAGAAATACATGGTCTTAATCCATCACCTATTGAAGAGATTCATGGTCTTGATTACCCGACACAGGTAGTAAAGGTAAATTCTCTCAATAGATATGATAAAGCTGAAATCCCTCTTGCTAAGTTTGCTAGCCAATGTTTGGATGAGTTTGATAACTTTATGGTTAAGCAAGAAGATTTTAATGCTTATTTTGGTAGACAACTGAAACGCAATACTTATATGATTGAACACTTGAGTGATTATATGTCCAGAGTTAATGATGAACTTAAACTCATTATTAAACATGCTTCTATGGTTACCACTCAAGTAGAACAAGTACTGAAAGCTCGGAATGATTTTCTCAATGAATTGAATAGTAAGAATAATGATTTTGCTGTTAGAGTTGCAACTAGAGGGGGTAAAGTGACTCAGGAACCTTTGTATCCCGAGGGCCACCCTAAGAGAATTGAGCAGGATTCTCAGAGAAATAATGTTGATACACCTAGTCCTTCTAAGAGGAAGAAAAAGAAAAATGATAGGACTTTGCATGCTTCTAGTGAACCTGTTGTTGACACACCTGAGAATCCTAATGATATTTCTATTTCTAATGTTGAAACACAATCTGGTAATGAACATGAACCTAGTGACAATACTAATAATGATGTTCATATTGATGCTCAACCTAGCAATGATAATGATGTAGAGATTGAACCTGCTGTTGATCTTGATAACCCACAATCAAAGAATCAACATTATGATAAGAGAGACTTTGTTGCTAGGAAGCATGGTAAAGAAAGAGAGCCATGGGTTCAGAAACCCATGCCTTTGCCTCCCAAACCATCCAAGAAAAAGGATGATGAGGATTTTGAGCGCTTTGCTGAAATGATTAGACCTATCTTTTTGCGTATGCTTTGACTGATATGCTCAAAATGAATCCTTATGCTAAGTACATGAAAGAGATTGTTACAAATAAAAGAAAGATACCGGAAGCTGAAATTTCCACCATGCTTGGTAATTATAATTTTAAGGGTGGAATACCAAAGAAGTTAGGAGATCCAGGAGTACCCACTATACCATGCTCCATTAAAAGAAACTATGTTAGAACTGCTTTATGTGATCTTGGAGCCAGTGTTAGTGTTATGCCTCTCTCTTTATATCATAGACTTGATTTGAATAAGTTGACACCTACTAAAATATCTTTGCAAATGGCTGATAAATCAACTGCTATACATGTCAGTATTTGTGAGGATGTGCCTGTTGTAGTTGCAAATGTTACTATTTTAACGGACGTTGTTATTCTTGATATTCTCGAGGACGATAATATGTCTATTATTCTTGGAAGACCCTTTTTGAATACTGCAGGGGCTTTTATTGATTGCAATAAAGCCAATGTCACTTTTCACGTTAATGTAATGAGCATACGGTACACTTCCCGAGGAAACAACCTCAAGTCCACAGTATCAATTCTATTGGAAAAATTCCATCGATTACTATTGGAGGGTTTGAATTTCCTCTTCCTACTGTCAAAAAGAAATATGATATTCTTATTGTTGGGGATGTGCATATCCCTGTTGAGGTAACATAGTGTTATTCGAAATTTCTCCAGTTCCATGTTATTCGAAATGAGTTCGTTAACAAGACCTGATCAACCTTGTTAATGGATTCCTTTTGATGAGCATGAGATGGATGAAGTTAGAAAGCACAAGCTTCTGTACCCTTCTTTTACTTTCTGTTATTTAGTTGAAACAAATCAAAAATAGTATTTTCTGTCTGTTTTCTGAATTATCCATGCAATAAAAATTACCCCGAAAATAAAAGTTCTCCAAATGCCCCGAAATTGAAATATGATTTTTTCTGGAATATTTGAGAATATCTGGCACTGAGAACACAGTAGGGGGAGCAAGCACCTGGCCACGAGGGTCCAGGGCGCGCCCCCTGCCTTGTGGGCCCATGGTGGCTCCCCTCCACTTATTCAAGCCACCACACACTCCTTCCTCCCAAAAAAATCACCAACCAGCTCAAGCACGAGTTCTAGCTCATTTTGCTGCAATTTTCGATCTCCTAGCTCAAAGCTCCACTCACAAAACTGCTTTGGGGGATTGTTCTTCGGTATGTGACTCCTCCAATGGTCCAATTAGTTTTTGTTCTAGTGCTTTATTCATTGCAAACTTTTGCTGCTTAGGTGACCCTGTTCTTGTGCTTGCATGTCAAATTTATATGGTCCCAAGTAATTCTAATGCATGATATAGTCTCTAGGCACTTGTAGGAGTAGTTGCTATCAATTTTGTTGAGTTTGGTTCACTTTTATTTTGAGTTACTAATTTTTCAGAAATTTTTCAGAGGAAGAAATATGTTTAGGAAAATGTACCAAGGTGGCCCTTCAAGGAAGCAAGGACCCAGGCTCGCAATACGCGATGCGGACGATGAACCACCGAGGGAAGCTCAAGTGCGGGCTTGTGAATGGCCGTCAGAGGACTTTATGGTTCGAGCAGGAATCAAGGAGGAATTTGATGCATATGTGCGTAACGCTGATCTTGAGAGCTTTGAGGCAGATAAGTGCCGTCAGTACTACTATCTCACTGATTCCTTTGTGAGAAGGTTTGAATTTTCATCATCACGCAATTCTCAAACTGTCCTGTTTGATCTTTATGAAAATTCTTATACTATGGACTTAGAGGATTTTAATACTGCTTGCAAACTTCCACAATGGGGTAGCACTAGTGAGCCTCGCAAATCTGAGTTTAGAGATTTTCTTGCTAGTATAACTGTGGAGGAGTCTAGCGATATAACACAAGCTACCATAGGGAGCATTCATTTTCCTGCTATACATTATTTTGCTCTCTTCATAGGTAGGTGCATAAATGGTAAGGATGAAGCATGTCACATGTGCGTCCCTGACCTCAGTGTTCTCAGGAGTGCTGTATTAGGAGATAAACATTATAATTTGGGAGCCATTTGTTGCACGTAGGTTGCATAATAATAGAATTAATGGAGATTTCTTTGGTGGAATTTATGCAACCCGTTTAGCTAATTTTCTTGATATACCCATACATGAGTATGATATTGAGTTGCCTCCTGATTATTTAGATTATGAGGCTATGGTTCGTCATCACACTACAAAAAAAAGACACATCCGTGACATTTTGGGCTGAACGAAAAAAATTTCTGTCATACTTATGACACTTCTATGACAATAATTGTGACAAAACACGGTATCATCATAGATGTGGTGGGGTACTACTTCTATGACAAAAAATCATGACAGAAAATGGGCTTTTCGTCCTGGGCGGGCCGGAGACGCAGCTGCATGACATTCTTCGGGCCGTCCATGACGGAAAAAACCGTGGTAGAAGCGAGGGCAAGGAAAATATCGGGGTGTTCCCGGTTACGGTGGGTGGTCGGGGCCGAGCGATGCGCGTTTCTCTCATACACGCACGCGCGTGGGTGCGAGGCATTGGGCTCTAACTTAACCCGAGCGATTGCACTACAGGCTACGCGTTACTGAACCCGAGCGATCGATCGATGGCTGTTAACTAAACCCGATCGAGCGATTCCTTCGCTACAGCTGCTAACTGAAGCCGATCGATGCTGCCTCTGGATGAACAGTGAGCGTTGCTGGGGGGGTTGGATGAACAGTTCCCGGTGGGGGTGGATGAACAGGACCCCGTGGTGTTGCCTCTGGATGAACAGGACCCCAATCGATCGAGTCGGTTGGGGCTGGATGAACAGGACCCCGTGGAGGGCAGGATGAACAGGACCACTCCGTGGAGGGCAGGATGAACAGTAGACGGTGGAGGACTGGATGAATAGTAGCCCGTGGAGGGGTGGTTGAACAGGAGCCCGTGGAGAGGGCTGGTTGAACAGTAGCGCGCGGTGGAGGCTGGATGAACAGGAGCCCGTGGATGAACAGTCACAGGTGTAGGCTGGTGGAGGTCGACGGTGGATGAATAGTAGCCCGTGGAGGCTAGAGGGGGTCGATGGTGGAGATGAACAGTATCCCGTGGAGTACTGTTTTGCGGTACGCCACACCCCTCCCGATGAACATGACCCCTGTTTCGACCGTAGCGCTCCAACACAAGTCTGTTTCCTCCGTTTTGCGGTGCGCCACACCCATCCCGATCAACAGGACCCCCATTTCGACCGTAGGAGGTCCGTTTCCTCCGTTTTGCGGTACGCCAGACCCCTCCGGATGAACAGGATCCCGTTTCGAATGTGGTCGGTCGAACACAAGGCCGTTTCCTCCGTTCTGCGGTACGCCAGGACTCATTTCCATCGGTTGTTCCGTCCAAGCCCTCCCGATGAACACGACGACGCATTCCGTTCTGACCCAGCTGGTTGGCTCCCCATGAACATGACGATGACACTGTTTCTCCGTTCCGACCCAGCCATGTACACGAGCCCTGGCCGTACGTACACGCGAGTAGGCGTTCGAGACCCCGCCTGTATGTACGTACGTGGCCGTATTTACTTTCTTGCACCCTGGCCGCTGTACGTACGTGTACATGCTACGTGCGCGCCTCTACTACGACACGTGTGCGCCTCTACATCGACCAGTACGTACATACACGTTCGCGACCAGAATGACAATGCTACGTACGCTTCGACCAGGTGGGTCCCGACTGTCAGGCACTTCCTTACGTGCGAAGATGTAGCTGGTGGGTCCCAACAGTCAGGGGGGCGAATCGTATTTTTTTTTGCCCGGACGCACTTCCTTGCGTGCGAAGATGTAGCTGGTGGGTCCCAGCAGTCAGGGGGAAACGTTTTTTTGTGAGATACGGTGGCCCGTCCGGTGGGTCCCCGCTGTCAGGTGGAGGAATAATTATTTTGCGCATAATAAGGAGGCACTTCCTTGCTACGGCCGTGGACCCAGCTGTCAGCCTCTCCACGTACAGTACTCTTCCGATGGAAGTCGGTCGTTGACCACATTGACCATGCCGTGCCGAGAGCACCAAGGCGGTGGACGACGGCGAGGTCTAGGAAGGGGACGACGCGGAGCCAGGGAAGACGCGGCAGTGGATGCCCACGCGGAGAGGAGTACGAGGGTTCACTGGTTTGGCTGCGCTCTGAGGCTGCCGTCGCCACAGAATAGCAGGGGGTGTGGGTGAGTAGAGGGATGGCCTGGCCAGCGATGGGAGTAGTAGGGGGAGGTGAGGCCTCCACGACATCGCAGCCGTCCAGGGAGGCAGGAGCACGAGGCACGACCGGCGCTGGTTTTGGCGGCTGGAGCAAGAAGACCAAAGGTTGAAGAAGCACTACGGCCGTTGGATGGACATCGTACGGTCAATGGAGCTAGAATCATGCATATTGACTAAGTTGACAAAGCCCTCCGTCCCCGTCAACTTAGTAGGCCCACAAGTCAGCCTCCCACTATACTGGGTCCCAGCTAGCAGGGGGAGTATTCATTTTTTGTGCGTAATAGGCACTTCCGGTGGGTCCGAGCTGACAGAGGGGGAACGCTTTTTCGCGAAATACGGTGGCCAGTCCGGTGGGTCCCAGCAGTCAGGGGGGAAACGTTTTTTTCGCCAAATACGGTGGCCCGTCCGGTGGGTCCCTGCTGTCAGGTGGAGGAATAATTATTTTCCACGTAATAAGGAAGCACTTCGTTGCGGCTGCCGTGGACCCAGCTGTCAGCCTCTCCACGAGAGTACTCTTCCGATGGAAGTCGTTCCTTGACCACGTTGACCACGCCACGCCGAGAGCACCAGGGCGATGGACGACGGCGAGGCCTAGGAAGGGGACGACGCGGAGCCGGGGAAGACACGGCAGTGGATGCCCACGCGGAGAGGAGTACGAGGGTTCACTGGTTCGGCTGCGGTGTGAGGCTGCCGTCGCCGCAGAATAACAGGGGGGTGGGTGAGTAGAGGGATGCCCTGGCCAGTGGTGGGAGTAGTAGGGGGCGGTGAGGCCTGCACGGGAGGCGGGAGTAGCTAGTCCCGCCGGCGCTGGATTTGGCGGCTGGAGCAAGAAGATCAGAGATTGAAGAAACACGACGGCCGTTGGATTGACATCCAACGGTTACGTTTGCTAGAATCGTTTGTTGACGTATATAATAACTAAAATAATCTTGCATACGCGTCAACTTAATAAGCCCATAAGTCAGACCTTTCCCTCTTTATTTAATAATTTATATATAGCTCATTGTGACTTCTCATGCAATTTATTGCAGTCCGTTTTTTGGTTGGCCAGGGACAATTTCGCATATTTCTGTGGGTTCCAAACTATTTTTAATACCGAAATGTCAAGCCAGATTTAAAGTACTTTGAAGATATATTTAATTTAGGTTAATGCCTAGTGAAATAGGAATCTAAAAATGTGAAAAATTTCAGAAATTATAAAGTAATTGCCAATTTGTCATCTGTTTTTATATTTACAACCAATTTCATATTACTTTCAAGATTTGCAGGCGTCTTGAAAGTGTTGTAGCCCATCAGGGCGTAGAAAAATAAATAGGCCTGGATTGGGTATTCTTCAGAAAAAATAAACTGGGCTCATTTTTACAAAGAAAAAATAGCTGAGCTGGTCACATGGTGAACATAAAATATAAGCCTGGGCTAGACGGGCCACAACCCAGTTCTAACCCTGCTCCGTCTCAACAATAACAAAAAAAATACTGCTCGAGCAGCTACGTCCCAGGTGTCAGCCGATCTTGTGCTGTTCTCTTGTCTATTGACTATATACGCTCACAATGTCGTGGGTCCCAGATGTCAGGAAAACACTAGGAGGAAGCATTTTTTTTTTCCATACGCTGACATGGTGGGCCCATATTGTCATCCTCTCCACGTACTTCTGCCGATTCCTGTTGTTTGTTGACCATGTTGACAACGCGAGAGGGCGACGAGCGCACCAAAGCGCGCGGAGGACGACGGCATTAATGATTTAGGAGACGGTGGGGCGGCGATGCGTGCGCTGAGGCGCAGCCAGCCGTGGGAGGCAGAAGCAGGCGGCCCCGCCGGCGCTGGTTTGGTTTTGGCGGCTGGAGGAAGACAGGACTGAAGAAACACGACAGACTGTAAAAGCAGCAGGAGTACTTAACAACCTTAACTGAAACCAGCAGGGGCACTTAACAAGCATAGCTGAAAGCATTATGAGTACTTATACAGGTTCAAAACCATACAAAGCACGCCTCGAACAGTGCTACTTTGCCTACAGTTAACCAAGGGTGAGGCCGCCAAGCCCCAGGACAAGGCCTAGGCACCACCCCGCGCATCCACAACCTTCTGAAAGCGGCTTCATCTCGCAATGTGGTCAATAAACAGGATATTCGCTTTAGAGCCATGGAAAAGCAGGAACATAATCTTCTGTCCTATTCTCCAAGATGGACGGGCCTTCATTATTTGAGACCACCCATGAATAAGTATCTTTTCACATCCAAGGGGAATGAAGTAGGTCGACATAAACATCATGTTGTGACCAAGCGCAAGTCTGACCCGACCATGGTCAGGCATCTGTACAGAAACAATAGAACTGGGCAGTTTCTGTGTCAAGAAGATCACAACTGTAAAACTGTGTATAAGCAATAGTTTATGAACAACATATATAACAGAAAACAGCTGGTACAATAAGTTTCTCGACACAGTTGGACCTGTTCAACGAGTGCAGCAGTGGCAAACATATCCCACGTGGCCTTCCACCATTGAAACGCCCCACAAGGACCTCAAGACGATCAATAAAGTGTAGGAACTTGTGGATGTCATCCTAGTCAACTTTAGTGCCATCAGTAACAGCCGAGTTGTTATAGAATAACAAACAAGCAGCTTGCTTAACTCTGAAAAAACCTACACGTGCCACCAATTATAAGAAAATATTAGTTAGATGTAGCATCTTCTGAGAGATTCGTTGCTACTTCTAAAGTTAAATTGTGATTAGACAGAATAGGTGGATTAAGAAGTAATCGAGGCAAACAAGCAAGAACCAGATACAAAACTAACATGGATGAACAATTGGAACGACGTCGGGGTGGAAGATCGCAGTGAAGATGAGACCAGGTTTTGCTATTTCCATCAACATTCGTGCGCCAACTTTCAGTCTGTAACACTTGAGAAAGTTTATCCAAGTTCGGCCATAAAAAAAGCAGCGATCTTCTTGGTTCATGAACCCAACTCGAAACTTATATCCATGTCTTGTCTTCACTGTTACCATTAAGCTGGTGTATTCAGTTATGGCAAGGCCGAGCATCTTGAGTACATGTGTTCTGGCAGAGCAAGGAATGCACTGCAGGAAAAATAATATGAGAACACAATGTATTCCCTATATCCAAATCTAGAAATACTTTCCTCCTTCACGTCAGTGTTGACCATGGTACTAGTACCTTTTATCCAAATATCCAAATTAGTCGACATCATATTCAAAAAGCCCCACCCTCCCGGATAGAAAAGAGGATTCTAGGAACATATTGTGCGTGTTTTAAAATCCTGTGTTAGGATGAGAAGGAACAAGTGTGGCGTGTCGCCGAGGGCGCAGAAACCTGTAGGGTCCTCGCACTTTTGGCACTGCAAATGAAACACACTAGATTCAGTAGGAAGAAAAATACATCAACGGCGACGGTTGCCATCCTAGGAGTACCCGCGACCAAGGGACTTGGATTTATCGGGGATGGATGAAGAATTCGTACCAGGTTCTCCATGAGAAAACCCTATGCAATCGCTGAGTGGGGGTTTTCTCTGAACAAGCGGACAAGGGAGAAGGGATTCAGGCCGAGTGAAATATTGCCGCTTCGTCCCTCCAGCTTACTGCTAATGCTGGAAAGGTGGGGTTTTTTGTGATTTGACGGCTCATTGGGCATTAATGTGGCGCTACGACTGGGGTGTGTCTACCGTGCAGTTGTGCACTTTAATTTGGTGCATATGGCATGTGGATCCCGTTGCCGGATGACCCACATATCAGCGCAAGGAAGTAGAAAGAAATGAGTAACTAGTTATTACACATAAATATATTTTTGACAGAGAGATATTCCCTCTGTAACGAAATATAAAGATCTTTTATATCACAACTTTATACATAAGACGAATCAAGGGGAATATATATAACATATATAATTATAAAAAACAGAGTTTTTTTAACACGGTATAGATGAGTTGGTGATGATGGTGTGCCTGTCATCCTCCAATATAGGCCGTCCGATTTATATCTGACGGATAGGAAGAAAACTATGGCAATTTTGCAAAAAGGTACCCACACACCTCTCCACATTTGCAAATAAGGCCTTCCCTCGTTCATCCTTTTCTCTCACAAGATAAAATACTCATACAAATGCATCTTGATGTTACGTGCAACCACAGGCATTATGGGGGTTCAGCTGAGAAATACTCAGACATGCTCACGGTTCTGGACTTTGGGCCATAGGCCGGTGGGCCTGCAAGTTTGAGGGCCCATGTGTTCTACCTGAGCGCTTTTCTATTGCAACCGGTCGGTACGGCGCTGGTTTTAGATGCTGTCGTAAGGCGAATACACAAAATTGAATAAAGCACAATAGCAGTTGGAATGCAATCAAACGACAGTTCCTAACCAGCAATTAGAGTTGCAATTCTATCAACGATACTGTCGTACTACTTATACACATAGGAAACTTGCTTCACCATGACAGAGTATTACATCAAAATCTCTCGACGGATAGATCAGTTCGGCAGTACTGAAAAATTTCAAAGTTGATTTGGACCAGCTCTCCTTGCCGAGAAAGTTCGATTTTGACATCATCCCCTACAGCAAGATATGATTTAGATTTGAACCTTGACCATCCTTTAGCATCAATCATCATGCGACCATCCTTTGTACTTACGGTATATTGAGCAGGTTCATTCACACCAAGGCTGCGCATGGTAAGAGAAACTTGGCCGATGTCGCCTGGATTGTTGAACGACTCCCTCGTTGCTCTAGGAATTCTATGTTTGCAAACAAGAAGACATATCCAAACAGTTAGATCAACACAGTGAATCATGCGAAACAACATGGAAAGAAAAAAGAACAAAACACTTGGGCGGCCAATGCTTACCAAGAAGGTGGACATGTCGGTTTTTGTAAGGACTTTGGTATATGAAGTGCGAACTGCAGCCCAGTCTGTTGCCGGTGCAACTGCTCGTTCGGTTGCCGCTGCACGGGCCGGAGCAGATGCAAGTGCAAGTGTTGGTGCAGGTGCCGAAGCCGCTGCTGCGCCAGAGATGGTGCTCCTTGTAGAGCTGGTGCCGGTGTCGGAGCAGGTGCTGGTGTCGATGCCCGATCCACCAGTAGATCAGCCTGATCCGCTGACGCGGTCGGTGCCTAATCCTCAGCTAGATCAGACTGAGTTGCTGCCACTGTCAGTGCTAGAGCAACTTCCGGTGCTTGATCTGTTGCTGAAGGTGGTACCGATGTGCGAGACAGCGGCGATCGTGTCTGGTCTGCTATGATCAGCTTTCTAACTTGACTAGGCTTCGTGACCATGATCCAGTTTTTTTCTTCATTTCTTTTAAACGCGAGAAGGACTAATTGTGGCATTTTTGTTAAACGAAACTGCAGTTCATCATAGCGATTCAGCTTGTACTCAGACAACAGACTGATCCAATTTTTTCCAGTAATATAAGTGTTGGACAATGCCTTCATTACTGAGACGACATAAGAAGTGAAGCCTACAAAAATAGCCATCGTAGAGCAAACCAAACGGTTTATTCTGTGATGAATGTCACATGGCAAAACCTACATCGTATAGTTGCAGGAAAAGAAAGAAAACATGACATTAAATCAATAAGATTTAGACACTAAATCAATAAGATTTACTTGATGTGACACAAGTGAATCCTTACTAGGAAATCACTATGTTGAAGTAGTAAACAGAAGATTGATCGTCCAACTACGGGTGGCATGCAGCGGCCCCTCCTAATCCCACAAGCAGGACAGTCCAAAGGTCGTGACAAATCGTATGGACCGAACATCCATGGGACTGGAAATCCTGGTGGGTGCGATAAACCCTGCAATGCATACAGATATTGGAGTGTAACCATAATTGATAAACCGTCCTCACAAAAAAGATGATCTGGATACTTCAAAATATACAGACTGAATTGAGTGGACAGACATTAACATAGACCATTCTCAGGACTGACCACACACCAAAAGTGGCAGTACTAATAAACAATACAGGGTTCACAAACACAAATCAAGTACTGAACAATAGTACTTACTACAGACAAGCAAAGTTGCACTAATTAAACTCTGCAGACTATTTCTTGCCACTGACCTACGGGATGAACCCCGCATAACTGACTAGGCCATGGACTTTGTGAGAGATGTCTACATGCACCATCACCATCTCGTCAACCTTGGAGAACCTAACAGAGTGGTCTTTCCACTCATAAACATGATCGTGAAGACAGGCCCATCAGATTTGTTGGGAAGCTTTACAAGAACCACACCCTTCGTAATCGAAGGCACAGCCAGGAAATTTTTGTGCTCAAGTACAGCCTCGAGAACACGCCTGACAACAATGCTATAGGAAAACACTAGTTCAGGACACGTGGCGACAAGGACACAGCAGCTGGCTAGTTTAGAAGTAGAACTCATCCTCAGGTCTTCCAGTTCACACGGCATGACTTTGAGAACTTCATCTCCATCGCGGACCTCCTTCTAATTCAAACAAAAACCATATTTTATTACTACCTGGTTCAGAAATATAAGATGATTTTTGATATTATACTCCATATATGACTACATATACCAACAAAAATGAGTGAACAAAGACACTAGAACATGTCTTCAAAGGCATGAGAGCAGAGGGATTACTTGCAATATCCATAACACAAGTTACTGAGGCAAATATACCCTCTTCAAAGGTACCATTGATGTTCATAAAGTACTCCCTCCGTCCAAAATTCTTGTCTTAGATTTCTCTAGATACGGATGTTGTTGGGGATATTACTACTGGGTATAAACCGGCTAGGAGAGGCCGGGTTATCCCCATAATGAGTTATTTATATTTGAAGCCTATGAAGACAAGGACTGTGTCGCTTTACGAAGGCCCAGGGCCCAAAGGCGGATTACGGCCTGTAGACATAAACCGCCATTGATATGTAAACTTGTGTTGTAAGATAGGCAAGGGTAGAAACCGAGCCGAACACGTTTATGAGCCGGCCTCGGGATTATGTAAACCGGCGAGCGTCATCCTATGTATATAAAGGGACGACCCGGCGGCGGTTCAGGGACAAGAAACAACAACTCGAGAGCCAGGCATAGCGGATTCGCTCCCTGGTCATCGAAACCCTAGCAATCCCACAACAAATGGATTAGGATTTTACCTTCACCGCAAGGGGCCAAACCAGTATAAACTCTCTGCATCCTTTGTCCACTTTAACCCCTCTAAGCTAACCCGTTGCGATGGCTCCACGACTAAGTCCTTTCACTAGGACATCTATCCTGACAAAACCACGACAGTTGGCGCCCACCGTGGGGCTATCGCACGATGGTTTTGAGTTCTTAGCAGGCAGCTTCGAAGGGCTCAAGGGATACGCTGTGGGCCGGATGGTCAAGAGTCATCGCGGCAAGCTCTACATCGACAACACAGGCTGGGGCCCCGAGGCCGGCTCAATCGAGTACGGGTACCGGGTCCCCTTTGGCAGTATTCACGTTTTCATTGGCAAGATTTGCGAGTCGGGCCCTAAGACGGACATCTGCACCGACATCATCGAAATGGCTCAGTGTGCGAGACCTGCCCGGGCTCAGCCCGCCATGAAGCGTGCCTTCATGGGAGTCATCCACGGAGCGGAATCTGAGGATAGATCGGCATCTGGTGGTGAAACCATCGTTTACTCTGATGACGAGTCATCAACTGGAGAGACCGACATTATACCAGTTGCAAGATGGCCGGATTGGGGGATATTCCGATGGTGACAGTATTCCAGACCCCTTTGATCCGCCGAGCCGGGTTGCGATCTTCATGGCCGGTACACAGCCTGTGCAGCATTCTTCGACTACAGCGGCAATGATTTCCGGATTAGTAACGGCGATAGCAGCTGGGGCAGGAGGCCCTATGCGACCGGCGGCTCAGGTTTTATCTGACTTATTTGACGCTTTGGCAGCGCTGCTGGCGGAAGTTAACCCGGCAAATCAGGATGAGCATAATGCGGAGATCGCAAAGGTGAAGGATCAGATAATTCAGGCCAAGGCAGACCTGGCAGCCGAGGATACCAGGATGGCCGCAGAGCAGGCCGAGTTGGAGGCACAGGCTTATCGGCTTATGTTGGAACAGAGCGCGTCAAACGATGTCATGAGGAGAAGATACCGGTCTCACCTGCCTCCGGTTTATGAGGCCAGGAACCTCTTTAATACCCCAGGAGCAGGAACTAGTAATCAGCCAGTGGTAAACCGGGTGGAGGCACCTGGAACAGGGGCGCCGGTTCAGCCACGTCCAACAGATCCGCCTCGTCAGAACAATGTCCTGTCGCAGCACGTCCCAACACCACCAGGTCATTACTCTAACCCGTTGGATAACATTGTTGCCACCGCTTCACGATTGGCAGCTCTCTCGATCGAATGCCCAGTAGCCGTTGAGACACGACGGGCTAGAGAGCTCCTTCAGACAACCTTGACTCAGCAGCAGGCTTATTCATACAGACGCGAGAGGATTCATTCTACTCCCCGCCCGAGCCAGAGTTATAGCAGGCATATGGATGAACCGGCCTTGTCGATCAGCGCGCGCAATCGTAATCCTCCTCGTGGCCATAACCCGGTGGGTGGCGGTGTTGATGCTCAGGACATGGTGGATCGTGCTAGGGCACGTCGAGAGGCCGAGTTAGCGGTGCAGCACGCGGCCCGTCAGCTTACTTCGGTTCGTCCAACAACTTCGGTGGAACTAGGGGTTACCTCCAGTTCATTGGGGGTGCCGTGTCTCGTCCCGGTGCTACGCAATGTGCGGCTACCTAAGGATTTCAAGGGCCCACGTGAAGTGCCAAATTACACTGCCGATTTATCCCCTGAATCATGGGTCGAAAGTTATGAGATGACAATGGAGATGCTGGACGTGGATGATGCGGCGTGTGCTAAATATTTCACCATGATGCTGGAAGGGACAGCCCGCACTTGGCTGAAGAACTTGCCAGCTAACTCCATTGGGTCATGGGCCGAGTTAAGGAGCCGGTTTATTCAGAATTTCAAGGACACATGCAAACAGCCCATGTAAATTGTGGACTTGGCTGCCTGTGTCAAGGAGGAAGGAGAGACAACAACCCATTGGGTGCGCTGGGTTTCAGAAATTTTGCATTCAGCTGACCGCATCAACGCTGATACAGCAGGTTTAACGTTGGAAGGCAATTGCCGGTTTGCACCTCTGAAGTTAAAGTTGGGACGGCTCAAACGTCACTGCAATGACATGGGGACACTTATGGCAGCTCTGGTTAAGTATGCCGACTCTGATAGTACCAAGGACCCCGTGTCTGACGATGACAAGACAGGAAAGGGAAAGAAGAGCGGCAGCACCAAAGGGCGGCAGCATAACCCGGTGGTTCATGGAAACAGCGGATAACAGTTTAGATTTTGTGGCTAATACCAACGCGCAGGATAATGGTCAGTGTCGTAAGGGTAAACCGCCCCTGCGTGGTGGAGGGTCAGCTCCCAATCCTGAACGCCTATCTCACCTGTTAAACCAGCCTTGCCCAAAGCACGGGTCGCGGGACAAGCCAGCCACGCACCTCTGGAAGGATTGTTATATCATGCGGGAGTTCAAAAATTCAGATTTTTTCCGGTATGATCATGGACCGGCCGGCGGTTCAGGCCCCGGATCTCATGGACCGGGTTATGGTGGAGGCAGTTCTGGTTCAGGATTTCACGGTAATCAAAGCGGACATGGCAATCAAGGCAATCAAGGCAACCAGGGTGGTTATAACCATCAGGGGAATCAACAGCAACAGTAGCAGTCGGGTTACCAGAGCAACCCGAAGCAGTTGAATAGTGGGCAATACCACGTCTTCACCACTAGCCTATGCAAGCGTGATCAGAAGCTTCATAAAAGGGCAGTGAACTCTGTTGAACCGGCCGTGCCCCGTTACTTGCGCTGGTCTGAACAACCCATTGTGTGGAGTCGAGAGGATCATCCACCCCGGGTTGATAATCCGGGTCATCTAGCATTAGTGGTGGCGCCTCAGGTAGGAGGATATAAGTTCACCAAGGTACTCATGGATGGAGGGAGTAGTATCAACATCCTTTATTATGAAACCTTCCGTCGCATGGGGTTAACAGATAAAAATCTTAAACCATCGAACACTGTCTGCCAAGGTGTGGTGCCTGGTAAGTTGGCTTATCCAGTGGGCAAGATAGCGCTGGAGGTTGCTTTTGGAGATGAGCATGACTCAAGATCAGAAACATTGACCTTTGAAGTGGTGAAGATCAAGAGCCCATATCATAACCTGTTTGGTCGGCCGGCTTATGCCAAGTTCATGGCAAGGCCCTGTTATGTTTATCTGCAGCTCAAGATGCAGGGTCACAAGGGGACCATCACAGTACACGGGAGCCGTAAGATCGCTTTAGAATGTGAAGAAGGTGATGCAGCCTATGTTGAGTCAGTTTGTGCGACAGAGGAGTCGAAGTTCTACAAAGACAATGTTGATCCGGCGGATATGGCTTCTTTGAAGAAGCCAACTACAAAGCATGATCCGGCCTTGAAGTTTAAATCGGCTGATGAGACTAAGCTAGTTGATTTCGTTCCTGGCGATTCATCCAAGCAGTTTAGCATGAGCGCTAACTTGGATCCGAAATAGGAAAGCGCGCTCATCGAGTTCATCTGTGAGAACCGGGACATCTTTGCGTGGAAACCTTCTAACATGCCAGGTGTACTGAGGGAACTCGCTGAGCACGCTCTTAATGTTGATCCCAAGTTTAAACCGGTCAAGCAGTTTCTCCGCCACTTCAATGAAGAAAGACGTAAGGCCATTGGTGAGGAGGTAGCCAGGCTCTTGGCGGTTGGGTTTATCATTGAAGTGTTTCATCCTATGTGGTTGGCTAATCCGGTGCTAGTACTTAAGAAGAACGGCACCTGGCGCATGTGTGTGGACTACACAGATTTGAACAAGGCCTGTCCAGCGGATCCTTTTGCCCTCCCTCGTATTGATCAAATCATTGATGCTACGGTGGGTTGTGAGCGTTTGAGATTCCTGGATGCATATTCTGGTTACCATCAGATCAAAATGGCAGTTAAGGGCGAGGAGAAGACAGCTTTCATAACTCCCTTTGCAGCCTTCTGCTATGTATCTATGCCTTTTGGGCTCAAGAGTTCCCAGGCGACTTATTAGCGCTGTGTGCAGAATTGTCTTCATAATCAGATCGGCCGCAATGTTCATGCCTATGTGGATGATATTGTGGTGAAATCCAGAAAGGAGGAGACATTGATAGATGACTTGAAGGAGACTTTTGATAACCTCCGGGTTTATAAGATGATGCTTAATCCGGCCATGTGTGTCTTTGGTGTACCGGCAGGCAAGCTCTTGGGCTTTCTGGTCTCTAACAAGGGCATTGAAGCTAATCTGGAGAAGATCAAGGCTATTACTTCCTTGGCTAAGCCGAAGTGCATCAATGATGTTCAACGCCTGGCAGGCCGGATTGCAGCCTTAAGCCGGTTTATCAGTCGCCTTGGGGAGAAGGCCATCCCTTTATATCAAATGCCGAAGAAGACAGATGACTTTGTCTGGAGTGACGCCGCCAATGAAGCATTTGAGGACCTAAAGCGGCAATTAGCCGAGCCACCTGTCCTTGTTGTTCCTGTTGATAAAGAGCCCTTGCTGTTATATGTGGTTGCTAATTCCCGGGCGGTTAGCGTGGCTATTGTGGTGGAGCGCCAGGAGGCCGGAAAGGACTATCCGGTTCAACGGCCGGTTTATTACATCAGTGAGGTACTTATTGAGTCCAAGCAGAGGTATCCACATTAGCAGAAGTTGGTGTATGGAGTTTTCATGGCGAGCCGGAAGCTTAAGCAATATTTTCAAGGTCATCCCATCACTGTGGTCAGTTCTGCTCCTTTGGGGGATATAATCCAAAACAGGGAAGCAACTGGCCGGGTTGCCAAGTGGGCCATTGAGCTTGGCCCTCATGGGTTAAAATATGTGCCTCGGACGGCAATCAAGTCCCAAGCGTTGGTGGATTTCATCAATGACTGGACAGAATTACAGGCGCCAGAAGAGAAGCCAGATCATACTTATTGGACTATTCACTTTGATGGGTCCAGGCAATTGGAGGGCTCGGGGGCTGGAGTCGTATTAACTTCCCCACGAGGTGATAAGTTTTGTTATGTTCTCCGTTTAATGTTCCCTTGCACTAACAATGCAGCTGAATATGAGGCTTTACTCCATGGTCTTCGAATGGCTAAAGAGATGAATTTAAGTCGGGTTAAGTGCTTCGGTGACTCGGACCTGGTGGTTCAGCAAGTGTCTGGTACTTGGGATTCCAAGGACCCGCTCATGGCAGCATATCGTTGAGAGGTGGATATCATTGCAGGTCACTTCAAAGGTTATCAGGTTGATCATGTGGACCGGCAGAAGAACGAGGCAGCGGACGCTTTAAGCCATTTGGGTTCCCAACGTAAACCGGTTCCGCCCAATGTCTTTCTGGATGTGCTACATAATCCGTCGGTCAAGCTCCCCACAAAGGAGGATCTGGCTGTCCCTGATCTGGAGGCTCAGTTGGTGGCAGCTCTCCATGTCATCCCGGATTGGACGATCCCATATTTGGCATATATGAACTGGGGCGAGTTACCGGAGGATGAGACTTTGGCCAGGCAGATAATCCGGCGGTCCAAGTCCATGACTATTGTTAATGGAGAGTTACACCATTGCAGTGTGACAGGGGCGTTTCAGCGTTGCGTGTCTCCTGAAGAAGGCCGTGAAATTTTGCATGACATCCATGAAGGAGATTGTGGTCACCACGCCGATTCAAAATCTCTGGTAGCCAAGGCTTTTCGTCATGGTTTTTATTGGCTCACGGCTCATGCCGATGCTGAGGACTTGGTCAAAAAATGTGATGGCTGTCAAAAATTCTCACGACGCGCTCATGTACCGGCTCAAGAGTTGAGGATGATTCCAATCACTTGGCCGTTTGCGACTTGGGGGCTGGATATGGTTGGACCCTTTAAGAGATCTAAGGATAAGAAGACCCACCTTCTGGTGGCAGTTGATAAATTCACTAAGTGGGTGGAGGCAGAGCCAGTCAATAAGTGTGATGCAGCTACGGCAGTTTAGTTCATCAAGAAGGTGATTTTCCGGTTTGGTTTTCCACACAGCATCATAACTGATAATGGCACTAATCTGTCCAAAGGTGCTATGAAAGAATTTTGTCAACGTGAGCACATCCGGCTTGACGTATCATCAGTGGCTCACCCCCAATCCAATGGTCAAGCGGAGAGAGCCAATCAAGAGATATTGAGAGGCATCAAACCCCGACTCATGGTTCCTATGCAACGGACGCCAGGTTGTTGGGTGGAGGAGTTACCTTTTGTGTTATTGAGCATCAATACCACGCCCAACAGATCTATGGGTTACACGCCTTTTTTCATGGTCTACGGAACAAAGGTGGTTCTCCCTAGTGACATCCGTCATGACTCGCCTCGTGTGGCGGCTTATGTTGAAGCTGACAATGAGAAGGCACGGCAGGAAGCACTTGACCTGTTAGATGAGGAGCGTGACATTGTAGCAGCCCGTTCGGCGATTTATCAGCAAGATCTGCATCGTTATCACAGCCGCCGGCTTAGAACCAGAACATTTCAAGAAGGTGATCTGGTGCTCTGACTCATCCAGGATCAGACTGATATGCACAAGTTATCCCGGCCTTGGGAAGGACCCTTTGTGGTCAGCAAGAATCTGCATAACGGGTCATACTACCTTATAGATGTTCGAGAGCACAAAGACTCACGTAAATCGGAGGAGGAGACCCCTCGGCCTTGGAATATCGCTCATCCTCGGCCTTAATATACTTGAGCCACAGGCTCTGCTTATGTACATAGTTATGACAATGTATATATTATGATCAATATAATAAACCGGAGCCTCAGCTAAAGTGGGGTATCTGTTGTTTTTCTTACATCATGTGTGGTTACATGAGAGCTTCTGTCTATAAAGCGGAGTCCGGTTTACCCATTGATCCAGCTTATAAAGCCATATATAAAAATCACTTGGGGGCTTGGTCGTATTCGAACCATAGCAACACCTATTGATAGGTGTAAGGCCACCAGAGAAATCACTTGGGGGCTTGGTCGTATTCAAACCGTAGCTACACCTCTTGATAGGCGTAAGGCCACCAGAGAAATCACTTGGGGGCTTAGTCGTGATCGAACCATAGCTACACCTCTTGATCGGTGTAAGGCCACCAGGGAAATTACTTAGGGGCCAAAGAGAGTATTGCAAAAGCGCAACTCAAACATAGGCACCCACTGAGCGCAGCTCAAAATATTGCTTGGGGACTCTTTGCCTCGCAATGAACAAAGAGTCTACACTTGTAATAGGCTATCAAGCCAGGCTTGGAAGCCAGGTGTACGCACCTAAAACCCCGTGTTATCCTGCCTTTTTTAAGTAAGCCACTCCGTCCATGTAAACCTGGTATGACCAGCCGAACGTTTGACAAGTCAATCTCCTAGACCCTGAACTTGTCAAAGTTAAAATGATGATTGGTTAATGATTGAGGTCCATCTTAAAAGGCTTTGTAAAATGGTTTAACTCAGTGGCCTGGCAGCCCATGAAAAGCCTCGATTTGGGGCCTGGCAACCCGTGAAAAGCCTCGCATGTTCCTTTTTTGCTTTATTTGCCAAGTTTTTTCTCTAAGATTCATAATATTTTTTGATAAACCGGCGTTTATTGACCCGGCTTAGCTTTCAACTACAAGTTGTCAGTACATAATCAGTTATAATCCGGTGCTTATTAACCCGGTCTGGTTTTGACCATAAGTCGCCAGTATTATATATGGTTAATCCGGTGTTTATCACAACCCGGTACGGTTTTATCATGAACCGGCACAATATGGAAGGAGTTATCAGTACTCAAGATTGGGGTTATCACTTTTACCACAAAAAGTTGGTCAATCAACGATGTGATTCAATGTCACAGGTATCATCTATTTCATATTTGATTATTTTCAAATACAGCCTTGGTTATAAACCTTGGCTATATATTTGTGCATCATGACCCGTCCGGCGGTAAACCGCCAGGACACTTCCAATTTCTTGTATGCAGGAACAGCTTGAATAAACCGCTAGGGATTATGAAACTACTATATCTTGAGCTTGGCGGATTAACAAGCGTCAGGCAAAATAAATATGCACGATGGCATAGCAGACCAAGTGTTTGAACTAGCCTATTACAAGGCTCTTCAATGCCCAAAAGAATAATTGTTTTCAGCAAGTGTTGCAGTATGCAGAAGGCTAAACCGGCCTCTGGATCATGACTCGTTACCAGGCTGACTTGACGGCTGCGGATCATCTTGCGCCGGTTCATCCTCCTCTTCTCTACCCAGCGGCTGGAAGTCAATGTTTGCCCAGTCGATCCCAGTTAGGGCTTGGAACACAACTTCATCGCTTATAAGTGTGGATGGTTCAACGTCAGGGGCATAGGTGTGCTTACGGATTGGCGGGATAAGATTTTGAGCCTCAGGAGTTGGTGCAGCAACCCGTTTGTTGTTGACATCATAACTCGCCTGATAGTAGGAAAGGTCAGCTTCTTCAGCCAATTGGCAAGCCAGTGGGCGCATCTCCCTGGTTATGGCTCAGAGGTCATCATTGTCGAACTCTGATCCGTCTTCCCTTAAGCTCGGATAACCTTTACCCACATCCACCGGATCAAGATCAGGCACCCATGCTTTAGCCCGGGTTAGCGCAATCAGCACACCTGCCCTTGCAACCGATCTTTTTAATTCCTCAACCCGGGCAGGCAGCATTGACAACCTTTCTAAAGTTTCTTTGATCAAGTTTCGGGGTGGCTTGTTATGAGAAGCAGTGCATATGACCCGTTGCGCGCCGGTATATACCTGCTCTATAAGGGTATAGGCAGCCTTCAGCTTCTTCTCATGTCAGAGCCCAGATGAGTAATGTGAGTTTCTGCATCATTACGAACATTAGTAAACCGGCGATGTATGGGATAATATGTTGAAAACTTAAATCAAGGAGACTTACCAAACACAGCAGTGGTCATAGCATTGATTTGTCGCTTCAAGCCGTTCAGTTCTTCTGTCACCGGTTTAAGGGCTACTTCTGCATCTACAGCCCTTTTCTGCAAAGTGGATTTCTCTACATCCCAATCCGCCCGTTCCTTCTTGAAATTTTCCTTCAGCTTCTCCATGGCTGCTAAGGCACTGGTCAGCTCATCTTTGGCTTTGGAGGTTTCTGCTTGCTGGGACTTGATGTTCTCTTGAAGATCAGTGGTTTGAGCTTCCTTTTTGCTCAGTTTAGCCTAGAACAGACAGACATATCATAAGTTTACAGTACATATTTGAAGTACCAAGCACATAACAAGTTATACACTTGATACTTGGGGGCTAATGCCTATTTGCTTCTTATCAGAAATTTTTTACAAGTCCCAAGCACAATACAGGTATTCTTCTTGGCACTTGGGGGCTAATGTATAATTGCTCAAAGTAACATTATGGGTGTTCCTTCTAAAGTCCCGGTTCATCTTCATAAGTTAAACCGGCCCTTGGGGACTACACAGGCGAAAGTGACAAGGTTATTATTCTAAAGTCCCGGTTCATCTTCATAAGTTAAACCAGCCCTTGGGGACTACACTGGCGAAAGTTACAATATTACAATTCTAAAGTACCGGTTCATCTTGAAAAGATAAACCGGCCCTTCGAGGCTAGGCATGGAAAGTTGATATATTACAAAGTCCCGGTTTAGATTGATATCGTAAACCGGCCCTTGGGGGTTACTGGAGTTGATATTTGGACATAAAGAACAGTTATGCAGAGTTAAGCAATAGTTACCTCATATAGCTCTTTCATCAAGTTTACTAAGCCGGCTTCATAGTCGCGGCTTGTGTACAGACGGTTCAAGAAGCCAGAGTGAATGTCTTGAGCATTGAGATGGGCGTAGCTTGACAAATCTGCGTTCCACTTGCCTTTGCCCATAGCAGAAAGTTCATCCTTGGCGCTATGCTTGGATAAAGCGACAGGATTGCCAGGAGCAGTGTGGCCGATGCCAGTAATCATAATGTCATCTTCTTTGTCATCAGCAGTCTTCACTGGGCTTGACGGTTTATCAGTGGCGCGGATTGGGCTAGATGGTTTATCAACGGCTTGGACCGGACTTGTTGATTTGTCAGCATGGCCTAGTGGATCAACCTCCATTTGTTCAACAACAAAGTCATGATCTTGTGGTGGCGGATTATCAAGCATGGCGTCAGCGCTTGTTCCTTCTAGATCTGGAGTTTTTTCCGGTTCAATAACTACATTGTCATCAGACGGTTTATTTAACCGAGCCTTCTTGCTGGGTCTAGGCTTGGCACTGAGAAGAACAAACATAAAGGTCAATACATTGGGTGAACATAAGGTATTAAAAGGTAAATTTAAAAGTATAACTCACCCAGGAACTGTCTTGAGGGGTGGAATTTGTGTGGCCGTTGACTCGCCAGAGGATGAATGAGGCGTTCCCTGGTAATTCGAATCTGACGGATTAAGAGGCTGCCGGAAACAACCCGCCTTGGGGCAAGAAGTATCAGGAATATAAGAGACCTCTGATCGACGTTTCCGGACTGGAGTGTTCGGTAAACCGGCAGAGGTAACTACCTGGACGCTGTGCCGGGTTGTGCGACGAGCTTCGTGTTGCTGCTTCTTCAAAAGAAAGTTTGGGTTCAAGTGAGCTAGGGGGTGAGAAAATCTTACTTTCCGGTTTGCTTGACGGATTTTCTATGCTGGCAGAGGATCTGAACCGGAGGAAAGAATAATTACCTCTACATCATCGGCTTGGCTTCCTTCAGCGTCATCCTGATAATAGTCATTGTCAATGAGGTGTATGAAAAACGAGCCAAGAGAGTCAAGTTCTACCTCTGAATCCGGATTTTCCGGATCATCATCAATGTTTGGTTCAGACGGTTCATCATTTTTCTTTTTGGCAGACCTCTTGGTGGCCTTAGTCTTGACACGAGGTGTCTTTGCCGGTTTATCCTGCGACTTCTTTTTCCAGAATGGGTCATCGTCCTGTCAAAGATTGAAAGATATAAGGGAAAGATTATAAAGGTCATATTAAAAATAAGAGTCATGTGATTCTTACAGCTGGTGGTTTATTGAAAACACAGAAGGGACTAAGCCCTGTTTTGCTGCAGACAACCACCGATTCATCCAATATCTTTTTAACAGCTTCAGTAATTTCAGCATTAGTTAGTTGAATGTTGATATGCCATTGAGGATCTTGTAAGTTCCCTGTATATTCGCATATTAAACTGGGGCGACGACTTAAGGGCAGAATGCTCCAAGATATCCAGCAGCGGACAAAGTCAACGCCTGTTAAACCGTTTGCAACAAAAGCTCTGAGCTTGGAGAGTTGAGGTGCATAGTTGGACCGCTCCTTCGCAGTCAGCCTCTGAGGGAATGGATGTGTGTTGGTAAGCCGGTGAGCACGATAACTAGACAGAGGATTCTCTTCAATAGGAGATGTGTCTCGACAATAGAACACAATCTGGTTCCAATCCTTGGGGTGAGTATGATGTTTGGCGTGATGAAAGCTGACATCTTTCCTCTTTTGAGTTGAAACCCCACCAAGTTCATTATTGGGCCCATCTGTGAATTCAGTACGGCGGTTCAGATAGAAGAAATCTCTGAACAGTTCAACCGTGGGCTCTTCCTGCAAGTAAGCTTCGCGGAATACTTGAAAGTTACAAATATTGGACACTGAGTTGGGACCAATATCTTGAGGGTGGACTTGGAAGCTAGCAAGTACGTCGCGGAAACATTTTGATCCGGGAGGACTGAACCCTCGACCCAGGTGATCAACAAATATAATCACTTCTCCATCTTTGGGTTCAGGAGGATTTTCTGGACTGGGGACTCTCCAGTGTATGACGTCCTTCTTCGCTAAGGCACCAGTTGCAACGCACCCATTCAGTTTTTCCTCCATAACCCGGGAGGGGACCCAGTTAAAAGCATAAAATTGTTTGGCCATTTCAACGAACAGCTGGAAAAAGATCAATGTCGGTTTATAGTTTATGACTAACAAGTATAAAGCGTCATAAGATTAAGGGAAAATACGTTGAGGCATATACACATGTTAAACCGGAGTGTGACATTGGAAGAGTTACAAAAATAAATGAACCGACGGTTTAAGAGGGGACTAATGGTACGTGCCGGATTATCGTTTTCTAAAGTTAAACCACCTACTTTGATATGGATGGTACAGATCTAAAATAGTTAAGTGAGGGAAAAACAAGTTTCACAGATGGATATGATAAATTCAGATCTGCAGTGTATCAGTAAATCAGAGTATATTCAGACCTAAAATTCAGGTGCTTAAATAGTTCATCAGATTCAGATGAGTTTTTCTATACGAAGGGGATGCTCTAATGAGGAAAGAGGAAACTATAACTACGGCTGCGCAGGAGAATATCAGATCCAATCTTGTCATTTGTGCTACTGGGAAGAACAGGGAAGAACAGCTCTAGAACTTCGACGAGCTCCGATGAACACAAACCCTAATGACAAAGATCTAGGGTGGAAGGAGAGAAGACTTACCAGTATCACAGGAACAGCGGAGAGGCGCCGTGGCTCTTTGGTTCGATTAGGGTGATGCAGCGGCCGTTGTTGGGTCAGAAGCGAAGGTCGACGGCGGCGGCAGAGCTCGAGTGTCAGGTCGGCGCAAGGAAGAGGACGATATGAAGGGGCACGAAGGGGGAAAGTGAAAATGACCCTCGGCCTTATTTATAAATTGAAGGGATAAGTGACAGGCGCGAGAATCGAGGTGCCCGAAAATTGGATATGTGACAGAGCTGTCGCCTCGATTGTCGGAGGCTCATTAATGAAGGTGAGATATATACAATTTTTTAAATAACATGTGACGTCATGGCGGTTTATTATGATCCTGGAAGATGACATCATGGCGGTTTACAAGATTTACGCGAAAGTGCTGAAGAAAGATTTTCCCTAAGTATTGAAGATTGACATGAATAGGTTCAAATCAATCTGGGGCCTAATGTTGGGGATATTACTACTGGGTATAAACCGGCTAGGAGAGGCCAGGTTATCCCCATAATGAGTTATTTATATTTGAAGCCCATGAAGACAAGGAGTGTGTCGCTTTACGAAGGCCCAGGGCCCAAAGGCGGATTACGGCCTGTAGACATAAACCGCCATTGATATGTAAACTTGTGTTGTAAGATAGGCAAGGGTAGAAACCGAGCCGGACACGTTTATGAGCCGGCCTCGGGATTCTGTAAACTGGCGGGCATCAACCTATGTATATAAAGGGACGACCCGGCGGCGGTTCAGGGACAAGAAACAACAACTCGAGAGCCAAGCATAGCGGATTCGCTCCCTGGTCATCGAAACCCTAGCAATCCCACAACAGCTGGATTAGGCTTTTACCTTCACCTTAAGGGGCCGAACCAGTATAAACTCTCTGCATCCTTTATCCGCGTTAACCCCTCTAAGCTAACCCGTTGCGATGGCTCCACGACTAAGTCCTTTCACTAGGACATCTGCCGTGACAAAACCACGACAGATGTATCAAGTCACATTTTAGTATTAGATACATCCGTATCTAGACAAATCTAAGACAATAAATTTGGGATAGAGGGAGTAGTTGAAAGTCATCTATAAGAAATCAGTGTCAACCTCTCGCATGTTTTGGTTAAAAGAGGAATTTAGAACCATCATTTGGCACACAAAAATCACATGCAAGATCACCCAGAAAGTTGTACTACTATTACTAGTACTGCGTGTTAGATGAAAAAACATGATCAAGATCGAGAAAAAGATCGTCAAGAAGAGATATTACCTAGACTTGCTTAATGAGGGATCCCAAAGAGGGGGGCTTGGACAGGGCGATGGCTTTGAGCTTGTCTGCGGTAGTCTCGGCGGGGGCTTGCGCTTCTTCGTACCATGAGCTTCGACGGTTTTGGCCAGAGCCATAGACATCACTTCGGCCGGTGCTCCAGCGTCCATCAAGAAACTGTCAAATAGAAATAAAAGAAAATAAACCATAATCACAAACCCAAAAGAAGAAAAGAGAGGGAGTTATAGGATCAGTCTCGGGGTTGCAAGACCGGGCCTTGGCCAGAATCAACACCATTGATGCGCTCACCTTTCCTTCTTTGGGAGAGAAGAACAATGGCAGAAGCTGGTCGGGGTTTTCTTGAAGAAATGAGGAACAAGATGAGGGAGAAAGCGAGTTGGGTAGAGAGGAAGCTGAGAGAGAAGAGTGAAATGATGGTTGCTTCGTCCGTTAACCTTACTGCTGGAAAGGAGGGGTTTTTGTGATTTGACGGCTCATTGGGCATTACTGCGGCGCTTCGATCGGGGTAGTCTACCATCACTCTACTACGAAGTAATTTAGTGCATGGCTAGTGGACCCCGATGCTGGCTGTCCCAGACGTCGGCGAAAGTGAGTAATTTAGTGCATGGCTGGAGGAGGATCCGCACGGTAGAGCGTATCCACTGTTTTTCTGAAGAAAAAAATGATTACAGCAAGCGTTTCCACTCTTACGACGGAGGAGTGCAAAACACGGCAGCCACTTGAACATACACAGTGCTCCTACTACTAGGCATGTGCAGTGGTTCATACGTCAGTACTACATAATCTTGTTGCTAGTGTAGTAAGATATGAAGACAACAAATGATGTTGTGCGCATGTCAACTATATGAACAGTAATGTAGTAACATAGTACCGCTTTCTCGACTGTCCAGTCGAGAATGAACGGTGAGATCAATGTTAACAGAACTAGGTCTACAGCGCACGGAGAGTACGGTGCTACAGTACTCCATGAAACATGAACCATATGAAGCACGAATAGTGTTAGGCAGGGTGTAGGAAGGGTGCACGGGATGGGAGCAAAAGTTCCCTTCTCGACCCACTTTTGGGTGTTTGGCAGAGTGCATGAAGGGTGCATGAGTCCACACTAGTAGGTTAACACAAATACACGAAGAGGAAACAACGACAAAGGCGGAGAGGAAAACGAGAAAACTTAATGTCTTTTTGCTAATTAATAGCATTGCATGCAATGAACTAACCACTGCATGTCATGTTTATTAGTCACAAGTCATTGATAGCATGCACGGCCCACGTCTCTTATTGGTTGATATGTCAAAAAACAAGAAACGGGAGGGAGTTAATGTACCGTGCCTAAGTGTTTTGGGATTATTTGGTTTTCGTAAGATGACTTACACACCTAGACAGAGGAGTATATTGAGATGAGAATGCAACCAAACACACCCACACGCTTTGTGCTACAGTGACTGATCTGCACCGTCTGAGTTTGATCCAACGGTCATGTTGCACCGAGACATGGACATGCCCATGCAGAGGGCGCCTAAACACCGCCGAAGTCCCTCTGCTTCTCGAGGCGCACGACGTTGGTCATGTAGGGGGCGAAACGGCTGAAAGGCAATGCAATCTACGGGAAGGCGGAGGGAGCCAGCCGAGGAGCGGGGAATCTTTTGGTTTTCACCATGGTAAAACACCAGTCGACGACTTATCACATCATGGAGCAGTGGGTTTTACAGGCGGAGTCATCGTGACTAATTGCTTCCGCGCCTGCTCCCGTCAATCAAAAAATTGAAAATCCTGCCGCGCCTGCTCCCGTCAATCAAAAAAAATTAAAAATCCTGCTACACTCAAACACCAGAGCAACGCCGCGGTGGATATTTAAATTTACCTGCCGGCAAGTAGATACAAAAAGGGGTGAAAAAACAAATGTGGCGGCGGCCTAGCTAATCGGTCGAACTAGCCCAACTAGCCAGCCACCGTGCTTCATTGATGTACTCGGCGGGAAAAGTGGTCTTTCATGATTTGACGACTCATTTACTTGCTTTGGCAAAAACACGCGGTAGGGCGTCCCAAGCCAGGAAGAATATATGCGTGCACCACCCGGGAGGACCCCGAAACTGCGCGGTAGGGTGTGCCATGTCTCGGCACAGAGGAAAAATGTGCGTGTAAAAATTTACTATATCAGACGTAGTACCTATGGTTCGACCTCGGGACCCAGCCAGTCGGTCAAAAACACCCCACTAGCCACACAGCTTCATCATGCTAACATGGCACGGAGGATAGATGTGGTCTTCTATTTTCCAAGCTTTTTTTAGTTGTAATAACACCACGGCAAGCTAGCGCCGCTCTTCGTGTGTGCCCATGCAAAGGTTAGACGATGAAGAGAAGAGAGAGATCACAGACCTGGGACCCACCAGTAAGTGAGTCAACGGTCATGCACGTGTTGACGAGGCACTCCCTCTACTCTACTCAATGTAATACTATATAAAATCAAGTTATGGGACCAAGCCAACAACCGTTGTTGTTTCAGGCTATCGACTTACGCTTTGTAGTCCAGGTTGCCAGTTCGAATCTCGTCTTTCAGATTTGTTAGTTTTAGGTCCAAATTTGATTAATGACAAGTGGGACCCCCGTGTGTTGTTCCAATATTTCAGTGTATTTTTTAACAAACACTTAGCGCGGTTAGACAAGTGACGGCACAAGTTACACGTATTTTGCAAGTTTATGAACAAAAATGACAGCGGCATAGAATATCAAATCCACCACGCAGCTTAGATGCTATGGTGATACGAGTTTTTACACCGTTGGAAGTGAGATCCAATGGCTTGGGAGTAGTCTCTGTAATTATGCACAATTTCCAAACTCTCTAAAGGTTTTTTTGCAAATAAAACATTCAGGCCTTGTGTGTGCCGCTGCATCTTGGATCCAACGGCTGCCCGTTGCTCATATTAGGTGCTCCCCGTAGCTTAATTACCCACTACGGTGATATGAGCATCTAGGTCGTATGATCAGTGATCAGTTGGCACATTCGTAGTACTTGTACTTTCTGCGCAATTCCCAAACTCTCTCAGCCGTATATTGCAAAAACATTCAAACCTCCTACTGTGGGCCGTTAGATCTCCGTGAACTCGTATCACCATAGAATCTACGGTGCGGGAGCACCTCATATTCTCCCGTGCGAGAAAACATAAGGTGCTCTCGCAGCTTGGATGCTACGGTGATACGAGCTTCGAGGTCGTTTGATCTGAGATCCAATGGCATCTGAGCAGTCTTTGTGCTTGTAAGCAGTGCCCGAACTCTTTGGGGGCTTTTATGCAAAAAACCATTCGAACCATCGAGGTGGTGTTGGGTCACAAATCCAACGGCTTCGAAGAGCTTTGTATCACCAAAGCATCTAAGGTGTGGTAGCACATGATATTCTTACATACAAGAGAATATGATGTCCTCCTTCATCTTAGATGCTACGGTGATATGAGCTTCGAGGTCGTTGGATATGGGATCCAAGGGCATCTGAGTAGTTTTTGTACAAATTGTGTGCAATTCTCAAACTCATCAAGGTTTCCTGTAAAAATATTAAGACATCATGTGAGCTGCTATATCTCAGATCTACAAGCTCCAAGCAACTCGTATCGGCATATCTAAGGTATGGGGGCACATGATATTCTCATGGGGAGGAGGGGTGGGGGTGCACAACATATCGGTGGTTGGGAGGGTGGGGACAAATATAATCTAAACAACCCTAAACAAAGCTTCACAATTTTATCTAAGGTCGAGGGGGTGACCCCCGACAATCATAGCTCCGCCTAATTAAACACAACATTTGCATGTCTGTAGTACTAGACTTAATATTCATGTTTCAGTTTCATGTTTGTTTTAAATATTGAATTGAGGACCATGCATGTCTTACATTTTACTCCCTTCGTTCCTAAATATTAGTCTTTTTATAGATTTCAATTGGACTGGCACATACGGATGTATATAGACATATTTTAGAGTGTAGATTCACTCATTTTGCTCCGTATGTAGTCGCTTGTTGAAATCTCTAAAAGACTAATATTTTGGAATAGAAGGAGTATTTTTAAATTTGTGTCATACATGCATGGTTTGGAAAAATAGATGCACTATACTTATTGGATTGTTGTTGTGTTTGTGTGTGGGTGCCTCTGTGTGTGTGTGTATGTGTGTGTGTGTGTGGTCATATGCTTGATACATACAAAGTTTTCTCACCTCCGTATTGTTCATCTTTTAAATTTGAATTTGCATTGAAAAACATACCAGGGATACCATGAAATGTGAAATCCACGTTGAGATCACTATATCACAAACTCACTCTAATTCAACAACTCATCATAAATCAATTACCACATTGAGATTAGTATTTGCAAGGAAAATACGGGCATTGTAATACACATAGATTCGTTCGGCAATTTAAAAGGTTTGTTTCATATTCTCGAATGGTAGGACCCAATGGCTCATGTTGATCCTAAGAAAATAAAAAAATAAAAAACAGGCTCGTGTCCTTCTGGTGGCGTGCGTGGTACGCACATTAGGCAACCCCAACTAGTCGAGCCTCCGCGTTTCGAGTCGAAATATCTGGTGGCCAGAATTCCAGCCCTAGGAAATTCCCGTCATGTCCCCGGTCCATAATGACTACCGATGAACAATGGAGGGATGCTTTAGTAACTAGACAACATAACCTACCGTGCCGAGCACGGTTCAATTCCCTCGGTCACCGCTCGCCAAGTTCACCCGTCAACTGCATTGCCTAGTACTACTACTACTACTACACCAGGATGAGCACATAATTGAGCCCGTTTGTTCGTGCCTAGTACTTGAGTTAATATATCAGGCAATGCACTGGTACGGAGGGATTATCCTTTTGCTCTGCATATATAACTTGTCTGAAGTCTAACTAAGCAAAATGTTTGACCAAATCCTTTCTTAAGAAATACAACAGGAGAGACGTATGGCTTGAAAATTTATTGCATGATGCAGGTTATGATATTGTTTCGAATCCTGGATCTTAAAATTTCAGAAAGTCCAAAAGTGACCATAAATTCTTGAAACTGAGCATGGTCACGTGATATGGCACAAATATTACTTCGTAATTTTTTTTCTTCAATTTGAGACAAGCTGCTTATGACAAGTTGCACAAATGAAGAGCCAAGGTATTTTGGAACAAAGACCTGTCACGTTAAGGCGAACGCTTTCACTATTGAAACCGTGGGCGTTTACGTGCCGCCGCGAGTCCCGCTTCTCATCGGCAGGTGCCATCCGAGCAAGCGTGCGAGTCGACGGGAGGAGTGCAAGCAGACCGCTGCGCTGGCTGACAGGGAGGCGTGCGAGCAGACCGCTGTGCAGGCTCACCGGGAGGCAAGCCCTTTGACCAGGCTCCACCGCCCACGTTCGTCCCAACTGCGCCCACTTTTAATGTCGCCGGTGCCGCAGTTTAAAATCAACCCCGCAGTACACGGTATCGCTACAATCTTCTCTCTTCCTCTCCGATTCTCTTGTCGTCTACCTCCAACCAGCTTGACCTAAACGTACGCCATGCCGCATCATGATGGCCTGCCCTTAGTCTTCCAGTTTCCTGAGGAAGACACCCAGCCGGAGTCTCAAGAACATAAGGCGCTTTGGGACAAGCTTGAACTGGCCTTGCGGGAAGACGCCGCGCCTGTCCCCGCTCCCGTTCCGGCTCCCGTCGCCCCGACTGCGCCAACGCCCATCCCCGTGGCATTGATGGGCTGGGAGCCGCACATTGTCACCGAGCTTGATGCCATGGGGTTCCACGAGGTCCCCGCCGACTTTCACACGCCCGTGCACCTGCCAGCGCATGCGCCTGCGCGTGCACTGACGCGCACGCCCATGCCGGTGCCCGTGCACTTGCCAGCGCATGCGCGTGCACGTGCACTGATGTGCGCGCCCGTGCCGGTGCCCGTGCACACGACTGTCTCCGCCGCGCCGTTGACAGCGCCTGTCCCCGCGTGGGTGCCAGTGCCCCCTTCAGCGACATGGATGGCCGCCGTCGACTGCTTCCTTGCACCAACGCCAGTCGCCTCCTCCCGCCAGTTGACTCGCTCCGAAGTCCAGAACATTTTTGCCTTCCTTGAAGCTAGGCCAACGTCCAGGAGTACGCCAACAACGGCGCAAGGCGCCGCCGTCGCCGTCGGTCAGTGGCCCGACGACACACAGAGCACGGCAGAGGAGCCGTTTCCCACCGCAAGACGCCCCCGCCGCCGCCGCGTAATCTAAATTTGCCATGAAAAACGTTCAGATTGCCATGCTTAAAATCCAAACGTTTATCATTTCCGTTTATTTTAGATCGATCGTTGTATAATTTAAAGTCGGAGTCGGACTGAACGAAATCTATGGTTTGATCGATTGAATGTTCTGCTAGAGCCGTATCAAATTAAATATAAAACGTCATCAAGCCACATGTATTCCTTGTCATCCAACGACCTAGACTGCTTCAATGTCGAGTGCTCAACATGTTTAGCGTGCAGTTAATTTCATGCCAAAAATGGTGCTAATCACATAATAACACGCAAATAATATCCTACTTAATATCCGCATGCACTTAATATACTTCCAAATTAACGTGCATTGCATGTACACACTTTCTAGTGCTCCTAGCACGTGAAACTGGTGCCGTAACTTGTGAACGCGTCCAGATATGGTCAACGGCAACATCGCCCGCGAGTTCTTCGTGTTTGCCCGTGCGTCTAAACGCAGAAGGGGGGAGAGAGAGAGCACACATGGAACCCACCAGTAAGTGAAGGCGAATAGTACTAAAAATAATATTACATGTTATCAATTAAATAGGCTGTGGTAATATAAAAACATTATGTGAACAAAGGGAGGTACAACAAACATTGTTGTTCTACGTATGTTGCCTATTGACGTGTGGCTTGAAGGCCCTAGTCGCATGTTCGATCCTCGTCCTTTATTTTTTAATTTGTATATGGGTCCAAATTTGTTTCATGACATGTGGGCCCCTCGGTGTGTAGTTTGTAGCACTTTAATTTGTGGGTCGAAATTTGTTCCATTCCAAGTGGACTATCGGTGTGTAGTTTTGTAGCTTATTTATAATAATTAAAGAGAACAACAGAGTTTTTTGCAATAATACCGTGGTGCGATGTTGAAGGCGAGAAAGGACGTGCGAGAGAGCGATGATCGAGCCAGAGGGAAATCAACTAGGGGAGTTGCGGGGGTTGCAACGGTGTTTCGAGTAGTTGTGGGCCGAATGCTACGAAAATATAATCTAAACCGACCAGAATAAATGCCTACACAAATTAATCCAAGGTTGGAGTGCCCCTCGCAATGTAAATAGCTTCGGCTTTGCGAGGGATGGAGAGGTAGCTTCAATGTGTGGAAGATACGGCGTGAGAAAGCGAGGTCAATCGAGAGACATATAGATAGAGAGACAAAGTGAGTGTGGTCCGACATTCATTGAACAAATATATATGCTCTGGAGAGATATTGTCCGATTGAGCTTTTGGCAAGGGTGAGGGATGTAAGATAGAGCTTGAGAGATGATCCAGTCACAGACGTGTAGATATATTTTGTGCGTGGGAGGAAGCAAGGTCAATCGATCACATAGGGTCGTCGTGCGATCGAAAGAGTGAGACGGGTTGGAGAGAGTGACCTAGATAGACAATGTGCGTGAGAGAGAGTATACAATGGTGAATAAGTCGAATTGGGCTCAAACATGGTGATATATCGTTTTTATCCGAGAAAGAGCGAGGTCAATCGAGACATACAAAGAGAGAGAGGGGGAGAGAGAGGGAGAGAGAGAGAGCGTGGCCCGCCATGTGGTCCAAAGAGGGGGGCGGCTTCGATGGACTGACCTAGATAGACAATCTGCATGAGAGAGTATAGAGTGTGTCGATCGAGGCCCGAACAGGGAGATATATCATTTGTGTGTGAAAGAAAACGAGCTTAAACGAGACTCAGATAAAGAGAGCAAGATTGAGCGAGTGTGGCCTGCCGTGCGGAAGAAAGAGTGAGACAGTCTCGAGGGAGTGACCTAGATGGACAACGTGCGTGCGTGCGCACGAGAGGTTGGGGGGCTAGATAGGCAATGCATGTATTTAGCGCGAGAGGGTGAGAGGGAAAGGGAGAGAGAGACAGCTCGGCATGGGTTGCAATGGCGGGTGTGTGAGGTAAATACATTTCGTAACAGAGTGTAAAAAGGGGGTTGTGTAGTTGAGAGAGTTAGAGATCGAAACATGGAGAGAAAGAATGGATGTGTGTTGGTAACCGATAGCTTCCTAAGGTGGTTAGGACAGGAAGATTGACCGATACAGGAAGTATGTAGCATGTCTCGGGGGGGGGGGGGGGGTAAAAACAAAATTTGAATGTAGATAGTATGAGACTTAATATCAATGTTTCAATTCGGTGTACATTGTAAGATTTGAACTAAGGACCATGCATATGTGTAATTATTTCGAATTCCTGCCATACTAGGTTTCGAAAAGTTGACATTGACTCGATTTGTTGTGCTATTTTGTAGGTCATATGTTTGAATCCATCCAAAAGTTTTCTCACTACCATGGTGTTCATCATATACATATGAATTTGTATTAAAAAAGTGGCGTGGATACAGTGAAATGCGAAATCCACGTTAGAATTGGAGATCGCTATGTGACACACACTCTAATTCAAATAACTAATTATGTGACACACACTCTAATCCACGTTAGCGTGGATACCGTTTCGATTTTTGTTCAAATAACTCCTCATTAATTAATTTATAGTATCTCGTTTCGAATGACTAATTATTGCAAGGAAAACACGGGCATGGTAATACATACAGATTCGTTTGCAAATGAAAGAAGATTCATTTGCATTCTCAAATGTAGGCGCACCAGGCAGACCAGGGTCGTGTCATGGTGGTCTTGTTTGTTGGACGGACGCTTAGCACCCAGCCACCGACCCCCCTCCCTCCCCCCCCAAAAAAGGACGACGACAAAATAAGTTCGCGCTTCCATGTTTTGGATTGAAATATCTGGCGGCTCCAATTCCAGCCCTGCAAAATCTCCCTTCTCCACCGTCCCCTTCCGCGCCCAGATTGCTCAAATCCCTAATTCGTCGCCAACCCAAGCAAAGTTCGAATCGCCCCTCGTCTCGTCTCTTTCCCCACCTCTGTGCCGGACGACGACGACAAAGACGACGGTCGCGCTTCACCACCGCACCGGAGCTACCTCGTCCACCGCACCGGGTGGTCCACCGACAACGTCGGCCGCCGCAACCGACGTGCCTCATAGACACCGACTTCCACCGCATCAGGTGCGCTTCGCCGACGCCGTCTCCCAGCTCACCGGGGCTACTTCACCGAGCACATCGTTGCGCCTCCGCCCCCCGAGGCTGCTGGGGCTTCACCAATGGTCTCGTCCACCGCATCGTAGCGCTCCGCTGCCACTCAAGATCTGCATCCGTGCGCGGCCAGCCAACGCCAGCGCATCACCCTCAACGGCTCTGAAGTGACCCGCACTCTAGCTAGGCGAGCATGCCCAAACACCGGCCCGAACTAGGTATCCACACATCACTCCCTTGTGCATTGTTCGATGATGTTTGGATATCCTTTCACTGCTCTCTTAGCTTACACGCCTATCCAACTCTGACTTTAACTCTTATTTCTTCTGTAGATATCATCTGAAACAAGCCAATCCATTTTTTAGCGAAGCATGACAGCGCTACGGGATCTGGTACACATCCTGCACACCCGTATAACCTTGTAAGTATTTGTCCTCCGGTACAACAGCAAGGTCGATTCCTCTTATTTGATCAGCCATTCGCCGTGTCAAAAATGCAGAGGGGGATGCAAGGAGCACAAGGGCTGCACATCCAAGCAAGTGGTAACATGGACTTGTACATGGAACATCCGAAGCGCAAGCAGAGCTGCAGTGAGCCTGTACAACGAGCTAGCATAAGTCCCTGCATTTCATTTAATTCGTACTAGCATTCGTGTATGATTTGTGTGCAGTGGCGGATCCATGAATTCAAGTTACCAGGGCGAACATTTAACTTAAAAAATACAAAGGCACTTGCACTCCGGAAATCAACATAACTTGAGAAATGTGAAGCTACATGCACTTTGAAAACCAGCTAATGATCCAAAGTAGTTCAGATTATAAACACTAAATGATGCAAGCACCAAAAAACACAAAATACAACATGGTGTACAAGGACTACAAACATGGTCTGTACCTGCTTGAATTATTCGTTCTCTGGATGAAAATATCGAAGTGTAATTGCACCTATAACCAATGCGCAAACTGCATATCAATATATCTATCCTGCACAAGTATGCCAATAGTTTCAAACAACAGATTAGAAAAGTATTTATGCTACGTTGTCATGATACGGGGACTTTCTGGTAGATGGCCTCGACGTTTCCTCAAGCCATGAAAATGCACTATAATTTGCTTGTCATCAATGCCTGCAAATCTCTATGTCTCTCTCAACATAGAAGATCATCATTAGACACTAAATCCTTCAATGGGAGCTTGCAAAATGCTAGCATTAGATGCCTCATTAGACACTATATGTTCATCACCAGGAGCATGTAAAATATTTGCATCAAATCCTTCATTACCAGTCTGTTCATTAGACACTTCAGGCTCAAGAACAACATGAGCTTGGATGTTTGCACCGGAAACTTGATTAGATTCATCAGATTCAGTCAGTTCAGTATTGATTGGGGGAGTTATAAAATAAGTAGAAATTGGTTTCATTTTCTCATATATTCCCTACATACAAGCAGTTTTACAACACCGTCAGGTTTAACTATTGGCCAGAAATTGAAGAATTGAATTAGATATAATCAGGGATGTGATGTACCTGCTCGTTGCGCATGCTACTCTTGCAAGCTACGACTGTCCATTTGCGCAAGCTCGATGCCATGCCCGGGCTGCCGCCGCTGCCTCCCACGCAGGCTACACCCAAGGTTGGATCTTCATCTTCTTGTCCTTCCGTTCGCTTGAAGCCCGGCAACCGCCCTCCAACGAGGGCGCGAGGAAGTGCTGTGTTGGTCTGTCCAGCGGCAGCGAGGTTAGGAGCAAACCATACTGGAGGCTGGAGTGGATGAATTGGGTTTTTCCTGCCGTCGATCGATATGGCAGGCGCTCGTTTGGGCCGCGAGCCTGCTATAGGGCCTTCCTTGCACTTATGTTATTGGCCTATCCAAATTGAAACATTTTTCTTCATTTTTTACATTGCCTGCTCGTGCGTTGGGATGAACAAAACTAGCCTGAGCCAACCTGGATGACTCAAACTAGGTGCACACTTTCGAGCCACCCGAGGCGGCCGCCCATACCAGCCCCTATGGTGGCGTCGCCCCTTTTTGCGTGTATGATAGGGGTAGTGAAAAATATTCCAGTGGCACTTTTGATTTACCCACAGAATGGTTGAATTGCTTGTTTCTATGAACTGAGTTCGCCAATAATGTGAAGGATGCCAGTCTTTTCATCCTATTGTAGATTGCTTAGATCTCGATATGCCAAAAGTAATCACATGAAATATACAGTAAAAGCCAGTGTGATGTGTGTGGCTACAACTAGTCTGACTACACGTCCTCATATAACATATCAAGGATGCACCATCTTACCAGATTAACCATTCGACTTACCAATGCAGTGTGGGAAGAAAGAAGTATTAGGACTGCGTATCCAAGCAATTGATGCCATGGACTCCTTCGTACAACCTTGTAAGCGAAAAAGAAGTTGAAGTGTGCCTGTACAAAGAACTAGCGTAAGTTCAGTTACCCGCTTCTTGGAATTTTAGTTAGCCACTTATTGCAAAATTGTTCAATTACGTTGCTTGGATTAGTTTAGTTTGCTACTGATTACATAATGCGACAGCCTGTTAATCCTATTATAGACTGCGCCTATCTATGTGTTTGATACTTACTGTTAAGAATTACCTGTTTGCCTGAACTTAAATAGCTACTTGTTTGTTTAACTGCTTTGCTGCTGCAGCAACGGGTTACAATGATGTTAATAACTGCTTTTAACCATCGAATTGAAACTCTTTAATTCCTTGTTTGTTTAACTGGTTTGCTGTTATAACTCCCAGTTGAGATGTTTTTCTAACTTCAACTTTTCTGAATCCAATCGGAACTTTAATGGCAAAAAGAGCGAGGTCCCCATGGACGTTGTATCATCCCCCAGCAGTGGCACCGGCCCAATCGTGCATTATGAATGGCCAACTGCTGATGCTCTAGAGGCTAAACTAGTGGTAGAAAGAGATTCTGCTTCTGCACTTAGATATGAAGTTGACATGTTGAGGAAGGAAACAGCACAATCAGTAGCAGTACTCAAGACAACCATTAAATATTTGGTGGATTTCAAAACGAAGCAAGCTGAGACAGACCACATTGTTAAGGTCCTGAAGGAAAAAAGGAAATTAAATTCCCACATGGTAAATCATAGGTGAAATATTCTTTCCATCGCTGAATAACCTTTGTGTTGTTTGTTCATGTAATCAATCAAACCATTTGTTTTAGAGATCATGTAATAATTGTTTTTTGTTTTTTGTTTTTGGGTTTGTAATTTTATTTGAGCACAAGTGTGTATTAATTGATAAGACTCGGAGACATTTCATTTTGATTGCTGTGCCGGACCTACAAATATGCTAATCGGGCTAAATGTGCATTAAGCAATAATAGTAGTATAGATGGACCATAAGTGGCACGCATCGGAAAGGGCCAAGATGCTGTAGTAGCTTGGCTAAAAAAACGATGATGTTGTAGCAAAGAAAAGTACAGCGGCCTGGCTTATGTATGTTAGTTGATATTATTGATCCATATACTCTATAAGTGTTTATATGTCTGTTAGTTCTGTACATTCTTGGTTGATTGACTAGGTATTTGAATCTTGATACATCGCTTGTGTACATATCTAAATGGGAGTACACTTTATGTTGCGTGTGACATTTGAGTTGGACATGAAGTTTTCCAAATATTCGAATTCACCTTAAACTAGATTCTAGCTTTAGAATTTGAGTATCGGCATTTGTAAACCATATTCATATATGACAGTGGAATACATCTTTGTCGTCCTTTTGAAGATATATAAAATCACATAGAATGATATATAAAGATTCGTATAGGAATACAAAATGGATTCGAATTTAGTTGCCAGGGTAAACGTGGATGCTTATTGTCCCAAAATTCGAAAGAAGCAGCAAAATGTCCACTCCCACGTCGGCTGCCCGAAGCCAAGTGTTTGGGAGATGGAAATTACTGTCTACCCATTACACGGACAATCCATCGGCCCGATTTCCACTACTCTAAATAGGGGTATGATAGTAACTTCAATTAGACGTGACACGACTGCCTCTTAGTCCATTCTGACACGGTGGGCTAAAAACATGGGCGGCAAAACACATTTGATTCAAGCTCGTCCGAAAGACCTCTGTGTGACAGCCTGATTTTTGGCCCTTTCTTTTTCTTTTGTTTTTGTTAAAGTTTTTTTTCCGTGGCTTTGTGGTCTGGAAACTGAAGAAGATGCCCTCTTCTTTGTTTCTACAGTGGCTTGTCATTCCCAAACCCTTCCCTAGACCCTGTCATTTTCATCCTAGCCCAAAATCCCAATATTCTTTTTATTGGGAATATTCCTTTTCTATTAAAGGAATAACTCAAATTGCCCTAGGTTGTGAAGCAACCTTTATTTCTATCACTCCTAAAATTCCCAAATAATTCTCATAAATTGTTTGGGTCATATATTTATCAAATATGGCAAAATATTTCATTTGTCATGTTTATCATCATGCTCAAATAATTCATTTCCTATTCTACCCTAAATGGCACATTGTGAATCAAGTGCTATTTTCCTTTTCCCAATTGACCTCAAACTCCTTGGACACCTTTTCCTGTCCATATCATTGCCACATGCCAAAATTCAACCTCATTTGCCTAGTAATTATTTAATTATGATTTTCCAAAGTTTCTATCCAGAAAGAAGCTTTGGGAAGGAGGTGCAAGCTAGGCATATCCAAATGAGTTGCCATTTTGCATGATCCCTCATATCATCATATCTTAGCCCTCCACCAAAGTAGAGCTCATGTCATGCCTCCATGAGAACTCGTCTTCAATTCTTTGATTCTGTCCAAAATTTCAGTTTGTGAAGCAAGTATATTTTATCTTGATCCATTATGGCTGCCAACTTTTCTAGGCCTTCTATTATCCACATAACCTACCTGATCAAGCCATTATTCCTCTAGAAGTTTTGCAAGTTTCTGTCCAGAGGAGATGTTTGTGAAGCAAGTACCAGTTTGGCTTGGCCAATTGGTATGAGACTTTTTGAGCATCTTCATAGGACCAAATGATTATGCCTTGCCCAATTTGAGCTCAATTTGACACTCCATGTGAGTGCACCTTCCAGATCAAGTTTCTGGACCAGATTATGCAGTTGCAAAGCAAGTGCATTAAATCTTGGTCCATTTCCTTTCAAACTCCCCAGTATGGTAGTACTTCCTAACCCAAACATCCCAGACAAACCTTTTGGACCCAACCAAGTCCCTGTAAATCAACAGTATACGATCAAGTTTACTGTAGTAAATTTCAGAGGGTTCTTACCATTTAACCAAAGCGTGTTTCAGCAATATACCACCGCAGTTGAAACCTATCTTGGAAGGACTATCAGCTAGACAATGTCTTGGGTGTTGTAGAGCATTGAATGCCATGGTTCACGTGGTGACTTCGATGACGGCGTGCCTGTGCACGCGCTCTGTGCGTAGTGGCCGCATCCAGGGCGCCGTTTCTGCTTCGTCCGCTTCCCCCTCATCGTCTTAGCGCGCGTGAGCATGTCCATTGTCTTCCTCTCGTCATCGCCGATCAGCTGGACCCTGCTCCCCCTCTGGCAGCTTCCTCACCGACGCAAGCCGCCGCGTGCCCACGGGCGCACAGTGGCGGTTTCTCTCGTTTCGTCGCTGTCGTCATCCTCCATACGCTCCCTTGGCCGTCTCTTCCCCGTGAGCTTTCTCCCTGTGCATCCATCGTCGTCTACCTCCGAGCTCATGCACGTGGGCACGCGTCCGCGGCGCCGGCCACGCGTCCGCGGCGACGACAACTCGGCCTCCTCGCCCCGCGGCTATATAAACCCACCCCCGGCCTCGTCCGAGCTCACCACTCGACCTCCCTCACTCCCAGAAGCCTCCCCGATCGCTCCCCGGAGCTCGAGCCACCCTCATGTCCCTCCCTTGCCACCATGGCCTCCGCCTCAGTCATCTCCGATTCCGGCGAACCGAGCACTCATTCTCCCTCCTAACCTCACCACGGCCCTCCCCAAGTCCTCTGGAGCCTTCCCGTTGTTTCCCTTCTCCTCGGATGCCCTCTTGCCGCAGCCTCAAGCTCGCCGTGGCCGCCTCCCGCCCGAGCCAGGGGCGCGCCCAACTCCGACAGCCCCCGAGGCCAGCGCGGCCACCCACGGGCGCATGATGGAATGGCGCATCCATCCCCGGCGGCGCCCTAACCTGCCGTGGCCCCGAGTCACCGGAGCAAGCGCTGGCGCCGGCGTCCCTCGTCTGATCTGCGGGCGGCGTCGGGAAGAAGAAGGAGAAGGCCAGGAGGAGAGAGGAGCCGCGTGGGACCCGCCTGTAAGCGAGCCTGGAGCCCGGCCCCACCTCCTGCTAACGTGGATAAGTGGACACGGGCTTTTGCCTGATTACGCTTTCATCCACCGAAAGCGTATTCTCCTCTTCTTCGGGCACAGTGTACGGTTTCCACTCAGGAAAACATATTTTCTAAGACGCGTTCTGTTTTCCCGGCTAAGGGCCTGTTTCTGATGCTTTTATTTACAAATGGGTCCCTGGCAGAAAAACATTCATATCTTTTTACTCACAACTCCAAATGAGGTGATTCTTAAGCCCACGTCTTTGTTTCGTCGAGCCCGTTCTGTTGGTATCATTTTCATTATGTTTCAACATTATGAAAATGACCTTTTTGCCCTTCCCATTAATCAGCCCCCTCCGAGAGAGAACGTTTTTCGGCGATTCTTTCCGCGAGCTTCTCGCACTTTCTCCCGGTGTATTCTTCCACCCCAGGCAAGCCACACCCTCCATTTGCATCACTGTAATGCAGTGACATGGTTTAATCTATTTGAACTTGTTTAAAATATTGCTTTAGCTACATGACTTTGTGCATGGCATTTTCTCGGAGTATTATTTTGATTTTGTTGTTGCCATGCTATTGTTTGGATTACTAGGAGTTATGCTTGCAGTTGATGAGTATCATGTTGTCATTGGAGTATTAGTGGTTGGTATTACGATTATTTCCATGATGGTATCTGTTATTATATTTTGGAGTATTACTTTGGATATCATGCTGCCTTTGGATTATTAGTGGTTAGTATGATTATTTTCATGATGGTAGTTGATGTTCTGTTGCTTGGAGTATAATTTTCGGAGATGATGTTTACATGTGGATCTTAGCCGAATAGCTTTATTCTTGTTATTGGATTAGTAGGATTATTGTTTTCGGATTCATCATGACAGTAGTGTTGTGCTACCCTTGGAGTATTTTGAGATGATGAGATTATGCTTGGATTATTTGTTGGATATTTCTATGACTTGGATTATAGGTTGATAGATGATATCGGAGTATCAGTCATTACTATTATATTTTGGGGTTAAATTCCGTCATTAAGTTGGGTAGGTGCCACCGAACCGGGCTTTTTCCAGTGCAACCACATTTGCCTTTTATGGGAAGGCCCTAATGCGGTCTATTGTCGTGCCTCTCGCCGGTGCCTCCAACTAGGGAAGGTTACGGGTGTGCGGTACCCTGGTCCGGTAAGCAGACATAACCTTGTGTCCCCGTTGTTGTTGTTATGGATCCAGGTCCCTGTTTGGGACCGTTTATGTTTTGGCCATGACGGTGGTAATTGTGGCTTTGGTAGAAACGGGGCCACCCAGGACTAGCCCAATGGGGAGTGAGTCAGAGTGGCCGGGAGAGTGTCATGGCAGTAGATCGGTTTTGTCGGAACGCCGTTGGTCCACCCGAATGGGAGTGCGAGGCCATGGTTTCCGTGGTGTGGGTAAAGTGCGCTACCTCAGAGTGTGTGTGTTTAATCTATCGATAGCCGCGTCCTCGGTCAATGGGCACAAGTTCATACTAGGTCACACCGTTCGATCAACACTCACATGACGGAATGACTTATAGGTGACATATATTTATATGTTGATATATGTGAGCAGTAACAGTTTGGCAGGATGTTGATGATGATGTTGGAGACCAAGTGTTGGTCATGGTAGTGATCGCCGGAAACATCACCGTTTGAGACCAGGTGTTGGTCATGGTTGTGATCGCCGGAAAGATCACCGTTTGAGACCAAGTGTTGGTCTTGGTAGTGATCGCCGGAAAGATTACCGTTTGGTTTTGATCACTAGGTGATCGAGATGGTATATTGCTTGGCTGGTTAGCCAAGAGAGATATGGTTTTGGAGAGCTGAGATGGTGATTTATCAGTATTGTATCAGTTTAGTAGTTGCTTCATCATGGTAGTTGTTAATTAATTAACCTGTTAATGCTATGTTATTGTCTTGCCTTGATGTTTATGGTTGTTGTGAGCTTGCAAGTACACTCAATGTACTGACCTGGCGTGTCATGCCAGATTGCAAGTGATGCCATGATTGCTTGATTTCTTGTCGAGGTTGTCGTGCGTGCGAGCTAGATCGTGTCCCATCCAGAGTCCCTGCAGAGTGGAGTTCACCACGTTCGTCGTTGTTCCGTTGCTAGAAGTATTCTGCTGCTACGAGTTGTTTCGCTGCTAGCATAGAGCAAGTGTAGTATCGCAGGCGTAGTGTCGTCGTGCCGATGTGCTTCTTTGTAACATCAGACCCTTGTATTATTATTCTTGTAATAAGAGCTGATTTGTTCTATGTCAAGCAGTGTCGTATTCCAGAGACTTCTCCTCGATCTCTGGGCTGGAATACGGGGCGTTCCGGTTTCTCTGAGCCGGGGGGCCACGGGCTTGGTATCAGAGCAGGTCTGGCTGTAGGATGCCCTAGCCCGCGCGAATGTTAGAAAGCGTTAGTATAGCCCCCAGTTGGTTTGTTGCACTTGATTGTTGCATTTGTTTGTCGCATAGCATGCATATAGATTATTATTTTGTCACTAACAGTTAATCTTGTGAGTGTAGGTGGCATCGTTTTCGGTCCACCGCCTGCACCCTCCTTCTTAGCATGTCTGCTCTTTGGTGTTTGGCGTCATCTCTGTCCCAGTAGAGAGATGCCCTGGTACCCATAGTTCCAGACACCATTTGCAGGAGTTATGCTCAGGTATCGCGTATATTTTTCCGCCACCCGCCCATATTATTTCGGTGATAGACTTGTTTCTATCCCGAATCATGCCATCCATCTCGTCCCTCTGGCAACCCTTACTGATCTTGGTTATCAGAAAAGGGCAATGCCAACGAGCCTTGTTTTTCCACCGCTACCCTACCCGGTCATTCTATTCTTTGGACATGTACGAATCCCTTTCATACGTTTGATGATGATGTGGTCGTGACTTTTGTGTCTTGCTACTTGATCGTCATGTCCGTCCTCAGTTGTGTATCCATCCAGATCCAGCCACTGTTCAGCCAGTGCTTGGTGTAGCTTCGGTTGCGCCAACTCCTTCCACACATGGATATAATTTTCTTGCCCACCACCACAGCTTATTAGACCGTAATACCGGAGTTTCCACGCGATTTGTGTGCTTAGATGTGCATGCATATTATGGTGTGAGTAGCAGTAATATGTGATGATTGCTTGATTAATTGTATTAGTAGTATGCTTGCGTGCTTTTGTTTTAGTTGTTTCTTTTGTTTCTTTCTTTGGGCCTTCGATGTTACAAATTATTCCCCTATTAAAGTTGCTCGTCAGCCGACACCGGACCCGAAGAGTCAGCAAGAAATGCATATATTTGGAAACTCAGCTAAACAGAATGGAATTGTCAGCAGACTGCAGTGAAATTGGAAATAGCTCGTCAGAACACAAAAGAAATCCTGGATGGAATGTCAGTATAAAGTTTGCATTAACGTGCACACCTCACAACAGTATGGAATTCTCAGCCGACTGCATTCAGATTGGGGGGATATCTGATCATGTTACTGAGTGTCAAGTCTCCCTCAGCGTGCACTCCTCATAGAAGAAATGATCAAATCAGCAAGAAGATAAATTGTGTGCAAGGTTGACAGAATATTATCAAAGGTATGGCTCAGATACAAGTTTAATTTTTTGTTGAGGATGATTTTGGAACCCGATGTACCTAGAAGCAAGCAAAAATATGGCATGTACTCGGAAAGGAGGATAGTCCTGCAAAACCCCGTTTCATACAAGAAATCAATAACAAAAATATTAAGATGGTTATATAAGTCGAAATCGGTCCGCATATCACAATAAGAAGCTTCTGGTGCAAGCAACCGAATCTTCCCTCGCAAGATATCCGAGAAGCTTCCAAGGCAAGATTCATCTATCTTCCTCAGTACGATACATGGCTGATTTCATGTACAAGGTACTCTGCCTTCTTCAGTAAGCAACCGCAAAAGCTTCCGGCATAAGGTAATAAGTCTTTCCCCAGCAAAGTCTTTAAGGGGGTAAGCTTCTGAAGCACGATACCCAGTCTTCTTCAGCAAGCTGTCCGATGAAAGTTTCGAGCACAAGCCAGCCAATCTTCCTCACTAAGACATTGGTACAAGGTAGTACACTGTGAATTGAATTGCATATGGCAGTGAATCCCAAGAATCAGATCCGCAACATTTTGGTCAAAAGCAAGAATCAGTCAGAATACACGTCTGTCTCGGGAATCAAATTCTCATATATATGCGGTGAGCATACCACCAAGATTTTACAAGTCACTTGGATGAGGATCTGACAACCACCTGAGGATGGTTAAGAGAAGAAAGCCAGTATACACCGGAGTGTGACAAAGGATTATGAGCATTGACGACATCAATGAGCTCAATACAAGTACCTGTGAACCTGGAAAATGATCCTGATGAGCCCTTGTCCCCTTTTTCTCCAATGACGGCACCACGCCTGTGATCTAAGCTGTTTTTAGCTATCCGGGGTGGATGCCGATTTTTATTTCTCTCTTCAACGACTGTCACGAGTTCTGAGCTGCTTTTCGGCCGTCTCGTATAGCTGTTGAGTTTCTTTTTGTGACAGTAGCCCTATAGCTGCTTTTTGGCTATTTTAGGGAGCTGCCACCTTCTTCTTATCGACCCGGTCTCATGTTCTGAGCTGCTTTTCGGCCGTCTTGAGCCGTGGTTGAGGTATTTCAGTAATGTCCCAGATCTGAGTTGTAAAGACCGTTCTGGTGGCTACTGATTTATTTGCCGATTTCTTGCAAAGGTTTGGATGATCATTTTCCTGTGGTCAAAACTTGAGGGGTGTTGAGCCTACCATTTAATGGGGTACCCTGTCAGAAAAATGAGGATAAGCTACGATTGCTGAAAAATTGCACCGATAGTACCTATGGTGATACGAAGAAGCAACATGACCCAGCTCTTTCAGCCAAGGATCCAGACCAAGAAAACAATAATGAAGGAGCAAGACCAGTGATGCAGGTATGAAAATTGTTGTAAGACCCACGTGGTGCAGAACCACCGTTAGTCAAGTCTGCAGATATTATCATACAGGTCAAACTCTTATGCTAGCCACAACAGGCATAAATGAAATATTTGGTACGGATCCGATACTCAAGAGGAACCAGTTAAGATGGTTCAGAAATTCTCGCAATAAGTCAGAATCTGTCAGGAAAACGGTTATGCCTCCACTCACTGTTTGGAACCCGAAGGAATTGCATTTAGTGGAGAAACCCAATGCAAGGAGTTAGAGCTTGGGTGTCCACCAGAAAAACCTAATCACCACTTTATGAAAGATCGTCAGTGCCGGATGACACACCCAGCGGAAATCACTCTCGGATTTGTGAGACGGGCATATATTTCAGCATGATAACAAATCACAGTTAGCTAAGTCAGCGGATCTTAAAAGAAATGGGAGCCTGTATAAACATGAACCAGCAAGGTAAGATCTGTCAGAATATGGATATATTAAAGAAAACCACCCCAGGGCCAGTCAGATCAAAATTTAGTGGGAACAATAATAAGAAAAAGGATACCTGAGTTGGAAACGGTTTCCTTAAGACAGTATCTTCATACTTGTTCCCTGAGCAACCAAATCTCGAGGATGAGATTTCTTTAAGGGGGTAAGGTTTGTGACAGCCTGATGTTTGTGAAGCAAGTACCAGTTTGGCTTGGCCAATTGGTATGAGACTTTTTGAGCATCTTCATAGGACCAAATGACTATGCCTTGCCCAATTTGAGCTCAATTTGACACTCCATGTGAGTGCACCTTCCTGATCAAGTTTCTAGACCAGATTATGCAGTTGCAAAGCAAGTGCATTAAATATTGGTCCATTTCCTGCAAAACCCCGTTTCATACAAGAAATCAATAACAAAAATATTAAGATGGTTATATATGTGGAAATCGGTCCGCATATCACAATAAGAAGCTTCTGGTGTAAGCAACCCAATCTTCCCTCGCAAGATACCTGAGAAGCTTCCAAGGCAAGATTCATCAATTTTCCTCAGTATGATACATGGATGATTTCGTGTACAAGGTACTATGCATTCTTCAGTAAGCAACCACAAAAGCTTCCGGCATAAGGTACTAAGTCTTACCCCAGCAAAGTCTTTAAGGGGGTAAGCATCTGAAGCATGATACCCAGTCTTCTTCAGCAAGCTGTCCGATGAAAGTTTCGAGCACAAGCCAGCCAATCTTCCTCAGTAAGACAGTGGTACAAGGTAGTACACTGTGAATTGAATTGCATATGGCAGTGAATCCCAAGAATCAGATCCACAATATTTTGGTCAAAAGGAAGAATCAGTCAGAATACACGTCTGTCTCGGGAATCAGATTCTCATATATATGCGGTGAGCATACCACCAAGATTTTACAAGTCACTCGGATGAGGATCTGACAACCACGTGAGGATGGTTAAGAGAAGAAAGCCAGTATACACCACAGTGTGACAAAGGATTATGAGGATTGACGGCATCAATGAGCTCAATACAAGTACCTGTGAACCTGGAAAATGATCCGATGAGCCCTTGTCCCCTTTTTCTCCAATGACAGCACCACGCCTATGATCTAAGCTGTTTTTAGCTATCCGGGGTGGATGCGGATTTTTATTTCTCTCTTCAACGACTGTCACGAGTTCTGAGCTGCTTTTCGGCCGTCTCGTACAGCTGTTGAGTTTCTTTTTGTGACAGTAGCCCTATAGCTGCTTTTTGGCTATTTTAGGGAGCTGCCACCTTCTTCTTATCGACCCGGTCTCATGTTCTGAGCTGCTTTTCGGCCGTCTCGAGCCATGGTTGAGGTATTTCAGTAATGTCCCAGATCTGAGTTGTAAAGACCGTTCTGGTGGTTACTGATTTATTTGCCGATTTCTTGCAAAGGTTTGGATGATCATTTTCTTGCGGTCAAAACATGAGGGGTGTTGAACGTGCCATTTAATGGGGTACCCTGTCAGAAAAATGAGGATAAGCTACGATTGCCGAAAAATTGCACCGACAGTACCTATGGTGATACGAAGAAGCAATATGACCCAACTCTTTCAGCCAAGGATCCAGACCAAGAAAACAATAATGAAGGAGCAAGACCAGTGATGCAGGTATGAAAATTCTTGCAAGACCCGCGTGGTGCAGAACCACCGTCAGTCAAGTCTACATATATTATCATACAGGTCAAACTCTTATGCTAGCCACGACAGGCGACAATCAACTATTTGGTACGGATCCGAAACTCAATAGGAACCAGTTAAGACGGTTCAAAAATTCTCGCGATAAGTCAGAATCTGTCAGGAAAACGGTTATGCCTCCACTCACTGTTTGGAACCCGAAGGAATCTAATCACCACTTTATGAAAGATTGTCAGTGCCGGATGACACACCCAACGGAAATCACTCTCGGATTTGTGAGACGGGCATATATTTCAGCATGATAACAAATCAGAATTAGCTAAGTCAGCGGATATTAAAAGAAATGGGAGCCTGTATAAACATGAACCAGCAAGGTAAGATCTGTCAGAATATGGATATATTAAAGCAAACCACCCCAGGGCCAGTCAGATCAAAATTTAGTGGGAACAATAATAAGAAAAAGGATACCTGAGTTGGAAACGGTTTCCTTAAGACAGTATCTTCATACTTGTTCCCTGAGCAACCAAATCTCGAGGATGAGATTTCTTTCAGGGGGTAAGGTTTGTGACAGCCTGATTTTTGGCCCTTTCTTTTTCTTCTGTTTTTCTGAGGTTTTTGCTTAAGTTTTCTTTTTCCATGGCTTTGTGGTCTGGAAACTGAAGAAGATGCCCTCTTCTTTGTTTCCAGAGTGGCTTGTCATTCCCAAATCCTTCCATAGACCCTGTCATTTTCATCCTAGCCCAAATCCCAATATTCTTTTTATTGGGAATATTCCTTTTCTATTAAAGGAATAACTCAAATTGCCCTAGGTTGTGAAGCAACCTTTATTTCCATCACTCCTAAAATTCCCAAATAATTCTCATAAATTGTTGGGTCATATCTTTCTCAAATATGGCAAAATATTTCATTTGTCATGTTTATCATCATGCTCAAATAATTCATTTCCCATTCTGCCCTAAATGGCACATTGTGAATCAAGTGCTATTTTCCTTTTCCCAATTGACCTCATACTCCTTGGACACCTTTCCTTGTCCATATCATTGCCACATGCCAAAATGCAACCTCATTTGCCTAGTAATTATTTAATTATGTTTTTCCAAAGTTTCTATCCATAAAGAAGCTTTGTGAAGGAGGTGCAAGCTAGGCATATCCAAATGAGTTGCCATTTTGCATGATCCCTCATATCATCATATCTTAGCCCTCCACCAAAGTAGAGCTCATGTCATGCCTCCATGAGAACTCATCTTCAATTCTTTGATTCTGTACAAAATTTCAGTTTGTGAAGCAAGCATATTTTATCTTGCTCCATTATGGCTACCAATTTTTCTAGGCCTTCTATTATCCATATAACCTACCTCCACCCACTTTGGGCATGGTTCATCAAGCCATTATTCCTCTAGAATTTTTGCAAGTTTCTGTCCAGAGGAGATGTTTGTGAAGCAAGTACCAGTTTGGCTTGGCCAATTGGTATGAGACTTTTTGAGCATCTTCATAGGACCAAATGACTATGCCTTGCCCAATTTGAGCTCAATTTGACACTCCATGTGAGTGCACCTTCCTGATCAAGTTTCTGGACCAGATTATGCAGTTGCAAAGCAAGTGCATTAAATATTGGTCCATTTCCTGCAAAACCCCGTTTCATACAAGAAATCAATAACAAAAATATTAAGATGGTTATATATGTGGAAATCGGTCCGCATATCACAATAAGAAGCTTCTGGTGTAAGCAAACCAATCTTCCCTCGCAAGATACCTGAGAAGCTTCCAAGGCAAGATTCATCTATCTTCCTCAGTACGATACATGGATGATTTCGTGTACAGGGTACTCTGCCTTCTTCAGTAAGCAACCGCAAAAGCTTCCGGCATAAGGTACTAAGTCTTTCCCCAGCAAAGTCTTTAAGGGGGGTAAGCTTCTGAAGCACGATACCCAGTCTTCTTTAGCAAGCTGTCCGATGAAAGTTTCGAGCACAAGCCACCCAATCTTCCTCAGTAAGACATTGGTACAAGGTAGTACACTGTGAATTGAATTGCATATGGCAGTGAATCCCAAGAATCAGATCCACGACATTTTGGTCAAAAGCAAGAATCAGTTAGAATACACGTCTGTCGCGGGAATCAGATTCGCATATATATGCGGTGAGCATACCACCAAGATTTTACAAGTCACTCGGATGAGGATCTGACAACCACGTGAGGATGGTTAAGAGAAGAAAGCCAGTATACACCGCAGTGTGACAAAGGATTATGAGGATTGATGACATCAATGAGCTCAATACAAGTACCTGTGAACCTAGAAAATGATCCTCATGAGCCCTTGTCCCCTTTTTCTCCAATGACGGCACCACGCCTGTGATCTAAGCTGTTTTTAGCTATCCGGGGTGGATGCCGATTTTTATTTCTCTCTTCAACGACTGCCACGAGTTCTGAGCTACTTTTCGGCCGTCTCGTATAGCTGTTGAGTTTCTTTTTGTGACAGTAGCCCTGTAGCTGCTTTTTGGCTATTTTAGGGAGCCGCCACCTTCTTCTTATCGACCCGGTCTCATGTTCTGAGCTGCTTTTCGGCCGTCTTGAGCCGTGGTTGAGGTATTTCAGTAATGTCCCATATCTGAGTTGTAAAGACCGTTCTGGTGGCTACTGATTTATTTGCCGATTTCTTGCAAAGGTTGGGATGATCGTTTTCCTGCGGTCAAAACATGAGGGGTGTTGAACCTGCCATTTAATGGGGTACCCTGTCAGAAAAATGAGGATAAGCTACGATTGCTGAAAAATTGCACCAACAGTACCTATGGTGATACGAAGTAGCAATATGACCCAGCTCTTTCAGCCAAGGTTCCAGACCAAGTAAACAATAATGAAGGAGCAAGACCAGTGATGCAGGTAAGAAAATTGTTGCAAGACCCGCGTGGTGCAGAACCACCGTTAGTCAAGTCTTCAGATATTATCATACAGGTAAAACTCTTATGCTAGCCACGACAGGCGATAATCAAATATTTGGTACGGATCCGATACTCAAGAGGAACCAGTTAAGACGGTTCAGAAATTCTCGCGATAAGTCAGAATCTGTCAGGAAAACGGTTATGCCTCCACTCACTGTTTGGAACCCGAAGGAATTGCATTTAGTGGAGAAACCCAATGCAAGGAGTTAGAGCTGGGGTGTCCACCTGAAAAATCTAATCACCACTTTATGAAAGATTTTCAGTGCCGGATGACCCACCCAGCGGAATCACTCTCGGATTTGTGAGACGGGCATATATTTCAGCATGATAACAAATCACACTTAGCTAAGTCAGCGGATCTTAAAAGAAATGGGAGCCTGTATAAACATGAACCAGCAAGGTAAGATCTGTCAGAATATGGATATATTAAAGCAAACCACCCCAGGGCCAGTCAGATCAAAATTTAGTGGGAACAAAAATAAGAAAAAGGATACCTGAGTTGGAAACGGTTTCCTTAATTCAGTATCTTCATACTTGTTCCCTGAGCAACCAAATCTCGAGGACGAGATTTCTTTAAGGGGGTAAGGTTTGTGACAGCCTGATTTTTGGCCCTTTCTTTTTCTTTTGTTTTACTGAGGTTTTTGCTTAAGTTTTCTTTTTCCGTGGCTTTATGGTCTGCAAACTTAAGAAGATGCCCTCTTCTTTGTTTCCAGAGTGGCATGTCATTCCCAAATCCTTCCCTAGACCCTATCATTTTCATCCTAGCCCAAATCCCAATATTCTTTTTATTGGGAATATTCCTTTTCTATTAAAGGAATAACTCAAATTGCCCTAGGTTGTGAAGCAACCTTTATTTCCATCACTCCTAAAATTCCCAAATAATTCTCATAAATTGTTTGGGTCATATCTTTCTCAAATATGGCAAAATATTTCATTTGTCATGTTTATCATCATGCTCAAATAATTCATTTCCTATTCTGCCCTAAATGGCACATTGTGAATCAAGTGCTATTTTCCTTTTCCCAATTGATGTCAAACTCCTTGGACACCTTTTCCTGTCCATATCATTGCCACATGCCAAAATGCAACCTCATTTGCCTAGTAATCATTTAATTATGATTTTCCAAAGTTTCTATCCAGAAACAAGCTTTGTGAAGGAGGTGCAAGCTAGGCATATCCAAATGAGTTGCCATTTTGCATGATCCCTCATATCATCATATCTTAGCCCTCCACCAAAGTAGAGCTCATGTCATGCCTCCATGAGAACTCATCTTCAATTCTTTGATTCTGTCCAAATTACAGTTTGTGAAGTAAGTATATTTTATCTTGCTCCATTATGGCTGCCAATTTTTCTAGGCCTTCTATTATCCATAAAACCTACCTCCACCCATTTTGGGCATGGTTCATCAAGCCATTATTCCTCTAGAATTTTTGCAAGTTTCTGTCCAGAGGAGATGTTTGTGAAGCAAGTACCAGTTTGGCTTGGCCAATTGGTATGAGACTTTTTGAGAATCTTCATAGGACCAAATGACTATGCCTTGCCCAATTTGAGCTCAATTTGACACTCCATGTGAGTGCACCTTCCTGATCAAGTTTCTAGACCAGATTATGCAGTTGCAAAGCAAGTGCATTAAATATTGGTCCATTTCCTGCCAAACTCCCCAGTATGGTAGTACTTCCTAACCCAAACACCCCAGACAAACCTTTTGGACCCAACCAAGTCCCTGTAAATTAACAGTACATGATCAAGTTTACTGTAGTAAACTTCAGAGGACTATCAGCTAGACAATGTTGGAAGGACTATCTTGGAAGGACTATCAGCTAGACAATGTTTTGGGTGATGTAGAGCATTGAATGCCCTGGTTCACGTGGTGACTACGATGATGGCGTGCCTGACCACGCGCTCTGTGCGCAGTGCCCGCGTCCAGTGCGCCGTTTCTGCTTCGTCCGCTTCTGCCTCGTCGTCTTAGCGCGCGTGAGCATGTCCATTGTCTTCCTCTCCTCGTCGCTGATCACCTGGACCCCGCTCCCCCTCTGGCAGCTTCCTCACCGACGCAAGCCGCCGCATGCCCATGGGCGCACAGTGGCAGTTTGGCTCGGTTCGTCGCCGTCGTCATCCTCCCTGCGCTCCCTTGGCCGCCTCTTCCCCGTGAGCTTTCTCCCTGTGCCTCCATCGTCGTCTACCTCCGAGCTCATGCACGTGGGCACACGTCAGCAGCGCCGACCACGCGTCCGCGGCGACGACAGCTCGGCCTCCTCGCCCCGCGCCTATATAAACCCACCCCCGGCCTCGTCCGAGCTCACCACTCGACCTCCCTCACTCCCAGAAGCCTCCCCGACCGCTCCCCGGAGCTCGAGCCACCCTCCTGTCCCTCCCTTGCCACCATGGCCTCCGCCTCAGTCATCTCCGATTCCGGCGATCCGAGCACTCATTCTCCCTCCTAACCTCACCACGGCTCTCCCCAAGTCCTCTGGAGCCTTCCCGCTGTTTCCCTTCTCCTCGGGTGCCCTCTTTCCGCGGCCTCAAGCTCGCTGTGGCCGCCTCCCGCCTGAGCCAGGGGCGCGCCCAACTCCGGCAGCTGCCGAGGCCGGCGCGGCCACCCACGGGCGCAGGATGGAATGGCGCATCCATCCCCGGCGGCGCCCTAGCCTGCCGTGGCCCCGAGTCGCCGGAGCAAGCGCTGGCGCCGGCGTCCCTCGTTTGATCTGCGGGTGGCGTCGGGAAGAAGAAGGAGAAGGCCAGGAGGAGAGAGGAGCCGCGTGGGACCCGCCTGTAAGCGACCCTGCAGCCCGGCCCCGCCTCCCGCTGACGTGGATAAGTGGACACGGGCTTTTGCCTGAGTGCCCTTTCATCCACCGAAAGCGTATTCTCCTCTTCTTCGGGTCAGAGTACGTCTTCCTCTCAGGAAAACGTATTTTCTGTAAAGACGCGTTCTGTTTTTCCGGCTAAGGGCCTGTTTTTGATGCTTTTATTTACAAATGGGTCCCTGGCAGAAAACATTCATATCTTTTTACTCACAACTCCAAATGAGGTGATTCCAAAGCCCACGTCTTCGTTTCGTCGAGCCCGTTCTGTTGTTATAATTTTCATTATGTTTCAACATTCTGAAAATGACCTTTTTGACCTTCCCATTAATCAGCCCCCTCTGAGAGAGAACGTTTTCCGGCGATTCTTTCCGCAAGATTCTCGCACTTTCTCCCGGTGTATTCTTCCACCCCAGGCAAGCCACACCCTCCATTTGCATCACTGTAATGTAGTGACATGGTTTAATCTATTTGAACTTGTTTAAAATATTGCTTTAGCTACATGACTTTGTGCATGGCATTTTCTCGGAGTATTATTTTGATCTTCTTGTTGCCATGCTATTGTTTGGATTACTAGGAGTTATGCTTGCAGTTAATGAGTATCATGTTGTCATTGGAGTATTAGTGGTTGGAATTATGATTATTTCCATGATGGTATCTGTTATTATATTTTGGAGTATTACTTTGGATATCATGCTGCCTTTGGATTCTTAGTGGTTAGTATGATTATTTTCATGATGCTAGTTGATGTTCTATTGCTTGGAGTATTATTTTCGGAGATGATGTTTACATGTGGATCTTAGCCGAATAGCTTTATTCTTGTTATTGTAGTAGGATTATTGTTTTCGGATTCATCATGACAGTAGTGTTGTGCTACCCTTGGAGTATTTTGAGATGATGAGATTATGCTTGGATTATTTGTTGGATATTTCTATGACTTGGATTATAGGTTGATAGATGATATCGGAGTATCAGTCATAACTATTATATTTTGGGGTTAAATTCCGTCATTAAGTTGGTCAGGTGCCACCGAACCGGGCCTTTTCCTGTGCAACCACATATGCCTTTTACGGGAAGGCCCTAATGCGGTCTATTGTCGTGCCTCTCGCCGGTGCCTCCAACTAGGGAAGGTTATGGGCGTGCGGTACCCTGGCCCGGTAAGCAGACATAACCTTGTGTGCCCATTGTTGTTGTTATGGATCCGGGTCCCCGTTTGGGACCGTTTATGTTTTGGCCACGACGGTGGTCGTTGTGTCTTTGGTAGACACGGGGCCACCCAGGACTAGCCAAGTGGGGAGTGAGTCAGAGTGGCTGGGAGAGTGTCATGGCAGTAGATCGGTTTTGTCGGAACGCCGTTGGTCCACCCGAATGGGAGTGCGAGGCCATGGGTTCCGTGGTGTGGGTAAAGTGCGCTACCTCTGCAGAGTGTGTGTGTTCAATCTATCAATAGCTGCGTCCTCGGTCAATGGGCACAAGTTCGTACTAGGTCACACCGTTCGATCAACACTCACATGACGGAATGACTTATAGGTGATATATATTTATATGTTGATATATGTGAGCAGTAACAGTTTGGCAGGATGTTGACGATGATGTTGGAGACCAAGTGTTGGTCATGGTAGTGATCGCCGGAAAGATCACCGTTTGAGCCAGGTGTTGGTCATGGTTGTGATCGCCGGAAAGATCACCGTTTGAGACCAAGTGTTGGTCATGGTAGTGATCGCCGGTAAGATCACCATTTGGTTTTGATCACAAGGTGATCGAGATGGTATATTGCTTGGCCGGTTAGCCAAGAGAGATATGGTTTTGGAGAGCTGAGATGGTGATTTATCAGTATTGTATCAGTTTAGTAGTTGCTTCATCATGGTAGTTGTTAATTAATTAACCTGTTAATACTATGTTATTGTCTTGCCTTGATGTTTATGGTTGTTGTGAGCTTGCAAGTACATTCAATGTACTGACCTGGCGTGTCATGCCAGATTGCAGGTGGTGCCATGATTGCTTGATTGCTTGTCGAGGTTGCCGTGCGTGCGAGCTAGATCGTGTCCCAGCCAGAGTCCCTGCGGAGTGGAGTTCACCACCTTCGTCGTTGTTCTGTTGCTAGAAGTATTCCGTTGCTACGAGTTGTTTCGGTGCTAGCATAGAGCAAGTGTAGTATCGCAGGCGTAGTGTCGCCGTGCCGATGTGCTTCTTTGTAACATCAGACCCTTGTATTATTATTCTTGTAATCAGAGCTGATTTGTTCTATGTCAAGCAGTGTCGTATTCCAGAGACTTCTCCTCGATCTCTGGGCTGGAATACGGGGCGTTCCGGTTTCTCTGAGCCGGGGTGCCACACTCTGTTTCTCCCTCCATTTCCCCATTCATACACGGTGGGCGGCAAAACAAACTCGACTCGGCCGAAATCGAGATAGGAAAATATTTTCAATAGGGGCAGGTTTGTAACTTTACTCAGACGTGACACAACCGCCCTACCTGTCAGCCCCGTTCATACACCGTGGGCGCCAACCACCCTCTCCTCGCCCAAAATCGCTCTGGGCAAATATTGGCGAGATACAGATTACCGTCGTATCCCCAACCGACGAGACGTCCAAATTTTAAACGGGGGCTAAGTTCGTAACTTTCCCATATTTCAGACAGGCGCGTCCCAAAAACATGGTTCCCCATACCTCTCCCTCCATTTTCCCATTCATACACCGTCCGTTCTAGAACACCATCCCCACACCAGCCTCCCTCTGCCACCCCATCCATCGGCGCCGTCCTCCACCACATCCATTGCCGCCGTCCTCCACCACATCCATCGCCACCGTCCTCCACCATGCCCGAGCGCCTACCAAGACCGCGTCGTCCACTTCTAGATATGGATGTTTCTGGTCCATGGCGACGGACCAAGAGCCTTGCATCACGTCCTCTCGCTTCATCGGCGCCGTCGTCCTCTTTGCCGGGGCCGCTCACACAAACTTCTCTTCCACCGCAATGGGACTTATCCCCCGATGCACCCGTCTACCATCGCAGATTTGCTTCAACGCCACCGACAACCATCGCACCCCCGATGCCTACACGGCACCGCAAGAGAGGTGGTACTTCATATCTCCTCAACTTTTTGATCTCAACTAGAAAATAGATCTTAACTTGGTTACTCTACTTTCTTTTCAGCTCTTAGAATTTAGTTCTTAGTTCGAAGCAAACAATGGCTGCTAAATATCATTTCTCCGGTTTCCCCCTTTTATGATCACTATACGATCACAATACGTGCTTCGTGTCATAATAGCACTGCTCGACCCATTAAGCTAAACAAGCTTAGTTGTTCAAATACGAATATGATATTATTAAAATAGATTCGTTTAATTGGTCAGCTAAATGTTCCTAAGTTAGTTTCGAAAATGCATGTTCGCCGCTTGGGTGTGTATCTCTACAGGGTGCCCACGATGGGCCGGCCCACCCTGGGATTTTGGGTCGTCCCAGGCCCCGATTCCCCTCTGTTCTACTGCGCGCTTCCGATCTCTACTCGTCCCCAGCCGCCTGCCTTGCCAGCGACTTGCCGTCCCCGGACGACATGACTCTAGGAGGAGACGCCAGACTAATAGGAGGTCAGGAGCCGCTCGCCCAACAACGTCACCACTGCCCGGGCGTGCTGTCGTGCCTACCTTCCCAGTCCGTTCAGGGCTCAGGCGTGCAGCACCCACTAAGCCAACCCGATTTATCCTGAGATTAGTCCTCAACACTCAGCAGCCACTCCTCATCACCCATTTTCTAATTGATTCATTACTCATTAGGCAGGACTGTCATTAGGGTTTGTTTTGTTCTCAGTGCTACCTACACTTAATGGTTCAGATGTATTTCGGTAATCTTTAGTACCTGTAAAGTTCACAGGGTTTTAAAAATTCTGACCCTAGGAACAGACACTAGTCATTTTGGATTGTTGGTCGTAGTGACATTGACCCATATTACTACTTCAAGCCAGGTTTGTTGACAATTTTACTTGTCTTTCTTACTCATTCGATATAATATCCAATTATTCATGTCGATTAGTTGCAAACAATAAGTGCTAGACAAACTTCTTGATTCAGATTTTGGATGGTCTCTTACTGCAGTTACAATTCTGCATACTTGTCCTAGTAAGCTCACAAGTAAATGATTGATTCATTACATCTATGCTTGCCTTCTCATTTTTGTTGTCAATATTCTTTTAGGGTGGACCACCCTGTTTCTAAATACTGCAACCGTAGACATGAGTTAATAGTATTTCTCTATGTGATCTCTTCCATCATGTGTGGGCAACGAACACTGCATTGTATTGAAAGAAAGTGTCATTTCCATCTTTTACATAGGCTTCGATCTTTTACATGGAATACAATCTGCCTACTTGCTTTGTGTCGCACTACCAACACTCCACCCTTGAAGCTAAACATTATGCCACTCATAATTCCTTAGTTTATTTGTTCAAATACGAATTTCATATGATTCTAGTGTTCCTACTTTAGTTTTGAAATGTGTGTCTGCCTGTTATGGAGACATAAGGGGTTTGTATTTCTGTGTGTGGTATGGTCAGCATGGTTGGGAGGTGAACTTTGCATATGCAGGGGTTTATAGGAAGACACTCTTCGAGTTGAATCCGCAATGCATTCCATAGATAATCTGACTACTTTTTATGTTTTCATGAATCTCAGATTCTGAACATCATCATAATGATGATGCGCTTGCGCGCATGAAAAGAATAAAGCAAAACAATGCCATGGCTGTCAAACTTGGCATTAAGGGACTGAAATCAAGCCTGGATGCAATGCAATGCAAACGCTCTCCACCTACAGATTCATGCTCGGAATATGATCTTAACAGTGATTCTGAGCTAGAGGGAGACCTAAGTCAATGTAGCTCCCTAGTGGAGGAGTCAGAGGAAGATGCCCTATCTTATTCACCCATCAAGGTGCTTGCTCTAACTTTCCAAGGTTATATTTGTCGCACATATCTTGCAACTGATGCTTTGCATTGCTTCTACTTTGTAGAACTGCCAGTAGCTTAGTTTACACATCGTGTATGTGAATACGCCCTGCCTATCCACAGTACATATTCCATCTGTCATCATACCATATTTATCCATTCAAATGCCGTTCTTGTGTATCAGACGTTCAAAAGGAAGAGGGCGATTGCTGATTGTGGAGGAGCACAAGCAAAGTATTTGGAAAAGGTAGTGGCACCTGATAAATCAAATAGCCCATTAGGTGTAGTTGCAATATCTCCTGACCCACAAAACACCCCAACTCTAGCAGACTCTAGCCCTACTACACTGGTCTTTTCTGATGCCCCAACTCAGCAGACCCCAACTACAGCAAAAATTATGATTATGCCAGTTGACATAGCACCAGCTCTACGATGCAAAACCCCCATTCCAGCAAAGAGTACACCAAATCCAGTTGTCAAATCCCTTTTCGAACCAGAGAGAGCCCCAATTGCAGCAAATAGGACCCATGTTCCATTTCTTCCCAGTTTGGAAGAAAAAACTTATATTGTTGTCAGGAACTTTCTGCGCATCTTTCCTTCATAGAAAGATTATACCACAGACACAGAACAATTTCCAGTCTTCCTTCGCAACTTACGCGTAAGTAATGTACTAATGTTATTAATGGTCATTGATGCATATGTTTCTGCTGACAGAAGACACAATATTTCATTCTTTTAAATAGGCGAGGACCAAACTAGATTGTGAAGACGAGCAAGGGTTGGTTGCACTTTTCAAGCACTCGTTGATGAAGTATCGTTCCTACCTGAGGCAAGCGCACTTCGATGGCAAGCCTCTAAACAAAATTTTTGTAAAGTCTCCGGTGCTACATTTATTCGACGCTGACTGGAATAATCTTGTTACACATTGGTCTCGGCTGCAGCGTAAGGTACTATCTATGATATCACATCACAATTTGAACTACATTTCTGCATTTGCCTTAACGTCTCACTTGTATGAAAACTGTTAGCAGAAGAACAGTCATCAAACTTACTACTTAAATTGAATTAAAATAATTTAGAAAATGAATTAAAACTTTAGAAATTAATATAAAATAATCCGTAACTCGGATGAAAATACTTTGTACATGAAAGTTGCTCAGAACGACGAGACGAATCCAAATACGCAGTCCGTTCGTCCGCCACACATCCCTAGCATAGTGAACACACAACTTTCCCCCTCCGGTTCATCTGCCCCGAAAACGCGAAACACCGGGGATACTTTCCCGGATGTTTCCCCCCTTCGCCACTATCACCTATCCCTGCGTTGCGTCACCCCTAGCACAACATATTGCCGCGTGTTGCTTTGTGTTACATTTGATTGCTCTGTTATTTATTGTGTTCCCCCTCCGTTACTTATTTCCGGTAGGCTCTGAGACCGTTGCCGATACCCCTGTGATCGACTACATCGACGACGACCCCTTCTTCTTGCCAGAGCAACCAGGCAAGCCCCCCCCCTTGATCACCAGATATCGCCTATTCCTTCTCTCTATTGCTTGCATTAGAGTAGTGTTGCATGTTACTGCTTTCGGTTAATCCTATTCTGCTGCATAGCCTGTCATTGTTGCTACAGTTGTTACCCTTACCTGCAATCCTAAATGCTTAGTATAGGATGGTAGTATTCCATCAGTGGCCCTACATTCTTGTCCGTCTGCCATGCTATACTACTGGGCCGTGATCACTCGGGAGGTGATCAGGGGCATATGCTATATACTTTATACTGTTACATTACTTATGATAATGTTCGGAGATGGGGGTGAAAGGACAGGTGGCTCCATCCCGGTAGAGGTGGGCCTGGGTTCCCGACGCCCCCCGACTGTTACTTTGTGGTGGAGCGACAGGGCAGGTTGAGACCATCTAGGTGAGAGGTGGGCCTGGCCCTGGTCGGCGTCCGCGGTTACTTCAAAATAACACGCTTAATGAGATCTTGGTATTTGATCTGAGTCTGGCCACTCGCCTATACGCACTAACCAACTACGCGGGAACAGTTATGGGCACTCGACGTCATGGTATCAGCCGAAGCCTTCTTGACGTCAGCGACTGAGCGGCGCGCGCCGGGTTGGACCGCGTAACGCAACTTCCTTTGTAATGGAGGTTGCTAGTTCTGCTCACCGGCCGCGTTCGCGACGTGCAAGTGTGCAATGGGCGATGGGCCCAGACCCCTGTGCGCATAGGATTTAGACCGGCGTGCTGACCTCTCTGTTGTGCCTAGGTGGGGCTGCGACGTGTTGATCTTCCGAGGCCGGGAATGACCCAGGAAAGTGTGTCTGGCCAAAGGGGATCGAGCGTGTTGGGTAATGTGGTGCACCCCTGCAGCGAAGTTTATCTATTCGAATAGCCGTGATCCTCGGTAACAGGATGACCCGGAGTTATACCTTGACCTTATGACAACTAGAACCGGATACTTAATAAAACACACCCTTCCAAGTGCCAGATATAACCCGGTGATCGCTCTCACACAGGGCGACGAGGGGAGGATCGCCTGGTAGGTTTATGCTATGCGATGCTACTTGGTGAGCTTACCATCTACTCTCTTTGACATGCTGCAAGATGGAGGCTGCCAGAAGCGTAGTCTTCGACAGTCCTAGATATCCCCCTCTTATTCTAGCATTCTGCAGTTCAGTCCACCGATATTTCCCCTTTACACAGATACCCATGCATATGTAGTGTAGATCCTTGCTTGCGAGTACTTTGGATGAGTACTCACGGTTGCTTTTCTCCCTCTTTCCCCCCTTTCCATTCTTCTCGGTTGTCGCAACCAGATGCTGGAGCCCAGGAGTCAGACGCTACCTTCGACGACTCCTACTACACCGAGGGTGCCTACTACTACTTGCAAGCCGCTGCCGACGACCAGGAGCAGTTTAGGAGGATTCCAGGCAGGAGGCCTGCGCCTCTTTCGATCTGTATCCCAGTTTGTGCTAGCCTTCTTAAGGCAAACTTGTTTAACTTATGTTTGTACTCAGATATTGTTGCCTCCGCTGACTCATCTATGATCGAGCACTTGTATTCGAGCCCTCGAGGCCCCTGGCTTGTATTATGATGCTTGTATGACTTATTTTACTTTTAGAGTTATGTTGTGATATCTTCCCGTGAGTCCCTGATCTTGATCGTACACATTTGCGTGTATGATTAGTGTACAATTGGATCGGGGGAGTCACAGGCGCCTTTCTCTCTGTCGGTGTCAAAACCGGAGGATCTCGGGTAGGGGGTCCCAAACTATGCATCTAAGGTCGATGGTAACAAAAGATAGGGGACACGATTTTTACCCAGGTTCGGGCCCTCCCTATGGAGGTAATACCCTACTTCCTGCTTGATTGATCTTGATGAATATGGGTATTACAAGAGTTGATATACCACGAGATCGTAATGGCTAAACCCTAGAAGTCTAGCCTGTATGACTATGATAATGAATCTCTTCCCGGACTAAGTCCTCCGGTTTATATAGACACCGGGAGGATCTAGGGTTACACAAGGTCGGTTACAAAGGAAAGGAATCTACATATTTGGTCGCCAAGCTTGCCTTTCATGCCAAGGAGAGTCCTATCCGGACACGGGTGCAGTCTTCGGTCTTCGTATCTCCACAGCCCATCTGTCTGGCCCATGGCTAACAGGTTGGACACCTGAGGACCCCTTAGTCCAGGACTCCCTCAGTAGCCCTTGAACCTGGCTTCAATGACAAGGTATCCGACGCGTAGATCTGTCTTCGGCATTGCAAGGCGGGTTCCTCCTTCCGAAATCCAAGATAGTCTTCGGACGTATTGATCGTGTCCGGACCTGTAACACACGCACCACACACAACTGCGGAGGGAATATAATATCCCACGAGTCCCATCTGCCGACAACTTTTTGCAAGATGAC